>NC_064546.1:2512500-4912500 GCF_023856365.1 Brienomyrus brachyistius | reverse complement strand
CGACCCCCAGAGACACCCCCCCGCCTGCAGGCAGGACACAGATCCCCTTGGGCACCCCAGAGGCCTCAGAGCTGGAGTCACTGGCAGAATCGTGCCGGGAGCCCCAGGGAGTCGACCCCATGAACACGCTGCCTTCAGGTCAGTATGGCAGTCCTTTGCAGGCTGGACCTGTGTGGAGTGAAGAGCAGAGGAGTAATACAGCCTGTCAAATCATTTCAGAATCAGAACGGAGTCCAGTAGCCACACCCAAATGCACTCCCGTCCCCTCCCCTCCGGTGGTGGCCACGCCCACCCCACCCCCCACCCACCTGAGCCCCTCCGCAGGCTGCCAGTATACTGATGCCTGGGGAGACAGCAAGCTTCCCTTGGAGGAAGAGGCCCCACCCATGCGGAGTGAGGAGCCAGAGGGCGGGACAGGGTGAGTCTAGGGGTCCCGGGGGCCTGCAGCGAGAAGGGCAGCTTCTGCTTTCCGTCACGTATGAAAAGAAAGTGTGCAAGTTCAGTACAATTTCTGATTATACTGTTTTCAAGACTCACATTTTGTCCCTGAAAGCTGGAAAATTTGTGATTTGCTGTTTGCCGCTTTTCGTCTGCACAGCCCCTTTGTCAGATTAAGATTTGTTGTGTTTGTTCTCACATTCATGACCTGCCTCTCAGTCCTGCAAAACACTTGGTCTCATAAGCACCATGAACTGCCAGTGCGGCAAAGTCTGGATTGCTCACTGAACTGCAGGTAGTAGGGGGAAAAAAACAATTCTGTAAGAGCTTGTGGTTATCAAAGTGGGTCATGTTTTGTGTATTCTGGCCTTCAGTAAAGCAGGGAATTCACAGACAAAATGTTATACCACAGCGCCCCCTGCTGTTTACTGTTGGAATCAGTCATTGGATGCCTTTCCTTATCTTTCTAGCCAGTGTAACAGTTACTTGGCCTTGCAATGCTGCACATATGTATATAAAACTATAGTTTTATCAAGTGTTTCTGCTTGTTTGATGTGTGTGTGGGGTGGTGTGTGTTGGTATGTGTTTAATACTCACTTTTTCCATTGTCTTTCCGCCGCTGTGTTTATGAGTGAATGACACTGGATGATTTGGTTGTTGCATCATATCTCTTAGGGTGATGTCAGTGGCCAGGGAGGAGGAGCCTGTCAGCCTCATTTCCTCCATGCCTCCTCTTCCTGTGGAGGTGATCCCGCTCCCTCCCATGCAGACTCCTCCCCTTCAGCGTGCAGCCCCGCCCCCCATTCCAACACCGTCGACCGAGGACAGCAGCACGGCTTCATCCGTCACCGAGACGGAGTTGGTGGGGAGGCACATATCGGAGGGGGAGCTGTTGGTGAGCTGCGGCCAGATGGTGGCGGCGAGAGGTAATGCTGGTGGTGGGATCGGCCAGCAGGGGGCAGGCTCCGGTGCTTAGGGTTGGCTATGTAAAGCCAGATAGCTGTGCAGGCAAGCTTTAAACTCCCCTCTGTGTAAAATCCATAGGGAGGCAAGCTGGGCTTTTCTATTGCATTTAACATGTTTAATTAATTTTTTGTGTAGCCCCATTGCTTCACACCTCCAGGGTTTAGGGTTCAGTTCCTGCACCTGGTTTTGTGTACAGTCTTCATTGCTACCTCTGGCTGCTCTTGTTTCCTTTTGCAGTCTAAACACATGCAGTTAGGTGTGCTGGTATCTCTGAACCAACGATTCTCAGCTCTTGGGACACGACCCATGCTGATCCACGATCAGATTTCCCAGCCCCAATCCTAGAATTAACCAAAATAAACGGGTCTTGGATCTGTAACTGCTTAGCACAAAACTAGTGAATGCACAACCAATCCAAGAAGCCAAACCACAGATGCTTCATTTAAAATTCACTTACTCATCCAATCAGATTTGTGCGATAAGCATTGGTTGACATAAAATAGCTGAGTGCACTGTGTGCTTGATCATACCGTTAATTTAAACTATACTTGATAGAAGGTCGCGACTGAGCTTCCATGGTAAAAATTGGGTCGCAGTGCAAAAAAGGTTAGAACCACTGTTCTAAACTATGGTTATGAAAGAAGGACTGTGCTGGGAGATTCCAGTGGTCATAGTTACCTGAGTATATTCAGTTTGTCATAAACATAATGATGGTAGGCATGTTTAGTTGGCGCTTTCAAGATGTGGGACGTTCCTGTTGCTTCTTTTTCCGGTTGCAGATTTTTACCAATGGGATGTCCTCATTGCTTAGGTTTTAACCAATGAGATGTTTCCGTCACTCAGGTTTCAGTCAGTGGAACATTCCTATTTCTTGGGTTTTAGCCAATGGGAAGTTTCCTTCGGTTAGGTTTCACCAGATGGGGGCATTCCCATCGTTCAATCCGTCTGGTGTGACGTAAGCCTCAGGAAGCGAAACTGGAAAACGGGAGCTACAGAAAATGTGTGTGGGCAAAAGACAGGTTAATAGCATGAGTATCTTACTCAGTGATCAGCCTTTAAAAGAAGGTTAATGATTAGGTTTGTGTCCATGTGGCAGCACTATACAGACCAGACAGAATTTCCCTGCGGCAAGTCCGCGGCCCAACTGTGGCTGCTCACGGTGTTACTGGACTGCAAAGCAGTGGTTGAGATTCCTGGGTCCAACTGAGAAAGACACACTTATAAATGTGAAGGGTTTCGGTGAATGAGGGCCATGTTTCCCCTGCAGGCCTGACGGAGGACAGGCTCACTGTCCCCAACCTGAATGCCAGCCTCTCCAGCTCTCTGCATGAAGTCCAGGACATGGTGAGTACCAGGCTGGCTGTCGCCATGGCAACAGGCATCCCTGGCGATGCCTGTGCTGAGCGTATCCTAAATAACGCAGTAGCTGCCATGGCTTTCCCTGAAGCCCCACCAGCATCCCCCCCCAATGCTTCCCTGCCCCCCCTCTGCTTTAGGATTACGACCCACCCAGTGAGGGCCAGGTGATGAGGAGGCCACCCCACATACATCAGGAGCCTGCTAACAGGGGCCCAGTGCCCCCCCAAGAAGAAGCCTGCCCCACAGAGGTACACAGCCGCAATCTGCACACCCTTTTGCATATCCTCAAGGAGTCACATGATCTTGACATTGCTTGACGTTCCATTGCATCCTTTGGTTTCTTTCCACGTTCCGAAGATACGCAGTTAGATGAACTGGGAACCCTAAATTATCCATGTGTGAGTGTGTGCATCTGTGAGCCCTGTCAAGGTGGGCGGACCAATGGGCCAATGGATGCATCTCCATCATGGACAAGTTATTTAAACTGCCATACCAATGTCTACCTGCAGGTGGCAACAGAAGACAAGGAAATACAGTGTTCAAATTGCCTTCCCACAATAAATTCACCAAAATGTTGCAGCATCAATGACCTGATACTGATGTTCTTTTTCAACAGAATTGATTTGCAAATTGCTTTAGATAAATGTGTCAGCTAAACATAAAAACAAAATGAATGGGAAAATAAGTGAAATGCTATATTTTCCCTAATGTCATATCTGTATGAACAGAGGGGGCTTTGCACAAAGGCAGTGTGTGCTGCCATTCGATCAGTCGCATTACCTGCTGCTCTCTTTGTTTCGTTTTACACTTAGCTGACAGGATGCTTCCCTTAGTGTCATTGTCCTCCTATGTTTTATACTCGTATTTTTAATCCCTGCATAACGTTGTTTGCGATACGTGATGCTATTTTTGAGGCAGCCATACTGGGTGGGATAATGAAGGGGATTTATGTAAAAATGAACAGAATTTAAATGCCGAGTTGCCGTACTGTGCCTGTCAATTGTGTGTGTCACCCAGAGTCTCTGGGATGAGGAAAGCAGTCTGGGGGAGGTCAGCAAGGGACAGCGCCCCCCTGTGGCTGTTGACGTTGAGCACGCACTCAGAGGACTCTCCCTCCTGGGGCTGGCAGGGCCCGAAATGGGACGACTGTCTTCCCCAGGACAGGTGCCTCTACCCTCAGGTAAGTGCTGAGCCATCTGTCAGATACAGTACCACGTAAAAGTCTTAGACAGGCAAAGAAAATGATGTTTAGATTATCCTCGTGTTGGTGTAAAACTATGATATTATGTCTGTCAAAGTGTGTCAGCTTAGCCATTTCAGAACCTCTGCTAAAATCATCCCAGTATTTGCAGCGACCGTCCAGTGCAGCCATGTATTTTTTGACTTGGCCACTAGCACACCTCATACAGCTAGTCAATCTGTCACTGACTTTTTAAACCAATATATTTAATTATTTAATTGATAATGGCGAAATTTAACAAAATCATGGAACGGCTGAGGTGCCCCTGAGGAGAAGTTTGGGAACTGAAGCAGTGTTCATCTAGCCATCCAACTAGATATCAGTAACTTTTTAGAAAACAGAAGAAGTTATTACTAGTTTTTATTGTTACTCTTAATTTGCGCATGTTCTAATGTTAAATTGTGTTTTTTGTTCTTAGCCAAAGTACACTTGCTACCCAGATAAACAGCTTTAAACATTCCTTTGGGCTGCCTAAGACTTTGCACAGTACTGTATGAATACCCCATGTGACTGTCAGTGCTCACCCCTCCCATCCACATCTATTCAGATCTGTCTCTGCATTCACTCAGTCCTTTGGCTTCAGCTGCTTCTGGTTGCTGTAGTCCTTATAGCCGCATAACCCTTAAAACCGGAAGCCATACCCACTAACCTAGTGATAGTTTAATGGTTAAACCCGTGGTCCTAACTACCTCACGTACTGTAAGGGTTTAGTACTGGCGGTAGATTTCCACTGAGTGTCTCACAGTTGAGAAATGAGAAACTGGTTAAGCTTAGATTTTTTTTTTCATGATCGTAGTGAATGAGATGAAATAAAAGGAGGCGTTTCAGTCTTGGAGGTAGATGGGGATTGTAATCTTTTATGGGCATCTATGTATGTATGTACAACCCATAGCAGCTGTTTACAGCACACCTGGCTAGTGTCAGGTAGCGTCTGCATTTGACTCCTGTCTTTCTGCACAGCACTTGTGTCTTTCCTGTCAGCTTTAATGAGTCTCTCGTTAATAACCGAACTGCCACAGACTGGCTGTTTTTAGTTCCTCACATCATGCTCTGTAAATTTTAGGTACCGTAGTGTTCAAACATCCCAGCAATCAGGGCTGTCTGTCTCTGAGATGTTAGAACCAGCATGCCTGGCACCAGTAATCACACCACATTCACGATCGCTTCGATTAGGCCTCTTAGCTGTTTTAGTAAGAACATTAGTGCACCGCTTGCACAAATGCGTCCGGGCTCAGCTTAAAACGCTTCCATTCCAGGCTTACTTGCTTGTACAGCCTCCACAGGCATTCATCGTGAATTTTTTCTTTTTAATCTACAAAAGAGTAGATCATTTCGATTGTCGATTTAAAAACATATGAGCTGCTGTGAGGTTAAAGCTTATCTGGTGTGAAACAGGATGTCAGTACTGTGATGCGAATGTCTACGTGTGCAGCTGGTCCTTCAGGTCCTTCATGAGACGGGTCTTCGATTTCTGTGCACGTCATGTCCGGTGTGGGGGTTCAGACAAAGAACTGTAATCATGAAACCAGTAATATTCTCTGCTGGCATCTGTACAGCTTCAGTGGGTCTTTCCCTTCTCTTCTCCTCCCTGGGCTGTGAAGCTGGATGCATGGAGCTGTTCCATGCAAATGGCAGCTGAACAAAACCCTTCACCGGTCTTCTGTGATCCTTCATGGCTCTCGGTTCAGTTACATGGTCAGTGATGAAATGTCTGCTGCAAACCTTAGTGTGTACAGAGACTGTAAAACTGTCGCCCCGAATGTAAACAAGCCACTGCTTTCTTAGCTCAGACTGGAAGCAGAAGCAACTTCAACTGCCATTACATTTTGATGATACTATAGGCAGAGGCGCACAACAGTGTTCGAAATTATTTTTCTCTTGACTCTGAAAATATGCTGTTTTGAATATCTTCCAACCACTAATTAAGAGATAAAAAAAGATACTACTTTAATACTGTATGGTAATAACCGTTTGTAAACAGTGAGACCAGGAGCGAGTGAGCCATACTATTTTAACATGGAACTGCGTTATGTCCAAATACTGCATGAATCTCTCGTGCCTCTCTGGGTGCTGTAAGTATTCAGTGACTCGCTGTTTTACGTTTCATCTGGAATAGTTGGAGGTGAACAGGACAACACAGCAGCAAAGCTGCAGGTCTGGAAGTGCTCCATCGAGCTGTGAAGTTCACCGTTCATTAGTAATTCTGCTGACCCGGTCGACACGCGTCCGTTGATGTGAGGAAGTCCACCTCTCTGCCGTATGATGTTAACAGCTTGTGTGCTGCTCTCCCCAGACCCCACTGTTTACTGCCCGCACAGGGAGCACCATTGCATGATTGCCTCCGTCTTGCACTTACAGCTATTTTCAGCTTTTATGGCCCTGTGACCCTTTGCTTTTTGCCGCTTATTCAAAGGAAAGTCAAACGCAGCCGTTCATCTTCCGTGGAGCTGGCTGCATTTTGTTCATCAGCACTGCCATGTGTTTTTTTTTTTTTTTTTTTGGGGTGGGGGGATATCCTTCTTGCTCTTAAATTGCACTTGGATTGCAAAAACTCTGCTTCTTCTCTCCAACTACTTTCAAATTATTTTTCAAACTAATTTTTCAAATTAGTTTCACCCATGACAGCTCGCTAAAGGACAAAATTGCAAAAGGCCTTTCTTGTAGTTAAATATAATTCCACAGTTTCTAGGAGCAAAGCGAATGGGAGAACTTTCTGTTATTTCATTCTTCTTAAAGTAATTGCCAGAAATGACCTCGTTCCCACTGCTCTTTGGTTCGTCTGCATCGATGAGCACATCGCACCTTATGGGGAAAACCCAGAATAATACCAAGAATAACATTCCCGTTGGGGATCATGCCATCACTTTTTTGGGCAGGGGCTTGTGAAGGAGAGAATCCCAGGGTCAGGCTGCAGCCCTCCCGCATACCCAATACATGAGGCTGCCCTTTATGTCTGGAGGTCTGTGGTATTCGCACCGTGCACTGCTGGGAGGCTGATTTTAGCAAGGACACGTGCTGGCCTCCTGAGCAGTGCGCCCCCTGCTGGCCTGCGAGATGCTGGTAATGAGGCAGCCCCCCCTCCCCAGTCAGGGAGATGTCCAGCAGGTCTCCATGATCAGCAGTGTAGCTCCCCTGTAATGGGGTTTGCCTGGTTCTGCACAGACGCTGTGCAGACACCCTACTAACCACCAGCACACTGCCATCTGTGTGTACAAAGTGCCAGCCCTGGTTGAGCTGTAGCTGTTTACAGACGCCCTTACAGTCCCATCTGTGGGCGTTCAGCTGACATTCAACAAATAAACTTTCAGGCTACAACTGCTTTTACAAACTGCCAATACAGTGTCAATTCTGGTTGGTTGATAGTTGAGCATTTTTAGATGTGTTATGAAGGACCACATTAAAAATATTTCCCAGAATCCTTTCTAAAAGGCTTTGGACAGAACTGGGAAGGACTAAATTTGAGTAAAAACTGAGGAATATTATCAGAGAAAGTTTATTTTGGATTTTTAAGTAGTTTTGCTGCAGTAAATTATACATGGAATTAAGACGTTTACAGATAGCCTTATGTGCGTATTGCTAACTGCGTTCATGTGGCTCAGAGCATTGGGGAGGTTCATCCACCGTAACCTGCCCTCCCTCCCTCCCTCAGCACCAGGGGAGCCCGCAGGACTGCATTCTTCATCAAGGCCTTGCCTCTCTAATCCCATGCAGGGAAGGGGCTGTGGCAGTCTTTACCCAGCATCCTCTGCTTCACAGATACTAATCATAAGTTTACCTCAGTGACATCCGGGCTTTGTTGATGTTTTAATATAAAGGAAGAATGCTCCTATCTTTCCTGGGAAGAGCCGGAATGGCTGACTCAGAGTTACCAGAGCCCTCTAACATCACTAAGTGCTGTTATTCTGCAGAGGGTGTTTTACGTCGTCATTTTCTGAAAGACGTGTGTAAATGTCTGCTTCAGTATGAATGATTTAGCCTCACGCTTTTCTAATTCATGAAGACCAGTTCTTTTTGATATATTGGTATTTGTTCCTCGCAATAAACCCTTTCGAGGCTTTAAAAGCGGCCGGTGTAAAAAGGGGTTAATTTCCCTGCATATTTCTCAGCTGACACCCCATCTGTGCCTCTGTGTCCAAACGGCAGAAGGTCCTGGCCGCCGCTCCTCCCAGACCTCACAGGAGCGCTTGCCGCGGATGCTCCCTCTCCTCCGGCTCCAGCCTACACCAATATTTACTTTGAACCGCTGCACAAAACCAGCCCCGCTCGTATTCGGAGGAGGCGCGCTGTTGCTAGGAGACAGGCCGTGCCAGAAAAAAACAACAAAAAGCAGCTTCTTAAGTGGAAATTTAATGGGGGTTCAGTGTTTCTATGACCAAGGCTGCTCTGTGACCCAGCGATCGCCATGTTTCACCACTACTCTGCCGCCTTTTTATTCTGTGCTCTATCCAAAGCGACCTTAGATAACCCCCTCCCCCCCCCCGTCATCCAGGCCTACCCCACCCTCGTATGATTTCCACCAGAACGCCCCACTCACGCTGCCATCGGCCCCGAGTCGCTACATTTCATCGAGCACCGCTGCAGAAATTGCATGTAGATTGCAGAGTGATGTGCTGACCACACAGCCTTATGTATTTGCAGCACTGGCTTACAGGACAACACATAGACCCAGATATATAACACATAGACCCAGATATATAGCACATAGACCCAGATATATAACAGAGGCAGAGCTGATATGTCTATAGTTTTAAATGCTAACACCACAGATGACATACTTCTATCTCCATCCGCCCGTGTGAAGTTGCTGTTCTGACTCAGTGACTCCTAATGGGGGGGGACTCCCTGAGCGCCCTTGTGCGGGGTCTCAGCTCAGCCTGTCAGCACATTTCCGCTTCAGTGTGAGCGGCTCTGCCTGTCTCAGGACCTCCTGGGTGCTTTGATTCCCATGAGCAGCCTCATGGTGACCTGTGTAAGGAGCCAAAACAGGATTTCAGTCAGTGTGAAAGTGACCTCCAGATTAGGAGAGCTGACAGCAAAGCCGTACTCCCCGGACCTGGTGTTTATGGGGTTTATTCAGGGAACTTGGCTGGTTTCGATTGCTGAAGTCAATAAGTCAAATAAGCTATTGGGTAACAAAAAAGTCGTTTTTATTAAACTTCTGAAAACATGAAAAGTAGCACATTTTTGTCTGTCTGTACATCTCTCAAATATTGAAATCATATTAAAAATTGAGTTTACTTTAAAATCTTACAATATGTGGCCAGGCCAAATGGACTCTAGCTGGCTGAAGGCCTCACCTGTGATGTAAAAAAGAAACTCATTAATGAGATTAGAATGTGAGGTGATGATGACCCGGAGGGCTGACGATGGGAGCGGCCGGCCGGGTTGTGATCAGAGGGAGACGTGAGTTGCTGCCCGTTCGTGCTTCCCCAGGTGTGGACCGTCATCCAATCAGCTCCGGGAATCCAGAGGAGCGACCGACGGCCCCTCCCTCATCCAGGATGGTGGAGATGGGCGACTCCCAAGACGAGAACACGGACAGCGATCGGCAGGTGTGGAATTCCGGAGCCCTGCGTTGGGAAACACTTCCTGTTTAAGGCTGTGGTTCTGATAACGTGCAAAGGAGGTTCTGACACGGACTGTGGACGGGTCGGAGGGAGGGAGGGAGGGAGGGGAGGCCCCCAGCGTTCCGGAAGCATCTGGGGGGAAGCCTGGCGGGCTGTAATGCAGCCTCGCTGTCTTTAGCCTCCGCTCAGCTGTTTCTGATCACAGGCCCGTTTGATGGCTGCTCATCGCCGGGTCATGGCTGAGAAGGCTTTTTCAGCACAAATGAAAGGGGCACGTCTCAGAGCTAACTGGCCGGTGCTATTGGGACTAATCAGCCCCCCACGATCTGACAGTGACAAACGAAAGCCTGTTGCTGGCCGCACTAACACGTGCTAATTGCTCAGCTGGATCACCTCACGCGTTCGCAGGAGCCTGAATTGGGGGGGAGGGGGGGGCACAAACAGTCTTTCTTTTGCTGTTGACAAATGCTAAACGGTCATTTGCTTGGCCGTGCATGTGTTCGGGGGGCAGGAAGGCGGTTTGGAATTACATACGGCACACGTGTGTCTGGCCTACTTGTTTGTTTCTGATCCTGTTGCTGTGAAATAGCCGAAAGCAGATTCTTTGCTTTTCTCTGCTGCTCCTTCCAGCTGTCTGAGGCAGCAGTGTATTTGGCAGAGAGAGCCGCTCCCATCCTGGTGAGGCAGTACCAGCCACAAGCTTCATCCCTTCAGGAAAGAGGTGCTCTCTCTCTCTCTCTCTCTCTCCCGCTCCTTCTCTCTCTCTGTCTCATTCTTGTTCTTTGTTTCACACATACAAACCCACGCATACTGGTGTCTGTTAATTATGCGAGACAAATAGGGCTTGCATTCCAACCAGCTGCATCATTTCTGACAGGCAGTGAGGGAAGGTGCCACTCATGCTGTCAGTAATTCCGCGTGTCCTTGAGTGGCCTGCATGCAGCGCTCTTCCAAGGCTCCGAGCGACTGGGGATACCTTGTAGCGCACATTCTGTCATACAGAGGTGACCACTGGATGGCAGTGTGGCGCCCTGCAAGCCGTCAGCCGCTCCCTTTGTCTGGTGGCCGCCTACGCTGCTAGGTTTCAGCAGCCTGCCGCCGCGTGTGTCTTCCTCTCGTCTGCAAACCCTCGGGGTCGGCACAGAGGTCCGATTAGAGCAGGCCGTGGCTGCAGCCCACTCTGCTGCAGACGCATTTCCTTCCCATGTGTTTTCATTAAATCTGACATGAAAGGACTCCAGCACCCCACAGAATCCACCTGCACTGGCCCATGCGTCACCACGCCCCCTGGTGCATGGTTACCGTCATGGTTAGGGCGCTTAGGGAGTGACACCTCATCCTAGAGTTTTCCCTAGTCTCTGGTTAGTCATCTAAGTCTGATAACTTGCCTGCCGGTTCACACACTCACTGCAGGAGGCTTTCAGGTGCGTCTTCAGGTTTGAGCTCATTCCTGCTTGCAGTGTTTTCTGTTGCCGATTGGATTGCGCCTAGGCCTGCAGACTGCGTGCCCCCCCATGTGTCTTTCACCTTTCGCTGTGTCTGGTGATCAGCCGGTATCCCCCCGAACACCTTGTATGAATTAGCAGTTATGGCAGTTGGATGGGTGTTTATGTGCTTTTACGACATTTTTTGTTCTTAGCGTGATCCGTGAGAAGCGCCCGTATGCCGTGACGAGAGTGAACGTGTCACCCTTTCGCGGCCGCGGTGTTTAGCTGACTGCATGCAGGTGTGAGCTGTTGCAACGGCGCGCCTTGTGCGGGTCAGCGAGCCTCTCAGGGTCCGTGTATCATACCGGTCAGTAGGAAGACTTAAGTGCACCACTGAACAAAAATATTTAGGTCCTTATTCCTTAAATCACTAAACAAGCCAGGAATTTGTCCAGCTACTTATCATGATCAAAGTGAAAGGCATGGATCACTCTCATCTTGGGCCCCTGAGCCACTAACCAGCCTTTCAGTAAACTGTGTGTCACCTCAAAAGCAGCTGCCTTGCCTGAGTGTTTCATTAGGGCAGTGACGTGATTGGTGGCACGTGTTATCGGGCTTTTAATGTTTACGGCTCTGCGCGTAAGTGGGTGACTAAATGCACGACACGCTGGGGTGAAACGGCCCAGGGCACGGGTGCGGGTCACTTTTACTGCTGCCACCCGGGAGGTTTCCATGGAGGTTGTCATGGTTACAGCAGGGCAGGCTGCATCGATTGTCCAGCGTGCAGAAGGGGCAATTGAATACAATACATGTGTGAATAGTAGGTACTTCTAAATGGGTTTTTAATAGCAATGAATTTGGTTGAGAGAAATATGTTGTATGGCCTTCATTCATTTGAATGTGGTCCATTTTTGGACTGGAATCAATACCACATGTATGAAGACAGACCTTGCTATTAATTTATTGTTGGTCTACCAAGATGGATCATTATTTGAAGTCAACTTGCGCTTAGGTTTATTCTCTGGGAACTCGCATGTTAAGCATAAAATCCAAAATTGTCACCTTTTTTTATTCGCTCACAGAAACATCAGGAAAAAGTACAAATCTTGCATAATTTGGGTCTGAAATAATTTTAGATACCTATTGTATTTTTGAAAGTGTGCTGGAATGCATTATTTAAAACATTTTCTTTTACTGTTTGTGATTTTCTGTTGAATGATGTGTGTAAAGTATAAGTTAAATATTTAAGCATCCTTGTCACTCTGATATGTTATGTAGAAACGGCTGTTCCCAGCTAACAGGAGCATCTCTCTGTCTCAGCACAGAACCAATTTTAAAATACTGTCTTCTAAACACTTGGTTTTGTTCAGTGGCCTGAAGGCAAACGCTCCCACAGATATGAAAGTTTAAAACCTACCAGATGCGTTTCGGTTCTTATTTTGGAACGATGTGGCTTTAGTGCTGGACACCAGCATTACTGCAGTACATGGATGCAGACAGTGCAGGAATCGGCATGTACATCAGCAAAGCGAGATGGAGTGTTGCCGGGGAACGTGGAGGTGGTGCTCATCTCTGAGAGGGGCGGGGCATGGCGGAGGGGGGCGGGGCATGGCGGAGGGGGGTGGGGCATGGCAGAGGGGGGCGGGGCATGGCAAAGGGGGGTGGGGCATGGCGGAGGGGGGCGGGGCATGGCGGAGGGGGGTGGGGTGGGGTGAGGTGCGTTGCCACCATGTGCAGCTGAGTTGTGACATGCCCTGCAGGGAGCCACCGTTCCACTGCAGCAGTGCAAGTGATGACAGGGCCTGCATCCCGGCACAGACCAAGAACGTGAAGAGTGACCCAAGAAAAAGTGTGAAAATGACATTTGGATGATTGCTCAATAGGAGGAGCAATAAATATTTAATCAGCCATAGATAGATCTTGAAATGATCTTGATAGAATCTCTGATGAGTATGACTTAATTTCTCATTTCTTAATAATGGAATGTCATAAATAGGCCGATTTAGTGCTTTATGATTGTCAGTAACCCCTCCCCCCCTTCCTTCCTGTGTCATGGGGGGTCTGAGGTCCCGACTGCCCCCTCCCCACTCCCACTCAGACATGCAGCGATAGCATAAGCAGACCCCTGTCTGCTCTCATGAAGCGCTGTTGCACGTCTCCGTTTGTCTCTCACTGGCCTGATTCTCACTGCTGCTCTGTAGTTACAAAATAAGATCACAGATCGGGGGGTGGGGGGTGCACATTTTCCATCCTCTGCCATACCGTGAAGAGGCCGCTGTAACCCGATAGTTAGGAAGTCCTCACTGACCTCTGCAGATGTTCCACCTAATCTGCAGGGTGGCCTGTCCTGTTTTATCCCTCCTCTTCTGCCGTGCTCTCTGATGCTTTCCCCAAACCCTTATTCACTTTGCTCTCCCTGATTAACATCATGTGGGGAGTTGGACTTATTTACCAGCACAACGGGGTTAAAATAGCCTTTGTGCTTTTGACAAAAAGCTGCTATTTACTGCGAATCCTCCATAATCATCTGATATTTTAACAGTTTATGTTTTCACTGCACAGTATTAGATTCCAGAAAGACCCAGACATTGCTGAGTGTGATGTATGGGGCATCGCATGAATGCATTTCTGCCTCAGCTGAAGTGCTGTCTATTTGCATATTCACTGCTGGTAAATTTAGCTGTTAGCAGTTGGTGGGGATTGATATGCTCCTGGGCAGTGAGATTGTCGGGGGGGGGGCTGAGGTCCCGGCAGTGCCTCTGAGCCTTGAAGCCAGCTGTTGGGGCTTCTGGCTTCGCCCTGTGCTCTGCAGTAAACTGGATACTCTTTTTTTTTCCCTCTAAAATGTAACGTGTTTTTTTAGTGTGTCTTTCAGTTACACACTGAACACGAACCTCTATGGACTGAGATGGCCTATCCATCACTGGTGGGAAATTCTCGCTGAACGTCAGTGTTTATAAAGGTGCGGGCGGACTTCCTGCCGTGGCGCTGGGCTTGTGTATGTTAGCATGAGACTTCACTCGATGGTAACAAGGCTGCTCTAGGGCCCTGTTGTTTATCTGACCATAGCGGCAGCATCTGACCTGGGATAGAACCTCGGCTTTGTCTCTGAATAACCCAAACTTCCTTAGTAACTAGGCAGACAGACTCCGTGTTTACCGTAAGAGCTCGTATGGCTCGAAAGAATTGTATTTGTTTTAATGATTGATTGGTTATTAGGAATGAATAGCTCTGTAGTCATCTTTTGTTTTATTTGAAGGTATATTTTCTCTTGTGTTCTGTTTGACTCTGAAGATCCTCACGGCGGGGCACCAGCACACGCACTGAAATGATGCGAGTTTCCTTTTCTCATTCGATGCGTCCTTCAACTTTACAGTGTTCAGGCAGTAATGTTAGCAGAGGGGGAGGCATGAGAGCCCCCGCCTCCCCAAAATCCCCCCCCCCCCCACCTCCTCGGCACAAGAGGCTATTTATTCCCCCGTTAATAGCACAATTAGCTGAGTGCTTCACCACTCAGGAGGGGGCTTATAACGGCTGCTTATAACGGCTGACAAAGCTTCAAGAAATCATATTGTGTGGCGGGGGTTGGGTGGCAGGGGTGGGGGGGGTCATGTTTGAGGATAAACGGGAGGCCCTGGGCTCATTTGCTCCACCTTTCCGCCAGAAGTCTGTCAGGCGTTTGCAGGAGTAGCAGCATGTCAATGCAGAGCTTTTATTTAGGGTACTGCCCCCCCCCCCCCCAAGTAAAATCAACATGGGCTTAGATGGTGTATGTGCTTCTCAAGTACAAATGAGGAGCCGGGGGGCGGCGGGGGGTCTCGGGTCACCCCGCCTGGCAGCAAGGCCCACTGTTTACCCAGCCGAACTTGGATGTGTGCTTTGTTCTCTAAGGTGAAAGAGCGACCCGTTAAGTGCATTCTTTTAAATAACTTTTACTTGGATGATTGCCAAGATTTAACACCCCCCCCCCCACATAAATATACAGCACACGGTGAACGTTACAGCCCCTGTGTGTCTCACAATCCCCCACGGCAACCTGGCCCTGTGAAAATCAACCTTCGCTTGACAATTGTGAATTATGTATCAGGATGCAGAGTTCTAAAGTCAACTAGAGTATTGGAAAATTGTGGGTTGTGTGATTGATGATAATATATTAAATTTACTGTGCTGTAATATATTGTTGGCATAACAAGCATAAAATAATGCTTTAAATGCAGAGCTGTCTTGCGCATCTATGTTAAGCTTAAAGATTCCCCAAGAATCTACAAGCATCTGAGATGTCATACAGTAACTTTCTCTTTATCTGAAATGATTGTGTTTGTTCTTGTCCAGGTCACTACTGGGTCCAGACTGCTGGTCTGTCTCTTGGCCGCTCTGATTTATATCTCTCACCACCTGTCTCGGCTGCTCTGATTTCTGTCTCTCTCCGTCTGTCTCGGCCGCTCTGATTCATGTCTCCGCCTGTCTGGGCTGCTCTGATTTCTGTCTCTCTCCGCCTGTCTCAGCCGCTCTGATTTCTCTCTCTCCTCGGCTGCTCTGATTTCTGTCTCTCTTCGGCCGCTCTGATTTCTGTCTCTCTCCGCCTGTCTTGACCGCTCTGATTTCTGTCTCTCTCCGCCTGTCTCAGCCGCTCTGATTTCTCTTTCTCCTCGGCTGCTCTGATTTCTGTCTCTCTCCGCCTGTCTCAGCCGCTCTGATTTCTCTTTCTCCTCGGCTGCTCTGATTTCTGTCTCTCTCCGCCTGTCTCAGCCGCTCTGATTTCTCTTTCTCCTCGGCTGCTCTGATTTCTGTCTCTCTTCGGCCGCTCTGATTTCTGTCTCTCTCTGCCTGTCTCGACCGCTCTGATTTCTGTCTCTCTCCGTCTGTCTCAGCCGCTCTGATTTCTTTTTTTTCCTCGGCTGCTCTGATTTCTGTCTCTCTTCGGCCGCTCTGATTTCTGTCTCTCTCCGCCTGTCTTGACCGCTCTGATTTCTGTCTCTCTCCGCCTGTCTCAGCCGCTCTGATTTCTCTTTCTCCTCGGCTGCTCTGATTTCTGTCTCTCTCCGCCTGTCTCAGCTGCTCTGATTTCTCTTTCTCCTCGGCTGCTCTGATTTCTGTCTCTCTTCGGCCGCTCTGATTTCTGTCTCTCTCTGTCTGTCTCAGCCGCTCTGATTTCTCTTTCTCCTCGGCTGCTCTGATTTCTATCTCTCTTCGGCCGCTCTGATTTCTGTCTCTCTCCGCCTGTCTCGGCCGTTCTGATTTATCTTTATGCTTTTGTCTCTTTATACTGAAGTGGAAACACGCTCGTAACGGTAAACTTCATTCTTGGGAAATGGAGCATGGCCGTTTTTGTTCTGCACATGGCATGTGCTCATCAGGAGTGGTGACAGGCCTTTTCAGCTGGGTCACCGTGCCCCCCTTCCAGGACTGCCAGCAGACTGTGTTTGAAAAAAGATTGTTCTTATTTAAGCAGGAAGTTACATTGTAATAATCAGCCCCTCAAAAACCAAAGAGAGGAAATTAGGTCCTCTTTGTCCTTTGTCACCTTCTTACACACACACATACACACACACAGAGCTTGTGAGGCCCAGGCCAGAACGGGGGTAATGAGACCTTAAACAAACAGGCCTTGGCTGCTGGAAAAGTCCAGACGGCTGCTATCCCTCCTTCCATATTCCATGTTTTGGGCCAGGAGCTCCCCAGCTCAGAGAGCTGGGAGCAGGGAAACAACCAGTTACTCAATGAGGGCACTTAATAGCTGGGTTAGGGGGACAGTGTCACGCGGGGTGAGTGTCATACACCTAATAGCTGGGTTAGGGGGACAGTGTCACGCGGGGTGAGTGTCATACACCTAATAGCTGGGTTAGGGGGACAGTGTCACGCGGGGTGAGTCATACACTTCATAGCTGGGTTAGGGGGACAGTGTCACGCGGGGTGAGTGTCATACACTTCATAGCTGGGTTAGGGGGACAGTGTCACGCGGGGTGAGTGTCATACACCTAATAGCTGGGTTAGGGGGACAGTGTCACGCGGGGTGAGTGTCATACACCTAATAGCTGGGTTAGGGGGACAGTGTCACGCGGGGTGAGTCATACACTTCATAGCTGGGTTAGGGGGACAGTGTCACGCGGGGTGAGTGTCATACACTTCATAGCTGGGTTAGGGGGACAGTGTCACGCGGGGTGAGTCATACACTTCATAGCTGGGTTAGGGGGACAGTGTCACGCGGGGTGAGTCATACACTTCATAGCTGGGTTAGGGGGACAGTGTCACGCGGGGTGAGTGTCATACACCAAATAGCTGGGGTAGGGGGACAGTGTCATGCGGGGTGAGTGTCATACACCTAATAGCTGGGTGAGGGGGACAGTGTCATACATTTAATACGTGTCGTTTCTGTGAAGGGGGGCATGAGGGGGAATGTGTCATACACGTGTCCTGTGGCAGCGATGTGACGTCAAACTGACGCTGACCCCTTTGAAAGGGGGGTGGGTTGTAACTTATGCCTAGGCTGTACTGGTTAGCCAAAGGGTAACCTAACTCAGATAAGAGCAATAAAGAAGCCATGGTAACAAGTCCTTGTGATATTAGAAACTCTTTTATTGGCCATGGAAATGCAGTAAAGGGAGGGGGTGTGCATGTCGACAGTGAGCCAAGTGAAACTGGCCATTTTTCAGCCTGCTTCAGTGAAATTATCAGATAAAGCTTCCTGCTTAATATGTGTTTCACGTTTTCACCCGTGACTCACATGGCAGCATCACAAACGATGAAGACCGATAGAGGTGCAGAAACAGCCCGTTTCCAGTGCTACACTTGTCAAAGAGGAGAATGTTTATGTTCCTCACATGCTCGTTTTCTTCAAACAAGCCCAGGATTTTATGTTTTAATGTGCCGTGGGATGTTACAGGTGCCAGAAACAGAGCAAAATGCTCAATCTGAGTTCAATTAACTGTACAAAGTAAGCAAGTCTGGGTGGGTGGGTGGGTGTTTTATCTGAATGGATGAGTCTCTGGTGAGTCAGAGCAGGATGCAAGCATTTCTCTTTTGGGCATTTTATTCATTTGACACAGTATTTATCTAAAAAGCTGTGTGTGTGTTTGTGTGTGTGTGTGTGCGTGCAATATACACACACAGTGATGCACAGCTCTGTCACTACATAAGAGCACCGCTGTGGTTCGACTCCTTGAGCACTAATGCTGATGAGTTGCAGAAAGGGTTAATGATGAGTCATCGAAACACCGATGTCCTTTTGACAGCCGTATTGCCTCAGTAGAATCATTTAGCCAGGTTTGGTCCCAAAAACAGCTTTCTGGGGAATATGCTAACAGGCTAAGTCACCCCGCATGTCTCTCATGGACTCTGCTTGTGTACTATGGTCATGTCTCATCTTGGAGGGATTATTATGGGCTGTCTCTGGCTTGACCCGTAGCAGGCATAATCATAAAGATTCCTTCCCTTCTCCACACACGTCATCAGTTGTTGGCTGCTGCTGTCGTTGCTTCTGTTTTACCCGTAAGCGGAGGTGGCTGTGGGACAGGATGGACCCGCCTCTCTCTACCTACCCCCCCACACCCCTCCCGCCCGGCTTTGTTTTGGCGCGGCCTCCATCTCGTGAAATGCCAGTTATGTCGCGGAATGCCTATCGTGCCGCCACTCCCCGCCAGCTGATTTCCCATCATGCCTCTCAGTCTTATGTCTCAAATCCCCGACTGCACTCATCAGTAATACTGTTAAAAATATTATTGATCCCCTGGACAAAGTACCTATCTGTAGTAAATATTCAGCTCTGTAGCTGCTGACATTCTGTGTGTGCAGCAGTAAGATACTATGTATAAGTCATGTTAATAAGAGTGTCCCTTAAGCAAATAACTCCTCGGAAGAATAGATAGAATGGAAGCTTCACAGAGCATGTCAGCACATGCTATGCCACACCTGGTCCTGGGGACCTACTGCTGCTGCAGGTTTTTGTTCCAGCTAAGCTCTTAAATAATTAGCCTTAATTGAACTGCTGATTGATTTAATGTCACTATTCTAATCACCTGAAACCAATTCATAGCGAAGGACTTGCTCTACTTGCTGTTTGATACAAAAGGAATACATGTAAGGCAAAGTGATGAAAAGAAGTGACGCTGTCAAACTGAAAACACCACAGATTTCCTCCTAATAGTCCAGTGTTCATCTGTTGAGTGACTGATTGAATCACTTTTAAGTGAATCGAATCCCTAAATTCATATATAAAATGGTGTTTCGTTATTTCATCCTTCAGTTAACAAAGTGCACAAAATACAGTCCTTACTTGATTGTTCAAGGACTGAGATCGTATGCCCTTCCGGGCTCTCTGTTTGCTGAGACTTCAACTATTCATTCAATCAACTGTTTAATCAAGGCTTATTAATTAAGATTTCAGGAGCAAATAAAACCAGCAGGTGTCTTGGATGCGCATTAAGTACCTGTGGTGTAATCTGCGGGGGGAGTGCTGTGCACGCGTATCCTGTAAGGAGTGCTTGGCTGGGTCATGCATCTTCATGATGTCCTACCAGATGAGGCAGAATTAATTAGGGAGGCATTATAGCAAGGGTTGGGCTATGCATCCCACGCCTTGAAATCTGGACAAAAGATCTCCTGTTCTGGCTCTGTTCTGAGTTCTCCAGTCCTCGGGCCGTTTCTGATGTGTTTGTGGTGAGTTTTCATAATTACAGATGGCGTGCACTTCAGTGGATGTCAAGGAGACACCCACATGTCTGTTTTATGCATCCTTGACTAATACACCAAGCTGTTCCACAGCTGTCTGCTCTCCTTTCAAGGCAAGGCCCCGTAGACCTGCAGCAAGTCGGTAGCCTTGGAAGGGGCCGATATCGAAGGCGAGCTGCCGATCTCCATGGTAACAAAACAATGATGAATAACAGCAAGTCCACAAAGCCAGTAGTAAATGGAAGATTTTATTATGATATTTCTAAATGATGAAAACTCTTCAAGTGAAAAATGACTTGATGTCTTCATCGCACTGCCTTTGCAGCTGAGGGTCACGGCGATGCCTTTTTGTGTAAATGCAGGATACATTAATCTGAGTCAAACACTGCATGATATTGTGATGGAATATTAATATTGTATATCTTAGATGCTTATAAGAATTCAGTCGAGAATTCATTTTTTTTTTGCATATTGTACGTCAGCCAGCCCAGGGAGAAAATCCCATGATTTCTGTCATGGAAAATATAAACGACAAATAATAATAATATATAAAAATAAAATCTAAATAAAAGAAAGATAATAAATAAGAAAGAAAATAAACTTCCACCTTCATGTACCCTCTGTGGCCAGCTGATTAGGTACTCCTAACTAGCATGGCGAAGAACCCACTTTTCTGGGCTGTTGGGATTCATAGGCAGCTTTGCTGGGGGGCCCCTGAGTACAGTCCTCATTTCCCAGAAACCCAGAAAGGTGCTGTGGATCATCTGCTAATGGCAATGGGAGGAACGGCTGTCTCAGTTTATCCCTTCCTGCATGGTTAAATAATTTATTTATATAGTGTAGTTTATGGCATCTATCCATTTACACCCAGCATTCTGGTAATTATATAATCTGTAACATTGCCTTGGATTCCCTCAATAGTTTAAGTTCACTCATGGATTTTCCGGCTGTTAATTGGTAATATTGAACACGCATACCGTTTCCAGTATTTTTCAATAATTATTGATCGAGCCATTGTTAACGTGACTGCAGTTAGAGTCATTTCTGTTGTGTCACACTCACTGGGTTTTAAATTAAGAACAAAGTGTATCAATGAGGCATTATCAGCAGGCGATGAAGCCAGGCAGTACGTTTACATTATTGTGTTACTTCAACTAAAACTGGACTTTTAAATACATGTAAAGATGTTAGTCTGACTGAAATCATACTAAATTAACTTTCTCAAAGTTAACACACCCAGATAATGCAGTTTGGAGTCGATTTACTCCTGCAGTCCCCCCCGCTCCGGGGCTTTGACCCAGACGTAACAAAAGATGCCAGCAAAACAAACGGAAATCGAGAAAATTTATCATTGTGAGAAAATGATTTTCATTTTCCCCTCATGAACTCAGGCAGCTAGTCAGAAGCAGATGAGTTACAGTAAGGCAAAGTAGACCTATCAATGTAAAAAAAATTACCATAGTTTAATCAGGTCAGGTATTAAAATAAAAAACCAAAATGAATATTGTAAGCGGACTACTTCATTACATTCATTCAGTCAATTATTTTAACAGTATTTGTACAGGAAAGATTCTGTCCCAAGATTTTTGATCCATACAAGCAGTTGATCACTATAACTGTGATCACTATAAGCAGCTAACACTGTATTTTGAAATTCCTGGGTGGTAGAAAGTGCATAGTGGAGCATAGCAGAGTTCACGCTGTTGGCACTCTCCAGGGCCATACATTAGTGTCGTCTGCCTTCGGATAACACCAATAGCCACAAGGAATACAGTGCGTCGTGTTTGTGTCCAAATCACTACTCGACATTTTACCTATTTGCCGCCAGCTAAACTGATTCTCAGTCATTTGGTCTGTGACACAATAGGTCAGCCGGACAAAGCCCAACAAGCTGAAAGGAGCCCTATCGCCACCTACTGTAGCGGAGTCAGACATACTTTGCTTAATAAATCGATTCCCCTCCTGTGCATGTATGCTGGGACAAGGACAGTAGTCCAGTTAGATGGCCTAGACAAACTATAACCGTAAGTCAACTTAGCTGTGCATATAAACATGCTGAGTGAACATGGAGGAAGACCCCGGCCTGCCTGCCTACCTGCCCACATTACTCTCTGTGCCCCCCTCAGGCTGGGATGTGGGTAGCCACTGTATCTCACACGCACTGCAGTGATGTCACTGTCTCCTCACCCAAATGTGACAGATATCCTGACTGCCGGGCAGCAGCGTAACCCTGCGTGAGGTTTATCTCTCCAGCTAAATAGAGTCTCTGGTGTTTAGGTGCTTGTTGCTCCTCAGCCAGGTTTCCTGGGCCGGTTCCCCATCTATTCCACTCTCCCTCCATCTCTCCGGCTCAGCATACCTCCACAGCGTTGTGTGTCGGATGGCAGCCCCCGGCATGGTTAAGGTGCCACCCCGGCACTTTAAAGTGGCCCTTCTGCCATTATAGGACCATTGTGCATGTGTCGTTACCCATGTAAGATTTCCTGTGTAAAGTAGCTGTTATAGTATGTCCCAGGGAATACCTGTGTGCGACCTGCACTCGTCCACACTACTGCTGTCGCGTAACCGGGAGATTCTCCACGGCCATCACTGTGAGGACCCGCTGAGGTCCCCAAGTTCCACCTGATGTCTGCACGTAAACTGCGGCGTTAATTATGTTTAAACGAGTTGTGCATCATATTAACTTGCTGTAATTATGACATACTGATAATAGTCAGGAATTCTTGAAATCTTGTAAAATGGATGCTGTGCAGAGACAGACTCTTCGGTCGCCGCGGTGATTCCGAGTCAGAGACCGTCAGGCACACAGATGGCTCCCACCAGCATGTCTGAAACCGGACTCTGTTTCTGGGAGGCCCAGCTCACCCCGGCAGCCCAGAGCAGGGGCCCGTCCCAGGGGCCATGAGACTTTGATCTGGGGCCTCTGGCATACGGGCCCTCAGCATCTCACGTGTGGCGCCACGCGACAGAAGGACAGGGTTCACCTTTCATGTGACCACCAGGCCCCCCCCCACCTCCTCCTCCAAGGCATCTCCCATTACAGTGGGCTGGGGGGGGGGGGGGTGGGGCGGTTCTGTCTCATGTCTCAGACCATCATTGTCTGTTGATGTCGGGGGCGATACCATTAGAGTAACACTGACAGGCAGCGGTGCAGGACAGGTACCATTTAAATGTGGCCCCCGGCTCACATTCAGGGGAGATTGTAGCACTTTGGATGTACGCTGCCCCTGACTTGAAAGCGCTTTACGCTTGAAAAGCTCTGAAAGGCCCATGTGCATGAGCAGGAATGTGAGGCAGGTCCCTCCAAACAGGTAAATTGGACACCACCAGTTTGACAGGATGTTTTCCTTTCTCACATCTGCTCTCCTTTTTATCTCCTTAACATGGCAGCTTCTGTTCCTCTGTATTATGTATCTTCCTTTAGGGGTTCCTGTAATCAGCAACAGTGGATGACACTGTCACCTCACACCTTCAGGACTGGGGGTTTGAATCCCACTTCTGCTGTGTGAGGGTAGAGTTTGAGTGCAGTGTGCCTGAGTGGGTTAGGGATCATAACTCTTTGCCATATGCTCTTAGGTTCAAATCTCATGACTGGCTAAGCAATGTATTTTACATTGCAGACCATGGTTGACCCTGGGCTCTAATCCTCTTCCTAAGAACTTAAGAAATTGACAAATGAGAGGAGCCCATTCAGCCCATCAAACTCGTTTGGGGAGAACTTAACTAATATCTCAGAGTTAAAATCTTACCTAGCTCTGATTTAAAGGAACCCAAGGTTTTAGCTTGTGCTACACTAGCAAGAAGACTGTTCCATACTCTAGCTGCATGCTGTATAAAGAAGTGCTCTCAAATCCAATTTAAAATGTTCTCTAAGAACATAAGAAATTTACAGACGAGAGTAGGCCATTCGGCCCATCAGTTGCTTTGGGCAAAAGCATCTGCTTAATAATCAATGCATTTTAATACAAACAGGATGGGAAATAAGAGTATTTAATTTGGTTTGTTAATATTTAGGATTAATTAAGATTGCCACCTTATCGTGGTGATGGGGTTTGTGTGCCTCTGTGTTCCTAGGAGTTATGTTGTCTGGGGTCATTCTTCCTGGTCTCTTAAAGCAAATTGATCCTAGGTGAGCAGCCATAGGCCCCTGTGATGATTAACAATAAGGACCATGCAACTCTTCCCGTATCAGGGAGACTGGGGCCTCGTCCTGGAGTCAGGCCTGGGGGGGCTCGAAGGCGAGCGCCCGGTGGCCAGGCCTTTACCCATGGGGCCCAGCTGGGCATAGCCTGAAGAAACAACATGGGTCCACCCTCCTGTGGGCCCACCTCCTGCAGGGGGAGCCATGGAGGTCAGGTGTGATGTAGGTTGGGTGGCAGAAGGCAGGGGCCTCAGTGGACTGATCATTTACTTCCAAATCTGGCTTTAGGAGCACGGAACGTAACCTCTCTGGTGAGAAAGGAGCCAGAGTTAATGCAGAAGGTAGAGAGATACCGACTAGATATAGACAGGCTCACCTCAGCACAGGGCTTGGGCTCTGGAACCAAACTCCTGGAGAGGGACTGGAGTCCATTTCACTCTGGAGTTGCCCTTGGTGAAAGGTGCCATGCAGGTGTAGGGACACTTATAATCCCCTAGTTTGGCACCAGTATGTTGGAGTGTACCCTAGTGTATGAGAGGGTCACCTCCTTTTGACTTAGCAGCAGTTCAGAGTATCTGGCCATCTTGGAGAGTTTTAGTTGGGTGCTGGAAGGCTCCCCCTCTGGGGGCTTTGACAATGAAACCTGAAAGGTTATAATTCGGAGGAACGACTTGGCCAATCTGAACCCAAGCGATTATGTGTGCTTACTGCAGTTTGTCCATAACAAAGAGCATGTTTAAACAGAAGGTTCATAAGAAACATCAGTCCTTTCTTGTTCACCTTAGGCTGCAGTTTGATGATCGATCAGACCTGTGAACGCATGTCCTGGACACTCGGGTGAAGAAAGAATCTGAGCTGTCAGCTTATCACCTTTTGGAGTTTTTGGATCAGATGGTGGGTGAGAATGCCAGATATACCTAGACCTAGTCGACCAAAATGCATAGTGAGGGTGTGCTGGGAGCGTCTGGCTGAGGCCTCTGTACAGGAGATCTTTTGTCGCACCTCTGACAGTGGCTGGAGACGTTGAGTCTGAATTGGTGGTGTTACAAGCTTCCATTGCTGAGGAGGCTGTGCAGAGTTGTGGTTGTTGGTGCCTGTTGTGGTAGAAACCTCTGAACCCAGTGGTGGACACCAGCAGTAAAGGGATCCATCAGGCTGAAGAAGGAGGCCTTCCAAGCTTGGTTAGCTTGTGGGACTCCTGAAGCAGCTGACAGGTACCGACAGGCTAAGCGGAATGTGGCTTTGGCAGTTGTGGATGCAAAAACTTGAGAGTGGGAGGAGTTTGGTTTATTCTGGCGAACAATCAGGCAACTCAGGAGGGGGGAGCAGGGAGCCCAGGCTGTTTACAGCGATGATGCAGCGGCATTGACCTAAAATGAGGATATAGTCAGGCAGGGGAAGGAGTACTTTCAGGACCATCTAAATGACTCTGACACGCCGTCCTTGGAGGAAGTAACGCTGGAAGACTGACCCATTCATTAGAACACTGAAGTTATCAAAAATCTTTTCAGTGATAAAGCCCCAGGAGTGGATGAGAATCGCCCTGAGTTCCTGAAGGTTCTTAATGATGTTGGGTTGTCTTGGCTGACATACTTTGTAAACATTGCACAGAGGTTGAGGACAGTGCGTTTGGATTGGATGGTCCCAGTCTTTAAGAAAGGGGACTGGGGGGTTTCTTTAATTTCAGGGAGATCACACACTTCAACTTCCCTGAGAAGGTCTATCCCGGGAGACTGGATAGGTAAATCCGCCCGTTGATCGAACCTCAGATCCAGTACGAGTAATACAGATTCTGTTCTGGTCACGGAACGCTGGACCAGCTTTTCACCTTCACAAGGATAGTGGAGGGTTCATTGGAGTTTGCACAACCAGTCTCCATATGTAGTGTGTACCAGGGCTGCCCTTTGTCACTGATTCTGTTCATAACCTTCATAGACAGAATTTCTATGCGTAGCTAAAGGGCGGATGAGGTCTGTTTTGATGACCGCAGGATCTTATCTTTGCATTTTGCAGATGATGTGGTCCTGTTGGCTTCATTATGCTGTGACCTGCAGCATGTACTGGGGTGGCTTGCAGCTGAGTGTGAAGTGGCCAGGAGGAGAATGAGCACCTCCAAGTCTGAGGTCGCAGATTGGCAGGCAGATCAGTGTAACATCAGCAGTTATGTGGACATTGTACTGTTCTGTCATGGTAAAGAGAAAGCTAAGCTAAGCTGGAAGCTGAAGCTTTCGATTTACTGGTGGATCTACATTCCTACCCTCACCTATGGTCATGAGCTTTGGTTATTGACTAAAAGAATGAGATCGTGGATAAAAGCAACAGAAATGAGTTTCTTTCGTGTCTGGGCTCAGCTTTAGAGATGGTGAGGACCTCAGATATTTTGTAGGAGCTCAATGTAGAGCCGCTGTTCCTCTATATCGAAAGGAGCCAGCTGTGGTTCAGGCATTTAGCTAGGTTGCCTCCTGGATGCCTCCCTGTTGAAGTGTTTTGAACATGTCCAACTGGGTGCAGAACCCAGGACGCACTGGAGACATTCTTTCTCTCAGCTGGCCTGGGAATGCCTTGGTATTCCCCCCAGTGGAGCTGGAGGAGGTGGCCTGTGAGAGGGAGGTCTGATTATCCCAGCTCAGACTGCTGCCCCCGTGACCCAACCCCAGATAAGCGGCAGAATATGGACGGATGAATAAGCTTATTGTAGGTAATCTGACTGTAATGGCTGACACAAAAACCTCCACATCGGAGATATGTACAGTGGTGCTGGTCGGTTTCCAGTGCCAATGAGATGCCCGGTAGGCAGGCCCACCCCATGCTCGGAATGCAGCTAAAGCTAAAATAGCCATGTGCTGCGTAGCCCCCCCCCCCAGCCAGAACAGGTCAGGCACAGCTGCGGGCTCCACACTGACGCCGTCTGGCCCGATGAGTGACGGGCTGGCCGGGCTGGCACAGGCTCTGTCAGTGCCCCCCCCCCAGTCTGGCTTTTCCTCTTTTCTTTCTTCTTAATCACATCATGTCTTTGTTTTACAGTAGTCAGGACAGCTGTTCTGTGGGTGGGCATGTGTCTCGGGATGGAGGCTGGACAGGGGATGCCTGACCTCACTGCCTCAGTCTGTTTCACTCACCACTGCTTTTCTCTTCAGAACCTCAGGGTCTGATGCAGTTTAAATTGATTCCTTACATTAACAGTGTGAATATGGACATGGACCTTCATATCCAGCTGAGCAATGGCCTCAATCCCCATCTGTCTGAACGTCCCTTGTCTACAATGACAGCAGACATACAGTCGCTTCCAAAGTGTTTGTAATTCCTTAGCATATTCACTTCCATTCTATCCCTGCCTTGGGCCCTTAGCCTCCGTGATTGGTTCTAGACCCCTCGCGACCCTGAATGGCACAAGTGGTAACAGAAAATGGATGGATAGAATTCCATTATATTCTCATGCTTTCTTTATGAAGTAGTGTTGCGATGAGCATTAATAATGGACATAAACCATTGCCGGGTGAGTTCCTTTTCAGAAATGACACAGAAGAATGTTCCCTGGTGTTTTACACATATATATGTTTTAAAAGTGGAATATTATTGAAAACTGGGCCAAACTAAGTCACTTGGGATGGCATGTTAATTACAAACAGGTCAACGTGAGGTAAAGTACTATTTCCAGGCTCTGAGTGTAAGATATGAAGTATTGTTTTCTGATCCAAGGATTTTGGGATTTATATGCTTATTAGATTTTTTTGACCTTTAAAAGACTCATTTGTGTCATTGGGGAAATCAGGCTTCGAAACCTACAATGGGTGATGTTATTATGGTATATCCCAATGGGACACAACAAATTATTCAGCAGAGAGGAGGTTCGCCCAGTTAGTGACTGACAGCACGCTAATCCCGCCCACAGGGTTTCGAAGCATCATCCACCCTCAGGGAGTTGCAGCATGAGATTAAATGTTTGGAAGGTTTTTCCCGGGCCGGATTGCTCCACTTTAGGGGAGCCCCTCTGTGTCCAGCAGCTGTCAGCGCTGTCTGTGTCATGTGACCAGCCCCACACAGCGGGTCCTGCCCACCCTGTCATCCGCTTGCTTTTTCGGCCAGGACTCTGCCTTTTTCGCGATGAACTGTCACCTTAAAGGAGCGGCCGTGACTGCAGCAGTCATTCACAGCCACCTGTCCCCCTGTTTGGGGGGGCGATGTGACAGCACAGGGAGAGCCCTCCCCGTGTACTCTTAGTGGGGACAATAGCTCATCTTGAAGGACTGATGTTTCTTAGGTGCCCAAATCCCCCAATTAATGCCACGGTAGCCCCACTGACTCACTGACATTTGTGGTGGTGATGGGGGGGTTGAAACAGCATGTCACAGTCCAGCTTGGTGATTTTTTCCATCCCTGGCTTACGTCGGGCTCTCTGGGGTTAAAGTCAAGCCCATCTGCCCATGGACCTTAGCTCCCCTCCCCCACGTGCTGCCCATCTCTGGAAAACGATCTGCCTGCTTCACAGAAGGCCCCACCCTGCAGGCTCCTGAGGTCGCGAAGTGTGGTGCATTGAGGGTGCCGGGGGGGGGGGGCTCCCGGCTTACTTTGCTGTAGGGACACTCATGTTCCTTTCATCCTGTGCTACGCCTCATCTGGTTTCCATCGTCTGAGCCTGCCAGTCCCTCACACTCTCTGTCCGGCCCTCCCCACAGTGCCTGGCCAGCATTTTGGGTAATGCGGCCGCCCGCACCCGCCATTTGCCCAGCCAGCCTCTGTCCTTGACGGGCAGTCGTTTCGCCGTGCTTGTGGCTGAAATTAGCATCTCTTCCCCACATCGTTTCATTAATAGCTAAGAGGCTCTGATTCTGCTGCCGTCAGCTGGGTAAAGGGCATTTCATTTTAAGTGCTACCAAACTGCCCTCTTGACTTGCATCTGTGTTTCATCAAATATGATTTTTTCCTCTCTTTTTTTGAGCTGCTTGTCACTCCATCTGTTTTTTAATTGCCAGCCTAGTTTTTAAACTGAATTCAAACAGACCTCTTTCTTCATAGACTGGAACTGAAGTTAGAGTATTACTGCTGAAGCTCTTTGTAGAATTTATTTTTCTAGAACAGAATTTATAATGATCATAGGCCAAAGCTTTTAACTAAGTTGTGCTTGACAAAACATTGATGATTAAAACTTTTAACAAGGTAAAGCTGCAAGTAAAATTACAAATGTGTCTGAGGCAGACCCTCACTTTCCTAGAGAATCATCACTGCCTCACACAGACCCTTGCTGCCCCAGGGAAGTGTTACTGCCTCACACAGACCCTCACTTTCCCAGAGAATCATCACTGCCTCGCACAGACCCTCACTTTCCCAGAGAATCATCACTGCCTCACACAGACCCTTGCTGCCCCAGGGAAGTGTTACTGCCTCACACAGACCCTCACTTCCCCAGGGAATCATCACTGCCTCACACAGACCCTCACTTCTCCAGGGAATCGTCACTGCCTCACACAGACCCTCGCTTCCCCAGGGAATCGTCACTGCCTCACACAGACCCTCGCTTCCCCAGGGAATCGTCACTGCCTCACACAGACCCTTACTTCCCCAGGGAATCGTCACTGCCTCACACAGACCCTCGCTTCCCCAAGGAATCATCACTGCCTCACACAGACCCTCACTTTCCCAGAGAATCATCACTGCCTCACACAGACCCTCATTTCCCCAGGAAAGTGTCACTGCCTCACACAGACCCTCACTTTCCCAGAGAATCATCACTGCCTCACACAGACCCTCACTTCCCCAAGGAATCGTCTCTGCCTCACACAGACCCTCACTTCCCCAGGGAATAGTCACTGCCTCACACAGACCCTCACTTCCCCAGGGAATCATCACTGCCTCACACAGACCCTCACTTCCCCAGGGAATTGTCACTGCCTCACACAGACCCTCGCTGCCCCAGAGAATCGTCACTGCCTCACACAGACCCTCACATCCCCAAGGAATCATCACTGCCTCACACAGACCCTCACTTCCCCAGGGAATTGTCACTGCCTTATACAGACCCTCACTTCCTCTGGGTCACAGTTGAGATGGGGGCTCTCTCGCTCTTCCACAGCCTTACCGTGCAGCCCCTTCCAAATTCGTACAGACATGAAATCAGTTTTAATTTCAGGCCTTGATGCTCCAACAAGCAGCTGATAATGAATAATGAAGTTACCAGTACGCTGCAATTTCATGCATGTAATTACAGAAGCACTCTGTAGAAAACTGTGTAGATGTGGGCGGGTAGCTCATGGGTTTCACTAATGCTTCTGGTCTGTGTGGGTGCAGCTTGCATGATCTCCCCATGTTGATTTAGTCCTGCAGGTCACAGACAAGGTTAATTGACATCTCAAAGAGTAGGTGTGCAATTGGTGTGTGTGCACCACGATGGCCTGGTGTCCTGTTCACGGTGTCCCCTAGCCTTCGGTAAGCAGGTGTAAAATGGATATACAGTGCATGTGTGGACTTTGGATTTCTGGTTATATGAAGTATCGACGCTCGATCATATATAAGGTTTCATTTTAATGTTACCTGGGTGTTACATTAATGGAAAACAATTTTGACATTCATGATGGTTAAAAACAACAAAAAACTTATCTATAGTAACACAGAAATTACAAAGTCGACATGTGATTCCACATAATTTTTCCTCTTAAACGATTTGTGTCTTTCATAAGTTAAGGCACAGTAAAGAATGAAAGATCAATTCTCCATATTTCAAGCCTTTTCTGTTTCTGAAAAACAGATGCACCCGTGTACTGGTATAAAAAAAGAAAATGTAAACCGTTTAATGCCATTTACTCTCTGTTATACTTTCATCAAAAGCTGGGAATGTCTTAAGTCAATGAGAGTGACGTACACTTTGCAAGCCCCCTTTGCATAGACAGTTTTTTTGTTTGTAGGCCTTGTCACCAAACTGTGGTCATTGTCATTTGCGTTTCTAGATCCCGTATTATATATCACTATGACATGTGATCTAACCGCAACACAAAGACTCTGCCTAGCAGACCTGCGTTCAGAGGGTCCGACTCCCTCAGCTGTGTTTAACCCCCAGCAAAATGTAACAAATAAGCGGATGCATGGAGATGAAATGGCGGTGCCTGTTCTTGTGGTTTCATCCAAAGGGCTGATTAGCGCATACAGGCAGATGCCCCTCTCTGCCTCCCTCCTCCCGCTCGCAGATGGCGGCCAGGCTGGGCGTCACACACATAAGCCACACTGACCCTCTCCCTGTCACTGCCGTACCTGCCGTGCAGTGTGAGCACACATGCTGGGTCCCCTTCCATCTGCAAGGCCACGGAGGCTGCCCCCCCCCTCCCCCGTCTTTGAAAGAGCCCATCCTGTTTCTGAGCAACATCATGAGAAAGATCAGAAGTGTCTACACAGGTGTTCCCCAGCGTGGGCACAGCCAGACCTACTTTGCTTCCTCCCAGGAAGCGTCGTGTTGCTGGATTTGCTGGTCAAACCCATGAATCACAGTTTCAGCATCAGGCTACATCTGCAGACCATTAAGCAGCATGTAAATATCTTGCATTAGCATCTCCTACTGCATGCAAAGGGCTTCACATGGAGTAAATAGGCTTATCTTCACACGACCACCTTGTCTCTTAGTTTGCTCGCTATCTCATCGTCCTTCCTTAACCCTGCCACAGAACATTTTTATTTGGAGGAATTGCAACAGAAATTTGCGAGAGGATGCAGGTTGTTAAGGGGCGACTTCTCTCCCATAGTGAGAATGGTGAATGCGTTCCTGCAGCTGCACCGTTGCTCCCTGATACTGGCATGCGTGTGCATGATCCCGGCATACCTCCCACAGCGCACTGCGGCGGTCCTCTCGTTACTGCGCTAGTGTCATTCACACTGACCTGCGCTGCCAAGTGTCTGCAGCAGGTTAAAGGCAAAGCCATTATAGCCCTCATCTCTTTTCAGTTCTTAAAAAAGATTAGGAACATTTAGCCAAACACGTTGGAGGGAAAAAAAAAACCTTCATAGATAGAATGAAATCTGCTGAAATTAAGGAAACCTTTAGGAAATGGGTTTCATGATAAAGTACGAGAGTCTCCGTCAGGAAGTTGCTGTGAATCAGGAGTGCTGCCGTATTATCTACCCTACATTTGCTCCGCTTTGAAGATTAGCGCTGTCACTGTTATTCATGGATTTCTTTCATGCGTTCGGGCCCCTTCTTAGTGGGGGGGACTTTTCTGGTCATTGTGGTCTCTGTAGAAATGACACACACACACAAAAAATAGGAAACCCCCCTCAGGCAGCGTAGCTAAATGCAACTGTACATTTCTGTATAGCTACAGATGCCTGTGAATGGGGGGGGGGGGAGAGGGGGCGCGATCAAAACCCAAGACGGACGACTGTGAAAGATCGACCGCTTTTCCAAGACGCTTGATTTGAAAAAGCACCGCACATTAAATTCTGTGTTTAATGCCAGGGCATAAGTCATGGGGCGTTCTGTGCCCAGTGCGACATGAACATGTGTGTATGCCGAGGATATTTATGCTTTATTGCGTCTTTACGCCGTCATAGCCATTAATCTGTGAGATTTACTACCTAATAAAATTCATATTTTGATGCATTGCGGCATTTTCAGGCTGAGAGTTTTTAATGTTTAACATCCAGAAAATGCAGTGTATATTTGACTTTTGAGGTATTGTTAAATTGCAGCAGTAGTACTTCTTATGAAATGCATGTAAATGGATAAAATTCTATGTACCTCAGTTGAATGCATGATGATATTTTATAGATGTAAAAATGCTACCCTAAAAGGACACTCTCCGTTTTTGGACAGTAGCTCAGCCGTGTGGAAATTGACTTCTGGGCGACCCCTTAAGATTTCAATCCTTTCGTTTTTTTCTCTCACTTTTGACAGGAAGAGCAGTGGCTTTGTACTATTTCTGAATGCTATGGAAATGTCTCCCCATGATCTCTTTCACTGGAATGGCGATGGGTTTTTTTGGCAGGTCGCACACATATATTTCTGTCTGATACTGTGGGAGAAAGATCGTCTCCTTCGTACTCTTAGTGATGGTGCTGATGTCGCCTCTCACCAGGGTGGCTTGGTTCGTTTGTTCACTACTTTCGTTTGCGATTGAGGTGAGCCGGGCGGAACTAAGCAACCCGAATCATCGGCAAACACGGAGGGTTATCGACCGCTGGATGGCTTTGCCCTTGCAGGACACGTGGGCGTTCCGGCTTTAACATGGGGACTCTGGTTGCTATGGTGCCGATGTCACAACTGCAGGAGACCAGCCAGACTTCCTGTCAATCACTTCTTTGTGTTCCAAGCAGAAGGTGGAAGGAAGATGGATGAAAATCAAGCCAGTGTGAATGAATGCATCTTAAAATACAGTGCTATAGTTCTATTTTCTATACTGACCTTGTTGGGCACTCTGCCCTACAGAATAATATATAACTCTATATGCCAATACATATTTATCTGTGACCCTATGGGTGCAGCCAAGGCCTTGAAATAGTAATTAAGTTTGGGTCTGCTTTGACATGTGTAATGAAAGGATGACTTTGAGAATTAATATTTGATACACATAAAGGCAGAATTTTTGTGAATAATAGAGAGTTATCCTTTTGACCTGACCATCGGTTTCTGCAGGATTGAAAGAGGCTGTGAAGAATGTGGAACGATATGACACAAAAAAGCAATTATCTTTAATTTCTGAGAGTCTGTGGGCCTTTGCCCTGTAAGTGTGGGATTATTGAAGATCTGATGCATGTCCTTTTGTTTGATGGGTCTGATGTCCAGCTTAGCGGAGTCGAATGGGCACTTTGAAGGCACCCGTTTGAATGGTAGCCTTTGAGGCTTCCTTCGCCTGACGGTTCCGTCTTTTTGGTGCCGTTGGCAGCTGTTCTGGTTTTTCCTTTGTATGTTTTTCCTATTTGCCGAGAAAAGGGGATTTATGAGTACATGTTCCTGAAGTTGTCCCCACAGGGTGCTTCCAGTCAAGTGTGATTAGAAATGACTCTGATGAAACTGACCACTAGGGGGACAGCCCCCCCCCCCACCCCTGGGACACAGGCCTCCACACATATAGTTTACTCAGTGCTTGACCTCCTACGCTAAGGGTAGCATTGATGCTGCTGAACCCATAGCCACCATGATGTTTTATTCCCCTTTTTTTTGGGGGGGGCATCTTTCCCCTTGTCCCGGGCCTTCTTTTATCTCAGCTGTGAGACTTAGTTGAAAAGACTGCCAAGTGGGCCCCTCCCCCCCACCCTGGTCTCAATGGGGATAGAGTGGGGATGAAAGCCTTCATGGCCAATTGCAAATGCACCTCCCCTGCTGCTAGGGCCTCCCCCTTTAGCCCTGCGGAGTGGCACACGGCTGCGGGGGCTTTCCCCTCGCTGACCCAAAGCCGGAGCTCCATTCATTCCAACTGCACTGAGCCCCTGTCTGTGCGGGGGGGCCACAGAGGCCGCGGCCCCTAACTTTCAATTAGTGCTCCCCTTATTGTGCTGCCCCCGCTTTTAAGGCCTGGGCCGGCCGGTGGGGGGGCAGGGCGGGGCAGGAGCAGGGGCATTGCAGCACAATGCTTCAATCAGCAGCACATACAGTTTCCCTGTTCAGCGGTGTAAACAAGCCAGGAGGAAAGGGTTACTTAGGAGAGCCATTGATGCCTTTGATTGACTTAATCTTTCTTCAGGGAAAGGAAGTTTGCTGCTGTTTTCCATACTCCATGGATGACCCCCCCCACAAGGAAGGGAGGGAGACAAAAAACTCCTATAGCAAATCCTGTGATGGCTACTTCTGTCCTCTGCTGGGGGAGGAAATGGCTCTGTGCTTTATAATGCAGGTTTGGGTGCCGTCAAATTGGGGCACATTATGAAAGCAGCACATGTTACCAATCAATCAGTCAGTCATTCAGTTTTCTCCACCTAATTGTAGATAGGACATGTAGGTCCAGTGTGGTCAGATGGGGTGGAGCGGAGGCAGGTCAGCCCTGGTTTATGTCGCATGTCTGACACGTGCGTTCTGCTGCCCTGTAACATAGACAGCTTTTAGCTTCTCACTGGGGTCTCTGGAATCTCTGTGGAAATGTGTTACTATGCTGTGCTGTCGCGGTGTGTAAATGAGGTGATCAATGTCAGCTTGCAGGCTCAGCAAACTGGGCACCAGGCTCTGTCTGACAGTTGGGTTCATTTTCATTACTTTCCCATAATCCCTCAGTCCACCTGACTTAAGCGGGACTGTCACCTTGCCATGGCCCATTTCTCTGCAGTGTCTGTAAACAGTGTAATTTTTTTTAGATGATGAGATGTTTATGATACTACTGTGAAGGATGATTTATCTCATCCTTGAGTCTCTGAATAAGACTTTCTGTGATAATGCAGATGTGGGCCACATACAGGTAACATTTCAGTAAATGATGACCGCATATCGCATAAGTCTTTAACAGAGCTGATAGATTCCTATTGCTTAGCGATTTTTGTAAAGTAACGTATTACTCACAAGTTTGTGGTGATGCTGATATAAACAGACCTACTGCGCTGCTGCTGTATAAAGGTATAACACATGTAATTACAGTACATAATACTTGACAATGATAAACAACTATGTTACTGGTTTATGTATTTTTACTATACTGTACTTTCGTTATTTAGACTATGCCATATAGCCTAGGTGTGTAATAGGCTATACTAACTAGGTTGGCCTAAGTATACTCTATACCTTTTGCAGAATGAAATCGCCTAAGGACACATTTCTCTGAGTATATCATTGTCGTTAAACAAAGCGTGACTGTAGTGCATTTGCAGTTAATTAAATTGAGTCTTATAAATGGATGCTCCTGACTCAACAAGATTGAATCTTTGCACAACTAGTGTCAAATAAAGCTGTCGATCTTCCAAGAACTAAACCATAACAGGTTAACGGTGGGAGTGGGAGTGGGGGCAGGGGGGTTGGGGTGGGGGGGGGGGGGCTGTAAATCATTTTTGCTTGTTACTAGTATTTCCTGGGCTGTGGCAAGAACGGCCCTCCAATGATCACTGTATTTCCTGAGCTAATTATTCACCTGGCATTTGCAGTAATGTTTTCCACTCATGGTATCACTATAAACATGCCTGTTGTTTTGCAGCAATCATGGAAAGTATTTGTAATGTAACCTCCACAGACTCAGGGGAGACGGGGCCCAAGGGTCTGTCCTGAGCAGCCAAATCATTTATTATTAATATTGTTCTTAACAATAACAGTTGTGATGACAATGGCAGTGACGATTTGGGAGTTTGGATGGCATGCCCCTGAAGGTGCATGACACAAACAGAATTCCCCTCTCTCGCTCTCTCGCTCTCTCTCTCTCTCTCTCTCTCAGATCTCCTCTATGTTTTCTGATATCCACCCTAGCAAACCGGTTATTATTTCTGGGAAATAATGAAAAATGCTTATCAACACACCAACAGAAAATGTATCATTCTTCTGATTTATCGTCATTTTTTATGACCACCTTTAATCGACGTGCACATTGGCGTCAGTGGCCCCTTGACACTGGGTTTATAGAGCAGTCAGGAGGTCCCGGGTGTAAACGTCTCCTTCTATATTTGTGGACGGGGAGAGCTAATGCTGTAAAGCATGAAACGACCCATTAGCTTCCAGATCCGAATGTCACTTAAAGGGCCGGTCAGCCTTTTTTTGCCCTTTAGAAACCCCTCTCTGGGTTTCTCTTCTATCCGTCTCTCCAGCCTGTTAATTTTGTTGGTTTGTTTTTCAAAATGATATGTTTAAATACATTTCATGAAAATCCTTGGTAGAGAAAGTTAAATTTTAGGGGATGTTCATGATTTACATTTAGAGCCGTATTCCACCAGACGTTCACCCTACCACACCACCAAGACCTGACATTATGACTGTTTAATCAGAGCTCCAGGCTATTGCTGCTACTTTGAACTTTCTTTTGTTTAACCAATTTAATGCTAAATAGGCATTATTCTCTATGCCTGCTGGGTGAAAATGTCGAAGCCCTGAAATTAAAGGATCCTTTATGACAAAACCCCCCATTGAATGGCTCCTGGCGAAGCCATTTGCTGTGGAGATTCTGGCGTTAATGGCTGTCTCCTCTTTTGCTGTGGGCTCTGCTATGAAGGATAATCTATGTGTCCAGACTGTATAATCACATTATGAACGTCACTATTTACATCTGTTAGATATACTTCAGATTTTCTTTTAGTTTTTGAGACTTCTCGCTGTCTTCGGCCTACTTTTCTATGTCCTTAGTACTTCAGGATCGTTAAAGTGACTCTGGAATCTCTCTGCTCTCTCGTAGGCTTACATCTGCAGGACGACATTTCCAGCGACACAGATGACTTTTTCCAGGACAGGAAAGGAGGTGAATGTTTTACTCCAGGACCGCATCCCTTATTTACTGTGCTCAGAGGCATACAGATCATTCTGGAATATTCTGGTTCAGATATTTATTTCTCTTTCTTTGCTTTCCTGTTAAGATTTAGCATCATCCGCCCCTTGGTTAACAATGTATTTCGGATCCAAGAACAGCAAAGATTGAGGACAATTCTCCTGGTGTTATACCTTTGGGGGAGGGGAGGGGGGCTTAACTTACCAGGCCAAACTCCCCAGCAGCTGGGGGAGTGAAACTGCTTCCCGGTTTGATGGGAGATCCATCTGTCAGGGCTTGTTCTCAGCCAGGAGAAAACCTCAGAGTGCTTGCAGGTGTCCCGAGAGAGCGGAAGTAAGGTGGGGCAGGGGGGCAGATCCCCCTGTATGGGCCCGCTGGACCCAAGCCCGGCCCAGCCAGCCAGAGTGAGGTGTTCCTTATTAGCAGGGGGCCCAGGAAATCCTGGACGATACCAGGTGTCTCCCAAACATCTCACTGCTCATCATGGCTTTCATCTCTGTCTGCATCTCCTCTGTGAACGAGCTGGGTCTGGGTCACATGATTAGCCCGGGCTTGGAGGTTCTGCTCCGGATCTGGTTTGTCATGTTAGCCGCATACTGTGTCTGCCGCTGTTGTGTGTGTTTTCCCCTCATTTTTAACATAACGCGCTTAGACCAGCAGGGTGCCCACGGCATCACCAGCTTTCTGGCCTTTCCTTCTTAATTAAATGTAATTACTTCTTCTGTGTGTTGCTTATTTGTGTTAGTGAATGGACGCCTTCCCGGTTGAGGTGGTATCACCAAGCAGTAAGAATTATTTGTGTTTTCTGCATTACTTAATCTAAATGCAGATAAGGTTTCTGAACAACAATAATGATTATGAAACTGTACATGGCTGATATAGTTCATGAGTTCTGACTAAAGGCCACTGCATAGAATCTAAGCTGCTCGTAGCTGCATTTCCTACAACATGGCCTGATCCCTGAGGTTACAGTTCTGAGGATGTGTTCATTAGGCTACAGTGTGGGGCATGTTGTAGGATATATTGAATACTATTTGGCATGGTGTAGGATGCAGTGTAGAGTATGGTGTAGGATATATTGTAGGATATGCGGTCATGCTGTACCTACACTGTACAGATGGTGTAGATTCTATGCAGAAGTATAAATAAATCAGCCTTAATTTAGCTGGGTCATGAATCCATGTAAATAATTTTGTGTATCTTCAAATCCAGTCTTTTAAGTTACACTGGGCAGTAATTTATATATGGGTGAGTGATTTTTATCCATATTTTACTCATGTTGCCTCCTTCTAGACAGCAGCAGACTTCAATCAGTTTTATAGTCCATTTTCAGTGGAAGGAGTCATCTGTGTAATGAAAATCAGCACGGACGAGGAGGCCCTGGGCACTCTGAGTGAGTGAAGGACCAGTCTCATGCATTGCTTTCTGATTGGGTTAGGAGTGTGATGTCAGCCTCGATCGCCCAGCTCATAGGCCGTTAAGCTCTGTTTGTGGTTAAATGCAGCTTGAGATTAGCTTTGGTCGGAACTTCTGAATATGAATAATTGGTTGGATGCTCAGTCAAGTGCCAGTGCAATTTCTACCTTTTTTGTTTCTGATTTTGATTCTGTTGAAATGTGTTTGAATTATTCAGTGTTTTCTGGTTTACACGACTGCTAATAAAACATTTTTAAGATCTCGTCTGAGCATCATATTTGCTGGGCGTGTGTCGTGCTGCAGGACACGGATAATGGTCCTTTGCCCATGTGTGTCATGGTGCTTCTGAGCTGCCTGCTCACCACCTTCCTTTCATATCACCAGACTCCCCAAAAAAGGCTGATAAGCGCAGCTGCTGAGGAAACAGGCAGCTTCTGGTAGTTGTATGAAACGGCTCATAGCGGAGATAATGACCTGAATGGCTGTCTCTCTCTCTCAGGCTCTGTTCCTGGGAGGATGTGTTTCCTTATCTGCCTTTAATTAGAAAGGAAAGCACAGAAGATGCTTTGGTGTTCCTCACAGACACTAATGATGATCTGAGAGGGGCTGAAGCAGAGATGTCTGGGACTGGCGTGACGGTTCAGGGGGACATTTCTCCCTGGGCATCATGGGAAGCCTGCCGCCCTCTCCTGCCGATCTGGGCTTCTTTCTCTGAGCAGGAGCTGAAGCTCCACACTCCCTAGGGCCCCCACCTTTCTGTAGACCTGCCTTTTTTCCACTGGCTAAATATGAACCCATACAGGTTGTTTTTCCATAGCAAGCCACGGATCGCTAGGGTCCTCGGTTGCCATGGCCGGTGTTGACGTCCTGTCAGGTTCCCGGGTGGTACTGACTCACAGCATGGCAACACTAGTCTGGTTAAGGCTCTGCTAATTATGGACTATTGACACTTTCCTTTGCAGTGTTCCTGTCCCTCGCAGGCCTGGCCTTCCAGGAGATTTACATTCCCAAATCATCAGCGAAACTGATCCATTAAGTTATACTTTTATGTGTGTGCCGGTTGTTTATTGGTTATTAATGGAGGTACAAATATAGCGAAAGGGCTGTACCCATGTGGACTAATAAATGGGCAAGACCCCTGAGAGAGAGTTTGCTGGCATAAATTTTCGTTGAAAAATGGCCCTGTATGGCGAGATTGGGTTAACGTATCATTTAACAGGCAGAACATTCTGGCCTATAAAACAGGGGAGCCATTTTAGTAGAGCCATGAAATCAGAATCCACCTTCCTTATTTGTATTTCCAAACCTACAATCCTCTGTGCTCAGTGTTGATGCTGGGGCCTGCCCCTCCCCAGTCGGACTGCCCCTTCCCTGCAGGCTTGCCCCCCTCCGCAGGCCTGCCCCCTCCCTGCAGGCCTGCCCCCTCCCCACGTCGGGCTCTTCTGGCTGCTCGGGTCTCTCTCATGCAGCCATGAGGATTTGTGAAGTCGCACATAGGGAGCAGATTCACGGCCTTTCGCAGCCGTACTTCAAACGCTTGGCAGGCCATCGGGAGCCGCTGCAGTCTCTGGAGAAGCCTGCAGGGATGAGCTGGAGAGCCGGATAGTCCAGCAGCTGTTGTGAAAGGGGCCTTTCACTGGAAAATATTATCAGGAACGACTCCTGCAGCTTACACTGTTGTGTTTCATTCTGTGGGGTCCCCAGCCTCTCACCAGTCACGGATCTGGGCTTTCATAAAGTAAAGGCCGAAGGTTGTTTACCCATTTTCAACAGCTCATTTCTTATTTTCAGTCTTTCTTTCTTTTGTCTTTCTTTTCCTCCCCAAGAGGAGACTCCTGCTCTGCCTCCCACCTCCCTTGATATCCACCTTCCCGTTTGGTAGCCATGGGGCAAACTGAGAGGAGATTGACACGGACGCGCTGAACTTTGGCCATTTTCTCAACAGAAAAAAAGCATCCTGGGCTGCAAGAGACAAACGAATATGTCAAAAAATAGAAATAAATCGATCGGTAGATGCTTGGAGGTGCGTGGAAACAAGATTCCCTGCCATAAATTGTTCATAATCATAACTGAAGATCTGTTGGAGGTTTCCCATTTAAGAACGTTCAGGGGAAACAACGTTATGCAAGATGACATAAGAAATAACCACGTGGTGCTTTAATAATGTAGAGATTTTTTTTTTTCGGGGGGGGGGGGGGGGGGGGCTTTTGTTTCATTGCGTCAAATCTTGGTTGGCTGTGTTAGTTTGATGGATTGAGGCGACTTCCGTAGGGAAGTTGCCAGTCGGGCACTGTCCTGTGCTCATATACACACTCCTTAAAGATCTCGCCATGGGGTGGCACAAGCGTTGGGCTCAGCAGACCCAGTGCGGGGGGTTAAGTGGGCAGTGAACCTCCAGGGAAGAGGACATCAGTGGATGGATTGTCTTGTCTTGTCTTCCTGCAGGTGTCAAGGTCCCCACCCCCCCCCTGGCTCGCCCCAGGTCCACGCCCGTCAAGCTGGCCCCTGCTGGACAGGAAGAGGCTTTGGCCAGCATCAGCTCCATCGAGGGGGACACCGATTCCTCTGGGAACAATTTCTTCTAACTCGCAGCCTTCCAATCCACTCAGCTGATGCCCCACAGTTGGTTCACATCGGCCTCAGGGACCAGTCAACTACATTTAAGACTTGTATCTCATATTTTAAGATTTATGTCTTTGTAAAGATACTAAAAGCTTGTTCTGTATTGAAATTTTAAGTGAACAGTTTTTTATGGCAATTTAAGCTGTTTTTTATTTTCTCCCTGCTCCGTCAGGGTTTTAAGTTGATATTTTAATGATTTTTCGATGATTAAAGGCTTTCTGTTCCCATCCTTGCACATCTTTCTCGCACTGATGCTCCGGTTGGGTTATTAATCTACTTGGTTACAGTGCGTCTCACCAGCACTCTGAGCCCGCAGAGGCCCGGCAGGAGCTGTGAGGTCATCAGGGGCAGGCTGCTGGGAGCCGGGGCTTTCATGTGGGGTGGGGGGACTGGGGGAGGGGGGGACATGCTGTTCACCCAGCATCCTTAAGGGTTTTTTTCTTCCCCTTCTTCAGTCAAGATTTTAATAGTTATGATGCAAGTGATGGACCAAACAGATCAGCCCACCTCAACAAGTGGCGTGGGGGGGGGGAGGGATGGAGCAGACCAAGGGGGTTCTCATGGGGGGTTTCTCTCCTGGGTGCGCCTGTCCTCCATTACACACACATTTTGGGTTTGTCAGGTTAAAATATCAGGTCTGAGATGTGTGCGTGTAAATACTGTATACGTACTATATATATCAAATTGTATTTATAGGTGGCTCTAGAATTCCCTGACTGGGCAGACATTTTAAAGTATCAGCTAGTCTCATATTTCTAATGTCTTAAACATACCGTAGACATTTTTTTTAATTTAAACACAAATCAAAGAACTGACACGTCAATGGCTTGTTTCTAAAATATGTTTTATGTTGCTGACTTGCATCTAAATTGTATCTAAAAACTGGGCAAAAAGCTGAGTTACGATTAATGCTAAATGCAGCTGTGAATTGTATATATTGTTAGGATTCTCTTCACGTTTTATAATGATTCCTTTATCCTTGAAACACTGGCCCTAAATCCTCACACTGCAGCTGGCTTCATGTCCCATACCCCAATAGCTTTTAACGTAAAGTAACAGAAATACCAAACAAAAATATTAAATTACAGTGTCCTGTGGATTAATCACTGCCCTGCATTTTGCTGACCTGTATGGCGCTGACTCCCTGGGGTTTCACCTCTTCCTAGTGTTTGGTGCACTTGGATTTGCTCTCATATAATGGTGTCACCGGCTGCCTGCCTGCCTGTCTGTCTGTCTGCCTTTGAATCCCATTCAAACGGCTGCAGTCCACAGATGAGGGCAGCTAGCAGCTTGCTTCTGAAACCCTCTGTCATATTGGAGTGCCAGCGTCCCATCGGCGAATCCACAGAAACCATAACAGCGAATCACAACAGGGAGAGAGAATGCTAACAAAGGGGCGGGGCTGTTGTCAGTTTCGGCTGAAAGGTCTTGAGCTCTGAGTAAACATGCATTATTCTGGAGGCGTATCCAGAGCACACTGAGGTGGCGTTGGGGCCGAGGCAGCGTTGGGGCTGTGGTGGCTGTTTTCGCGGGTGTGCGTGCATGTAGGCGGTATCGCGGTCTTTGGTGTTTGCCTTTGCCGAGTGACCATTTGGCGGTGCCTGTATTGGTGGTGCCAGGTTTAGGGCATGGGGGCTGTTTGGACAGACTGTCATGGTTCTCTGATCATGCTACTACTGATAATAAGCTATGAGCGGCACCATCTGGTAGCTGAAATTTAAATGTAACAAGAAGGTAACAAAGTATATAGTGCTCAGTCTTGAGATGTTTGCTTAATTCTGTACAAATATTTGGTCTTTTATGTTATTGCACAGGTGTTACTATTTAAAAAGTTCCCAATGAGACTTGTCAATGAACTTTTAAACTCAGAACAGATCTTTTAGAACAATAATTTGGGTTTAACTTACTACTTGAAATAGTTTTACTTAAATTTTGGTTGCTTCTAATGTTTTTTTTAATATTTTTGTAAAGCAAATGAAGTAATAATTTTTGTTATAAAACCAATACATTTCCAATATTTTTGCTAAATAAGCAAGCGTCCCAAGACTCTGTGACCATCGTATGAATATTATTTTGCAGTATTTGTATTGCCTGGGAGTCATCTTGTATAAATAATTATCTTAAGTATACAAACCATTAACTGTAAATTATTCAGTAACACGGTTAATTGTCAGTGTTATAGCAATAACCTACCATTAATCTTTCAGTATGAAAATGGACTATTTGACTGTGGGTATTGATACAGTATCTGAAACTTTTAATTTCTGCAGTAAAGCATGAACAATATCTTTCGGATTGTGTTATATACCCATGGTGCACATCCCCTAGCACTCGGCCAGCCTGATCTTCAAATTAGATTTGAGTTCAGCCAATTGAAACTCAGAACATATATGCATTATTTTTCACAATTTCTCGCATAGCAAGGCCGAACCCCCACCTGTTCCTTGTTACTACACTCAATCATATTTGTTCATGAGAAAACCTTCGATTTCCTGCGCCTCATTTTTATAACGAGATCCACGTTAATGGTTGAAAATGAGCTTTTGAGTTGAACGATGAGCGAAAACAGGGATAATTGGTTATGATTGATAGTATGTATGGTTTGGGTTTGTGGGGTAATTCTTCAAACCGGAAGCTCAGTCGAGCGTTGATGGTGAACAGAAGCAAATGTTCTATTGGAAGCATCTTTACCTCGACATGTGGTTTGAAGACCACTGAGCCTCATAGTTAAAACCTATAAAGTCATTTTTTGCAGGATCCAGCTCTCCAATAAACATATTAGTCAAGCCTGGTCTGTTTGCTGCTGCTGTCAGCAGAGCAGCCTGTACCAGGCCATCAGGAGCTCTGGGGGTGGGGGGGCAGCTGCTGATTGATGGATACATGCGCGGCCAGTTAATTAGGCCCCCACCAGGTGGTGTGATGCCATTACACCGGCTCATTATAACGAAGGGCTCACTGGGGCTGGGGCTGGGAGGGGGGTCACTGCAGGATAGGTCTCCTGACGACGCCCTTTCAAAGACCGCTCAGGGTGGGGGTGAGGGTTGACATGACCATCCCCATTTTCCTCACAGTGATCAGGTGGGCGCAGACGGATACCACTGTCTGTCTGTCCTGTTGTGGTAATGGTGTGGCGAATGTGGAACATATCAGACCCTTTTGTGGGGTGGAATGGGGAGGCTACCCATGGCCCATATTCGCAACCTGCCCCCCCACCACCACGATTACCGCCAGTCCGGCTTTGCTGGAGCCAGAGCAGCTGTTAATGGAGGCCAGATGTGCGTGGCAGGAAGCGAGAGGAGGCGGAGCGTGACATACCCCAATCTGCTCTCCGTGAGCGCAGGAACAAAAGCCGGCGAGCAGCGGCGTGCTTGTCAAGCCTGGCTCCCCATCCACCCCCCACCCCCCCACCCCCACCGCGGACGTCTAAACGCTCACCCGGCGGCGTTTCCGGCAAGCAGAAAGCTGGCGCGCGTTCCATAGCGGATTAACATCCCTCTGCTGTGACACCCTGCGGACTGAGATGCAAGGCCTGGCCAGCAAGGCCACAGAGACTGTCCCACCAGTGAACTCTGGCCGTTGGTCTGCATGGATGGAGACGGTACCTTAACTAAACTGGGCCAAGGACTAATGGGCTTTGGGTACTAGATTATTTCCAGGGCTCAATTCAGGTTTTCCAGTGTTATGTGATGAGGGTAATGTCCCTGTGCATTACATAGCACTTAGGAGGGACAAAAACGTGTATCATTGTCCAGAGCTCACCCCAGAAGCTACAGGTGCAAGGCAGGGAATATCTCAGGATGGGGCACGAACAGCGGACACGCTATGTGGAAACTCCAGCTCACCTTAGCATGTTTTTGGACTGTGGGGGGAAACCACCCAGAGAAGACATTTATCAACTTTAACAAGCAAATTAGATATTCCGTATGCATGGTATTGCTATTATTATTATTTTTTATGGCATCAATAATAATAGTAATTATAATAATAAGAAGAAGAATCATACAGTAGCATTCATTTGCTTGGCATGCTCTTAAGGCTGAATGTATTTGGCAGGTACATATATAATCTATCCCTGAATGTCCCTAATACTCAGTATGTGTATATATACACTTACTGGCTCTTTTATCAGATACACCTGCTTCCTAATGCTAACAGCCAATCATACGGCTGCAACTTTAAACATGCAGCATGTCGACAGGGTCAGGAGGTTTAATTACTATGCAGGAAAGTACATAGGTAGGTAGTTCAGGTCCAGAAAATAAAAATCCAGACCAACATTTTGTTTCAAGCAACCAGTTCAGTATAAAGAGTTATGGACACAGAGGACTCAACTGGTTGGTTGAAACAAAATCTTGGTCTGGTTTTTTACTTTCTGGACTCGAACAATCCACAGGTGGCTAAGTGTTAGAACAGTGGTGTGGGCCTGTTGGTTAGGGGTCTGCTCTGAAATTAAGTCTGAAATGTTCAAATCCTGCAACCTCTAAGGTAATTATATTACTGTCCCAGCTACTCCAAAGGAGTGGGGCAGCTCTGACCCCAAGCTAAGGGGCTTCAGAATCTCACAAACAGCCACCTTCCTGGATTTTCATGCACTATGAGTCTACAGAGAATGCTGAATGGTGATGAGGAAGGTCAAGCGAGATTGGCCGGATTTGTTAAGGCTAATAGGAAGGACACCAGTGCCAAAATAAACAGCCCAGCACAACAGTGACATACAGAAAAGTTTCTCTGGACGTACAGCATGTCTACCTGGGTACGTCCTTGTAGGATCCAGCCAGCACTAGCTAGGTGCATCTGGGACGATTTTCAGAGGCAGTCTGGACATGAATGTGACAAAGCCTGATCTCAACCCAGCTGACTACCATGGTCCTTGCAAAGATAAAATTACATGTGCATAACATGCTATGTTGCTATTGATGTCACACATAGTCCAGCCCTATAATATACTAATAGCCATTTTTCGAATTCAGTACAAAGTACTGCGCCTCATGTTGTAATGTCTTTCAGTGCTGGTACCAGTTTTTATGCCAATGGAAAGCCAACACTTTGAAGTACCGTATTTTAGGTACTTATTTAAAGTACCAAAAGTAGGTAGGTAGTGTGCGGTGAAAAAGCACACTAAAAAGTGACCACTGTGTGTATTTATTTATTTGGCTACAGTAAATACAGTGGGCATATACTATACACAGTACATTTATTAGTATTTATTTATATGAATAAGTGCTTTGAATAAGATTCTTACCACTAATGTAGCAAGGCAGCTAAAGCCTTGATCTAATAGGCTGCATGAAAGTGGTCTATTCAGACAGGGAAGGTTTCATGCGTTTTAACCTCTTGTTAGCGACACCCCATGGCTGGCTACCCTTGAGGGCGTCACACAGATTTAGGTAAAAGGGCCCCTTTTTCCCCTGATGATGAAATGCCCTGGTACACGGCAACATGGAATGAAAGCACCTTCATGGCAGAAGCTGTCGGTAATGAAGGAAGGGGAGACAGACGGAAGGTCCATCGTGGGTGCGAACAAGCCCTTTCAGGCATAATGTGGAAGCATTTAGTCCCTGTTCCGTGCCCCCCTCCCCCCATCCGTTCCAGATTGGTGCTGAAAGGTGGGTGATTCATGCAAGCAACATCTCTTTAATTATCTCTTCATTGTGAAGGTAAGCGTCCTAGGAAACGCCGGTGATGGTGATGCGGCAGAGCTGCGCAGTGATGGCGATGCGGGGGGAGATGTAAACGGCAGAGCTGCGCAGTGATGGCGATGCGGGGGGAGATGTAAACGGCAGAGCTGCGCAGTGATGGTGCATTCAGCCGACAGCAGATGTGTGCCAGTGCGTGATTGTTTGTTTGTCTGAGTTTTTATGAGAGGAGGCTGGGTGAGTGATTTCACTTTTATACAGCACCTGCGCTCTGTGACAACCCATAATAAAAAAATATAAAGCTTTATTACATAGTGTCATTTTTTTCTGTGAAAAATATGAAATATTGGTGCTGTAAACCTTTTTAATGACCTTTTTACAAAAAAATATTGCTATTTTTCTCCTTTTAGAATTAGGGTTATGATTGGGTACTAAATAAATGTCGATGAAAGATGGGTTTTTTTTAAACCAGAAGCCTTTGACCAGCCAGATGTTTTTATGCTGCTTTGCAGGTCAGATCACACACATATTCACACACACATTCACACACATAAATCTGTTTTCCTCTTTTGGATCTTGGGTCTTACAATAAAGCCTTTAAATTGCACTGGATGTTGAAATTGCTTTTGCATTCCCGTTAATGGTTGGGAGCAGTTGAGGGTAAAACTATAATTCCATTATATCAAAATACATTTTAAAACCACTGGTGCAAAGTTGAGACGACATCATTAATGAGAAAATCTTTATGGGCAGATGCCGGACAGCTTCCTGTGTCTTACAGGCAACACTTCCTCATGTTTTCCTCGTTTTGGAGGCTCAATTGCAGCGTCTGTTAATTACTGGGGGGGGGGGGGGTGCCGGCATAGAGCAGGCTCCAGTGTTTTTGTGGAGCCTTGGGGGGGGCAGTAGCAGCGGGGGAAAGGGATTTCTGGCAGGGCGCCAGGCCACCAGGCCGCGCTGCATGAAGTCACCGGCTCCTCGGATACGTGGGTAACCCAGCGGCACTGTCTTGCGATTCCTTTTGCCTGGACGGTTCTTTGGCCCGCCGAGGGAACAGGATTCTTTTGTGCGCTTATGCAAATGTTCTCCTCGAAAGTGAGCTTAATTATGCACCGTACAGCCACAGGGGGCACATTCCAGCAGATGGACGGTGTCTAGTTGAATTAACGCGGATCTTTCTCTGATTCCTCTTCCACGTCTGCCGTCAGGGCAGGGCTGGGCTTTTTCAGAGGGGCCCAGTGGGCACAGATATCCGAGGAGAACCTCATCATTCAACAGCTGAGCCAAGGTGTTTAGCTGTTCTCTTGATGTTTACATTCATTTATTTGGCCAATGCTTTCCTCCAGAATGGCTTGAAGGATTCGGCTAATCATCCAGCATGTAATTAGAAGTAGATGTGTAAGTAAGCTGTGTAAATCTGCCTGGGTTAAAGCATCCAATATGTGATAATAAAATAAAAGAAGGGGACCAACGGCAGGAATGATGCCCCAGTGGTTCTGACTGTGGCTTCTCTGGGCGAATCATACAAGTCACGGTGCCTTCCTGCTACAGGGTGGCTTACCCATAATCCTCAGGCTGATGATGGATACCTAACCCTAATATTTTGACATGGTATCGGTGTGACTTGTCTGCAGCCACATAGCGGTGATTTGTCAGGCTTAGGCTTTGTCATCGTTTGAAAAACTGCAGAGCAGTAGCGACAGCAAGGCCCACATGGAGAGATCCAGGAGTGCTGCCTCTGGACAAAGGCAGAACTGTGCCCCACTGAGCAATGGGGTGCACGTGTGTTTTAGCTTTTATTCCTGTAAACTGCAGGTTATACGGTTATGTGGAACGCGGAGGAATGCGATGCGAGCACACTCTGTTTGCTGGTGCTGCGGTAGCTAACCGCTAACAGCATAGTAGACCTCCTGTGAGGCTTCTGGTGTCTCCAGGTTGCCGGAGGGGGTCCGGAGCACCCGAGGATGAGTTGGGGGCGGGGGGGCGCTTTGTGTAACCTGAGGGAACAGGCAACAAGAAAACAGGGTTTAAAGGGCATCCCACCCCATGAGTCCAACCCCCAGCCTGTGCACGGGGGCTACTCCGGCCGCCCTGCAGTACAGCCCTGGCCTGGGCAGCTGTTTTCCACAGCTGGGGACAATGCTGCACATTGACTCTCTGCTCACAAAGAGCCTCTTATTCCTGCTGAGACTTGGAGCGCAGCCCGAAAGTGGGGGCTGTCGGGAGGGGGGGGGGCAGCTGCATATCACAAAAATGATAAAAAAAATCAAGAAAGACAATGTGAAATTTACTCTCATTCCTCAGGAGAGGCAGAAACGAAAACCAATCAGTTTCTTATAATAAACCGCATTTCAGGCAAAGGATGAAGGGCTCAAAGTAATAAACGATCACAAAGAGAGATTCAAAGACAATGATGGGACGCAGTCTTTCATTTCACAGAGGTGAAGTGCACAGTAACACCACAAGACAATGGGAAGATGTACACATGCACATGGGAGGGTATGGCCATATGAACTGGAATTAATTACAAAATTTAAATTATATGCTGAAAAAGGACATATGCAATGTAATATAATATTTTAAAATGTACATAATCACAAATAGAAGATTTGGGATGATTAGGGCTGCACAATATTACATCATGATATGTGACATTTCTGCTAGTAACATTCCGATATTTATAAGAGAGAAATGGAGTATGGGCAAATGGAACTTGTTATTATCAACCAATAGCATCTGTCAAATAATTTGGTGGTGTTGCCGCAAAGCAGTGAAAAGGAGACACATTGCAGCACCGACAAATGCAATGTATTTATTGCACATGTACACATTGCGATGACGATGCTGAAACAAATATATCGTGCAGCCCCTGGGGTTGATGTAATCATTTCTTAAAGAGTCATACAGATATTGCATATTTTGAAAAATAAATCAAAAAGCATTGTGGCAGCAAGTTTCAAAATAATGTCAATAATGACCAAGAAATGGATGAACAAATGCTACCTTATATTTAACAGCTTAAAAAATAGTTGTGAATTATTTTGATAGTTTTCAATTTTCTGTGCAAAACCTGGTATATTGTTTATACCAGAATCCAGGAGTCCGTGTGGCTCGGGACTGACCACAGCCTCCTTCTTCTTATCCTATATGCTGCTCTGGCCTGTAGCCTCATTCTGTATGGCCACAAGCGGAGCAGAGCCCGGCGAAACCGGGGCCAGCTGGCCGGGCTGACTAAGTGGGTCGCTGGATTCCCTGCCACCCCACAACAAGCTGTTACATATTTAAGAAGCAGTTGGGGTGAGGGGCAAAGGGGGGAGGGGGGGTAGTCACAGGTGGAGAGACAGGAGGATGAATTATGCAAGAGTCTGAGAGCCACACCCCCCATACCCCCCAGGAAAGGATGTTGTGAGAGCACAGAGCACACGCCTCCAACATGTAGCTCATTAATACCAGCACACACCTGTAGCTCAGGAAGGTCAAGCCTGTTCTCTCCAGCACCGCCTCTTTCCGACTATACCAACGTTTCCCAACTTGGTCCTCTGGGACCCTCGGCTGAGAGGGAGCAAAAATGTGGACAGTCAGGCAGAGAGCTGGGAGGGAGCAAAAACATAGACCAACCCTTGGGGGGTTCCCAAGGACCAGGTTGGGAAATGAGAGTCCCCAAGGACCAGGTTGGGAAATGGGGATCCCCAAGGACCAGGTTGGGAAATGAGGGTCCCCAAGGACCGGGTTGGGAAATAGGAATCCCCTAGGACTGGGTTAGGAAACTCTGTACTATGCCATCCACCGCCCATTATCTGTGTCAGGAGAACAGAGGACTGCCCCCTGCAGGGCTGCTCCGTATCTGCATTTTGTTTTGCTACAGCTGAAAATGGAATGAAACCGTAGCTATATCTGCATGTGTGAATCAAGTAACACTTTTCCTGGGAATGGGAGGAGCTGCACAGAGTCAATTTGATTTGGTAATTAGATAAAGGATGTGTATTGCTTTGTTAAGGCTATTATTTGTCTGTCTAACTGAAATGCTTTGCAACACTCTCTGTGTTTTGGCATGTAAATCACACTAAGTGTCCTTGTCAAATAAAACTAATAAGTAGGAACTCTCTGATTGGCAAGACTTTGGGTGGTCAAAGAACACAGGACAGTGATTAATAAAATGAAGTGGGAAAATATGTGTGGAATATCTTAATAACATCTCTGCCATTCAAGCAATTTAACTGCACTTATAACCAAGTTCACTGAGTATGTCTTTTAAGAATTTTAACATTTTGAGCAGCAAGGCTTAAAGAAAACAGATTTTTTCTTTATGGTCATGGGATTAATATTTTAATGAAACGTTAAAAACATCAGCGATCAGGAGAATGTTCTGCTCACTCTGCTCTGGGTGCCTTAACAGGCGTGGGTGTGGTCTGATATCAAGTGAGATCAAGTGACTCCAAGCCTTAAGAGAGCTAGAATATCAAAGCAGCATAATTGGGTAATTTTTTTAATCGATCTTCATAAGCAATGCGCTCAGGTAGGAGTGTCCCAGTTCTTCACATACGACTCAGTTACTTCCAGGCTTTTGTTTTTATTATATTTTAAAAGTGTTGCATTTTGTTTTGTAAAAAGCAGTAATAATCCTCGCTCAGAGCCTCCGGACTCATTGCTGCTTTTTTCTGCTGATGGATGCTGAGAGCAAATGCGGCTCTATGCTGCAGTTCCAGCCATACCGAGCATTTCTGCGATCATTCCCCCTTCAGAAACACCCCGTGTGACTCTGTGAACTAAAGTTTCGAGTCGTGGCTGCACTGACACCAGTTGTCATTGTGAGTCAGCGTGACATGTTATTGGGAAATAGCTGATATCAGACCACAGCTGCGTCTGTGAAAACAGTCCCAGAGTAGCGTAAACAATACATACTTGTGGTTCTTTTGCTCTTTTGTTGATAAAAGAATAAAATGATGGGAGATTTTATTAACATTTTTTAAAAATATTAACATTTTAGCAATAAAAACATACAGTGTTTGCCTTAATCCAACCCTCCATATAAGTCTTAAATCTTAACTTTTAAAAAACTTTTTAAAAAACATTAACTTCTGAACTTAGAGTAACTCATGAATAATTATTGCTGATCTAAGTGAAATATGTATTCATTTAATTTTTTTCATTAAAAAGTGAATACAACCTTAGATCTGCAGTATACCTGTGGAATGTTTACGTTTTGTGACACTTTTGGAAGCAGTCTGAGGCTTAAGATCTAAGTGAAATCATATGAGAAATGCATCAGTCATTGTGGACAAAGTTTACTTTAGGTAGACAAAGGAACACTGATGTTGTGATTGAATTTATGAACGACTAGTCCATCTGTCAATGTTAGGCAAAATGAACAGGAAAGGTGCAGAACTTCAGACTGATTGCTGTTTGCCTACTTTTACAGTGCATATTTATGCTGCCCGATGTGTCAGCAGGAAGGGGCAGCAGATAATTACAGCACACTGCTAAAGCTGCTGTGCAAAAAGGCCTTTTGATCTTCTGGATGATGGAGCCGACTAATTGAAAGAGTGGGAATTAAGAATGCGTGAATAGCTCAGATCTGGCCAGGGTGCAAATAAAGGGTTAACAGGCAGATTTCAGGCCACCGATGCCTTTGGAGATTAAAAAGAAATCTCTCCAGAACACCCCCCTCCCCAAAAAAGGTCTTCAAAGTAAAAAAAAAAGCCGATCGATGGTTTGTGAGACATGAAAGAACATTCGTCTGGTAGGGGTGGGGGGGGTGGGGGGGCTGTAATCTAAATCGAAGGGGACAAGGTCTCTGTCCAGTTTGTATCATTTAACTGGCTCTTTAAACAGTTAAGCCTTAATGGAATCCCCCATTTGCTCTCTGTTTCACAGAGGTCTGCGGGGGGGGGGGGGGGTGGAAGGGAGGGGGTGGAGGGGAGGGGGTGGACCCCACCTGTCGCCAGTCTCATGCAGATATTGTGTATCTGATCCAGCTGAGGACGCCGTCGAGGCACCCGGAGTGATTTAGGTGACAGGGAGGCTGCCTGGGAGCAGCATGGAGAACTGGGGCACAGCGTCGCACTGCAACTGCAACAGCAACAGCATCACACTGCAACTTCATTTTCACGTCCGCTAAATATGGCAGGGTGCCGACGTAGCTCCGGCACAATCTGGCAAAGCGCCTCCCGGCTGTAATGAGGAGGGGCGGCTTGTTAGCAGCAAAGGCAAATCCGGAGGACTTCAGGACTAGCTAATGAATGAGATGCTGTATGTATCACTGTTACTCAGAAATACTCCACGGCAGATAGGTATTAGCAGAGCGAATTTTTCCCTCGGGAAATATTACTCTCTGGATTTAAATACATTTCTTGGCAAAGGGCAGCATAACGGATGAATACCACTGCGAATATGCAAAACCCTTTTGTGTGGCAGTGATTCAGTTTTATGTCATTTATGTTTTATGTCCCCATCATTGCAGCAAAATGTGTCTTATTTATCAACTGGGTTAACCTGGATTAAACATAATAAACTAAAGATGTAGTTCCGCTGAAGTAGTATTTTACACTGCTGTTTGTTGAATGTGCTTTACTAAAGTCTTACAATTAAGCCACTTGATGCTTAACCCAAAGCTCATTGTAATGTCCCTTCTGCTGATGTATCTGCTGTAAGGTGACAGTTGTAGGTCCTCCCCATGCACTGCGGTATCTGACCTGAACCATTACACCAATGTTGTCTGTAATACAGGGCTGACAGAAATGAGATTAGGGATGTGAACCCGGGGCCCCATCGACGAGGTGGACACCTTGAGCCCTGGCACTGCCGGCGATCAGCAGACTGCTGGCAACCCCCACTGCAGCCTGGCCGCAGTGACCTTCATGTCCCCGATTTGATGGGTAAGTGGCAGGCAGGAGGCAGCAAACGAGGATCAGCATCGCGTTCCTCTCCCACAAGTGCAAGGATGGGGGTGTCATCCTCTGACAAGGATGCCCCCCCCCAACACACACACATCTCACAGCTTTAAATCAGCAAACAAATCACTGGGATGAATAGATTGGATGGGGGGGGGGGAGGGGGCACAGCTGGCGATACATTTCCATGACAACAGCACCAGCATAACCTTGCCGTAACGCATCTACAATTAGACAGCGCTTAACACTTTCTGTCCCAGATGTGTGAATAGCGTTCAGAGCGTTCAGTCGCCCTCACCTTAAATTGTGATGCTGTTATTTAGCAGACATTACTCTGGTATGTATTTTAAATAAGATGATTCAAAACAGTTTGTTTAAGAGGACATATATTGTATCATTGTCCCTCATTACCATGGCGGGAGATGGAGGAAATGGAGAATATTAAGGAAAAAAGCTGCAGTAACATCTTAATGTGCTAGGTGTCCACTGATAGGTGAAGGCCTGCGGTCTGCGCAGACAGCGTGCGCCATTCCTGCATGTGGCATGCGCATCTCCCTCAGCAGCAATATTCTCATGACGACAAGCAACAGTTTGGCCTTCCCTATTCCATTATGAGATGCAAACGTGTTGCATGTAAATGTAAGCGATCAGCTCTAGTGTGTAAGGATGGAGGTATTAACATATGGAACAATACAGGGCTGGACTGGCATTAAGAAATCGGCTTGGGGTGCGATGCATTTTGCCGGCCCGCAGCCCCGCGGTCCGCCGGGAGCATGCCGGCCGTACCAGATGGCCAGACCAGCCCTGGAACGATGTGTCATATTCAGCAGTGATTATTGCAGTTGCTGCCTGCAGTAAATGGCCTAAGTGGTTGACTGGGCCTCGCTGCTGCCTGCTCGTCCCCTGGAGGTTCATTATACACACAGTGTATAAATATAGCACAGCACCGGCACGCTGGAGCTCAATGTCCAGGAACATCAGAGCCACACACCGCCTTCTTCTGAACTAACACATTAGCGGGGGGAACATGGTCAGTAGTTGTCATGGCAACGTTGGTACGGCACGCCATAGGGTTTCACTCTGATTTACTGTACTGAGAATTAGGCTTATTGTGCAACTGGAACAAGCAGCAACCACGTTTCTCGGTGAATTCCATGCACGGGGCAGCTCTGCAGGATCGCGCCCACGATCGTGCCCCTGGCCCAAGGCACACAGGACTGCATTACACCATGTGTTCATGCGGATTTTCCCCTACAGTGTGTTACTGTGTCCCATCTCATGCCCTGTAAATTCTGGGACAGGTTCCAGTCTCGCGTCGACCTGTACTGGATAAGCAGTTATCACTGAATGTAATAGCATTAAGACCAGGTTGCCAATATTACTATTACCTTACTTGTTAGTCAGTTATTAGATAAAGCTGGAACATTTGGCCATATAAGGCTTGCATTTTCAATGTCCATCCATCCATCTGCTAACTTCTTATCCAGTACGGGGTCACAATGGGGTCTGGAGCCTATCCCAGGAAACACAGGACACAAGGCAGGAAAGGCAGTGTCTTCTAATCAGCTTTCCCTTCCTGACATGCTCAGATTACAAAGTATTTGAGATGAAGGATCAGTTCAACTTTGTTACCATCTCCTGCAGCCTGAGGGGTGAGAAACCACTTCAAAACAGCAATAATGTCATTACAGACAGTTTTAGAAAAAAAAAAGCCTGTTATATTGTTACAAGATTATGTTATTAGTAGATGCTGTCAGATGGTGGATGTCATGTTTTAGGAACGTCAGTCTCAGCTTGAGATCTTGTTGAATTTGGCCCTAATATGCGGCATCTAGTTCTACAAAGTCAGGTTGTGGAAAAGGCTGCAGATTGCAAATATTTTCCATGATATTCTAAAGCAACCTCAAGCCAAGAACTTCTGAGAAAATGTAAGCTTTAAAGTCTGATCACAAACGGACTATATGGCTCTCCTGAGAGAGGTTTCATTATCAAAGGAGGGGCAGGGATCCCATATCCTGTCAAACCTTGCTTTGGGAACCAGGGCAGTCTCTGCAGTTCAGTCTCCGCAGTTCAGTCTCCGCAGCTCAGTCTCCGCAGCTCAGTCTCCACAGTTCAGTCTCTGCAGCTCAGTCTCCGCAGCTCAGTCTCCACAGTTCAGTCTCCACAGCTCAGTCTCAGCTGCTCTGTCTCCGCAATTCAGTCTCCACAGTTCAGTCTCCACAGTTCAGTCTCCACAGCTCAGTCTCCGCAATTCAGTCTCCACAGTTCAGTCTCCACAGCTCAGTCTCCACAATTCAGTCTCCGCAATTTAGTCTCCACAGTTCAGTCTCCATAGCTCAGTCTCCACAGCTCAGTCTCAGCTGCTCTGTCTCCGCAGTTCAGTCTCCACAGCTCAGTCTCCACAGTTCAGTCTCCGCAGTTCAGTCTCCGCAGCTCAGTCTCCACAGCTCAGTCTCCACAGCTCAGTCTCCGCAGTTCAGTCTCCACAGCTCAGTCTCCACAGTTCAGTCTCCGCAGTTCAGTCTCCGCAGCTCAGTCTCCACAGCTCAGTCTCCACAGCTCAGTCTCCGCAGCTCAGTCTCCACAGCTCAGTCTCCGCAGCTCAGTCTCTGCTGCAGGCTGGAAGTCCCACATCTGCTCAGGAGAGTCACAACTGTGCCCTTGTAATGGCTTTAGTGATGTAGTTTATCACTTCCATCACTGCATTCTATGTTCCATTGGTCTTCAATGCCTCCCACAGAAGCCTGAGGAGATCAGCTCCCCTGTAGCTGAGGGCTACCCGTGGACGCTGAGAATGAACATTGTGAGAAGTGCCAATGCGTACCAGCTGTGTCTCTGCCAACCCTGACACGTTCTAACCCATTGATTTCAGTCCTGTTATTGAAATGTTCCCCCGTTTGGCGCTGAAAGTGCCAAGGAGAGTTTTGCTGAAGCAAACAGTGGTCCTGTGCTGCACTCATACCTCAGACAGGCGCGGTGTGCAAACTACAGCAGGTGATAAACACAGGAGATAACGTCGGATCCCTCACTTAGAGTGTTAATTAACAGTCCTCACTGCCACCTTCTTCCCGATTCTTCCGATGCAGAGCTGGACTGGAATTAAGTACCAGCTCTGGACTTTGGGGAGTTCCCAGTTCCCCACGGTAAATTTTGTCAACTGGGAGGGGTGCCCCACCATAAAATATTACCAGTCCACGTACCCAACAGCCGCACCGGAAAAATGCCTGGTACAGCAGATGGCCAGTCCAGCCTTGTTCCGGTGCATATTAATCATGTCAGGTGTCTTTACCAGTCTTGGTGAGTGATGCCAGCAGCATGAACACTGGCCCCCTCCCGACAGCCGTGAGCTGACCTACGATTTGCCTGATATAAAGGCTCAGTCACAAACTGCTTGGGGATGTGCATTCTGTTGTTTGGTCGTCATGTCCTCTTAATGGGACTAGGGGGGAAATTTTCCTCACATTTAAAACGACAGCAAAGATTAGAAGGATTTAAGATTTCCTCTGATTGAATGTAGCGGAAGTTAGCGGTAAGCTGTCAGTATGACTGGATTCCAGTCTGAAGGTTGTCTCACTGCCCCTTCTCTGCTCCCTGCTTAATTTCATTATGCTGAGTTTCATACTCTGACGCTTCATTTAAATTTTGACCATCTGCGCCTCTTCTCTTAATCGTGCCAAATTAAAAGCACCGATTTTTCCCTGTGGACAAACATTTCCTAACCATCATGTGCACACCGTCAGTCCACATCATTTCATTGCACTCTGGAGGACGGTTATCCCAGTGCATCCCATGATGATGGTATTAAGAGAAATTTAACCATCATAAAAAGCCGCTCCTAACACGTGCAATCTGTAGCAGATCACCAGTACAGAGTCACGGTGATTATGAAGCTGATGCGCAGGATATGAGGCAAGGGGGCAGACTGGACAGGATGCCAGTCCATCAGACTGGTGCACTATGAGTAATTTAGTCACCTAACCACCTGTTTTTTGACTGTGGAAAACGACCCAGACAAACACTGGGAGGTCATGCAAATGCGGAAATCACAAAGCAGGGAGTGATATTCAAACCCACGAGTGTAAAAGCATGAGGCTGCAGCATTAACCACCACATTATGCTAATGGATAAATTCTGCTGCAATACCACCAGTAGAAGTGGAACTAGTCTCCTAGATTTGATAAGGTCTCATGAGGGAGGTGCACGCTTATTGTGTTTCGAGTTGATGCCGCACCGCTGACCAGAATCCTCGGAGACTCAGGCTAACAGGTTAATTCTCCCCATTCGCCAGCTAAAACAGGTGCTGCGATCCTACTTTGCTGTGGCAGAGATTAGCTGAAATGAGGATTCTCACTCAAGCGGCAAGTCGAGGTGTTGGCATGAAAAAAAAAATCAACTCCATTCCAAGTGAGAAAGTGTGACGGTGACACTGATATGTCACTTTGCTGGAGTGTGACGATGGAGCCGAGGAAATGTGCAGCGATGTGTGATTACACAGGTGACACGTCGTACAGCACTGAGTTTCATTTCACAGCAGCTAGGCGACTGTACCACCTCTGTCCTACCAGTGGGGGTGTGTAAGCAGGACAAAAATGGTAAATTTGTAGAATGGACTTGTCAAAAGACTGGCATCCCGTCCAGGATGTTCCCTGCTTTTGGGCTTCTTGATATCAGCTCCAGGGTAACTGCGGCCCTTTAGTGACTAAATAATTATGGAAGATGTATAGATAGTAATTAAAAAATTATGTACATTTAAATAAAATAAATATCATATATCCATCCATCCATCCATCCATCTTTCAACACTAACACAAACATGATACCAGGACAAAGGTTTCAAAAGCTGAATGTGGACAACAAAAGTATTAGAGTCCATAATACAGATTAATGTTATGAAGATAAATGAGCCATTTATGCAGAATAAAAGTGAATTTCATCCACCCAAACTTCCTCAAATATTAAAATAATTCTTAATATTATTTCTTATCTAGTCCACTTGAATAGTCTCCTCTGCTGACATGACGTTTCTTTGTTACCGCGGTGTACATTGTGTATGCATGCCCTGCGTATGCATGCCCTGCGTATGCATGCCCTGCGTATGCATGCCCTGCGTATGCATGCCCTGCGTATGCATGCCCTGTGCATAGACCACATTTGGGGAACAAAATGTCCCCAAAATGTAGTAAAACCTGAAACTTCCTTACTTTTGGGGACATTTTTCAGGTCCCCATCTGGATAATTTCAATTTAATAAAAATCTGTAACTGCAATAAAAAAAAAGTAAAAGTGCCAAAAGGCTGGGTAGGGTTTGGGTTAGGGTTAAGGCTGGGTAGGGTTAGGGTTAAGGTTAGGGTTAGGGTTAAGGTTAAGACTGGTTAGGGTTAGGGTTAAGGTTGCGGCTGGGTAGGGTTATGTGTGTGATTATTGGGATTAGGGTTAGGGTTAGGAGGGAAAACTATTTTATAAAAATCAGTGACTGCTATGAAAAAGTTAAAAATGCAAAAACTTGTATTTTGCTTGGTTACTTATGGTTATGGTTAGGGCAGGGTGGGGGTTAAGGTTGTCATAGTTAGCATTGGCATTTTTCCAATGATTCCAATGATGAAGTGAATGATTGGGCCCCATAAGGATAGGTATGCCCTACACGTGCGTGTGTGCATGTGTGTGCAGGCTGGCAAACAACAGATTAGGGGCTAATGTTTCAAACTGGGTAGTACTAAAATAACAGGTATGAACCCCTCAACAGATTTTTTGGTACCATACAGCCACATAATCAGAAAGTAGAATCACTATTTAGAATGGGGGGGAGGGGCAAATCTAGCAAGGAGGTGTGCACAGATTTAAAATGAAATGAAAAATGCCGGTTTTGCGCAGCTCGTTTTGCCTTCATGTTTGGATGGAGAGGCCCAAACCACGAGCAGACATGTTTCATCTCAGAGAATTACTGCTCCTTAGAGTGACACTGGCAAGAGGCTCCTTGTAATTTTACATGGCCACTTGTTTTTGCTACAAAGTGAGTGAGTCACATCATCAACTGCAAACAGCTTTTGTGCATTATTGTTTGTGCTTTTGAAGAAAATGAAAGTTCTCTGCTGATCCCCCACACAGTCTGGCAGTGTGTGATTAGGCAGACTGCTCTCTCTACGTTGCATTTAGCGTGTGACTTTGTGCATGTGTGTGCCCGTAATAGACTGGCTTCTTATCTAACCGATGCCATGACTCATGCCCTGTACAGGTAGTCCCCGGGTTATAAATGAGTCCCCTTTGTCTGTCTTTAAGTAATAACTGGTATTAATTAAACAGCAATAATAAAAGTAACTACATACGGTGCTGTACTGCACCTATAGCTGACAAACCACTGAAGTCATGTGGTGCTTTCATGAACGTCACAGATCCATGAGTGTACATTCGTCATGGTGAATTATTGCATTTAACCAGGCTTATGGCAGTCCGTTCCTAACTGTGAGGTGTCGATAAGTTAGACCCTTCCTAACCCAGGGACTGCTTATGATTCCTTTCAGGCTCAATTTACCTAATAAGCGGTATATGGATGGATGGATTTTATATAGAGTGTAGTTAGTAATGGAGTCCTGTTGTATTTCAAAGTAAACATGTACAAAATACTATTTATTTAAGACACTCTTAATGCCAGACCATCTTAAGTCGGGCATTTACTACAAAATGTACGTTTAATTGGTCTGGCATATTGATGGACAGCCATAAATGGGAGTTTCCATAATATACTAAATAAATGCATTGTTCTTTGGGGTTATAATTTAAAAGACTATAAATAACTCTTTTAATCTCCAGCTTAAAATCTACAAAATGGGGTATTAAGTATGATTTAGAATTGGCTTCTGCAGAGCTTGGCATCATTAGGGACTGACCGTATCTCAAAGGAGTTTTTTATTTTTTGCTTTGCTTTATTTTTTTGAAGTAGTGAAAATTTTGTCATCTCACATAGGATAAGTTCCACTTTAAAGTGGTGTGAAGTTTTTCCTTATGGGGGTTTACAGTCATACCAGTTGGCCCCCGTCTCCTGCCGTTAATTGAATCGTCACTTTAATGTAATTAATGGCACGCGGCTGAGAGGGAGGTGTGATACGGCGTGTGACTCGCACTCGGCCCTTTCGGAGGTCAGGGGGCTAATGGTGTAGGAGTGCTCTCCAGGCACACGCTTACATGCCTGTGTGGGCTGGGCTAATTGGCATTGTACAGTGACAAGTTGGCTAGACATCAACAGCCTTAACGGCCGAGGACCTGACAGTGAGGAGCTGCCCGAGAGCTGCCTGACTGACCGTACAACATGAAAAGTATGCTGACATCCAGCACCCAACATGCCGACTGTTTATCTTGGTAACTAATGGCACTAAGGTCTGGCCTCTCTGTTTTGTTAATGGGATACTATGCAAACATCACATCGTTTGCAGAATGTTTATTGTATTGTCCGGTAGAAACGCACCAAAGCTTCTTTTCTCATCGCCAGAGAGACATAAGCAGTTTGGAAAGTCGGCATGAGTTTAAATAAGCATTTCATGGTCACGGAAAGAGTGGGGAAAATAATTTACCCATTCCTAGCCCTGAAAGCTATTTTCAGTTTTGCTTTTACAGGAAGGCTGTGTCCTCAGCCACAGAAGTGCAGAATAACGGCGAATGCACCGGCCAGAGACGACCAGGCCCAACGGAAAACGGGCTTCTCGCCACCTGCAGGGCGGGCAGCTTCATCTTCTCTTATGTTAATTAGCTGTAGTGTCATGTGGCTTCAGTATGTAATGTATGACATATGAAATGCTGATTTTTATTTGATATATTACTTCATTGCGGTGACAGTACATGCTTATGTAGATCGACATACAGTCTGACTGCCTTTCAAAGCATAATCAGCCCTGATCTTAGACTATGATGCACATAAACATCCCCTCATCTAAATCCGAAACTTACACCCGGTTTAATCTAAATTGTTTTATCATGATTGCATTTCTCACATCGCTCTTCTCAGATGGTGACAGTACTTCTTCAGTGTGGCTAGCTGCCCCGATATTTCATGACCCCTTACCAACCGTTACACTTTTCATTAAACATAACTGGCAGCGGCTACAGAGGACTCGTCATGGATTAAACCAAATATTTCCTTGTACATTTCATGCCCAGAACCTCATAATCAGTTCTCATATGGTACTCTGTACTATATATAGCACTCGAAAAGGAACATATTTGGTGAGTGATATATGTTGCCTCCATAACTAAAGTTCTAATATGTAATTAAAAGGCCAAGATATTGTACCTAAGATCAAGGGTGTTGCTAGAGATTTTGGGCCCCATGAAGGCGTATCATATTGGCCCCCCAAGTCCAGACCAGTCTAGTTATTTTCCAAATTTTCTAGGCCCCCTGTCACTCAGAGGCCCTTGGAATTGTTCTAACGTTCCCCCACCTGAAGGTGCTCCTGGCTAAGATACATGATAGCAAATTCATCCGCTTTTATTTTGCTGTCATCCATCATGGTAGGAATGACCTCTAAAGTACCACAATGAAGGAGATGGATGAGATGCCATCAGGCTCTGTTGGCACCCACACACATTATTCCACACCGCTGCACTGTTTTTGTAACAGTATACTGTAATTTTATGAGGAACGGATCAATTTGTTAGAAATACATTTAATTGCAGAAAACGCAAAGGTCACATTCGTTGATGTCCTGTAATTTTTTTTTTTTCAAAAGTCCATTTCCAACAAGAGCAAACCCCGAGACGCCGGGCTTTCAGAATGCATCAGGAGGGCCCACATGCAGCATGCGTTGTCAGGGGTTACACACCATCTTCCAACATCCAGTCTTTTAGTTGGGGCCACAGGGCGGCAGAACTCATCCTGGAAAGGGGGCAGGGAACTCTCTGGACAAGGTCCCGTCCCGCTGAAGGACTCACACACAACAGGAAACATGGAGTCACCAGTTTAACAGAGCCGCATGTCTTCAAAATTGGAGCACAAACCTGGGCTAGATCGGAATCAGGCGTAGAGCGATGCCAAGCGGTGAGTCACCATGACCTGCGAAGGGACGACAGGGGCAGCTCAGCCTTGCTGAGGCCCAGAGATCCACTCAAAAGTGGCAGAACGTCATGAAACATTACAGGAGGGATCCAGTCTGTGTACTCAGCCTGATAATGTAAAAACTACTGACGATTATTTCAAAATTCGACTTGGCTCTGTGTCAAGCTTTACATTTTCATATTTTTCTGATCAGAAGTACCCAGAGCATCTATTTGTAGACAGATTATTATGACAGGAGTTAGGGTATGATAGTATGATTTCTTTATTATCTATGTAATTTAGAGACACATATATATATACATACTGTTGGAGAGGATTGGATGTGGTGAAATGAGGCAAAACGCTCTCTTAATAACACAGCAATAAATGAAGTAAACTGTCCCCAGGCAGCCGGTGCTGACACAGGCGTTACTTTCAGACGCATTGCTGAGCTGTTCGTTCTGTAGCCGATGAAATGCATTGCCTGAAAGGTTAATAGATTTCGAAGGCTCTGCAGTGTAAGAACACGGATGCCAGTCAGATGCTGGCCAGTGCCGTAGGGGTATACAGTGACGGTGGCCTCAATTAAAGGTGAAGCCGCATGAGGAACAGAATAATTAACTCATTTTTTTTGCCATTAAGATACAATGAATAAACCGTGCTATTGAATAAGTGGGATGCTGTGGACAAGGTCAACTTTGTCAGTTGACAGAGATAAAATACACAATAAAAAAATGGGGAGGGAATATTTCAAAGCCCCGTGCGGCACCTAAAGAAGACATGACATTATAATCTGCATAGTGCAGTTAAGTCATTAAGTTCTTTTACATCACATTACATTCCTGTAGCGTTTCCCATCCAGGCCATACCCCAGCCTTTGCCCTATGCTGCCTGGGAGAGAATCCAGGCCCCCTGTAATCCTGACCACGACAAATGGGTAGACGGATGGACAGAGCGATAGAAGAATAAGTTTTCTTATCCACAGCTTTTTGTATTTTAGTTCCAACCTTCCATCCATCTTTTCTATAGGCTTCTTGTGAGCCAGAAGCCCATCCCTGGAAGGACAGGGGAGAAGACGGGGGGGGGCACCCCATGTGGGGTGTTTAATTTTATTTTTTAAAGTTAATTAAAAACCGTCCCTTTGATATGCCAGGTAACATACGTCGCCGTGTCACTGAAACCCTCTTTGAAATGAAATGAGCGAAGCCACAGTTTCCGTACTTTTGTTTATCTTTCCTCTGCTTAGAAGATCTGCACAGCTGGGGATAGAACAGGGCTGCTCTGCCAGAATCTGCTCTTCCTTTCACCGCATTTTCATGATAAATGCAACTGTGTCTCTGGCTGGATGGCTTAACAGGGCACCCATTTAATTTCTCAGACAATGGAGCACAGCGCTTATACACAGGACCCACTGTGCCTCGCACTTTCCAGCACAAAGACTTTGTAAGCTTTGCCTGACATAACCAACAAGCCATTTGGCCTGCACAAACATCATGCTAACCTCTCTCTGACGGAAGCCAGTTTAGGCATACAGGCCTATTGAAATAAACTGACAGAGAGCATTTTCAGCAGGCCAGAAACACTTAATCTTCTTCCTTTGGCATAAAGCTTCTTTTCATGTGCATTCTGATGTTTATTTTTTCTTTGAAACTTGACTTAGGGGGGAACGGGTGGCATGGGGTAGCGGAAGTTGCTGGAACACGCTGAGGAGACGACTTGGTCTGCCAGCGAGCTACTGAAATGCTCCCTCTTCCATGATGTTGAAACACATTATTCTGTTCTCCTTCTTCCTAATGATGCCTCGGCATGATTGGCCCATGACAACAATGGATGCTGCCCAGGTATCCGTGTCCCTCTTTCCAGAGTGTTCTCAAACATTCGTTTGAGCAATAACATGCTAGCTTAACCATGTCCTTTCTGAATAGAACCTTAAACTGCCAAACCACAGTAACAAACCTGGGGGAGTGTTCCAGAATGCAGGATTTCTTCATTAGTCAGAAATCTTAAGTGAAATGCAAGGATTTCCCAATAGAAATGTTACTTACCTCTTCTGCTTTTGGACAGTTTTCACATTGGGTTTAAGTTATCCATCTGACTGGGAGATACTGTTTTGCGGAACAGTCCCCTGCTTGTTCCGTTCAGTGTAATGCTAGTTAGTGTTTTTTTGTTTATTAGTGGTCAATGAATACAAAAATTATTTCTAACCTCCAAACAACTACTGAATGTCCTTTCCGTCTGCCCCCATGGTTTCATTACAGTGGCACAATGGGGCTCTTTTGCTGATCTAATTAAGGTGTTTGGATTGACTTTGGTTCACTTCCTGTTTCCTGGACCAGAATTCCATTGGGCATTCCCCCCCCCCCCCCACCCCTAAGGACATACAGAATTAATGACTGTCATTTACTCGTTCCTGCTGTTGAAATCCCTTCTCCGAACTGAATCTGGCTTCCACAGTTTTTTCGCCTACACTGCTGTCTTGTTTCCGTCCTGTGTCCCTACAGCATTAGATTCCAGAGGATATCAAGACCTGGGATGTTTGTGGAAGGTCACCATTTGTACCTCAAACATCTGCTCCTCATAGAGCTGTCCAAGGATCCCATTTCCTTAATCCATGTCAGGTCTAGAAAGAAAAGATCAGCTTTGTTTGGGCCTGACACAGTTCCCAGTTTCCAGCGTCGTCTTAACCTTAGCAGGAAATCACTTGTTTAGCTACATCCAAACACAGCCCCAAAGTAAACTGCATTCCCTGATTGGACTTGGCTTAGGAAGTGTAATGTTTTTAATTAGCAGCACACCTAACGACGGAACGGACTGGCCGTTCAGACAATCTGTCAACATTGCTAATCACCCCAATTACCGAGATTTACAGACGTACCCGCAGGGTGTCTGTCTTCAATATAATTTCCTTCTGCATAAAGATTTCTACACCAAATTAGGAATGGATTACATTACATATAAACTCAAAGATAAAACTGCATGTTGATGTGGAGTCTTGTAATTACATTATAATGTCAAAAGACAAAAAGTATTGTAAACTGAATAATGACAAAATATCACCTTAATTTTATGTTAATTTCACGTTTTAGAAAATGTTTATAAAAATAAAGAAATAAGTACCATAAACTGCTTTTTAGTTTTTACCTGCAGATATCGGTACATATTTAATTATTATTCCAGCTGTAGTTTTGCTGAATCACCTTGAAAAATAATTTAATGTGGAAGTCCGTGCATATTTAACCTAATTAAATAACCATGTCACGTTCGGCCGGTGTCAGATAAGCTCCCAAACGCTTTCATTTCCAGCTGAGGAAATGGGGAGGGTTTGCAGTTTCTCAGGGTCAGTTTAAATAAAACCAGACTTTGGCATCTTAAAGGCATCACTGGAAATCTTGCTGGAAAAACCTGGATATGACATGAATACCTGGAATCGTAGGATTAAACGGAGAATGGCAGGGGAATTACTGGGGATTTATTTTTTCAGTTCAGACACTGTTTACAGTGAAGAGTGAAGCTGTAACAGAACTGGGCTGGTGACCAAGCCAATGTTCCTCTGGATTGCCGCAGCCTTCACTGCACTGTGCCCTACAGGGAGATTCTGTAGCATGGAGGTATGATATAATGCCTTTAACAGAGGTACAGGGGGGTGACTGCGTCATTGAAATGTTAGAATTATTAGCCAGAACATACAGTGGACCTCGAACACAAAGCCTGGAATCACTACCACACTTGTACGATATTTCCATTAAAATCCACAGCCAGTCAAACCCCCTTAGTCATTTCTCTGTCACCCCCCACCCCCAAAAAACCTCAAATACTTTTTTAAAATTCAGCCCTAACCTGTCAGTCATCCTAAAACCACCATCTATAGGATTAGTTGCACTAAACTGATTGCACCCCCCCCCATATGCCTGAACATATGTAACAAATGTCACAAACAAATGTCAGCCAGTGTGCAGGTACCCTCAGCCCCCCAGTGTTAAACTTCCTCCTACGCCACTGAGTACCCACAATCTACATAACACGAACATTATTTAGCAGCCTTTATTCAATGCAGCGTACGATTGACGAGGCAGGGTCAGAGCATTTGGGGTTAAGGGCCTTGCTCAAAGGTCCAAGGATGTAAACCTCCTACCAGTCACGGGATTTGAACTGACAACCTTCTGATCGCAGCAGAGCTACCCAACAATTTACCCCATAATCAAACTGCACACCGTTCCTGCTCTTTGTAGAAGGTGAAAGGATGCAGTGAGTCCTGTCCCTGAGTGTGTGCTACGCAGTTCTGGCCATATTGTTTGCTCAGTTACCTTCTCAGGAGGTGTGTCAGGGCTTTTCATTCTCTGTCCTTCAGCCAATTACAAAAACGTGAGAATAATCTACACACCCTGGCTTTCCTGTGTGGTCTGACTCTATACACAGGGCCTTCAATAGCACTTAGAAAACAACCTAATAATAATGAAAGATTTACTCTAAGTAATTAAAGTAGTGGATTACTTGAATGGGAGATTTATCTACCCAGACATCTTCCAACCGCTTATGCTGGTTAGAGTTGGGGCGGGGGTGGGGGGCGGTCGAGGCACCCTGGGCAGGATGCCAGGCCGTCCCAGGGCACACACATGCACACACTCACACCTGGCAGATTTATTGCATATTATTTCTAATGCATGGACCTTGCCCCTCCCGGTTGCATATTAATAATAGAGTATTGTTCTCATTCCCTGTGAGCTGTCCTATAATGTGCCACCATCATGCATGGGCACATATGAGGTCACTAATTTGCATTCCACTTACATATATAGATCATTGCTAAAACAGCAAGGATGGGTGTTATAAATGGAGACCATTGCCTTAAAAAAAAATTTTAAATGTTATTTAGCATTTCTTGCCTGGCTTCCCTAGATCCTAAAGTAATTCAGGCTTTCAGATACAGACACATAAGACAGGATTATGTGTTATAATAAAATGCATGGTAATGAATGCTTTCATGCCACACCCATTAATGAATAGGGCTGCGTCGGATACATTGAAAAGACTACGCTGGCTTTTGTAACACAGTAGTCTTTTCAGCAATGATTTTACGTAATATTAATGTTCTGTTGCATAGAAGGACAGAGCGAGTGTGTTATTACTGAGAAGAAACTATAGTGTGTCTGCCATTAAGTGGAAAACTGTGAAAACACAAACGGATGCTATTTTTACATGTGCTACAGTATGTGGACCAATTACTCCAGCATGAAACCACCGAGAAAAATTCCAAGCTCCTGACTTAAACCTCCTCGCTTCACATCAGAAGACTGCACTTAATGCACATTAGAGAGTTATGACTTAAGTGTATAATTTCAGGTCTCTAAGCAGTCAGCTTTTAATAATTAAGAAAGGTAAATAGAAATGATTCGATCCAGGGAATATAATTATTGCATTATGTCACTGCCTGGATTTTAAGAGCGTTCGATTATTAGGAAAGAAGATCTTATATACTTAGATAAAAGTAAAACATTTACAATGAAACATAAAAGCAGTTTCCTGTCTATTGTGACGACACTGGCCATAAGGCATAATACAGATCATAAAATGAAGCACAAAGAAATCTAAGATTACAGTTACCATCTCCTCCCTTAGAGATAAAAAAACAAGCAGAGAGAAAAAGTTGTCCTTCACACAGCCTTTGTCACATTCTGGGTGGAACTACATGATTAGATCATTCTTTGAAAGCATTAACAGATCTGTAATAAATCACAAGCATACATTTTTGCATTCTTTTGCGCTAAGATAAGCGACATTCAGAGTTTAGACACCCTAGAATGCATACGGTATAGCATAGACGGTTCGAGACACTATTAAAGGGTCTTTAGCCCCCTTATTTTTTGTCTCAGCACCCCTGAAAAATAATTACTCTAAAACCACTTAGTGATTTGTCTGGTATATTCATACATATTTCGTGCCCCTCCTTACGGCACATTTAATCGCGGGGGACCCGGGAGAGAGAGCGTTCCGTATTTTTTCAAAGGGTTGAGACCCCCAAGGGTCAAATACTAGAATCGCCTCTGTGTGACAACAAAGAAGACTATTAGTCAGGAGAAATCTCATTGATGAAATCTTTGTTCCTTGTGGGAAAACATCTTCATTCCACCCAAATGTTTAGTTGTTTCATAATTATCAAGGAATATATTTTACAGACATTGTCTACTCTTCGGCAGGCTGAAAACAGGACAACTTTCTAACTTTCACCTGCTGCTTTGACGACAATATTGACCCAAACTGGCAAGACATGTGATGGCATGACACTGACAACGAAACACACGTGGGTGGAGCTCACGCGATGGGTACCACGATCTGCGTGTGCGCATTGCACTTGCGACTGACAGATTACTTCATGACCCTGGCTTTGTTTTTAGTGACCTTCCCCTCTAAGTTTACGATTTAAAAGTAAGCAAACGAAGGCCGAGGAGAAATGAGGAGATCAGAGCGATCTGTGTGAACAGATAAGTTAAAGGAGGCATTTATAACCCTGGAATCCGCATCTGTACCTCCCGGGGGTGCTCTTAGGAAATCGTTCGCAGTCGCAGACGTTTCGCAGTCAGCGATGTGGAAACAAAGACGGCTGTTTCTGTCGACTTTTTTCGTAGGTCGTGTTGAAATGTCATCATTGGCATGCCTTTAAAACATACTGCGGTTGCAGTGCGCTTATCTTCAATTACCCAGAGTCAGCGCTCGCTGCTGACTGGAGGCCGTGAGCTCCGAAAAGCTCTGCGTGCGTTTCTGTCTTTGCATTAGTGGCCGCGGTCTCGGAGGTTCTCCGAGGTAAAACAGCGACATGAACCCAATCCACTGCAGCACAAAGTCAACCCCAACTCATTCCCCTCTTTCAGCTTACCCAGAAGTTATTGTTATACATGATTTTGTGCATATTGAAACATTCAGCCAGTTGGAGTTGGACTATAGCTCACGGATAAGTATGCATGCAACGTAAATATCGGAATAAAGATATTAAAACGTGATATTGGCAACGGCCACGTGACGTTAAGAGAGCAGTGCATGTTTTGTATTTTCCAAACGAACAAGCTGCTGTATGGCAATGGGAATATATCTGGGTAAGAAGCATGTCAGACTTTTTTTTAAGTAATGTCTGCGGAATCCCCAAATTACTAAGAAGCATCTGAGACTACACAAAACGTCAGATACGGGTAAAACGTACTAGGCTACTTGTAAACATATGCACCATGTTTTGCCTCTGCTTTGTGACCGAGTAGAATTGTGACAGAATACCTATTTTCTACAGAGGGGGGCGCTGTTATGCCTTATCTCGTATTAGTAATTATTAACCCGAAGTACTCATGGTACTCATGTACAATATATATATATATAGCTAAGGAAGTGTTTTTACTTGGAATTTCGATCACATCAATCCATACAATTCTTACTTATTATGTTATAATTCTGTTCCACTTTAATATCAAAACTCCCGTGCACGATATGTATTATTCTTTTATGCACGCTTAAACAGCGCTTGGTTGCAGTGGTCCAAATAAAAGGGGAAGATTGGGTTGGGCGGGCACTAGGACCTGCCCGCAGCGCGCTGTCTCGCAGGCCGGCCCGTAGGCTGGCGCTGCGCTGCTCTGCCTGCTCTCCTGAGCGGCGCTGCCTGTTACAAACTTGAAGGCAGCTGTCGGCTGCGCGTCATTCACTCTGCGAGCGTGAAGCCGAGATTGAGCGTCCAAAGACTTAAGAGCGATGTTACCTTCGCAGCCGTGCCTGGCCAAAGGGATCTATGCATTTCGCATCTCTTAACTTTGTATGAGAAGTAGTTATGCTTGCAAGTTTTACTTAATTATATTAAGTTTTAGATTTTTTGCTGCCATCTCAGACGATTTATGAGCAGAAATCGATTACCTGGAATTTGAAACTGATTGGATTCCTGTGAATGTGTTTTTTCATTTTTAATTTTGTCTCCTGCAGTGGCACGCGTTAAGCCAATGCTGTAACTTCTTTTCCCCGGTGGATATCATGAAACAAGCAGCCGCCGCTGCGGAGATGCCAGCTTGCAAGGAGAGCCCGTCCGTGCGGGACAGGAGGGAGAGCGACGTGAGATCCCGAGAGAGGATGGAAGGAGACCTGGATCGGCTCCGGACGCGGGAGAGACTGGAAGCGACGCTTGCGGGACTGGGGGAACTGGAGTACCTGAGACAGAGGCAGGAGTTGCTGGTCAGGAGCGTGTTAAGTCACCGGGAGATATCTGCGATTACCGGGGATGATAAAGTCAGCGCCGGAGCTTTGGAGGACAACTACTTGAGCTCAGAGGAGAAGCTCTTGGAGGAGAACATACAGTTGCTGAAACAGCAGTTGGTATGCAGTTACGATTTGTCTGTTTTCAAAACAGTGCGTTGGAATATGCAGAAGCATTAAACAGTTCACGACGACGTGTCTTAAGCTGAAGCGCTGGAGTTAATGTTATTTAGAGTAATAAAGTTGGGGCCGTCAGCTTTTGGTGGGGAACAATGTTAAGATTCATAGCGACATGCATACGAAAGCTGCCGTGTTGCGACACATTTCTCTGCTAGTTTGCCGGCATTATTTTCCCTTTATGATAGACATCACTCAAGGATAGGCGATGTCTAATTAAAGACGCGCTAAATCTACAGAAGAAGTAAAAAAATGTGTTAAAGTGTTAAATAGCCGTTTTAAATTTTGCCCGAATGGCATTTAATCGGCACAAATTGATGCCGTCGTACTTAGCGCTTGACGAAGCTAATAAATTATTTTGTGTTAATTTTCAGTTTGCAATTCGGTAAATCTTATGAGCATGAATCTAATGAACTTTCAACCCATGCGTGCAATCACTAGAAAAATGTAAACTGACGTTTTTAAAGACAAGGTTAATGTATAAAATAATCGCGGGGTTAAAAAGATATGAAGGCTATTTAAATGGGATCTTCTCAGTGTTTAAAACAACCCAGATAACCTAATCCTGGCAAACAAGGGTGACCAGCTGACCGTTTGAGACCCGATGATGGGCTACAATGGAGGAGGCGATAGAAATGAACTTTTACAATCATATCCTTCACCCCCTGCTGTTGTCAAAGGAACCAGGCCAGTTCCCGACAGCTTCTATGGGATTAAACCTAAACCGGCCCCAACACACGGGCGTTTAATCGGGGACTTGTTTGCGTGGCTTGCTTCTTATTTGAATAAGGAGTGAGAAACACATTTTTGTTTATCTCTAGTATGTATGTTTATCGCTTCTGACATGTGAATGAATTGACTGGAGCCGCTGACAAACACCGTTTATAAACGACTTAATCGAACGTAGAAATACCGATAGTGGTGCTCAATATTGTTTCATTTTATACTACGTCAAATAAGTAATCATCTTAACCTCTATCAAAAATCACAACGAATAAGACCAATATAAGTAGGAAAGAATGTTTTAAAAAGGTATACTTATTTGAATGGTTCTTGTATTCTACTACAATAAAATGAGTAGGTTTTAATCAGTTGGGAGACATATTCGGCAATGACAACTTGGTAGATGGTGTGTTTGGAATAGGAAACAGACTCGTCCTTGTTCGTCACGAGCACAGGTTATCAGCAGCACATGTGCATAATTCGATTCCTTTTGCAAATAAGCATAGGGCTGCTTTGCAAAATGGCACATTGTGTAAAAAATGGTCTCCACTGCGCTAGCATGCACTGAGCTCAGGGTGCATTAATCACCCCACTGCCTCCTGTCAAGAGCCCATTTTTATGGTCTGGCTGCTCACTGCTGAGGGAACCAGCTCCTTGTCCTGTATGACTGAATGCGTCAGTGTTGCAGTACTGACCTTGTGTACGAACCAGCCAGCAAGATGCGGGTGCGGAGGGGGGGGGGGGGGGGATTCTGGTGGCTGAGAGTATGGCTTTGCCATTGTAATTTTTTTGTCAGCTCCTCCATTGAGAGGGATACATCTCCATTGTTCTTCCTCCTCAGGCCCACTTGTGTCTGGAATGCAGGACAAGGTCTGGCTGTTGTCATATGTGCCCTTTACCACATTGCCAGCATGCTCGCTGACTCCACTGACCCTGCCTCAGCTCACAGACACGTCCACCAGCCCTATGCCCCCTCTTCCATCTAAAATTGGGCACATATTCAGGACTGGATCGCATTCATTTAAGATATAGAATAAAAAAAAAATGAAATAACCCTTTAAACATGCATTTAAAACTGAACTATTGTATTATTTCTTTACTTTGTTCCACTCTGGAATTGGGACTCTAATACGTGGCAAAAGATATCTGTTGCCGTAAATTGCGAAATGAGGTATTTGTCACGGCTTACACTGATAAGAAGCAGCATATGGGAATTCCTGTGTGTTGGTAATTAATGCAATTTGGTGCTAAATCTTTAAATAGATGGCTGTGAGCAGAATGCTTTGACCTCCTGCTTTTCTTTAGTGTTTTCTTTCTCAGACATGCATCTAAAATTAGATGGTTGAATGAAATAAAAATGCTGCAGTGATTTTCCACTAATTGCTTACAGATTGTAGGATTTAAGTTTCTTTCAAATGCTTCATACAATATGCTCCGTTTGGCAAGGGCAGTACTTGAGAATTAGCTGATACCATCAAAAACCCTTGGAGAATGACTGTAGTTTCCATTTTGTCCCCCCCCCCCCCCCCCCCCCCCCACAAAGAATTGTTTGAGACGGAGGGATGCTGGGCTGATCAGTCAGCTGCAGGAACTGGACAGACAGATCAGTGACCTCCGATTGGACAACGAGAAGGTGTCACATGACCACGTGGAGACTGACAGCCGGCCGAGCTCAGGTGAGCAGTCCAAGAAGAATGTGGCACTTGGAAAGTTGTGAACCCAGAGGAAAGTAATGGCTTTCTTTAGGTATCTCTGACCTCTATGGTCAGGAAGCAAGGAGATTTATTAAGGTGATTTGACAGAGTCACTGTACTGCATATATTATGCCATGAGTCTGTGGTCTAGAACATTGTTATGGAGTTTGGTTGCAAGGGTTATTGCAGGGAATGTAGTGGTACTGGTTACATTTAGTAACATTGTTACCAGATTTTGGAGGAAATTGGGATCTTTTAGGGAGCTGAGCAGCTGTTGAATGTATGAATGACAAAATTTTACCTAAGGAGCATTTCTATAGACTACAGACCTCTGCGATATCATATATTTACAAACTTTTATCATTGAATCTTGTACTTGAATTATTTTTGTCAAATGACAGTTAGTCATGAGTGAAACTAGATCATCTCGGATGTACAGTATTTATTACCAGTATTTATGGTGTATATCAATTTATAAATAACACTCTAGGTGGCTGAGTGTACAAATGCTGGAAGGTGGGTGTTTGCTTCTTAATCTTAAAGGAACTCTGAGCTCTCTATAGTTAGTGCCAATGTCTTTTGTTTTGTGAAAACCGAACGTTCCGAATGTTCGTACATTACAGTACATACTATAGATGGTTACAGCTAAGACCAGCGCATAATGTATCAAGGTTATGCAGAGCTGGTTGATTACAGCTCATGGTATTCAAAATAACCTTGGACACAATTATACTGCTCTGCCCTGCTCACCGGCTTCCTTGTAGGATTCATGACCATTGAGAAATTACATGTCTTTTTTTGATCTTCTCATTTGATGGTATCAGACCTTTCCTTGCATTTCCACATCATGGATACTCAGACTTACTCCTAACGACAGATGCACCTATTTTTGATGTATGTTTGACAGCATTACCATTACGTTTTATAGAAGTATTAAGTAATTTTACTACAAGCTGTGGTTCACTTTTAAGTTTTAACCAACATCTTTTGTTGAAGATCTTAGTGTTTAGGTTGGCATAGTAGTAACCACATAATGCTCAGAAGACAATGTCCATGGCTCAGATCGTATTTTATTCAGAAATCGTCCTCCTCATAGAAGATTAATGGGCTTGTATTAAAGTCAACCTTATGACTTCTGTCACCTTCTCAGAAAAACTCGTTTGAACCCTAATCTTTTGACACCTGGGCTCATGTAAAAACATTGCACCCCCCCTCTCTGTTCTCGCCAGGCTTTTACGAGCTGAGTGATGGGGCTTCTGGGTCTCTGTCCAACTCCTCCAACTCGGTCTTCAGCGAATGTTTGTCCAGCTGCCAGTCGAGCAGCTGCTTCTGCAGCCCCCTAGAATCTTCCCTGGGTGTCTCAGAGGGACGGCCCAAGTCTGCAGGTGAGTTTGTCCGCTATAGCATTGGAACACCCCCACCATGGAATGTTCCCGTTGTAGTCTTGTGTGGCCTGTCTGGTTGGGGACCTTCACCCTCCAACAATTTGTAAGCAATCCATCCACTCTTTGACAGCCTCAAACCAAGGCGGCCATTAGCAAGCCCTTCACCCTATACCAACCCCAAGCTCGAGTGCTGCAAGCGTCTGGTGTAGCACAGCTGTGGGGTGGGGCACGGGGGGGGGGGGGGGGGGTCATACCACAGGCCAATTTATTCCCTTGGCCATGTAATTTTATTAGGTCTTTGGATTTTTAAAAGTGTGGATTTGTTGTTAAATAAAGACTCTCAAACTCTGCAAACAGAAGAAACTATTCCATGGCCTAGCAAATGACAGTCACACTTATGAGAAGGTCATTTAATGGGAAGACGTTCCCATGCAAGTTCTCGGCCTTTTTAAAGCAGCGAACCATGGATGTTTAACATTCCTGGGAACAGCATAGTCCCATCCCTGCATTCATTCTGCCATCCTTAGATTTTTGTGCTTCAGTGAAAGACCATTGCTGATCGCGTTGGGTCCCTAAATGCATGGATTCATGCAAAGTAAATTTGAGCTGATGAGAGATTTCAATGACTACTAACATTTTAAATTATATTTATCAAACATACTCAATGTCAGTAGTTCCCCACTTGCAATAGTATGTGTGAATAAATATTTTAATGGGTTTTTAAAATTAGCTGTACCTTTTTAGTTTTTTTTCTCATTATTTAAGAGTTAGGATTTGTTTTTTTTTTCTTCAGCATTTAAAAAAACTTCCTCTTGCAGAAGCTTTGTTCTAACTAAGGATTTCTGCCGTGTTGCAGATGGCTTGATGGAATGTGTGGAATGCAAAGGCCAGGGTGACGACCAGAGCTCCGTAGTGGCCAGTAGGTCCTGCTCTGCTTCCTACCCACCTTCTGCCGACGGCACCTCTGACAACCAGTCCAAGTACCACTGCGACCTGGTGGCTAAGAACGGGAGTGATGTGTACCGCTACCCCAGCCCTCTTCACGCCGTGGCCGTACAAAGCCCCATGTTCTTCCAGTCTCTCATAAACCACTTGAAGGAAGAGAGTGTCCCACCGAAAGGTGGTGAGCCTTTGAGCGACGCCTTAAAACCGGAGCAGCCTTTGGTGTCCCAGAGTACCTCTTGGCCGTCCTCCTATGGACCCACCAACAAAAGACTGGATAATTACATCTTCGGCTTACTCCAGAGGCGCACCCAGCCCATGAGGACCAGTAAGCCACGCACAAGCATAAACACAGACCCCTCCAAGAGCATCTTGAGGCAAGGTAGCCTCTGTGTACGGCAGGCCGCTGGCCCATCGCAAGGGAAAACTCCTGACCCCAAAACAACCTGGCAGGGAAGCGTGCATCCCGGTTCTGTGAACAGTGTGGATGTTGGTGCAGGGTCTCCTCTGAAACAATGGGTGTTGGAAACCCGGGCTGAAGTTCCAGAGAATGGAAAGTGTCACATCCAGGGCCTGCCTCCTAATGAACATTTGACCAATGGCAATGGTGACGTTCATACGAACAGCCTCTCAAAAAAGATGGTTCTAAATAAAGGCCCTTCATTAAGCTCTAAGAATTACCACGAGCCAAGTAGCACTCATGCAGTTTCCTCGCCTAAAGACAACCGGTACGCTTACCTTCTGTCACATGAGGATAATAAAGCCCCACAGACGGTGAAGGTGTGCACTCCAAAGAAATGCACCAAATCCCCCCCGGCTGTGTTGTGTGCTGCGGAAGAGCGACCCGCTCTAGAGCTAGTAAGCTTAGGCTCTTCATCTCAGAGTCAGGATGAAGGTGGGCAGTTGGTCAGCGCTCAATACATACCTGGACACAAGCAGACGGTGAAACTGCGCAAGGGTGGGAAGAACGTGAAGGTCGTCAAGGTGAAGAGTGCCTCGCTGAAATCCAGGACGCACGCCGATCTGCTTCCCGAGGTGGGACGGGAGAAGCAGAGGACGGGGCTAAAGAAGTGTCGCTTCCCCGAGGATGTATCCAACCCTCCGAGATCCTCTAAGAAGACGTCCTCCTCTCGAATGAAGAGGATCCCAGCCTCGATCCCAGAGGGTCGCATAGTGGACAAACACTCACAAGCAACTGCAGGGAAACTACCTGTGACCAAGCACCATACACATGGACGTGATGTGGTGCTAGCAAAGCCCAAGTACAAAAGGAGCGACTACCGAAGGCTGAAGTCTATAACGGAGGTACCGTATGAGGAAGCCATAAGGAGAGCGCGACGGCGGCAGAAGCGGGCGATTTTGGGCCACGTCCCCGCTATGTATGTGCCATCTGACGTGCAGTACCCCAGCCCGTACTCATACGTAGGCAGCGACTCGGAATATTCGGCGGAATGTGCCAGTTTATTCCATTCCACGATTCTGGACACGAGTGAGGATGAACGCAGCAACTACACCACCAACTGCTTTGGAGACAGCGAGTCTAGCCTCAGTGAGGTGGACTTTGTGGGGGAGAGTACAACAACCAGTGACTCGGAGGAGAGTGGGGGCATGAACTGGCCTCAGTTTGGCCAAGCCGCCGGACCCATTCTTGGCCAGGAGATGACCGCGGCCCAGGCTAAGGCTTTTGTCAAAATAAAGGCATCTCACAATCTAAAGAGGAAGATCCTCCGCTTTCGATCTGGGTCTTTGAAACTGATGACTACCGTCTGAAAAACCTGTGTCCCAGTAGCCAATGAAATTGGTTCATCTCCTCTCCACAAGTGCCTTGGCTGTTTTAGGCTCATTGCGTGTAACTGTCCCAGCGACTGTTAATAGAAATAAAATAGTGATACAATGATTTGCAAATTGTATCTGTAACCTCCTTAAACCTGCACTTTCTAGATAAAATCATACAATTTGCACACTGTACAAATAGTCAGTGTCGCCCAGTTATTGTATGAAGCCATTTTTAAAATATTTATTATTGACGGTACGTTTATTATTGGTGGTGCTATCTACTTGGTACCATTTTATAAATGTGTCATTGACAATGGTTTACTTTGCTAAAAAATATTTAAACTTAATATATTTCAATTAGTCCAACATCAAATGAGGAAGTAGCTATAAATTGATTATCAATGCAGATCTTTAAGGGAATGGGAAGCACCCCTCCTTTGAAAAGACGCAGTCTGTTTCTGAATTGAGTCTTGGGACAAACTTAAAGACCATTGCTGATATCATGGTGCTTTTTTTTAATTATTTGTGCACATAATGTATGCATGACCAACTGCTTTATCCTTCAGTTTTCTATTGATGCCAAATAGCTGTAAATAGCTTTTTTGTATATAGATTCTTGTATGTATTCTGTTAATGCTGGTGCGCTATGTTTTTTTGCTGAAATAAATGTCTGATTAAAAACAATGTCATTTTTTCTTCTGTAAGTGGAAGTGAATTTTTGTTTGGAAGAATTATATTTTTGGGAATATGTCGTCACCTGACGTGATTTACTGTCTCTATCCCTCCCTGACACCTGTTCTACTTTTTCTTTTATTATTTTTATATATATATAATATATATATATAATTATTATTATTCTTGCCAGTCTCTGAAGTTACTCGTTAAGTCTGTTGCTCTATTGGCAAAGGTTGTCTGGAATTGCCAGTGCAGTTTCTACATTCGTTATGCTTTGTGGATGTTTCAGAAGAAGAGGTCGTACCATGAGGAATGAAGTCGGAGGTAGACTTTGGAAGATGTTTGTCGTAGGTGGCTTTTGTTAAAGCGAGGGCAGTCAAACTTGGTGGGGGCCCAGGGGAGTATTAAGCTCTAGATTTCAAGGCAATATCATTAAACCTGTGACCTTATGCATTTCTGCTCATCCTTAAACTTTTTAATGAAAATCCTCATAATATCTGCATATAGCTGCAACATAAGCGGTTTTATGCAGTTACTGGGTCACAGAAAAAAAACACTGTAGAAGATGGATGATTTAGTGTTTAAGAAGCAAAGTTTGAAATTTCCATGTAGACTAAGCTTTAAGTGTGAAGTTTAAGTGCATTGCTGTTGCCATTTCCGTAGTGCAAATAGATGCAGATTATTTTCTATAAAATATTTAATCTGAACCACTGGGGTTGCGTTGTTGCCTCACACTTGAGGTTAAAGGGGGGGGGGGGGTTGAATCCTGTTTCTCATCTGTGTTTTGATTGCATGATCTCCCCATATTATATGGCTCTCAGCCCGGTTCTCTGCTGTCCGCTCGCAGTTCAAAAACATCTTTAAAAATTTGCGTATCTAACATTTGTGCCTTGATAGTATTAGCATGATGTGTGGGGTTTTCCACTGCACCGTGCTTCCTGGTATAAACATCAGGTTCACTCATCTATTAAAAAAAAAATTAGATGACCAGAAGTGCTTCCGTAGGGCATCCTGATGTGGTGCCAAGAGGTAGTATGAATAATCAATAGCCTATCTTTTGATGCATTGTATTCTCCCCGTTTTGCTATATAGTGCAAATTCAACTGCAACTGCAGGTTCAGAATTTTCCTTATTGTGGCACTTTATAGCCGACTAACGATTCTCTTCGGAGAATTTCAGGAGAATTTCAGGAAAGCTGGCTGCGTAGTTGTGGGGGCTGCTTTTGAGAAGTCATTTATGACTCCAGTCTCCAGTCTTTCATTCCTGAAAGATGAATCCTTGGTCCAGATGTTTCTTTGTATTTGTTAGCATGGAAATGCATAAAGCTTCCACATCCAAGTACACTATCTCCACAGAGGTTTCCAGACAAAGATCGAGCAGCAAGAACATTTCCATACCAAAATTCTATCTCAACAGCTTATATTCTGTGATTAAACATTATCTACATCTCAACGAATGTCTGGTCTTAATAGAATGAAGTTTATGCTGCAGTGTGAGTGTGCCCTGTGAAGGGCTGGTGCCCCATACCTGCCTTGTGCCCATAGCCTCTGGGATAGACCCTCCTGCCACCCTGAATAGGACAAGCAGTTTCAGAAAATGGATGAATGGATAGAATTTTGACCAGTTAACCTTTTCCTTCGTTCAAGGGAGTGTATTTTATATATGTGCATATCCTCAGAGGCCAGTGCATTAGGTACACCTGCTTGCTAATGCCAACAGCCTATTATTCCAAGCAGCCAATCATATGGTGAGAACTGAATATATACAGCATGTAGACAGGATGAAGAAGTATACTTACTGTTTGATTAAGCCTTACAAAATGTGATTTTTAAAGTTGTGCGATTGTTGGTGCCATACACAGTGATTCCAGCATCACCGAAACAGCCACTGTCCTGGGCTCTTCGCAGACTGCAGTGTGATGAACAAAACACATCCAGTCAGCAGTCATTCTGTGGGTGGTAACAGATCATTAATGAGTGAGGTCAGAGGACAATGGGCAGAACAAACAGGAAGAGCACGAACACAAAAACAGCAGCTCACTAAAACAGCTGTGTGCAGAAAGGCTTCTCTGAATGCAAAATTCGTCAACCCCTCGGGTTGTTCTGGAGGCAAAAGTGGGTCCTACCTGGTGCTATGTAGGTATGCATAACGTAAGCTCTAAAGCAGACGCCGGAATATCCCATTTCTCCAGTGACATCGGGTGAGATTCCCGAAGCCTTCTTAACGCTACGTTGTTCGTAAGTTCTGTCTTTTAACATAGAACTAGTGAACAACGTAGCCTTAAGAAAGCTTCAGGAGACTCACCCCTGACTGTGTTGCTGTTCTGTAATACTGGAAAGCTTTTGTTACCAATTCCTCCTTTCAAGAGGCCATAAAAATGTCTTAAACCCACTATAACTAATTAATGGAAAATTGAAACCATATTTTTATTTACTTTGATATTCTCCATTTAAATATTTTGCATTGCTTGTTGATAATTTTTTTCTGTTTAATAAATTGGTTCTGTTGATTCATTTATAAAAACACTGCCTAGAAAAACTCCTAATAGAAATTGCATGACCCAAGTCATTTTGATATATTCTGACATGCTGGTCGGTATATAGATGCTGGAACCTTAAAATGTAGAGACGACAATGTGGTCCGGGGTCTAGATTTTGGTCATGAGAACATTCTTGGTTGGAGTATCATAATTCTGCCTAGTTTTCTGTTTTCTGAATGTTTGGGACTTACAAACTTACATAGTAACTTAGACGTTATATGTGTTGCTAATTCTGCAAAATGTTCCAAGGAAATGTTTTGTGAGAGTGGGAGACCACTTTCAGACTTTTCTTTGACTGAGAACAAGCAATCTGATGCATTTTACTTTTTTCAATAATGTTTTTTAAAGTGCTGGTAGAGACATTGTTTGACACTTTGATGACAGACTCAAGAGAACTCCCAAAGTTCTGGGAATGTTTGCTGTAGACCGAGAGTTCTGCTGGAACACTGTCCTAGACGGCTTCCGGTATTACAAACCTACTTGTCTCATAAATTCCTGAATTGTTAAATTCCGCAGTTCCACAAACATGAGCACAAACTAACACAGCGTTTTTGTATTTGTTTCCAAACATAATGTTATATTTATTTTGTACTTCTGTTTGTCTCCCTTGTACCCAGGGCTTCCTGGGATAAGCTTCAGGCTCACCGTGCCGTTGTCCTGGATAAGCTTAAGAAATATGGGTTCACCCTGGATGGGATTCCGGTCCATGCAGATAAGTCTATCTATGCTTCACCCCAAAGAAAGCTTCTCATCACCTTCGTCAAGGGGGTATCAGACTCTGCGAGATCATCTTTTAGCACTGTGAGGCCTAGGATTGTGATGTCCTTATATACAGCGTGTTGGGGATCTACCTGGGCTCATAGCACTGTTTGTGGAGATACTGGTCCAGACGGCGGTCATCACTCAACTGTTAAACCCCCTCCCAGAGGTAATGTAGTTCATGCGCAACATTGCTGTACAGTTTCTTTCACATTGCTTCCACATTCTTCAGTTTATACTGGTTTATGGCTGAAATGCAGTTCAAAGCCTCGTTTCTAGCACATGGAGCTGCCTTGCTTGCCGGTGTAGTGCCTTGCATCGGTCCCTCACACCTCTGAGATTGAGGATTAAAATTCCAGCCTCTTCTCCAGAGTGTCCCCTATCTTGTGTCCTGTGTTTCCTGGCATTAGCCCCAGGCCCTAATATTACGTTGTCGCACAATGGATGAATCTCTGACTACTGCTTCAGGTCTTTGCAACCTTCTGCATCTAATGACGGTGGGAGATGCTTCTCAGAATTTCTATCATTCCAGACATTTAGATGCCTCTTCAGATTGGACTTCAGCCCCACATCACAAACTGCTTTGTTTTGCTGCTATAAGCAGTGGCCCCCTTATGTGTTTCTTTCATACAAACCCTTATAAAATGGCCAATGATTCTTGTCTGTGCAGATGGCCTGTGTTTCATTACCAGAGCTCACTGATTTTATACGCGCTGACCTGTATGTCATGTCAGGTCAATCCATCTCCTGTCAGTTGACAGCCAACAGCTCAGACACAGAGTGTCCAACTGAAAATAACATCACTTTAATCTCCCTCCCACACCCCCACCTTTTTTTTTTTTTACCCCTGTAATGTCAGCGAAATGGGCAGTTCCAAGTCATTTCCCACTCTGACCAGGTACAGATGTGAAAGTAATTTGGAGTAAGCTGTCTCGTTCAGCCTGATTTCCTTTTCTTTCCCTCTTCTTCCTTCGTTTCTGCACCGATGCAGCACATCGACAGAAGGACATGGCAGCATTAAATGCAGCGCATGCTGAAACGGAGGCGCGCTGCTGTATCCGTTGTGTCTTCTCTAATAAAAAGAGCCTGTCTCTGTCCTGAAAGGCGCTGCAATGAGCACTGCCGTCTAATGCACTGCATATCCAGTTCTTTAGCTAACACAGCATTTGTTATGAGACGTTGGCTTTTTTAGGAAGTCTTTGTGAACTAGGAGGTTTGAGCCAGTGGTTGTTATGTTCTAACCTAGTTCCTCACTAAACATGTGATTCCCCCCATCCCCCCCCCCCACCCCCTGGAAGGGTCAATTTGTTTTTTTTGGTTTTCATGCTGGGAAAGGTTAAACTGGGCTAGACATGGGCACTCAGATAGTATCAGATAGCCAGTGGGAAACTGTGTCGTTTGCTATAAAAGTTAAGATCCCACTTCATTCTTTATAGAAATATTAATAAATGCTATTAATAACAGCGGCCTAAATTTAGTTAATGTATTGTGTAATGTAAGGCAAGGTGGTCATAATAATGAATATATTTGATGTTTTTCTCAACTCTTTTTCTCAATTTGTATTTCTGAGAATATTAACTGTCGTCACCCCCCACAAATCATTTGTTTTTCCATTTCAGGTAGCAAAATGGAGAAGAATGGAAGGTATGTGCAGAAATGGAGCCGTGGTTTGAGTACATTACGCAGCGTAGCAGAATAGATGTGCTGATCTGAATGGAGAGGCTTTTCAGATCAAAGTCTGCAGTGTCCAAATCAACTTTTAGACTTACTTGCTTTAGACTGGGAATTAGAAGTAAAGCATGAAAAAGCATTGTGAAATATTCTCTGTAATTCTACTGATGATCTGTGACAATTAGTGTATACAGTTACTAGTGTGTTAGGTCACTGGTTTTTCATTAAAATAAATTTGATGTAGAGTTGTTAACGCATTTACTGTATTTACTGCTCAGTATTCTCGTTGGTCTCATTTGCGTTAAATTGTTTTCATTGTGACTGGAATGCATCTACAATATATCTAGAATGTAAGTCTACAGAAAGAAAATGTAATGAGATTAGTTAGGCTGTTGTGGGGACCCATTTTGTCTGCATCGGAGGTCATCTTTAGCTCGGGAAAATATCCGGCATGATATATTGGGAAGCCCGGGGGCCATGTTTTGGCTAATGGACCCAGCTGTTTGCAATGGCCGGCATATATCAGGCAACACTGAGTCAGGGAGGGGGGTCACCTCTGCCTTTGGGGGCCAGGGTGGGTTACTGGTTCCTATTTACAGACTGCCAAATAGTCATTGAGAGGCCCTGAGTGGATGATGTGCATTTTTTGGGCACTTGAAACCGGCTCCCCTCATTTGCTGACAGTGGGTGGGGGGTATGAGCAGTGAGGATACTTGATTGTGAGTGTGCCCACTCACGAGAGTGAATGTGTAACTACAGAGCGACGCCAGACATTGTATAGATTCTGCACTTTTCTCAAGTGAGTGAGGATGCTAGTTGGATCGGCTTTGCAAAATACTGAACAGTACTGAAGTAAACACCTCCCCTGGTTCATCAAGAAAATGATTGTTTGAATCCCTTAGCGTGTTCTCTGTAGTGGGGTCATCCTAAGTTCACAAACAAAAGCATCGAGTACGTCAGCCAGATGACTAATTCGGTCTTGTGGGATCATCATCACATTTTCCATTCGTGTTACACATAATTAAACTCAAAACCCTGATATATGTAATGGCGGCGAATGCCACCATTTTCATTCCACCTTGCATTGTACATAAATCACGGGTGAGATTAAAGAATTGTTTCTTTTACTAACAGAAAATCTGATGTGACATATTTTACATATGATTTAACTGTAAAAATACTGCGTTTAAGGACGAGCAAATGTTTGGGCCATTTTATTAGCTGCTGAACAATGAGTGATTTAGAGAACACAGCAGTCCTTAAGAGCTTCCTGTTGCTGTGAAATGGTCTGTAAGCTCTTAACCAGGCCCTTGTCCCCTGCCTTAGCATGAGAGATTAGCTCCCCAGCAGTGTGGGTCAGTTGCTGGGGTTATATTCAACCCTCTCAGCTCTCAAGGTCAAAGCTCGCCGTTTGAAGCCACTCCAGGCCCACACTCACGATGGGGACGCCGGAGTATGTGTGGCATCCAGTCTATGTTGATTTAGCCGTGGTCTGTGGAAGCTCTCCGGAGGCCAATGAATTTCAGGCTCTTCACGGAGATGAAGCATAAGGCTTCGAAATGAGGTCTGCTCACAGCCTGCTGAGGCCAGGTGGGCAAACCTAATACCTGAACAACTGCTAGAACATACTTCCCTGAACCTCCCTGGGGGTCACACCCCACCCCCCCCCCAACCCCCCCAGATGCTAAGAGCTTTTTGCAGACACAAACCAGCCAGCGAAGGGAAGATGAGAAGAAGCTGAGATGTTTTTCCAGATAGACCTTCGAACCAGATGGCAAGTAGACAGTCCCGCCATGGCTGTTAGTCTGCAGCAGGATCTGTTTGGGTAATGATCTGAGGAGGAGCCGGCGAGGATCTCTGGCCCGTCTGCCACTTCCTGTTGCACGGCTGGCTTGACTGAAGGTCACAGACAGAGGGATGGAGGCGTCCGGCCCAGACCCTCAGGGACCGCCAGTGCTGACTGTGAGTTTGCTGGTACAGTGGGTCCTGGCTTCTGCAGATTATATTCATAAATCCGGTACTGTTTTAAAATGACTGTTGTCTTGCTAGTATGCCTCAGACAAATAATCAGACCAATTAAACCTGAAATTCTGCGGAATCAAATGTGTGCAGACGTCGGACATTTCAAACATGCTTTTGAGTGTTTTCTGTTGAGAACATTTGGCCAGTTTACACAATGGATGTTACTGAGCCACTGAAGACTGCTGTAGATTGAAAACGCACGTTCCTCTAGTTAAGGGATTAAAATGTGAACTGTCTACTCATAAAGATTAAGTAATTTTGAACAAATGTGTGAGAAGCATTAAATATAAATACATCTATCTATTTTCTCACCACTTACCCAGTACAAGGTCATGAATTAAAAAAATAAAACAAATGTAAGAAGGAAATGCAGGCTTATCTGACTTTCACAGTGGCCGTCATCGAGTAGCAACTGAGTGTCTGATTTGCTAATTTACAGGAAAATACAGTTCTTAATAAAAAATTAACCAAAAACCCTACAAAAATGAGTTTTCCATCAGGATTTTATCATGCGGTTGTCTTGCGGTTCTCTTTTCGTTACATTCCAGCTTCTGTGTTTATTGCGTTTGCTTATACGTGGTGAGCCAAGTTCTTCCAAAAAGTCTATTATTAAATTACCAGATGTTCCCAGGCCTTAATCTGAAATGAAACCATTGCAGTCATCAGTCAGCGCGTCCTAAGCTCACCGCTGAAGCCTAACGCCAGGCCGCCGATGAGGGCGGCTCCAAGGGGAATGGTACCGTCGATTATTTCTGGAACGTTTCTTGTTTCTCTAGGAGCATTTTCTCATCTGTCATCAAAAAGCGTGGCGTTTGCTTAAGAGCGGTCGGTCTCGGTCGTTTACCCAGCCCAGAGTTTGTGCGGCCATTAATCAATAAAGCCTATATACCACTAAAGCTGATTTGTAAAAACTCCAGTGTCAGCTGCCACCGTCCGGCACACACTGGCCACGTTTTCCAGATACGGTCAGTGTGTCGGAAAACCGACCGCGCCTTGGCGTCTTTGCGCTCTTGCAGGCTGCAATTATAATTTTTATGGCGGGGGGGGGGGGGGGGTGGGGGATGATATAATTTATAAAATGGGATCATGTTTTTTTCTCAAAAGGCTGCCGTGTTGCTGTGTTGCTGTAATAAGCATATCTGTGGTCTGTTGAGTCGTTAAAAGGATGACACTGCACCAGAAGACCTTTCCTTGCATCATTACATTCTATTGGTTTACCTTGGTGTTAATCATTTGTGCATCAACTGCGTATCTTAACTAGCATTACAATTGAACCTCATTCACTAGTTAGGAAAAGAGCTGAACTTCCTTCCAGCCGTACATCTGTCCCCCTAATCGCTTATTCAGAACAAACTGGGGGTGCGTCTGGGGTCTCTCCTGAGAAGCACAGGGCATTATGCTGGGGATCCTCTGGACGAGACCCCAGTCCATCTCAGGATGCTCCCCAACAAATTAAACAAGCAGAATGAGCTGACGTTGATGATGGTTTTCAGTGCTGCTGAAGTCGGGGAATTGCAGGGCAGGGCAGTCCCAAAATAGCACTCAATCCATGCAGCTCAATCAATCAGTCACGCTCCATGTCGCGTGGCCCCGCCCCCCTTTGCAAGGATGGTAATTGCTTTTTCCACGGCAAAATGAAACAATCACCATAATAAGTCAAACTCCCGACTGCTCTATAATATCCATGCGTGCCTGAGAGTTGATGCATTCTGGACTTTAAATAAATAGGGCAGGCCATGAGCGGACAATGGGACAACTCTATGGAAGTCTGTGAAGCACTTATTACTCTGAGCTCAAAATAACTCCTCGGCTGGCAGAACTCACTGAATCTTTATATTATTGTTTTACTTACAAATAAACTCTATTCTCAGCGCACAGGGTGTCACACTGGCACACGGCGAGGGCTTTCCCACTTCCTTTATTTACTTCAGATGCTTTCACTCAAATATCTTCTGTAGCCAGAGGCGGAAAGTTCAGGTTTAAAAATTACAAATTCAGACTAAGATTTAGTTTCAATCAACCAGTTGAGTATAAAGAGTCACTTTCACAGCTGAGTACTCAATTGCTTGGTTGAAACCAAATCTTGGCCTGGATTTGTGCTTTCTGAGCACTTTTCAACCCTGTCTATAGTTTTGCCGCAGCAGGATATTTGATGGGACCAGTTGAGGCTAATCTAGGGTTCAACAGTAAATTTCCCTCTGGGATCTCATGCCTTTTAGCACTGTGTTGTTGTTGTTTCAGTGCCTCCGACCCACAGCTCGCTGGGTTGGTTTCTGTCTTCTCTGTTATCTTTCGCCTTCCAGGTCCTAGGTGTCAGTTCCATCAGCCTGTATGGCCTGTATCCACTGACATGTGGGGGGCAGGAGAAGCTGGCATTAAGATGAGCAATGAGACTGGTGAGAGGAATGGAGGCTGCAGCAGCTACAGCCCTGGGGAGAGTACCAGTCAGGCATGTTTTATTCATGACCATTAATTCCCCACCCCCTCTCCCGCCAGGTTCAGACCCTCATCTGCAAATATATGTGTTTCTAATCAGTGCCTGGCTGGCAGCCCTCTGCCCAGGCCCCTGCTAACACACATAGAAATCCCCTGATTATGATGTTTGTGAAGACCTCAAGAAGCCTGTCCCATATGCCCAGCCTCCTGTTACTCCCGGGAGTGGGGCAGTGCCCATCCCATACACTCACCCGCCTCATCATTCCCGGGAGTGGGGCGGTGCCCATCCCATACACTGACCCGCCTCATCACTCCTGGGAGCGGGGCGGAGCCCATCCCATACACTGACCCGCCTCATCATTCCCGGGAGCGGGGCGGTGCCCATCCCATACACTGACCCGCCTCATCACTCCTGGGAGCGGGGCGGAACCCATCCCATACACTGACCCGCCTCATCATTCCCGGGAGTGGGGCGGAGCCCATCCCATACACTGACCCGCCTCATCACTCCTGGGAGCGGGGCGGAGCCCATCCCATACACTGACCCGCCTCATCATTCCCGGGAGCGGGGCGGGGCCCATCCCATACACTGACCCGCCTCATCATTCCCGGGAGCGGGGCGGAGCCCATCCCATACACTGACCCGCCTCATCATTCCCGGGAGTGGGGCGGAGCCCATCCCATACACTGACCCGCCTCAACATTCCCGGGACCGGGGCGGAGCCCATCCCATACATTGACCCGCCTCATCATTCCCGGGAGCGGGGCGGAGCCCATCCCATACACTGACCCGCCTCATCATTCCCGGGAGTGGGGCGGAGCCCATCCCATACACTGACCCGCCTCAACATTCCCGGGACCGGGGCGGAGCCCATCCCATACACTGACCCGCCTCATCATTCCCGGGAGCGGGGCGGAGCCCATCCCATACACTGACCCGCCTCATCATTCCCGGGAGCGGGGCGGAGCCCATCCCATACACTGACCCGCCTCATCATTCCTGGGAGCGGGGCGGGGCCCATCCCATACACTGACCCGCCTCATCATTCCCGGGAGCGGGGCGGAGCCCATCCCATACACTGACCCGCCTCATCATTCCCGGGAGAGAGGCGGAGCCCATCCCATACACTGACCCGCTTCATCATTCCCGGGAGCGGGGCGGAGCCCATCCCATACACTGACCCGCTTCATCATTCCCGGGAGTGGGGCGGAGCCCATCCCATACACTGACCCGCCTCAACATTCCCGGGACCGGGGCGGAGCCCATCCCATACACTGACCCGCCTCATCATTCCCGGGAGTGGGGCGGAGCCCATCCCATACACCGATATGCCATGTTCTTCCCAGGAGTTGGGCGGAGCCCATCCCCACCACTGACCTGCCACATCATTCCCGGGAGTGGGGCGGAGCCCATCCCATACACTGACCCGCCTCATCATTCCCGGGAGTGGGGCGGAGCCCATCCCATACACTGAACCGCCTCATCATTCCCGGGAGTGGGGCGGAGCCCATCCCATACACCGATATGCCATGTTCTTCCCAGCAGTGGGGTGGAGCCCATCCCATACACTGAACCGCCTCATCATTCCCGGGAGTGGGGCGGAGCCCATTCCATACACTGACCCGCTTCATCATTCCTGGGAGCGGGGCGGGGCCCATCCCATACACTGACCCGCCTCATCATTCCCGGGAGTGGGGCGGAGCCCATCCCATACACCGATATGCCATGTTCTTCCCAGGAGTGGGGCGGAGCCCATCCCATACACTGAACCGCCTCATCATTCCCGGGAGTGGGGCGGAGCCCATCCCATACACCGATATGCCTTGTTATTCCCAGGAGTGGGGTGGAGCTCATCCCACACACTGACCCACCTAGTCATTCCCTGGAGCGGCGTGGAGCCCGTCCCATTTGCCAACTAGCCTTGTTATTCCCTGGAGTGGCGTGGAGCCCATTCCGTATGCTGACCCACCTTGTTATTCCCAGGAGTGGCAGAGAGCCCATTTCATATTCCGGTCCTCCTTGTTACTCTCGGGATCAATGTGGAGTCCATCCTGTACAATGAACCACCTTGTTATTCCCGGTGAGTGAGGGCGGAACCCGTCCCCTATGCCAACCCTCCTCATCATGCCTGGGACTGATGCTGAGCCTGTTCTGTATGTCAACCTACTTTCAGGGAATGGGGCGGAGCACATGCAGTATGTCGACCTGCCTCAGTATTCCTGGGAGCGGCACAGAACAAATCCCGTATGTTGACCTGCATCTTCTTTCCCACTGATTTTCAATTGGTCGCGAGAGCCATAAACTTAATGGGAGGAAATGGAGGAAAGATATGGTGGGATTAGGTTTGTAAATCAAAGATGTCATGTGGTCTGCAACCGCAATTGGTCCAAAAACCTTAATTTTGCCAGAATACCATTTAATTTATTTTTATTGCCCACATTTCAAACTATTTAATATTTTGTGATGATGACAAATAACATTTTGGGTTAGATGACTTCAGCCTCTTTATTCATGAGAATTTGTCTCACATTCAGTTATAAACATTGGTCATAGGGAACATATGTCTATGTTTTTATGGAAACCAACCAGCTTCCATGCATGCTAATATAAGAGCAATCCCATTTTTCCAAATGCATACAGAATTTCCTATATAGCGCCTTGCATATACACCCATTGCTCAGTGCAGATCGGCTCAGGCAATTCAGGCACTTTTTTTAATAAAGCTGTGATGTCGTGTGGCCACGGGAATTAATTGAACGTGCCTGTTTTTCCCATCACTGTGGCACAGGGAAGCTGGGACGCGGGGGATGAGAGAGCATCCACAGACAGGCCCTGTCACTGGGAAATGGATGAGTGCTTCTCTATTGAAATGAGCTCCTTGTGTGACCTCTGGGAGAATGGCGGTGGATGCGGGGGGGTGCAGGTGATTATGGCTGATGGCATTGTCTTTTTTAATAGACCTTTCCTTGATACCATCCCTGGTGTGTCATCACAGCGGGGGCCTGCCGCGGCCGGCCTGCGAGGGGTCGTCTGCACCCCGGGGGGAGAGAGGGCCTCCCAGAGGTCAGCGGGGGCCAGGGCCTGGAGGGGTGGAGGCTGCAGAATGGACAGGACCCCCTCACTTTGTTTACATGCAAGAGGATCCCCTGAGTTGCAACCCCCAGGGGACACCTTGACCAGGGACTCTGTCCCCGTCCTCTGAAAGACCTGTCCTCTATACAGCAGAGAATTATTGTGTTGTGTAGAAAGTATTATGGTACTTTTTCGTGATCAAATTATTATGTAACAATTTTAACATAGAACAACAAACATAACAACCCCCCCTCCCCCCCATATATCATCCATCAAGTCACCGGCAAACTCAGCCCCAGCGAGAGTGCAGCCGAAAGCTGAGGACAAAACACCAGTACAAGTAGAAACTGTGAAAATAAACAAACGTAACAAAGTCAAATAACATAATTAAAATAGGTAAGTAGATCGGTAAATTAATAAATAAATAAATAATGCAGACTCACGATATTGGCTCCCAGCCAGCCCTTGACTAGCTGCGCCTATTGCAGCCAGCTCTGAAGAGTAGAGCTGGAGGAATCATTCATTCGGGCCGCAGACAGTTCGAGCAGAGGGCGACTTCCAGGCAGAGGAAATGGCGGTCAGGAGATTTCCAGTGAGAGACTAATCACACCTTAGCTGCCAAGAAGGCGGATATCAGGTGCCTCTACTGGGATGGAGAAAGTGAGAGAGGGAAGATGAACTGCAGGGGACAGAGGAATAGAAGAGGAAAAAAAAATGATGCGAGAGATCTAGCCACAGAGCAGCAACAGGAGGAAAGTCCCAGAACATATAGAGAACGGTGCCAGGGACAAGAAGAGGATAGAGGTGACATAATGGATCAGGCTCTAAACCCACGAGATGGCATTTCCTGGGAGTATTATGCTATTTTATTATTTGGTTTTGTATGTATACTGCCTAAAGTGCTTTAAGATCTTCACTAGGAAAGGTGCCTTTCATCTATAAGCTTCTCTATTGCAACTTTCCTAAGGGCACCATGCAGCCTCACAACTCACGTCATATTTGAACTGATGAAACAGACGTTAAGATCTTTCTTGCCTATGTAACGCCTTTCATGGACTCCATCTGTCATCCTCAAAACCCATTGGTCACCTCTCTGACGAGATGAACTTAGGACACTCAGGCATCACTGGGAGACCGGCAGAGTGATCTCTAGCGCTCGGTCATCTGGTGAGCCCCATTTGTTAGTGCTGTGATGAGGCGCTGATGGTGATTAAGTTGGTCTCCAGAGCTTTTCTCTATCTGCATCAAGACAGTACTGCTCTTTTGATTTATGCGACACAACTACAGACTGTACATGGCATACAAAATTCTATGCATAACACTAGAGAACTGAGATTTTCATGTCAAACCACAGACATGTCTGTATAAAGCATTTATAAACGATGAGGCTTTATTTTAAGCATGAATGTGAGAGCAGGTGAGGCCCTCAGAGATGGGAAGTTGACATGTCCTGCATCCCAGCGACACTGACCAGGCGTCTGCTCTCGCAGTGTCAGGGCGTTTGAGGGCATCCGGCATCACCCTCGTGGATTTCCTAGTACTGTGGCAAGCCTCTAAGGTCAGCTGAAAACGGGCAGCCTTTAAGGGGAGGTCAGCGAGAACCAACGCTGTCTAACTGCAGTCATCACCGTTACATGTGTCTGTGTGTATGCACACATATCAGCTTGGAAAGGCGACACGTCATGGGCTGGAGACTTAAGCAGCATTTATTGCAATTGAGAATGTTTATTAGCACCATATGTATGTGATGGGATCACAACCAGATCAGCTTGAAGTGAAGATGTGGAGATGGTACCTGTGGACAAGATGGGGGGGGACTGGCCTTAGCTTCCAGGGTGAGCTGTAAAATTCCCCACTGCTCAGAGGGAATTCAGACCTTGAATTTCATAGGATGCACACACACACACACACACACACGTAGGGTATACCTATCCTTATGGGGCCCGCTCATTCATTTCTATGGGAAGAATGCTAACGCTAACTATGACAACCTTAACCCCCACTCTGCCCTAACCATTACCATAAGTAACCAAGCAAAATACATAGTTTTTGCATTTTTAGTTTTTTCATAGCAGTCACCGATTCTTATAAAATAGAGTTTTGTCTTATGGGGACGTTATGAGGACATTGTGTCCCCATAAGGATGGGTATATCCGCTCTCTCTCTCTCTCTCTCTCTCTCTCTCTCTCACACACACACACACACACACACACACACACACACACACACACACACACACACACATATATATATATATATATATATATATATATATATATATATATAGATATATACACAGTACTGTGCAAAATTCTTAGGCAGGCAAAGAAAATGATGTTTAGATTATCCTCGTGTTGGTGTAAAACTATGATATTATGCCTGTCAAAGTGTGTCAGCTTAGCCATTTCAGAACCTCTGCTAAAATCATCCTAGTATTTGCAGCGACCGTCCAGTGCAGCACACCTCATACAGCTGGTCAAGGTTACTTATAGTTAAGGTTGGGGCTGGGTAGGGGTTAACGGTGTCAAGTTGTGATTAAAGATTTTCCAATGAATGGGGAGTCCCCACAAAGATATAATTACAAACCTATGTGTGGGTGTGTATGTGTGTGTATGTGTGGGTGTGCACATATGAAAACCAAGTTTTCCAAAGTTTCCATAGAGGATATAACTGATGTCACTGATTTAGTAGGACATTTTTAACACATATTTTTCCCAGGACCCTGGTGTGTGAAATATTCCACATGTGTGCAGTTTATTCATTCATTCATTTATTTATTCATGTATTTATTTTTTACCAACTACTTGGAGTTATTACCTTTCTATTTAGGGGAATTTCACATCCCATCAGTTATATAATCTATGGCAAAAATGCCGACATTGATTATGGTTTCCCCAGTATCACAACGACCATCACGAAAATAAAACCCGGGCTTTATAATACACATAAATGTGTCCAAATCAAATTTACCCCAAAATTCTGTAGTTAACCTAATTGTCTCAAGTCACTCGTTTGTAGAAACACTGTTAAATGCACCTTGTTATAGGAACAGATTAACGCAGATTTATAACAAAAGAATTAAAAACAGCAGTTTTTAACTGCCTAGTCGAAGACAATTAATTATGTTGTCAGGTGCAGGAAAAATCAGTAGATTCACATGACTGGGCCCCAGTACTGCCAAAGAGTACTTGGTCAAATGAGGTTATTCCTGTTATTTACAATGTGGGTTATGTTTGCTCATAAAGGCTGAATGCAGTGGGAGGAGTAATAAACCAGTGTGTATCTGCAGACACCTTCCGGACTCGCCGCAATCGGCCAATCCATGCACCGCAGACAGGAATCCATGTGGGGCGCCCGGTACTGGTGCTAGCCACCTCCAGCTAAGACCACAAGATGGGAATGGAGATGCAAGCAAATCATAACGAGCTGGGTTTTTGAGGAGGGCGCCCCACTGAGGTCGGCAGGAGGCCGCGTCCGTTCATTGGCTCCCTCGTACCGCACGCTGCCAGGCCGCTGGGGCCAGTGACCATTAGCATAATGAGACAGCTGAGAGGGACCTGAGTAATGGTACCAGAGACCAGCCTGCAAACGTGTCCTACAGTCCCGAGAGCAGGTCGCCCCCGGTTAATGAACTTTGACCGTCTTAATAAGGATTAATGATGGGCTTTTGCCCCTTTGTCCTCAGTGGGCACTTCATTTCTGATGTCATCTGGACGTCTGACACTGTAAATCTGTCTAAATATTGAATTTGCTTTCTTGGCCAAATGCATTAAAGCACAAATATGAAATGGAACGAATTTGTAAATCTAACGATTTTCTTTAAAGTGCAATTAAGTGGCATTTTTAAGTAGTTCAACAGGAGTCACACTGCAAAGTAGTTCAGAAAAGAGATTTCAAAACCTTTTTTATGTTTTTGTGTTTGATCAGCCACAAGTCAGCAATGTCTGGTAACGTAAGGATGTGGCAGATTCTCGGCCAGAATGAAGCAGACACTTAGGATTCAGGTTCCAGACCAGTGTAAGGTTACTCCTGGTTGGGTCTTTTCTCTTTTGTTTACCTTTTTCCCCCTGGACAGCTAACATCAGCAGAAACTCCCTGGGAACAAAGTAGGACTTGTGTCGTTAGCGTGAGTTTGGTGATAACCAGAAGTGTCGTCTGCGTTGACTGATGTGCAGAGAAGCTAATGGTGGCCAAAGGAGCTTCCTGATATATCAGCCATGTTCTTCATAATAGGATGAACTGTCATTGACTTTATGTTGATATATTGGCTGCGCTTGGCTGGGCATCTGGGAAATCAGAAAGACTTTGTATAAATATTACATTTTTCAAGCAAGCTCTGGACTTTAACATCTGCCAGGCAGGAGCTACGGATTGGGACCATCCAATCCCAGGGGCCGCATTTAACAAGCAGCTACCGAGTGCATCTTCCTGGACATTGTTTTACTCTCTGTCTGCTGTAACTTGTTCCCAGAAGCACCTGAGTCTGCAGAGATGGAGCACGCAGCGAGGCGCAGGTGAGAAGCAGATGTTGTGTGTAGCCGTGGCCAGCGGGTGTAAGATTGCCTCAAAAACCTGGAGTTAGCTTGGCACGGAGCACAAATGGAAAAATAAAAATTCCGTTGGCTCCCGTCCCACTGACATAATCCCCGCGCTTTAAATCGGGCAGCCGTGCTTTCACTTCCACCAATCATAACATGGCCCTCGAACAAGACTTTCCGTCATCACTCATTGCACTTTTCTGGAGACTTGTAATTAGGGAACACATTTTAAATATATCTTTCCATGTTCCAATGCCCTTTATAGCTGATTAAGGCATGGCAAAGAATGAAAGAGACTGTTGTCTTGTGTTCAGTTCATTTAAACAAAACCAAGTACATAAATATGGATTTTATATCAGTACTACATGGTGTATGTATGTATGTATTATGTATGTATGGATTTGTGTACATAAATATAAATTTTTATTGGCAACTAAAAAATATTGCATCAAACCCATGGCACCTGTTAAAATGAATGTTAGTAAGGCAAAACTTTCAGGTAATAATTATCATTAATATTGCAAGCACATTTATCACAACATGTATACACTTAAATTTGCGCCATTTTGCATTAAATCACCAAAATATTTAACTGTGTGAAGGAACAGATATCTAGCAAACACTTATTTCTTTACTGCTCACCACATGTTAGTTGGATAATTCATAAAATGTACCCTAATGATTATCGTAATTATAGTGTGGAACAGCTTCCAGAAGGTTCTCTTGGCAACCCCTTAAAATCACATATCTGCACTCAGGTAAGAATTTGGAGCGGCTGCACATTTGTCCTGCCTGTTTCACTGTACCTGTAGGGTAGTGAGGAAGTTGGGGTGTATATTTAGTTTCACACTTTGGAAGTTCCCCATCGAAAATGGTTATTTGTGGGGGGACTTTTTCAGATGTGCTGGCTGCGTTTTGCATCCTTGGACTCCGGGGCGTCCGCCCAGAGATGAGGTCATGGTAAGGCAGCCCCAGCCTCTGCTGAAGCGAGGCCCTGCAGCTGTGAACCGTGATCTGGCTGCATCCTTCGTAAGGTGGTGCTGCTCAAACGGCGGGTCTTGGGAACGGAAATCCTGCCATTTGCAGCCTGTCAGTGAAAGTATGTGAAAGTATGTGAATTCAGTCCCGCAAAAATAGGGACTAATGCAAGTCGAATTTCACCAGGACTGACCCTACGGGCTCCAGCACAGCGCTTGGAAAAATTATGCACCCTGATGTCCTGTGTCACTTCTCATCCTGTCCCTGTGTCATGTGTGATTGCTTTTTCACCATTCAGCCTTAATTTATTGAGTCTACATTAACTGGATTAATTGGATTTATATATAATTTGCAGTATGATCTATTCAGTGTCAGGGCGCTCAAATTAGCGGAAATTAATCAATACTGAGAAATCAATAAATGAAGAAGAACAATGCTAAAACTCAATTAACCAATTAGCCGGCATGACAAGTTACAGTAAATAACCATGTTCATTTTACCCGTTGGTAAGAATAAAGCTGGTGATTCAGTTTTGATTTGTGGCATTTTTGCAGTGCGATTGTTGTCCTTTGTTCTGAAGGCCGAAGCTTGTGCTGTTTCTGAGGTCATCCATCCATCCATCCATCCATCCATCCATCCATCCATCCACTGTCCGTCCATCTTTCTAGGGCAGGGTCATGGAGGCCTGGAGCCTATCCTAGGTGGCGCAGGGCACGGTGCTCTGGCACACAGCAGAAGGGATACCAGTTCATCATAGGATGCACAGTCATACAGTCACACCATTGGCAAATTAGAACCACCTGCTGGTCTTTGGACTGCAGTAGAACACTGCAATATTTGGAGGAAACCCACAAGTCCAGGGACACCATGCAACAGGGCTGCCGACTGAGCCCCTGCATCGCAACATGGAAAGGAATACAATGCAGAATGTTTACGGCCCTGCGATGGATTGGCATCCCTTCCAAGGTGGGCAACAGCTTGAAAATGGATGGGTGGGTGGATGGATGGATGGAGGCCTGTTCTGTTTCTGTAAAAAGGGATTTCTGTAGAAATGTAAAGACATTTACAAGGCCTCTGGATAATTTTTTTATATTTTGATTTATATCCATCCATCCATCCATCCATCCATCCATCTGTTGTCAAACCATCTTTCTAGGTCAGGGTCATGGAGCCCTGGAACCTCCATGACACACACAGCCAAACACACACACATACACACACACAGCCACACACACACACACACACACACACACACACACACACAGCCACACACACACACACACATGCACACCACACACAGCCACACACACAATGCCACACACACACACACACACACACACACACAGCCACACACACACACATGCACACCACACACAGCCACACACACAATGCCACACACACACACACACACACACACACACAGCCACACACACACACATGCACACCACACACAGCCACACACACACACACACACACACAGCCCTGTTCAGGCTTTCATTTCCACTGCAAGTGTCATCACCATTCGGAAGGATGAGTCTTTCATTCAGGCTGATTCAGTGTCTGTTTTCTTTGACTTTATGCCCCCCCTTCACACTCGGGTATCCGAGTGCTCGGGGCCTTCCTCTGCTGAAAGTCATTTCGAGTGGAAGCCTTGATACAGGTAGGAGGAGAACGATTGTCCTTTAAGCAGGATGACGCACACTCAAGGTCTGCGGCAAACCGAAGAATGAAAATTACTTTTTTTCTCTAAGCCTTTTCTTATCGCCCAAAGAAGAACATGATTAGTATTCCACAAGAGTTTATTTAATCTGCTGCCAGACTCAATATTTTATAGCTCGCTCACAAAAAGGCAGACACATCACGGAAGAAAGAAGAGCAGCTTTTACTATTAGCTTGCAGGAAGTTCCTGCATCTAAGAGATCCTTCAAACGGGGCCTGCGGCTTTTCTGATAAAAGACATTGTATTCCATCAAAACGGGAAAGATATTAAAAAAATTTCGCGTTTACTTTCATTGGACAAATTTATGAATAAATTAACAAAAACTGCGCAGATCAATTAGTATGCAGCAAAGTATTCTAAGAGAAATGTCTCATAGTAAGTATGTATGCCAAGATTTGCAGAAATATTTCAATCTATGCTTTAGTTGTCAAAATGCCATAGGTGACATGCTTGGTGAGGGGTGACTGGATGCATCATACATTAAACTGAGCACATGAAACCTATGAAAAGTCTCCCGGCCCCATTACAGCGCTGACAGCATATTGTAACACTGAGAAAAAACACTGTGCGCTTTCAGAAATAGCTCGGGCCGTGTGATGTTCCGTAGCACGCTAAGCTCGGAACCTCTGGCGGAGCAGTGCTATGGATAATAAAACATTGGGAACGTGATTAAACAGGCTCAAAAAAGCACACAGGCTGTGCGACTCGCACCACAATTAATGGACGTGCCTCTGAGGGCCCCCACTCTTTTTTTGTTCAAAGTTGAGCCTCTGGAGAGCAACACAACTGCTGGCAACTGCAATGATTGCTGCCCCTTTTACAACTGAAAGAGTGGAAGTAGGGTGCTGCAATTTCTGTCTAGGCATGTGTCCATGTCTCTGATCACTAAGGCAAACGGACAGGTTATTCTCTGTAGACCAAGTCGCTGGCTTTGAGCTCAGAGCAGTGGGCAGCCCAAAACCCGGAGAGCTTCTGTGACGTGACATCCAAAAAACGGCTGGGAAAGGTATCACAGTCTCCACAGTGGTGTTGATAAAAAAAAAAATCCCACTCTTTATGTATAATTCAAAAACTGAAAACAGAAACATAAAAAATGTGGCCTTTTAAACAGGCAATATGAAGGGCAGCTCAAATACAGGTATCTGATGTGTATTCATTATAAAGGATACAGATGTTGTTACTTCTTTTAAAGAGCTAAGCGCTGGGTGTTAATTTCCTCACATTACCAGTATTTTGGTTTAGGTGGAAAAACAGTGGATCTTGGGAAAGAATCCAACACCAGCAGGCCTGACTGTGGCCACTTCGGAGGAGGGGAGCAGAGGGGAGGGGCCTGGCGGAGTATTGTTAATTAACAGGGGGAGATGAGAGGGGGACAGGGGTGAAAAAGGGGCCTTGACAGGAAGAGACTGCTGGGACGGAGGAGGGAGATCCCAGCTGGGTGCTGCTTTGAAATGGGCGGCTCCGCCCCAGGCTGAGGTGAGCGGGGAGCAGCCTGCCGTGTCTGTCAGCCCCGTGTTGGTTCGCAAGGGACCTCTGCAGCCTCCAGCAGCTGGGGAGGTGGCCTGGCCGGGGTGAAACCTGCATCTCACACAGGACTGTGGGGGGGAGACGCGGTGGGAGAAAGAAGGAGGAAATTTCAGCAAGCAGCTCACGGCGTCTGTCTGCTCCTCGTTCTCACGTGATGCCCACAAACTGTATGGAAGAAATCAATTTCCCAGTTAAGCGTTTCTTTCCTTGAATCATTCCTAAGTAATGAAATCCTGACATTGTAATGAAAGTAATGAAATCACCTCACCCAGACATTGCAATTGTAAGAACGGCATTATCCTTATTCATTGTCTGAAGTTGAGGGGAATCACGGACATAATGAGACCCCTAGGAAGCTCAGCATGCACACACCACTGCCCGAGGATCATCTGGCCGGGACAGTGTGTCAGCGTTACCTTCTATTACAATGGGAAAATTACTATATTTGAATTGTTATATAATTTAAATGCCTTGAATGAAACCATCCAAACGTGACTGAACAATAGCCTGCCGAAAATAAAACCAGTAAGACCAGCTTGATGGTATGCTTTGGATTTTCCATGCTATCGTTTGGTGTGATCTGTAGCATCAGGGCAAATCTTTCCAAAGGATTACAGGCTGAGGATTCAAAAGTAGGACATCTTGTCCAGACATCGTAGGCATCCAGATATAATTCAGTTTCTCTGCCAACTAAAGAAAACACTAAACAGTATTTTTTTCTGCATTGACGAATCTAGCAATGTAAGTCTTTTAGAAAGCGCTTTGAACTCAGTTTTATGTTGGTCTGCTGAAAAAGCACTTCAATTTAATAAATTTAATAGCTCCTTCTCTGTCGATTTGTATTTACAGACATTAGAACGTTTTTTTCAATCAGAAACTACATGCACTGGATTGTCCTCGGTCTGTAAGTAGTTAATTCTCTATAATAGGGGGGGTTATTTTAATAGCTTGCTTTCATGCGAAACATTTTCATCTTTGTGAGTCTTTAAGTGTGGTTATCATAAAAAGCCCCCCCCCCACCAGTGAACCAGTGTGAAGGCAGAACCAAAAAGCAGATACGTGGCCCTTTTGAAGCGGCCCACTGAAGTCTTGGCTGCTCATGAGAGATACTCCTACTTCGATGTGTGGCTCCTTCCAGCTTTCGCTCTTTTCGGAGACCATGTGGAGATTTGGGGGGGCGGGGGGGGGCAAAGACAGGGAACAGATGATACCCCCTCAAAGTCCAATGAGACCTTTCTCCTCAATTGTGTATAAGGTAACTCCTCATCATAGTTTAAAGCAGAGTGATGCTCTGTGGATTAACAATCTGTGCCAGATTGCTGGATGGGATCCGGTGGATGGCAGGCCGCTCAAATTAATGTTGGACCCCTGAACTAGGCCTTCAACACTGAACTGGGGCCAGACATATGTCTAACCCTAACTCTGTTCATTTTTACTCTGTTCAACATGGGATTTGTGAACATCACAGACAGTCAGCGTACTTGCACAAATGATAGGTGCAGCATCTCATACAAGCTTTCCTGAAAGCTAGCAGAGGAGCCACACAGTAGTTTCTATAAAGGGGTGATTTCTGTGCCCATAGCATTAGCCAGTGTTTGAGAAATGGGAACAGGGGAGTCGGCACCCTCTGGTGCAAGAGGCTGCAGTGGAGATATGTGACAAGGGCATTTTCCCAGTGGCCAACATGCCAGCTTCTGGCGCTGGCAGAACTCCAGACAAAGGAGGACAGTTTTCTCAGGAAACGCTTCCTCTCAGCTAACGATGTTTCTCCTTATTGCCCGTTATTTGGCTGTTTCCAGAAACAACCATCACAATAATGTCAGAAAGGAGTTTTCACTTAATGCTGGAATGACTTGGCATTTCCTCCTTTGTTTTGCTATGATATTGAGTGTGAAATGAAATATTATTTAATTCCTATTTATGCCGACTGGCAGATTATTCAAACAAGCATATCCATCTGTGGATCTCATAATAGTCACACTTTCTCGCACAGTTAAAGGAAAAGATCAGGACCAAAACCAAACATACCTCAATCTCTGGTACTGTTAAGGTTCTAAGGTTAAGAAGGTGGCATCCTCTCACCTCTCTGTGTGCTGTGTGGTTAGGAGACCCGCATGAACCTCCAGGGGACCGTCTGGCCAGCCTGACTGCGCATACGACTACAATAAGGGAAGGGTTCTGCTCTGACCATTAAAGCCACATCAAGCACCAATGGCCCCCTGCAAAGGCTGGTGGAGGGGGGGAGATTCTGTTGTGTCATATGTCATGTCAGTCGAGTCTCACAGTTGTGGATTGCATGGGAAATAGGAGGGACAAGCCCAGTGGGATATCTCTCTGGGCAAATACAGGTCGCTTTGATTTTTCTCATAGTATAATTCTGTTCATTATTTATTATATATATTATATTGTTACTTTTCCATCTTATTGCCTTCCATTTTTTAGATTATGTTTGCCTTGCATTTCACTCTTGTAGTCTTGGCTATAGTTTGGCTGCAAACTTTGCCTGTGACAAATCAGACCTTTGAATCCCTTGAATCAGCCGCGGATTTCCTCTCCTTCTCAGGCACTTATATAATGTCCATGGAGAAGAGGAGAGCGGCGACCAGTCGTGGGTAAATGCTGCTCCTCCGCAGAGGAAATCTGCCCGGTGGCTTAGCCTCGCCTCTCACTGTTTCGCCTCCTTCATCAAAGACGAATGTCGTAATGTTCTGACTTCCATTAAGTGGATGCAGAGCCCGTGCTTTTGGAAGCACTGAGACGCGGGGATTTGGCTCTGAGGACGCACGCGAAGGCGCGGCGCCCTGGCAGTGCCGCCGCATGACCCGCATTCCTGCGGCGGAGATAAGAGTGCGCGGCTCTGCGAGCCGGCGTGCGGCGGGCCTGCTTCACGCCAGTGCATGGGGAGTGAGCCCCCTCCCAAACGAGAGACATGTGGAGGAGCATGCGCCCGCCGCACAGCTGTTTGTGATACGGGTAACGTGCCTTTGGTGTCCAGCGCTGACGCCTTCCGTCTTATTTGCAATACGGCGACTCCCGGAGCTTTTCAAACCACTTGGGTCCCATTTGGCAGAGGAATGGAGTCAGCAGTGAGAGGAGTGGATGCACACCCATCTAAGGGGGCCCCACCCCCCAGGCCATTGTGGGGGCTTTGAAGGACAGTGATAAGCAGCACTGGGCCTTGTAATCTACCTGCCTAGTCTTCAGATATGAAGCCACCAGACCAGCATGTCATTCCAATCATGCTCCACCATAGTCTCTGCACACCGCTGCTAAAAGATGCTTTTAATACCACGAAGACAGAAAAATAAACCCTCCCCCCACACTCATGAAGGCCTTTTGGATCCCCCTAAGTACGAGTACAGACAAAGAGCTCAGTCTTCTTCTAATGGCAGTAGACACTTTTCTTCACTCGTGACACTAAGTTTTAACTGCAACTGCTTTACGTTGCCTCTGACTGGTCTGGGTTTCTACTCGTATCTTCATTCCTGTGATTGACATCAGTCACTTGCTGTCTTTAAGTGTTCGGTATGTTCCAGGCTATATTCCTGTTGCATGATGCCCAGGTCTGGTGCCATTTTTGCAAACTATGCATATCCCTGCATTAACCGTTGAGCTAAATGTGAAACGGAAGTGTCCATATGCACCAACATCATGCTTCTTTCCCAGCACTGTCCTGACTGCTGCCTTTATGGTCAGCTATCCCTGTTCTTCTGCTCACTTTCTGCCTTTCCTAGATGGTCAGAGATCCTTATTATGGTCTCACCTTGTCCATACAGGCAGAATTCCAGCAGTTCATTTGGATATTGTTTTAGCAAATTCCAGTCTTCCGCATCTGGGCGTATACCTTTCCAGAACATTCACCACTACTTTTCTATAATAATAATGGTGAAATATTGATACATGATATCAACAAACAAACTGGAATATGCTTAGCCCACTTACGCCTTGTGTTGGAAATCTGAATTTCTATAGGTTTGGGCTGTTGGCCCAACTCGAGCTCTTGTTTCAGCGTTTCAGGGGCACCGTGTGGGTCTGTGAGGAGAGTCTGTGGGTGTATGTGGAGGTCTTTGTTATGAAGCCATTGTGTGAGCTCCTTACAGTCTCGTTGGGACCACATCTCTCAGAGAGCCTTGTATTTCTTCATAAGCCCCATGACAAGGACAGGCGCTGCTACTTGCCCTGAATACATTCATTTTCCTCCACTGTTGTCGAAATTGGCTTCCAGAATCGGGCATGTTTCCATGGCTGGAAGTTAATTGGGGGATGTGTTTTAGAATGTCAGGCAAATCCCGACAACCCCCGTGCATGACGATGACGTCGCCTTGTTTTGGTGTTAGGGATAATTGAAACACAACCCAGTCCCTGAGCCTCAGGTAACCCAGCGTTGAGGTTCTTTCTGTTAAAATGTCTGATCGGGGGGTATGAAAGCCCTTGTGGATTGAGGTACCACTTCATGGGGTTTGAAGGAATCTTAACACAAATTAGATATTTGTGTTAATTTCAAATGTCTGACTGCCTTTCCGTCGCCCAGGGCCGTCAGCTACCGAACCCCCACCTGAGTTCTGAACTGCTCTTTCTCCCATTCCTGAACCTCCATACCTACTGGGACCACAGCGCTCTGTGGCTTCAGCACTTCAGCATTTCGAGCCGTCAGACCGCCTGCATGTTTCCCTGCATGCTGTACAGATAAGCGTGTAATTATTTTATCAGCTAGTGGGGGGGGGGGGGTTCAGGTTTACCTGGAAGATGGGTGTTTCCATGGAAACTGGCCACCCGCAGCTCAGGAAACTCAGTGGGAATGCTTGGAGCAATTGGCAGTTCTGGATAAGGTGGGAGGGATGAAATGAGAGCCTCGCTCCAAATGGGATTTTAAGCCCCCTAAAAACCTAACGGTTCACAAAATAGCTTAGTGTAAGGGTCAAGAAGAAATGAACTGCTGGTTTAATATCTAGCTGATGCTTTTTTTTTTGTTAAGCAAGCTTCAAATTTTAAGAGGAAAAAAAATTTATGATTTTCTGAAGGCACTGCGAAGGACAGCTACTTCCTCTTTGGCACCAGTTGCTGGAGCTAAATTAGCTGCTGTAGTCCAGGTTAGCCATTTCTATAGTCTGCACAGACTAAACAGTCCCGGCCAGAGACCATTAGCCTCTTTCAAGTGATTTAACATGCTCTGCAGTCTGGGATTGAAAGTCTTTTCGACTTTGTGAGCAGGGTGTGTTATTAGCAACTAATTCCCTAAATCTCTGACTCCTCTGTCCAAATCCGGTCTCACGAGATCCAAACCGACATAGAGATTTTGCAGCTATGTAGCGTTGTGCCGTTTCAGGCCATGAAATTCAAATTACAGACCCTGAGGCTATCAGTCCATAAGTCAGCGTGTTGCTCAAAGTCCATTCACCAGACAGATTCATAAAAATATGAAATGTTAAAACAGCCATTAAAGCAATATGGGCTTTAAAATCAACCGAAAATGAGCTGACTGTTGCTCCGTAAAGTTGATTCTTGTGGTTCTTCGGTGTGTGAGTGCCGGGGCCCTCGCCTGGAGGGTGGAGGGCAGTTTTGGGGTGCTGGGGGTGAGGCTGGTGGAAAACGTAAACATGGGAAGCGGCAACAAAGAGAGAGCCGCGTGGGAGAGATGGAGACAGCGATTACTATAAAAAGGAAGGGCAGAAGGGGACAGCGCACTAACACTCATTTCCGTTTACTGCCCTCTGACTAATGGCGTTTTATATCCAGACAGCTGCAAGCCTAGAGTGCTTCAAAGCAACTGCAGCGATATCAAGGCATAATGAAACAGGACGGCGTTTGGATCCTTCTGCCTTTCCCCTGGCGAAATCACAGTTACGATCTCACTAACCGCAAGAAGGGCTATTCAGGGATAGGGAGCAATTGAAGGGAACAGGAAAGGCCTGTAATTATGAGGACACTTCCTGGACTGTTTGGCTGAAAGTAAAGCGAAGGACCACCACAGTATAAACGGTAGATTGAAGTCCGCCCATTGCAATTACTAATTATTTAATATTACCATCCTGGTGGCGTGTTTTTCTATGCTTTCCTGTTGTAGCCAACGTGTAGTTGAATGTTATAATGCATCTCATATGACAACATCTAATGCAATGAGACAGTAATTAGAAGAAAGCTCTAGCTGCCCGACCTGAAATGCACCCTTTGCAAGCTTTACACATGCCGCTACAGTCATTACTCTAAAACAATATTTTTATTGTTACGAAGCGATTGATAGATTGGCTGACATCATAATTAATGTCATGGTGTCTGAACAGGAAGATAATGACCAGGCATGACTGTTCAGTCACATAACTCTTATCTCGGTGCAAGCCAATGAAAATCCTGCCATTGACAAGCCCGGTTTCAGTAAACGCCCAGCAGAGGTCAGAGAATTGTTTTACATCCTCTGGTAAAGCTTGTGTTATGTTTCTTGATGTATAACACAGATCTGATTCATGCTGTCTTGAGGGACTAGATCTTTATAATTCTCCAATCAAATGGAGAGTGTTTGACCGAATGGGGTGTCACTTGTCAAACAGATGGCCATCCTCACACCTATCTTCTTGATCGGGGGGCTCAGCTTGCACTCCAAGCTGTAGACTCAGAGCAGATGAGCAGCCCTGCAATAATATTTGTCTTTGCACCGTCGGCTTCCTGGACCTATTGTGTACATGCAGGCAGAGGTGTTGCGCGTGGGCGGGACAGGGGGCCGGTGTAAAAGGCCCCGCACCGTTTACTTGTCGTCTGATGCAGTCGGAGGTGATAAAAGTCAAGCTGGCCCTGCTGTCCGGTGTTGCTGAGGATAAGTGTGCCCAAGGCCCCAGCTGTGGCTGCCCACCCCTCTGCCCCCTGCCTTCTGCAACCTCCCCTCTGGAACTCCATCCCTTGTTAGCAGCAAAACCTGCCAGGGAGGAGAGAAAGAGCCCCAATAGACAGGGAGCATCTGCTGGGTGCTTGGGAGCAAGGCGCCGACATGAATAATGGTCTTTATGACGGCATTAAGTGGAAGCTCCTGCCTCATGAACATGTCAAAGGCCTTTAATTACAAGCCTTTTCATTAAAGCGTGACAAATGGTGGCCAGGTTATTTGCCCCTGCAGTCGAAAGCGACAGTGTTCCGGTGGAAGGCAGCTTCTTAGGGTACCAACGTGGCTGCCTCTCTTAACAAATAAACCAATTAGTAAATGTTTTAGGTCTTATTCATTAATGCTGTCTTTCCCTGCTGTAACAAATGGCTCCCAGATAATATACCTCTATCACTGCTCATCCAGTACAGGGTCAGAATGAACCTGGAACTTATCCTGGGATTCAGAACAGGTTAGGCAGGGGACACCCTGGGTGGGATGCCAGAGCAGTGATGTTAATGCCCAAGCACACACTCATTATGGGCCATTTCAGGTGGAAAAGGCAAGCTCTGCATGCAGAGGCAGTCCCCAGGTTACTAAAGTGATGCAAGTCTGTCTTTAAGATGAATTTGTAGGTAAGAATAATAGTAATAATTTTGATACAGTAATAATAAAAGTAACTACATACAGTACTGTATTCTACTTCAAGCCGACGAACCACTGAAGTCACACAGTGTTTTCATGAGCGTCACAGAGTAGTTTGCGTGTTCGTTATTATGAATCTTTGTATTTAGCCTGATTTTCCATATATTATGTAGAAAGACTGTATGGTGATCCGTTCATAAGTACAAGTTGTCTGTAAGTCAGACGTTCTTAACCCAGGGACTTCCTTTACATTGTTTAAGACCAGATAAAAACCTCCGTTCCTTAAAGTCTAAAGCTACATCGCTTCTGGCTGAGCCACTGACCAATGAATCAGTAAAAACCTTAAATTTTTTAAACAATTGCAATCATTTGGACACTAGTTTCTAGGCATACGTCCCTATCTGAACCACAAGGGTGACTCTGGGGAAAGAGAACCATCTGGTCTCATCATTTTTCCCACAATTCCCTGCCTTTTGCGCTGCAAGCAGCAGAGCTGATAAGGATTAGTCAGGACTGGGCTGAGAACAGGGGAGCCCTCAGGAAAGGATCAAGTGTTCAATGCCAGACCCTTCCAGGAAGCTCAGCCAATCGATTTTAGCTGCCTGTGAATGAATGTCCACCCAAGGATGGAAGGTTGAATTACGGAGCCTGTTTTGCAAAGAAAAATACTCTTATTAGTAGAAGAAGCGGTGGATAGTTCATGGAAAATTGCACAGGATGCATTTATGCATTTTATGTATTTAACACGGAAGGATGCTTGTTATAGAAGAAGCAGCTGGTAAATGATTGACTTTTGTTAATTTTATCTATTTTGAGCACCAATCTTAGTTTAATAAAGGAGTGAATGTCTTGCAAATGGCAGGCAAATGATTTTGGATTACTCATGCCCTTGGTATCCCCCTGGGGGGTCTGTCGGTCTGTGAAGCAGCACAAATCTAGGCAGGGCTTGCACAGAGGCCCTTGGGGGGAGACGGAAAGGAGTGATTGTGATTCTGTCCGCGGCTTTACGTCCTGAAGACGCTCTCAACCGCACCCTCAGCAAGCTTGAGAGCAGGGGCCTCCCACAGACGGGCTGGTGCCGCAATCGACGAAGACTCAGCACGGCAGCCAGGCCGACTGCTCACATAATGCGTTCCCTGTGCCTACATAGCAGTGAGGCCTGACTTTGAAATTGCAGTCAGCTGCTGCAATGAGTGCCCAAGGTTGACATGGATGAAGCAGCCTTCCAGCATTGTCTCCCAAGACAAATTTAGCATATTTCCTGCATTTCAAACTACTATAGCAAAAATACACAAAGGTGGAAATAAGTAAGACTCTGAAGTAGAGGAAAAATCACACAGTCGCATTATTCCTTCATTATTTTTAATCTTGCTATTAATTTCACATCTGGATTGTAGTGGTCATGTGATTAACATGAACCTATAGAATGAAAATAGGTGTACAAATGACCCTATTTATAAAACGGTGTGCCTTGGTCACATGATTCAGGAAGACCCAGGCGTTGCACGTTATTGCTCAAAAAGCCAGGCTGATGCGAACCAGCGCTTGAGCTGACCCTCCATAATAAACACCCCTAGAATAGACAGCATTCCTGACTGCCAGCACACACAGCTATGTAGCTGAGGAGGGCGAGCGAAGGGCGGCGGGGGGGAGGAGGCGTAAGTCAGGCTGAAACTGAAAATGGCCGCAGAAGGATTGCTTAATAATGATCCTTTGTCTTTATACGACTGTAATATAACGGGTGTATGAGTATACATGGTCCATCCAAGCCAGAGTTGTAACAATAGCTTGGTGCTAAACCACATAGCTTTTCAGATCTTCAGTGCATTGAAGGAAACTCTGGCTTGACCGTTATGTATGAAAACCGGGGCAGGGCCGCATCTGGGCCCAGGCTAGCGGATGCAGCCTGGAATGGGAGTGCATGGCCCTGGCACGTCTGCTCGTTTTCCTTTTGTCACCGGCTCTTGATTTCGATATTTATTAGAATGAATAACAGAAGAAGAAACGCAGTACAGAGGGAGTGTAAGACAGTGTGGCAGGAACCAGGATGCCACAGCAGCAGAGCGAGGCTGAAGAGGAAGCGGATCCCAGAGTGTCATCCTGAAGCTGCCAGGAATGCCAGGAGCTGTCTCTCCGCCCTTTGAACATTCAGTTCCATAGTCGGCAGGGGGGTCTTCCTGAACCCCCCTGACATGTGTTGCTCTCGCTTCCCTCTCGCTCGGAAGCCCCACCCTTTTTTCCCCACAGCCACAACTGACAAGCAAATGGTTTAATTAGTCCTGGCCGACTGTTGCTTCTCCCTACACCTTGTCTTGCTTGCTACAGCAGGTTGGTGCCTATTCTTTGTGGATTGCCCCCCCTTTTCATGTACCCTAAACATTGTTCTGGAGCGAGGCCGGCTGTTCAGGCTAGGATTTCTATCGCTCTGCACAAAGGCACCCCAGTGCAGATTCGGGACCTTGACAGGCTGCCACCCAGCCCCTTCAAAGTCTCTCTCATCACCCTACATCACTTTTTTCTCCCTCCTTAAATTCATTTCAGGTCCCCCGCCACCACCATCACCAGCACACGGCCCCCTTGTGGCCCTCCTGCGGCCCCTTCCCTCCTCCATTAACGCCCCATGGGCTCAAAGCCCTCAATTATGTTGTGCTGGTCGATAATGACTTTGGGGGCTGGACCCAGCGGCAGCACACTGGGGCGGGAGACTGATTCCTCCCACTCGGGCTCCTGGAGCTGCAGGACACCCAGCCTGGCAGCCCTTTCATCTCGCAGCGCCCCTAATGATCCGCTCATTAATGAACGGCGCTCTGCCATGGTGAGCAGCTCACCATTGTCCCCTGTCCCCATGTTGTTCCAGATCAGAGGAGCCTCTCCTGGCCAGTGTTTTTACCTCCATGTCATGGGATATCCAACGGCCAATCATTCCTGTCTGGCCTTGAATAAACTGCCTGATTGTCATGCACACTTGGTTAAGGACAGCTAATGGACAACCGACGAGCGAAATTGCTAAACGCTGCGGGGACATCCGGTGCGTCACGATTCTCCGCCTGCTTCAATCCACATTAACATCTAATTTGTTTTTCAGGGGGGTGGGGGGATGGTTTCGGGCAGTGATGGATTATTCCAATCAATAAAACGCACTGGCTTGGCATTTTTAAATGAATGGAAATTCTGCAGCGTGTAAAGACGCGTGGCAAACGGGGGCCCAGATTATAATATCACGTGTAAGGGCCTTGCTTCTTGTATTTTTCCTTAATCTATCTTTTAAAGAGCTCACCCCTTTTTATGAAGCACAACAGTTTTTCAACTTATCGAGCTAATCGTAAATGGCTCTTGGTGTCTAATGGTAAGCCCCCTCCTCCCCCCAAGGTGCACAAATAACTTTTTTTTTTGCAAGAAATGTGCAAGAAATCAATACTCCACAGAAGAACGAGGATGGGGGCGAGTGAGAGGTTTGCACAGCAGGCCTGCGGGTGCAACGCGTCTGGCCCTTTAAATGGGGCCGGGGGCAGAAACACCATCTTCCCTTGCTGAAGAGGCTCCTGGAATTCATGTGAAGCAGATTTTTTTTCTTACTTCAGCTTGTCTCATTTCTGGGGCTCATGCAAAAGTGGTTGCTTAAAATTCTTTAGACTATTTTTACCTCTGCTGTCTTCCAGACAGAGGGACGCAAGCGTTTCCTTGAAGTTGAAACAACGCTGGACACAGACCAAAGACAAAAGAAACTCCATAAAAGATCATGAATACTGCTTTGATTACATTTGTGCTTGCAAATATGTCTGCAAGTAAGAGTGTCATAAATACAGCAGTAGCTTAATAAAAGCCATATTTATGTATGCATTGACAATATGCGTTATATAATTCAGATTAAACAGTGTAAGTTCATTTTAGAGACTGAGTGACTGTCAGCAGACTCTGAGGACATGATGCGTCATGCTCTGGCATGGGGATTCCCCTCTAGTTGCTGTAAAAGTGTCAATTTCCTGTTCAAGCCCCGCCTACTTCACCCCACACTCCCCCAAGTATAACGAATCTAGCTGAGGACCCTGGTCCTGTTAGAGTACTTGAACCCACTCCTGGTCTCAAACAACATGGCCCCTGCAAGGTCAGGATCATCAGCGCTCTCTCTTTGGGCCTGGTTTGTTCAGGCTATCTGGGATGGGCATTCTCCTGATTGCAGATCCCCCCAGCCCAAAAAAATCACCCCAGTCCCCATACCTGCCCCTGGGACCCGAAGAAACATATTTTATGGGGACAGGCAGCACAATATGATGTATGAAGCAATATGTCTGGTGTCAAGGGTTGAATGCAACTAAACGCGATGTGGGTCATGGTTATGGAGTCATTCAGCTGAGTGTACACACCTTCGGCCTGTCTAACACTCACTATTGATAGGTTACAATGTATCTGCTCTCCAGTTTGTGTTCATCCAGCATGCAATGTTCAAGCATGCAAATATGTATATATGTGTGTGTGTGTGTGTGTGTGTGTGTGTGTGTGTGTGAATAGTCCAGCCAGCAATGTGTTAATTTCCTCTGTAAAATATTGTGTCTTTTTCTCAATTGTAGACATCTTGACCTACTTAACCATAGTGAGTTGGTCTGAGTTTCCTAATTCCCACAGTGCCTTGCTCTATATCCGACTAAAAATGGCCGGCACAAGGCCCCAGCCCCATCTCCCCCCCCCCCCCGCTCATGCGATGACCTCACTGTACCCCGCTTCTCTCAGCTTCTGGTTAATAAACGCAGGAAAAGCTTCTCAAAAACATAAGCAGAGTATTAGGAACAGACATTCATTCTGGAGCCTGCGGTGGAGCAGAACCTCCCTCTCTGCCCTGCTCTATGTCAACGTCTTACCATAGGCCACGCCCATCTGAGACAGATGGGACGAGTCCAGGGCAGTTAAGGTGGAAGGCGGTGCCCACCATCTTGAAGCTGTCAATTATTAGTGGAACCCAGCATCTTCCGAAAAGCTGACCATCTAAACACACCACGTTCAGTTCTCCCAGCACATGGGATGATACCACTGGGAGTTCACATTACATATTTACAATGTTATCTGAATTCTTATTGTTGTATACAGATATACAACACACACACATATACATGTACTGTATGTATTCATATCTTTGTGGGGACTCTCCAGTCATTTCTATGTGCAAAACCCAAATCCCAGCAATGACAACCCTAACCCCTACCCAGCCCTATCCTTAACCATAAGTAACCAATCAAAATACAAGTGTTTTGGCATTTTTAGTTTTTTGATTGCAGTCACACAAAAAAGGTGGCCCCCACAATGTCAAAATAACCGGGTTTTATCACAGTGTGGATACATTTAGTCTCACAATTGAATACTGTATATATATATATATATATATATATATATATATATAATCCCCACACACTCATACAGTGACTCACAGTGAAGCACATACTCAAATGGTCAAGCCAAGGATATACTCGTATACATGGAAGAACATTCTCACATACACTTACGCACACATGCACACAGTGCATATAGCATCATATCTTTATTTCTGACAGAAGATGGACTGAAATATAAGAAAAAGTCAAGGACAGGCTGGAAAATGCATCTGCCTGGCGTGAGTGTGACAATGTACTCTGGTGTGAGTGTACACCGTGTCTTGTGTATGCGAGAGAATGTGCAGTTTTTGTAGCAGTGAGTGTGTCTGAGTGCATTCATAAATAACCTGGCAAACAGCGAAGGAGATATGTATGTTGCTAACTGAATTCTTTTCTTTGTGAAAATCATTAAGCAACCAGACAACCAAGGCTGATTGCATAGCTTGTAAGGCTGACTGACTCGTTGTAATAGAATGATGCATTAAACAGATGGTTTTCCTTTCTGAAGCTGCCCTCATTTCGTCTCTGTCTGCTCTTTGTTTTGGAACATCGCCGGGTTCGGCATAAATTTCACTTTCCCTGGTGCATGTTCCCAATCTAAATTCACATTTCATGGTAATTACAATGCAAATATATTTTGCAGACACCTAATGGGAGATTTAAAGACAGCATACAAATGGCAAAAGGCTAATTAAAGAGCTCTAATTAGGATAAATTTCCTTAATTTAATAATACTATTCGTAAACATTTTTATTGGCATTGTGAAATAAACTAAAAATTATGAAAGTCTTGTATTTCGTTTGGTTACTTAAGGTTAAGGTTGGAGCTGGGTAGGGGTTAAGGTTGTCATGTTGGGATTAGAGTCCTCCCCATAGAAATGAATGGAGAGTGCTTACAAAGATATAAATACAAACCTGTGTATTGTGTGTGTCTATCTGTGTGTGTGTGTGTATTGGGATAGGCTCCAGTCCCCCCTGAAACCCAGACAAGTATAAGCAGTTACAATATGGATGGATGGATGGATGGATGGATGGACAGATGGATGCATTCATGCATGTTTTAAAGGTGCATGCATGTTAACCTGTTATTGATTCAATGATTGGCTTCAATATTTGCTTGGCTACACAAGGAGGCTCATCATGTTTTCCTTTAGTCTTGTTTTAATTTTGTTCATTTACATTTGTCTGTTTTTTTTGCAGTGAAAACCAATCCTTCTGCATCAAAAAAAAAATATTTACAATTCGCATTCCCACTGAACAAATAGCGGCTTTCATGCTGTCATTCTGCGGATCAGAAACGCAGATTTCTTTTTTGGTTCATTCTTGTTCATTCGTTTATTAATTTTCCAATGACACAACTACCAAGAATTCAATGATACATTTAAACATTTTATGTTGCTTTGAAATTAATAAGTATAAAATGAAAGCAAATGTTCACATCTGATATGACAAGGCTCCATGGAAAGCTTTGCCACTGCTGTAGGTAATGAAATGTGGAATCTACCAACATTTGCATTCCAATTTGGTGCAATAATCTGATCAAAAAATAATTATAAAAGAACTTTAACATTTTATAAAAACAGACAAAGAATAAACTCTGAGGGATTTCTTCTTGTTCATTGGGATTCTGAGTCATTTGCGTTGCTTCATTTTGGAGAGAAAAGCCAAGGAAAGTTGCCTTAAGGCTCTTCATTAGGGGCTGTGGGTGGGGGGGGGGGGGGCTTTGATATATGTCCCCACCGCTGCTTCCTGAACAGTGCCGGCAAAATCAATATACATGCAAACCCAGGAATCTATACTGCATATTGACTCAGCCCTCATCTCTTCATAGACTGGATCTTCAAGAGCCTATGTTAATTTAGAGCACTCATAACATAGCGCTTAAACACACAATCAATGAGACTCTGCATTTTTACTTAGCTTTAGTGGATTTTGAATATATTAAGCTTTCAAGATATAAAAATAAACATCTAATAAAGGTAAAGGTAAGAGAAGAAATTAGTGAGATTTTGTTGTACATTTTAATTAATTAGATTAAATAATTCTAATAAAGTATTTCTAATATATAATTCAAATATTTGCCACAATAAATATGCCTTCACATTCACGCATCGATATTCTTGTGTTGCCTGGATACAGCGTTTTCTGATGGGTTTTGGTAATCACAGTCATCAACAGCATGTTAGGAGAAGTCTTTGTGTGTACTACTGACGGTTAATCACTAAGACTTGCAAATAATTTGTGAAAATTAATTCACTGAATTTGAGAGTATAGATATAGTTTATGGCATGCATGGTATACATATGAAATAGCCTAAGTGTGTTTTGCTGGGAGTCTAGGGCCTTCTGAAAGGGCTCATGGGTAACGTGAATTAAATTTTTTTCCTGCCACTGGTTACATTCTGGAGTACAGGAACAAAAGGAGCACAGAGACCGAAAGAAAACCTAATAACTGCAGAAACAGGAGAGATAACAATTTAGAAATGCCTTAGCCTTAACCCCCAGCTAGAGACACAGTCACACAGAGAGTACACACATACTCTCACAGACATGGTCACACAGAGAGTACACATACTCTCACTGACACGGTCACACAGAGAGTACACACATATTCTCACAGACATGGTCACACAGAGAGTACACACATACTCTCACAGACAGTCACACAGAGAGTACACACATATTCTCACAGACAGTCACACAGAGAGTACACACATACTCTCACAGACATAGTCACACAGAGAGTACACACATACTCAGAGAGTGTATACATATTCTCATACACTGTCACTCATACACACACTGACACCTGTTTGTATTCATATCTTTGAGGGGACCATCCATTCATTTCTATTGGAAAAATCTTAACCCCCACCCAGCCCTAACCTTAATCATAAGTAACCAAACAAAATACAAGATTTTTGGCATTTTTAGCTTTTTGCGATCACAGATTTTTTATAATACTGAGTTAAATATGGTCCCCACAATGTCAAAAATAACAGCTTTTTATCCCATTTGGTCCCCACAATGTAATATATACATGACCCCCATTCACACACACATCTCCACCGGTACTTGTTCACACACACACTGAATAACTCACAGTGAAACACACATACTCACACGGTCAAGCCTCACATGCATGAAAGAACATTCTTGTGTGCATATAGACAAGCCAGTGGAAGAAACCCCTTTTCATGGCTGCATTTCTGAAATAAAATGAATGAAAATAAAAAACAAGGACAGGCTGGAAAATACCTCTGCTCAACGTGAGTGTGACAATGTGCTGCGATGTGAGTGCGAACAATGTGCTCAGGTGTGAGTGCACACTCCGCTTGTGCTTTGTGTGTGCGAGAGAACGTGCAGTTTTTGTAGCGGCAAGCGAGTTGGATTCATAAATAACCCGGCAAACAGCGAAGGGGAGGACACTGATAATGACAGCGGCCTGAATGGCAAAGCTCAGGGAGACCACAATGACGAGCCGAAAAGGCAGCGCTGCATTAAAGCATCTGCAAAGGAACTAAGTGTCAGTGTGAGGAGGGACGGCTTCATAGCAGCAGCACGTGGAAAAAGCACATGTACTTACTGGAATGACTGGGCGTGTGTGTGTGTGTCTGTGTGTGTCTGTGTGTGTGTCTGTGTGTGTCTGTGTGTGTGTGTGTGTGTGTCTGTGTGTGTGTCTGTGTGTGTGTGTGTGTCTGTGTGTGTGTGTGTGTGTGTGTGTGTGGGGGGGGGGGGGGGGGGGGATGGGGGTGGTTAAGGCTTTCGAGAATGACTTCCCAAAAATCACTGAAGTGTTTCTCAGGATCTGAACCTTATATAGATGTTCTCCCTCAGCATTACACAATCAATAATATTGATTAAAAAGATAACACAGTTTTGCCTCTAGGTTTAATATTATGTTGGGCAGATCCTATAAATATATATGTATACACACATACACACACACACAAAGGTTTGTAATTATATCTTTCTGAGGACTCTGATCCCTACATGATGACCTTAACCCTCATCCAGCCCTAACCTTAAGCATAAGTAGCTAAATTACGAGACTTTTTGCATTTTTAGTTTTTTGATTATATTCTCAGATCTTTGTGGGGACCTGAAAAATGGTCACCACAACGTCAAAATAACAGGTTTTTAATCGCATTGTGGGGGACATTTGGTCCCCACAATGTAATATAAACGTAAGCCACACACATTCACATGCACATATACAGACTTTTCCTTCTCTTTGTTCATTACAGACGTGAATTAGCAGCCTGTCTTTAACATCAGCGACCCCCCCCATGGGGTGTGCATCACTCTGTCCATTTCCCAAAGTGTTACCCACTCCTTTAGCTTAGGATCCAGGATGAGGGAGTCGCTTTCCCTTCTGACTGCTTTTCAGCTTTTCCTGGCTGCTGTCTACGTCTTGAACATTTCACTGTCGCTCCATTGTCTATTTATCTGCCTTTCACTGTGTGAGAGTCCAAAGGGATAAATGTTCCTGACCATGTTGATGTGAAATTCACAGATCAGTTATTCCTACACCGTGTTCAGTGTGACTCTGTGTCCTCATTGATTGTCAGTTCTGACACTTCTGATCGTTTTTCCTTTTTGTTCAGGTTCATTTACAGATTTAATTTACATTTCCATTGACTTTTTTGGTTCTGGACAATTCTGATGACGCAAATTTTCTGGCAACTCAAACTGAGAACTTATCTGTAATATAAACTATGCAATATCAGCTACCATGTCAACATACTTGGGCTTGTAGCCTGTGGAAGTTGTGTCTGATTACAATGAATGCTGCTGCTGTATCACCATCTTCTTACCATCCATCCATCCATCTGTCATAACCTCTTATCCAATAAATTTTTGGTAGTAGCCTGGAGACTATCCAGGCCAGTACAGGGAACAAATGTAATGTAAGGGAGGCCACGGGTTAAGAACGTCCGACTAATGAACAACTTGTTCTTAAGAACAAACTGGCAAAAGCCTATTCTATAAAAAATTTGGGTAGAGTACAATGAATCGTAATAACAAGCACACACACACACTACTTCGTGACGCTTATGAAAACAATGTGCAGCTTCAGCAGTTTGTTAGATTGAGGTACAATACATTCCAGTACAGTAAATATACAGCACATACAAAAACAAACATTTGACTAACTGACACTAAATAAGATCCATATGTACCTATTCTGACTTACCTACAAATTTGACTAAAAAGACAGACTTAGGGAATGGATATCCTTTGTAATTGGGGGACAGCCTGTACACATTATATGTATACAGCTAGGAAGTATCACCTAGTGTTACAGGGCAAAGCACAGGCGGCACAGTGAGAGGGTATACATGAGGCATGGGCAGACAGTGTGGAGCCTCTCTTCCTCATTGCCAACATCCCTGTGCTGAGAGCCACTCGTCTCCGGAGCCAGTCCTGGACCTGGCGCATGTTTTTCTTTGCATTCCTGCAGCATGAGTCCGTTTTCCATTGGCCAGGCTCATCGGCTCTCAGCTGTGCCTCTAAGCTGTGCCAGGAGGTGTGTGTGGGGGGTGGGGGGCCTCTAAGAGCAGTGTAAACATACCTCTGCTGCCCCCCCCCACCATTACCACTGTGCCTGTAAAAAGCTTATAAAGGAAAGGCAGCCTGTCACGCAAAAGGATGGTTCCACTTACCCTGATGGAGACCACCCCCCCCCCCCCCCGCCCCCCCATCTGTCCAGTGGCCTGAGCGGCTGCCATTCTTGTGCACTCCCCCAGGCCTACCTGACAACTGCTTTCAAAGAGCCTCTGAGTGCAGTGACCATGTGACCAAGCCCCAGAACTTCAGCGAGCATGTGACCAGGGCTCAGAAAACCAGGCCCTGGAACTCCAGCGACCATGTGACCAGGGCTCAGAAAACCAGGCCCTGGAACTCCAGCGAGCATGTGACCAGGGCTCAGAAAACCAGGCCCTGGAACTCCAGCGACCATGTGACCAGGGCTCAGAAAACCAGGCCCTGGAACTCCAGCGACCATGTGACCAGGGCTCAGAAAACCAGGCCCTGGAACTCCAGCGACCATGTGACCAGGGCTCAGAAAACCAGGCCCTGGAACTCCAGCGACCATGTGACCAGGGCTTAGAAGACCATGGCCCTGGAACTCCAGCGACCATGTGATCTGGCCCTGACACTTGTCATTAGAGGCCATAGTCGTTAATTGATACTAATGAAAATGATGACAAAATTTTGTATGCTGCCGACAAACATGTCATACATGCATATATCTCTAATTAAATGAATGTCTTATTTTTTCAGTGTCTTTATTATAAATATTGTAGCTGATGCTATTAGTTCTAAACTGTACATCAGTATGGATACAAATACACATACATAGTATTTTAGATGCACTTTGATTTAATAGCTTTGGAGTATGTGACTGCTGAATGGGGTGGGGGGAGGGGAATTGCAGACTCGCCTCATGCATATTGTGTGTTAGCTCCCACACTCCAAAGACCTGCAGCTTTACAAACTGGTATCATTAAATTGCTCGTGGTGTGCCTGAAGATGGATGGGTTAATATGGTACTGAAGGCTCCGTGTTTAATTATTGATTCAAGTACAATTAACTTGCTGTTGATTATTCATCACAAATTAATAAAATCTTTGTTGTCACAAAATGGTCAAATTTGTCTTTACAGTTCTAGTGAATGACGTCATTAGGTAAAAATATTTTTAATCCATACATCAAAATGACTCTGCCATACTCGGGTTGGCAACCTTTTCGATTCCCTCTGTCACAGCGATGTTTCCTGTGATTAAAGCACCAAGCACCTTGCCAATTCCCCCAAAAATGATTAACTTCCTAGTTATTTATGCATCTCAGTTTGCATTTCCCCCCTAATAACTATTAACTAATGTATAATTCAGTGTACTCTAATTACTCTTACTTTGATCACAGCAGTAAACCGGCCAAGTTGAAGGAAACAATTAATACCCACAAACTTTAAATCATGAATCGATTATTATTCACTAAGTGTAACTAGGTAGTGTTTCATCACAACAGCAACAACAGATAAAGGATTTCCTGATTCCCAGGACTGCAGTGTACTTGCCGTTGCTTCCCGGTCTGGATGTGCTGGCCCACAGCGCATATGAAGCACAGCAAACAGACTTTTCCTTTCACGTGTTATGTTTGAGTTCCTTGCTGCCCGTTGGTGGCAGGGCTCTCCTGGCCTCAGGCCATGGCCTTCCAGCTGTGCTGCAGAGACTGGCAGCTTTCAATGGTGTCACCAAACCTGCCAAAGCCCCTGATTTTCCTGGGTTTCTCCTATATTTCAAGGTCATCTCCAAGTACACAATCCACACATCGCGTGCAATTTCAACCCATCTGTTGCTGCAACATGGTAAGAAAAGCCACACATTCATACTGACACTCATGTATACACACTTATTTAGAGGTATACACCACCAGCACACTTTCATACTCATACTCACATATGCAAATATACTAACAAGCATACACCACCAGCACACTTTCATACTCATACTCACATATGCAAATATACTTACAAGCATACAACACCACCAGCACACTTTCATACTCATACTCACATATGCAAATATACTAACAAGCATACACCACCAGCACACTTTCATACTCATACTAACGTATATACACATGCTTACACGGGTACAACATCATCATACATTCATACTCAAACTCACATATACACATATACTTACAGGCATAAAATTCCACCACACTTTCATACTCATACTCACATATGCAAATATACTTACAAGCATACAACACCACCACATATTCATACTCATACTAACGTATACACACATGCTTACACGGGTACAACATCATCATACATTCATACTCAAACTCACATATACACATATACTTACAGGCATAAAATTCCACCACACTTTCATACTCATACTCACATATGCAAATATACTTACAAGCATACAACACCACCACATATTCATACTCATACTAACGTATATACACATGCTCAAATATACAGACATACTTACAGGCATATTAAAGAAACACCACCATAGAAATGCCCTCAGAAGTAGATGCATCCATACAGTAGGCAGACGTATTAACATTATGTCCATGCAGGATACAGGTAAATATAAGGTGATTTATGTTTTATACCACAGTGTTAAGCTGCAGTGTTTCTGTGATAAATTGATGTTGGTGTTTTGTCATAACCGAAACAGAAATGGAAATAAAACATTTATTTACAGTGCCTTGAAAAAGTATTCATACCCCTTGAACCTTTTCTCATTTTATCACCTTACAACCACAAACTTAAATGTTTATTTTTAGATTTTCACTTTTCAGATTTTTATTTGCTTACATTTTTGAAAACCATCTTTTTCGTTCCACTTCACAATTATGTGCTTCTTTGTGTTGGTCTACCAAATAAAATCTCAATAAAAAACATTTTAAGTTTGTGGTTGTAAGGTGACAAAATGTGAAAAAGTTCAAGGAGTATGAATACTTTTTCAAGGCACTGTGTTTATCTATTTACTTACTTGCTTAACATTATTTGTTTGCTTGTTCATTTGCTTGCTTATGTATTTGCTTGTTCAGCCCACACCCCCCGCAGGAAACAAACTCCCATATTTCACAACCTAAATGTCATCATGTATGCTGGTGGCTGAGGGCACCTCGCTCCATTGCATCGGGTTTGTTAGTTTGGTGTGAGCTGTACTCAGAATAAATGAAGGAATCCCAGCAGGATCTGGTTCTGAACCTGACTGCTCAAACGCATCCAGGCATTTCTGTGTGGCATGGAAATATTTCACTCATGTGGTCATCATAACTGCTTCCTGCCTATCATCTTCCCACTTCACAATGTGCTGCACTCGCTTATCCAAATTCAGATCAGATCGTTATCTAACGTGCAAGTGGAGACACGGCACACGTTTCCCACATTTCTCCCACACTCGCTACGCTTATGACAGCGAGGGGTCTGCTGGCACCACCTGGCACCAGTATTTCATCACTTAGCTAAAATTAACATGCTGTGTAACCTGTTCACACGCTAGTCAGCATAAGGTCTGCTGTGCATTAACTGTGCAACTGAGAGATACTTCCTACTCTGTGCGCTAAGTTTGCGGTCGGAGTCTGTCCAGAGTTTAAGATTTGGAAGCCCTGGTGAACGAGCCGATCTCACGTCACTGTGATCGTGTGATCTGGACAAACCGTATTTGTGTTGCGAAATGCATTCGGAGCTCGACCGCATCAGAAATCTGTCATCCATCCAGTCCCTGGATTATCTCATGGTCCCATTCCTGTCCTTTTCTTACACCATGCCTCTGTTTTCTGCCCTTTTCTCATCCAACATTTGTGGCAGGTTAAGAAAATAGATCTTAAACTTTACCCTCAAAACATGGCAAAACATCAGTTTGCAACCAATGATACAAACCAGGCGTGGACTGGCCAACGGGAAATTCACAAAATTTCCCTGTGGGTTAGTATAAGGAGGGCCAGTCAGCGGCAAGATATACCAAGGAGATCCCCTCCCTGGTCGGAGACAAAATCTACCAAGGGGGTCCCTGCTATACCAAGGGGGCGCAAAACTGCCAACTGTCTGCGATCAACATTACAGCAAATTCCTGGCCTGCTTTTTGTTGCCAGGATAGAACTTTAACCCGTGGTCTCACAGTTAGTAGTCATTCAAAACTGTTCTGTATGGATTTGTTCAAACTGTTCAAATGGATTTGATGGATCAGATTTTCACCACCAAAGTGCCACCAGCAGCCAGGAGGCACTACAGCTGTGAAGAATCAGATCTTTTTCTGGGTTGAAAAGCAGCAAATGTGAGGGGAGGGGGTTCTGGTAACTTCAGAAGAACCACAACTGAAGAGTTCTTGAGAAACCTTGCTGGATTCGCCAGGATGTGATCGGGAGTTTGTGATGAGACCACGTCACAGCCTAGTGCTAAAAGACAGCAGCTTCTGAATTACCATACCCAAGCTGTATCTGTCACTCAGGCCTTTTACCTGCCCCCACCACCCAACCCCCCCACAGAGTAAAGGCGAGCCTTCAGCTTGAGGACACTCGGCCTTATCCTCCTCCTGATCTCAACAGGTCTGGACCCTCCTAAGGAATGATAGCAGGCAGTCAGACTGTATGGCTCCAGACCGCTTGTCACCCTTGAAGTTCTATAAACTCAGAGAGCTGTAGTGCAATAGCCTGGGAGACCACAAGTGCGTCAAATGGACCGGAACCACCAAAGGTTTGTGTGCGGGAGGAGTCCTCTCCACTGCAAAATGTCTCCGGTAAAGAGCTTCATCCAATGAAACTGGAATTTTTCTGCATTTAGACTCAAATTTTCTAGCATTCAACTTCTTAAGCTTCTATGTTGAGGACCCCAGCAAGGAAGTTCATGCTGCTTCACGTGCAATTTTGGATGCTTAGAAAGTAAGGCTATTTATGAGAAATAATATTTTTTAAAAAGCCAATAAGCCAGAAAAAGCTAAAAGAAATAATAATAAGTATAAATAAGTATAGAAAAGTAATAAGTATAAAAGATCCATGTATGACTCTTGATGTTTTCCCTCACTATCAACTGAAAGAGATTTTGCAATGCTACAAACATGTTTCCTTTCAAGTGTGACTCCCACCGTGGGCCACTGCAATAACTGGAAAGGATTCCCTCAGCTGATGACAAATCCATGTGACATTTGACTCACAATCCCATCCCTGTTGCCTTCCCATTGGCCTTATTTAGATTCCCGCCGGTCTGCAGCTTCTCCGGAACCAGTCATACTTCTGTGTTTTTTTTTTTTCTTTTAGCGGGGCACACTGAATCCATCTGTAAAGATCTGTATCGGCTGAAGTACTTGCTTCGCCATCCACCCAGCTGCAAGAAATTACCACAGCTGGGCTGTGCATGTAGGCATTGCTTTTCATGTCCAAACAGCGAGCATCCCCCCCCCCCCCCCCCCCAAGAGTTTCACAGAAGCATGTGTGAGATTCTAAATAGATCAGGGAGACCAAGCACTTCTGCCAGGTTATTGGTTTGCGCCATTATAGTCATAAACATAATACCCCCCCCCCGGTAAATACCCCCCCTCCCCCATTTCGAAATGGAACCATACAAATCTCCCCTCGTGCTTCCTTCATAAGAAATGACATGCCGTGTCAGCCAGATGTCATCTGCCTCTGGTGATGATGATGGGCAAAAAGGCAGAGACAGGCATCCCCCTCTGCTATTCACTGTCTGACAGGGAGCTCTCGCCGAGATTCAGACAAACGGCGTATTGTTTCGTCGGTCATTGTGTCAGTGGAGCGGCAGCAGATTCAATGTTTGCTGCGCGCCAAGTGGCCCACACAATGAGCTTTATGTGCACGTCAATCAGCGGCGCCCTAAAACGCCAGCACTCTGGCGCGGTCCATGTGAAGCTGGCCAGCTGAGGTCCATATGTCTCAGCACACGACCGGACCTGGAGGTCAAGTTCCAGTCCTCTGCCGGTGAATAATGTAGGCTTTCACGGTGTTCTTGTTATGACGATTGACACGCATAAGCTGTGTAGTGCAGGATTTGCATGTCAGCAAACTTTAAATCCATGCACTTTAGACAGGTAATAATATTTAGAAGTGTTCCAGCTGCCAGTTTAACTATTTAGTGATGCTATTTTGTACAGTGTTAGAATACAACTGTCATGTCTTTCGATACAGACAAAACAGACAATGGTTCTTGATCACTTGAAAGCGTCTGCCGCTATTAGATGGATCGATGACTTCAGGTGTCATCAAGCCTAATTATCTGAATGACTCATTTGGCTTCAGTTAATTACAGATAATTGGCGAGAAGGAAACATTCTACTCAGCTTGTTTTTATAATCACCAGCCCGAGACGTGTAAGATTTACGCTGGAGCCTTTTTGGGCTATGTCGTAAAAGGCATCTTTCCTGTGGGGAGCCCCCGCCTGGAATCAGGGAATGATAAGGGGGCCAGGGGCACAGAAAGAGGGCACGGGAACGAGAAAGGCATGACGGCTGTCTGCTCTTCCTTTTAATCACGAGTTCAGTGGTATAGTTCCATCGCATTACCTATGCTGGATTTTCCATCATTGACATTTGGCTCAGAAGCAAATGTCAGCATCAGACGAAACTTGAAATCTTCTTTTGACTGTTTGCCCCAAGAACTGAAAGTTAATCCTCACAAAAGCTGTAGCATAGGCAGTCCCAGGGTTACAAATGTCTGACCCACGGAAAACTCATACTTACGAATGGACTGTATTAAGCCTATTATATTAAAGATTTGAGTTAAATACAATGGTTCGTAATAATGAAAGCACGCATTACTTTGGGACTCTCATGAAAACATTGGTTAGCTTCAGTAGTTTGTTTGCTGGAGGTACCACATGTAAGTTCTCTTATTGTTATATACTGTATTATTATTTTTTCAACTTGGATCCCGTTCCTAACCTGGGGACCACCTGCATCAAAATGACGTGTTTCTCATAGGTTAGCCGAGGACTGTTTCAATAAGACTGAAGAAAGATCACGGAGGATACTGCACTGTGACCTGGCCCTGTGGCCTGCCTACAGCATTTGCATGCTTTGTTTACTAGGGCTATAAATAAAGTTGATTTTTCAGGTGTAGTCAAACAGCGCCTAAAGCAAAGTTTTGATGGGGAAACAGGACATGTGGCACTTCCCTGTCTTTTGGGTAAACAACAACAAAGAGAGTTGTGTTTTGGCAAACATCTTCAAAGCTGGAGAGAGCATGTGCCAGTTGTTGTGTTCCTGGTTAAAAAAAAAAAATAAGTGAGGAATGAGTTAAAAAAAAATGCTTTTGTCCTTTTGGTGTTTAGCAACCAAATAAATCAGTGTGAAGCTCTCGCTGTTAGTGCTGAAACAATTTGCACTAATTTGCGGCAATTCCCACAAACATGCTAACTGCAAAGTGCAGATACAAAGCCTTGGCTATAAGTAAAGCAGTCTGTTGCGTGAATATCAAAGGATCTAGATTTGATAACGCCTGCATACATTTATACAGAAGAACCTCCCTGAGGATGAGACTGGTAAGAATTATTCTTGTTATGTAAGAAGTCTTCGGTTCTTCGACAAAAAAAACACATTTAAGGGGTTCAGCTCTGGTTTTAATCAGCCTGTTTAACGTGCCCTGAGGACAAACTCTATTGGACTGGAGCCCGGAGAGCAAAAATTTGGCTTGAATCTGAGGTATGACAGTGAAAAGGCTGATGGGAGGCAGACAGCTGAGGAGGGTCATTGGTGGCGGCCGGGGAAGATGACTTTATGCTGGGTTTGATCCCTCACAGCATGATGCATGACTGATTTCAGTTGTTGGTTCTGTGTTTTTCTTCTCAAAAACTTATCACCCCCCCCCCCCCATCCTGATTTGCATTACCTTATTCTGATCGTAGCAGAGCATGTGCTTTGGAAGGCAGCCGAGGTTCACCCTCCTGGCCTCACACCCAAAACATTAACAATGCGATAAAAAGTCACAGCTTTTCACATCATTTTTTTAGTTGTCCGACTGACAAAAACGCATGGACATGTCAATTCCGTAAACCATTTTTACACAAACTTTGGACATAATCCAGAAAATCAGGTCCAGACATTTTCTGGAGTTGCCCTTTTACACATGTGGCACACAACTGGAGATTGTCTGTCTCAGACAGGTTCACACTGACCAGAAATACTGCAGTTGGTTTAGACGAGGGATGGCACTTAGGTTGAGCATGCAAGAGTCAGGGCATGATGCGAAAATGATGCTGTGGAAGTCTTGTTTACAGTATTCCTCCATTTTCAGGCCAATCACGTGATAGAAACATCATCAACATGCCCACTTGCTCACAATGAATTCTCCAAAATTCTTTCTGCTCCATTCACACATAGGAGTCAATCAGAAATTATCCAGACTTTGTACTAGGGAGTTAGCAGGGCAAAGTTCATTTAATGTCTGGTACAACTCATTCAGACATTTACATTTGCACATACAGGAAATGTCTAGACAAGTTCCGAGTGGCAGGGCATGTCTGAAGGGGGCTTAAGACACCTTTTATGGATAAACATGCATCTCCTGTACTCGTCAATAGCACACAAATCAATCTTTATATAATGTTGATGCCCTTTCAGCATTTTAATGCTTCAAATTAAAATATCTACAAAGTAAATTATGTAATGCAAAAAAAGAGTCCATTTTCCTAGCATCGAAGCTCCTGCTAGACAACACCACAGCATGTCTTGAGCAACAAATGACTCAATGCACTAAAGAAAAAAAGTCATGCAGTGAGAAGATCCACCAGCAATCGACATCTTGCATGGAAATAATCCCCTTGAGGCATTCGCGGGCGACCATGAGCAAACTCTTCAGATGACAACTGAGAGAATAAGTAACGTCCATATCTTTCAGCAGCCCCTCAAGGAAAATAAATTGAAAAGGAAAGTGGCTTTCTTTACAACGTAAGGTAGCTACATCCGATTAATCTAAGCCATCCCATAGCTATTTTGGCACCAAGGGCAAGAACACCTATAATCATGAGGGCAGAGGTTGATAGACACATAGAAGCATAGAGTTATGCTCTGGGAGAAGATCGAGGCTGTAATGAAGGGTTTGTCAGCATGAGCAGCACAACGTAAATGGTACCATAGGAGATGGATGGGCTTTGACTGGCGAACGACATAAACAAGATTAAAGGAGAACTGGGGGGAAATAAAGACATGGGCAGTGGAGCCCACAGCTCTATAGAGTGCAACCAAGTGTACAGCTACACGTAGACAGGCAATATCAAAGGCAGCCGTACAACAGCAGGAAAGGTCAGGGTGTTTTGCTTCATGATGGATAGTATCTTGTAGAGGGTCAAAAGTAGGAGGAGAAGAAACCAGAGGTGGTGCTGTGGACTGGGGGTGGAGGCGTGACTTTAGGTATCAGGGACTAGGTCTGCAAATCTGTGGGGGGGCTGGAAATGAGATACAAGATCAAAGATGAGAGCCCTGCCCGTGCCAGAGTAAATAAAAATGTCTTCTCATTTGTATGATATTAAAGGATCAACACAGGATTGACTCCAGCCTGCCATACTACAAACAGATATTTGTTTTCATGCCTCATTTCAAACCAGTCTCACACGTTTCCATCAACTTCCCCCAACTGCCTTGTGCCAGAGGTGACATCATCTCAAGCGGAGTTGAGGCAGAGTCTTTGGGGAGAGGCTGCAACTTCCAGCTGAGCTCAGAGGCCATTGGGGGGGGGGGGGGGGCGATGCAAGAATGAGCCAGCCTGGAAAACTCCCATATCAGCAGGAGCTGAAAGACACAGCCAGCCCAGAGCAGGGAGCAGGAAGGGAGGCAGGCGGATAAGAGCTGGGGCAAGAGCATTCGACGGTTGCAGCCCAGAACCATACAAGCAAGTGGTGCTCCTAAGCTTTTTTTTAATATCACCCCTCAGAGTTTCTCAGTTTTCAACACAGTCATTTATCAAATGCAGCCTTGGCAACAGCATTAGCTACTAACTTTCAACAGCACTCGCTTTGTGGAGCTGACTGTACACATATGAAACAACAGGCCACGAGGTCACAGGGCATGATTGCTGAGAAATGTTCGGAATTTTACTTGAATAATAACGTTGGCTGCATCCATTGAAGGTGGACAAGCGGCCTCAGAGCCAGAAGAGATGTGTTATTCATTTCAGCGTGAAGCTACATTCGCCCCCCGCAGCTGATCCCTTTGCCAGGGCTTTGGGTGTTTACCTCAGTCAGATTAACTGTCTCCTTCTGAAAGACTGGTTTGTTGCCGGTATAAAAGGCTAGACTTTGATTCCTGGCCATGGTTCATTTCTGCTTTTCACTCTGACATAGTATTTGTTCTTGGCTGGCTGGAGGTTTTTTTTTAGCCTGTAGCTATAGGGGTAACACTTTAGTTGAGGGGGCACAAGTAATGTAGTAGTACACTTGTACATAATGTATTAATTAGCCAGGAACTAAGTGTTAGTTATGTATTGATTCCATGTTTGTTCATCATTAATCAGTCATGACAATTCATGTATTTCATGCGGCTACTATATTTTGTTCATGATTTGTACTTAAGTAGTAACTGAGTTGCTAAGTTACTTGTGCCCCATCAAGTAAATTGTTGCAGATATCTTTAAGACATATTCAAGTGCCAATTAAATGCCTGATTTTAGGAAATGTGTTAACTGAAGATATTAGTAGATTCAAATACCACATTAAAGAGTCTCCAAACCATCATTTATGATGTCAACCATGACACTGAAATAATCGCTGCTGTCATAGATGTGCTTTTCTATATCTAACAATTCAGCTCACAGACAAGATAACAATGACCAACAATTAGCAGCATTTTTCAAAATCTTGGTAGTGCTTGTGGGTGAAAAACCAGATGGTTACATGATAATCTGAAAGTAGGACTAATTGATATTACCACTGCATCACCTCAGAATGGCATTAATTTGGTGTGCTGATGTTTAACAGGCATCCGGAAGCATAGTGGTTAAGGACACAGAACGTGACTGTCTCCGTTCTCATGAAGAACCCTGGCACAACCCGGAGAGAGGTTTATACAATGGTAATGGAAATCTGTCAACTGTACAGAATGTTCTGCACTCCTGTAATATTTTGTCCTATAACGTGACCTGTTCTTCACTTCGAGTTACCACTTACCAAATAGCTGACTAAAACAATATGATGAAACATTAAAAAAAGAGAATATGATGAAACAAAGAATACCCAAAAATCATACCACATCTTCTCTTTATTGACCAAACTAATCCAGAGCAGATGAACCTTTAGATTAAGTCATAAGTGGGCCAATGACTTCCACCAAATGTTTTCTGTCGCTGTTGATTAAATCGTGCTTGAAGTTACAGGGACCCTTCCCTAAAAATGAAGCAAGCTCCTGTTTTGTCTCCATCAAAGCCAGGGAGACCTGTCTGGCTGCCTTTAAAGCTCTCTGTTTGCTGTGCTCAGCACACTGCTAAAAACACCCATTAGGCTTAGGCTGTTTGAAGAACAGCTCGCTGTTGAGAGCCTTACTTGACACAATCCTCTCTCTTTTCCTACATTTGCAGACACCTATTTTCCATCTTCTGCTGCATCTTCCATGAACTGCTGAGCTATTCTCTCCCGTTACTCAAGTTGTATTACTTCACCAAGCCTGTAACCCCCTCCCGCCCCCCCCCCCCCCCCAACATAAATGTATACATAAATCTGTTTGCTTTTCCTCCCTAAATTAGAGTGCTTCAGAAATCCACTGATGAGTCCCAGGTTAATTTTACTGGTTTGGAGTCTTTGCAGTGATAAACTCACAATTACACAAGGATGATCAGTTAATCTCTGTGACAGTAGAAAAAGTAAACAAAAACCAACTTAATTATACCGGACTTAAACATCTGCAGAAGCTAATTTTCTTATGGCATTTGGTGTGGTCTATCATGCCCTATTATAGATGAAACCTACCGTGAATGGGCACAGAGTCTTTAAAAGCCAATAGTGTGTGCCCTGCAATGAGCTGGCATCCTATCCAGACTGCTTTGTGCCCTATACTTCCTACAAAAAACCTCCAGGATCATCCTGTCCGGGAAAAGTGTTTCATAAAAGATGGATCGGTGAGATTAAGCCTTAAAAAAATAAATAAATAAACATTAATAGCTACAACTTGACGTTGCATAAATAAATGTTTAAAGTAAGTGTCTCCAGTCCAATCAAATCAAATGCCAGCCAGGTTTCTGAATACATTTTAATTAGCATCTGATTCACAACAGCTCCAATGGAGTATACAGTCCCAACAGCTGCTGAAATAAAGCAATTAAGATCTTAAAACTAACATGTCCTGTACTGCCCAGATGCTATCGTTATGCGTTTTTAGCCACAGTGTTCATAATTTTTTTTTACACACCCCAGGCTCTCATCATATCTGTCCCCGTTAACAAAGATCAAATCTGCAATCGTGACATTTTTAAGTAGCTCTGCTTTACTTTTGCATTCACCCAAACCAGAAGAAGTCCTGTCAGCAAAATCTACAAACCATCTGACGCCATCCCACCCAGAAACCCTTGTGCTGCTTTCATTTGCCTAATGGGTTTCAAATCCAAGTCAGTGGAAAGAGCCTCCCAGTTAAGGTTAAGTGTTTAATCCCATGATCCAACTTCCAGCATTTTTTTCCCCCTCTGCAAGAATGCCAGTGGCCTCACATTTGACTGGAAGCGAGAAATGCTCCGGGTGAAAGCAGAGCTGCAGTAGCCGGGAGCAGACTCTGTGGAGTCATGGCCGTGGTCCGGCAGGCAGCGGCCACCTCTGCTGGAAACGCTCCAAACCCCTGGAGCGCGGTGTGTCTCCCGTGGTTTACCAAGCCCAGACTCACACGCTCACATAAGCCCCTTCTGCACCATATCCGCGGCTGCTATGGAGATCGTCTGTCTATGATCCAGATAAAATATTTTATCGCTTCCAATTAATTTATAAATAATTCTCATTCTGATTCCAACCCAGGCATAAACCTAATCCAAGAACCATATGGCAGAAGCCACCCGAGTCTGATCCCAAATTGCTCCAGCAACTAGAGTTACAGTTATTTTATTTTTTTAACAATAATGCGCTAAAGGTTTCTGAGAAGGAAAGCAAGAAAGTTTAAGATTTAAGATTCATTTATCATCCCACATCCATTTTCTGTAGGCAGTAGCAGCAGTGTGGGCATTCTCGAGGGCTTTGCCGGGCACATACTGCACAATCATGTCAAGGTGCCCATTTACCAGCTGCCTCTTTAATGACTGTGGGCATAAACAATGAGGCACAGGGAAACCCGAGAGGGAAGACAGGCATACAAAAGCCACAGAGCCATGGAGACTAACCCACACTACCTTGGAGGCTTCGGGACACAGCGGTACTCACGGAACCAGCAGCAAACCATGGCTGGATAAATTTGTCCCGAAAATTATTTACGGCTTTGTTCCACGTCAGCTTTCCAGCTAACGTTTGGACTTACTGTCTAAAGGCTTATTTTCTACATCTGCACAGAATCCATGCTACTGGTGGCCACATAGCCTATACCGTAGCCTGAACCCTGTAGTTACTTTTTTGTAGGGGTGCACATAATGCTACAGTGTAGGAGTGTGTGTGTGATCTGCTGTAGGATATGGAGCATGGTACTCGGCTACAGATGGTGTAGATCAAGGGTCTCCAACTATAGTCCTAGAGAACCCCAGCCTTGCACACTTTAGGGTTTTCTCTTATTTTACGCACCTGATTCAATTTATCTGCTAATTACTATCTACGACTTCAGTTGAATCAGGTATGGTGGAACAGGGAGAGAACTAAGCTGTGCGAGGCTGGGGCTTCTCAGGACCCCAGGCCTAGATTTTATGCAGAACTCTAAATCAGCTTTTACTCCTGACCCACAGCCTGTCCTGGTCGTATGCTGACTCCTAGGGGGTTGGAACGTGATGTAATGTCTGTTCACAATAGGCTGTGAACCAAAAAGCCCTACGATGTGATCTACTTAGATTTCCAGAAGGCCTTTGATGTTGTCTCCGACAAACAGGTCTTGCTTAAGCTCAAGGCTGCAGGGATTTTAGGAACTGGAGCAGCTTGGTTCGAAAACTGGTTAACAGACAGGAAGCAGCCAGTAGTTATTAGAGGCACAATGTCACAGTGGGCCTGCGTTCACAGTGGGGTATCGCGGGGATAAATTTTAGGACCACTATTGTTCCTATTTTACATTAATGATATTGACACCAATACATACAGTAAACTGGTTAAATTTACAGACGACACCAAGGTGGTGTAGCATATACTGATCTAGCAGCAGAGAGGTTACAACAGGATCTGGATTGAATTAGCAACTGGGCTGATACCTGATAGATGAAATTTAACATAGATAAATGTAAGGTAATCCATGCAGGGAGCAGGAATATACAGTACAGATATTTTATGGGTTCCACTGAAATAAAGGTAGCTGATCACGAAAAAGATCTCGGTGTGTATGTTGATGCTTCCATGTCCCACTCTCGCCAGCGTGGGGAAGCAATAAAAAAGGCCAATAGGATGTTGGGTTACATCTCTAAGAGTGTGGATTATAAGACAAGGGAGGTGATGCTACAATTATATAATTCGTTGGTAAGACCCCACCTTGAACATTGTGTGCAGGTTTGGTCACCATACCTTAAGAAGGACATTGCTGCCTTGGAAACGGTGCAACGTAGAGCGACGAGAATGATTCCTGGTCTTAGAGGAATGTCTTATGACGAGAGGTTAGCTGAGCTGAATCTGTTCAGCCTCAAGCAACGGAGAATAAGGGGGGACATGATCCAGGTGTATAAGATTCTAACAGGTCGAGAGCCATCCATCTTCCAAATGGCTATTTCAATATTAGTTTAAATACTAGCACTAGCCATAAGTGGAAATTAGCAGAACATTTTAAAATGAATTTGAGGAAGCACTTCTTTACACAGCGTGTAGTTAGAGTATGGAATAGTCTTCCTGCTAGTGTAGTGCAAGCTAAAAACCTGGGTTCCTTTAAATCAGAGCTAGATAAGATTTTAACAACTCTGAGCTAGTAGTTAAGTTCTCCCCAAACGAGCTTGACGGGCCGAATGGCCTCCTCTCGTTTGTAAATTTCTTATGTTCTTAACTAGGATTACCTGGTACATTAATAAAAAAAGTCACCAAGGGCCAGATTATTAGGTATAGCATAAACCCCTTTGTGTTCCTCCTTGAAAATCTGCTTTTCTGAATAAAAATGACGTGGAGCAATACTCACGTGTCGCTTTATTACTGATATGCCGAAGCATCAGAGGGTCTTTATAGCATTGCAGCCTGCCCCCCTCAGAGCCCTGAGTGAGGGCCTGGAGCTCATTCTCAGCTGGACCTGCTCACCCAGCCCATGACCAACGTGCCCACATGGACACACGTCCACAGACAGACTCAGACGCACACAGACCATCTCTATTCTGGTTCCATATCTTATCACTTGATGTGATTATTATGCCATTTATACTTGACTCTGGTAAATTAAAAAAAGTTCCACTTCTGCATGGCTTGCATGTCTGTGCATGTTGAGTTTGGTCCCTAAGGAGCCAACAGATGCAGTGAAGCAGCAGCTTCCATCTCGACAGACACTGATCTCCAAGGAACTGCCCTCCCTAGCGCAAACCCCCCCAGTGAAGCCCTAAAAGGCTTTCCTTTCCAAAATATAATATTGTTTTCCCTTTCCACTCAATAAACACCCAGCCATCCATCTTCCATAACTGCCTACTCAATACAGGGTCCCAGGCAGTGCAGGGCACATGGCTGGTGGACACTCTGGATGGCAGGTATCTCAAAAACATTTACAGCTATTTATTCCAGCCATCCATCTTCCATAACTGCTTATCTAGTGCACGTTTGGCAGAGGAGCCCTGGAGCTAATCCCAGGAACCACGGGGCACCAGGCAGGAGACCTCCTGGATAAGCGAACCTCGGTGACGCCTGCAGCAATTGATCGATTCTTATACAGTAAGGTACCCGGCAGTGCAGGCTGTGGAAGGTAGGAGTGCACTGTGGGTAATATTTCAGCCAGAATCTCAGAGTGCATTTGCAGTATATACAATGGGTAGATTTCAGCATGTATGGGGGTGGGGGGGGGCAGAGTTCATGCAGAATATCAATGAGACAGAGGGTGTGTGTGCAGTGTGCTTTAAGAACCATGAGCCCGGTCAGGGCCAGCAATGTGTGCAGCACAGACGGACCGCCTCCCATCTCTGTGGCCTGAGGCACCATGGGAAATCACGCAGGAGACACGGTGCAACATGCTGCTCGTGAGCCATGGCCTCTGGCTGTCGAAGCGGGACCTGCCAGTTGCCCCCAGTGTATAAGTGGGGGGGGGGGGCTTCGGTGTGAATGACGGCCCCAGTGATTGCGTGATGCAAATCACCCCACACTCCTCTTGAGTGCGGCGACGCTGGCGAGCGGAGGAATACGCGCAGTGCACAGGAGGCTCTCGTCAAGTGCTCTAATCTGGAGGATCAGAGGCTGCGGCAGAGCAGATAAAGACAAGCAGCCCACTGCCACCCTCTCTGGGGGATTGGAGCACCCCCCTCAGGGCAGAGACTGCTCAGGGAGGGGGGGGGGCCGCCAAAGCAGGCGGACGGTCAAAGTGACCGATGGGTGTCCGGGACCGCCCCAGACCCCCTCATTTACAGATACATATATTTAAGCAATCTATTTTTTAATCCTTTCTTCTAGGCACACTAGACCAGTTTGAATAGACATTTATGCTAATCTACACAGTAATGAGAAATGAGAAAGGGCATGATATTCATTAAATATTTATGAATATATGCACACGTATGTATTTACAAAAGTATATTTACAAAATTACATGCCTTTTCTGTTCAATTCCACAATTTATAGAGCAGACTGAAAACAATATCTTCTCACCTCTCCTGTTGGCTATTACTCACATGACTGAGATGAGGTATTTCTGACCATGAGTACTGCTTACTGATCATTATTTACTTCTTATTAATAATTTAATAAGAAAACAGCCAAACAATAACCTCAGACTGCCACAATATATCGATAGAATGTTGTATACGTAGCAGATGCATTTTTCCAAGGACGGTGCAGTAAGGATGAGAGAGCAGGGTGAACCAGTCTCACTGGACCCTTAATGATGACATCACTCTGCCAGCAAGATGATTTGAACCAGCAGCCTTCCAGTAACAGGCACAGAGTCCACACACACACAAACACACAGGTATATAAAAATAGTCCCCACAGTGTCAAAATACCAGGTTTTTATCACATTGTAAAGTAATATAAAGCAAATCCATACACACTCAGATATATATATATATATATATATATATATATATATATATATATATATATGTATGTGTGTGTGTGTGTGTGTGTATATATATGGCATTAGGTTTATTACCCCTAACTGTACAGCACTCACTGTAAAGCCTTCACTCCTCCACTATGTTGTTGCAGCTGACTCAAATTATGAGGGCATGATGTATATAATAATAAAAATAATAGTAATAGATATTGAATTTGAAGAGGGGACTTTATATATCCATCCATCCATCCATCCATCTTCTATACCACTTATTCAGCATCAATAAGCTATCACAGGAAACCCAAGACAAAGGTAAGCTGGGACATATTTTAGAATTGGAAATATTCATACATTAACAACCAGTCATATGAAAACGTAGTAGGACGAAAACAATCTGAACAAGTACAGTAGCACGAGAGAACACATAGACAGAGCGAAGCTGTTCACCAGCATGTGCGAATCCATGCATTTGACTCAACTCACATGAGGGGATGTGTGTGTGTGTGTGTGCGTGTGGTCCAGGTATAACTTACCTTGTGGGGACCAAATATCCTCACATCGTCATGAAAACCTGTGTTTTTTTTTTTTTTTTTTTTTATCTTATGGGGATCAGGAAACTGGAAGACAACTGGTCCCCATATGGCAAAACTGTATTTTACAAAAATTGCTAACATGTACACCAACATGTGCGTGTGGTTGTGTGTGTGTGTGTGTGTGTGTGTGCGTGATTCTCTCTGAGACAGCCAGCTTATCCTTCACACCGTGATGTCTCCTCACAGGCCAGCCTTGGCTTTAAAGACCCGTTGAGGTGAATCCAACGCGGCTTCCCTTGATTTAATCTCTGGCTAATTCGCAGCTCATCAATAGGGACGTGCCAGCTTTTGAAACACCCTGGCTTACCAAACAAAGACTTCCTCTCTGTTCAAAAGGCCCCTCCTATACATCTCCCTGGATGATAAAATCCGCCTGATTCCCCCCCAGCATGGCAGCCTTTGGCTGCGGTGAAGCCATCATTTAACTCTAAAAAAAAAAAAATAAACGAACGATGATCACAGTGTTGTGGAGCTTAAGCAGAGGAACACCAGGTGCCATTTGACCTTGCAGTGTCGTCCAAAGTAAGGACCAGCTTTACTGCAGCTTGAGATAATGAGAGTTTTGTTTGCTATTCTACAGTTACATGCTTCCTAACCGAGTCTTTAGGGAGAACCATGTTTTAAATTTTCTGCTTGTTAATGTGTTTTTTTTCCACCATAATAACCCATTTTAACAAAACCATATAACTCCCTGCCACTTTAGAGCATGTGCAGTTTAGAAGCAGCTGAAGAAGACTATTTACTGTTTACATAATTTATCACTCAAGTTAAAAATTCCCAAAAACACTATTACACAGCTCGCAATTATAATTACAGTGATTTAAGTTTATTTAAGTTTAACCATAAACTTGGAAAACTGTGGAGGCTATTTAGTGGAAATTATATGACCATACTGTCAATACTTAAACATTGAGCTCTATTTATCTTCCATAATCAGGTAGCCTGCAGTTTTACCAAGGAACCTCAGGATACAAGGCAGGGGACAATCTCTATGGGATGCAGGAATGAGAGACTCCAGTTCACCTAACTGTAAATTTGTGCAGGAGGAAATCCCCAGAAAGATGGTCACTGGTGCAGACTGCACACACACAGAGCCAAGGGCAGGAACCAAACCCATAACCCTGGAGGCTGTGAGCATCAAAAGGGCTGCCAAATACATTTGTGGGAGCAGGAACAATGGGCAGCGCCTCAGAGATTTTACAGGTTTACAGCAGCGAGGGCCCAAAGGGCAGCGAGGACGCTATAGGACGAACCACGACTTCCAGCTGTCTGCAGTACAGCCACGTCCTGGCGTCTAGACAGCAGCACACTGGAGCCGCTCCTGTGAGACGGGAGGAAGGAGGGTTGTCTGCCAGGAACTCATCTACATGTACGACAAAGCGCTACCTGCCTACCCAGCCAGCCCCCTAAGCCCCGCCTCCAAGGCCCATGTGCTGTTAGCTTGGATCGCACAGATCCCTAAGCCCCGCCTCCAAGGCCCATGTGCTGTTAGCTTGGATCGCACAGATCCCTAAGCCCCGCCTCCAAGACCCGTGCGCTGGCATTCTGTGTCAGCTCTACCACATCATTCCGACTCCTGGTTCAGAACGCCCAGTACTGTTGAACACAGCTTGGGTAAACACTCTAAGTGCCGCTAAGCTTAATTGGTTTCGTTAAGCATGAGTATTGTTACTGGGGAGCAGGGGAGGCTCAACCCAACAGTGTTTAAAAGGATTTAGGGGTGGGGTTTGGGGAACCATTGTCTGCCGAAATGATTGTTTAATCTGAAAAAAAAAAAAACTGTTTTTTAGCCTGGTTGGCAGACACCTGCTTTCGTAAGCAGTGATTACCATATGCAAGTTAAGGAATGTTAAAATCTACTTACCAGTTAATCCAAAAAAACAATTTAGTCCATTCCTGAAAAAACAGTTCCGTCACAAAACAGAATACTTTAAAGTGACGGAACTGGTGGTATGGAAATATTGACTCGAGAGCTTTCCACAAAATTGACAGTCTTCGTTTGTTCTATTTGTGTGTGTGTATATATATATATATATATATATATATATATATATATATATCTGTCTCAAAAACAAAACAGAAAATTTAATTTAATCATCTGCTTTAATATAATTATTATACAAATTATACTGCACAATTAATTTGTAATTATATTACTCCTGCAACCTTGTATAGAACAAGTGATACGGAAGATGAATGAATGAATGATTTCATTTCAACCATTTGTTGAGATGCTAAACTGATTTTTTTTTTCTCCCCCCAGGATGATGCAAATCTGTACCATATGAACTCACATAAAAATCTGCACATGGGCATATCGGAGACTGTATAGAAAAGACAGTTTATACTCTATGGAATTTTTAATTGCAAGATTATAATGACTTATTCGTGATCCTGGGTGGCGTTTTGTGAAGGCCAGAACGAGAATCAGATTTTTCAGTTCCAAGGTGCCTCATAAGAGGTGAAATGAGGGTTTGTTAGCCTCACACCTCACGGTTTCGGGGTTCGTGCTTCTGCTCTGCGTGTCTGCAGATTACTTGCCACACAGCTTTCTTTGTGTAGTCCAAAGACAGGATAAATAATTGGGTGTCCAATTGACCTGCAGTCCAAGCTGTACCCCAGCCTTTTGCCCTGTCCCGCCTCAGACATGCTCCAATCCCCCGGACCAGGATAAGTTCAAGTTCAAGTCACTTCAGCCATATACACAGTGTACAGTGAAATGAAACTTTGTTCCTCCAAGACCAAGGTGCAAAAAACTAAAGGACAGAATCAACACAGGACTACACAAGTGCAATTTACCTGATGTGACAACATGCAGTGCAGTCAAGAGTAGTAACCGTGCTGGTTTAAATGGATATTGATATTGGATATTTTACCAGCAAGACAGCAAGACGGCAATAAATGGTAAATAAAAATGCAAATAGTAGCAGCAGGAGAATTAGTTCTGATTCAGATGTCTGATGGCCTGAGGGAAGAAACTTTTTCCCATCCTGGCAGTGACGGTCTCTATGCTACATTTTGCCAGACAGAAGGAGGGGGAAGAGGGTGTGTGGGGTCGTCCACAGTGCGGGTGGCTTTGCGGATGCAGTGTGACGTGTAAATGTCTGCAACAGAGGGGAGAGAGACCCCAAGGATCTTTTCTGCTGTCCTCACTATCCTCTGTAGGGTCTTGCGGTCCAAGAGGGAGCGATTTCTGTACCAAGCCGTGTTGTAAGTACACAGGGTACTCTCTATAGTACCTCTGTAGAACGTGGTGTGGATGGGGGAGGGGTGCGCTCGCCCCAGTCTCAGGAGGAAATGGAGACGCTGTTGGGCTTTATTTGCGACAGAGCTGGTGTTGAGCGTCTAAGTGAGGTTCTCAGTGATGTGAATACCAAGGAATTGATACTGATTTTCAGCGGAGAGTGGTCACGGCATGCCCTCCTGAACTCAACAACCATCTCCTTTGTCTTGTTCTCATTCAGAGACAGGTTGTTGGTTCCAGACCAGTCTGTTAGCCGTTGCCCCCGTCTCTGTATACCACCTCATCGTTCACACAGACCCAAAATGGTTGTATCATCAGCAAACTTGCTGATGTGATTAGAGCTGTGCATTGCTGCACTGTCGTGGGTCATCACCATGAACAGCAGAGGGCTGAGCACACAGTCCTGGGGGGCCCCTGTGCTCAGCGTGGTCGTACTGGAGATGCTCCTACCAATCCTGTCTGAGTGAGGCCTCCCAGTCAGGAAGTCCAGGATTCAGTCCAGGACTCATCTGCGAACTGGTCTGCAAGTCTCTTGAGCACATTACCAAGAATGTTGTCTGGTCCAGTGGCCTTCCGTGGATTGACGCAGAGCAGAGCTCTCCTCACATCAGCTGTGGCCAGTTGGAGCACCTGGTCATTGTGGGACGGAGTGGTCATCCTCGCTGTCATATCAGTCTGTACTTCAAACCGTATGTAGAAGTGATACAGCACATCTGGAAGGGAGGCCTCACTGTCACAGGTAGGTGGAGATGTCCTGTAGCTGGTGATGACCCATATGTCCTGCCACATGCGTCGTATGTCCCCAATGTCTTGGAAGTGGCTGTGGATTCTCAGAGCATGTGCATGCTTTGCTGCTCTGATGGCCCAGGACAGGTTGGTCCTTGCTGTTCTCCGGGCAGCTTTATCATAGTCTTGGGTTCAGCAGTGTCTTGCATACCTCTGCAGTCATCCATGGTTTCTGATTGGGGCTTGTGATGATGGTCTTGGGGGACAGTAATGACGCACTTGCTGATGTAGCTACTAACGCTGTGTACTCCTCCAAGATGATAGAGCCTCCATAGGTTGCGGCTTCCCTAAACATGTCCCTGCTCAAAACAGTCCTGGAGCTTTGGAAGATGAAGGGTGTTCGAAACCTATATTAACTACTTGCAGAACACCGCATGATCCTCTAGCGAAGTACACAAATTAACCTTCAAGCAAAAGTAGAACTCGAAGTTTTTAGTTGGCCTTTCTGACCTATAAATAACCCTGACACCGTATCCACTGCCACATCCACCACTGTACCTCCTGCATTTATTCTTCCTTTGCAACTTTTGTGTCTGACCAAGGGGGGCATTGACAATCGAGCTATTGTACAGTCATTTCAGCTATACTCAATCAAACAGAGCAGAGGCTGCTTCATGCAATTGGAAAGTGTCTGCAACATTCATAACTAGTGGGATTTTTTGACTATATATTGAATATAAATTCATTTCAATTAATCTTAAAATATAAAGTGAATTACACTGCCTGGCCAAAATAAAGTCATACTTTATTATTTTGTTGGACTGCCTTTAGTTTTGATTATGATGCACATTCCTCAATGCATTGTTTCCATGTGCTTTTGCAACATCTCAGCATTTTTTTCATCCAAATTTGCATAAATGTCTCGTCGAGATCTTGTATTGATGATAGGTTAGTTGATCCACTCCATAAAATCTTCTTCAGCACATCTCAAAGACTTTCAATGGGGTTAAGGTCAAGACTCTGTGGTGGCCAATTCATGTGTGAAAATGATTCGTCATGCTCCCTGAATCACTCTTTGACAATTCGAGCCCAATGGATCTTGACGTTATAATCCTGGAATATGCCCGTCCCTTTAGGGAAGAAAAAATTTATTTATGGCATAACCTGGCCATTTAGTAGATTCAGGTGCTAGCTGGAAACTCTTTATTACATTGCTGAGCTGTAATAATGATCCAATCATTGGCTCTTAAGTACTTGCTGATTAAAATTCTAACGGTGATCTTTTTATTGGCCAGGAAGTATATGTGAATAAAATTTTGGGAATTATATTTTAAGTTATTCTTAGCCCTGGTTCTTTAAGTCATTGCAGATGTAGTACAACATTTTATACTCTATGCGACTAAACATTTCCTGTTAAAATGTCTAAATGTCTCATGCGTGGTTGTAAGATGCATATACCACTTTATACTGGGGGTGGGAAATTGAAAAACAAATTAAGTCACCACAAGCCATGCACAACCAGATAGAACCTTTGAGGCAGATTTATGGGCATATTTAGTCATATGTAATGTAAATTGATTTCTAACCCAAGACATTGTTTTTAACCTGTGATGGTATGTTGACCACTCAATGAGAAATCGCAGGGACTTTTAGGATAGTAGAATGGGTTGGATTGGATACCCGACCTAGTGATGGGTTGATCTTCCTTAACTGCCCACACACAAAATCCAGATTTATAAAACAGTATCAAAAGCAGGAAATAATGCGGAGCGGGTTGCATTCTGGGAAATATGTGATGAAGTGCACCGTGTGCCCTTGGCCTTCTCTTTCCTTCCCTTCGCAGCGATCCCACACTTCATCACGCATCCCTCTCTAGTGTCTGTACAGCATGGAATGTTTCTGTCATTACTCCCTTTCTTCGTGAGCAGAGAAATGCAGCCAGAGATTCTGGTGTATCGCTCCAGCTATTAAACTTGAAGTTTATTTAACCCCTTGACCACACGTCCGACAGAACAAGCGCAGGGTTTTGCCAAAGCCGTATCTCTCCATGTTGAATCAGCAGCCCTCCCGGGCCACTGGTTATCAGCTTTTGCCCAGCTAGCAACATTTGTGTAACACAAGCGTTTTAGTAACAACATGTCTGTGTTTCTTGAGATGGTTATGTTATTCAGTCACATGATCATTACCTTCTGTAATGATGTAATGTGCTTTCTGGAGAACAAAACATTATTAGTGTAATAGTGACCTTATAGGTGTAAGCATATGCAACAGGCTGACATAATAATAATAATGATATTTTTAATTACTTTTATACACTTCTGTATTTGTCTCCAAACGTCAATATAAGTCACTCTACATATGTGCATCAGCTAAGCACTCAGGGGTTAAACATCACATGTGAAATAGTTTTGCATTAGTGGTACATTAAAGCCCTGATGATCTTATTGCTTAGTCAGATCCCGGGCCAGACTGGGACAACTGCAGGGAAATGCAACTCCCTTGAATAAGCTCCAAGAAAAACATAGCTGAATTGCAAAGCCCAAGCTGCAGAAAAAACTGCATTTATGGGGTCTTGATGCATGCACACAAGGATCTATTTGTGCAGGCAAAAAGGAGCTGGCAGTCCCGGCCCGCGGCCTGCAGCCCATGGCTTGGCCGTTTCTCGCTGCCTAGATGCTTATCAGAAGGTGAGCGTGAGCTGGAGAAGAGAAGCCAGAATATTGTTTTTGTTTTGATTCCATCAGCAGAGACCTGTGAAGATCCCGGTACCTGGTATGAGGGGCTCGTCCAGGCCTCTGTCAGACAGGGTTAGGGTAGTCAGAAGAAAATAAACAAGAAGCTGTTTTAATTCACTCTCCTGCTCACACCATCTTACATGGCATTTAGGTCAAAGGGGCTGTATTAAGGAACTGGGAGGATATGGATTAACTCTGCTGTCCTACCATTTACCAGGATAGTCTGACAGCTTCCATTATATATCCAACTGTGCAAACAAGTATTACCTTCAAATAATATAAATGGGCTAAGTGCGCCACCTAGTGTCTCATAAGTGGTCCTGCGCAATTAGTGCCATTTTTCAGGAAGTAATATCCTTTTTTTCTGCCTGAACATCGCTCAAATAACTGACAAGAAAACTGATTAATTTAAAATCTCAAATCAAAGTATGATGTTTATAAGTGTGGGATTTCTGAATGACAATTTATTGAATGCAGTAGAAATGACGTGGAATAAGTATGATCTAACAGGCTATATATCAACTATAACTATAATTTGAAATTGGCAGATAGCTTACATTTGGAAGTCTTTTCCTCCTTTTTTAAGTCCTAGGAAAATTCCTCATTGTGTGTGTTCCTCATTAAGGTTTCTGTGACAGATTTGCCTGAATCATACAATCCTTACTCTGTTACTCAAGGATTTTGACATAGTATTTTAATCTGCGGTAACTGAATATAGGCATGGAGACTGTGACTTAAGTGTATATGTGAAATGAAAAAAATGCAACATCTTCTCTCAAAATGTTGTTGATATTGCCATTGTAATTTATATGCCTACATGGTTTATCTTCATCTTACATATCCAGCCAAAGTGATTGATTGTTTCATTGTGTTTGAAGCTGTGAACAACCTCAGTATTGCTCAATTTTTTTTCCTCAAAATTTTTTTCTGAAAATGAAAGAGACAGCGCACCTGAAGGTTCACAAAGGCGGCAGACAAACTGGGATACACAACGCTGCCTAGTTTCAAAGCCAAGGCTCACAGAGATGATGCCTTGATTTTATATTATTAAGCCATGGAGAAACGTTCTTGAGAGGGAATTGCATTGACGTCAGTGTGTTTGTGGAGTGGAGTATTTTCTTGAAAACTGGACATTTTACTCAATGTGCTTATATATATTCCTTTCATAATTTCTGAGATTTGCACCTTCTGAAATTTGAACCTTAAAAATATACAAGCCACTTAGCAAATTAATGCATTATGTTATACAAGTATCAGATTATACTGGGCAAGCTATTTGATGTATCAAAAATCATTGAAAAACTTTTGATCATGAGAGAGAATAGATGATTCTTGTCCAATTTTGTGCAGACTGGGCAAATGGTCAGTTATTTAAAGTAAATTTTTTTCAGACCATTCAAGATGGTGGGATGCATAAGATGGCTGGCTTGAAGTATTTGAAATCCTTAAATTTTGCTATATTGACACATTTAGATAAAAGTAGAACTTTGATGGAAGCTTGTGTAATTCATGAGATATACGCATGTACATGAAACGGTTTACTACAGCACCACCTAGAGGAGAGTATTTATGAAGCTAGAGAACCTTTCGCAGAATGTAGTCCTAGTTATTCCTCTGGAGTTTTGTGAAAATCAGGCATATTTCCAAAACGACCATGATGGCTAAAGTCAAATTCTGTTTATTGATAGATTAAGCATTACTCTGAATTTTAACAATATAAAATTGTGTATAGACATTACACAATTATAGACTCCTTTAGACACCTAACTAAACCAAATCTTGTCAGTGTTCTCAGAATGCTGTTCTAATCATGTTTCTCAAGTTTCATGCGATGCGATTAAATAGGTTAATTCTTAATCTGCAACTTACCCCAGTAATTGTGTACATACAGCCCCCTCCATTTGTCTTTTATGTTGCACTGTAGTGCTGGGGGAACGACGTCTTGTATCACTGTAAACTTGTGTATGGCTGGCACGACAATAAAGTTCCACTTGACTTTACTTGTATTACAGTTTTTTCTAATCATTTTCACAGTTGTCTCAATACCATGTCCGCGTTTTCAAAACACTTAACACATGCACCATGCCATTGGACTATGCGAGCTAACCTATGTATATTTTTGCATTGCTTTGACTCAATGTGCATTCAATCACCCCAAATTTCATGAATACTTCTCTCAGTCAGTGTTCGCCACCAGCAAAACTTTGTGCACCTAGAGCAGATTTTTCAGATGTTTAGATAATCTGTTCAAAACAGATAACTTTAAAGTCAAAACCTAATGAAATTTACAGCACTGTAAATAGAAACATGCTGCATTCTGACAGACAACGGATACTATGCACTTGCACTAACACAAATAATTCTGCTTTTAGCAGAAATGTCGTAATTCTGTTTTTGTTTGCTGCTTTGTTACCATCTACATGATCTATACAAATGAGACCATGAAGTCTCCCTTTTCCTTTTTGCAACACAACACAATGTATCCTGTGCACAAACAGTGGGTATGGCAACACAAATATTACAGTAAAGCATTTACATTTGGCCGATATTTTTATGCAAAGCGACTTACAGTGAAGTACTATAACTACAGGGACAGTCCCCCTGGAGCAAGTTGGGGTCAAGTGCCTTGCTCAGGGGCACAATGGTGGCACCCCTTGGGAGTTAACTCACAGTCTTCCAGTGTTCCTAGTGGGAGTCCAGCCAGATCTCTAACTACTAGACCACCACTATCCCCCTAGATCACCAGTAAGCATTTTACAATGCTTGAAGCTGGAAAGCTTGAAAACACACACCTGCCTGTAATTTCAACTAAGCACCTATCTAGGAATTTGTGTGGTTAGTGCCAATTTGCCATATGTACAAAACAGGCCATCTTTGGATTGGCATTTTCCATTGGCAATTTCTTTAGTCAGTGAAAAATGGACGCAGCAAGAGGCAGAGATAGAGCAAGAAGACATCACCGGAGAGGAAGAACCACGGTTACTGATGAAATCAGAACCACAGTGATTGACCATGTTGTAACTCATGATCTGTCCCTGAGGGAAGCAGGTCTAAGAGTTCAGCCCCACCTGCCTAGATCCACAGTGGCATCAATTGTCAGGACTTTCAGGCACAGCAACACATACAGTACTATACACTATTTAGAGCATTCTGACTGAAGGCATCTGATTGATGTGTATATTACTGTAGTGGTGTGATTTGAGAAAAGTCTCTGGGAAGAAAATTATCGGTGAATATTTCTCTTTACTGTAACCCACTACTGTAGGATTTAGCGTTTACCTCCCATAAGAGTGTATAAAAGCACTTATGTAAGTCGCTCTGGCTAAGGGCGTCTGCCAAATCCTGTAAATGTAAATGTAAATGAGAGGGAGAATTTACCAGCATGGGTCACTTTGTGAAGTGTTTTGGTGGTCTTAGTGCATTTTGCACCGAAAGTTAACTGATGCTCAGGTGCATGTTTGTAAAGTTCACAGTGTTTTGAAAAAATTGACAAGGTATTGAGACAAGTGTGAAAAAGATTTGAAAAAACTGTCATAGCATTGGCAGATGTTCGCTTCAAAAAGCTCTCTATGTAAAACAGAATAATAGGTAAGACTACCATCCACCCCTCCAATTGGCTCACCACCCATAGGAGGGGCCATAGGGGTCAGGTACAGTGTGAGTTGGGCAGTGGCCGACTTGGCGGTCCGATCCTTAGCTGCAGAAGCTAGCTCTAGGGACATGGAATGTCACCTCTCTGATGGGGAAGGAGCCTGAGCTGGTGCGCGAGGTTGTGAAGTTCCGGCTAGATATAGTCAGACTCACCTCGACGCACAGCTTGGGCTCTGGAACCAGTGTCCTTGGGGGGGGGTTGGACCCTTTTCCACTCTGGAGTTGCTCGCGGGGAGAGGCGCCGAGCAGGCGTGGGCATACTTATTGTCCCCTGACTGGGTGCCTGTACATTGGGGTTTACCACAGTGCATGAGAGGATAGCCTCCCTTCGCCTTTGGATTGGGGGATGGGTCTTGACTGTTGTTTGCGCTTAAGAAAGGGGACCGGATGGTGTGCTCCAACTATAGGGGGATCACACTCCTCAGCCTCCCTGGTAAGGTCTATTCGGGGGTCCTGGAGAGGAGGGTCCATCGGATTGTCGAACCTCGGATTCAGGAGGAGCAGTGTGGTTTTCGCCCTGGCCGTGGAACAGTGGACCAGCTCTATACTCTCAGGAGGGTCCTAGAGGGTGCGTGGGAGTCTGTATGTGCTTTGTGGACTTGAAGAAGGCAATCGACCGTGTCCCTCGGGGGGTCCTGTGGGGAGTGCTCCGGGAGTATGGGGTGCCGGGCTTCCTTATAAGGGCTGTTTGGTCCCTGTATGACCAGTGTCAGAGCTTGGTCTGCATTGACGGCAGTAAGTCGGACTCGTTTCCGGTGAGGGTTGGACTCCGTCAGGGCTGCCCTTTGTCACCGATTCTGTTCATAACTTTTATGGGCAGAAGTTCTAGGCACAGTCAGGGCGTTGAGGGTGTCCGGTTTGGTGACCTCAGGATTAGGTCTCTGCTTTTTGCAGATGGTGGTTCTGCTCCATCGGACCGTGACCTTCGACTCTTACTGGGACAGTTCGCAGCTGAGTGTGAAGCGGCTGGGATAAGAATCAGTACCTCCCAATCCAAGACCATGGTCCTCAGCCGGAGAAGGGTGGAATGCTCTCTCTGGGTCGGGGAGGGGGCCCTCCCCCAAGTAGAGGAGTTTAAGTATCTCAGAGTCTCATTCACGAGTGAGGGAAAGATGGAACGGGAGATGGATCAGTGCGGCGTCAGCAGTGATGCAGGCGCTGCATTGGTCTGTCATGGTGAGGAAAGAGCTGAGCCAAAAGGCAAAGCTCTCGATTTAGCAGTCGATCTATGTTCCTAGAAATATTACAAGGTAATTAATTTTGATGAAACTATGTCTTCTCAATTTTGGTTAGGCTGTGTCTTCTCAGTTCAGCCAGTGTGGTCTTTGCTTCATTCACACACTGTAATATTAATGCGTGTCATAAGTTATTCTGTAAAAATAATTGAAAGCCGTACAAATATGAAGGAAAATAAGTCTCTTCCCTAGAGTCGTGAATTTCACATTCGCAGTTTCGGTTATTTGCTGTGAGTTGGTCGTGAACAATTAAATGGGAATATTTTTAGAGCTTAGCAAAAAGTCAGAAAAACACGCAGACGAATACGCAAAAAAACCACACTGAAAGGATTTGGATCACATAAAATCATCCATCCATCCATCCATTTTCCAAACCGCTTATCCTACTGGGTCGCGGGGAGCCTATCCCGGAAGCAATGGGCACGAGGCAGGGAACAACCCAGGATGGGGGGCCAGCCCATCGCAGGGCACACTCACACACCATTCATTCACACATGCACACCTACTGGCAATTTAGCAACTCCAATTAGCCTCAGCATGTCTTTGGACTGTGGGGGGAAACCGGAGTACCCGGAGGAAACCCCACGATGACATGGGGAGAACATGCAAACTCCACACACGTGACCCAGGCGGAGACTCCAACCCGGGCTGCAGAGGTGTGAGGCAACAGTGCTAACCACTGCACCACCATGCCGCCCCTCATGCTACATCTTTAATATTAAAAGTCTTGTTTTGTGCACGCACCACATCTTTGTCTCTGCAACGAGCCTCACTCATGTCTTTTTGTGGGATCTTGCTTTTCTCAAAGTACGTTTTTTAAATTCTCAGTGCCGTTTCTTTTGTCCAAAATGTAATGGCCCCAATGCATACAGTAGAAATTTTGTAAATACACTGACATAATTTAGATGCTTTGTATATCATATAACAAGGTCTAAGTAGGAAATGAAAAAGCAATTTCACATGCAAAGTGTACAGTACAGTAATGCTTATTTAGAAAATGCTGATAAATAGACATTTTATGTTGTCGCTCAGGCCAGCAGACTGTAATGGGTTGCAGTTCGGGGGTCCAAGAATTATTTGCGAATTTTTATATCTGGGATCTTCCGCCACAAACCCATGCAAATGTGAAGGGATGACTGTACAACATTGCAGCACAATTATCTACTGGAACAGCTAGTGCCCTTTTAGTTATTTCTTATTGTTTAAAGAAAGGCACCTTGAACTGAAAAATGCATGATTTTGAGAAGAATACTCTTCAAGATCCAGTCACTTGTCGCAAGACTGACACTTCTTGCTCCGTGAAGAGTGACATCGTCTTGCACCATTGAATTCTTCATATTGCCGGTACAAGTGCCATTGTTTGCAAGCATCGTGTCCACAATAACCACCCTCTGTTCGGTCCTGGATGTTTCTCTGCTGTCAGAGAGCAGTTTCTCTTCAAATGCATAGAAGGATTTCAATCAAATATTTAGTGGACGTGGAGATGAAGGCAAATGGGCTGTCACTGGTTTTGTAATACTCTAAAGAAATGTCAGTCTTACAGTTTTTTTACAATTGCTATGACAGTTTTTTGCAATACATTTAACAAGTTCCCTAAACTCTCAATGCACCAACACACCTAAAACACACAATTGGCGAAACGGTTCATTTCATGCTCAAAATCACACGTTGTAAACTAAACCTCAAAACTAATTTTCAAAATACAATAATAAACTACCACAGTACACTATGTCTAGCAAAACACTGCAAACGTTTTAAAATCAAATAATTATTGAAAACACTAACACATGTTTTCTTCCAACAGGAACATTTAGTCAATCATAACACATTGACAAAAAAACACTATCATCAGCTGAAATTACAGAAACTGCATTATTTTATGTGTCAGGTCTGTCCTTATATTTGAAGCCTTTCTCCATTTTCTGTTTTGTTGGGTTTAGTAAATGCATGCATTTTGTTTCCTTTGCTGCAGAAATTCAATACAAAAAAATTTATGACCATCTCAGAGTAGCTTTATAAAATGTATAGTTTATGTAAAAAAAATACAGACACAGAAGTGCTGCAGTACAGACTTCTATTTGCATTCTAACTCCTCTCCCTCTACCTTGTCCCACTCCTCTCAATTGTCCTGGTACTCGTCCCTCGTGCAGGCTTTCTTTCTTTCTTTCTTTCTTTCTTTCTTTCTTTCTTTCTTTCTTTCTTTCTTTCTTTCTCTCTACATTGTTCCTTTTCCACACAAGATCAGCCCAAAGAATCCTCTTTTAGAACATATGGTTGTAACCCAGGTATATTCTTACCTGTTAAAAACAAAAAAGGGTTCATTTGTATTGAATTCATTTAAATTTATATTAGAACATATTACTGAATATGTTGTATAAGTACAAAGTAACTCAGAAGGTCTTCTAGACACAGACGGAAACCCAAAACTCTAACCTATCCTGAGTTTGGAAATCCCTTAGTAAAAATAGTTCAGCACTTGTTCCAAGGTCTGAGTACAGCTATTATAGATTCTCTTCCAGATTTCACTAACCCTGAACCCTCAGCACCTTTCACAGTATGATAGGCAGCAGTATGCAAAGGGACTTGCATATTTCAGAGGGGGAGGATGTAACCCAGGTATATTCTTGTTACCTGTTAAAACAAAAAAAAAGGTTTCATTTGTATTGAATTCATTTAAATTTATATTAGAACATATTAATGAATATGTTGTATAAGTACAAAGTAATTCATAAAAAAAATATGCAGCAAATTAAAAATAATAAAAATAATTAAATAAGTGAGTTAACTTTAACCTTAAAGTAGTCTTCCGGAAGTGATCTAAAACGCGGGAGATGGAAGAAAAAAACAAGAGAGAAGAGACCTACTTCTAATGCGGTGCGACAGATTTCGGAACAGAATAAAAGAATAAATTAGGAATCGAATTTTACTGTAGTACTTACCTTAGGTTGGATGTAGAGGAAGAAAAAAAGGTTTGAAAATCTATTATCGCAAGCCCTAAAGAAGTAGAAAAGGGAAGAGACATTATTATTGATTATTTGCAACTTTAAGAAGTTAAATATAAAACGCTCAAGCTAAAAAAAGAACCTACGGAGGAAACCGTGGCTTATGTAATTTTCCTAAATTGTTTTTTTCTTTCGTGTTTTTTTTTTTTTTTATTATTTATTTGCTGAAACTGATGAGTGTACGTGTGGACGGCGAAATCCTCACACTTGGAACAAAAATCAAGATGGCGAGCCTCCCAAACGACGTGGAGACGGACGGTTAACACGGACCTCTGGATTTTGATACGGTTGGATGACTTTCTTTTTTCTTTTCCTTCTTTGATCAGGATCTAAATACGTTTACTTTTCTGGAAAAGAAAGATTGGTTTGTTTATTTTAATTTTCACAATCTAATTGAACTTAACTCTGGTGAAAATTACTTGATGTCAGAAAGAGTACATTGCATTTGTTTTTGTTTTCGATGTTGGGTGTTGACAAACTAAAACCATTTAAGAAGTCAAAATCAACATCTATACGGAATTAAACCTTTAAATAGTTACATCATACGCAGTCAAATGGTAGATGTAAATTAAACATTTAAAACAATTAGTTTCCTTTTAAATAGGAGAAAATTAATTAGTGTTAAATTAGTAAGTGATACTCTAACTGGACTCTAACTAAAATTCGTTTGGATAACATAAGTATCAACAGAAAAAAAAACTAGAAATTTAAATTAGATCCCAACAAAACACGACAAACCAACTAAATAACTCAAACCATTCCAATTGCTGGTTTTATTTAGTTAATTTCTGTATATGACGAAGCTCTAGGATTGAATCCATATTTTTTATTTTTTTTTTCCTATAAACTTCAGTTTAAATTCAAACTGTGTTGTTGTTAATTACTGCCTCCCATTTGGTACCTAGAGTCTGGCCCATGGAGTAGTGTGGCATTATTAGAAAGCAGATCCAAGCAAAAGTGAGGTTTGGTCAAGCCTTGGTAGTTAGGCGCCACACAGGTGTTACATAATCACGTGATTGGAAAAACCTCAACACCTGAGTGTGGTTCCTAGATGGGAATCAGCTGTGATTTATATATTTCCATAACTGCAATAAGCTGTTTCTAATTGGAAATGGAATAAAATACAGGGAATATATTTGTGTTTCAACTCACAATATGAACAGCTGTTCACTTTGACTTTAGCCTATATGTTATGTTTAGAACATGATGTTATCTGTTCTGACATACAGTGTGAAAGCATTTGTAGATTTGACTGTAAAATTACATTGTTTTGGTCTTGGTTGAGCTTGTGTGTAAAAAGTTCAAGCATTTTAAATTGGTGTTAACTGTATGCATTTTGTATCATAGCAACAAGAAATGTGTTAATTGTATAGCCTACAAAGACGGATGTGCTAACTGTTAAGAGTTTAGGAAACTTGTTAAATGTATTGCAAAAACTGTCATAGCGATTGTAAAAAACTGTAAGATGGCTGGCTGCAAACTCACCACCAACCACCAGGGGGCAATCGGACCCATCCATCCATCCATTTTCCAAACCACTTATCCTACTGGGTCGTGGGGGGTCCGGAGCCTATCCCGGAAGCAATGGGCACGAGGCAGGGGACAATCCAGGATGGGGGGCCAGCCCATCGCAGGGCACACTCACACACCATTCACTCACACATGCACTCCTACGGGCAATTTAGCAACTCCAATTAGCCTCAGCATGTTTTTGAACTGTGGGGGTAAACCAGAGTACCCGGAGGAAACCCCACGATGACATGGGGAGAACATGCAAACTCCGCACACATGTGACCCATGCGGAGACTCGAACCCGGGTCCGACAGGTGTGAGGCAACAGTGCTAACCACTGCACCACCATGCCGCCCCCTACGTACGATTCGTAAATTATTTATTGATTTAAAACATTCTTTTACAAACTATACGTATAGTTGTTTGCCCTGATTGCCTTTGTAATTATATTCACTCGAAAATGACCACACATCTCAATGTACCTCTCCAATGTGAAGTTGTAGGTTCACTGTTTTTTGCAAACCAGTATACAATCAGTGCCCACATTTTTGCTATGCATGTGTGATTTTGATGAGAATATACATTGTTAATGTCTCTATGTAAGTTTTTTCAGTGTTAATTGTATGTTTCAAGTTTTTGTATTTTGATTTTGGGTTTTGTTTACAATTTTGCAAAATTGTGCAGTTTTACGGAAATTGTGTGTAACTAGTCGAGCAAAACTGTAAAGATAAGGTAACAGGACAAGGGCATAACTTTGGCTGGAACGTTGGGGGTGTTGAGGTCTCCACTTATTACGGGAGAAAAATTATTATTGGGTCGGGTTGTATTAGCTGGTTTTGATATATCCCCCCCCCCCCCCCCCCCACGTAATTTACAGATTAAAGACATGGAATCGCAGCTAAAAACATTGATTCTGGAATTGCCTTAATCCATACTAAATGTAATTACAAATAATGAAACTTCAAACAATAAAATGGTAATGAGAGGATAATTTATTGTGCGAGTTTACAAAATGTAGGCTACACATGAGGGTTTCTCCTTTTCTCCAGACGTCCGCAGCTGCTGTGACTGTTGGATGAATGGTGACGTATGAGATCCTGAGATTGGGCTGCTGCTCCAAGGATGAGTGGCAGGTGGATTTTCCCAGGAACTGCAGGATGGAGATGCCTGAGGATTTGTTCTGGTTACTTCTGACATGCAACCTACTATGATCCACCACCAGGCCCGGAGTGGCTAATCGGGAGATTTCCCAGTGGGCCGCTTGACTTTTGGGCCGGTTGGAAATAAAATTATTTGATTTCACAGTCCTCGCATTAGTGAATCTGAAACAGTAGCACGTACGATCCACTTCTACAGTTGACATCACAGGCTTTCTATAACGGTCGATTACTGTACAAGGGTGCTACCACCTGAGTGAGTTCTCCCCTTCCCAATCCTTCAGGTTAGTTACACCCAATAGTCTGACTTTGAGCCTAGAGATTGTATGATTTAGTAAAATTGCAGTTAACGTAACAATATGAAAAAGAAGAGATCAGGAGAGGCTGAAAAGGCCAGGTATAGAAAAAATAGTGTTGGAGGAGGATGCGGCCAAATGTGCCAAAATCGCAGAGATTTTTTCAAAAGAATGAAAAGAACTGGCAACAGGTAAATGTTGCAGGTAAACCTGTTGCAAAATATTAAACCAATTCAAATATTAGTGTATTTCTATAGCTTATCATGACAAATCAGTGTGTTCACAAATGTAATTTTAAGAAAAAGTATTCATATAAAAATCTAAAGTACAATCTAAGGATGCAGTAAAATGACCATTTTACCATTTTGTAGTTTCTGACCAGCAGAACCCTGTCAGTGGACTGGTCATGGGCAAGAAACTCCCGAGCTGAAAACTGGTTCCACTCCGGCACTGTCCACCACTGTAGCTGCATCAGTAATTGTAATGTAGTTACTAATATTCATTTAGCAGATACTTAGCAGACCCAACAACCTTCTGGTAACAGGCACAGTGTCCAAACCCCATGAGTCACACATACCCTGCCCTCTAAACTGGCTTGATACACCAGAGATAGGTGTCGATAGAACTTGGTTAACCTGAGGCTTGAACCCAATTGACCAATATAGCTAATACTTCAAAAATAAGGCTGTTTCTCACATGTTATTTCCACTATTTTGCCCACCCCTGTAATACCATACAAGGAATAATTAAACAATGCTATACTGCATATGTAGTTATGGAAGATGGATGGATAAATATTTAAAAAGCCTGGTTCACAATAAGCAGTGACACTGACATTTATTTAACATGAAAATGACATTTACTTAAGAAAGACATTATCTTGTCTTATATACACGTCCTCTTTCTCTTTTGAGGATTAGGTCAGTATTGAAACATTCATCGTGACCCCCCCCCCCGCCAAATACATCTCCATTGTAACTTCCCAAATAAATTAGTGGCAGCGCCTTTCTCTGCGTCATCTTGCTGGGGCTCTTCCTTTCTTTTCAATCAGGGGTCTCTTCTTTCCGGACCCTCTGTCTCTCTGCCTCCACGTCAAGAAGGTCATTCTATGTGTCCAACATTACCAAAATAAATTTCAAAATCAAATCTATGTGTCTGAATATTATATCCTGATGATATATCACTGCTATCTCGGTTAGAAGACTGTCTATTAGATATCCAGTGCTGGATGGCAAAAAATTTCCTTATGTTAAACACAGAAAAAACAGAAGTTCTGGTAATTGGTCCCAAGGCTGCTAGAAATAAGTTCCACCACCTCAACGTTGGTAACCTTCCTACACAACCTAACATGGTAGTTAGAAATCTTGGCGTTCTTGTTGATTCAGATCTATGCTTTGATGCTCACATAAGAAGTATTACTAGAACTGCATTTTATCATCTACGGAACATAGCCAAGCTTCGTAAGATGCTCTCACTTAATGATGCAGAAAAACTAATACATGCCTTCGTAAGTTCCAGACTGGATTACTGTAATGCCCTCCTATCGGGTTGCCCGTCTGGATCCTTGCATAAACTTCAGATGGTACAGAATGCTGCAGCCAGAGTTCTAACAAACACTAAAAAATTTGATCATATTACACCGGTCTTATCCTCTCTTCATTGGTTGCCAGTTAAGTCTCGAATTGACTATAAAATACTGCTATTAACTTATAAAGCACTAAATGGCCTTGCACCAGAATACCTTAGTGAACTGCTGACCACATACAACCCTCCACGCTTGCTTCGCTCTCAAGCCATGGGATATCTGTTAGTGCCTAGGGTAGAAAGAGCTACGGCAGGCTGCAGAGCTTTCTCCTACAAAGCTCCTCTGCTGTGGAATGGTCTTCCACCGGATGTGCGGGTTTCAGGTTCACTCTCAATATTCAAGTCCAGACTAAAAACACACCTGTTTAGTTTAGCGTATAGGGACACTAGTTCTAGCCCTAGCTAACTCTTCACTCCCAGGCAGACCTGTAGTGTGAGGTGTAGAGCTGGGTGGGGATCGGTGCCATTGGCTTTGGATGAACTGGATTGTCAGTGCTGTCACTCTAGCTTTGCAATCTCTTGTGGAACTGGAGTGCTGACATTTCAGGGACTCCCCATGCCGGCATTCCCACTTGCCTCTCCCTCCTACTGATGCTGCCATAGCCATATCTGCTGGAGCTTGCAGATTGCACTTCATATTGTACTCACCTAGCTTTTAGCACTGCCAATAGCCTCCTCTACTATGCCTAATTGTACATTTTATTTCCCCTACTCCTCCTGGGGGTGATGCCTGGAGACCTCAATCTATCAAGATATCCAGCACACCCGACCACCACCAGTGACGTCCCTGCATCCAGCTCGCCGTTCTGATCTTCCATGTATGACCCGCTGCCTTACCTCTGGTTGCCTGGCAATTGGAAGAAGACTCGGCTTCGGCATTGGCTTATCTTCCTTGCTCTCCTCTCTCTATTTGACTATCCCTGCCGGCCCCTGGAGGATGGGCTTCCCCTTTGAGTCTGGTCCCTCTCAAGGTTTCTTCCTTCTAGGGAGTTTTTCCTTGCCACTGTCGCCTATGGCTTACTCACTGGGGGCTTTGGGTGAGGATACTGTAAAGCGCTTTGAGACAATGTAATGTTGTGATAATGCGCTATATAAAAATAAATTTGTTGTTGTTGTTGTTGTATTAAAATTTATGATTATTAAACAAGATTAACATAAGTGCTTCATGCTACTCCAATAGAAGTATTGATTTTTCATTATATCGATACCGATATAGACACAGGTTCGATTATGGCACTATGCAAAAACATAAAGTAGCAGAGGATTCTAATATTAAAAATTAGATGTACTCTGAGTACAAATGTGTCATTACATTATAAGGACTGTTTAGGTTGTTTTCCTACCATCTCTTCTCCAGCCCCAGTCACTTCATCATGTTCCATGTCTGTGTCATCCTCAGACAAGACACTATACTGGAACTGCTTTGTTTGTTTAATATACTTCCTAAAGTTCATTAGGAAGCTCATTTTCCGTTTATTTTTGTTTTTAGTGTCCATGTTGTCCTCAGACAAGACACTGTTGTGGAACTGTGTTCGTTCCTTGATAAGCTTCTTTAAGTTTTTTAGGAAGCTCATTTTCATTTTAGTTCCACTTTTAGTGTCTGAATCTTCCTCGTGCAAGACACTGTATTGGAACTGTTTCCTTTGCTTGATGTATTTAATGAAGCTCATCAAGAGGTGCTGTCTTCCAAGGCGTCTGTTTGTCAAATGATAAAAACTTTCTACCCGTCCTGTATATGTATATGGTAATGGTTCTAGATTCTAGAACGTAGCATTGTTAGGATATGGGGCAGAGGTGGAGATCGCGACAGATGTGTCACTGTTATGCGTCGTCTTTATTAAAACATGTTAACTGTGATCACGTCCAGTTATTTGTGTTCTGCCTGACAAAACAAGATCTTCGGTTGACATAATTGCCATTTGATAGCCGCAAATGTCGTTTTTAGGGACTTTGGTATCTTGTAATCTAAAATCTTATCTATAGTCTGCAGGTAATGACGTCATTAGCATGCGTGTGGAACAGTGTGTGGACTACACGTTTGTGAGCTAGAGAAACATAGGCAAGTGTATCTGCAGACATCCAACGGTTGGATTCCAACCTCTCCGGAGGAACAGGCGTTGTCGAATTCTGTACCCCTGACGTGAAATGCACCCCCTGTCGGGAGCGAGCACTGCTCTTTTCTTCGATTCGAAGGGAGAAAATACGTATAGGTCCTCCCTATAATTACTCCCTCTTGCTAGTTTTTCTGAAAGGCAGAGGACAGCAGAAGAAGTGCCACTCTTCATCTTGTGGCTCTTCTCAGTATCATCTCCAGAAGGATACAATAATAATATAATACTTGATACTTTATTGATCCCCATGGGGAAATTGTCTTTACGCCTCCTGTCCACGAAGGGCTGCCACCCACAATGGTACCCAGGGGTTAAGGGCCTTGCTCAGGGACCCACAGACATGCTGTGGCTGGGTTTGAACCGGTAACCTGCTGATTACAGGCACACAGGCTTAGCCCACTGCACCACACGCTGTCCCCCTCAGCATTCATACTGAATGGCACTTCTTCTTCTTTGGAGATCTTCTTGGCAGCATCAGCATCTTCTTTTATCTGTCTTCATCATTCCAGTGTCATGCTCTTCCCCAGGTCCTTCTTTTGGTATACTCACTAGCTGTGATTTGTCTTCAGATGCCACCATACACTGAAACCTTACCACTGTGGCAGCATCAGCATCTTCTGCCTGCTGGGATACCACATCAGTTTCTTCATCTTCCTCAGGTCCATCTTCCTGTAAAGTCTGCAGCATATTCTGGCTACATATGCCGCCATGCACTGCCAACTGTCCACTGTGGCAGCATCAGTGTCCTCTGCCTCCTGAAGTGCCTCATCTGTTTCTTCCTCTTCCTCAAATTCTTCCTCCTGGATGGTTCCTAGCCACGTTCTACCTCCTTGTGACACCACATATTCCACAGCGTTCCCTGTACTTTTCCCTCCTACTCCCTTAACTTCCTCCACATTCACTCCCACCTCACATCCATTCTCCTCAACTCCATTTAGCATATTCATCATACTGATATCAGCCTCTGTCTCCTCTATCACAACCCTGGAGGCCTTCCCCTCAGATGTTCCCTACTATGGTACCTCCACATATTCCTCACTAATTTGCCCCCTTACCTCACCTTCCCCCCGGCTTGTCTGCTCCTTCCTAACTTTCTTTTTTTTGTTAAGGTAGCAAGTTTTATAAATTTCCCAGTCTTCAGATGAAAGGCCGTAATTACTCTGAAGACTTTGAGATGAAATGCTAGTGGTGGCTAGCAGTCCATCCTTTCCCACACAATCCCCTCCCTTACGCAAATCAGTAGTCCCCCCCAATCCCCCCTTAACCCCCCAGCCTGGACAGTGGGGAGTGTCACTGGTGAGTTCTCCTCAGTTGATCACTTCATCCCACAGGTTCCAGGCTTCCCAGTGTTGGGTGTTGGTCCATCGATCAGCTCTCTCAATTCACTCTCTGGCAAGACAAGTTGGTTAAATGAGAGATTAACCAACATGTAACAGAGATACTAAAATAAATAAAGAGCTGGAACTTCTTTAACCACACAGAAAATAGAATTGCTATAATTATTATAATAAATAATTACATGGTTCATATATATAAAAAAGAAAGAATAAAAGAAACAGTGAGCAAGATTACAAAAAAAATCTAAAATACACGATAAGTGCAATACCATATTAAACAGTAATGTCACCAATTTATAACTAGGATCAAATAGGAAACTGTGCTCCACATCAAACAAATACCCAGATGAATACTACCAAGAACTGTGTTAACACTAATCAAGTTAAGAATATTTGAAAGTGTTAATCCTGTGTACCACTGTAAATAGATGTAATGATTAGCTTGAAGCATCTAGCCTAATCCACAAGCAATGCCCCAAGTCGTTAAAACAATTTAGCACCCTGTACAGTAGAGGGCCTCAACTTCTGGTCGGTGTTCCGGTACCGTCCGCGCACAGTATTCAACCGGGCGGCGGAGAACCGGGGGTAGAGGTGCCAGCCGTCCCGTTTATTAGGGGATCGCGACGTTTTGGAAAGAAAGCTGCCCGTATTGATGCACGGAAATAAGCCATTAGCCCCGTATGTCCGTATACACCGTCAATGTCCCGCTGCTCGGCGTGGGAGCCCCGGCAAATTACTGTAAACAACATTATGAAGTCTTTGATACTGACATTGGCAAGACGCTTCTAAGAGATATTACCTGGTACATTGGGCGGAGCTTAATTTTGTTCCGCTTCTGATGTCATAAGCAGGAGGGGGCGTATCCTTTATTCTGATTGGTCGATGGCTTATTTCTATATACCATACACGCTTATTCCACGTGCTGCCGATAGGGGGCCATATGGTTTGGGAGATTGTCGTTAAACTTTAATACAATAAAAATACATTACATGTATTTATTAATGTGCTTTTTTTTATTACGATTTTAAGGAATAATAAAACATATAGCAGGATGAATGCAAGCTAGCGCATACACGTCCAGCGGCGGTCCGTCCGGCCGTAGCCACGTGTTGTTAGAGTGTTGTTTTAAAGAAGAAGAAAAACTTTAGCATTATTTTAAAAGAAAAGCAGACGGAATTTAAACAAACATGCCCCGAAAGAAAGAGAAGAGCAAATTTAAACAAGCACAAGCGCTTACAGGACAGTACTGGCGACATTTGGAAAGTTGCTGAGGTTTGTCCAAAAGTCGCTAGATTTGTCGCTAGGCGCTTTTAAAAAAAAAAAAAGTCGTCAAGGGGGTCTGAAAAGTCGCTAAATCTAGTCGCTAAGTTGGCAACACTGGTCCAGAAAGACCAGCACAGACGCCCATTTCAAAATGGCGACACTGGCGGAGCGCCAGTTATTTCAAATAAACCCCTATATCCATAACGTTTTTAAGTAATGAAGCACTTTTCTGCCAATGTGAATAATAAAGTAAAGCGCTCTGAGCATTTTCGACAGCAATAATCAAGGAATAACGCGGTTAATTCTTGTTTAAATGAGCGCATGCGCTCTCTCTCGGGCTCACTCTCATGTAGCACATGCGCGTAGATCCACACAGCATTTCCATTCAAAGAGCCAGCTCGTTGTGGCAAGCAGCTGTCAAATGGCTACCAGCGGAAATTGTTGTCGTGATGCTAACCGTTGGCCCAGGACTATGAGAAGCAGACAGCCAGCAGTCCCATCATGGCAGAATGCACACTAATTCTATATTTTATATGTTTATTTGTAAATAGTATACAATAATCTATTTCTAATTTAAATGAAAGTCGATCTCTAACACAACACCCCCGGATTGTTTAGCTGCATTTAGCTAAATTTATCTACGTCTGGTTAATCAAAAGGAATAAAGCTGTATAACTTGACAAGATGTGTGACATGTTAGACTGCACCAATCTTGCACATGCGCACTCACGCCGACACACATTTCAAAATGGCGACAACAACGGGGACACATGCTGATCTTTTATTTCAAATAAGCCCCTGTAACCACATCGTTTTTTAAGGAATAAAACTCTTTTTCGGCTAATGTGTTATTTAAAATAAAACATCTTAAGCATCTCGACAACAAGAATCAAGGAATAACGCTGGCGATCCTTGTTAAAATAACTCGCTCTCTCTCTCCATCATCCATGTCGCGCTTCTGTGTGCAGCCACGATACCCACACACCACTGTCTTTTATTGAAAACAGCTGAGGCAAGTCGTTTTCGGAACTTTAAAGTGTGTATACAATAAGTAAACGTGTGTAAAAGAAGTATAAATGGGTTATAAAGCACATAGCCAACGATAATTAATAAAGAATTTAAGCATAATAGCCCAGACGTACCATGGCCTATAGCTGGTAGAACTGAAGCTATCCTACGGCCTACAAGATAAAAGCATATGGCACCAAATTGGAATCAGTAGTCTTTAAAAGAATAAAATACATTATATGAATTTATTAAGGTGATATTCTAAATACGTTTTAAGGCATAATAATTTTAACGGGGTCACCGGACGCGTCGAGCTTTTCTAGCTAGAGAGGAAAGAGAGTCGGGCAGTTTTGAATGGTAAAAGCAGTAGTTGTGTATTGTTAACGGTTTATTTTTAACAAAATGTTCTATTTTATGTCAGTAAAAACACAGCAATCCTGTTTTTAGGGGGGATTTATGCGTATTGCGTGTCTAGACATGTCAGTCAGCTAATGTCCGCGGCAGTGGGAAACGGGGCGTCGGCGCAAGAGCTTTTGGAGTCGTGAGCGATAAGCCTATGAGAAGGAAGCGTCAACGAAACAAAATGCCCGTTGAAAAATTGTTGCAGAGTGCCTGTAACATCTCGTTTAACCGCTGGTCCTGAGTGTGAGAAACAGACAGACAGCAATCCCACCCCCGGCAGAAAGCACATTACCTCTATTTGTTAATCTGTTTTATTCATAAATAGTATAAAATAATATATTTATAATTGAAAGAAAAGTCGATGTCTAACACCACAACTCTGGGACTCTAGCATAGCCCCGGAGCCCCGCTGCGGGCCTGTGGGGCTGGATGAAGTATCTAACTTCAATTGCTTAATCAGCGTGATAAAGTGCCGTGACTTAAACGGGCATATGACAAATTAGTATAAAGTTTTAAGCCAGTAAGATTTAATTAATAAAATAATTTAGTTGTATTTTGTTAGTTTTATTTTCAATAAAATGCACCCAGTGCATTATTAATTTAATAGATGCAGGAACTAGTGAGCGGTATTTAGCAACATACATCAAAAACATCTTCAAGATTCCAATATAGAAGGTAACTGACAAAGTTTTCAAGCAGAATTCTCTGCTTCTCCAATGCTCTGGTGACTCAATAGCTGCTGTAATGTTCATGTAAGTTTCATAGCTAGGTGTCCCAATACTTTTGTCCAAATAGTCTCGTTGTAACTGTTCAGTTGCAAATTTCCAGTTCTGTAAGTTGGCAACATTGTTAGTAACTATGTTTTTGGGAAGCGTACAACAGGTTAGCAGGGGAATCGTAAACACCATTATGAAGTCTTTCATACTGACATTGGCAAGAGTCTTCTATACTACCTGTAGCCTACTCTTGGTTAGCAAAGCAAATCAATACTGAAGTCAAAAGAACTCAAAGTAGAAGTCCAAATTCATTACAAACAACATGTTTATCAGCTGTACAGCTTGCTGTTTAGAGTTCTTGATTAAAATTGCATGAAAAAACTAGGATTGACTGAGATGCAAAAGAATTTCAATGTTCTTGAAACAATGCTAAAAACAGTTATGGCTATGCTAATGTTGCACCTAAGTTTAAGTATTATAGGGATGTGTGGCAAAGTAGAAAGAATACATTTTAAAATAAGGACTTCATTTCCATTTGAGTATGTCTCGTTCCAAACTAAGCTGTTATCCATAGCAGAGAGAACTCGGCAGTAACCCACTTTGTCCTACACCCTGAGGGAACTTATTTACTTGTTTGTTTGGCAGAAGCAGCGTTGGCCAGTTCTTGAAGTATTGGGGATTAAGGGTTTGCTGATGGACTCAATGGAGAAATCATTCTGCCATCCGTGGGATTTGAACCAATGACCTTCAATTTTAAGAGACAAGGCCCTAACATGCAGGACCAGACACTGCCCCCAAAAGAGACACACACGGCCCCAACCACGCTGCGAGCAGGGTTTGAACCTGCGTGGGGAATCCCCATTGGATTTCAAGTCCAACGCCTTAACCACTCGGCCATCACAGCTGTCTGTCCAGAGGTCATTGCCACTGCCTATGGTAGTTCAACCTAACCAACATCCGAAGTGAACTGTTTCCCAAAACCGTCATACCACAGTAGTTTGAACCACGTTAGTTAGTTGGGACTACTGTAGTTCGTACTACAATGCAATGACTGAAACTTTTAAAAGAATGGTTTAAAATAAGATGAACAGGTAGATATTTCTATAGTTTGTTCAATCACTGTATACTTTGAAAGTTTATTAATAAAATAGAAAAGACAAGATACGCTTATTTGTGCAGAACATTTCACAAGTATTTTACGGAGATCAAATCACACAGAATAGCATTATACAGTAAGAATGACACGTGAAGTCAACCCAGAAGGCTCCCTCTTGGCTATGGGGATCAGTCCAGAAACTTTCACGGCTTAAGGCGACAGCATAAACCACCGTACCACCATGCCACTGCACTAAGTGCTTGCAACATTTATGTAACTTACGCATTTAGTCTGTCTGCAATTCATTGCCAAGCCAACTCCCTGGCTGTATTTATGGCCACAGTATTGCCTTTTTTAGCAATTACATCTTTCTATTTTTCATACAGCTCCATCAGCAGTGTTTGTTCTGCCACAGAAAAAACACCACTCTCGTTTTACACGCTTTCCAACTCATCTGATCAATCTATCATTCATTTATGCTTCTTAAATATCTTTGGTGTGCGCAGTAAATGAGACTATGTAAGTCTGTCTTGTATGAGCCTTTATTGGTTAAAACTGGACTGCGTTAGTGGAACGACGTAAGGCATAGAGATGGTGCTTGTCTGAGCCTGACTTTTCTGGGAAATTCTGGCTTTCTTTAGTTATTTTCATGGCAGAAGCAGGGTTGGCCAGTCCCTGAATAATGGGGAATGAGGGTTTGTTGATGGTCTCAATGTAGAAATCATTCTGGCAAGCACGCGATTTCAACCAGTGACCTTCAATTTTAAGGGATAGAGCCCTAACAGGCAGGACCACACACTGCCCCCAAAATGGACACACACGCTGCGAGCTGGGTTTGAACCTGCGTGGGGAATCCCCATTGGATTTCGAGTCCAACGCCTTAATCACTCGGCCATCACAGCTGTCTGTCATGCCTCCCTTCTTTTTGCATGGAGTGTCAATGTGATTTGTTCAGTAAATGACATACTGACAGATTTAGGAATTACTTCTGTCTGCTTTTATATCCTGGTAAGAAAACTGCAAATGTAGTGCAGATGCAAACAGAGCCCTTCTATGTCCATCTTTCCATCAGCCATGCATTCAGGTTTACAAACCCTTGTGAAAAAAGGGTCATTCTGAAGAGCTCAGGGAATTCAAGCATGGTCCTGTCATAGCATGCCACCTTTGTAATAAGCAAGTGCATGAAATGTTTTCCCTACTAGATATTCAACGGTCAATTGTAAGTGGTGTGATTCCAAAGCGGAAGTGTTTTGGCACACCAGCAACTCAGCCAGAAAGCGGCAGCCCATGTAAATGTAACCTTGGGCTGCAAGGTTACGCAACCCCGACTACGCCACCAGAGGCCCTGCCCCTCAGGACTTCAAATTAACCCCACGACTTCCCTTTGCATGAACACACAGAGACGCATATCCCAGAATTAAAACAATTTATTAACAATAATTTAAAACTGAACCCTCCCAGTCAGTAAACAATTACCAGCATATGACACCACTAAAACACACAAACGGGGTTGAGAGCAAAACTCAGGTGCTGGTGGTCCAATACTATAATCACGCCTTAACCCCTTAGCCAGCCAGGGAAGGTGCTTACCTGCAAGAAGAAAAAGGAAGGGGAGACACCACACACATACCCCCCAAGGGCACACACATCCAAGTGGGAGTTAATATCAAAATCACAGCAAACCACATCCTGGAGTTAATACTTCTCACTCACCCCACATTCACTCCATGCAGTGCAAGAATACAACCTCCAACCCCCAAACTCCAGCACCACATTCACTGGCTCTCCGCTGTAAATGGGGAAGAGACTAAACTACCCTCCAGACCTCCTACTATACCAGCCAGCACCCAGTTAGCCCCGATAACCACGCCCCCCTTATTCACAACAATGCCGGTACAACGCACATAATCTTACAAAACAAAATCAAAACCAGGCAAAACAGCAGTGACCAGCTCCTGAGCATCAGCATGGACCCGGACACACTTGTCACCCCGAACCCAGCCTAGGAAGAAGATCAACAGCCCTTACATACCCGGAAGAGAACGGAAATGCACTCAGCCACCCCGTCCAACCCCTATTACTCATTACCTTATGCCGCAGCCGGGACACGGAACCAACCGCTCACCACCATTTCCGTCGCTCGCAGAAGTATCGCGGCAGCAATCGAACCTCCCCCACTAGCGGCTTCCCACCGCTTTTATCCATGCTGATCCCAATTAAGACGCCATCATGAACCGCCCCCATTTACCTAATCAGCGTCTCATACATACCGCCGGATACGGGATCCGCGGATGACGTCATCCCTAGCGATCACCGGTTACATTCTACCCCCTCCATTTGAATCGACGTCCCGTCGTTCCCACTCCCGTAGCCACCCCGGGAGACAGACAAGTCAATCCCTAGAAGCCACAAGACTCCCCTCCGAGGGTTCCCCCGCCAAACCCAGTGCCCCCGAGGTTACAGCCCCAATGCTAGTGCTCACCACAGAAGCTGGAAGGCGATGTGGATTAGAATGTTGCCCCGCCGTTACCCGAGTGCTCCGGCGCAGGGCTCCAGCCTCAACCCTGGCAGATGGACTATCCAGGGGCCAACCACCTCCTCCTGCAACCGAGCTAGGGTCCTCAACCCCAAGGTCAACTTCCTGTACCCCAGTGGAACAGGGCCTAGGCAGTGCCCTTGTCAACTCCCCCTCAGACACCCCTGGCACAGTCACGATCACCCCCGAAACTGACCCTTCATCATAATCGGCCATGTCTAGCCGGCAAGGATCCCCAAGCCCCGGTCCCCTGGGTTCCTCCCTGGGCCCCGGGGGCGGATGCCTGCTCTGCAGAACACACTTCATCATGATCCGGTGTACCTGCTGTACTTGTTCCAAATCCTGAAGGGGTGCCACAGTATACACTACTCCCCCAGGCGCAGGCGCTCGCAACACTTGGTACACCACTGGGGACCAAACATCCTGGATTTTATTCCGGCCCCGCACTGAATGGTTACGCAAATGCACCAATTGACCCACCTCCAAAGGTGCACACAGGGCCCTTGAATCATGCCTTGCTTTCCGATGGTCGGCTGCACGTTTCAACTTCCCCTGGACGCTACTAAATGCCACCTCCAGGCGCCTCTGATGTTCTTGCACCCACTCACACATCATACCCCTCCACGGGTCCGACCTCCGACCCAAGAGAAAATCCACAGGTAACTGATGTTCCTGACCAAACATCAGGAAGTGTGGAGACTCACCAGTAGTCTGATGTAGGGTCGTTTTATAACTAAACACCAACTGTGGAAGATACTGTGGCCAGTGGCTCTTCTGTTCTGTCGACAGGGTGCGTAATAAGTTATGCATTGTGCGATTGAAGCGCTCGCACTGACCATTCCGTTGTGGATGATAAGGGGTAGTGCGAGTCTTCTGGATGTTATACAGATCACACAACTGATGAACAATCGCACTCTCAAAACACCGACCCTGATCAGAATGGAGCCTTGCTGGAACTCCAAAACGATAGAACCATTCCCTGAGGAGAACACCAGCCACCGTAGAAGCTCGCTGGTCCCGAGTGGGTATAACCTGCGTGAATTTGGAAAATACATCAGTTAATACCAACACTTGTTCCAACCCATCCCTAGAGGGCTCCAAAAATGAGAAGTCTATGGCTAACACTTCATTTGGCCTATTTGCTAGCAAATGGCCCATCGGCGCTCGTCCCTGTGTCTGAGAAGACTTAGCGAGCATACAACGCTCACACTGCTCACACCATTCCCTAATGTCCTTGGCCATCCCTGGCCAAAAACACCTCTGGCGGACCAAAGCCGCTGTCCGCTCGTTGCCCTGATGTCCCTGGGCATCATGCAACTGGTACAACACCTCTCTCATTAAAGATGCCGGGAGTAGGAATTGCAACCACCCCTCTCCCCCATCCGGCCTAAAGACCCTACGGTGCAGGAGACCATCTGCCACTATGAGGCGGTCCCACTCCCGCAACAACAGTCGTGCGGCAGGCAACAAACCCTCTCGTTCTGCTTGACTCGGCTTACGTCCTGCCTCCCAAAAAGGAAGAACAGCACTAATGGTAGGATCCATCTCCTGAAGCTTCCTCAACTCAGCCGAGGAACGCTGCGGGAGCACTGTCATAGCTGATTGCGTCACCGGTGGCACCCTTCCCGAAATGGCCTCCTGTAGAGGGGATGGCAACACACCTTCCGGGAACAGGGATACCAAACTCTCAGAATTAAGCTCTAGTTGTTGCCGCGACAGCGCATCAGCATTTCTATTCGTCCTGCCAGGCCTATAGCGAACCGAAAAATTAAACGCTGCCAGCTCAGCCACCCACCTCTGTTCAGTGGCCCCCAACTTGGCAGTGCTCAGATGGCTTAAAGGATTATTATCGGTCCACACTACACACTGCTGGCCCCATAAATATTCCCGGAATTTGTCGGTCATTGCCCACTTCAACCCCAAAAATTCCAGCTTCATAGAACTGTACTTCCTCTCAGCTGGATTGAGGCTCCGGCTAGCATAGGCCACAGGACGCACCTTTCCCTCCTGCTCCTGTGAAAGCACAGCCCCTAGTCCATGATGACTAGCATCCACCTCCAAAATGAAAGGCAGAGAAAAGTTTGCAAAAGCCAGAGTCGGAGCACTAATCAGTCGTACCTTCAGCTGCTGGAAGCTCTCCTCGCATCCGTCTGGCCACACCTCCGCCAACCTCAATTTCTGGCCCCTACGACCGCTACCCCCCCCTTGTTCTGCTACCAGGCGATGTAGGGGGCCCGCCAGTCTGGCAAATCCCTCTACAAAGCGGCGATAATAACTGGCGAAACCCAGGAAAGACCGCAATTCCTGGATGTTCCTCGGCCTAGGCCAATTTGCTACTGCAGACACCTTCTCCGGGTCGGTAGAGACGCCATCCCGGGAGATCCGATGGCCAAGGTAGCGCACCTCCTTCCCAAAAAAGCAACACTTCTCCAGATTAGCCTTCACTCCCTCCCTCTGTAGTCGTCCCAACACCAACTCCAGACGCTTCAGATGTTCACCTGCATCAGAGGAAAAGATGATAATATCATCCAAGTACAACCATAAAGACTGCCCATTCTGATCCCCAAAAATCCGTTCCATCAATCGCTGGAATGTACTAGGCGCATTACACAACCCAAAGGGCATTCTATTAAACTCGAATAGCCCAAAGGGGGTACAAAAAGCTGTCTTCGGACGATCACTCTCGGTTACAGGGATTTGATGGTATCCACTCGACAAGTCAATAGTGGAAAACCACTGAGCCCCGGATAGAGAGTCTAATGTCTCCTCGATGCGAGGCAGGGGAAATGCATCCCTACGGGTTTTGCTATTCAACTGCCGATAATCCACACACATCCTCAAGCGGCCATCCTTCTTTTTCACCAGCACAATGGGAGAGGCAAAGGGGCTGCAACTTTCCCGAATAACTTGACTATCTAACAATTGATGAATATGAGCCCTCACAGCCTCATAATCCGACGGGGGGATACGTCTAAACCTTTGTCTGACCGGCTTATCATCCATAAGGGGAATATCATGTGACAGGAGCGTAGTACATCCCAAGTCACCCTCTGATGACGAAAACACTCCAGCATATTGCCTCAACACACCCCTAACACGTTCCTGCTCTACTGAGGGCAATACTGACAGGTCAAGTCCCTGAATTTGCTCCAACACTGAATGGTAAGCACCCATATGGGCATTCACAGAAAGGGTTACCCCACCCAAGGTACTCCCCTCCCCAAGGGGCTGATCTACCGGCCCCACCTTCTCTGTCACCCCGGGAGGCAGACTTACTACTTGGGCCTGTGTCACTATACCCACTGGACAGCGCGGATAAAGAGTGGCCATAGTTTTGTTGACATTCAAAATGGGAACATACACAGTCCCCTTGGTTACTCTGAGGAAAGCCGGAAGGGGCAACAAACTACTTGGAAGCTGCCGAGCGGCACTGGTGGGCTCAAATACAACTTCCCCTAAAGCCCCACCCAGCTTTTCGGCACAGGTTGCTGCCACAAATTTAACTGTTCCCCCAGGTATATAAATAGCCTTTCGTCCTCTTACTTTTACCAATCCCCTGGAGGGAGGATCATTAACCGGAGCTTGCTGGCAAAACTGGAACGCCTCCTTCCACCGTTGAGCCTCTAGGCCAATGGTGGAACCATCAAAGAGGGCTGAACCATGCTGGACAAATAATTCAGTATAACATTCCCTGATCACATTCATCCCCAGCACCCCTGGTGTACTAGAGCCACCTGACCCAGGAGGATCCCTAACCACCAACCAGCCCCTCTTTGGTAGATGTTTACCCAAAACCTCAACTGCCAACTCAACATAGCCCACATAAGGTATTTCAAGACCATTTGCCGCCTGTAAATGCAACCAATTACACTCCTTCAATTGGCCCTGCATATGCTCCCGGAAGAGACTCTCCGGTAGTGTTGACACCATTGACCCTGTATCTAACAAACACTTCACCCCTACCCCCCCTACTTTGACAGTTACTGTAGGGCACTGGCCTACCAATGAGGAGATGGCCTGACTTACCGGGGTAGGCCGACAGGAGCCAATGTTGCCCCCTTCCAATGAGTGGCTCAGCACATTGGAGGGGCCTAGTTTTCCGGAAGCTGGGACGCAACACCGGCCTGGCCAGCAGAAACCCGGAAACCTGACAACTCAACCCGTTCATTATCACACTCCCGTGCATAGTGGCCCGGCTGCTGACACCTACGACAAATAACAGTACCGGAGCGACTCGGGCCCCTCGGCTGCTGCGAACCTGATAGGGCCGAAACACTTTTGGTCAGGAAATTCAATTGCTCCTGGTGTTTTAGCAACATTCTCTTTAGCTCTGCTAACTCTACACCAGTAGGTGCAGGGGGTAAAGACTCAACCTTAGGTGGGGGTCGAGTGTAATGCATAGCACACAGTGAGGGCACAGAATGACTCCTACCCCTCCCACATTCACTGGGCCTCCCCTCCCGCTCCCATCGGATGGCTTCGGCCCGAACATCAAGCATGGACAACTGGGGGGCCTGGCGGACAAAACGCTTCAACTCCCTACGCAGAGCTGGATCATACACATACTCCACAAACTGATCACGCAACAACATATCTGAATTAGGGACAGAATCCGGAGCATGTTGTAACACTTTATCCATCAATGAACAAAGAGCATGAGAATATTCCTGCAATGATTCCCCCTCATGTTGTTTACGTGAAAAGAACCCCTCCTGTAACTCAACATAGGACTTAGCACAACCATACAAGTCCTTCAAAATGGCAGCGATCACAGCAGGGTCCTCCCTTTCAGCCCTACTCCGATACCGAATTTCAGCCTTAGCCTCCCCATCTAGATGATCATACATAAAATAAGCTTCCTCCAATCCATTCAGATGTCGGGCCCTCACGCTAGCCTTTACCTCCTCCAACCATTCATCCACCCCAATCCCAAAAGTTCCCCGAAACACCGGGCACCTCCGCTCCCTGGGAATATACAACCGTTCCATCCCAGTGTTAACCAACTGCCCGTCAGTCCTCGCCGATGACCCGCTGGTGCTTGGCTGTACGGTGGTATGCTCCCGCCGAAGATGTTCATTCTCGGCCTGCAGCTGTTGCACCAAGTCCTTAAGTCCTTGAACCTCTTCAGACATGGCTCCTCCCCACACTGCAGGATGTAACACAATTCCAGCCCCAGCTGGTACAGGTAATGTCCCTCGATGGGCCACTGCTGTTTTGCCTACCAATCTCAAATCAATCCACTAATAACAAACCAAAAACTGGAATACTTGTCTCTGGTAAGAAGATGCAGAATCCTGCCGACTACGCCAGATTGTAACCTTGGGCTGCAAGGTTACGCAACCCCGACTACGCCACCAGAGGCCCTGCCCCTCAGGACTTCAAATTAACCCCACGACTTCCCTTTGCATGAACACACAGAGACGCATATCCCAGAATTAAAACAATTTATTAACAATAATTTAAAACTGAACCCTCCCAGTCAGTAAACAATTACCAGCATATGACACCACTAAAACACACAAACGGGGTTGAGAGCAAAACTCAGGTGCTGGTGGTCCAATACTATAATCACGCCTTAACCCCTTAGCCAGCCAGGGAAGGTGCTTACCTGGAAGAAGAAAAAGGAAGGGGAGACACCACACACATACCCCCCAAGGGCACACACATCCAAGTGGGAGTTAATATCAAAATCACAGCAAACCACATCCTGGAGTTAATACTTCTCACTCACCCCACATTCACTCCATGCAGTGCAAGAATACAACCTCCAACCCCCAAACTCCAGCACCACATTCACTGGCTCTCCGCTGTAAATGGGGAAGAGACTAAACTACCCTCCAGACCTCCTACTATACCAGCCAGCACCCAGTTAGCCCCGATAACCACGCCCCCCTTATTCACAACAATGCCGGTACAACGCACATAATCTTACAAAACGAAATCAAAACCAGGCAAAACAGCAGTGACCAGCTCCTGAGCATCAGCATGGACCCGGACACACTTGTCACCCCGAACCCAGCCTAGGAAGAAGATCAACAGCCCTTACATACCCGGAAGAGAACGGAAATGCACTCAGCCACCCCGTCCAACCCCTATTACTCATTACCTTATGCCGCAGCCGGGACACGGAACCAACCGCTCACCACCATTTCCGTCGCTCGCAGAAGTATCGCGGCAGCAATCGAACCTCCCCCACTAGCGGCTTCCCACCGCTTTTATCCACGCTGATCCCAATTAAGACGCCATCATGAACCGCCCCCATTTACCTAATCAGCGTCGCATACATACCGCCGGATACGGGATCCGCGGATGACGTCATCCCTAGCGATCACCGGTTACATTCAGTAACAGAGCAGGGTCGCCGACTGCTGAGGAGCATAGTGCATAAAAGATGCCAATGCTCTGGTGACTCAATAGCTGCTTTAATGTTCATGTAAGTTTCATGGCCAGGTGTCCCAATACTTTTGTCCAAATAGTCTCGTTGTAACTGTTCAGTTGGAATCCCCATTGGATTTCAAGTCCAACGCCTTAACCACTCGGCCATCACAGCTGTCTGTCCAGAGGTCATTGCCACTGCCTATGGTAGTTCAACCTAACCAACATCCGAAGTGAACTGTTTCCCAAAACCGTCATACCACAGTAGTTTGAACCACGTTAGTTAGTTGGGACTACTGTAGTTCGTACTACAATGCAATGACTGAAACTTTTAAAAGAATGGTTTAAAATAAGATGAACAGGTAGATATTTCTATAGTTTGTTCAATCACTGTATACTTTGAAAGTTTATTAATAAAATAGAAAAGACAAGATACGCTTATTTGTGCAGAACATTTCACAAGTATTTTACGGAGATCAAATCACACAGAATAGCATTATACAGTAAGAATGACACGTGAAGTCAACCCAGAAGGCTCCCTCTTGGCTATGGGGATCAGTCCAGAAACTTTCACGGCTTAAGGCGACAGCATAAACCACCGTACCACCATGCCACTGCACTAAGTGCTTGCAACATTTATGTAACTTACGCATTTAGTCTGTCTGCAATTCATTGCCAAGCCAACTCCCTGGCTGTATTTATGGCCACAGTATTGCCTTTTTTAGCAATTACATCTTTCTATTTTTCATACAGCTCCATCAGCAGTGTTTGTTCTGCCACAGAAAAAACACCACTCTCGTTTTACACGCTTTCCAACTCATCTGATCAATCTATCATTCATTTATGCTTCTTAAATATCTTTGGTGTGCGCAGTAAATGAGACTATGTAAGTCTGTCTTGTATGAGCCTTTATTGGTTAAAACTGGACTGCGTTAGTGGAACGACGTAAGGCATAGAGATGGTGCTTGTCTGAGCCTGACTTTTCTGGGAAATTCTGGCTTTCTTTAGTTATTTTCATGGCAGAAGCAGGGTTGGCCAGTCCCTGAATAATGGGGAATGAGGGTTTGTTGATGGTCTCAATGTAGAAATCATTCTGCCAAGCACGCGATTTCAACCAGTGACCTTCAATTTTAAGGGATAGAGCCCTAACAGGCAGGACCACACACTGCCCCCAAAATGGACACACACGCTGCGAGCAGGGTTTGAACCTGCGTGGGGAATCCCCATTGGATTTCAAGTCCAACGCCTTAACCACTCGGCCATCACAGCTGTCTGTCATGCCTCCCTTCTTTTTGCATGGAGTGTCAATGTGATTTGTTCAGTAAATGACATACTGACAGATTTAGGAATTACTTCTGTCTACTTTTATATCCTGGTAAGAAAACTGCAAATGTAGTGCAGATGCAAACAGAGCCCTTCTATGTCCATCTTTCCATCAGCCATGCAATCAGGTTTACAAACCCTTGTGAAAAAAGGGTCATTCTGAAGAGCTCAGGGAATTCAAGCATGGTCCTGTCATAGCATGCCACCTTTGTAATAAGCAAGTGCATGAAATGTTTTCCCTACTAGATATTCAACGGTCAATTGTAATTGGTGTGATTCCAAAGCGGAAGTGTTTTGGCACACCAGCAACTCAGCCACAAAGCGGCAGACCATGTAAAGTAGCAGAGCAGGGTCGCCGACTGCTGAGGAGCATAGTGCATAAAAGATGCCAATGCTCTGGTGACTCAATAGCTGCTGTAATGTTCATGTAAGTTTCATGGCCAGGTGTCCCAATACTTTTGTCCAAATAGTCTCGTTGTAACTGTTCAGTTGCAAATTTCCAGTTCTGTAAGTTGGCAACATTGTTAGTAACTATGCTTTTGGGAAGCGTACAACAGGTTAGCAGGGGAATCGTAAACACCATTATGAAGTCTTTCATACTGACATTGGCAAGAGTCTTCTATACTACCTGTAGCCTACTCTTGGTTAGCAAAGCAAATCAATACTGAAGTCAAAAGAACTCAAAGTAGAAGTCCAAATTCATTACAAACAACATGTTTATCAGCTGTACAGCTTGCTGTTTAGAGTTCTTGATTAAAATTGCATGAAAAAACTAGGATTGACTGAGATTCAAAAGAATTTCAATGTTCTTGAAACAATGCTAAAAACATAGTTATGGCTATGGTAATGTTGCACCTAAGTTTAAGTATTATAGGGATGTGTGGCAAAGTAGAAAGAATACATTTTAAAATAAGGACTTCATTTCCATATGAGTATGTCTCGTTCCAAACTAAGCTGTTATCCATAGCAGAGAGAACTCGGCAGTTACCCACTTTGTCCTACACCCTGAGGGAACTTATTTACTTGTTTGTTTGGCAGAAGCAGCGTTGGCCAGTTCTTGAAGTATTGGGGATTAACGGTTTGCTGATGGACTCAATGGAGAAATCATTCTGCCATCCGTGGGATTTGAACCAATGACCTTCAATTTTAAGAGACAAGGCCCTAACATGCAGGACCAGACACTACCCCCAAAAGAGACACACACGGCCCCAACCACGCTGCGAGCAGGGTTTGAACCTGCGTGGGGAATCCCCATTGGATTTCAAGTCCAACGTCTTAACCACTCGGCCATCACAGCTGTCCGTACGGTGGTCATTGGCACTGCCTATGGTAGTTCAACCTAACCAACATCCGAAGTGAACTGTTTGCCAAAACCGTCATACCACAGTAGTTTGAAGCACGTTAGTTAGTTGGGACTACTGTAGTTCGTACTACAATGCAATGACTGAAACTTTTAAAAGAATGGTTTAAAATAAGATGAACAGGAAGATATTTCTATAGTTTGTTCAATCACTGTAATACTTTGAAAGTTTATTAATAAAATAGAAAAGACAAGATACGCTTATTTGTGCAGAACATTTCACAAGTATTTTACGGAGATCAAATCACACAGAATAGCATTATACAGTAAGAATGACACGTGAAGTCAACCCAGAAGGCTCCCTCTTGGCTATGGGGATCAGTCCAGAAACTTTCACGGCTTAAGGCGACAGCATAAACCACCGTACCACCATGCCACTGCACTAAGTGCTTGCAATATTTATGTAACTTACGCATTTAGTCTGTCTGCAATTCATTGCCAAGCCAACTCCCTGGCTGTATTTATGGCCACAGTATTGCCTTTTTTAGCAATTACATCTTTCTATTTTTCATACAGCTCCATCAGCAGTGTTTGTTCTGCCACAGTAAAAAACACCACTCTCGTTTTACACGCTTTCCAACTCATCTGATCAATCTATCATTCATTTATGCTTCTTAAATATCTTTGGTGTGCGCAGTAAATGAGACTATGTAAGTCTGTCTTGTATGAGCCTTTATTGGTTAAAACTGGACTGCGTTAGTGGAACGACGTAAGGCATAGAGATGGTGCTAGTCTGAGCCTGACTTTTCTGGGAAAGTCTGGCTTTCTTTAGTTATTTTCATGGCAGAAGCAGGGTTGGCCAGTCCCTGAATAATGGGGAATAAGGGTTTGTTGATGGTCTCAATGTAGAAATCATTCTGCCAAGCACGCGATTTCAACCAGTGACCTTCAATTTTAAGGGATAGAGCCCAAACACTGCCCCCAAAATGGACACACACGCTGCGAGCAGGGTTTGAACCTGCGTGGGGAATCCCCATTGGATTTCAAGTCCAACGCCTTAACCACTCGGCCATCACAGCTGTCTGTCATGCCTCCCTTCTTTTTGGATGGAGTGTCAATGTGATTTGTTCAGTAAATGACATACTGACAGATTTAGGAATTACTTCTGTCTGCTTTTATATCCTGGTAAGAAAACTGCAAATGTAGTGCAGATGCAAACAGAGCCCTTCTATGTCCATCTTTCCATCAGCCATGCAATCAGGTTTACAAACCCTTGTGAAAAAAGGGTCATTCTGAAGAGCTCAGGGAATTCAAGCATGGTCCTGTCATAGCATGCCACCTTTGTAATAAGCAAGTGCATGAAATGTTTTCCCTACTAGATATTCAACGGTCAATTGTAAGTGGTGTGATTCCAAAGCGGAAGTGTTTTGGCACACCAGCAACTCAGCCACAAAGCGGCAGACCATGTAAAGTAACAGAGCAGGGTCGCCGACTGCTGAGGAGCATAGTGCATAAATGATGCCAGTGCTCTGGTGACTCAATAGCTGCTGTAATGTTCATGTAAGTTTCATGGCCAGGTGTCCCAATACTTTTGTCCAAATAGTCTCGTTGTAACTGTTCAGTTGCAAATTTCCAGTTCTGTAAGTTGGCAACATTGTTAGTAACTATGTTTTTGGGAAGCGTACAACAGGTTAGCAGGGGAATCGTAAACACCATTATGAAGTCTTTCATACTGACATTGGCAAGAGTCTTCTATACTACCTGTAGCCTACTCTTGGTTAGCAAAGCAAATCAATACTGAAGTCAAAAGAACTCAAAGTAGAAGTCCAAATTCATGACAAACAACATGTTTATCAGCTGTACAGCTTGCTGTTTAGAGTTCTTGATTAAAATTGCATGAAAAAACTAGGATTGACTGAGATGCAAAAGAATTTCAATGTTCTTGAAACAATGCTAAAAACATAGTTATGGCTATGCTAATGTTGCACCTAAGTTTAAGTATTATAGGGATGTGTGGCAAAGTAGAAAGAATACATTTTAAAATAAGGACTTCATTTCCATATGAGTATGTCTCGTTCCAAACTAAGCTGTTATCCATAGCAGAGAGAACTCGGCAGTAACCCACTTTGTCCTACACTCTGAGGGAACTTATTTACTTGTTTGTTTGGCAGAAGCAGCGTTGGCCAGTTCTTGAAGTATTGGGGATTAAGGGTTTGCTGATGGACTCAATGGAGAAATCATTCTGCCATCCGTGGGATTTGAACCAATGACCTTCAATTTTAAGAGACAAGGCCCTAACATGCAGGACCAGACACTGCCCCCAAAAGAAACACACACGGCCCCAACCACGCTGCGAGCAGGGTTTGAACCTGCGTGGGGAATCCCCATTGGATTTCAAGTCCAACGCCTTAACCACTCGGCCATCACAGCTGTCTGTCCAGTGGTCATTGCCACTGCCTATGGTAGTTCAACCTAACCAACATCCGAAGTGAACTGTTTCCCAAAACCGTCATACCACAGTAGTTTGAACCACGTTAGTTAGTTGGGACTACTGTAGTTCGTACTACAATGCAATGACTGAAACTTTTAAAAGAATGGTTTAAAATGAGATGAACAGGAAGATATTTCTATAGTTTGTTCAATCACTGTATTCTTTGAAAGTTTATTGATAAAATAGAAAAGATAAGATACGCTTATTTGTGCAGAACATTTCACAAGTATTTTACGGAGATCAAATCACACAGAATAGCATTATACAGTAAGAATGACACGTGAAGTCAACCCAGAAGGCTCCCTCTTGGCTATGGGGATCAATCCAGAAACTTTCACGGCTTAAGGCGACAGCGTAAACCACCGTACCACCATGCCACTGCACTAAGTGCTTGCAACATTTATGTAACTTACGCATTTAGTCTGTCTGCAATTCATTGCCAAGCCAACTCCCTGGCTGTATTTATGGCCACAGTATTGCCTTTTTTAGCAATTACATCTTTCTATTTTTCATACAGCTCCATCAGCAGTGTTTGTTCTGCCACAGAAAAAAACACCACTCTCGTTTTACACGCTTTCCAACTCATCTGATCAATCTATCATTCATTTATGCTTCTTAAATATCTTTGGTGTGCGCAGTAAATGAGACTATGTAAGTCTGTCTTGTATGAGCCTTTATTGGTTAAAACTGGACTGCGTTAGTGGAACGACGTAAGGCATAGAGATGGTGCTAGTCTGAGCCTGACTTTTCTGGGAAAGTCTGGCTTTCTTTAGTTATTTTCATGGCAGAAGCAGGGTTGGCCAGTCCCTGAATAATGGGGAATAAGGGTTTGTTGATGGTCTCAATGTAGAAATCATTCTGCCAAGCATGCGATTTCAACCAGTGACCTTCAATTTTAAGGGATAGAGCCCAAACACTGCCCCCAAAATGGACTCACACGCTGCGAGCAGGGTTTGAACCTGCGTGGGGAATCCCCATTGGATTTCGAGTCCAACGCCTTAACCACTCGGCCATCACAGCTGTCTGTCATGCCTCCCTTCTTTTTGGATGGAGTGTCAATGTGATTTGTTCAGTAAATGACATACTGACAGATTTAGGAATTACTTCTGTCTGCTTTTATATCCTGGTAAGAAAACTGCAAATGTAGTGCAGATGCAAACAGAGCCCTTCTATGTCCATCTTTCCATCAGCCATGCAATCAGGTTTACAAACCCTTGTGAAAAAAGGGTCATTCTGAAGAGCTCAGGGAATTCAACCATGGTCCTGTCATAGCATGCCACCTTTGTAATAAGCAAGTGCATGAAATGTTTTCCCTACTAGATATTCAACGGTCAATTGTAAGTGGTGTGATTCCAAAGCGGAAGTGTTTTGGCACACCAGCAACTCAGCCACAAAGCGGCAGACCATGTAAAGTAACAGAGCAGGGTCGCCGACTGCTGAGGAGCATAGTGCATAAATGATGCCAGTGCTCTGGTGACTCAATAGCTGCTGTAATGTTCATGTAAGTTTCATGGCCAGGTCTCCCAATACTTTTGTCCAAATAGTCTCGTTGTAACTGTTCAGTTGCAAATTTCCAGTTCTGTAAGTTGGCAACATTGTTAGTAACTATGTTTTTGGGAAGCGTACAACAGGTTAGCAGGGGAATCGTAAACACCATTATGAAGTCTTTCATACTGACATTGGCAAGAGTCTTCTATACTACCTGTAGCCTACTCTTGGTTAGCAAAGCAAATCAATACTGAAGTCAAAAGAACTCAAAGTAGAAGTCCAAATTCATGACAAACAACATGTTTATCAGCTGTACAGCTTGCTGTTTAGAGTTCTTGATTAAAATTGCATGAAAAAACTAGGATTGACTGAGATGCAAAAGAATTTCAATGTTCTTGAAACAATGCTAAAAACATAGTTATGGCTATGCTAATGTTGCACCTAAGTTTAAGTATTATAGGGATGTGTGGCAAAGTAGAAAGAATACATTTTAAAATAAGGACTTCATTTCCATTTGAGTATGTCTCGTTCCAAACTAAGCTGTTATCCATAGCAGAGAGAACTCGGCAGTAACCCACTTTGTCCTACACCCTGAGGGAACTTATTCACTTGTTTGTTTGGCAGAAGCAGCGTTGGCCAGTTCTTGAAGTATTGGGGATTAAGGGTTTGCTGATGGACTCAATGGAGAAATCATTCTGCCATCCGTGGGATTTGAACCAATGACCTTCAATTTTAAGAGACAAGGCCCTAACATGCAGGACCAGACACTGCCCCCAAAAGAAACACACACGGCCCCAACCACGCTGCGAGCAGGGTTTGAACCTGCGTGGGGAATCCCCATTGGATTTCAAGTCCAACGCCTTAACCACTCGGCCATCACAGCTGTCTGTCCAGTGGTCATTGCCACTGCCTATGGTAGTTCAACCTAACCAACATCCGAAGTGAACTGTTTCCCAAAACCGTCATACCACAGTAGTTTGAACCACGTTAGTTAGTTGGGACTACTGTAGTTCGTACTACAATGCAATGACTGAAACTTTTAAAAGAATGGTTTAAAATGAGATGAACAGGAAGATATTTCTATAGTTTGTTCAATCACTGTATTCTTTGAAAGTTTATTAATAAAATAGAAAAGACAAGATACGCTTATTTGTGCAGAACATTTCACAAGTATTTTACGGAGATCAAATCACACAGAATAGCATTATACAGTAAGAATGACACGTGAAGTCAACCCAGAAGGCTCCCTCTGGGCTATGGGGATCAGTCCAGAAACTTTCACGGCTTAAGGCGACAGCATAAACCACCGTACCACCATGCCACTGCACTAAGTGCTTGCAACATTTATGTAACTTACGCATTTAGTCTGTCTGCAATTCATTGCCAAGCCAACTCCCTGGCTGTATTTATGGCCACAGTATTGCCTTTTTTAGCAATTACATCTTTCTATTTTTCATACAGCTCCATCAGCAGTGTTTGTTCTGCCACAGAAAAAAACACCACTCTCGTTTTACACGCTTTCCAACTCATCTGATCAATCTATCATTCATTTATGCTTCTTAAATATCTTTGGTGTGCGCAGTAAATGAGACTATGTAAGTCTGTCTTGTATGAGCCTTTATTGGTTAAAACTGGACTGCGTTAGTGGAACGACGTAAGGCATAGAGATGGTGCTAGTCTGAGCCTGACTTTTCTGGGAAAGTCTGGCTTTCTTTAGTTATTTTCATGGCAGAAGCAGGGTTGGCCAGTCCCTGAATAATGGGGAATAAGGGTTTGTTGATGGTCTCAATGTAGAAATCATTCTGCCAAGCATGCGATTTCAACCAGTGACCTTCAATTTTAAGGGATAGAGCCCAAACACTGCCCCCAAAATGGACACACACGCTGCGAGCAGGGTTTGAACCTGCGTGGGGAATCCCCATTGGATTTCGAGTCCAACGCCTTAACCACTCGGCCATCACAGCTGTCTGTCATGCCTCCCTTCTTTTTGCATGGAGTGTCAATGTGATTTGTTCAGTAAATGACATACTGACAGATTTAGGAATTACTTCTGTCTGCTTTTATATCCTGGTAAGAAAACTGCAAATGTAGTGCAGATGCAAACAGAGCCCTTCTATGTCCATCTTTCCATCAGCCATGCAATCAGGTTTACAAACCCTTGTGAAAAAAGGGTCATTCTGAAGAGCTCAGGGAATTCAAGCATGGTCCTGTCATAGCATGCCACCTTTGTAATAAGCAAGTGCATGAAATGTTTTCCCTACTAGATATTCAACGGTCAATTGTAAGTGGTGTGATTCCAAAGCGGAAGTGTTTTGGCACACCAGCAACTCAGCCACAAAGCGGCAGACCATGTAAAGTAACAGAGCAGGGTCGCCGACTGCTGAGGAGCATAGTGCATAAAAGATGCCAGTGCTCTGGTGACTCAATAGCTGCTTTAATGTTCATGTAAGTTTCATGGCCAGGTGTCCCAATACTTTTGTCCAAATAGTCTCGTTGTAACTGTTCAGTTGCAAATTTCCAGTTCTGTAAGTTGGCAACATTGTTAGTAACTATGTTTTTGGGAAGCGTACAACAGGTTAGCAGGGGAATCGTAAACACCATTATGAAGTCTTTCATACTGACATTGGCAAGAGTCTTCTATACTACCTGTAGCCCACTCTTGGTTAGCAAAGCAAATCAATACTGAAGTCAAAAGAACTCAAAGTAGAAGTCCAAATTCATGACAAACAACATGTTTATCAGCTGTACAGCTTGCTGTTTAGAGTTCTTGATTAAAATTGCATGAGAAAACTAGGATTGACTGAGATGCAAAAGAATTTCAATGTTCTTGAAACAATGCTAAAAACATAGTTATGGCTATGCTAATGTTGCACCTAAGTTTAAGTATTATAGGGATGTGTGGCAAAGTAGAAAGAATACATTTTAAAATAAGGACTTCATTTCCATATGAGTATGTCTCGTTCCAAACTAAGCTGTTATCCATAGCAGAGAGAACTCGGCAGTAACCCACTTTGTCCTACACCCTGAGGGAACTTATTCACTTGTTTGTTTGGCAGAAGCAGCGTTGGCCAGTTCTTGAAGTATTGGGGATTAAAGGTTTGCTGATGGACTCAGTGGAGAAATCATTCTGCCATCCGTGGGATTTGAACCAATGACCTTCAATTTTAAGAGACAAGGCCCTAACATGCAGGACCAGACACTACCCCCAAAAGAGACACACACGGCCCCAACCACGCTGCGAGCAGGGTTTGAACCTGCGTGGGGAATCCCCATTGGATTTCAAGTCCAACGCCTTAACCACTCGGCCATCACAGCTGTCTGTCCAGTGGTCATTGCCACTGCCTATGGTAGTTCAACCTAACCAACATCCGAAGTGAACTGTTTGCCAAAACCGTCATACCACAGTAGTTTGAACCACGTTAGTTAGTTGGGACTACTGTAGTTCGTACTACAATGCAATGACTGAAACTTTTAAAAGAATGGTTTAAAATGAGATGAACAGGAAGATATTTCTATAGTTTGTTCAATCACTGTATTCTTTGAAAGTTTATTAATAAAATAGAAAAGACAAGATACGCTTATTTGTGCAGAACATTTCACAAGTATTTTACGGAGATCAAATCACACAGAATAGCATTATACAGTAAGAATGACACGTGAAGTCAACCCAGAAGGCTCCCTCTGGGCTATGGGGATCAGTCCAGAAACTTTCACGGCTTAAGGCGACAGCATAAACCACCGTACCACCATGCCACTGCACTAAGTGCTTGCAACATTTATGTAACTTACGCATTTAGTCTGTCTGCAATTCATTGCCAAGCCAACTCCCTGGCTGTATTTATGGCCACAGTATTGCCTTTTTTAGCAATTACATCTTTCTATTTTTCATACAGCTCCATCAGCAGTGTTTGTTCTGCCACAGAAAAAAACACCACTCTCGTTTTACACGCTTTCCAACTCATCTGATCAATCTATCATTCATTTATGCTTCTTAAATATCTTTGGTGTGCGCAGTAAATGAGACTATGTAAGTCTGTCTTGTATGAGCCTTTATTGGTTAAAACTGGACTGCGTTAGTGGAACGACGTAAGGCATAGAGATGGTGCTAGTCTGAGCCTGACTTTTCTGGGAAAGTCTGGCTTTCTTTAGTTATTTTCATGGCAGAAGCAGGGTTGGCCAGTCCCTGAATAATGGGGAATAAGGGTTTGTTGATGGTCTCAATGTAGAAATCATTCTGCCAAGCATGCGATTTCAACCAGTGACCTTCAATTTTAAGGGATAGAGCCCAAACACTGCCCCCAAAATGGACACACACGCTGCGAGCAGGGTTTGAACCTGCGTGGGGAATCCCCATTGGATTTCGAGTCCAACGCCTTAACCACTCGGCCATCACAGCTGTCTGTCATGCCTCCCTTCTTTTTGCATGGAGTGTCAATGTGATTTGTTCAGTAAATGACATACTGACAGATTTAGGAATTACTTCTGTCTGCTTTTATATCCTGGTAAGAAAACTGCAAATGTAGTGCAGATGCAAACAGAGCCCTTCTATGTCCATCTTTCCATCAGCCATGCAATCAGGTTTACAAACCCTTGTGAAAAAAGGGTCATTCTGAAGAGCTCAGGGAATTCAAGCATGGTCCTGTCATAGCATGCCACCTTTGTAATAAGCAAGTGCATGAAATGTTTTCCCTACTAGATATTCAACGGTCAATTGTAAGTGGTGTGATTCCAAAGCGGAAGTGTTTTGGCACACCAGCAACTCAGCCACAAAGCGGCAGACCATGTAAAGTAACAGAGCAGGGTCGCCGACTGCTGAGGAGCATAGTGCATAAAAGATGCCAGTGCTCTGGTGACTCAATAGCTGCTTTAATGTTCATGTAAGTTTCATGGCCAGGTGTCCCAATACTTTTGTCCAAATAGTCTCGTTGTAACTGTTCAGTTGCAAATTTCCAGTTCTGTAAGTTGGCAACATTGTTAGTAACTATGTTTTTGGGAAGCGTACAACAGGTTAGCAGGGGAATCGTAAACACCATTATGAAGTCTTTCATACTGACATTGGCAAGAGTCTTCTATACTACCTGTAGCCCACTCTTGGTTAGCAAAGCAAATCAATACTGAAGTCAAAAGAACTCAAAGTAGAAGTCCAAATTCATGACAAACAACATGTTTATCAGCTGTACAGCTTGCTGTTTAGAGTTCTTGATTAAAATTGCATGAGAAAACTAGGATTGACTGAGATGCAAAAGAATTTCAATGTTCTTGAAACAATGCTAAAAACATAGTTATGGCTATGCTAATGTTGCACCTAAGTTTAAGTATTATAGGGATGTGTGGCAAAGTAGAAAGAATACATTTTAAAATAAGGACTTCATTTCCATATGAGTATGTCTCGTTCCAAACTAAGCTGTTATCCATAGCAGAGAGAACTCGGCAGTAACCCACTTTGTCCTACACCCTGAGGGAACTTATTCACTTGTTTGTTTGGCAGAAGCAGCGTTGGCCAGTTCTTGAAGTATTGGGGATTAAAGGTTTGCTGATGGACTCAGTGGAGAAATCATTCTGCCATCCGTGGGATTTGAACCAATGACCTTCAATTTTAAGAGACAAGGCCCTAACATGCAGGACCAGACACTACCCCCAAAAGAGACACACACGGCCCCAACCACGCTGCGAGCAGGGTTTGAACCTGCGTGGGGAATCCCCATTGGATTTCAAGTCCAACGCCTTAACCACTCGGCCATCACAGCTGTCTGTCCAGTGGTCATTGCCACTGCCTATGGTAGTTCAACCTAACCAACATCCGAAGTGAACTGTTTCCCAAAACCGTCATACCACAGTAGTTTGAACCACGTTAGTTAGTTGGGACTACTGTAGTTCGTACTACAATGCAATGACTGAAACTTTTAAAAGAATGGTTTAAAATGAGATGAACAGGAAGATATTTCTATAGTTTGTTCAATCACTGTATTCTTTGAAAGTTTATTAATAAAATAGAAAAGACAAGATACGCTTATTTGTGCAGAACATTTCACAAGTATTTTACGGAGATCAAATCACACAGAATAGCATTATACAGTAAGAATGACACGTGAAGTCAACCCAGAAGGCTCCCTCTTGGCTATGGGGATCAGTCCAGAAACTTTCACGGCTCAAGGCGACAGCGTAAACCACCGTACCACCATGCCACTGCACTAAGTGCTTGCAACATTTATGTAACTTACGCATTTAGTCTGTCTGCAATTCATTGCCAAGCCAACTCCCTGGCTGTATTTATGGCCACAGTATTGCCTTTTTTAGCAATTACATCTTTCTATTTTTCATACAGCTCCATAAGCAGTGTTTGTTCTGCCACAGAAAAAAACACCACTCTCGTTTTACACGCTTTCCAACTCATCTGATCAATCTATCATTCATTTATGCTTCTTAAATATCTTTGGTGTGCGCAGTAAATGAGACTATGTAAGTCTGTCTTGTATGAGCCTTTATTGGTTAAAACTGGACTGCGTTAGTGGAACGACGTAAGGCATAGAGATGGTGCTAGTCTGAGCCTGACTTTTCTGGGAAAGTCTGGCTTTCTTTAGTTATTTTCATGGCAGAAGCAGGGTTGGCCAGTCCCTGAATAATGGGGAATAAGGGTTTGTTGATGGTCTCAATGTAGAAATCATTCTGCCAAGCATGCGATTTCAACCAGTGACCTTCAATTTTAAGGGATAGAGCCCAAACACTGCCCCCAAAATGGACACACACGCTGCGAGCAGGGTTTGAACCTGCGTGGGGAATCCCCATTGGATTTCGAGTCCAACGCCTTAACCACTCGGCCATCACAGCTGTCTGTCATGCCTCCCTTCTTTTTGCATGGAGTGTCAATGTGATTTGTTCAGTAAATGACATACTGACAGATTTAGGAATTACTTCTGTCTGCTTTTATATCCTGGTAAGAAAACTGCAAATGTAGTGCAGATGCAAACAGAGCCCTTCTATGTCCATCTTTCCATCAGCCATGCAATCAGGTTTACAAACCCTTGTGAAAAAAGGGTCATTCTGAAGAGCTCAGGGAATTCAAGCATGGTCCTGTCATAGCATGCCACCTTTGTAATAAGCAAGTGCATGAAATGTTTTCCCTACTAGATATTCAACGGTCAATTGTAAGTGGTGTGATTCCAAAGCGGAAGTGTTTTGGCACACCAGCAACTCAGCCACAAAGCGGCAGACCATGTAAAGTAACAGAGCAGGGTCGCCGACTGCTGAGGAGCATAGTGCATAAAAGATGCCAGTGCTCTGGTGACTCAATAGCTGCTTTAATGTTCATGTAAGTTTCATGGCCAGGTGTCCCAATACTTTTGTCCAAATAGTCTCGTTGTAACTGTTCAGTTGCAAATTTCCAGTTCTGTAAGTTGGCAACATTGTTAGTAACTATGTTTTTGGGAAGCGTACAACAGGTTAGCAGGGGAATCGTAAACACCATTATGAAGTCTTTCATACTGACATTGGCAAGAGTCTTCTATACTACCTGTAGCCCACTCTTGGTTAGCAAAGCAAATCAATACTGAAGTCAAAAGAACTCAAAGTAGAAGTCCAAATTCATGACAAACAACATGTTTATCAGCTGTACAGCTTGCTGTTTAGAGTTATTGATTAAAATTGCATTAGAAAACTAGGATTGACTGAGATGCAAAAGAATTTCAATGTTCTTGAAACAATGCTAAAAACATAGTTATGGCTATGCTAATGTTGCACCTAAGTTTAAGTATTATAGGGATGTGTGGCAAAGTAGAAAGAATACATTTTAAAATAAGGACTTCATTTCCATAAGAGTATGTCTCGTTCCAAACTAAGCTGTTATCCATAGCAGAGAGAACTCGGCAGTAACCCACTTTGTCCTACACCCTGAGGGAACTTATTTACTTGTTTGTTTGGCAGAAGCAGCGTTGGCCAGTTCTTGAAGTATTGGGGATTAAAGCTTTGCTGATGGACTCAGTGGAGAAATCATTCTGCCATCCGTGGGATTTGAACCAATGACCTTCAATTTTAAGAGACAAGGCCCTAACATGCAGGACCAGACACTACCCCCAAAAGAGACACACACGGCCCCAACCACGCTGCGAGCAGGGTTTGAACCTGCGTGGGGAATCCCCATTGGATTTCAAGTCCAACGTCTTAACCACTCGGCCATCACAGCTGTCCGTACGGTGCTCATTGCCACTGCCTATGGTAGTTCAACCTAACCAACATCCGAAGTGAACTGTTTGCCAAAACCGTCATATCACAGTAGTTTGAACCACGTTAGTTAGTTGGGACTACTGTAGTTCGTACTACAATGCAATGACTGAAAGTTTTAAAAGAATGGTTTAAAATAAGATGAACAGGAAGATATTTCTATAGTTTGTTCAATCACTGTATACTTTGAAAGTTTATTAATAAAATAGAAAAGACAAGATACGCTTATTTGTGCAGAACATTTCACAAGTATTTTACGGAGATCAAATCACACAGAATAGCATTATACAGTAAGAATGACACGTGAAGTCAACCCAGAAGGCTCCCTCTTGGCTATGGGGATCAGTCCAGAAACTTTCACGGCTCAAGGCGACAGCGTAAACCACCGTACCACCATGCCACTGCACTAAGTGCTTGCAACATTTATGTAACTTACGCATTTAGTCTGTCTGCAATTCATTGCCAAGCCAACTCCCTGGCTGTATTTATGGCCACAGTATTGCCTTTTTTAGCAATTACATCTTTCTATTTTTCATACAGCTCCATCAGCAGTGTTTGTTCTGCCACAGAAAAAAACACCACTCTCGTTTTACACGCTTTCCAACTCATCTGATCAATCTATCATTCATTTATGCTTCTTAAATATCTTTGGTGTGCGCAGTAAATGAGACTATGTAAGTCTGTCTTGTATGAGCCTTTATTGGTTAAAACTGGACTGCGTTAGTGGAACGACGTAAGGCATAGAGATGGTGCTAGTCTGAGCCTGACTTTTCTGGGAAAGTCTGGCTTTCTTTAGTTATTTTCATGGCAGAAGCAGGGTTGGCCAGTCCCTGAATAACGGGGAATAAGGGTTTGTTGATGGTCTCAATGTAGAAATCATTCTGCCAAGCATGCGATTTCAACCAGTGACCTTCAATTTTAAGGGATAGAGCCCAAACACTGCCCCCAAAATGGACACACACGCTGCGAGCAGGGTTTGAACCTGCGTGGGGAATCCCCATTGGATTTCGAGTCCAACACCTTAACCACTCGGCCATCACAGCTGTCTGTCATGCCTCCCTTCTTTTTGGATGGAGTGTCAATGTGATTTGTTCAGTAAATGACATACTGACAGATTTAGGAATTACTTCTGTCTGCTTTTATATCCTGGTAAGAAAACTGCAAATGTAGTGCAGATGCAAACAGAGCCCTTCTATGTCCATCTTTCCATCAGCCATGCAATCAGGTTTACAAACCCTTGTGAAAAAAGGGTCATTCTGAAGAGCTCAGGGAATTCAAGCATGGTCCTGTCATAGCATGCCACCTTTGTAATAAGCAAGTGCATGAAATGTTTTCCCTACTAGATATTCAACGGTCAATTGTAAGTGGTGTGATTCCAAAGCGGAAGTGTTTTGGCACACCAGCAACTCAGCCACAAAGCGGCAGACCATGTAAAGTAACAGAGCAGGGTCGCCGACTGCTGAGGAGCATAGTGCATAAATGATGCCAGTGCTCTGGTGACTCAATAGCTGCTGTAATGTTCATGTAAGTTTCATGGCCAGGTGTCCCAATACTTTTGTCCAAATAGTCTCGTTGTAACTGTTCAGTTGCAAATTTCCAGTTCTGTAAGTTGGCAACATTGTTAGTAACTATGTTTTTGGGAAGCGTACAACAGGTTAGCAGGGGAATCGTAAACACCATTATGAAGTCTTTCATACTGACATTGGCAAGAGTCTTCTATACTACCTGTAGCCTACTCTTGGTTAGCAAAGCAAATCAATACTGAAGTCAAAAGAACTCAAAGTAGAAGTCCAAATTCATTACAAACAACATGTTTATCAGCTGTACAGCTTGCTGTTTAGAGTTCTTGATTAAAATTGCATGAAAAAACTAGGATTGACTGAGATGCAAAAGAATTTCAATGTTCTTGAAACAATGCTAAAAACATAGTTATGGCTATGCTAATGTTGCACCTAAGTTTAAGTATTATAGGGATGTGTGGCAAAGTAGAAAGAATACATTTTAAAATAAGGACTTCATTTCCATATGAGTATGTCTCGTTCCAAACTAAGCTGTTATCCATAGCAGAGAGAACTCGGCAGTAACCCACTTTGTCCTACACCCTGAGGGAACTTATTTACTTGTTTGTTTGGCAGAAGCAGCGTTGGCCAGTTCTTGAAGTATTGGGGATTAAAGCTTTGCTGATGGACTCAGTGGAGAAATCATTCTGCCATCCGTGGGATTTGAACCAATGACCTTCAATTTTAAGAGACAAGGCCCTAACATGCAGGACCAGACACTACCCCCAAAAGAGACACACACGGCCCCAACCACGCTGCGAGCAGGGTTTGAACCTGCGTGGGGAATCCCCATTGGATTTCAAGTCCAACGTCTTAACCACTCGGCCATCACAGCTGTCCGTACGGTGCTCATTGCCACTGCCTATGGTAGTTCAACCTAACCAACATCCGAAGTGAACTGTTTGCCAAAACCGTCATATCACAGTAGTTTGAACCACGTTAGTTAGTTGGGACTACTGTAGTTCGTACTACAATGCAATGACTGAAAGTTTTAAAAGAATGGTTTAAAATAAGATGAACAGGAAGATATTTCTATAGTTTGTTCAATCACTGTATACTTTGAAAGTTTATTAATAAAATAGAAAAGACAAGATACGCTTATTTGTGCAGAACATTTCACAAGTATTTTACGGAGATCAAATCACACAGAATAGCATTATACAGTAAGAATGACACGTGAAGTCAACCCAGAAGGCTCCCTCTTGGCTATGGGGATCAGTCCAGAAACTTTCACGGCTCAAGGCGACAGCGTAAACCACCGTACCACCATGCCACTGCACTAAGTGCTTGCAACATTTATGTAACTTACGCATTTAGTCTGTCTGCAATTCATTGCCAAGCCAACTCCCTGGCTGTATTTATGGCCACAGTATTGCCTTTTTTAGCAATTACATCTTTCTATTTTTCATACAGCTCCATCAGCAGTGTTTGTTCTGCCACAGAAAAAAACACCACTCTCGTTTTACACGCTTTCCAACTCATCTGATCAATCTATCATTCATTTATGCTTCTTAAATATCTTTGGTGTGCGCAGTAAATGAGACTATGTAAGTCTGTCTTGTATGAGCCTTTATTGGTTAAAACTGGACTGCGTTAGTGGAACGACGTAAGGCATAGAGATGGTGCTAGTCTGAGCCTGACTTTTCTGGGAAAGTCTGGCTTTCTTTAGTTATTTTCATGGCAGAAGCAGGGTTGGCCAGTCCCTGAATAACGGGGAATAAGGGTTTGTTGATGGTCTCAATGTAGAAATCATTCTGCCAAGCATGCGATTTCAACCAGTGACCTTCAATTTTAAGGGATAGAGCCCAAACACTGCCCCCAAAATGGACACACACGCTGCGAGCAGGGTTTGAACCTGCGTGGGGAATCCCCATTGGATTTCGAGTCCAACGCCTTAACCACTCGGCCATCACAGCTGTCTGTCATGCCTCCCTTCTTTTTGGATGGAGTGTCAATGTGATTTGTTCAGTAAATGACATACTGACAGATTTAGGAATTACTTCTGTCTGCTTTTATATCCTGGTAAGAAAACTGCAAATGTAGTGCAGATGCAAACAGAGCCCTTCTATGTCCATCTTTTCATCAGCCATGCAATCAGGTTTACAAACCCTTGTGAAAAAAGGGTCATTCTGAAGAGCTCAGGGAATTCAAGCATGGTCCTGTCATAGCATGCCACCTTTGTAATAAGCAAGTGCATGAAATGTTTTCCCTACTAGATATTCAACGGTCAATTGTAAGTGGTGTGATTCCAAAGCGGAAGTGTTTTGGCACACCAGCAACTCAGCCACAAAGCGGCAGACCATGTAAAGTAACAGAGCAGGGTCGCCGACTGCTGAGGAGCATAGTGCATAAATGATGCCAGTGCTCTGGTGACTCAATAGCTGCTGTAATGTTCATGTAAGTTTCATGGCCAGGTGTCCCAATACTTTTGTCCAAATAGTCTCGTTGTAACTGTTCAGTTGCAAATTTCCAGTTCTGTAAGTTGGCAACATTGTTAGTAACTATGTTTTTGGGAAGCGTACAACAGGTTAGCAGGGGAATCGTAAACACCATTATGAAGTCTTTCATACTGACATTGGCAAGAGTCTTCTATACTACCTGTAGCCTACTCTTGGTTAGCAAAGCAAATCAATACTGAAGTCAAAAGAACTCAAAGTAGAAGTCCAAATTCATGACAAACAACATGTTTATCAGCTGTACAGCTTGCTGTTTAGAGTTCTTGATTAAAATTGCATGAAAAAACTAGGATTGACTGAGATGCAAAAGAATTTCAATGTTCTTGAAACAATGCTAAAAACATAGTTATGGCTATGCTAATGTTGCACCTAAGTTTAAGTATTATAGGGATGTGTGGCAAAGTAGAAAGAATACATTTTAAAATAAGGACTTCATTTCCATTTGAGTATGTCTCGTTCCAAACTAAGCTGTTATCCATAGCAGAGAGAACTCGGCAGTAACCCACTTTGTCCTACACCCTGAGGGAACTTATTTACTTGTTTGTTTGGCAGAAGCAGCGTTGGCCAGTTCTTGAAGTATTGGGGATTAAGGGTTTGCTGATGGACTCAATGGAGAAATCATTCTGCCATCCGTGGGATTTGAACCAATGACCTTCAATTTTAAGAGACAAGGCCCTAACATGCAGGACCAGACACTGCCCCCAAAAGAAACACACACGGCCCCAACCACGCTGCGAGCAGGGTTTGAACCTGCGTGGGGAATCCCCATTGGATTTCAAGTCCAACGCCTTAACCACTCGGCCATCACAGCTGTCTGTCCAGTGGTCATTGCCACTGCCTATGGTAGTTCAACCTAACCAACATCCGAAGTGAACTGTTTCCCAAAACCGTCATACCACAGTAGTTTGAACCACGTTAGTTAGTTGGGACTACTGTAGTTCGTACTACAATGCAATGACTGAAACTTTTAAAAGAATGGTTTAAAATGAGATGAACAGGAAGATATTTCTATAGTTTGTTCAATCACTGTATTCTTTGAAAGTTCATTAATAAAATAGAAAAGACAAGATACGCTTATTTGTGCAGAACATTTCACAAGTATTTTACGGAGATCAAATCACACAGAATAGCATTATACAGTAAGAATGACACGTGAAGTCAACCCAGAAGGCTCCCTCTGGGCTATGGGGATCAGTCCAGAAACTTTCACGGCTTAAGGCGACAGCATAAACCACCGTACCACCATGCCACTGCACTAAGTGCTTGCAACATTTATGTAACTTACGCATTTAGTCTGTCTGCAATTCATTGCCAAGCCAACTCCCTGGCTGTATTTATGGCTACAGTATTGCCTTTTTTAGCAATTACATCTTTCTATTTTTCATACAGCTCCATCAGCAGTGTTTGTTCTGCCACAGAAAAAAACACCACTCTCGTTTTACACGCTTTCCAACTCATCTGATCAATCTATCATTCATTTATGCTTCTTAAATATCTTTGGTGTGCGCAGTAAATGAGACTATGTAAGTCTGTCTTGTATGAGCCTTTATTGGTTAAAACTGGACTGCGTTAGTGGAACGACGTAAGGCATAGAGATGGTGCTAGTCTGAGCCTGACTTTTCTGGGAAAGTCTGGCTTTCTTTAGTTATTTTCATGGCAGAAGCAGGGTTGGCCAGTCCCTGAATAATGGGGAATAAGGGTTTGTTGATGGTCTCAATGTAGAAATCATTCTGCCAAGCATGCGATTTCAACCAGTGACCTTCAATTTTAAGGGATAGAGCCCAAACACTGCCCCCAAAATGGACACACACGCTGCGAGCAGGGTTTGAACCTGCGTGGGGAATCCCCATTGGATTTCGAGTCCAACGCCTTAACCACTCTGCCATCACAGCTGTCTGTCATGCCTCCCTTCTTTTTGGATGGAGTGTCAATGTGATTTGTTCAGTAAATGACATACTGACAGATTTAGGAATTACTTCTGTCTGCTTTTATATCCTGGTAAGAAAACTGCAAATGTAGTGCAGATGCAAACAGAGCCCTTCTATGTCCATCTTTCCATCAGCCATGCAATCAGGTTTACAAACCCTTGTGAAAAAAGGGTCATTCTGAAGAGCTCAGGGAATTCAAGCATGGTCCTGTCATAGCATGCCACCTTTGTAATAAGCAAGTGCATGAAATGTTTTCCCTACTAGATATTCAACGGTCAATTGTAAGTGGTGTGATTCCAAAGCGGAAGTGTTTTGGCACACCAGCAACTCAGCCACAAAGCGGCAGACCATGTAAAGTAACAGAGCAGGGTCGCCGACTGCTGAGGAGCATAGTGCATAAATGATGCCAGTGCTCTGGTGACTCAATAGCTGCTGTAATGTTCATGTAAGTTTCATGGCCAGGTGTCCCAATACTTTTGTCCAAATAGTCTCGTTGTAACTGTTCAGTTGCAAATTTCCAGTTCTGTAAGTTGGCAACATTGTTAGTAACTATGTTTTTGGGAAGCGTACAACAGGTTAGCAGGGGAATCGTAAACACCATTATGAAGTCTTTCATACTGACATTGGCAAGAGTCTTCTATACTACCTGTAGCCTACTCTTGGTTAGCAAAGCAAATCAATACTGAAGTCAAAAGAACTCAAAGTAGAAGTCCAAATTCATGACAAACAACATGTTTATCAGCTGTACAGCTTGCTGTTTAGAGTTCTTGATTAAAATTGCATGAAAAAACTAGGATTGACTGAGATGCAAAAGAATTTCAATGTTCTTGAAACAATGCTAAAAACATAGTTATGGCTATGCTAATGTTGCACCTAAGTTTAAGTATTATAGGGATGTGTGGCAAAGTAGAAAGAATACATTTTAAAATAAGGACTTCATTTCCATTTGAGTATGTCTCGTTCCAAACTAAGCTGTTATCCATAGCAGAGAGAACTCGGCAGTAACCCACTTTGTCCTACACCCTGAGGGAACTTATTTACTTGTTTGTTTGGCAGAAGCAGCGTTGGCCAGTTCTTGAAGTATTGGGGATTAAGGGTTTGCTGATGGACTCAATGGAGAAATCATTCTGCCATCCGTGGGATTTGAACCAATGACCTTCAATTTTAAGAGACAAGGCCCTAACATGCAGGACCAGACACTGCCCCCAAAAGAGACACACTCGGCCCCAACCACGCTGCGAGCAGGGTTTGAACCTGCGTGGGGAATCCCCATTGGATTTCAAGTCCAACGGCTTAACCACTCGGCCATCACAGCTGTCTGTCCAGTGGTCATTGCCACTGCCTATGGTAGTTCAACCTAACCAACATCCGAAGTGAACTGTTTCCCAAAACCGTCATACCACAGTAGTTTGAACCACGTTAGTTAGTTGGGACTACTGTAGTTCGTACTACAATGCAATGACTGAAACTTTTAAAAGAATGGTTTAAAATGAGATGAACAGGAAGATATTTCTATAGTTTGTTCAATCACTGTATTCTTTGAAAGTTTATTAATAAAATAGAAAAGACAAGATACGCTTATTTGTGCAGAACATTTCACAAGTATTTTACGGAGATCAAATCACACAGAATAGCATTATACAGTAAGAATGACACGTGAAGTCAACCTAGAAGGCTCCCTCTTGGCTATGGGGATCAGTCCAGAAACTTTCACGGCTTAAGGCGACAGCATAAACCACCGTACCACCATGCCACTGCACTAAGTGCTTGCAACATTTATGTAACTTACGCATTTAGTCTGTCTGCAATTCATTGCCAAGCCAACTCCCTGGCTGTATTTATGGCCACAGTATTGCCTTTTTTAGCAATTATATCTTTCTATTTTTCATACAGCTCCATCAGCAGTGTTTGTTCTGCCACAGAAAAAAACACCACTCTCGTTTTACACGCTTTCCAACTCATCTGATCAATCTATCATTCATTTATGCTTCTTAAATATCTTTGGTGTGCGCAGTAAATGAGACTATGTAAGTCTGTCTTGTATGAGCCTTTATTGGTTAAAACTGGACTGCGTTAGTGGAACGACGTAAGGCATAGAGATGGTGCTAGTCTGAGCCTGACTTTTCTGGGAAAGTCTGGCTTTCTTTAGTTATTTTCATGGCAGAAGCAGGGTTGGCCAGTCCCTGAATAATGGGGAATAAGGGTTTGTTGATGGTCTCAATGTAGAAATCATTCTGCCAAGCATGCGATTTCAACCAGTGACCTTCAATTTTAAGGGATAGAGCCCAAACACTGCCCCCAAAATGGACACACACGCTGCGAGCAGGGTTTGAACCTGCGTGGGGAATCCCCATTGGATTTCGAGTCCAACGCCTTAACCACTCGGCCATCACAGCTGTCTGTCATGCCTCCCTTCTTTTTGGATGGAGTGTCAATGTGATTTGTTCAGTAAATGACATACTGACAGATTTAGGAATTACTTCTGTCTGCTTTTATATCCTGGTAAGAAAACTGCAAATGTAGTGCAGATGCAAACAGAGCCCTTCTATGTCCATCTTTCCATCAGCCATGCAATCAGGTTTACAAACCCTTGTGAAAAAAGGGTCATTCTGAAGAGCTCAGGGAATTCAAGCATGGTCCTGTCATAGCATGCCACCTTTGTAATAAGCAAGTGCATGAAATGTTTTCCCTACTAGATATTCAACGGTCAATTGTAAGTGGTGTGATTCCAAAGCGGAAGTGTTTTGGCACACCAGCAACTCAGCCACAAAGCGGCAGACCATGTAAAGTAACAGAGCAGGGTCGCCGACTGCTGAGGAGCATAGTGCATAAATGATGCCAGTGCTCTGGTGACTCAATAGCTGCTGTAATGTTCATGTAAGTTTCATGGCCAGGTGTCCCAATACTTTTGTCCAAATAGTCTCGTTGTAACTGTTCAGTTGCAAATTTCCAGTTCTGTAAGTTGGCAACATTGTTAGTAACTATGTTTTTGGGAAGCGTACAACAGGTTAGCAGGGGAATCGTAAACACCATTATGAAGTCTTTCATACTGACATTGGCAAGAGTCTTCTATACTACCTGTAGCCTACTCTTGGTTAGCAAAGCAAATCAATACTGAAGTCAAAAGAACTCAAAGTAGAAGTCCAAATTCATGACAAACAACATGTTTATCAGCTGTACAGCTTGCTGTTTAGAGTTCTTGATTAAAATTGCATGAAAAAACTAGGATTGACTGAGATGCAAAAGAATTTCAATGTTCTTGAAACAATGCTAAAAACATAGTTATGGCTATGCTAATGTTGCACCTAAGTTTAAGTATTATAGGGATGTGTGGCAAAGTAGAAAGAATACATTTTAAAATAAGGACTTCATTTCCATTTGAGTATGTCTCGTTCCAAACTAAGCTGTTATCCATAGCAGAGAGAACTCGGCAGTAACCCACTTTGTCCTACACCCTGAGGGAACTTATTTACTTGTTTGTTTGGCAGAAGCAGCGTTGGCCAGTTCTTGAAGTATTGGGGATTAAGGGTTTGCTGATGGACTCAATGGAGAAATCATTCTGCCATCCGTGGGATTTGAACCAATGACCTTCAATTTTAAGAGACAAGGCCCTAACATGCAGGACCAGACACTGCCCCCAAAAGAGACACACTCGGCCCCAACCACGCTGCGAGCAGGGTTTGAACCTGCGTGGGGAATCCCCATTGGATTTCAAGTCCAACGGCTTAACCACTCGGCCATCACAGCTGTCTGTCCAGTGGTCATTGCCACTGCCTATGGTAGTTCAACCTAACCAACATCCGAAGTGAACTGTTTCCCAAAACCGTCATACCACAGTAGTTTGAACCACGTTAGTTAGTTGGGACTACTGTAGTTCGTACTACAATGCAATGACTGAAACTTTTAAAAGAATGGTTTAAAATGAGATGAACAGGAAGATATTTCTATAGTTTGTTCAATCACTGTATTCTTTGAAAGTTTATTAATAAAATAGAAAAGACAAGATACGCTTATTTGTGCAGAACATTTCACAAGTATTTTACGGAGATCAAATCACACAGAATAGCATTATACAGTAAGAATGACACGTGAAGTCAACCCAGAAGGCTCCCTCTTGGCTATGGGGATCAGTCCAGAAACTTTCACGGCTTAAGGCGACAGCATAAACCACCGTACCACCATGCCACTGCACTAAGTGCTTGCAACATTTATGTAACTTACGCATTTAGTCTGTCTGCAATTCATTGCCAAGCCAACTCCCTGGCTGTATTTATGGCCACAGTATTGCCTTTTTTAGCAATTATATCTTTCTATTTTTCATACAGCTCCATCAGCAGTGTTTCTTCTGCCACAGAAAAAAACACCACTCTCGTTTTACACGCTTTCCAACTCATCTGATCAATCTATCATTCATTTATGCTTCTTAAATATCTTTGGTGTGCGCAGTAAATGAGACTATGTAAGTCTGTCTTGTATGAGCCTTTATTGGTTAAAACTGGACTGCGTTAGTGGAACGACGTAAGGCATACAGATGGTGCTAGTCTGAGCCTGACTTTTCTGGGAAAGTCTGGCTTTCTTTAGTTATTTTCATGGCAGAAGCAGGGTTGGCCAGTCCCTGAATAATGGGGAATAAGGGTTTGTTGATGGTCTCAATGTAGAAATCATTCTGCCAAGCATGCGATTTCAACCAGTGACCTTCAATTTTAAGGGATAGAGCCCAAACACTGCCCCCAAAATGGACACACACGCTGCGAGCAGGGTTTGAACCTGCGTGGGGAATCCCCATTGGATTTCGAGTCCAACGCCTTAACCACTCGGCCATCACAGCTGTCTGTCATGCCTCCCTTCTTTTTGGATGGAGTGTCAATGTGATTTGTTCAGTAAATGACATACTGACAGATTTAGGAATTACTTCTGTCTGCTTTTATATCCTGGTAAGAAAACTGCAAATGTAGTGCAGATGCAAACAGAGCCCTTCTATGTCCATCTTTCCATCAGCCATGCAATCAGGTTTACAAACCCTTGTGAAAAAAGGGTCATTCTGAAGAGCTCAGGGAATTCAAGCATGGTCCTGTCATAGCATGCCACCTTTGTAATAAGCAAGTGCATGAAATGTTTTCCCTACTAGATATTCAACGGTCAATTGTAAGTGGTGTGATTCCAAAGCGGAAGTGTTTTGGCACACCAGCAACTCAGCCACAAAGCGGCAGACCATGTAAAGTAACAGAGCAGGGTCGCCGACTGCTGAGGAGCATAGTGCATAAATGATGCCAGTGCTCTGGTGACTCAATAGCTGCTGTAATGTTCATGTAAGTTTCATGGCCAGGTGTCCCAATACTTTTGTCCAAATAGTCTCGTTGTAACTGTTCAGTTGCAAATTTCCAGTTCTGTAAGTTGGCAACATTGTTAGTAACTATGTTTTTGGGAAGCGTACAACAGGTTAGCAGGGGAATCGTAAACACCATTATGAAGTCTTTCATACTGACATTGGCAAGAGTCTTCTATACTACCTGTAGCCTACTCTTGGTTAGCAAAGCAAATCAATACTGAAGTCAAAAGAACTCAAAGTAGAAGTCCAAATTCATGACAAACAACATGTTTATCAGCTGTACAGCTTGCTGTTTAGAGTTCTTGATTAAAATTGCATGAAAAAACTAGGATTGACTGAGATGCAAAAGAATTTCAATGTTCTTGAAACAATGCTAAAAACATAGTTATGGCTATGCTAATGTTGCACCTAAGTTTAAGTATTATAGGGATGTGTGGCAAAGTAGAAAGAATACATTTTAAAATAAGGACTTCATTTCCATTTGAGTATGTCTCGTTCCAAACTAAGCTGTTATCCATAGCAGAGAGAACTCGGCAGTAACCCACTTTGTCCTACACCCTGAGGGAACTTATTTACTTGTTTGTTTGGCAGAAGCAGCGTTGGCCAGTTCTTGAAGTATTGGGGATTAAGGGTTTGCTGATGGACTCAATGGAGAAATCATTCTGCCATCCGTGGGATTTGAACCAATGACCTTCAATTTTAAGAGACAAGGCCCTAACATGCAGGACCAGACACTGCCCCCAAAAGAGACACACACGGCCCCAACCACGCTGCGAGCAGGGTTTGAACCTGCGTGGGGAATCCCCATTGGATTTCAAGTCCAACGCCTTAACCACTCGGCCATCACAGCTGTCTGTCCAGTGGTCATTGCCACTGCCTATGGTAGTTCAACCTAACCAACATCCGAAGTGAACTGTTTCCCAAAACCGTCATACCACAGTAGTTTGAACCACGTTAGTTAGTTGGGACTACTGTAGTTCGTACTACAATGCAATGACTGAAACTTTTAAAAGAATGGTTTAAAATGAGATGAACAGGAAGATATTTCTATAGTTTGTTCAATCACTGTATACTTTGAAAGTTTATTAATAAAATAGAAAAGACAAGATACGCTTATTTGTGCAGAACATTTCACAAGTATTTTACGGAGATCAAATCACACAGAATAGCATTATACAGTAAGAATGACACGTGAAGTCAACCCAGAAGGCTCCCTCTTGGCTATGGGGATCAGTCCAGGAACTTTCACGGCATAAGGCGACAGCATAAACCACCGTACCACCATGCCACTGCACTAAGTGCTTGCAACATTTATGTAACTTACGCATTTAGTCTGTCGGCAATTCATTGCCAAGCCAACTCCCTGGCTGTATTTATGGCCACAGTATTGCCTTTTTTAGCAATTACATCTTTCTATTTTTCATACACCTCCATCAGCAGTGTTTGTTCTGCCACAGAAAAAAACACCACTCTCGTTTTACACGCTTTCCAACTCATCTGATCAATCTATCATTCATTTATGCTTCTTAAATATCTTTGGTGTGCGCAGTAAATGAGACTATGTAAGTCTGTCTTGTATGAGCCTTTATTGGTTAAAACTGGACTGCGTTAGTGGAACGACGTAAGGCATAGAGATGGTGCTAGTCTGAGCCTGACTTTTCTGGGAAAGTCTGGCTTTCTTTAGTTATTTTCATGGCAGAAGCAGGGTTGGCCAGTCCCTGAATAATGGGGAATAAGGGTTTGTTGATGGTCTCAATGTAGAAATCATTCTGCCAAGCATGCGATTTCAACCAGTGACCTTCAATTTTAAGGGATAGAGCCCAAACACTGCCCCCAAAATGGACACACACGCTGCGAGCAGGGTTTGAACCTGCGTGGGGAATCCCCATTGGATTTCGAGTCCAACGCCTTAACCACTCGGCCATCACAGCTGTCTGTCATGCCTCCCTTCTTTTTGGATGGAGTGTCAATGTGATTTGTTCAGTAAATGACATACTGACAGATTTAGGAATTACTTCTGTCTGCTTTTATATCCTGGTAAGAAAACTGCAAATGTAGTGCAGATGCAAACAGAGCCCTTCTATGTCCATCTTTCCATCAGCCATGCAATCAGGTTTACAAACCCTTGTGAAAAAAGGGTCATTCTGAAGAGCTCAGGGAATTCAAGCATGGTCCTGTCATAGCATGCCACCTTTGTAATAAGCAAGTGCATGAAATGTTTTCCCTACTAGATATTCAACGGTCAATTGTAAGTGGTGTGATTCCAAAGCGGAAGTGTTTTGGCACACCAGCAACTCAGCCACAAAGCGGCAGACCATGTAAAGTAACAGAGCAGGGTCGCCGACTGCTGAGGAGCATAGTGCATAAATGATGCCAGTGCTCTGGTGACTCAATAGCTGCTGTAATGTTCATGTAAGTTTTATGGCCAGGTGTCCCAATACTTTTGTCCAAATAGTCTCGTTGTAACTGTTCAGTTGCAAATTTCCAGTTCTGTAAGTTGGCAACATTGTTAGTAACTATGTTTTTGGGAAGCGTACAACAGGTTAGCAGGGGAATCGTAAACACCATTATGAAGTCTTTCATACTGACATTGGCAAGAGTCTTCTATACTACCTGTAGCCTACTCTTGGTTAGCAAAGCAAATCAATACTGAAGTCAAAAGAACTCAAAGTAGAAGTCCAAATTCATGACAAACAACATGTTTATCAGCTGTACAGCTTGCTGTTTAGAGTTCTTGATTAAAATTGCATGAAAAAACTAGGATTGACTGAGATGCAAAAGAATTTCAATGTTCTTGAAACAATGCTAAAAACATAGTTATGGCTATGCTAATGTTGCACCTAAGTTTAAGTATTATAGGGATGTGTGGCAAAGTAGAAAGAATACATTTTAAAATAAGGACTTCATTTCCATTTGAGTATGTCTCGTTCCAAACTAAGCTGTTATCCATAGCAGAGAGAACTCGGCAGTAACCCACTTTGTCCTACACCCTGAGGGAACTTATTTACTTGTTTGTTTGGCAGAAGCAGCGTTGGCCAGTTCTTGAAGTATTGGGGATTAAGGGTTTGCTGATGGACTCAATGGAGAAATCATTCTGCCATCCGTGGGATTTGAACCAATGACCTTCAATTTTAAGAGACAAGGCCCTAACATGCAGGACCAGACACTGCCCCCAAAAGAGACACACACGGCCCCAACCACGCTGCGAGCAGGGTTTGAACCTGCGTGGGGAATCCCCATTGGATTTCAAGTCCAACGCCTTAACCACTCGGCCATCACAGCTGTCTGTCCAGTGGTCATTGCCACTGCCTATGGTAGTTCAACCTAACCAACATCCGAAGTGAACTGTTTCCCAAAACCGTCATACCACAGTAGTTTGAACCACGTTAGTTAGTTGGGACTACTGTAGTTCGTACTACAATGCAATGACTGAAACTTTTAAAAGAATGGTTTAAAATGAGATGAACAGGAAGATATTTCTATAGTTTGTTCAATCACTGTATACTTTGAAAGTTTATTAATAAAATAGAAAAGACAAGATACGCTTATTTGTGCAGAACATTTCACAAGTATTTTACGGAGATCAAATCACACAGAATAGCATTATACAGTAAGAATGACACGTGAAGTCAACCCAGAAGGCTCCCTCTTGGCTATGGGGATCAATCCAGAAACTTTCACGGCTTAAGGCGACAGCATAAACCACCGTACCACCATGCCACTGCACTAAGTGCTTGCAACATTTATGTAACTTACGCATTTAGTCTGTCGGCAATTCATTGCCAAGCCAACTCCCTGGCTGTATTTATGGCCACAGTATTGCCTTTTTTAGCAATTACATCTTTCTATTTTTCATACAGCTCCATCAGCAGTGTTTGTTCTGCCACAGAAAAAAACACCACTCTCGTTTTACACGCTTTCCAACTCATCTGATCAATCTATCATTCATTTATGCTTCTTAAATATCTTTGGTGTGCGCAGTAAATGAGACTATGTAAGTCTGTCTTGTATGAGCCTTTATTGGTTAAAACTGGACTGCGTTAGTGGAACGACGTAAGGCATAGAGATGGTGCTAGTCTGAGCCTGACTTTTCTGGGAAAGTCTGGCTTTCTTTAGTTATTTTCATGGCAGAAGCAGGGTTGGCCAGTCCCTGAATAATGGGGAATAAGGGTTTGTTGATGGTCTCAATGTAGAAATCATTCTGCCAAGCATGCGATTTCAACCAGTGACCTTCAATTTTAAGGGATAGAGCCCAAACACTGCCCCCAAAATGGACACACACGCTGCGAGCAGGGTTTGAACCTGCGTGGGGAATCCCCATTGGATTTCGAGTCCAACGCCTTAACCACTCGGCCATCACAGCTGTCTGTCATGCCTCCCTTCTTTTTGGATGGAGTGTCAATGTGATTTGTTCAGTAAATGACATACTGACAGATTTAGGAATTACTTCTGTCTGCTTTTATATCCTGGTAAGAAAACTGCAAATGTAGTGCAGATGCAAACAGAGCCCTTCTATGTCCATCTTTCCATCAGCCATGCAATCAGGTTTACAAACCCTTGTGAAAAAAGGGTCATTCTGAAGAGCTCAGGGAATTCAAGCATGGTCCTGTCATAGCATGCCACCTTTGTAATAAGCAAGTGCATGAAATGTTTTCCCTACTAGATATTCAACGGTCAATTGTAAGTGGTGTGATTCCAAAGCGGAAGTGTTTTGGCACACCAGCAACTCAGCCACAAAGCGGCAGACCATGTAAAGTAACAGAGCAGGGTCGCCGACTGCTGAGGAGCATAGTGCATAAATGATGCCAGTGCTCTGGTGACTCAATAGCTGCTGTAATGTTCATGTAAGTTTTATGGCCAGGTGTCCCAATACTTTTGTCCAAATAGTCTCGTTGTAACTGTTCAGTTGCAAATTTCCAGTTCTGTAAGTTGGCAACATTGTTAGTAACTATGTTTTTGGGAAGCGTACAACAGGTTAGCAGGGGAATCGTAAACACCATTATGAAGTCTTTCATACTGACATTGGCAAGAGTCTTCTATACTACCTGTAGCCTACTCTTGGTTAGCAAAGCAAATCAATACTGAAGTCAAAAGAACTTAAAGTAGAAGTCCAAATTCATGACAAACAACATGTTTATCAGCTGTACAGCTTGCTGTTTAGAGTTCTTGATTAAAATTGCATGAAAAAACTAGGATTGACTGAGATGCAAAAGAATTTCAATGTTCTTGAAACAATGCTAAAAACATAGTTATGGCTATGCTAATGTTGCACCTAAGTTTAAGTATTATAGGGATGTGTGGCAAAGTAGAAAGAATACATTTTAAAATAAGGACTTCATTTCCATTTGAGTATGTCTCGTTCCAAACTAAGCTGTTATCCATAGCAGAGAGAACTCGGCAGTTACCCACTTTGTCCTACACCCTGAGGGAACTTATTTACTTGTTTGTTTGGCAGAAGCAGCGTTGGCCAGTTCTTGAAGTATTGGGGATTAAGGGTTTGCTGATGGACTCAATGGAGAAATCATTCTGCCATCCGTGGGATTTGAACCAATGACCTTCAATTTTAAGAGACAAGGCCCTAACATGCAGGACCAGACACTGCCCCCAAAAGAGACACACACGGCCCCAACCACGCTGCGAGCAGGGTTTGAACCTGCGTGGGGAATCCCCATTGGATTTCAAGTCCAACGCCTTAACCACTCGGCCATCACAGCTGTCTGTCCAGTGGTCATTGCCACTGCCTATGGTAGTTCAACCTAACCAACATCCGAAGTGAACTGTTTCCCAAAACCGTCATACCACAGTAGTTTGAACCACGTTAGTTAGTTGGGACTACTGTAGTTCGTACTACAATGCAATGACTGAAACTTTTAAAAGAATGGTTTAAAATGAGATGAACAGGAAGATATTTCTATAGTTTGTTCAATCACTGTATACTTTGAAAGTTTATTAATAAAATAGAAAAGACAAGATACGCTTATTTGTGCAGAACATTTCACAAGTATTTTACGGAGATCAAATCACACAGAATAGCATTATACAGTAAGAATGACACGTGAAGTCAACCCAGAAGGCTCCCTCTTGGCTATGGGGATCAATCCAGAAACTTTCACGGCTTAAGGCGACAGCATAAACCACCGTACCACCATGCCACTGCACTAAGTGCTTGCAACATTTATGTAACTTACGCATTTAGTCTGTCGGCAATTCATTGCCAAGCCAACTCCCTGGCTGTATTTATGGCCACAGTATTGCCTTTTTTAGCAATTACATCTTTCTATTTTTCATACAGCTCCATCAGCAGTGTTTGTTCTGCCACAGAAAAAAACACCACTCTCGTTTTACACGCTTTCCAACTCATCTGATCAATCTATCATTCATTTATGCTTCTTAAATATCTTTGGTGTGCGCAGTAAATGAGACTATGTAAGTCTGTCTTGTATGAGCCTTTATTGGTTAAAACTGGACTGTGTTAGTGGAACGACGTAAGGCATAGAGATGGTGCTAGTCTGAGCCTGACTTTTCTGGGAAAGTCTGGCTTTCTTTAGTTATTTTCATGGCAGAAGCAGGGTTGGCCAGTCCCTGAATAATGGGGAATAAGGGTTTGTTGATGGTCTCAATGTAGAAATCATTCTGCCAAGCATGCGATTTCAACCAGTGACCTTCAATTTTAAGGGATAGAGCCCAAACACTGCCCCCAAAATGGACACACACGCTGCGAGCAGGGTTTGAACCTGCGTGGGGAATCCCCATTGGATTTCGAGTCCAACGCCTTAACCACTCTGCCATCACAGCTGTCTGTCATGCCTCCCTTCTTTTTGGATGGAGTGTCAATGTGATTTGTTCAGTAAATGACATACTGACAGATTTAGGAATTACTTCTGTCTGCTTTTATATCCTGGTAAGAAAACTGCAAATGTAGTGCAGATGCAAACAGAGCCCTTCTATGTCCATCTTTCCATCAGCCATGCAATCAGGTTTACAAACCCTTGTGAAAAAAGGGTCATTCTGAAGAGCTCAGGGAATTCAAGCATGGTCCTGTCATAGCATGCCACCTTTGTAATAAGCAAGTGCATGAAATGTTTTCCCTACTAGATATTCAACGGTCAATTGTAAGTGGTGTGATTCCAAAGCGGAAGTGTTTTGGCACACCAGCAACTCAGCCACAAAGCGGCAGACCATGTAAAGTAACAGAGCAGGGTCGCCGACTGCTGAGGAGCATAGTGCATAAATGATGCCAGTGCTCTGGTGACTCAATAGCTGCTGTAATGTTCATGTAAGTTTCATGGCCAGGTGTCCCAATACTTTTGTCCAAATAGTCTCGTTGTAACTGTTCAGTTGCAAATTTCCAGTTCTGTAAGTTGGCAACATTGTTAGTAACTATGTTTTTGGGAAGCGTACAACAGGTTAGCAGGGGAATCGTAAACACCATTATGAAGTCTTTCATACTGACATTGGCAAGAGTCTTCTATACTACCTGTAGCCTACTCTTGGTTAGCAAAGCAAATCAATACTGAAGTCAAAAGAACTCAAAGTAGAAGTCCAAATTCATGACAAACAACATGTTTATCAGCTGTACAGCTTGCTGTTTAGAGTTCTTGAGTAAAATTGCATGAAAAAACTAGGATTGACTGAGATGCAAAAGAATTTCAATGTTCTTGAAACAATGCTAAAAACATAGTTATGGCTATGCTAATGTTGCACCTAAGTTTAAGTATTATAGGGATGTGTGGCAAAGTAGAAAGAATACATTTTAAAATAAGGACTTCATTTCCATTTGAGTATGTCTCGTTCCAAACTAAGCTGTTATCCATAGCAGAGAGAACTCGGCAGTAACCCACTTTGTCCTACACCCTGAGGGAACTTATTTACTTGTTTGTTTGGCAGAAGCAGCGTTGGCCAGTTCTTGAAGTATTGGGGATTAAGGGTTTGCTGATGGACTCAATGGAGAAATCATTCTGCCATCCGTGGGATTTGAACCAATGACCTTCAATTTTAAGAGACAAGGCCCTAACATGCAGGACCAGACACTGCCCCCAAAAGAGACACACACGGCCCCAACCACGCTGCGAGCAGGGTTTGAACCTGCGTGGGGAATCCCCATTGGATTTCAAGTCCAACGCCTTAACCACTCGGCCATCACAGCTGTCTGTCCAGTGGTCATTGCCACTGCCTATGGTAGTTCAACCTAACCAACATCCGAAGTGAACTGTTTCCCAAAACCGTCATACCACAGTAGTTTGAACCACGTTAGTTAGTTGGGACTACTGTAGTTCGTACTACAATGCAATGACTGAAACTTTTAAAAGAATGGTTTAAAATGAGATGAACAGGAAGATATTTCTATAGTTTGTTCAATCACTGTATTCTTTGAAAGTTTATTAATAAAATAGAAAAGACAAGATACGCTTATTTGTGCAGAACATTTCACAAGTATTTTACGGAGATCAAATCACACAGAATAGCATTATACAGTAAGAATGACACGTGAAGTCAACCCAGAAGGCTCCCTCTTGGCTATGGGGATCAGTCCAGAAACTTTTACGGCTTAAGGCGACAGCATAAACCACCGTACCACCATGCCACTGCACTAAGTGCTTGCAACATTTATGTAACTTACGCATTTAGTCTGTCTGCAATTCATTGCCAAGCCAACTCCCTGGCTGTATTTATGGCCACAGTATTGCCTTTTTTAGCAATTACATCTTTCTATTTTTCATACAGCTCCATCAGCAGTGTTTGTTCTGCCACAGAAAAAAACACCACTCTCGTTTTACACGCTTTCCAACTCATCTGATCAATCTATCATTCATTTATGCTTCTTAAATATCTTTGGTGTGCGCAGTAAATGAGACTATGTAAGTCTGTCTTGTATGAGCCTTTATTGGTTAAAACTGGACTGCGTTAGTGGAACGACGTAAGGCATAGAGATGGTGCTAGTCTGAGCCTGACTTTTCTGGGAAAGTCTGGCTTTCTTTAGTTATTTTCATGGCAGAAGCAGGGTTGGCCAGTCCCTGAATAATGGGGAATAAGGGTTTGTTGATGGTCTCAATGTAGAAATCATTCTGCCAAGCATGCGATTTCAACCAGTGACCTTCAATTTTAAGGGATAGAGCCCAAACACTGCCCCCAAAATGGACACACACGCTGCGAGCAGGGTTTGAACCTGCGTGGGGAATCCCCATTGGATTTCGAGTCCAACGCCTTAACCACTCGGCCATCACAGCTGTCTGTCATGCCTCCCTTCTTTTTGGATGGAGTGTCAATGTGATTTGTTCAGTAAATGACATACTGACAGATTTAGGAATTACTTCTGTCTGCTTTTATATCCTGGTAAGAAAACTGCAAATGTAGTGCAGATGCAAACAGAGCCCTTCTATGTCCATCTTTCCATCAGCCATGCAATCAGGTTTACAAACCCTTGTGAAAAAAGGGTCATTCTGAAGAGCTCAGGGAATTCAAGCATGGTCCTGTCATAGTATGCCACCTTTGTAATAAGCAAGTGCATGAAATGTTTTCCCTACTAGATATTCAACGGTCAATTGTAAGTGGTGTGATTCCAAAGCGGAAGTGTTTTGGCACACCAGCAACTCAGCCAGAAAGCGGCAGCCCATGTAAAGTAACAGAGCAGGGTCGCCGACTGCTGAGGAGCATAGTGCATAAATGATGCCAGTGCTCCGGTGACTCAATAGCTGCTGTAATGTTCATGTAAGTTTCATGGCCAGGTGTCCCAATACTTTTGTCCAAATAGTCTCGTTGTAACTGTTCAGTTGCAAATTTCCAGTTCTGTAAGTTGGCAACATTGTTAGTAACTATGTTTTTGGGAAGCGTACAACAGGTTAGCAGGGGAATCGTAAACACCATTATGAAGTCTTTCATACTGACATTGGCAAGAGTCTTCTATACTACCTGCAGCCTACTCTTGGTTAGCAAAGCAAATCAATACTGAAGTCAAAAGAACTCAAAGTAGAAGTCCAAATTCATGACAAACAACATGTTTATCAGCTGTACAGCTTGCTGTTTAGAGTTCTTGATTAAAATTGCATGAGAAAACTAGGATTGACTGAGATGCAAAAGAATTTCAATGTTCTTGAAACAATGCTAAAAACATAGTTATTGCTATGCTAATGTTGCACCTAAGTTTAAGTATTATAGGGATGTGTGGCAAAGTAGAAAGAATACATTTTAAAATAAGGACTTCATTTCCATATGAGTATGTCTCGTTCCAAACTAAGCTGTTATCCATAGCAGAGAGAACTCGGCAGTAACCCACTTTGTCCTACACCCTGAGGGAACTTATATACTTGTTTGTTTGGCAAAAGCAGCGTTGGCCATTTCCTGAAGTATTGGGGATTAAGGGTTTGCTGATGGACTCAATGGAGAAATCATTCTGCCATCCGTGGGATTTGAACCAATGACCTTCAATTTTAAGAGACAAGGCCCTAACATGCAGGACCAGACACTGCCCCCAAAAGAGACACACATGGCCCCAACCACGCTGCGAGCAGGGCTTGAACCTGCGTGGGGAATCCCCATTGGATTTCAAGTCCAACGCCTTAACCACTCGGCCATCAAAGCTGTCTGCCCCAAGGTCATTGCCACTGCCTATGGTAGTTCAACCTAACCAACATCCGAAGTGAACTGTTTCCCAAAACCGTCATACCACAGTAGTTTGAACCACGTTAGTTAGTTGGGACTACTGTAGTTCGTACTACAAAGCAATGACTGAAACTTTTAAAAGAATGGTTTAAAATAAGATGAACAGGTAGATATTTCTATAGTTTGTTCAATCACTGTATACTTTGAAAGTTTATTAATAAAATAGAAAAGACAAGATACGCTTATTTGTGCAGAACATTTCACAAGTATTTTACGGAGATCAAATCACACAGAATAGCATTATACAGTAAGAATGACACGTGAAGTCAACCCAGAAGGCTCCCTCTTGGCTATGGGGATCAGTCCAGAAACTTTCACGGCTTAAGGCGACAGCGTAAACCACCGTACCACCATGCCACTGCACTAAGTGCTTGCAACATTTATGTAACTTACGCATTTAGTCTGTCTGCAATTCATTGCCAAGCCAACTCCCTGGCTGTATTTATGGCCACAGTATTGCCTTTTTTAGCAATTACATCTTTCTATTTTTCATACAGCTCCATCAGCAGTGTTTGTTCTGCCACAGAAAAAAACACCACTCTCGTTTTACACGCTTTCCAACTCATCTGATCAATCTATCATTCATTTATGCTTCTTAAATATCTTTGGTGTGCGCAGTAAACGAGACTATGTAAGTTTGTCTTGTATGAGCCTTTATTGGTTAAAACTGGACTGCGTTAGTGGAACGACGTAAGGCATACAGATGGTGCTAGTCTGAGCCTGACTTTTCTGGGAAAGTCTGGCTTTCTTTAGTTATTTTCATGGCAGAAGCAGGGTTGGCCAGTCCCTGAATAATGGGGAATAAGGGTTTGTTGATGGACTCAATGTAGAAATCATTCTGCCAAGCACGCGATTTCAACCAGTGACCTTCAATTTTAAGGGATAGAGCCCAAACACTGCCCCCAAAATGGACACACACGCTGCGAGCAGGGTTTGAACCTGCGTGGGGAATCCCCATTGGATTTCGAGTCCAACGCCTTAACCACTCGGCCATCACAGCTGTCTGTCATGCCTCCCTTCTTTTTGCATGGAGTGTCAATGTGATTTGTTCAGTAAATGACATACTGACAGATTTAGGAATTACTTCTGTCTGCTTTTATATCCTGGTAAGAAAACTGCAAATGTAGTGCAGATGCAAACAGAGCCCTTCTATGTCCATCTTTCCATCAGCCATGCAATCAGGTTTACAAACCCTTGTGAAAAAAGGGTCATTCTGAAGAGCTCAGGGAATTCAAGCATGGTCCTGTCATAGCATGCCACCTTTGTAATAAGCAAGTGCATGAAATGTTTTCCCTACTAGATATTCAACGGTCAATTGTAAGTGGTGTGATTCCAAAGCGGAAGTGTTTTGGCACACCAGCAACTCAGCCACAAAGCGGCAGACCATGTAAAGTAACAGAGCAGGGTCGCCGACTGCTGAGGAGCATAGTGCATAAAAGATGCCAATGCTCTGGTGACTCAATAGCTGCTGTAATGTTCATGTAAGTTTCATGGCCAGGTGTCCCAATACTTTTGTCCAAATAGTCTCGTTGTAACTGTTCAGTTGCAAATTTCCAGTTCTGTAAGTTGGCAACATTGTTAGTAACTATGTTTTTGGGAAGCGTACAACAGGTTAGCAGGGGAATCGTAAACACCATTATGAAGTCTTTAATACTGACATTGGCAAGAGTCTTCTATACTACCTGTAGCCTACTCTTGGTTAGCAAAGCAAATCAATACTGAAGTCAAAAGAACTCAAAGTAGAAGTCCAAATTCATTACAAACAACATGTTTATCAGCTGTACAGCTTGCTGTTTAGAGTTCTTGATTAAAATTGCATGAAAAAACTAGGATTGACTGAGATTCAAAAGAATTTCAATGTTCTTGAAACAATGCTAAAAACATAGTTATGGCTATGCTAATGTTGCACCTAAGTTTAAGTATTATAGGGATGTGTGGCAAAGTAGAAAGAATACATTTTAAAATAAGGACTTCATTTCCATATGAGTATGTCTCGTTCCAAACTAAGCTGTTATCCATAGCAGAGAGAACTCGGCAGTTACCCACTTTGTCCTACACCCTGAGGGAACTTATTTACTTGTTTGTTTGGCAGAAGCAGCGTTGGCCAGTTCTTGAAGTATTGGGGATTAAGGGTTTGCTGATGGACTCAATGGAGAAATCATTCTGCCATCCGTGGGATTTGAACCAATGACCTTCAATTTTAAGAGACAAGGCCCTAACATGCAGGACCAGACACTACCCCCAAAAGAGACACACACGGCCCCAACCACGCTGCGAGCAGGGTTTGAACCTGCGTGGGGAATCCCCATTGGATTTCAAGTCCAACGCCTTAACCACTCGGCCATCACAGCTGTCTGTCCAGTGGTCATTGCCACTGCCTATGGTAGTTCAAGCTAACCAACATCCGAAGTGAACTGTTTCCCAAAACCGTCATACCACAGTAGTTTGAACCACGTTAGTTAGTTGGGACTACTGTAGTTCGTACTACAATGCAATGACTGAAACTTTTAAAAGAATGGTTTAAAATAAGATGAACAGGTAGATATTTCTATAGTTTGTTCAATCACTGTATACTTTGAAAGTTTATTAATAAAATAGAAAAGACAAGATACGCTTATTTGTGCAGAACATTTCACAAGTATTTTACGGAGATCAAATCACACAGAATAGCATTATACAGTAAGAATGACACGTGAAGTCAACCCAGAAGGCTCCCTCTTGGCTATGGGGATCAGTCCAGAAACTTTCACGGCTTAAGGCGACAGCGTAAACCACCGTACCACCATGCCACTGCACTAAGTGCTTGCAACATTTATGTAACTTACGCATTTAGTCTGTCTGCAATTCATTGCCAAGCCAACTCCCTGGCTGTATTTATGGCCACAGTATTGCCTTTTTTAGCAATTACATCTTTCTATTTTTCATACAGCTCCATCAGCAGTGTTTGTTCTGCCACAGAAAAAAACACCACTCTCGTTTTACACGCTTTCCAACTCATCTGATCAATCTATCATTCATTTATGCTTCTTAAATATCTTTGGTGTGCGCAGTAAACGAGACTATGTAAGTTTGTCTTGTATGAGCCTTTATTGGTTAAAACTGGACTGCGTTAGTGGAACGACGTAAGGCATACAGATGGTGCTAGTCTGAGCCTGACTTTTCTGGGAAAGTCTGGCTTTCTTTAGTTATTTTCATGGCAGAAGCAGGGTTGGCCAGTCCCTGAATAATGGGGAATAAGGGTTTGTTGATGGTCTCAATGTAGAAATCATTCTGCCAAGCATGCGATTTCAACCAGTGACCTTCAATTTTAAGGGATAGAGCCCAAACACTGCCCCCAAAATGGACACACACGCTGCGAGCAGGGTTTGAACCTGCGTGGGGAATCCCCATTGGATTTCGAGTCCAACGCCTTAACCACTCGGCCATCACAGCTGTCTGTCATGCCTCCCTTCTTTTTGGATGGAATGGCAATGTGATTTGTTCAGTAACTGACATACTGACAGATTTAGGAATTACTTCTGTCTGCTTTTATATCCTGGTAAGAAAACTGCAAATGTAGTGCAGATGCAAACAGAGCCCTTCTATGTCCATCTTTCCATCAGCCATGCAATCAGGTTTACAAACCCTTGTGAAAAAAGGGTCATTCTGAAGAGCTCAGGGAATTCAAGCATGGTCCTGTCATAGCATGCCACCTTTGTAATAAGCAAGTGCATGAAATGTTTTCCCTACTAGATATTCAACGGTCAATTGTAAGTGGTGTGATTCCAAAGCGGAAGTGTTTTGGCACACCAGCAACTCAGCCACAAAGCGGCAGACCATGTAAAGTAACAGAGCAGGGTCGCCGACTGCTGAGGAGCATAGTGCATAAAAGATGCCAGTGCTCTGGTGACTCAATAGCTGCTGTAATGTTCATGTAAGTTTCATGGCCAGGTGTCCCAATACTTTTGTCCAAATAGTCTCGTTGTAACTGTTCAGTTGCAAATTTCCAGTTCTGTAAGTTGGCAACATTGTTAGTAACTATGTTTTTGGGAAGCGTACAACAGGTTAGCAGGGGAATCGTAAACACCATTATGAAGTCTTTCATACTGACATTGGCAAGAGTCTTCTATACTACCTGTAGCCTACTCTTGGTTAGCAAAGCAAATCAATACTGAAGTCAAAAGAACTCAAAGTAGAAGTCCAAATTCATGACAAACAACATGTTTATCAGCTGTACAGCTTGCTGTTTAGAGTTCTTGAGTAAAATTGCATGAAAAAACTAGGATTGACTGAGATGCAAAAGAATTTCAATGTTCTTGAAACAATGCTAAAAACATAGTTATGGCTATGCTAATGTTGCACCTAAGTTTAAGTATTATAGGGATGTGTGGCAAAGTAGAAAGAATACATTTTAAAATAAGGACTTCATTTCCATTTGAGTATGTCTCGTTCCAAACTAAGCTGTTATCCATAGCAGAGAGAACTCGGCAGTAACCCACTTTGTCCTACACCCTGAGGGAACTTATTTACTTGTTTGTTTGGCAGAAGCAGCGTTGGCCAGTTCTTGAAGTATTGGGGATTAAGGGTTTGCTGATGGACTCAATGGAGAAATCATTCTGCCATCCGTGGGATTTGAACCAATGACCTTCAATTTTAAGAGACAAGGCCCTAACATGCAGGACCAGACACTGCCCCCAAAAGAGACACACACGGCCCCAACCACGCTGCGAGCAGGGTTTGAACCTGCGTGGGGAATCCCCATTGGATTTCAAGTCCAACGCCTTAACCACTCGGCCATCACAGCTGTCTGTAACGTGGTCATTGCCACTGCCTATGGTAGTTCAACCTAACCAACATCCGAAGTGAACTGTTTCCCAAAACCGTCATACCACAGTAGTTTGAACCACGTTAGTTAGTTGGGACTACTGTAGTTCGTACTACAATGCAATGACTGAAACTTTTAAAAGAATGGTTTAAAATGAGATGAACAGGAAGATATTTCTATAGTTTGTTCAATCACTGTATTCTTTGAAAGTTTATTAATAAAATAGAAAAGACAAGATACGCTTATTTGTGCAGAACATTTCACAAGTATTTTACGGAGATCAAATCACACAGAATAGCATTATACAGTAAGAATGACACGTGAAGTCAACCCAGAAGGCTCCCTCTTGGCTATGGGGATCAGTCCAGAAACTTTTACGGCTTAAGGCGACAGCATAAACCACCGTACCACCATGCCACTGCACTAAGTGCTTGCAACATTTATGTAACTTACGCATTTAGTCTGTCTGCAATTCATTGCCAAGCCAACTCCCTGGCTGTATTTATGGCCACAGTATTGCCTTTTTTAGCAATTACATCTTTCTATTTTTCATACAGCTCCATCAGCAGTGTTTGTTCTGCCACAGAAAAAAACACCACTCTCGTTTTACACGCTTTCCAACTCATCTGATCAATCTATCATTCATTTATGCTTCTTAAATATCTTTGGTGTGCGCAGTAAATGAGACTATGTAAGTCTGTCTTGTATGAGCCTTTATTGGTTAAAACTGGACTGCGTTAGTGGAACGACGTAAGGCATAGAGATGGTGCTAGTCTGAGCCTGACTTTTCTGGGAAAGTCTGGCTTTCTTTAGTTATTTTCATGGCAGAAGCAGGGTTGGCCAGTCCCTGAATAATGGGGAATAAGGGTTTGTTGATGGTCTCAATGTAGAAATCATTCTGCCAAGCATGCGATTTCAACCAGTGACCTTCAATTTTAAGGGATAGAGCCCAAACACTGCCCCCAAAATGGACACACACGCTGCGAGCAGGGTTTGAACCTGCGTGGGGAATCCCCATTGGATTTCGAGTCCAACGCCTTAACCACTCGGCCATCACAGCTGTCTGTCATGCCTCCCTTCTTTTTGGATGGAGTGTCAATGTGATTTGTTCAGTAAATGACATACTGACAGATTTAGGAATTACTTCTGTCTGCTTTTATATCCTGGTAAGAAAACTGCAAATGTAGTGCAGATGCAAACAGAGCCCTTCTATGTCCATCTTTCCATCAGCCATGCAATCAGGTTTACAAACCCTTGTGAAAAAAGGGTCATTCTGAAGAGCTCAGGGAATTCAAGCATGGTCCTGTCATAGTATGCCACCTTTGTAATAAGCAAGTGCATGAAATGTTTTCCCTACTAGATATTCAACGGTCAATTGTAAGTGGTGTGATTCCAAAGCGGAAGTGTTTTGGCACACCAGCAACTCAGCCAGAAAGCGGCAGCCCATGTAAAGTAACAGAGCAGGGTCGCCGACTGCTGAGGAGCATAGTGCATAAATGATGCCAGTGCTCCGGTGACTCAATAGCTGCTGTAATGTTCATGTAAGTTTCATGGCCAGGTGTCCCAATACTTTTGTCCAAATAGTCTCGTTGTAACTGTTCAGTTGCAAATTTCCAGTTCTGTAAGTTGGCAACATTGTTAGTAACTATGTTTTTGGGAAGCGTACAACAGGTTAGCAGGGGAATCGTAAACACCATTATGAAGTCTTTCATACTGACATTGGCAAGAGTCTTCTATACTACCTGCAGCCTACTCTTGGTTAGCAAAGCAAATCAATACTGAAGTCAAAAGAACTCAAAGTAGAAGTCCAAATTCATGACAAACAACATGTTTATCAGCTGTACAGCTTGCTGTTTAGAGTTCTTGATTAAAATTGCATGAGAAAACTAGGATTGACTGAGATGCAAAAGAATTTCAATGTTCTTGAAACAATGCTAAAAACATAGTTATTGCTATGCTAATGTTGCACCTAAGTTTAAGTATTATAGGGATGTGTGGCAAAGTAGAAAGAATACATTTTAAAATAAGGACTTCATTTCCATATGAGTATGTCTCGTTCCAAACTAAGCTGTTATCCATAGCAGAGAGAACTCGGCAGTAACCCACTTTGTCCTACACCCTGAGGGAACTTATATACTTGTTTGTTTGGCAAAAGCAGCGTTGGCCATTTCCTGAAGTATTGGGGATTAAGGGTTTGCTGATGGACTCAATGGAGAAATCATTCTGCCATCCGTGGGATTTGAACCAATGACCTTCAATTTTAAGAGACAAGGCCCTAACATGCAGGACCAGACACTGCCCCCAAAAGAGACACACATGGCCCCAACCACGCTGCGAGCAGGGCTTGAACCTGCGTGGGGAATCCCCATTGGATTTCAAGTCCAACGCCTTAACCACTCGGCCATCAAAGCTGTCTGCCCCAAGGTCATTGCCACTGCCTATGGTAGTTCAACCTAACCAACATCCGAAGTGAACTGTTTCCCAAAACCGTCATACCACAGTAGTTTGAACCACGTTAGTTAGTTGGGACTACTGTAGTTCGTACTACAATGCAATGACTGAAACTTTTAAAAGAATGGTTTAAAATAAGATGAACAGGTAGATATTTCTATAGTTTGTTCAATCACTGTATACTTTGAAAGTTTATTAATAAAATAGAAAAGACAAGATACGCTTATTTGTGCAGAACATTTCACAAGTATTTTACGGAGATCAAATCACACAGAATAGCATTATACAGTAAGAATGACACGTGAAGTCAACCCAGAAGGCTCCCTCTTGGCTATGGGGATCAGTCCAGAAACTTTCACGGCTTAAGGCGACAGCGTAAACCACCGTACCACCATGCCACTGCACTAAGTGCTTGCAACATTTATGTAACTTACGCATTTAGTCTGTCTGCAATTCATTGCCAAGCCAACTCCCTGGCTGTATTTATGGCCACAGTATTGCCTTTTTTAGCAATTACATCTTTCTATTTTTCATACAGCTCCATCAGCAGTGTTTGTTCTGCCACAGAAAAAAACACCACTCTCGTTTTACACGCTTTCCAACTCATCTGATCAATCTATCATTCATTTATGCTTCTTAAATATCTTTGGTGTGCGCAGTAAACGAGACTATGTAAGTTTGTCTTGTATGAGCCTTTATTGGTTAAAACTGGACTGCGTTAGTGGAACGACGTAAGGCATACAGATGGTGCTAGTCTGAGCCTGACTTTTCTGGGAAAGTCTGGCTTTCTTTAGTTATTTTCATGGCAGAAGCAGGGTTGGCCAGTCCCTGAATAATGGGGAATAAGGGTTTGTTGATGGACTCAATGTAGAAATCATTCTGCCAAGCACGCGATTTCAACCAGTGACCTTCAATTTTAAGGGATAGAGCCCAAACACTGCCCCCAAAATGGACACACACGCTGCGAGCAGGGTTTGAACCTGCGTGGGGAATCCCCATTGGATTTCGAGTCCAACGCCTTAACCACTCGGCCATCACAGCTGTCTGTCATGCCTCCCTTCTTTTTGCATGGAGTGTCAATGTGATTTGTTCAGTAAATGACATACTGACAGATTTAGGAATTACTTCTGTCTGCTTTTATATCCTGGTAAGAAAACTGCAAATGTAGTGCAGATGCAAACAGAGCCCTTCTATGTCCATCTTTCCATCAGCCATGCAATCAGGTTTACAAACCCTTGTGAAAAAAGGGTCATTCTGAAGAGCTCAGGGAATTCAAGCATGGTCCTGTCATAGCATGCCACCTTTGTAATAAGCAAGTGCATGAAATGTTTTCCCTACTAGATATTCAACGGTCAATTGTAAGTGGTGTGATTCCAAAGCGGAAGTGTTTTGGCACACCAGCAACTCAGCCACAAAGCGGCAGACCATGTAAAGTAACAGAGCAGGGTCGCCGACTGCTGAGGAGCATAGTGCATAAAAGATGCCAATGCTCTGGTGACTCAATAGCTGCTGTAATGTTCATGTAAGTTTCATGGCCAGGTGTCCCAATACTTTTGTCCAAATAGTCTCGTTGTAACTGTTCAGTTGCAAATTTCCAGTTCTGTAAGTTGGCAACATTGTTAGTAACTATGTTTTTGGGAAGCGTACAACAGGTTAGCAGGGGAATCGTAAACACCATTATGAAGTCTTTAATACTGACATTGGCAAGAGTCTTCTATACTACCTGTAGCCTACTCTTGGTTAGCAAAGCAAATCAATACTGAAGTCAAAAGAACTCAAAGTAGAAGTCCAAATTCATTACAAACAACATGTTTATCAGCTGTACAGCTTGCTGTTTAGAGTTCTTGATTAAAATTGCATGAAAAAACTAGGATTGACTGAGATTCAAAAGAATTTCAATGTTCTTGAAACAATGCTAAAAACATAGTTATGGCTATGCTAATGTTGCACCTAAGTTTAAGTATTATAGGGATGTGTGGCAAAGTAGAAAGAATACATTTTAAAATAAGGACTTCATTTCCATATGAGTATGTCTCGTTCCAAACTAAGCTGTTATCCATAGCAGAGAGAACTCGGCAGTTACCCACTTTGTCCTACACCCTGAGGGAACTTATTTACTTGTTTGTTTGGCAGAAGCAGCGTTGGCCAGTTCTTGAAGTATTGGGGATTAAGGGTTTGCTGATGGACTCAATGGAGAAATCATTCTGCCATCCGTGGGATTTGAACCAATGACCTTCAATTTTAAGAGACAAGGCCCTAACATGCAGGACCAGACACTACCCCCAAAAGAGACACACACGGCCCCAACCACGCTGCGAGCAGGGTTTGAACCTGCGTGGGGAATCCCCATTGGATTTCAAGTCCAACGCCTTAACCACTCGGCCATCACAGCTGTCTGTCCAGTGGTCATTGCCACTGCCTATGGTAGTTCAAGCTAACCAACATCCGAAGTGAACTGTTTCCCAAAACCGTCATACCACAGTAGTTTGAACCACGTTAGTTAGTTGGGACTACTGTAGTTCGTACTACAATGCAATGACTGAAACTTTTAAAAGAATGGTTTAAAATAAGATGAACAGGTAGATATTTCTATAGTTTGTTCAATCACTGTATACTTTGAAAGTTTATTAATAAAATAGAAAAGACAAGATACGCTTATTTGTGCAGAACATTTCACAAGTATTTTACGGAGATCAAATCACACAGAATAGCATTATACAGTAAGAATGACACGTGAAGTCAACCCAGAAGGCTCCCTCTTGGCTATGGGGATCAGTCCAGAAACTTTCACGGCTTAAGGCGACAGCGTAAACCACCGTACCACCATGCCACTGCACTAAGTGCTTGCAACATTTATGTAACTTACGCATTTAGTCTGTCTGCAATTCATTGCCAAGCCAACTCCCTGGCTGTATTTATGGCCACAGTATTGCCTTTTTTAGCAATTACATCTTTCTATTTTTCATACAGCTCCATCAGCAGTGTTTGTTCTGCCACAGAAAAAAACACCACTCTCGTTTTACACGCTTTCCAACTCATCTGATCAATCTATCATTCATTTATGCTTCTTAAATATCTTTGGTGTGCGCAGTAAACGAGACTATGTAAGTTTGTCTTGTATGAGCCTTTATTGGTTAAAACTGGACTGCGTTAGTGGAACGACGTAAGGCATACAGATGGTGCTAGTCTGAGCCTGACTTTTCTGGGAAAGTCTGGCTTTCTTTAGTTATTTTCATGGCAGAAGCAGGGTTGGCCAGTCCCTGAATAATGGGGAATAAGGGTTTGTTGATGGTCTCAATGTAGAAATCATTCTGCCAAGCATGCGATTTCAACCAGTGACCTTCAATTTTAAGGGATAGAGCCCAAACACTGCCCCCAAAATGGACACACACGCTGCGAGCAGGGTTTGAACCTGCGTGGGGAATCCCCATTGGATTTCGAGTCCAACGCCTTAACCACTCGGCCATCACAGCTGTCTGTCATGCCTCCCTTCTTTTTGGATGGAATGGCAATGTGATTTGTTCAGTAACTGACATACTGACAGATTTAGGAATTACTTCTGTCTGCTTTTATATCCTGGTAAGAAAACTGCAAATGTAGTGCAGATGCAAACAGAGCCCTTCTATGTCCATCTTTCCATCAGCCATGCAATCAGGTTTACAAACCCTTGTGAAAAAAGGGTCATTCTGAAGAGCTCAGGGAATTCAAGCATGGTCCTGTCATAGCATGCCACCTTTGTAATAAGCAAGTGCATGAAATGTTTTCCCTACTAGATATTCAACGGTCAATTGTAAGTGGTGTGATTCCAAAGCGGAAGTGTTTTGGCACACCAGCAACTCAGCCACAAAGCGGCAGACCATGTAAAGTAACAGAGCAGGGTCGCCGACTGCTGAGGAGCATAGTGCATAAAAGATGCCAGTGCTCTGGTGACTCAATAGCTGCTGTAATGTTCATGTAAGTTTCATGGCCAGGTGTCCCAATACTTTTGTCCAAATAGTCTCGTTGTAACTGTTCAGTTGCAAATTTCCAGTTCTGTAAGTTGGCAACATTGTTAGTAACTATGTTTTTGGGAAGCGTACAACAGGTTAGCAGGGGAATCGTAAACACCATTATTTAGTCTTTCATACTGACATTGGCAAGAGTCTTCTATACTACCTGTAGCCTACTCTTGGTTAGCAAAGCAAATCAATACTGAAGTCAAAAGAACTCAAAGTAGAAGTCCAAATTCATTACAAACAACATGTTTATCAGCTGTACAGCTTGCTGTTTAGAGTTCTTGATTAAAATTGCATGAAAAAACTAGGATTGACTGAGATTCAAAAGAATTTCAATGTTCTTGAAACAATGCTAAAAACATAGTTATGGCTATGCTAATGTTGCACCTAAGTTTAAGTATTATAGGGATGTGTGGCAAAGTAGAAAGAATACATTTTAAAATAAGGACTTCATTTCCATATGAGTATGTCTCGTTCCAAACTAAGCTGTTATCCATAGCAGAGAGAACTCGGCAGTAACCCACTTTGTCCTACACCCTGAGGGAACTTATATACTTGTTTGTTTGGCAAAAGCAGCGTTGGCCATTTCCAGAAGTATTGGGGATTAAGGGTTTGCTGATGGACTCAATGGAGAAATCATTCTGCCATCCGTGGGATTTGAACCAATGACCTTCAATTTTAAGAGACAAGGCCCTAACATGCAAGACCAGACACTGCCCCCAAAAGAGACACACATGGCCCCAACCACGCTGCGAGCAGGGTTTGAACCTGCGTGGGGAATCCCCATTGGATTTCAAGTCCAACGCCTTAACCACTCGGCCATCACAGCTGTCTGCCCCGAGGTCATTGCCACTGCCTATGGTAGTTCAACCTAACCAACATCCGAAGTGAACTGTTTCTCAAAACCGTCATACCACAGTAGTTTGAACCACGTTAGTTAGTTGGGACTACTGTAGTTCGTACTACAATGCAATGACTGAAACTTTTAAAAGAATGGTTTAAAATAAGATGAACAGGTAGATATTTCTATAGTTTGTTCAATCACTGTATACTTTGAAAGTTTATTGATAAAATAGAAAAGACAAGATACGCTTATTTGTGCAGAACATTTCACAAGTATTTTACGGAGATCAAATCACACAGAATAGCATTATACAGTAAGAATGACACGTGAAGTCAACCCAGAAGGCTCCCTCTTGGCTATGGGGATCAGTCCAGAAACTTTCACGGCTTAAGGCGACAGCGTAAACCACCGTACCACCATGCCACTGCACTAAGTGCTTGCAACATTTATGTAACTTACGCATTTAGTCTGTCTGCAATTCATTGCCAAGCCAACTCCCTGGCTGTATTTATGGCCACAGTATTGCCTTTTTTAGCAATTACATCTTTCTATTTTTCATACAGCTCCATCAGCAGTGTTTGTTCTGCCACAGAAAAAAACACCACTCTCGTTTTACACGCTTTCCAACTCATCTGATCAATCTATCATTCATTTATGCTTCTTAAATATCTTTGGTGTGCGCAGTAAACGAGACTATGTAAGTTTGTCTTGTATGAGCCTTTATTGGTTAAAACTGGACTGCGTTAGTGGAACGACGTAAGGCATACAGATGGTGCTAGTCTGAGCCTGACTTTTCTGGGAAAGTCTGGCTTTCTTTAGTTATTTTCATGGCAGAAGCAGGGTTGGCCAGTCCCTGAATAATGGGGAATAAGGGTTTGTTGATGGTCTCAATGTAGAAATCATTCTGCCAAGCATGCGATTTCAACCAGTGACCTTCAATTTTAAGGGATAGAGCCCAAACACTGCCCCCAAAATGGACACGCACGCTGCGAGCAGGGTTTGAACCTGCGTGGGGAATCCCCATTGGATTTCGAGTCCAACGCCTTAACCACTCGGCCATCACAGCTGTCTGTCATGCCTCCCTTCTTTTTGGATGGAATGGCAATGTGATTTGTTCAGTAACTGACATACTGACAGATTTAGGAATTACTTCTGTCTGCTTTTATATCCTGGTAAGAAAACTGCAAATGTAGTGCAGATGCAAACAGAGCCCTTCTATGTCCATCTTTCCATCAGCCATGCAATCAGGTTTACAAACCCTTGTGAAAAAAGGGTCATTCTGAAGAGCTCAGGGAATTCAAGCATGGTCCTGTCATAGCATGCCACCTTTGTAATAAGCAAGTGCATGAAATGTTTTCCCTACTAGATATTCAACGGTCAATTGTAAGTGGTGTGATTCCAAAGCGGAAGTGTTTTGGCACACCAGCAACTCAGCCACAAAGCGGCAGACCATGTAAAGTAACAGAGCAGGGTCGCCGACTGCTGAGGAGCATAGTGCATAAAAGATGCCAGTGCTCTGGTGACTCAATAGCTGCTGTAATGTTCATGTAAGTTTCATGGCCAGGTGTCCCAATACTTTTGTCCAAATAGTCTCGTTGTAACTGTTCAGTTGCAAATTTCCAGTTCTGTAAGTTGGCAACATTGTTAGTAACTATGTTTTTGGGAAGCGTACAACAGGTTAGCAGGGGAATCGTAAACACCATTATTTAGTCTTTCATACTGACATTGGCAAGAGTCTTCTATACTACCTGTAGCCTACTCTTGGTTAGCAAAGCAAATCAATACTGAAGTCAAAAGAACTCAAAGTAGAAGTCCAAATTCATTACAAACAACATGTTTATCAGCTGTACAGCTTGCTGTTTAGAGTTCTTGATTAAAATTGCATGAAAAAACTAGGATTGACTGAGATTCAAAAGAATTTCAATGTTCTTGAAACAATGCTAAAAACATAGTTATGGCTATGCTAATGTTGCACCTAAGTTTAAGTATTATAGGGATGTGTGGCAAAGTAGAAAGAATACATTTTAAAATAAGGACTTCATTTCCATATGAGTATGTCTCGTTCCAAACTAAGCTGTTATCCATAGCAGAGAGAACTCGGCAGTAACCCACTTTCTCCTACACCCTGAGGGAACTTATATACTTGTTTGTTTGGCAAAAGCAGCGTTGGCCATTTCCAGAAGTATTGGGGATTAAGGGTTTGCTGATGGACTCAATGGAGAAATCATTCTGCCATCCGTGGGATTTGAACCAATGACCTTCAATTTTAAGAGACAAGGCCCTAACATGCAAGACCAGACACTGCCCCCAAAAGAGACACACATGGCCCCAACCACGCTGCGAGCAGGGTTTGAACCTGCGTGGGGAATCCCCATTGGATTTCAAGTCCAACGCCTTAACCACTCGGCCATCACAGCTGTCTGCCCCGAGGTCATTGCCACTGCCTATGGTAGTTCAACCTAACCAACATCCGAAGTGAACTGTTTCTCAAAACCGTCATACCACAGTAGTTTGAACCACGTTAGTTAGTTGGGACTACTGTAGTTCGTACTACAATGCAATGACTGAAACTTTTAAAAGAATGGTTTAAAATAAGATGAACAGGTAGATATTTCTATAGTTTGTTCAATCACTGTATACTTTGAAAGTTTATTGATAAAATAGAAAAGACAAGATACGCTTATTTGTGCAGAACATTTCACAAGTATTTTACGGAGATCAAATCACACAGAATAGCATTATACAGTAAGAATGACACGTGAAGTCAACCCAGAAGGCTCCCTCTTGGCTATGGGGATCAATCCAGAAACTTTCACGGCTTAAGGCGACAGCGTAAACCACCGTACCACCATGCCACTGCACTAAGTGCTTGCAACATTTATGTAACTTACGCATTTAGTCTGTCTGCAATTCATTGCCAAGCCAACTCCCTGGCTGTATTTATGGCCACAGTATTGCCTTTTTTAGCAATTACATCTTTCTATTTTTCATACAGCTCCATCAGCAGTGTTTGTTCTGCCACAGAAAAAAACACCACTCTCGTTTTACACGCTTTCCAACTCATCTGATCAATCTATCATTCATTTATGCTTCTTAAATATCTTTGGTGTGCGCAGTAAACGAGACTATGTAAGTTTGTCTTGTATGAGCCTTTATTGGTTAAAACTGGACTGCGTTAGTGGAACGACGTAAGGCATACAGATGGTGCTAGTCTGAGCCTGACTTTTCTGGGAAAGTCTGGCTTTCTTTAGTTATTTTCATGGCAGAAGCAGGGTTGGCCAGTCCCTGAATAATGGGGAATAAGGGTTTGTTGATGGTCTCAATGTAGAAATCATTCTGCCAAGCATGCGATTTCAACCAGTGACCTTCAATTTTAAGGGATAGAGCCCAAACACTGCCCCCAAAATGGACACGCACGCTGCGAGCAGGGTTTGAACCTGCGTGGGGAATCCCCATTGGATTTCAAGTCCAACGCCTTAACCACTCGGCCATCACAGCTGTCTGTCATGACTCCCTTCTTTTTGGATGGAGTGTCAATGTGATTTGTTCAGTAAATGACATACTGACAGATTTAGGAATTACTTCTGTCTGCTTTTATATCCTGGTAAGAAAACTGCAAATGTAGTGCAGATGCAAACAGAGCCCTTCTATGTCCATCTTTCCATCAGCCATGCAATCAGGTTTACAAACCCTTGTGAAAAAAGGGTCATTCTGAAGAGCTCAGGGAATTCAAGCATGGTCCTGTCATAGCATGCCACCTTTGTAATAAGCAAGTGCATGAAATGTTTTCCCTACTAGATATTCAACGGTCAATTGTAAGTGGTGTGATTCCAAAGCGGAAGTGTTTTGGCACACCAGCAACTCAGCCACAAAGCGGCAGACCATGTAAAGTAACAGAGCAGGGTCGCCGACTGCTGAGGAGCATAGTGCATAAAAGATGCCAGTGCTCTGGTGACTCAATAGCTGCTGTAATGTTCATGTAAGTTTCATGGCCAGGTGTCCCAATACTTTTGTCCAAATAGTCTCGTTGTAACTGTTCAGTTGCAAATTTCCAGTTCTGTAAGTTGGCAACATTGTTAGTAACTATGTTTTTGGGAAGCGTACAACAGGTTAGCAGGGGAATCGTAAACACCATTATTTAGTCTTTCATACTGACATTGGCAAGAGTCTTCTATACTACCTGTAGCCTACTCTTGGTTAGCAAAGCAAATCAATACTGAAGTCAAAAGAACTCAAAGTAGAAGTCCAAATTCATTACAAACAACATGTTTATCAGCTGTACAGCTTGCTGTTTAGAGTTCTTGATTAAAATTGCATGAAAAAACTAGGATTGACTGAGATTCAAAAGAATTTCAATGTTCTTGAAACAATGCTAAAAACATAGTTATGGCTATGCTAATGTTGCACCTAAGTTTAAGTATTATAGGGATGTGTGGCAAAGTAGAAAGAATACATTTTAAAATAAGGACTTCATTTCCATATGAGTATGTCTCGTTCCAAACTAAGCTGTTATCCATAGCAGAGAGAACTCGGCAGTAACCCACTTTGTCCTACACCCTGAGGGAACTTATATACTTGTTTGTTTGGCAAAAGCAGCGTTGGCCATTTCCAGAAGTATTGGGGATTAAGGGTTTGCTGATGGACTCAATGGAGAAATCATTCTGCCATCCGTGGGATTTGAACCAATGACCTTCAATTTTAAGAGACAAGGCCCTAACATGCAAGACCAGACACTGCCCCCAAAAGAGACACACATGGCCCCAACCACGCTGCGAGCAGGGTTTGAACCTGCGTGGGGAATCCCCATTGGATTTCAAGTCCAACGCCTTAACCACTCGGCCATCACAGCTGTCTGCCCCGAGGTCATTGCCACTGCCTATGGTAGTTCAACCTAACCAACATCCGAAGTGAACTGTTTCTCAAAACCGTCATACCACAGTAGTTTGAACCACGTTAGTTAGTTGGGACTACTGTAGTTCGTACTACAATGCAATGACTGAAACTTTTAAAAGAATGGTTTAAAATAAGATGAACAGGTAGATATTTCTATAGTTTGTTCAATCACTGTATACTTTGAAAGTTTATTGATAAAATAGAAAAGACAAGATACGCTTATTTGTGCAGAACATTTCACAAGTATTTTACGGAGATCAAATCACACAGAATAGCATTATACAGTAAGAATGACACGTGAAGTCAACCCAGAAGGCTCCCTCTTGGCTATGGGGATCAGTCCAGAAACTTTCACGGCTTAAGGCGACAGCGTAAACCACCGTACCACCATGCCACTGCACTAAGTGCTTGCAACATTTATGTAACTTACGCATTTAGTCTGTCTGCAATTCATTGCCAAGCCAACTCCCTGGCTGTATTTATGGCCACAGTATTGCCTTTTTTAGCAATTACATCTTTCTATTTTTCATACAGCTCCATCAGCAGTGTTTGTTCTGCCACAGAAAAAAACACCACTCTCGTTTTACACGCTTTCCAACTCATCTGATCAATCTATCATTCATTTATGCTTCTTAAATATCTTTGGTGTGCGCAGTAAATGAGACTACGTAAGTCTGTCTTGTATGAGCCTTTATTGGTTAAAACTGGACTGCGTTAGTGGAACGACGTAAGGCATAGAGATGGTGCTAGTCTGAGCCTGACTTTTCTGGGAAAGTCTGGCTTTCTTTAGTTATTTTCATGGTAGAAGCAGGGTTGGCCAGTCCCTGAATAATGGGGAATAAGGGTTTGTTGATGGTCTCAATGTAGAAATCATTCTGCCAAGCATGCGATTTCAACCAGTGACCTTCAATTTTAAGGGATAGAGCCCAAACACTGCCCCCAAAATGGACACACATGCTGCGAGCAGGGTTTGAACCTGCATGGGGAATCCCCATTGGATTTCGAGTCCAACGCCTTAACCACTCGGCCATCACAGCTGTCTGTCATGCCTCCCTTCTTTTTGGATGGAGTGTCAATGTGATTTGTTCAGTAAATGACATACTGACAGATTTAGGAATTACTTCTGTCTGCTTTTATATCCTAGTAAGAAAACTGCAAATGTAGTGCAGATGCAAACAGAGCCCTTCTATGTCCATCTTTCCATCAGCCATGCAATCAGGTTTACAAACCCTTGTGAAAAAAGGGTCATTCTGAAGAGCTCAGGGAATTCAAGCATGGTCCTGTCATAGCATGCCACCTTTGTAATAAGCAAGTGCATGAAATGTTTTCCCTACTAGATATTCAACGGTCAATTGTAAGTGGTGTGATTCCAAAGCGGAAGTGTTTTGGCACACCAGCAACTCAGCCACAAAGCGGCAGACCATGTAAAGTAACAGAGCAGGGTCGCCGACTGCTGAGGAGCATAGTGCATAAAAGATGCCAGTGTTCTGGTGACTCAATAGCTGCTTTAATGTTCATGTAAGTTTCATGGCCAGGTGTCCCAATACTTTTGTCCAAATAGTCTCGTTGTAACTGTTCAGCTGCAAATTTCCAGTTCTGTAAGTTGGCAACATTGTTAGTAACTATGTTTTTGGGAAGCGTACAACAGGTTAGCAGGGGAATCGTAAACACCATTATGAAGTCTTTCATACTGACATTGGCAAGAGTCTTCTATACTACCTGTAGCCTACTCTTGGTTAGCAAAGCAAATCAATACTGAAGTCAAAAGAACTCAAAGTAGAAGTCCAAATTCATGACAAACAACATGTTTATCAGCTGTACAGCTTGCTGTTTAGAGTTCTTGATTAAAATTGCATGAGAAAACTAGGATTGACTGAGATGCAAAAGAATTTCAATGTTCTTGAAACAATGCTTAAAACATAGTTATGGCTATGCTAATGTTGCACCTAAGTTTAAGTATTATAGGGATGTGTGGCAAAGTAGAAAGAATACATTTTAAAATAAGGACTTCATTTCCATATGAGTATGTCTCGTTCCAAACTAAGCTGTTATCCATAGCAGAGAGAACTCGGCAGTAACCCACTTTGTCCTACACCCTGAGGGAACTTATTTACTTGTTTGTTTGGCAGAAGCAGCGTTGGCCAGTTCTTGAAGTATTGGGGATTAAGGGTTTGCTGATGGACTCAATGGAGAAATCATTCTGCCATCCGTGGGATTTGAACCAATGACCTTAAATTTTAAGAGACAAGGCCCTAACATGCAGGACCAGACACTACCCCCAAAAGAGACACACACGGCCCCAACCACGCTGCGAGCAGGGTTTGAACCTGCGTGGGGAATCCCCATTGGATTTCAAGTCCAACGCCTTAACCACTCGGCCATCACAGCTGTCTGCCCCGAGGTCATTGCCACTGCCTATGGTAGTTCAACCTAACCAACATCCGAAGTGAACTGTTTCTCAAAACCGTCATACCACAGTAGTTTGAACCACGTTAGTTAGTTGGGACTACTGTAGTTCGTACTACAATGCAATGACTGAAACTTTTAAAAGAATGGTTTAAAATAAGATGAACAGGTAGATATTTCTATAGTTTGTTCAATCACTGTATACTTTGAAAGTTTATTGATAAAATAGAAAAGACAAGATACGCTTATTTGTGCAGAACATTTCACAAGTATTTTACGGAGATCAAATCACACAGAATAGCATTATACAGTAAGAATGACACGTGAAGTCAACCCAGAAGGCTCCCTCTTGGCTATGGGGATCAGTCCAGAAACTTTCACGGCTTAAGGCGACAGCGTAAACCACCGTACCACCATGCCACTGCACTAAGTGCTTGCAACATTTATGTAACTTACGCATTTAGTCTGTCTGCAATTCATTGCCAAGCCAACTCCCTGGCTGTATTTATGGCCACAGTATTGCCTTTTTTAGCAATTACATCTTTCTATTTTTCATACAGCTCCATCAGCAGTGTTTGTTCTGCCACAGAAAAAAACACCACTCTCGTTTTACACGCTTTCCAACTCATCTGATCAATCTATCATTCATTTATGCTTCTTAAATATCTTTGGTGTGCGCAGTAAATGAGACTACGTAAGTCTGTCTTGTATGAGCCTTTATTGGTTAAAACTGGACTGCGTTAGTGGAACGACGTAAGGCATAGAGATGGTGCTAGTCTGAGCCTGACTTTTCTGGGAAAGTCTGGCTTTCTTTAGTTATTTTCATGGTAGAAGCAGGGTTGGCCAGTCCCTGAATAATGGGGAATAAGGGTTTGTTGATGGTCTCAATGTAGAAATCATTCTGCCAAGCATGCGATTTCAACCAGTGACCTTCAATTTTAAGGGATAGAGCCCAAACACTGCCCCCAAAATGGACACACATGCTGCGAGCAGGGTTTGAACCTGCATGGGGAATCCCCATTGGATTTCGAGTCCAACGCCTTAACCACTCGGCCATCACAGCTGTCTGTCATGCCTCCCTTCTTTTTGGATGGAGTGTCAATGTGATTTGTTCAGTAAATGACATACTGACAGATTTAGGAATTACTTCTGTCTGCTTTTATATCCTAGTAAGAAAACTGCAAATGTAGTGCAGATGCAAACAGAGCCCTTCTATGTCCATCTTTCCATCAGCCATGCAATCAGGTTTACAAACCCTTGTGAAAAAAGGGTCATTCTGAAGAGCTCAGGGAATTCAAGCATGGTCCTGTCATAGCATGCCACCTTTGTAATAAGCAAGTGCATGAAATGTTTTCCCTACTAGATATTCAACGGTCAATTGTAAGTGGTGTGATTCCAAAGCGGAAGTGTTTTGGCACACCAGCAACTCAGCCACAAAGCGGCAGACCATGTAAAGTAACAGAGCAGGGTCGCCGACTGCTGAGGAGCATAGTGCATAAAAGATGCCAGTGTTCTGGTGACTCAATAGCTGCTTTAATGTTCATGTAAGTTTCATGGCCAGGTGTCCCAATACTTTTGTCCAAATAGTCTCGTTGTAACTGTTCAGCTGCAAATTTCCAGTTCTGTAAGTTGGCAACATTGTTAGTAACTATGTTTTTGGGAAGCGTACAACAGGTTAGCAGGGGAATCGTAAACACCATTATGAAGTCTTTCATACTGACATTGGCAAGAGTCTTCTATACTACCTGTAGCCTACTCTTGGTTAGCAAAGCAAATCAATACTGAAGTCAAAAGAACTCAAAGTAGAAGTCCAAATTCATGACAAACAACATGTTTATCAGCTGTACAGCTTGCTGTTTAGAGTTCTTGATTAAAATTGCATGAGAAAACTAGGATTGACTGAGATGCAAAAGAATTTCAATGTTCTTGAAACAATGCTTAAAACATAGTTATGGCTATGCTAATGTTGCACCTAAGTTTAAGTATTATAGGGATGTGTGGCAAAGTAGAAAGAATACATTTTAAAATAAGGACTTCATTTCCATATGAGTATGTCTCGTTCCAAACTAAGCTGTTATCCATAGCAGAGAGAACTCGGCAGTAACCCACTTTGTCCTACACCCTGAGGGAACTTATTTACTTGTTTGTTTGGCAGAAGCAGCGTTGGCCAGTTCTTGAAGTATTGGGGATTAAGGGTTTGCTGATGGACTCAATGGAGAAATCATTCTGCCATCCGTGGGATTTGAACCAATGACCTTAAATTTTAAGAGACAAGGCCCTAACATGCAGGACCAGACACTACCCCCAAAAGAGACACACACGGCCCCAACCACGCTGCGAGCAGGGTTTGAACCTGCGTGGGGAATCCCCATTGGATTTCAAGTCCAACGCCTTAACCACTCGGCAATCACAGCTGTCTGTCCGGAGGTCATTGCCACTGCCTATGATAGTTCAACCTAACCAACATCCGAAGTGAACTGTTTGCCAAAACCGTCATACCACAGTAGTTTGAACCACGTTAGTTAGTTGGGACTACTGTAGTTCGTACTACAATGCAATGACTGAAACTTTTAAAAGAATGGTTTAAAATAAGATGAACAGGAAGATATTTCTATAGTTTGTTCAATCACTGTATACTTTGAAAGTTTATTAATAAAATAGAAAAGACAAGATACGCTTATTTGTGCAGAACATTTCACAAGTATTTTACGGAGATCAAATCACACAGAATAGCATTATACAGTAAGAATGACACGTGAAGTCAACCCAGAAGGCTCCCTCTTGGCTATGGGGATCAGTCCAGAAACTTTCACGGCTTAAGGCGACAGCGTAAACCACCGTACCACCATGCCACTGCACTAAGTGCTTGCAACATTTATGTAACTTACGCATTTAGTCTGTCTGCAATTCATTGCCAAGCCAACTCCCTGGCTGTATTTATGGCCACAGTATTGCCTTTTTTAGCAATTACATCTTTCTATTTTTCATACAACTCCATCAGCAGTGCTTGTTCTGCCACAGAAAAAAACACCACTCTCGTTTTACACGCTTTCCAACTCATCTGATCAATCTATCATTCATTTATGCTTCTTAAATATCTTTGGTGTGCGCAGTAAACGAGACTATGTAAGTTTGTCTTGTATGAGCCTTTATTGGTTAAAACTGGACTGCGTTAGTGGAACGACGTAAGGCATACAGATGGTGCTAGTCTGAGCCTGACTTTTCTGGGAAAGTCTGGCTTTCTTTAGTTATTTTCATGGCAGAAGCAGGGTTGGCCAGTCCCTGAATAATGGGGAATAAGGGTTTGTTGATGGTCTCAATGTAGAAATCATTCTGCCAAGCATGCGATTTCAACCAGTGACCTTCAATTTTAAGGGATAGAGCCCAAACACTGCCCCCAAAATGGACACACACGCTGCGAGCAGGGTTTGAACCTGCGTGGGGAATCCCCATTGGATTTCGAGTCCAACGCCTTAACCACTCGGCCATCACAGCTGTCTGTCATGCCTCCCTTCTTTTTGGATGGAGTGTCAATGTGATTTGTTCAGTAAATGACATACTGACAGATTTAGGAATTACTTCTGTCTGCTTTTATATCCTGGTAAGAAAACTGCAAATGTAGTGCAGATGCAAACAGAGCCCTTCTATGTCCATCTTTCCATCAGCCATGCAATCAGGTTTACAAACCCTTGTGAAAAAAGGGTCATTCTGAAGAGCTCAGGGAATTCAAGCATGGTCCTGTCATAGCATGCCACCTTTGTAATAAGCAAGTGCATGAAATGTTTTCCCTACTAGATATTCAACGGTCAATTGTAAGTGGTGTGATTCCAAAGCGGAAGTGTTTTGGCACACCAGCAACTCAGCCACAAAGCGGCAGACCATGTAAAGTAACAGAGCAGGGTCGCCGACTGCTGAGGAGCATAGTGCATAAAAGATGCCAATGCTCTGGTGACTCAATAGCTGCTGTAATGTTCATGTAAGTTTCATGGCCAGGTGTCCCAATACTTGTGTCCAAATAGTCTCGTTGTAACTGTTCAGTTGCAAATTTCCAGTTCTGTAAGTTGGCAACATTGTTAGTAACTATGTTTTTGGGAAGCGTACAACAGGTTAGCAGGGGAATCGTAAACACCATTATGAAGTCTTTCATACTGACATTGGCAAGAGTCTTCTATACTACCTGTAGCCTACTCTTGGTTAGCAAAGCAAATCAATACTGAAGTCAAAAGAACTCAAAGTAGAAGTCCAAATTCATTACAAACAACATGTTTATCAGCTGTACAGCTTGCTGTTTAGAGTTCTTGATTAAAATTGCATGAAAAAACTAGGATTGACTGAGATGCAAAAGAATTTCAATGTTCTTGAAACAATGCTAAAAACATAGTTATGGCTATGCTAATGTTGCACCTAAGTTTAAGTATTATAGGGATGTGTGGCAAAGTAGAAAGAATACATTTTAAAATAAGGACTTCATTTCCATATGAGTATGTCTCGTTCCAAACTAAGCTGTTATCCATAGCAGAGAGAACTCGGCAGTAACCCACTTTGTCCTACACCCTGAGGGAACTTATTTACTTGTTTGTTTGGCAGAAGCAGCGTTGGCCAGTTCTTGAAGTATTGGGGATTAAGGGTTTGCTGATGGACTCAATGGAGAAATCATTCTGCCATCCGTGGGATTTGAACCAATGACCTTAAATTTTAAGAGACAAGGCCCTAACATGCAGGACCAGACACTACCCCCTAAAGAGACACACACGGCCCCAACCACGCTGCGAGCAGGGTTTGAACCTGCGTGGGGAATCCCCATTGGATTTCAAGTCCAACGCCTTAACCACTCGGCAATCACAGCTGTCTGTCCGGAGGTCATTGCCACTGCCTATGATAGTTCAACCTAACCAACATCCGAAGTGAACTGTTTGCCAAAACCGTCATACCACAGTAGTTTGAACCACGTTAGTTAGTTGGGACTACTGTAGTTCGTACTACAATGCAATGACTGAAACTTTTAAAAGAATGGTTTAAAATAAGATGAACAGGAAGATATTTCTATAGTTTGTTCAATCACTGTATACTTTGAAAGTTTATTAATAAAATAGAAAAGACAAGATACGCTTATTTGTGCAGAACATTTCACAAGTATTTTACGGAGATCAAATCACACAGAATAGCATTATACAGTAAGAATGACACGTGAAGTCAACCCAGAAGGCTCCCTCTTGGCTATGGGGATCAGTCCAGAAACTTTCACGGCTTAAGGCGACAGCGTAAACCACCGTACCACCATGCCACTGCACTAAGTGCTTGCAACATTTATGTAACTTACGCATTTAGTCTGTCTGCAATTCATTGCCAAGCCAACTCCCTGGCTGTATTTATGGCCACAGTATTGCCTTTTTTAGCAATTACATCTTTCTATTTTTCATACAACTCCATCAGCAGTGCTTGTTCTGCCACAGAAAAAAACACCACTCTCGTTTTACACGCTTTCCAACTCATCTGATCAATCTATCATTCATTTATGCTTCTTAAATATCTTTGGTGTGCGCAGTAAACGAGACTATGTAAGTTTGTCTTGTATGAGCCTTTATTGGTTAAAACTGGACTGCGTTAGTGGAACGACGTAAGGCATACAGATGGTGCTAGTCTGAGCCTGACTTTTCTGGGAAAGTCTGGCTTTCTTTAGTTATTTTCATGGCAGAAGCAGGGTTGGCCAGTCCCTGAATAATGGGGAATAAGGGTTTGTTGATGGTCTCAATGTAGAAATCATTCTGCCAAGCATGCGATTTCAACCAGTGACCTTCAATTTTAAGGGATAGAGCCCAAACACTGCCCCCAAAATGGACACACACGCTGCGAGCAGGGTTTGAACCTGCGTGGGGAATCCCCATTGGATTTCGAGTCCAACGCCTTAACCACTCGGCCATCACAGCTGTCTGTCATGCCTCCCTTCTTTTTGGATGGAGTGTCAATGTGATTTGTTCAGTAAATGACATACTGACAGATTTAGGAATTACTTCTGTCTGCTTTTATATCCTGGTAAGAAAACTGCAAATGTAGTGCAGATGCAAACAGAGCCCTTCTATGTCCATCTTTCCATCAGCCATGCAATCAGGTTTACAAACCCTTGTGAAAAAAGGGTCATTCTGAAGAGCTCAGGGAATTCAAGCATGGTCCTGTCATAGCATGCCACCTTTGTAATAAGCAAGTGCATGAAATGTTTTCCCTACTAGATATTCAACGGTCAATTGTAAGTGGTGTGATTCCAAAGCGGAAGTGTTTTGGCACACCAGCAACTCAGCCACAAAGCGGCAGACCATGTAAAGTAACAGAGCAGGGTCGCCGACTGCTGAGGAGCATAGTGCATAAAAGATGCCAGTGTTCTGGTGACTCAATAGCTGCTTTAATGTTCATGTAAGTTTCATGGCCAGGTGTCCCAATACTTTTGTCCAAATAGTCTCGTTGTAACTGTTCAGCTGCAAATTTCCAGTTCTGTAAGTTGGCAACATTGTTAGTAACTATGTTTTTGGGAAGCGTACAACAGGTTAGCAGGGGAATCGTAAACACCATTATGAAGTCTTTCATACTGACATTGGCAAGAGTCTTCTATACTACCTGTAGCCTACTCTTGGTTAGCAAAGCAAATCAATACTGAAGTCAAAAGAACTCAAAGTAGAAGTCCAAATTCATGACAAACAACATGTTTATCAGCTGTACAGCTTGCTGTTTAGAGTTCTTGATTAAAATTGCATGAGAAAACTAGGATTGACTGAGATGCAAAAGAATTTCAATGTTCTTGAAACAATGCTTAAAACATAGTTATGGCTATGCTAATGTTGCACCTAAGTTTAAGTATTATAGGGATGTGTGGCAAAGTAGAAAGAATACATTTTAAAATAAGGACTTCATTTCCATATGAGTATGTCTCGTTCCAAACTAAGCTGTTATCCATAGCAGAGAGAACTCGGCAGTAACCCACTTTGTCCTACACCCTGAGGGAACTTATTTACTTGTTTGTTTGGCAGAAGCAGCGTTGGCCAGTTCTTGAAGTATTGGGGATTAAGGGTTTGCTGATGGACTCAATGGAGAAATCATTCTGCCATCCGTGGGATTTGAACCAATGACCTTAAATTTTAAGAGACAAGGCCCTAACATGCAGGACCAGACACTACCCCCAAAAGAGACACACACGGCCCCAACCACGCTGCGAGCAGGGTTTGAACCTGCGTGGGGAATCCCCATTGGATTTCAAGTCCAACGCCTTAACCACTCGGCAATCACAGCTGTCTGTCCGGAGGTCATTGCCACTGCCTATGATAGTTCAACCTAACCAACATCCGAAGTGAACTGTTTGCCAAAACCGTCATACCACAGTAGTTTGAACCACGTTAGTTAGTTGGGACTACTGTAGTTCGTACTACAATGCAATGACTGAAACTTTTAAAAGAATGGTTTAAAATAAGATGAACAGGAAGATATTTCTATAGTTTGTTCAATCACTGTATACTTTGAAAGTTTATTAATAAAATAGAAAAGACAAGATACGCTTATTTGTGCAGAACATTTCACAAGTATTTTACGGAGATCAAATCACACAGAATAGCATTATACAGTAAGAATGACACGTGAAGTCAACCCAGAAGGCTCCCTCTTGGCTATGGGGATCAGTCCAGAAACTTTCACGGCTTAAGGCGACAGCGTAAACCACCGTACCACCATGCCACTGCACTAAGTGCTTGCAACATTTATGTAACTTACGCATTTAGTCTGTCTGCAATTCATTGCCAAGCCAACTCCCTGGCTGTATTTATGGCCACAGTATTGCCTTTTTTAGCAATTACATCTTTCTATTTTTCATACAACTCCATCAGCAGTGCTTGTTCTGCCACAGAAAAAAACACCACTCTCGTTTTACACGCTTTCCAACTCATCTGATCAATCTATCATTCATTTATGCTTCTTAAATATCTTTGGTGTGCGCAGTAAACGAGACTATGTAAGTTTGTCTTGTATGAGCCTTTATTGGTTAAAACTGGACTGCGTTAGTGGAACGACGTAAGGCATACAGATGGTGCTAGTCTGAGCCTGACTTTTCTGGGAAAGTCTGGCTTTCTTTAGTTATTTTCATGGCAGAAGCAGGGTTGGCCAGTCCCTGAATAATGGGGAATAAGGGTTTGTTGATGGTCTCAATGTAGAAATCATTCTGCCAAGCATGCGATTTCAACCAGTGACCTTCAATTTTAAGGGATAGAGCCCAAACACTGCCCCCAAAATGGACACACACGCTGCGAGCAGGGTTTGAACCTGCGTGGGGAATCCCCATTGGATTTCGAGTCCAACGCCTTAACCACTCGGCCATCACAGCTGTCTGTCATGCCTCCCTTCTTTTTGGATGGAGTGTCAATGTGATTTGTTCAGTAAATGACATACTGACAGATTTAGGAATTACTTCTGTCTGCTTTTATATCCTGGTAAGAAAACTGCAAATGTAGTGCAGATGCAAACAGAGCCCTTCTATGTCCATCTTTCCATCAGCCATGCAATCAGGTTTACAAACCCTTGTGAAAAAAGGGTCATTCTGAAGAGCTCAGGGAATTCAAGCATGGTCCTGTCATAGCATGCCACCTTTGTAATAAGCAAGTGCATGAAATGTTTTCCCTACTAGATATTCAACGGTCAATTGTAAGTGGTGTGATTCCAAAGCGGAAGTGTTTTGGCACACCAGCAACTCAGCCACAAAGCGGCAGACCATGTAAAGTAACAGAGCAGGGTCGCCGACTGCTGAGGAGCATAGTGCATAAAAGATGCCAATGCTCTGGTGACTCAATAGCTGCTGTAATGTTCATGTAAGTTTCATGGCCAGGTGTCCCAATTCTTGTGTCCAAATAGTCTCGTTGTAACTGTTCAGTTGCAAATTTCCAGTTCTGTAAGTTGGCAACATTGTTAGTAACTATGTTTTTGGGAAGCGTACAACAGGTTAGCAGGGGAATCGTAAACACCATTATGAAGTCTTTCATACTGACATTGGCAAGAGTCTTCTATACTACCTGTAGCCTACTCTTGGTTAGCAAAGCAAATCAATACTGAAGTCAAAAGAACTCAAAGTAGAAGTCCAAATTCATTACAAACAACATGTTTATCAGCTGTACAGCTTGCTGTTTAGAGTTCTTGATTAAAATTGCATGAAAAAACTAGGATTGACTGAGATGCAAAAGAATTTCAATGTTCTTGAAACAATGCTAAAAACATAGTTATGGCTATGCTAATGTTGCACCTAAGTTTAAGTATTATAGGGATGTGTGGCAAAGTAGAAAGAATACATTTTAAAATAAGGACTTCATTTCCATATGAGTATGTCTCGTTCCAAACTAAGCTGTTATCCATAGCAGAGAGAACTCGGCAGTAACCCACTTTGTCCTACACCCTGAGGGAACTTATTTACTTGTTTGTTTGGCAGAAGCAGCGTTGGCCAGTTCTTGAAGTATTGGGGATTAAGGGTTTGCTGATGGACTCAATGGAGAAATCATTCTGCCATCCGTGGGATTTGAACCAATGACCTTAAATTTTAAGAGACAAGGCCCTAACATGCAGGACCAGACACTACCCCCAAAAGAGACACACACGGCCCCAACCACGCTGCGAGCAGGGTTTGAACCTGCGTGGGGAATCCCCATTGGATTTCAAGTCCAACGCCTTAACCACTCGGCAATCACAGCTGTCTGTCCGGAGGTCATTGCCACTGCCTATGATAGTTCAACCTAACCAACATCCGAAGTGAACTGTTTGCCAAAACCGTCATACCACAGTAGTTTGAACCACGTTAGTTAGTTGGGACTACTGTAGTTCGTACTACAATGCAATGACTGAAACTTTTAAAAGAATGGTTTAAAATAAGATGAACAGGAAGATATTTCTATAGTTTGTTCAATCACTGTATACTTTGAAAGTTTATTAATAAAATAGAAAAGACAAGATACGCTTATTTGTGCAGAACATTTCACAAGTATTTTACGGAGATCAAATCACACAGAATAGCATTATACAGTAAGAATGACACGTGAAGTCAACCCAGAAGGCTCCCTCTTGGCTATGGGGATCAGTCCAGAAACTTTCACGGCTTAAGGCGACAGCGTAAACCACCGTACCACCATGCCACTGCACTAAGTGCTTGCAACATTTATGTAACTTACGCATTTAGTCTGTCTGCAATTCATTGCCAAGCCAACTCCCTGGCTGTATTTATGGCCACAGTATTGCCTTTTTTAGCAATTACATCTTTCTATTTTTCATACAACTCCATCAGCAGTGCTTGTTCTGCCACAGAAAAAAACACCACTCTCGTTTTACACGCTTTCCAACTCATCTGATCAATCTATCATTCATTTATGCTTCTTAAATATCTTTGGTGTGCGCAGTAAACGAGACTATGTAAGTTTGTCTTGTATGAGCCTTTATTGGTTAAAACTGGACTGCGTTAGTGGAACGACGTAAGGCATACAGATGGTGCTAGTCTGAGCCTGACTTTTCTGGGAAAGTCTGGCTTTCTTTAGTTATTTTCATGGCAGAAGCAGGGTTGGCCAGTCCCTGAATAATGGGGAATAAGGGTTTGTTGATGGTCTCAATGTAGAAATCATTCTGCCAAGCATGCGATTTCAACCAGTGACCTTCAATTTTAAGGGATAGAGCCCAAACACTGCCCCCAAAATGGACACACACGCTGCGAGCAGGGTTTGAACCTGCGTGGGGAATCCCCATTGGATTTCGAGTCCAACGCCTTAACCACTCGGCCATCACAGCTGTCTGTCATGCCTCCCTTCTTTTTGGATGGAGTGTCAATGTGATTTGTTCAGTAAATGACATACTGACAGATTTAGGAATTACTTCTGTCTGCTTTTATATCCTGGTAAGAAAACTGCAAATGTAGTGCAGATGCAAACAGAGCCCTTCTATGTCCATCTTTCCATCAGCCATGCAATCAGGTTTACAAACCCTTGTGAAAAAAGGGTCATTCTGAAGAGCTCAGGGAATTCAAGCATGGTCCTGTCATAGCATGCCACCTTTGTAATAAGCAAGTGCATGAAATGTTTTCCCTACTAGATATTCAACGGTCAATTGTAAGTGGTGTGATTCCAAAGCGGAAGTGTTTTGGCACACCAGCAACTCAGCCACAAAGCGGCAGACCATGTAAAGTAACAGAGCAGGGTCGCCGACTGCTGAGGAGCATAGTGCATAAAAGATGCCAATGCTCTGGTGACTCAATAGCTGCTGTAATGTTCATGTAAGTTTCATGGCCAGGTGTCCCAATACTTGTGTCCAAATAGTCTCGTTGTAACTGTTCAGTTGCAAATTTCCAGTTCTGTAAGTTGGCAACATTGTTAGTAACTATGTTTTTGGGAAGCGTACAACAGGTTAGCAGGGGAATCGTCAACACCATTATGAAGTCTTTCATACTGACATTGGCAAGAGTCTTCTATACTACCTGTAGCCTACTCTTGGTTAGCAAAGCAAATCAATACTGAAGTCAAAAGAACTCAAAGTAGAAGTCCAAATTCATTACAAACAACATGTTTATCAGCTGTACAGCTTGCTGTTTAGAGTTCTTGATTAAAATTGCATGAAAAAACTAGGATTGACTGAGATGCAAAAGAATTTCAATGTTCTTGAAACAATGCTAAAAACATAGTTATGGCTATGCTAATGTTGCACCTAAGTTTAAGTATTATAGGGATGTGTGGCAAAGTAGAAAGAATACATTTTAAAATAAGGACTTCATTTCCATTTGAGTATGTCTCGTTCCAAACTAAGCTGTTATCCATAGCAGAGAGAACTCGGCAGTAACCCACTTTGTCCTACACCCTGAGGGAACTTATTTACTTGTTTGCTTGGCAGAAGCAGCGTTCGCCAGTTCTTGAAGTATTGGGGATTAAGGGTTTGCTGATGGACTCAATGGAGAAATCATTCTGCCATCCGTGGGATTTGAACCAATGACCTTCAATTTTAAGAGACAAGGCCCTAACATGCAGGACCAGACACTGCCCCCAAAAGAGACACACACGGCCCCAACCACGCTGCGAGCAGGGTTTGAACCTGCGTGGGGAATCCCCATTGGATTTCAAGTCCAACGCCTTAACCACTCGGCCATCACAGCTGTCTGTCCGGTGGTCATTGCCACTGCCTATGGTAGTTCAACCTAACCAACATCCGAAGTGAACTGTTTCCCAAAACCGTCATACCACAGTAGTTTGAACCACGTTAGTTAGTTGGGACTACTGTAGTTCGTACTACAATGCAATGACTGAAACTTTTAAAAGAATGGTTTAAAATAAGATGAACAGGAAGATATTTCTATAGTTTGTTCAATCACTGTATACTTTGAAAGTTTATTAATAAAATAGAAAAGACAAGATACGCTTATTTGTGCAGAACATTTCACAAGTATTTTACGGAGATCAAATCACACAGAATAGCATTATACAGTAAGAATGACACGTGAAGTCAACCCAGAAGGCTCCCTCTTGGCTATGGGGATCAGTCCAGAAACTTTCACGGCTTAAGGCGACAGCGTAAACCACCGTACCACCATGCCACTGCACTAAGTGCTTGCAACATTTATGTAACTTACGCATTTAGTCTGTCTGCAATTCATTGCCAAGCCAACTCCCTGGCTGTATTTATGGCCACAGTATTGCCTTTTTTAGCAATTACATCTTTCTATTTTTCATACAACTCCATCAGCAGTGCTTGTTCTGCCACAGAAAAAAACACCACTCTCGTTTTACACGCTTTCCAACTCATCTGATCAATCTATCATTCATTTATGCTTCTTAAATATCTTTGGTGTGCGCAGTAAACGAGACTATGTAAGTTTGTCTTGTATGAGCCTTTATTGGTTAAAACTGGACTGCGTTAGTGGAACGACGTAAGGCATACAGATGGTGCTAGTCTGAGCCTGACTTTTCTGGGAAAGTCTGGCTTTCTTTAGTTATTTTCATGGCAGAAGCAGGGTTGGCCAGTCCCTGAATAATGGGGAATAAGGGTTTGTTGATGGTCTCAATGTAGAAATCATTCTGCCAAGCATGCGATTTCAACCAGTGACCTTCAATTTTAAGGGATAGAGCCCAAACACTGCCCCCAAAATGGACACACACGCTGCGAGCAGGGTTTGAACCTGTGTGGGGAATCCCCATTGGATTTCGAGTCCAACGCCTTAACCACTCGGCCATCACAGCTGTCTGTCATGCCTCCCTTCTTTTTGGATGGAGTGTCAATGTGATTTGTTCAGTAAATGACATACTGACAGATTTAGGAATTACTTCTGTCTGCTTTTATATCCTGGTAAGAAAACTGCAAATGTAGTGCAGATGCAAACAGAGCCCTTCTATGTCCATCTTTCCATCAGCCATGCAATCAGGTTTACAAACCCTTGTGAAAAAAGGGTCATTCTGAAGAGCTCAGGGAATTCAAGCATGGTCCTGTCATAGCATGCCACCTTTGTAATAAGCAAGTGCATGAAATGTTTTCCCTACTAGATATTCAACGGTCAATTGTAAGTGGTGTGATTCCAAAGCGGAAGTGTTTTGGCACACCAGCAACTCAGCCACAAAGCGGCAGACCATGTAAAGTAACAGAGCAGGGTCGCCGACTGCTGAGGAGCATAGTGCATAAAAGATGCCAATGCTCTGGTGACTCAATAGCTGCTGTAATGTTCATGTAAGTTTCATGGCCAGGTGTCCCAATACTTGTGTCCAAATAGTCTCGTTGTAACTGTTCAGTTGCAAATTTCCAGTTCTGTAAGTTGGCAACATTGTTAGTAACTATGTTTTTGGGAAGCGTACAACAGGTTAGCAGGGGAATCGTCAACACCATTATGAAGTCTTTCATACTGACATTGGCAAGAGTCTTCTATACTACCTGTAGCCTACTCTTGGTTAGCAAAGCAAATCAATACTGAAGTCAAAAGAACTCAAAGTAGAAGTCCAAATTCATTACAAACAACATGTTTATCAGCTGTACAGCTTGCTGTTTAGAGTTCTTGATTAAAATTGCATGAAAAAACTAGGATTGACTGAGATGCAAAAGAATTTCAATGTTCTTGAAACAATGCTAAAAACATAGTTATGGCTATGCTAATGTTGCACCTAAGTTTAAGTATTATAGGGATGTGTGGCAAAGTAGAAAGAATACATTTTAAAATAAGGACTTCATTTCCATTTGAGTATGTCTCGTTCCAAACTAAGCTGTTATCCATAGCAGAGAGAACTCGGCAGTAACCCACTTTGTCCTACACCCTGAGGGAACTTATTTACTTGTTTGCTTGGCAGAAGCAGCGTTCGCCAGTTCTTGAAGTATTGGGGATTAAGGGTTTGCTGATGGACTCAATGGAGAAATCATTCTGCCATCCGTGGGATTTGAACCAATGACCTTCAATTTTAAGAGACAAGGCCCTAACATGCAGGACCAGACACTGCCCCCAAAAGAGACACACACGGCCCCAACCACGCTGCGAGCAGGGTTTGAACCTGCGTGGGGAATCCCCATTGGATTTCAAGTCCAACGCCTTAACCACTCGGCCATCACAGCTGTCTGTCCGGTGGTCATTGCCACTGCCTATGGTAGTTCAACCTAACCAACATCCGAAGTGAACTGTTTCCCAAAACCGTCATACCACAGTAGTTTGAACCACGTTAGTTAGTTGGGACTACTGTAGTTCGTACTACAATGCAATGACTGAAACTTTTAAAAGAATGGTTTAAAATAAGATGAACAGGAAGATATTTCTATAGTTTGTTCAATCACTGTATACTTTGAAAGTTTATTAATAAAATAGAAAAGACAAGATACGCTTATTTGTGCAGAACATTTCACAAGTATTTTACGGAGATCAAATCACACAGAATAGCATTATACAGTAAGAATGACACGTGAAGTCAACCCAGAAGGCTCCCTCTTGGCTATGGGGATCAGTCCAGAAACTTTCACGGCTTAAGGCGACAGCGTAAACCACCGTACCACCATGCCACTGCACTAAGTGCTTGCAACATTTATGTAACTTACGCATTTAGTCTGTCTGCAATTCATTGCCAAGCCAACTCCCTGGCTGTATTTATGGCCACAGTATTGCCTTTTTTAGCAATTACATCTTTCTATTTTTCATACAACTCCATCAGCAGTGCTTGTTCTGCCACAGAAAAAAACACCACTCTCGTTTTACACGCTTTCCAACTCATCTGATCAATCTATCATTCATTTATGCTTCTTAAATATCTTTGGTGTGCGCAGTAAACGAGACTATGTAAGTTTGTCTTGTATGAGCCTTTATTGGTTAAAACTGGACTGCGTTAGTGGAACGACGTAAGGCATACAGATGGTGCTAGTCTGAGCCTGACTTTTCTGGGAAAGTCTGGCTTTCTTTAGTTATTTTCATGGCAGAAGCAGGGTTGGCCAGTCCCTGAATAATGGGGAATAAGGGTTTGTTGATGGTCTCAATGTAGAAATCATTCTGCCAAGCATGCGATTTCAACCAGTGACCTTCAATTTTAAGGGATAGAGCCCAAACACTGCCCCCAAAATGGACACACACGCTGCGAGCAGGGTTTGAACCTGCGTGGGGAATCCCCATTGGATTTCGAGTCCAACGCCTTAACCACTCGGCCATCACAGCTGTCTGTCATGCCTCCCTTCTTTTTGGATGGAGTGTCAATGTGATTTGTTCAGTAAATGACATACTGACAGATTTAGGAATTACTTCTGTCTGCTTTTATATCCTGGTAAGAAAACTGCAAATGTAGTGCAGATGCAAACAGAGCCCTTCTATGTCCATCTTTCCATCAGCCATGCAATCAGGTTTACAAACCCTTGTGAAAAAAGGGTCATTCTGAAGAGCTCAGGGAATTCAAGCATGGTCCTGTCATAGCATGCCACCTTTGTAATAAGCAAGTGCATGAAATGTTTTCCCTACTAGATATTCAACGGTCAATTGTAAGTGGTGTGATTCCAAAGCGGAAGTGTTTTGGCACACCAGCAACTCAGCCACAAAGCGGCAGACCATGTAAAGTAACAGAGCAGGGTCGCCGACTGCTGAGGAGCATAGTGCATAAAAGATGCCAATGCTCTGGTGACTCAATAGCTGCTGTAATGTTCATGTAAGTTTCATGGCCAGGTGTCCCAATACTTGTGTCCAAATAGTCTCGTTGTAACTGTTCAGTTGCAAATTTCCAGTTCTGTAAGTTGGCAACATTGTTAGTAACTATGTTTTTGGGAAGCGTACAACAGGTTAGCAGGGGAATCGTAAACACCATTATGAAGTCTTTCATACTGACATTGGCAAGAGTCTTCTATACTACCTGTAGCCTACTCTTGGTTAGCAAAGCAAATCAATACTGAAGTCAAAAGAACTCAAAGTAGAAGTCCAAATTCATTACAAACAACATGTTTATCAGCTGTACAGCTTGCTGTTTAGAGTTCTTGATTAAAATTGCATGAAAAAACTAGGATTGACTGAGATGCAAAAGAATTTCAATGTTCTTGAAACAATGCTAAAAACATAGTTATGGCTATGCTAATGTTGCACCTAAGTTTAAGTATTATAGGGATGTGTGGCAAAGTAGAAAGAATACATTTTAAAATAAGGACTTCATTTCCATATGAGTATGTCTCGTTCCAAACTAAGCTGTTATCCATAGCAGAGAGAACTCGGCAGTAACCCACTTTGTCCTACACCCTGAGGGAACTTATTTACTTGTTTGTTTGGCAGAAGCAGCGTTGGCCAGTTCTTGAAGTATTGGGGATTAAGGGTTTGCTGATGGACTCAATGGAGAAATCATTCTGCCATCCGTGGGATTTGAACCAATGACCTTAAATTTTAAGAGACAAGGCCCTAACATGCAGGACCAGACACTACCCCCAAAAGAGACACACACGGCCCCAACCACGCTGCGAGCAGGGTTTGAACCTGCGTGGGGAATCCCCATTGGATTTCAAGTCCAACGCCTTAACCACTCGGCAATCACAGCTGTCTGTCCAGTGGTCATTGCCACTGCCTATGATAGTTCAACCTAACCAACATCCGAAGTGAACTGTTTGCCAAAACCGTCATACCACAGTAGTTTGAACCACGTTAGTTAGTTGGGACTACTGTAGTTCGTACTACAATGCAATGACTGAAACTTTTAAAAGAATGGTTTAAAATAAGATGAACAGGAAGATATTTCTATAGTTTGTTCAATCACTGTATACTTTGAAAGTTTATTAATAAAATAGAAAAGACAAGATACGCTTATTTGTGCAGAACATTTCACAAGTATTTTACGGAGATCAAATCACACAGAATAGCATTATACAGTAAGAATGACACGTGAAGTCAACCCAGAAGGCTCCCTCTTGGCTATGGGGATCAGTCCAGAAACTTTCACGGCTTAAGGCGACAGCGTAAACCACCGTACCACCATGCCACTGCACTAAGTGCTTGCAACATTTATGTAACTTACGCATTTAGTCTGTCTGCAATTCATTGCCAAGCCAACTCCCTGGCTGTATTTATGGCCACAGTATTGCCTTTTTTAGCAATTACATCTTTCTATTTTTCATACAACTCCATCAGCAGTGCTTGTTCTGCCACAGAAAAAAACACCACTCTCGTTTTACACGCTTTCCAACTCATCTGATCAATCTATCATTCATTTATGCTTCTTAAATATCTTTGGTGTGCGCAGTAAACGAGACTATGTAAGTTTGTCTTGTATGAGCCTTTATTGGTTAAAACTGGACTGCGTTAGTGGAACGACGTAAGGCATACAGATGGTGCTAGTCTGAGCCTGACTTTTCTGGGAAAGTCTGGCTTTCTTTAGTTATTTTCATGGCAGAAGCAGGGTTGGCCAGTCCCTGAATAATGGGGAATAAGGGTTTGTTGATGGTCTCAATGTAGAAATCATTCTGCCAAGCATGCGATTTCAACCAGTGACCTTCAATTTTAAGGGATAGAGCCCAAACACTGCCCCCAAAATGGACACACACGCTGCGAGCAGGGTTTGAACCTGCGTGGGGAATCCCCATTGGATTTCGAGTCCAACGCCTTAACCACTCGGCCATCACAGCTGTCTGTCATGCCTCCCTTCTTTTTGGATGGAGTGTCAATGTGATTTGTTCAGTAAATGACATACTGACAGATTTAGGAATTACTTCTGTCTGCTTTTATATCCTGGTAAGAAAACTGCAAATGTAGTGCAGATGCAAACAGAGCCCTTCTATGTCCATCTTTCCATCAGCCATGCAATCAGGTTTACAAACCCTTGTGAAAAAAGGGTCATTCTGAAGAGCTCAGGGAATTCAAGCATGGTCCTGTCATAGCATGCCACCTTTGTAATAAGCAAGTGCATGAAATGTTTTCCCTACTAGATATTCAACGGTCAATTGTAAGTGGTGTGATTCCAAAGCGGAAGTGTTTTGGCACACCAGCAACTCAGCCACAAAGCGGCAGACCATGTAAAGTAACAGAGCAGGGTCGCCGACTGCTGAGGAGCATAGTGCATAAAAGATGCCAATGCTCTGGTGACTCAATAGCTGCTGTAATGTTCATGTAAGTTTCATGGCCAGGTGTCCCAATACTTGTGTCCAAATAGTCTCGTTGTAACTGTTCAGTTGCAAATTTCCAGTTCTGTAAGTTGGCAACATTGTTAGTAACTATGTTTTTGGGAAGCGTACAACAGGTTAGCAGGGGAATCGTAAACACCATTATGAAGTCTTTCATACTGACATTGGCAAGAGTCTTCTATACTACCTGTAGCCTACTCTTGGTTAGCAAAGCAAATCAATACTGAAGTCAAAAGAACTCAAAGTAGAAGTCCAAATTCATTACAAACAACATGTTTATCAGCTGTACAGCTTGCTGTTTAGAGTTCTTGATTAAAATTGCATGAAAAAACTAGGATTGACTGAGATGCAAAAGAATTTCAATGTTCTTGAAACAATGCTAAAAACATAGTTATGGCTATGCTAATGTTGCACCTAAGTTTAAGTATTATAGGGATGTGTGGCAAAGTAGAAAGAATACATTTTAAAATAAGGACTTCATTTCCATTTGAGTATGTCTCGTTCCAAACTAAGCTGTTATCCATAGCAGAGAGAACTCGGCAGTAACCCACTTTGTCCTACACCCTGAGGGAACTTATTTACTTGTTTGTTTGGCAGAAGCAGCGTTCGCCAGTTCTTGAAGTATTGGGGATTAAGGGTTTGCTGATGGACTCAATGGAGAAATCATTCTGCCATCCGTGGGATTTGAACCAATGACCTTCAATTTTAAGAGACAAGGCCCTAACATGCAGGACCAGACACTGCCCCCAAAAGAGACACACACGGCCCCAACCACGCTGCGAGCAGGGTTTGAACCTGCGTGGGGAATCCCCATTGGATTTCAAGTCCAACGCCTTAACCACTCGGCCATCACAGCTGTCTGTCCGGTGGTCATTGCCACTGCCTATGGTAGTTCAACCTAACCAACATCCGAAGTGAACTGTTTCCCAAAACCGTCATACCACAGTAGTTTGAACCACGTTAGTTAGTTGGGACTACTGTAGTTCGTACTACAATGCAATGACTGAAACTTTTAAAAGAATGGTTTAAAATAAGATGAACAGGAAGATATTTCTATAGTTTGTTCAATCACTGTATACTTTGAAAGTTTATTAATAAAATAGAAAAGACAAGATACGCTTATTTGTGCAGAACATTTCACAAGTATTTTACGGAGATCAAATCACACAGAATAGCATTATACAGTAAGAATGACACGTGAAGTCAACCCAGAAGGCTCCCTCTTGGCTATGGGGATCAGTCCAGAAACTTTCACGGCTTAAGGCGACAGCGTAAACCACCGTACCACCATGCCACTGCACTAAGTGCTTGCAACATTTATGTAACTTACGCATTTAGTCTGTCTGCAATTCATTGCCAAGCCAACTCCCTGGCTGTATTTATGGCCACAGTATTGCCTTTTTTAGCAATTACATCTTTCTATTTTTCATACAACTCCATCAGCAGTGCTTGTTCTGCCACAGAAAAAAACACCACTCTCGTTTTACACGCTTTCCAACTCATCTGATCAATCTATCATTCATTTATGCTTCTTAAATATCTTTGGTGTGCGCAGTAAACGAGACTATGTAAGTTTGTCTTGTATGAGCCTTTATTGGTTAAAACTGGACTGCGTTAGTGGAACGACGTAAGGCATACAGATGGTGCTAGTCTGAGCCTGACTTTTCTGGGAAAGTCTGGCTTTCTTTAGTTATTTTCATGGCAGAAGCAGGGTTGGCCAGTCCCTGAATAATGGGGAATAAGGGTTTGTTGATGGTCTCAATGTAGAAATCATTCTGCCAAGCATGCGATTTCAACCAGTGACCTTCAATTTTAAGGGATAGAGCCCAAACACTGCCCCCAAAATGGACACACACGCTGCGAGCAGGGTTTGAACCTGCGTGGGGAATCCCCATTGGATTTCGAGTCCAACGCCTTAACCACTCGGCCATCACAGCTGTCTGTCATGCCTCCCTTCTTTTTGGATGGAGTGTCAATGTGATTTGTTCAGTAAATGACATACTGACAGATTTAGGAATTACTTCTGTCTGCTTTTATATCCTGGTAAGAAAACTGCAAATGTAGTGCAGATGCAAACAGAGCCCTTCTATGTCCATCTTTCCATCAGCCATGCAATCAGGTTTACAAACCCTTGTGAAAAAAGGGTCATTCTGAAGAGCTCAGGGAATTCAAGCATGGTCCTGTCATAGCATGCCACCTTTGTAATAAGCAAGTGCATGAAATGTTTTCCCTACTAGATATTCAACGGTCAATTGTAAGTGGTGTGATTCCAAAGCGGAAGTGTTTTGGCACACCAGCAACTCAGCCACAAAGCGGCAGACCATGTAAAGTAACAGAGCAGGGTCGCCGACTGCTGAGGAGCATAGTGCATAAAAGATGCCAATGCTCTGGTGACTCAATAGCTGCTGTAATGTTCATGTAAGTTTCATGGCCAGGTGTCCCAATACTTGTGTCCAAATAGTCTCGTTGTAACTGTTCAGTTGCAAATTTCCAGTTCTGTAAGTTGGCAACATTGTTAGTAACTATGTTTTTGGGAAGCGTACAACAGGTTAGCAGGGGAATCGTAAACACCATTATGAAGTCTTTCATACTGACATTGGCAAGAGTCTTCTATACTACCTGTAGCCTACTCTTGGTTAGCAAAGCAAATCAATACTGAAGTCAAAAGAACTCAAAGTAGAAGTCCAAATTCATTACAAACAACATGTTTATCAGCTGTACAGCTTGCTGTTTAGAGTTCTTGATTAAAATTGCATGAAAAAACTAGGATTGACTGAGATGCAAAAGAATTTCAATGTTCTTGAAACAATGCTAAAAACATAGTTATGGCTATGCTAATGTTGCACCTAAGTTTAAGTATTATAGGGATGTGTGGCAAAGTAGAAAGAATACATTTTAAAATAAGGACTTCATTTCCATTTGAGTATGTCTCGTTCCAAACTAAGCTGTTATCCATAGCAGAGAGAACTCGGCAGTAACCCACTTTGTCCTACACCCTGAGGGAACTTATTTACTTGTTTGTTTGGCAGAAGCAGCGTTCGCCAGTTCTTGAAGTATTGGGGATTAAGGGTTTGCTGATGGACTCAATGGAGAAATCATTCTGCCATCCGTGGGATTTGAACCAATGACCTTCAATTTTAAGAGACAAGGCCCTAACATGCAGGACCAGACACTGCCCCCAAAAGAGACACACACGGCCCCAACCACGCTGCGAGCAGGGTTTGAACCTGCGTGGGGAATCCCCATTGGATTTCAAGTCCAACGCCTTAACCACTCGGCCATCACAGCTGTCTGTCCGGTGGTCATTGCCACTGCCTATGGTAGTTCAACCTAACCAACATCCGAAGTGAACTGTTTCCCAAAACCGTCATACCACAGTAGTTTGAACCACGTTAGTTAGTTGGGACTACTGTAGTTCGTACTACAATGCAATGACTGAAACTTTTAAAAGAATGGTTTAAAATAAGATGAACAGGAAGATATTTCTATAGTTTGTTCAATCACTGTATATTTTGAAAGTTTATTAATAAAATAGAAAAGACAAGATACGCTTATTTGTGCAGAACATTTCACAAGTATTTTACGGAGATCAAATCACACAGAATAGCATTATACAGTAAGAATGACACGTGAAGTCAACCCAGAAGGCTCCCTCTTGGCTATGGGGATCAGTCCAGAAACTTTCACGGCTTAAGGCGACAGCGTAAACCACCGTACCACCATGCCACTGCACTAAGTGCTTGCAACATTTATGTAACTTACGCATTTAGTCTGTCTGCAATTCATTGCCAAGCCAACTCCCTGGCTGTATTTATGGCCACAGTATTGCCTTTTTTAGCAATTACATCTTTCTATTTTTCATACAGCTCCATCAGCAGTGTTTGTTCTGCCACAGAAAAAAACACCACTCTCGTTTTACACGCTTTCCAACTCATCTGATCAATCTATCATTCATTTATGCTTCTTAAATATCTTTGGTGTGCGCAGTAAATGAGACTATGTAAGTCTGTCTTGTATGAGCCTTTATTGGTTAAAACTGGACTGCGTTAGTGGAACGACGTAAGGCATAGAGATGGTGCTAGTCTGAGCCTGACTTTTCTGGGAAAGTCTGGCTTTCTTTGGTTATTTTCATGGCAGAAGCAGGGTTGGCCAGTCCCTGAATAATGGGGAATAAGGGTTTGTTGATGGTCTCAATGTAGAAATCATTCTGCCAAGCATGCGATTTCAACCAGTGACCTTCAATTTTAAGGGATAGAGCCCAAACACTGCCCCCAAAATGGACACACACGCTGCGAGCAGGGTTTGAACCTGCGTGGGGAATCCCCATTGGATTTCGAGTCCAACGCCTTAACCACTCGGCCATCACAGCTGTCTGTTATGCCTCCCTTCTTTTTGGATGGAGTGTCAATGTGATTTGTTCAGTAAATGACATACTGACAGATTTAGGAATTACTTCTGTCTGCTTTTATATCCTGGTAAGAAAACTGCAAATGTAGTGCAGATGCAAACAGAGCCCTTCTATGTCCATCTTTCCATCAGCCATGCAATCAGGTTTACAAACCCTTGTGAAAAAAGGGTCATTCTGAAGAGCTCAGGGAATTCAAGCATGGTCCTGTCATAGCATGCCACCTTTGTAATAAGCAAGTGCATGAAATGTTTTCCCTACTAGATATTCAACGGTCAATTGTAAGTGGTGTGATTCCAAAGCGGAAGTGTTTTGGCACACCAGCAACTCAGCCACAAAGCAGCAGACCATGTAAAGTAACAGAGCAGGGTCGCCGACTGCTGAGGAGCATAGTGCATAAAAGATGCCAATGCTCTGGTGACTCAATAGCTGCTGTAATGTTCATGTAAGTTTCATGGCCAGGTGTCCCAATACTTGTGTCCAAATAGTCTCGTTGTAACTGTTCAGTTGCAAATTTCCAGTTCTGTAAGTTGGCAACATTGTTAGTAACTATGTTTTTGGGAAGCGTACAACAGGTTAGCAGGGGAATCGTAAACACCATTATGAAGTCTTTCATACTGACATTGGCAAGAGTCTTCTATACTACCTGTAGCCTACTCTTGGTTAGCAAAGCAAATCAATACTGAAGTCAAAAGAACTCAAAGTAGAAGTCCAAATTCATTACAAACAACATGTTTATCAGCTGTACAGCTTGCTGTTTAGAGTTCTTGATTAAAATTGCATGAAAAAACTAGGATTGACTGAGATGCAAAAGAATTTCAATGTTCTTGAAACAATGCTAAAAACATAGTTATGGCTATGCTAATGTTGCACCTAAGTTTAAGTATTATAGGGATGTGTGGCAAAGTAGAAAGAATACATTTTAAAATAAGGACTTCATTTCCATTTGAGTATGTCTCGTTCCAAACTAAGCTGTTATCCATAGCAGAGAGAACTCGGCAGTAACCCACTTTGTCCTACACCCTGAGGGAACTTATTTACTTGTTTGTTTGGCAGAAGCAGCGTTGGCCAGTTCTTGAAGTATTGGGGATTAAGGGTTTGCTGATGGACTCAATGGAGAAATCATTCTGCCATCCGTGGGATTTGAACCAATGACCTTCAATTTTAAGAGACAAGGCCCTAACATGCAGGACCAGACACTGCCCCCAAAAGAGACACACACGGCCCCAACCACGCTGCGAGCAGGGTTTGAACCTGCGTGGGGAATCCCCATTGGATTTCAAGTCCAACGCCTTAACCACTCGGCCATCACAGCTGTCTGCCCTGAGGTCATTGCCACTGCCTATGGTAGTTCAACCTAAGCAACATCCGAAGTGAACTGTTTCCCAAAACCGTCATACCACAGTAGTTTGAACCACGTTAGTTAGTTGGGACTACTGTAGTTCGTACTACAATGCAATGACTGAAACTTTTAAAAGAATGGTTTAAAATAAGATGAACAGGTAGATATTTCTATAGTTTGTTCAATCACTGTATACTTTGAAAGTTTATTAATAAAATAGAAAAGACAAGATACGCTTATTTGTGCAGAACATTTCACAAGTATTTTACGGAGATCAAATCACACAGAATAGCATTATACAGTAAGAATGACACGTGAAGTCAACCCAGAAGGCTACCTCTTGGCTATGGGGATCAGTCCAGAAACTTTCACGGCTTAAGGCGACAGCGTAAACCACCGTACCACCATGCCACTGCACTAAGTGCTTGCAACATTTATGTAACTTACGCATTTAGTCTGTCTGCAATTCATTGCCAAGCCAACTCCCTGGTTGTATTTATGGCCACAGTATTGCCTTTTTTAGCAATTACATCTTTCTATTTTTCATACAACTCCATCAGCAGTGCTTGTTCTGCCACAGAAAAAAACACCACTCTCGTTTTACACGCTTTCCAACTCATCTGATCAATCTATCATTCATTTATGCTTCTTAAATATCTTTGGTGTGCGCAGTAAACGAGACTATGTAAGTCTGTCTTGTATGAGCCTTTATTGGTTAAAACTGGACTGCGTTAGTGGAACGACGTAAGGCATACAGATGGTGCTAGTCTGAGCCTGGCTTTTCTGGGAAAGTCTGGCTTTCTTTAGTTATTTTCATGGCAGAAGCAGGGTTGGCCAGTCCCTGAATAATGGGGAAAAAGGGTTTGTTGATGGTCTCAATGTAGAAATCATTCTGCCAAGCATGCGATTTCAACCAGTGACCTTCAATTTTAAGGGATAGAGCCCAAACACTGCCCCCAAAATGGACACACACGCTGCGAGCAGGGTTTGAACCTGCGTGGGGAATCCCCATTGGATTTCGAGTCCAACGCCTTAACCACTCGGCCATCACAGCTGTCTGTCATGCCTCCCTTCTTTTTGCATGGAGTGTCAATGTGATTTGTTCAGTAAATGACATACTGACAGATTTAGGAATTACTTCTGTCTGCTTTTATATCCTGGTAAGAAAACTGCAAATGTAGTGCAGATGCAAACAGAGCCCTTCTATGTCCATCTTTCCATCAGCCATGCAATCAGGTTTACAAACCCTTGTGAAAAAAGGGTCATTCTGAAGAGCTCAGGGAATTCAAGCATGGTCCTGTCATAGCATGCCACCTTTGTAATAAGCAAGTGCATGAAATGTTTTCCCTACTAGATATTCAACGGTCAATTGTAAGTGGTGTGATTCCAAAGCGGAAGTGTTTTGGCACACCAGCAACTCAGCCACAAAGCGGCAGACCATGTAAAGTAACAGAGCAGGGTCGCCGACTGCTGAGGAGCATAGTGCATAAAAGATGCCAATGCTCTGGTGACTCAATAGCTGCTGTAATGTTCATGTAAGTTTCATGGCCAGGTGTCCCAATACTTGTGTCCAAATAGTCTCGTTGTAACTGTTCAGTTGCAAATTTCCAGTTCTGTAAGTTGGCAACATTGTTAGTAACTATGTTTTTGGGAAGCGTACAACAGGTTAGCAGGGGAATCGTAAACACCATTATGAAGTCTTTCATACTGACATTGGCAAGAGTCTTCTATACTACCTGTAGCCTACTCTTGGTTAGCAAAGCAAATCAATACTGAAGTCAAAAGAACTCAAAGTAGAAGTCCAAATTCATTACAAACAACATGTTTATCAGCTGTACAGCTTGCTGTTTAGAGTTCTTGATTAAAATTGCATGAAAAAACTAGGATTGACTGAGATGCAAAAGAATTTCAATGTTCTTGAAACAATGCTAAAAACATAGTTATGGCTATGCTAATGTTGCACCTAAGTTTAAGTATTATAGGGATGTGTGGCAAAGTAGAAAGAATACATTTTAAAATAAGGACTTCATTTCCATTTGAGTATGTCTCGTTCCAAACTAAGCTGTTATCCATAGCAGAGAGAACTCGGCAGTAACCCACTTTGTCCTACACCCTGAGGGAACTTATTTACTTGTTTGTTTGGCAGAAGCAGCGTTCGCCAGTTCTTGAAGTATTGGGGATTAAGGGTTTGCTGATGGACTCAATGGAGAAATCATTCTGCCATCCGTGGGATTTGAACCAATGACCTTCAATTTTAAGAGACAAGGCCCTAACATGCAGGACCAGACACTGCCCCCAAAAGAGACACACACGGCCCCAACCACGCTGCGAGCAGGGTTTGAACCTGCGTGGGGAATCCCCATTGGATTTCAAGTCCAACGCCTTAACCACTCGGCCATCACAGCTGTCTGTCCGGTGGTCATTGCCACTGCCTATGGTAGTTCAACCTAACCAACATCCGAAGTGAACTGTTTCCCAAAACCGTCATACCACAGTAGTTTGAACCACGTTAGTTAGTTGGGACTACTGTAGTTCGTACTACAATGCAATGACTGAAACTTTTAAAAGAATGGTTTAAAATAAGATGAACAGGAAGATATTTCTATAGTTTGTTCAATCACTGTATATTTTGAAAGTTTATTAATAAAATAGAAAAGACAAGATACGCTTATTTGTGCAGAACATTTCACAAGTATTTTACGGAGATCAAATCACACAGAATAGCATTATACAGTAAGAATGACACGTGAAGTCAACCCAGAAGGCTCCCTCTTGGCTATGGGGATCAGTCCAGAAACTTTCACGGCTTAAGGCGACAGCGTAAACCACCGTACCACCATGCCACTGCACTAAGTGCTTGCAACATTTATGTAACTTACGCATTTAGTCTGTCTGCAATTCATTGCCAAGCCAACTCCCTGGCTGTATTTATGGCCACAGTATTGCCTTTTTTAGCAATTACATCTTTCTATTTTTCATACAGCTCCATCAGCAGTGTTTGTTCTGCCACAGAAAAAAACACCACTCTCGTTTTACACGCTTTCCAACTCATCTGATCAATCTATCATTCATTTATGCTTCTTAAATATCTTTGGTGTGCGCAGTAAATGAGACTATGTAAGTCTGTCTTGTATGAGCCTTTATTGGTTAAAACTGGACTGCGTTAGTGGAACGACGTAAGGCATAGAGATGGTGCTAGTCTGAGCCTGACTTTTCTGGGAAAGTCTGGCTTTCTTTGGTTATTTTCATGGCAGAAGCAGGGTTGGCCAGTCCCTGAATAATGGGGAATAAGGGTTTGTTGATGGTCTCAATGTAGAAATCATTCTGCCAAGCATGCGATTTCAACCAGTGACCTTCAATTTTAAGGGATAGAGCCCAAACACTGCCCCCAAAATGGACACACACGCTGCGAGCAGGGTTTGAACCTGCGTGGGGAATCCCCATTGGATTTCGAGTCCAACGCCTTAACCACTCGGCCATCACAGCTGTCTGTTATGCCTCCCTTCTTTTTGGATGGAGTGTCAATGTGATTTGTTCAGTAAATGACATACTGACAGATTTAGGAATTACTTCTGTCTGCTTTTATATCCTGGTAAGAAAACTGCAAATGTAGTGCAGATGCAAACAGAGCCCTTCTATGTCCATCTTTCCATCAGCCATGCAATCAGGTTTACAAACCCTTGTGAAAAAAGGGTCATTCTGAAGAGCTCAGGGAATTCAAGCATGGTCCTGTCATAGCATGCCACCTTTGTAATAAGCAAGTGCATGAAATGTTTTCCCTACTAGATATTCAACGGTCAATTGTAAGTGGTGTGATTCCAAAGCGGAAGTGTTTTGGCACACCAGCAACTCAGCCACAAAGCAGCAGACCATGTAAAGTAACAGAGCAGGGTCGCCGACTGCTGAGGAGCATAGTGCATAAAAGATGCCAATGCTCTGGTGACTCAATAGCTGCTGTAATGTTCATGTAAGTTTCATGGCCAGGTGTCCCAATACTTGTGTCCAAATAGTCTCGTTGTAACTGTTCAGTTGCAAATTTCCAGTTCTGTAAGTTGGCAACATTGTTAGTAACTATGTTTTTGGGAAGCGTACAACAGGTTAGCAGGGGAATCGTAAACACCATTATGAAGTCTTTCATACTGACATTGGCAAGAGTCTTCTATACTACCTGTAGCCTACTCTTGGTTAGCAAAGCAAATCAATACTGAAGTCAAAAGAACTCAAAGTAGAAGTCCAAATTCATTACAAACAACATGTTTATCAGCTGTACAGCTTGCTGTTTAGAGTTCTTGATTAAAATTGCATGAAAAAACTAGGATTGACTGAGATGCAAAAGAATTTCAATGTTCTTGAAACAATGCTAAAAACATAGTTATGGCTATGCTAATGTTGCACCTAAGTTTAAGTATTATAGGGATGTGTGGCAAAGTAGAAAGAATACATTTTAAAATAAGGACTTCATTTCCATTTGAGTATGTCTCGTTCCAAACTAAGCTGTTATCCATAGCAGAGAGAACTCGGCAGTAACCCACTTTGTCCTACACCCTGAGGGAACTTATTTACTTGTTTGTTTGGCAGAAGCAGCGTTGGCCAGTTCTTGAAGTATTGGGGATTAAGGGTTTGCTGATGGACTCAATGGAGAAATCATTCTGCCATCCGTGGGATTTGAACCAATGACCTTCAATTTTAAGAGACAAGGCCCTAACATGCAGGACCAGACACTGCCCCCAAAAGAGACACACACGGCCCCAACCACGCTGCGAGCAGGGTTTGAACCTGCGTGGGGAATCCCCATTGGATTTCAAGTCCAACGCCTTAACCACTCGGCCATCACAGCTGTCTGCCCTGAGGTCATTGCCACTGCCTATGGTAGTTCAACCTAAGCAACATCCGAAGTGAACTGTTTCCCAAAACCGTCATACCACAGTAGTTTGAACCACGTTAGTTAGTTGGGACTACTGTAGTTCGTACTACAATGCAATGACTGAAACTTTTAAAAGAATGGTTTAAAATAAGATGAACAGGTAGATATTTCTATAGTTTGTTCAATCACTGTATACTTTGAAAGTTTATTAATAAAATAGAAAAGACAAGATACGCTTATTTGTGCAGAACATTTCACAAGTATTTTACGGAGATCAAATCACACAGAATAGCATTATACAGTAAGAATGACACGTGAAGTCAACCCAGAAGGCTACCTCTTGGCTATGGGGATCAGTCCAGAAACTTTCACGGCTTAAGGCGACAGCGTAAACCACCGTACCACCATGCCACTGCACTAAGTGCTTGCAACATTTATGTAACTTACGCATTTAGTCTGTCTGCAATTCATTGCCAAGCCAACTCCCTGGTTGTATTTATGGCCACAGTATTGCCTTTTTTAGCAATTACATCTTTCTATTTTTCATACAACTCCATCAGCAGTGCTTGTTCTGCCACAGAAAAAAACACCACTCTCGTTTTACACGCTTTCCAACTCATCTGATCAATCTATCATTCATTTATGCTTCTTAAATATCTTTGGTGTGCGCAGTAAACGAGACTATGTAAGTCTGTCTTGTATGAGCCTTTATTGGTTAAAACTGGACTGCGTTAGTGGAACGACGTAAGGCATACAGATGGTGCTAGTCTGAGCCTGGCTTTTCTGGGAAAGTCTGGCTTTCTTTAGTTATTTTCATGGCAGAAGCAGGGTTGGCCAGTCCCTGAATAATGGGGAAAAAGGGTTTGTTGATGGTCTCAATGTAGAAATCATTCTGCCAAGCATGCGATTTCAACCAGTGACCTTCAATTTTAAGGGATAGAGCCCAAACACTGCCCCCAAAATGGACACACACGCTGCGAGCAGGGTTTGAACCTGCGTGGGGAATCCCCATTGGATTTCGAGTCCAACGCCTTAACCACTCGGCCATCACAGCTGTCTGTCATGCCTCCCTTCTTTTTGCATGGAGTGTCAATGTGATTTGTTCAGTAAATGACATACTGACAGATTTAGGAATTACTTCTGTCTGCTTTTATATCCTGGTAAGAAAACTGCAAATGTAGTGCAGATGCAAACAGAGCCCTTCTATGTCCATCTTTCCATCAGCCATGCAATCAGGTTTACAAACCCTTGTGAAAAAAGGGTCATTCTGAAGAGCTCAGGGAATTCAAGCATGGTCCTGTCATAGCATGCCACCTTTGTAATAAGCAAGTGCATGAAATGTTTTCCCTACTAGATATTCAACGGTCAATTGTAAGTGGTGTGATTCCAAAGCGGAAGTGTTTTGGCACACCAGCAACTCAGCCACAAAGCGGCAGACCATGTAAAGTAACAGAGCAGGGTCGCCGACTGCTGAGGAGCATAGTGCATAAAAGATGCCAATGCTCTGGTGACTCAATAGCTGCTGTAATGTTCATGTAAGTTTCATGGCCAGGTGTCCCAATACTTTTGTCCAAATAGTCTCGTTGTAACTGTTCAGTTGCAAATTTCCAGTTCTGTAAGTTGGCAACATTGTTAGTAACTATGTTTTTGGGAAGCGTACAACAGGTTAGCAGGGGAATCGTAAACACCATTATGAAGTCTTTCATACTGACATTGGCAAGAGTCTTCTATACTACCTGTAGCCTACTCTTGGTTAGCAAAGCAAATCAATACTGAAGTCAAAAGAACTCAAAGTAGAAGTCCAAATTCATTACAAACAACATGTTTATCAGCTGTACAGCTTGCTGTTTAGAGTTCTTGATTAAAATTGCATGAAAAAACTAGGATTGACTGAGATTCAAAAGAATTTCAATGTTCTTGAAACAATGCTAAAAACATAGTTATGGCTATGCTAATGTTGCACCTAAGTTTAAGTATTATAGGGATGTGTGGCAAAGTAGAAAGAATACATTTTAAAATAAGGACTTCATTTCCATATGAGTATGTCTCGTTCCAAACTAAGCTGTTATCCATAGCAGAGAGAACTCGGCAGTTACCCACTTTGTCCTACACCCTGAGGGAACTTATTTACTTGTTTGTTTGGCAGAAGCAGCGTTGGCCAGTTCTTGAAGTATTGGGGATTAAGGGTTTGCTGATGGACTCAATGGAGAAATCATTCTGCCATCCGTGGGATTTGAACCAATGACCTTAAATTTTAAGAGACAAGGCCCTAACATGCAGGACCAGACACTACCCCCAAAAGAGACACACACGGCCCCAACCACGCTGCGAGCAGGGTTTGAACCTGCGTGGGGAATCCCCATTGGATTTCAAGTCCAACGCCTTAACCACTCGGCCATCACAGCTGTCTGTCCGGTGGTCATTGCCACTGCCTATGGTAGTTCAACCTAACCAACATCCGAAGTGAACTGTTTCCCAAAACCGTCATACCACAGTAGTTTGAACCACGTTAGTTAGTTGGGACTACTGTAGTTCGTACTACAATGCAATGACTGAAACTTTTAAAAGAATGGTTTAAAATAAGATGAACAGGTAGATATTTCTATAGTTTGTTCAATCACTGTATATTTTGAAAGTTTATTAATAAAATAGAAAAGACAAGATACGCTTATTTGTGCAGAACATTTCACAAGTATTTTACGGAGATCAAATCACACAGAATAGCATTATACAGTAAGAATGACACGTGAAGTCAACCCAGAAGGCTCCCTCTTGGCTATGGGGATCAGTCCAGAAACTTTCACGGCTTAAGGCGACAGCGTAAACCACCGTACCACCATGCCACTGCACTAAGTGCTTGCAACATTTATGTAACTTACGCATTTAGTCTGTCTGCAATTCATTGCCAAGCCAACTCCCTGGCTGTATTTATGGCCACAGTATTGCCTTTTTTAGCAATTACATCTTTCTATTTTTCATACAGCTCCATCAGCAGTGTTTGTTCTGCCACAGAAAAAAACACCACTCTCGTTTTACACGCTTTCCAACTCATCTGATCAATCTATCATTCATTTATGCTTCTTAAATATCTTTGGTGTGCGCAGTAAATGAGACTATGTAAGTCTGTCTTGTATGAGCCTTTATTGGTTAAAACTGGACTGCGTTAGTGGAACGACGTAAGGCATAGAGATGGTGCTAGTCTGAGCCTGACTTTTCTGGGAAAGTCTGGCTTTCTTTAGTTATTTTCATGGCAGAAGCAGGGTTGGCCAGTCCCTGAATAATGGGGAATAAGGGTTTGTTGATGGTCTCAATGTAGAAATCATTCTGCCAAGCATGCGATTTCAACCAGTGACCTTCAATTTTAAGGGATAGAGCCCAAACACTGCCCCCAAAATGGACACATACGCTGCGAGCAGGGTTTGAACCTGCGTGGGGAATCCCCATTGGATTTCGAGTCCAACGCCTTAACCACTCGGCCATCACAGCTGTCTGTCATGCCTCCCTTCTTTTTGGATGGAGTGTCAATGTGATTTGTTCAGTAAATGACATACTGACAGATTTAGGAATTACTTCTGTCTGCTTTTATATCCTGGTAAGAAAACTGCAAATGTAGTGCAGATGCAAACAGAGCCCTTCTATGTCCATCTTTCCATCAGCCATGCAATCAGGTTTACAAACCCTTGTGAAAAAAGGGTCATTCTGAAGAGCTCAGGGAATTCAAGCATGGTCCTGTCATAGCATGGCACCTTTGTAATAAGCAAGTGCATGAAATGTTTTCCCTACTAGATATTCAACGGTCAATTGTAAGTGGTGTGATTCCAAAGCGGAAGTGTTTTGGCACACCAGCAACTCAGCCACAAAGCGGCAGACCATGTAAAGTAACAGAGCAGGGTCGCCGACTGCTGAGGAGCATAGTGCATAAAAGATGCCAATGCTCTGGTGACTCAATAGCTGCTGTAATGTTCATGTAAGTTTCATGGCCAGGTGTCCCAATACTTGTGTCCAAATAGTCTCGTTGTAACTGTTCAGTTGCAATTTTCCAGTTCTGTAAGTTGGCAACATTGTTAGTAACTATGCTTTTGGGAAGCGTACAACAGGTTAGCAGGGGAATCGTAAACACCATTATGAAGTCTTTCATACTGACATTGGCAAGAGTCTTCTATACTACCTGTAGCCTACTCTTGGTTAGCAAAGCAAATCAATACTGAAGTCAAAAGAACTCAAAGTAGAAGTCCAAATTCATTACAAACAACATGTTTATCAGCTGTACAGCTTGCTGTTTAGAGTTCTTGATTAAAATTGCATGAAAAAACTAGGATTGACTGAGATGCAAAAGAATTTCAATGTTCTTGAAACAATGCTAAAAACATAGTTATGGCTATGCTAATGTTGCACCTAAGTTTAAGTATTATAGGGATGTGTGGCAAAGTAGAAAGAATACATTTTAAAATAAGGACTTCATTTCCATTTGAGTATGTCTCGTTCCAAACTAAGCTGTTATCCATAGCAGAGAGAACTCGGCAGTAACCCACTTTGTCCTACACCCTGAGGGAACTTATTTACTTGTTTGTTTGGCAGAAGCAGTGTTGGCCAGTTCTTGAAGTATTGGGGATTAAGGGTTTGCTGATGGACTCAATGGAGAAATCATTCTGCCATCCGTGGGATTTGAACCAATGACCTTCAATTTTAAGAGACAAGGCCCTAACATGCAGGACCAGACACTGCCCCCAAAAGAGACACACACGGCCCCAACCACGCTGCGAGCAGGGTTTGAACCTGCGTGGGGAATCCCCATTGGATTTCAAGTCCAACGCCTTAACCACTCGGCCATCACAGCTGTCTGTCCAGTGGTCATTGCCACTGCCTATGGTAGTTCAACCTAACCAACATCCGAAGTGAACTGTTTCCCAAAACCGTCATACCACAGTAGTTTGAACCACGTTAGGTAGTTGGGACTACTGTAGTTCGTACTACAATGCAATGACTGAAACTTTTAAAAGAATGGTTTAAAATTAGATGAACAGGAAGATATTTCTATAGTTTGTTCAATCACTGTATACTTTGAAAGTTTATTAATAAAATAGAAAAGACAAGATACGCTTATTTGTGCAGAACATTTCACAAGTATTTTACGGAGATCAAATCACACAGAATAGCATTATACAGTAAGAATGACACGTGAAGTCAACCCAGAAGGCTCCCTCTTGGCTATGGGGATCAGTCCAGAAACTTTCACGGCTTAAGGCGACAGCGTAAACCACCGTACCACCATGCCACTGCACTAAGTGCTTGCAACATTTATGTAACTTACGCATTTAGTCTGTCTGCAATTCATTGCCAAGCCAACTCCCTGGCTGTATTTATGGCCACAGTATTGCCTTTTTTAGCAATTACATCTTTCTATTTTTCATACAGCTCCATCAGCAGTGTTTGTTCTGCCACAGAAAAAAACACCACTCTCGTTTTACACGCTTTCCAACTCATCTGATCAATCTATCATTCATTTATGCTTCTTAAATATCTTTGGTGTGCGCAGTAAATGAGACTATGTAAGTCTGTCTTGTATGAGCCTTTATTGGTTAAAACTGGACTGCGTTAGTGGAACGACGTAAGGCATACAGATGGTGCTAGTCTGAGCCTGGCTTTTCTGGGAAAGTCTGGCTTTCTTTAGTTATTTTCATGGCAGAAGCAGGGTTGGCCAGTCCCTGAATAATGGGGAATAAGGGTTTGTTGATGGTCTCAATGTAGAAATCATTCTGCCAAGCATGCGATTTCAACCAGTGACCTTCAATTTTAAGGGATAGAGCCCAAACACTGCCCCCAAAATGGACACACACGCTGCGAGCAGGGTTTGAACCTGCGTGGGGAATCCCCATTGGATTTCGAGTCCAACGCCTTAACCACTCGGCCATCACAGCTGTCTGTCATGCCTCCCTTCTTTTTGCATGGAGTGTCAATGTGATTTGTTCAGTAAATGACATACTGACAGATTTAGGAATTACTTCTGTCTGCTTTTATATCCTGGTAAGAAAACTGCAAATGTAGTGCAGATGCAAACAGAGCCCTTCTATGTCCATCTTTCCATCAGCCATGCAATCAGGTTTACAAACCCTTGTGAAAAAAGGGTCATTCTGAAGAGCTCAGGGAATTCAAGCATGGTCCTGTCATAGCATGCCACCTTTGTAATAAGCAAGTGCATGAAATGTTTTCCCTACTAGATATTCAACGGTCAATTGTAAGTGGTGTGATTCCAAAGCGGAAGTGTTTTGGCACACCAGCAACTCAGCCACAAAGCGGCAGACCATGTAAAGTAACAGAGCAGGGTCGCCGACTGCTGAGGAGCATAGTGCATAAAAGATGCCAATGCTCTGGTGACTCAATAGCTGCTGTAATGTTCATGTAAGTTTCATGGCCAGGTGTCCCAATACTTGTGTCCAAATAGTCTCGTTGTAACTGTTCAGTTGCAATTTTCCAGTTCTGTAAGTTGGCAACATTGTTAGTAACTATGCTTTTGGGAAGCGTACAACAGGTTAGCAGGGGAATCGTAAACACCATTATGAAGTCTTTCATACTGACATTGGCAAGAGTCTTCTATACTACCTGTAGCCTACTCTTGGTTAGCAAAGCAAATCAATACTGAAGTCAAAAGAACTCAAAGTAGAAGTCCAAATTCATTACAAACAACATGTTTATCAGCTGTACAGCTTGCTGTTTAGAGTTCTTGATTAAAATTGCATGAAAAAACTAGGATTGACTGAGATGCAAAAGAATTTCAATGTTCTTGAAACAATGCTAAAAACATAGTTATGGCTATGCTAATGTTGCACCTAAGTTTAAGTATTATAGGGATGTGTGGCAAAGTAGAAAGAATACATTTTAAAATAAGGACTTCATTTCCATTTGAGTATGTCTCGTTCCAAACTAAGCTGTTATCCATAGCAGAGAGAACTCGGCAGTAACCCACTTTGTCCTACACCCTGAGGGAACTTATTTACTTGTTTGTTTGGCAGAAGCAGTGTTGGCCAGTTCTTGAAGTATTGGGGATTAAGGGTTTGCTGATGGACTCAATGGAGAAATCATTCTGCCATCCGTGGGATTTGAACCAATGACCTTCAATTTTAAGAGACAAGGCCCTAACATGCAGGACCAGACACTGCCCCCAAAAGAGACACACACGGCCCCAACCACGCTGCGAGCAGGGTTTGAACCTGCGTGGGGAATCCCCATTGGATTTCAAGTCCAACGCCTTAACCACTCGGCCATCACAGCTGTCTGTCCAGTGGTCATTGCCACTGCCTATGGTAGTTCAACCTAACCAACATCCGAAGTGAACTGTTTCCCAAAACCGTCATACCACAGTAGTTTGAACCACGTTAGTTAGTTGGGACTACTGTAGTTCGTACTACAATGCAATGACTGAAACTTTTAAAAGAATGGTTTAAAATTAGATGAACAGGAAGATATTTCTATAGTTTGTTCAATCACTGTATACTTTGAAAGTTTATTAATAAAATAGAAAAGACAAGATACGCTTATTTGTGCAGAACATTTCACAAGTATTTTACGGAGATCAAATCACACAGAATAGCATTATACAGTAAGAATGACACGTGAAGTCAACCCAGAAGGCTCCCTCTTGGCTATGGGGATCAGTCCAGAAACTTTCACGGCTTAAGGCGACAGCGTAAACCACCGTACCACCATGCCACTGCACTAAGTGCTTGCAACATTTATGTAACTTACGCATTTAGTCTGTCTGCAATTCATTGCCAAGCCAACTCCCTGGCTGTATTTATGGCCACAGTATTGCCTTTTTTAGCAATTACATCTTTCTATTTTTCATACAGCTCCATCAGCAGTGTTTGTTCTGCCACAGAAAAAAACACCACTCTCGTTTTACACGCTTTCCAACTCATCTGATCAATCTATCATTCATTTATGCTTCTTAAATATCTTTGGTGTGCGCAGTAAATGAGACTATGTAAGTCTGTCTTGTATGAGCCTTTATTGGTTAAAACTGGACTGCGTTAGTGGAACGACGTAAGGCACACAGATGGTGCTAGTCTGAGCCTGGCTTTTCTGGGAAAGTCTGGCTTTCTTTAGTTATTTTCATGGCAGAAGCAGGGTTGGCCAGTCCCTGAATAATGGGGAATAAGGGTTTGTTGATGGTCTCAATGTAGAAATCATTCTGCCAAGCATGCGATTTCAACCAGTGACCTTCAATTTTAAGGGATAGAGCCCAAACACTGCCCCCAAAATGGACACACACGCTGCGAGCAGGGTTTGAACCTGCGTGGGGAATCCCCATTGGATTTCGAGTCCAACGCCTTAACCACTCGGCCATCACAGCTGTCTGTCATGCCTCCCTTCTTTTTGCATGGAGTGTCAATGTGATTTGTTCAGTAAATGACATACTGACAGATTTAGGAATTACTTCTGTCTGCTTTTATATCCTGGTAAGAAAACTGCAAATGTAGTGCAGATGCAAACAGAGCCCTTCTATGTCCATCTTTCCATCAGCCATGCAATCAGGTTTACAAACCCTTGTGAAAAAAGGGTCATTCTGAAGAGCTCAGGGAATTCAAGCATGGTCCTGTCATAGCATGCCACCTTTGTAATAAGCAAGTGCATGAAATGTTTTCCCTACTAGATATTCAACGGTCAATTGTAAGTGGTGTGATTCCAAAGCGGAAGTGTTTTGGCACACCAGCAACTCAGCCACAAAGCGGCAGACCATGTAAAGTAGCAGAGCAGGGTCGCCGACTGCTGAGGAGCATAGTGCATAAAAGATGCCAATGCTCTGGTGACTCAATAGCTGCTGTAATGTTCATGTAAGTTTCATGGCCAGGTGTCCCAATACTTTTGTCCAAATAGTCTCGTTGTAACTGTTCAGTTGCAAATTTCCAGTTCTGTAAGTTGGCAACATTGTTAGTAACTATGTTTTTTGGAAGCGTACAACAGGTTAGCAGGGGTATCGTAAACACCATTATGAAGTCTTTCATACTGACATTGGCAAGAGTCTTCTATACTACCTGTAGCCTACTCTTGGTTAGCAAAGCCAATCAATACTGAAGTCAAAAGAACTCAAAGTAGAAGTCCAAATTCATGACAAACAACATGTTTATCAGCTGTACAGCTTGCTGTTTAGAGTTCTTGATTAAAATTGCATGAAAAAACTAGGATTGACTGAGATGCAAAAGAATTTCAATGTTCTTGAAACAATGCTAAAAACATAGTTATGGCTATGCTAATGTTGCACCTAAGTTTAAGTATTATAGGGATGTGTGGCAAAGTAGAAAGGATACATTTTAAAATAAGGACTTCATTTCCATATGAGTATGTCTCGTTCCAAACTAAGCTGTTATCCATAGCAGAGAGAACTCGGCAGTAACCCACTTTGTCCTACACCCTGAGGGAACTTATTTACTTGTTTGTTTGGCAGAAGCAGCGTTGGCCAGTTCTTGAAGTATTGGGGATTAAGGGTTTGCTGATGGACTCAATGGAGAAATCATTCTGCCATCCGTGGGATTTGAACCAATGACCTTCAATTTTAAGAGACCAGGCCCTAACATGAAGGACCAGACACTGCCCCCAAAAGAGACACACACGGCCCCAACCACGCTGCGAGCAGGGTTTGAACCTGCGTGGGGAATCCCCATTGGATTTCAAGTCCAACGCCTTAACCACTCGGCCATCACAGCTGTCTGTCCAGTGGTCATTGCCACTGCCTATGGTAGTTCAAGCTAACCAACATCCGAAGTGAACTGTTTCCCAAAACCGTCATACCACAGTAGTTTGAACCACGTTAGTTAGTTGGGACTACTGTAGTTCGTACTACAATGCAATGACTGAAACTTTTAAAAGAATGGTTTAAAATGAGATGAACAGGAAGATATTTCTATAGTTTGTTCAATCACTGTATACTTTGAAAGTTTATTAATAAAATAGAAAAGACAAGATACGCTTATTTGTGCAGAACATTTCACAAGTATTTTACGGAGATCAAATCACACAGAATAGCATTATACAGTAAGAATGACACGTGAAGTCAACCCAGAAGGCTCCCTCTTGGCTATGGGGATCAGTCCAGAAACTTTCACGGCTTAAGGCGACAGCGTAAACCACCGTACCACCATGCCACTGCACTAAGTGCTTGCAACATTTATGTAACTTACGCATTTAGTCTGTCTGCAATTCATTGCCAAGCCAACTCCCTGGCTGTATTTATGGCCACAGTATTGCCTTTTTTAGCAATTACATCTTTCTATTTTTCATACAGCTCCATCAGCAGTGTTTGTTCTGCCACAGAAAAAAACACCACTCTCGTTTTACACGCTTTCCAACTCATCTGATCAATCTATCATTCATTTATGCTTCTTAAATATCTTTGGTGTGCGCAGTAAATGAGACTATGTAAGTCTGTCTTGTATGAGCCTTTATTGGTTAAAACTGGACTGCGTTAGTGGAACGACGTAAGGCATACAGATGGTGCTAGTCTGAGCCTGGCTTTTCTGGGAAAGTCTGGCTTTCTTTAGTTATTTTCATGGCAGAAGCAGGGTTGGCCAGTCCCTGAATAATGGGGAATAAGGGTTTGTTGATGGTCTCAATGTAGAAATCATTCTGCCAAGCATGCGATTTCAACCAGTGACCTTCAATTTTAAGGGATAGAGCCCAAACACTGCCCCCAAAATGGACACACACGCTGCGAGCAGGGTTTGAACCTGCGTGGGGAATCCCCATTGGATTTCGAGTCCAACGCCTTAACCACTCGGCCATCACAGCTGTCTGTCATGCCTCCCTTGTTTTTGCATGGAGTGTCAATGTGATTTGTTCAGTAAATGACATACTGACAGATTTAGGAATTACTTCTGTCTGCTTTTATATCCTGGTAAGAAAACTGCAAATGTAGTGCAGATGCAAACAGAGCCCTTCTATGTCCATCTTTCCATCAGCCATGCAATCAGGTTTACAAACCCTTGTGAAAAAAGGGTCATTCTGAAGAGCTCAGGGAATTCAAGCATGGTCCTGTCATAGCATGCCACCTTTGTAATAAGCAAGTGCATGAAATGTTTTCCCTACTAGATATTCAACGGTCAATTGTAAGTGGTGTGATTCCAAAGCGGAAGTGTTTTGGCACACCAGCAACTCAGCCACAAAGCGGCAGACCATGTAAAGTAACAGAGCAGGGTCGCCGACTGCTGAGGAGCATAGTGCATAAAAGATGCCAATGCTCTGGTGACTCAATAGCTGCTGTAATGTTCATGTAAGTTTCATGGCCAGGTGTCCCAATACTTTTGTCCAAATAGTCTCGTTGTAACTGTTCAGTTGCAAATTTCCAGTTCTGTAAGTTGGCAACATTGTTAATAACTATGCTTTTGGGAAGCGTACAACAGGTTAGCAGGGGAATCGTAAACACCATTATGAAGTCTTTCATACTGACATTGGCATGAGTCTTCTATACTACCTGTAGCCTACTCTTGGTTAGCAAAGCAAATCAATACTGAAGTCAAAAGAACTCAAAGTAGAAGTCCAAATTCATGACAAACAACATGTTTATCAGCTGTACAGATTGCTGTTTAGAGTTCTTGATTAAAATTGCATGAAAAAACTAGGACTGACTGAGATGCAAAAGAATTTCAATGTTCTTGAAACAATGCTAAAAACATAGTTATGGCTATGCTAATGTTGCACCTAAGTTTAAGTATTATAGGGATGTGTGGCAAAGTAGAAAGAATACATTTTAAAATAAGGACTTCATTTCCATTTGAGTATGTCTCGTTCCAAACTAAGCTGTTATCCATAGCAGAGAGAACTCGGCAGTAACCCACTTTGTCCTACACCCTGAGGGAACATATTTACTTGTTTGTTTGGCAGAAGCAGCGTTGGCCAGTTCTTGAAGTATTGGGGATTAAGGGTTTGCTGATGGACTCAATGGAGAAATCATTCTGCCATCCGTGGGATTTGAACCAATGACCTTCAATTTTAAGAGACAAGGCCCTAACATGAAGGACCAGACACTGCCCCCAAAGGAGACACACACGGCCCCAACCACGCTGCGAGCAGGGTTTGAACCTGCGTGGGGAATCCCCATTGGATTTCAAGTCCAACGCCTTAACCACTCGGCCATCACAGCTGTCTGTCCAGTGGTCATTGCCACTGCCTATGGTAGTTCAAGCTAACCAACATCCGAAGTGAACTGTTTCCCAAAACCGTCATACCACAGTAGTTTGAACCACGTTAGTTAGTTGGGACTACTGTAGTTCGTACTACAATGCAATGACTGAAACTTTTAAAAGAATGGTTTAAAATGAGATGAACAGGAAGATATTTCTATAGTTTGTTCAATCACTGTATACTTTGAAAGTTTATTAATAAAATAGAAAAGACAAGATACGCTTATTTGTGCAGAACATTTCACAAGTATTTTACGGAGATCAAATCACACAGAATAGCATTATACAGTAAGAATGACACGTGAAGTCAACCCAGAAGGCTCCCTCTTGGCTATGGGGATCAGTCCAGGAACTTTCACGGCTTAAGGCGACAGCGTAAACCACCGTACCACCATGCCACTGCACTAAGTGCTTGCAACATTTATGTAACTTACGCATTTAGTCTGTCTGCAATTCATTGCCAAGCCAACTCCCTGGCTGTATTTATGGCCACAGTATTGCCTTTTTTAGCAATTACATCTTTCTATTTTTCATACAGCTCCATCAGCAGTGTTTGTTCTGCCACAGAAAAAAACACCACTCTCGTTTTACACGCTTTCCAACTCATCTGATCAATCTATCATTCATTTATGCTTCTTAAATATCTTTGGTGTGCGCAGTAAATGAGACTATGTAAGTCTGTCTTGTATGAGCCTTTATTGGTTAAAACTGGACTGCGTTAGTGGAACGACGTAAGGCATACAGATGGTGCTAGTCTGAGCCTGGCTTTTCTGGGAAAGTCTGGCTTTCTTTAGTTATTTTCATGGCAGAAGCAGGGTTGGCCAGTCCCTGAATAATGGGGAATAAGGGTTTGTTGATGGTCTCAATGTAGAAATCATTCTGCCAAGCATGCGATTTCAACCAGTGACCTTCAATTTTAAGGGATAGAGCCCAAACACTGCCCCCAAAATGGACACACACGCTGCGAGCAGGGTTTGAACCTGCGTGGGGAATCCCCATTGGATTTCGAGTCCAACGCCTTAACCACTCGGCCATCACAGCTGTCTGTCATGCCTCCCTTGTTTTTGCATGGAGTGTCAATGTGATTTGTTCAGTAAATGACATACTGACAGATTTAGGAATTACTTCTGTCTGCTTTTATATCCTGGTAAGAAAACTGCAAATGTAGTGCAGATGCAAACAGAGCCCTTCTATGTCCATCTTTCCATCAGCCATGCAATCAGGTTTACAAACCCTTGTGAAAAAAGGGTCATTCTGAAGAGCTCAGGGAATTCAAGCATGGTCCTGTCATAGCATGCCACCTTTGTAATAAGCAAGTGCATGAAATGTTTTCCCTACTAGATATTCAACGGTCAATTGTAAGTGGTGTGATTCCAAAGCGGAAGTGTTTTGGCACACCAGCAACTCAGCCACAAAGCGGCAGACCATGTAAAGTAGCAGAGCAGGGTCGCCGACTGCTGAGGAGCATAGTGCATAAAAGATGCCAATGCTCTGGTGACTCAATAGCTGCTGTAATGTTCATGTAAGTTTCATGGCCAGGTGTCCCAATACTTTTGTCCAAATAGTCTCGTTGTAACTGTTCAGTTGCAAATTTCCAGTTCTGTAAGTTGGCAACATTGTTAGTAACTATGCTTTTGGGAAGCGTACAACAGGTTAGCAGGGGAATCGTAAACACCATTATGAAGTCTTTCATACTGACATTGGCAAGAGTCTTCTATACTACCTGTAGCCTACTCTTGGTTAGCAAAGCAAATCAATACTGAAGTCAAAAGAACTCAAAGTAGAAGTCCAAATTCATGACAAACAACATGTTTATTAGCTGTACAGCTTGCTGTTTAGAGTTCTTGATTAAAATTGCATGAAAAAACTAGGATTGACTGAGATGCAAAAGAATTTCAATGTTCTTGAAACAATGCTAAAAACATAGTTATGGCTATGCTAATGTTGCACCTAAGTTTAAGTATTATAGGGATGTGTGGCAAAGTAGAAAGAATACATTTTAAAATAAGGACTTCATTTCCATTTGAGTATGTCTCGTTCCAAACTAAGCTGTTATCCATAGCAGAGAGAACTCGGCAGTAACCCACTTTGTCCTACACCCTGAGGGAACTTATTTACTTGTTTGTTTGGCAGAAGCAGCGTTGGCCAGTTCTTGAAGTATTGGGGATTAAGGGTTTGCTGATGGACTCAATGGAGAAATCATTCTGCCATCCGTGGGATTTGAACCAATGACCTTCAATTTTAAGAGACAAGGCCCTAACATGCAGGACCAGACACTGCCCCCAAAAGAGACACACACGGCCCCAACCACGCTGCGAGCAGGGTTTGAACCTGCGTGGGGAATCCCCATTGGATTTCAAGTCCAACGCCTTAACCACTCGGCCATCACAGCTGTCTGTCCAGTGGTCATTGCCACTGCCTATGGTAGTTCAACCTAACCAACATCCGAAGTGAACTGTTTCCCAAAACCGTCATACCACAGTAGTTTGAACCACGTTAGTTAGTTGGGACTACTGTAGTTCGTACTACAATGCAATGACTGAAACTTTTAAAAGAATGGTTTAAAATGAGATGAACAGGAAGATATTTCTATAGTTTGTTCAATCACTGTATACTTTGAAATTTTATTAATAAAATAGAAAAGACAAGATACGCTTATTTGTGCAGAACATTTCACAAGTATTTTACGGAGATCAAATCACACAGAATAGCATTATACAGTAAGAATGACACGTGAAGTCAACCCAGAAGGCTCCCTCTTGGCTATGGGGATCAGTCCAGAAACTTTCACGGCTTAAGGCGACAGCGTAAACCACCGTACCACCATGCCACTGCACTAAGTGCTTGCAACATTTATGTAACTTACGCATTTAGTCTGTCTGCAATTCATTGCCAAGCCAACTCCCTGGCTGTATTTATGGCCACAGTATTGCCTTTTTTAGCAATTACATCTTTCTATTTTTCATACAGCTCCATCAGCAGTGTTTGTTCTGCCACAGAAAAAAACACCACTCTCGTTTTACACGCTTTCCAACTCATCTGATCAATCTATCATTCATTTATGCTTCTTAAATATCTTTGGTGTGCGCAGTAAATGAGACTATGTAAGTCTGTCTTGTATGAGCCTTTATTGGTTAAAACTGGACTGCGTTAGTGGAACGACGTAAGGCATACAGATGGTGCTAGTCTGAGCCTGGCTTTTCTGGGAAAGTCTGGCTTTCTTTAGTTATTTTCATGGCAGAAGCAGGGTTGGCCAGTCCCTGAATAATGGGGAAAAAGGGTTTGTTGATGGTCTCAATGTAGAAATCATTCTGCCAAGCATGCGATTTCAACCAGTGACCTTCAATTTTAAGGGATAGAGCCCAAACACTGCCCCCAAAATGGACACACACGCTGCGAGCAGGGTTTGAACCTGCGTGGGGAATCCCCATTGGATTTCGAGTCCAACGCCTTAACCACTCGGCCATCACAGCTGTCTGTCATGCCTCCCTTGTTTTTGCATGGAGTGTCAATGTGATTTGTTCAGTAAATGACATACTGACAGATTTAGGAATTACTTCTGTCTGCTTTTATATCCTGGTAAGAAAACTGCAAATGTAGTGCAGATGCAAACAGAGCCCTTCTATGTCCATCTTTCCATCAGCCATGCAATCAGGTTTACAAACCCTTGTGAAAAAAGGGTCATTCTGAAGAGCTCAGGGAATTCAAGCATGGTCCTGTCATAGCATGCCACCTTTGTAATAAGCAAGTGCATGAAATGTTTTCCCTACTAGATATTCAACGGTCAATTGTAAGTGGTGTGATTCCAAAGCGGAAGTGTTTTGGCACACCAGCAACTCAGCCACAAAGCGGCAGACCATGTAAAGTAGCAGAGCAGGGTCGCCGACTGCTGAGGAGCATAGTGCATAAAAGATGCCAATGCTCTGGTGACTCAATAGCTGCTGTAATGTTCATGTAAGTTTCATGGCCAGGTGTCCCAATACTTTTGTCCAAATAGTCTCGTTGTAACTGTTCAGTTGCAAATTTCCAGTTCTGTAAGTTGGCAACATTGTTAGTAACTATGCTTTTGGGAAGCGTACAACAGGTTAGCAGGGGAATCGTAAACACCATTATGAAGTCTTTCATACTGACATTGGCAAGAGTCTTCTATACTACCTGTAGCCTACTCTTGGTTAGCAAAGCAAATCAATACTGAAGTCAAAAGAACTCAAAGTAGAAGTCCAAATTCATGACAAACAACATGTTTATCAGCTGTACAGCTTGCTGTTTAGAGTTCTTGATTAAAATTGCATGAAAAAACTAGGATTGACTGAGATGCAAAAGAATTTCAATGTTCTTGAAACAATGCTAAAAACATAGTTATGGCTATGCTAATGTTGCACCTAAGTTTAAGTATTATAGGGATGTGTGGCAAAGTAGAAAGGATACATTTTAAAATAAGGACTTCATTTCCATATGAGTATGTCTCGTTCCAAACTAAGCTGTTATCCATAGCAGAGAGAACTCGGCAGTAACCCACTTTGTCCTACACCCTGAGGGAACTTATTTACTTGTTTGTTTGGCAGAAGCAGCGTTGGCCAGTTCTTGAAGTATTGGGGATTAAGGGTTTGCTGATGGACTCAATGGAGAAATCATTCTGCCATCCGTGGGATTTGAACCAATGACCTTCAATTTTAAGAGACAAGGCCCTAACATGCAGGACCAGACACTGCCCCCAAAAGAGACACACACGGCCCCAACCACGCTGCGAGCAGGGTTTGAACCTGCGTGGGGAATCCCCATTGGATTTCAAGTCCAACGCCTTAACCACTCGGCCATCACAGCTGTCTGTCCAGTGGTCATTGCCACTGCCTATGGTAGTTCAACCTAACCAACATCCGAAGTGAACTGTTTCCCAAAACCGTCATACCACAGTAGTTTGAACCACGTTAGTTAGTTGGGACTACTGTAGTTCGTACTACAATGCAATGACTGAAACTTTTAAAAGAATGGTTTAAAATTAGATGAACAGGAAGATATTTCTATAGTTTGTTCAATCACTGTATACTTTGAAAGTTTATTAATAAAATAGAAAAGACAAGATACGCTTATTTGTGCAGAACATTTCACAAGTATTTTACGGAGATCAAATCACACAGAATAGCATTATACAGTAAGAATGACACGTGAAGTCAACCCAGAAGGCTCCCTCTTGGCTATGGGGATCAGTCCAGAAACTTTCACGGCTTAAGGCGACAGCGTAAACCACCGTACCACCATGCCACTGCACTAAGTGCTTGCAACATTTATGTAACTTACGCATTTAGTCTGTCTGCAATTCATTGCCAAGCCAACTCCCTGGCTGTATTTATGGCCACAGTATTGCCTTTTTTAGCAATCACATCTTTCTATTTTTCATACAGCTCCATCAGCAGTGTTTGTTCTGCCACAGAAAAAAACACCACTCTCGTTTTACACGCTTTCCAACTCATCTGATCAATCTATCATTCATTTATGCTTCTTAAATATCTTTGGTGTGCGCAGTAAATGAGACTATGTAAGTCTGTCTTGTATGAGCCTTTATTGGTTAAAACTGGACTGCGTTAGTGGAACGACGTAAGGCATACAGATGGTGCTAGTCTGAGCCTGGCTTTTCTGGGAAAGTCTGGCTTTCTTTAGTTATTTTCATGGCAGAAGCAGGGTTGGCCAGTCCCTGAATAATGGGGAAAAAGGGTTTGTTGATGGTCTCAATGTAGAAATCATTCTGCCAAGCATGCGATTTCAACCAGTGACCTTCAATTTTAAGGGATAGAGCCCAAACACTGCCCCCAAAATGGACACACACGCTGCGAGCAGGGTTTGAACCTGCGTGGGGAATCCCCATTGGATTTCGAGTCCAACGCCTTAACCACTCGGCCATCACAGCTGTCTGTCATGCCTCCCTTCTTTTTGCATGGAGTGTCAATGTGATTTGTTCAGTAAATGACATACTGACAGATTTAGGAATTACTTCTGTCTGCTTTTATATCCTGGTAAGAAAACTGCAAATGTAGTGCAGATGCAAACAGAGCCCTTCTATGTCCATCTTTCCATCAGCCATGCAATCAGGTTTACAAACCCTTGTGAAAAAAGGGTCATTCTGAAGAGCTCAGGGAATTCAAGCATGGTCCTGTCATAGCATGCCACCTTTGTAATAAGCAAGTGCATGAAATGTTTTCCCTACTAGATATTCAACGGTCAATTGTAAGTGGTGTGATTCCAAAGCGGAAGTGTTTTGGCACACCAGCAACTCAGCCACAAAGCGGCAGACCATGTAAAGTAGCAGAGCAGGGTCGCCGACTGCTGAGGAGCATAGTGCATAAAAGATGCCAATGCTCTGGTGACTCAATAGCTGCTGTAATGTTCATGTAAGTTTCATGGCCAGGTGTCCCAATACTTTTGTCCAAATAGTCTCGTTGTAACTGTTCAGTTGCAAATTTCCAGTTCTGTAAGTTGGCAACATTGTTAGTAACTATGCTTTTGGGAAGCGTACAACAGGTTAGCAGGGGAATCGTAAACACCATTATGAAGTCTTTCATACTGACATTGGCAAGAGTCTTCTATACTACCTGTAGCCTACTCTTGGTTAGCAAAGCAAATCAATACTGAAGTCAAAAGAACTCAAAGTAGAAGTCCAAATTCATGACAAACAACATGTTTATCAGCTGTACAGCTTGCTGTTTAGAGTTCTTGATTAAAATTGCATGAAAAAACTAGGATTGACTGAGATGCAAAAGAATTTCAATGTTCTTGAAACAATGCTAAAAACATAGTTATGGCTATGGTAATGTTGCACCTAAGTTTAAGTATTATAGGGATGTGTGGCAAAGTAGAAAGAATACATTTTAAAATAAGGACTTCATTTCCATTTGAGTATGTCTCGTTCCAAACTAAGCTGTTATCCATAGCAGAGAGAACTCGGCAGTAACCCACTTTGTCCTACACCCTGAGGGAACTTATTTACTTGTTTGTTTGGCAGAAGCAGCGTTGGCCAGTTCTTGAAGTATTGGGGATTAAGGGTTTGCTGATGGACTCAATGGAGAAATCATTCTGCCATCCGTGGGATTTGAACCAATGACCTTCAATTTTAAGAGACAAGGCCCTAACATGCAGGACCAGACACTGCCCCCAAAAGAGACACACACGGCCCCAACCACGCTGCGAGCAGGGTTTGAACCTGCGTGGGGAATCCCCATTGGATTTCAAGTCCAACGCCTTAACCACTCGGCCATCACAGCTGTCTGTCCAGTGGTCATTGCCACTGCCTATGGTAGTTCAACCTAACCAACATCCGAAGTGAACTGTTTCCCAAAACCGTCATACCACAGTAGTTTGAACCACGTTAGTTAGTTGGGACTACTGTAGTTCGTACTACAATGCAATGACTGAAACTTTTAAAAGAATGGTTTAAAATTAGATGAACAGGAAGATATTTCTATAGTTTGTTCAATCACTGTATACTTTGAAAGTTTATTAATAAAATAGAAAAGACAAGATACGCTTATTTGTGCAGAACATTTCACAAGTATTTTACGGAGATCAAATCACACAGAATAGCATTATACAGTAAGAATGACACGTGAAGTCAACCCAGAAGGCTCCCTCTTGGCTATGGGGATCAGTCCAGAAACTTTCACGGCTTAAGGCGACAGCGTAAACCACCGTACCACCATGCCACTGCACTAAGTGCTTGCAACATTTATGTAACTTACGCATTTAGTCTGTCTGCAATTCATTGCCAAGCCAACTCCCTGGCTGTATTTATGGCCACAGTATTGCCTTTTTTAGCAATTACATCTTTCTATTTTTCATACAGCTCCATCAGCAGTGTTTGTTCTGCCACAGAAAAAAACACCACTCTCGTTTTACACGCTTTCCAACTCATCTGATCAATCTATCATTCATTTATGCTTCTTAAATATCTTTGGTGTGCGCAGTAAATGAGACTATGTAAGTCTGTCTTGTATGAGCCTTTATTGGTTAAAACTGGACTGCGTTAGTGGAACGACGTAAGGCATACAGATGGTGCTAGTCTGAGCCTGGCTTTTCTGGGAAAGTCTGGCTTTCTTTAGTTATTTTCATGGCAGAAGCAGGGTTGGCCAGTCCCTGAATAATGGGGAATAAGGGTTTGTTGATGGTCTCAATGTAGAAATCATTCTGCCAAGCATGCGATTTCAACCAGTGACCTTCAATTTTAAGGGATAGAGCCCAAACACTGCCCCCAAAATGGACACACACGCTGCGAGCAGGGTTTGAACCTGCGTGGGGAATCCCCATTGGATTTCGAGTCCAACGCCTTAACCACTCGGCCATCACAGCTGTCTGTCATGCCTCCCTTCTTTTTGCATGGAGTGTCAATGTGATTTGTTCAGTAAATGACATACTGACAGATTTAGGAATTACTTCTGTCTGCTTTTATATCCTGGTAAGAAAACTGCAAATGTAGTGCAGATGCAAACAGAGCCCTTCTATGTCCATCTTTCCATCAGCCATGCAATCAGGTTTACAAACCCTTGTGAAAAAAGGGTCATTCTGAAGAGCTCAGGGAATTCAAGCATGGTCCTGTCATAGCATGCCACCTTTGTAATAAGCAAGTGCATGAAATGTTTTCCCTACTAGATATTCAACGGTCAATTGTAAGTGGTGTGATTCCAAAGCGGAAGTGTTTTGGCACACCAGCAACTCAGCCACAAAGCGGCAGACCATGTAAAGTAGCAGAGCAGGGTCGCCGACTGCTGAGGAGCATAGTGCATAAAAGATGCCAATGCTCTGGTGACTCAATAGCTGCTGTAATGTTCATGTAAGTTTCATGGCCAGGTGTCCCAATACTTTTGTCCAAATAGTCTCGTTGTAACTGTTCAGTTGCAAATTTCCAGTTCTGTAAGTTGGCAACATTGTTAGTAACTATGTTTTTTGGAAGCGTACAACAGGTTAGCAGGGGTATCGTAAACACCATTATGAAGTCTTTCATACTGACATTGGCAAGAGTCTTCTATACTACCTGTAGCCTACTCTTGGTTAGCAAAGCCAATCAATACTGAAGTCAAAAGAACTCAAAGTAGAAGTCCAAATTCATGACAAACAACATGTTTATCAGCTGTACAGCTTGCTGTTTAGAGTTCTTGATTAAAATTGCATGAAAAAACTAGGATTGACTGAGATGCAAAAGAATTTCAATGTTCTTGAAACAATGCTAAAAACATAGTTATGGCTATGCTAATGTTGCACCTAAGTTTAAGTATTATAGGGATGTGTGGCAAAGTAGAAAGGATACATTTTAAAATAAGGACTTCATTTCCATATGAGTATGTCTCGTTCCAAACTAAGCTGTTATCCATAGCAGAGAGAACTCGGCAGTAACCCACTTTGTCCTACACCCTGAGGGAACTTATTTACTTGTTTGTTTGGCAAAAGCAGCGTTGGCCAGTTCTTGAAGTATTGGGGATTAAGGGTTTGCTGATGGACTCAATGGAGAAATCATTCTGCCATCCGTGGGATTTGAACCAATGACCTTCAATTTTAAGAGACAAGGCCCTAACATGAAGGACCAGACACTGCCCCCAAAAGAGACACACACGGCCCCAACCACGCTGCGAGCAGGGTTTGAACCTGCGTGGGGAATCCCCATTGGATTTCAAGTCCAACGCCTTAACCACTCGGCCATCACAGCTGTCTGTCCAGTGGTCATTGCCACTGCCTATGGTAGTTCAACCTAACCAACATCCGAAGTGAACTGTTTCCCAAAACCGTCATACCACAGTAGTTTGAACCACGTTAGTTAGTTGGGACTACTGTAGTTCGTACTACAATGCAATGACTGAAACTTTTAAAAGAATGGTTTAAAATTAGATGAACAGGAAGATATTTCTATAGTTTGTTCAATCACTGTATACTTTGAAAGTTTATTAATAAAATAGAAAAGACAAGATACGCTTATTTGTGCAGAACATTTCACAAGTATTTTACGGAGATCAAATCACACAGAATAGCATTATACAGTAAGAATGACACGTGAAGTCAACCCAGAAGGCTCCCTCTTGGCTATGGGGATCAGTCCAGAAACTTTCACGGCTTAAGGCGACAGCGTAAACCACCGTACCACCATGCCACTGCACTAAGTGCTTGCAACATTTATGTAACTTACGCATTTAGTCTGTCTGCAATTCATTGCCAAGCCAACTCCCTGGCTGTATTTATGGCCACAGTATTGCCTTTTTTAGCAATTACATCTTTCTATTTTTCATACAGCTCCATCAGCAGTGTTTGTTCTGCCACAGAAAAAAACACCACTCTCGTTTTACACGCTTTCCAACTCATCTGATCAATCTATCATTCATTTATGCTTCTTAAATATCTTTGGTGTGCGCAGTAAATGAGACTATGTAAGTCTGTCTTGTATGAGCCTTTATTGGTTAAAACTGGACTGCGTTAGTGGAACGACGTAAGGCATACAGATGGTGCTAGTCTGAGCCTGGCTTTTCTGGGAAAGTCTGGCTTTCTTTAGTTATTTTCATGGCAGAAGCAGGGTTGGCCAGTCCCTGAATAATGGGGAATAAGGGTTTGTTGATGGTCTCAATGTAGAAATCATTCTGCCAAGCATGCGATTTCAACCAGTGACCTTCAATTTTAAGGGATAGAGCCCAAACACTGCCCCCAAAATGGACACACACGCTGCGAGCAGGGTTTGAACCTGCGTGGGGAATCCCCATTGGATTTCGAGTCCAACGCCTTAACCACTCGGCCATCACAGCTGTCTGTCATGCCTCCCTTCTTTTTGGATGGAGTGTCAATGTGATTTGTTCAGTAAATGACATACTGACAGATTTAGGAATTACTTCTGTCTGCTTTTATATCCTGGTAAGAAAACTGCAAATGTAGTGCAGATGCAAACAGAGCCCTTCTATGTCCATCTTTCCATCAGCCATGCAATCAGGTTTACAAACCCTTGTGAAAAAAGGGTCATTCTGAAGAGCTCAGGGAATTCAAGCATGGTCCTGTCATAGCATGCCACCTTTGTAATAAGCAAGTGCATGAAATGTTTTCCCTACTAGATATTCAACGGTCAATTGTAAGTGGTGTGATTCCAAAGCGGAAGTGTTTTGGCACACCAGCAACTCAGCCACAAAGCGGCAGACCATGTAAAGTAGCAGAGCAGGGTCGCCGACTGCTGAGGAGCATAGTGCATAAAAGATGCCAATGCTCTGGTGACTCAATAGCTGCTGTAATGTTCATGTAAGTTTCATGGCCAGGTGTCCCAATACTTTTGTCCAAATAGTCTCGTTGTAACTGTTCAGTTGCAAATTTCCAGTTCTGTAAGTTGGCAACATTGTTAGTAACTATGTTTTTTGGAAGCGTACAACAGGTTAGCAGGGGTATCGTAAACACCATTATGAAGTCTTTCATACTGACATTGGCAAGAGTCTTCTATACTACCTGTAGCCTACTCTTGGTTAGCAAAGCCAATCAATACTGAAGTCAAAAGAACTCAAAGTAGAAGTCCAAATTCATGACAAACAACATGTTTATCAGCTGTACAGCTTGCTGTTTAGAGTTCTTGATTAAAATTGCATGAAAAAACTAGGATTGACTGAGATGCAAAAGAATTTCAATGTTCTTGAAACAATGCTAAAAACATAGTTATGGCTATGCTAATGTTGCACCTAAGTTTAAGTATTATAGGGATGTGTGGCAAAGTAGAAAGGATACATTTTAAAATAAGGACTTCATTTCCATATGAGTATGTCTCGTTCCAAACTAAGCTGTTATCCATAGCAGAGAGAACTCGGCAGTAACCCACTTTGTCCTACACCCTGAGGGAACTTATTTACTTGTTTGTTTGGCAGAAGCAGCGTTGGCCAGTTCTTGAAGTATTGGGGATTAAGGGTTTGCTGATGGACTCAATGGAGAAATCATTCTGCCATCCGTGGGATTTGAACCAATGACCTTCAATTTTAAGAGACAAGGCCCTAACATGAAGGACCAGACACTGCCCCCAAAAGAGACACACACGGCCCCAACCACGCTGCGAGCAGGGTTTGAACCTGCGTGGGGAATCCCCATTGGATTTCAAGTCCAACGCCTTAACCACTCGGCCATCACAGCTGTCTGTCCAGTGGTCATTGCCACTGCCTATGGTAGTTCAACCTAACCAACATCCGAAGTGAACTGTTTCCCAAAACCGTCATACCACAGTAGTTTGAACCACGTTAGTTAGTTGGGACTACTGTAGTTCGTACTACAATGCAATGACTGAAACTTTTAAAAGAATGGTTTAAAATTAGATGAACAGGAAGATATTTCTATAGTTTGTTCAATCACTGTATACTTTGAAAGTTTATTAATAAAATAGAAAAGACAAGATACGCTTATTTGTGCAGAACATTTCACAAGTATTTTACGGAGATCAAATCACACAGAATAGCATTATACAGTAAGAATGACACGTGAAGTCAACCCAGAAGGCTCCCTCTTGGCTATGGGGATCAGTCCAGAAACTTTCACGGCTTAAGGCGACAGCGTAAACCACCGTACCACCATGCCACTGCACTAAGTGCTTGCAACATTTATGTAACTTACGCATTTAGTCTGTCTGCAATTCATTGCCAAGCCAACTCCCTGGCTGTATTTATGGCCACAGTATTGCCTTTTTTAGCAATTACATCTTTCTATTTTTCATACAGCTCCATCAGCAGTGTTTGTTCTGCCACAGAAAAAAACACCACTCTCGTTTTACACGCTTTCCAACTCATCTGATCAATCTATCATTCATTTATGCTTCTTAAATATCTTTGGTGTGCGCAGTAAATGAGACTATGTAAGTCTGTCTTGTATGAGCCTTTATTGGTTAAAACTGGACTGCGTTAGTGGAACGACGTAAGGCATACAGATGGTGCTAGTCTGAGCCTGGCTTTTCTGGGAAAGTCTGGCTTTCTTTAGTTATTTTCATGGCAGAAGCAGGGTTGGCCAGTCCCTGAATAATGGGGAAAAAGGGTTTGTTGATGGTCTCAATGTAGAAATCATTCTGCCAAGCATGCGATTTCAACCAGTGACCTTCAATTTTAAGGGATAGAGCCCAAACACTGCCCCCAAAATGGACACACACGCTGCGAGCAGGGTTTGAACCTGCGTGGGGAATCCCCATTGGATTTCGAGTCCAACGCCTTAACCACTCGGCCATCACAGCTGTCTGTCATGCCTCCCTTCTTTTTGCATGGAGTGTCAATGTGATTTGTTCAGTAAATGACATACTGACAGATTTAGGAATTACTTCTGTCTGCTTTTATATCCTGGTAAGAAAACTGCAAATGTAGTGCAGATGCAAACAGAGCCCTTCTATGTCCATCTTTCCATCAGCCATGCAATCAGGTTTACAAACCCTTGTGAAAAAAGGGTCATTCTGAAGAGCTCAGGGAATTCAAGCATGGTCCTGTCATAGCATGCCACCTTTGTAATAAGCAAGTGCATGAAATGTTTTCCCTACTAGATATTCAACGGTCAATTGTAAGTGGTGTGATTCCAAAGCGGAAGTGTTTTGGCACACCAGCAACTCAGCCACAAAGCGGCAGACCATGTAAAGTAGCAGAGCAGGGTCGCCGACTGCTGAGGAGCATAGTGCATAAAAGATGCCAATGCTCTGGTGACTCAATAGCTGCTGTAATGTTCATGTAAGTTTCATGGCCAGGTGTCCCAATACTTTTGTCCAAATAGTCTCGTTGTAACTGTTCAGTTGCAAATTTCCAGTTCTGTAAGTTGGCAACATTGTTAGTAACTATGTTTTTTGGAAGCGTACAACAGGTTAGCAGGGGTATCGTAAACACCATTATGAAGTCTTTCATACTGACATTGGCAAGAGTCTTCTATACTACCTGTAGCCTACTCTTGGTTAGCAAAGCCAATCAATACTGAAGTCAAAAGAACTCAAAGTAGAAGTCCAAATTCATGACAAACAACATGTTTATCAGCTGTACAGCTTGCTGTTTAGAGTTCTTGATTAAAATTGCATGAAAAAACTAGGATTGACTGAGATGCAAAAGAATTTCAATGTTCTTGAAACAATGCTAAAAACATAGTTATGGCTATGCTAATGTTGCACCTAAGTTTAAGTATTATAGGGATGTGTGGCAAAGTAGAAAGGATACATTTTAAAATAAGGACTTCATTTCCATATGAGTATGTCTCGTTCCAAACTAAGCTGTTATCCATAGCAGAGAGAACTCGGCAGTAACCCACTTTGTCCTACACCCTGAGGGAACTTATTTACTTGTTTGTTTGGCAGAAGCAGCGTTGGCCAGTTCTTGAAGTATTGGGGATTAAGGGTTTGCTGATGGACTCAATGGAGAAATCATTCTGCCATCCGTGGGATTTGAACCAATGACCTTCAATTTTAAGAGACAAGGCCCTAACATGAAGGACCAGACACTGCCCCCAAAAGAGACACACACGGCCCCAACCACGCTGCGAGCAGGGTTTGAACCTGCGTGGGGAATCCCCATTGGATTTCAAGTCCAACGCCTTAACCACTCGGCCATCACAGCTGTCTGTCCAGTGGTCATTGCCACTGCCTATGGTAGTTCAACCTAACCAACATCCGAAGTGAACTGTTTCCCAAAACCGTCATACCACAGTAGTTTGAACCACGTTAGTTAGTTGGGACTACTGTAGTTCGTACTACAATGCAATGACTGAAACTTTTAAAAGAATGGTTTAAAATTAGATGAACAGGAAGATATTTCTATAGTTTGTTCAATCACTGTATACTTTGAAAGTTTATTAATAAAATAGAAAAGACAAGATACGCTTATTTGTGCAGAACATTTCACAAGTATTTTACGGAGATCAAATCACACAGAATAGCATTATACAGTAAGAATGACACGTGAAGTCAACCCAGAAGGCTCCCTCTTGGCTATGGGGATCAGTCCAGAAACTTTCACGGCTTAAGGCGACAGCGTAAACCACCGTACCACCATGCCACTGCACTAAGTGCTTGCAACATTTATGTAACTTACGCATTTAGTCTGTCTGCAATTCATTGCCAAGCCAACTCCCTGGCTGTATTTATGGCCACAGTATTGCCTTTTTTAGCAATTACATCTTTCTATTTTTCATACAGCTCCATCAGCAGTGTTTGTTCTGCCACAGAAAAAAACACCACTCTCGTTTTACACGCTTTCCAACTCATCTGATCAATCTATCATTCATTTATGCTTCTTAAATATCTTTGGTGTGCGCAGTAAATGAGACTATGTAAGTCTGTCTTGTATGAGCCTTTATTGGTTAAAACTGGACTGCGTTAGTGGAACGACGTAAGGCATACAGATGGTGCTAGTCTGAGCCTGGCTTTTCTGGGAAAGTCTGGCTTTCTTTAGTTATTTTCATGGCAGAAGCAGGGTTGGCCAGTCCCTGAATAATGGGGAAAAAGGGTTTGTTGATGGTCTCAATGTAGAAATCATTCTGCCAAGCATGCGATTTCAACCAGTGACCTTCAATTTTAAGGGATAGAGCCCAAACACTGCCCCCAAAATGGACACACACGCTGCGAGCAGGGTTTGAACCTGCGTGGGGAATCCCCATTGGATTTCGAGTCCAACGCCTTAACCACTCGGCCATCACAGCTGTCTGTCATGCCTCCCTTCTTTTTGCATGGAGTGTCAATGTGATTTGTTCAGTAAATGACATACTGACAGATTTAGGAATTACTTCTGTCTGCTTTTATATCCTGGTAAGAAAACTGCAAATGTAGTGCAGATGCAAACAGAGCCCTTCTATGTCCATCTTTCCATCAGCCATGCAATCAGGTTTACAAACCCTTGTGAAAAAAGGGTCATTCTGAAGAGCTCAGGGAATTCAAGCATGGTCCTGTCATAGCATGCCACCTTTGTAATAAGCAAGTGCATGAAATGTTTTCCCTACTAGATATTCAACGGTCAATTGTAAGTGGTGTGATTCCAAAGCGGAAGTGTTTTGGCACACCAGCAACTCAGCCACAAAGCGGCAGACCATGTAAAGTAGCAGAGCAGGGTCGCCGACTGCTGAGGAGCATAGTGCATAAAAGATGCCAATGCTCTGGTGACTCAATAGCTGCTGTAATGTTCATGTAAGTTTCATGGCCAGGTGTCCCAATACTTTTGTCCAAATAGTCTCGTTGTAACTGTTCAGTTGCAAATTTCCAGTTCTGTAAGTTGGCAACATTGTTAGTAACTATGTTTTTTGGAAGCGTACAACAGGTTAGCAGGGGTATCGTAAACACCATTATGAAGTCTTTCATACTGACATTGGCATGAGTCTTCTATACTACCTGTAGCCTACTCTTGGTTAGCAAAGCAAATCAATACTGAAGTCAAAAGAACTCAAAGTAGAAGTCCAAATTCATGACAAACAACATGTTTATCAGCTGTACAGATTGCTGTTTAGAGTTCTTGATTAAAATTGCATGAAAAAACTAGGACTGACTGAGATGCAAAAGAATTTCAATGTTCTTGAAACAATGCTAAAAACATAGTTATGGCTATGCTAATGTTGCACCTAAGTTTAAGTATTATAGGGATGTGTGGCAAAGTAGAAAGAATACATTTTAAAATAAGGACTTCATTTCCATTTGAGTATGTCTCGTTCCAAACTAAGCTGTTATCCATAGCAGAGAGAACTCGGCAGTAACCCACTTTGTCCTACACCCTGAGGGAACATATTTACTTGTTTGTTTGGCAGAAGCAGCGTTGGCCAATTCTTGAAGTATTGGGGATTAAGGGTTTGCTGATGGACTCAATGGAGAAATCATTCTGCCATCCGTGGGATTTGAACCAATGACCTTCAATTTTAAGAGACAAGGCCCTAACATGAAGGACCAGACACTGCCCCCAAAGGAGACACACACGGCCCCAACCACGCTGCGAGCAGGGTTTGAACCTGCGTGGGGAATCCCCATTGGATTTCAAGTCCAACGCCTTAACCACTCGGCCATCACAGCTGTCTGTCCAGTGGTCATTGCCACTGCCTATGGTAGTTCAAGCTAACCAACATCCGAAGTGAACTGTTTCCCAAAACCGTCATACCACAGTAGTTTGAACCACGTTAGTTAGTTGGGACTACTGTAGTTCGTACTACAATGCAATGAATGAAACTTTTAAAAGAATGGTTTAAAATGAGATGAACAGGAAGATATTTCTATAGTTTGTTCAATCACTGTATACTTTGAAAGTTTATTAATAAAATAGAAAAGACAAGATACGCTTATTTGTGCAGAACATTTCACAAGTATTTTACGGAGATCAAATCACACAGAATAGCATTATACAGTAAGAATGACACGTGAAGTCAACCCAGAAGGCTCCCTCTTGGCTATGGGGATCAGTCCAGGAACTTTCACGGCTTAAGGCGACAGCGTAAACCACCGTACCACCATGCCACTGCACTAAGTGCTTGCAACATTTATGTAACTTACGCATTTAGTCTGTCTGCAATTCATTGCCAAGCCAACTCCCTGGCTGTATTTATGGCCACAGTATTGCCTTTTTTTAGCAATTACATCTTTCTATTTTTCATACAACTCCATCAGCAGTGCTTGTTCTGCCACAGAAAAAAACACCACTCTCGTTTTACACGCTTTCCAACTCATCTGATCAATCTATCATTCATTTATGCTTCTTAAATATCTTTGGTGTGCGCAGTAAACGAGACTATGTAAGTTTGTCTTGTATGAGCCTTTATTGGTTAAAACTGGACTGCGTTAGTGGAACGACGTAAGGCATAGAGATGGTGCTAGTCTGAGCCTGACTTTTCTGGGAAAGTCTGGCTTTCTTTAGTTATTTTCATGGCAGAAGCAGGGTTGGCCAGTGCCTGAATAATGGTTTGTTGATGGTCTCAATGTAGAAATCATTCTGCCAAGCATGCGATTTCAACCAGTGACCTTCAATTTTAAGGGATAGAGCCCAAACACTGCCCCCAAAATGGACACACACGCTGCGAGCAGGGTTTGAACCTGCGTGGGGAATCCCCATTGGATTTCGAGTCCAACGCCTTAACCACTCGGCCATCACAGCTGTCTGTCATGCCTCCCTTCTTTTTGCATGGAGTGTCAATGTGATTTGTTCAGTAAATGACATACTGACAGATTTAGGAATTACTTCTGTCTGCTTTTATATCCTGGTAAGAAAACTGCAAATGTAGTGCAGATGCAAACAGAGCCCTTCTATGTCCATCTTTCCATCAGCCATGCAATCAGGTTTACAAACCCTTGTGAAAAAAGGGTCATTCTGAAGAGCTCAGGGAATTCAAGCATGGTCCTGTCATAGCATGCCACCTTTGTAATAAGCAAGTGCATGAAATGTTTTCCCTACTAGATATTCAACGGTCAATTGTAAGTGGTGTGATTCCAAAGCGGAAGTGTTTTGGCACACCAGCAACTCAGCCACAAAGCGGCACACAATGTAAAGTAACAGAGCAGGGTCGCCGACTGCTGAGGAGCATAGTGCATAAACGATGCCAGTGCTCTGGTGACTCAATAGCTGCTGTAATGTTCATGTAAGTTTCATGGCCAGGTGTCCCAATACTTTTGTCCAAATAGTCTCGTTGTAACTGTTCAGTTGCAAATTTCCAGTTCTGTAAGTTGGCAACATTGTTAGTAACTATGTTTTTGGGAAGCGTACAACAGGTTAGCAGGGGAATCGTAAACACCATTATGAAGTCTTTCATACTGACATTGGCAAGAGTCTTCTATACTACCTGTAGCCTACTCTTGGTTAGCAAAGCAAATCAATACTGAAGTCAAAAGAACTCAAAGTAGAAGTCCAAATTCATGACAAACAACATGTTTATCAGCTGTACAGCTTGCTGTTTAGAGTTCTTGATTAAAATTGCATGAAAAAACTAGGATTGACTGAGATGCAAAAGAATTTCAATGTTCTTGAAACAATGCTAAAAACATAGTTATGGCTATGCTAATGTTGCACCTAAGTTTAAGTATTATAGGGATGTGTGGCAAAGTAGAAAGAATACATTTTAAAATAAGGACTTCATTTCCATTTGAGTATGTCTCGTTCCAAACTAAGCTGTTATCCATAGCAGAGAGAACTCGGCAGTAACCCACTTTGTCCTACACCCTGAGGGAACTTATTTACTTGTTTGTTTGGCAGAAGCAGCGTTGGCCAGTTCTTGAAGTATTGGGGATTAAGGGTTTGCTGATGGACTCAATGGAGAAATCATTCTGCCATCCGTGGGATTTGAACCAATGACCTTCAATTTTAAGAGACAAGGCCCTAACATGAAGGACCAGACACTGCCCCCAAAGGAGACACACACGGCCCCAACCACGCTGCGAGCAGGGTTTGAACCTGCGTGGGGAATCCCCATTGGATTTCAAGTCCAACGCCTTAACCACTCGGCCATCACAGCTGTCTGTCCAGTGGTCATTGCCACTGCCTATGGTAGTTCAAGCTAACCTACATCCGAAGTGAACTGTTTCCCAAAACCGTCATACCACAGTAGTTTGAACCACGTTAGTTAGTTGGGACTACTGTAGTTCGTACTACAATGCAATGACTGAAACTTTTAAAAGAATGGTTTAAAATGAGATGAACAGGAAGATATTTCTATAGTTTGTTCAATCACTGTATACTTTGAAAGTTTATTAATAAAATAGAAAAGACAAGATACGCTTATTTGTGCAGAACATTTCACAAGTATTTTACGGAGATCAAATCACACAGAATAGCATTATACAGTAAGAATGACACGTGAAGTCAACCCAGAAGGCTCCCTCTTGGCTATGGGGATCAGTCCAGAAACTTTCACGGCTTAAGGCGACAGCGTAAACCACCGTACCACCATGCCACTGCACTAAGTGCTTGCAACATTTATGTAACTTACGCATTTAGTCTGTCTGCAATTCATTGCCAAGCCAACTCCCTGGCTGTATTTATGGCCACAGTATTGCCTTTTTTAGCAATTACATCTTTCTATTTTTCATACAGCTCCATCAGCAGTGTTTGTTCTGCCACAGAAAAAAACACCACTCTCGTTTTACACGCTTTCCAACTCATCTGATCAATCTATCATTCATTTATGCTTCTTAAATATCTTTGGTGTGCGCAGTAAATGAGACTATGTAAGTCTGTCTTGTATGAGCCTTTATTGGTTAAAACTGGACTGCGTTAGTGGAACGACGTAAGGCATACAGATGGTGCTAGTCTGAGCCTGGCTTTTCTGGGAAAGTCTGGCTTTCTTTAGTTATTTTCATGGCAGAAGCAGGGTTGGCCAGTCCCTGAATAATGGGGAATAAGGGTTTGTTGATGGTCTCAATGTAGAAATCATTCTGCCAAGCATGCGATTTCAACCAGTGACCTTCAATTTTAAGGGATAGAGCCCAAACACTGCCCCCAAAATGGACACACACGCTGCGAGCAGGGTTTGAACCTGCGTGGGGAATCCCCATTGGATTTCGAGTCCAACGCCTTAACCACTCGGCCATCACAGCTGTCTGTCATGCCTCCCTTCTTTTTGCATGGAGTGTCAATGTGATTTGTTCAGTAAATGACATACTGACAGATTTAGGAATTACTTCTGTCTGCTTTTATATCCTGGTAAGAAAACTGCAAATGTAGTGCAGATGCAAACAGAGCCCTTCTATGTCCATCTTTCCATCAGCCATGCAATCAGGTTTACAAACCCTTGTGAAAAAAGGGTCATTCTGAAGAGCTCAGGGAATTCAAGCATGGTCCTGTCATAGCATGCCACCTTTGTAATAAGCAAGTGCATGAAATGTTTTCCCTACTAGATATTCAACGGTCAATTGTAAGTGGTGTGATTCCAAAGCGGAAGTGTTTTGGCACACCAGCAACTCAGCCACAAAGCGGCAGACCATGTAAAGTAGCAGAGCAGGGTCGCCGACTGCTGAGGAGCATAGTGCATAAAAGATGCCAATGCTCTGGTGACTCAATAGCTGCTGTAATGTTCATGTAAGTTTCATGGCCAGGTGTCCCAATACTTTTGTCCAAATAGTCTCGTTGTAACTGTTCAGTTGCAAATTTCCAGTTCTGTAAGTTGGCAACATTGTTAGTAACTATGTTTTTTGGAAGCGTACAACAGGTTAGCAGGGGTATCGTAAACACCATTATGAAGTCTTTCATACTGACATTGGCAAGAGTCTTCTATACTACCTGTAGCCTACTCTTGGTTAGCAAAGCCAATCAATACTGAAGTCAAAAGAACTCAAAGTAGAAGTCCAAATTCATGACAAACAACATGTTTATCAGCTGTACAGCTTGCTGTTTAGAGTTCTTGATTAAAATTGCATGAAAAAACTAGGATTGACTGAGATGCAAAAGAATTTCAATGTTCTTGAAACAATGCTAAAAACATAGTTATGGCTATGCTAATGTTGCACCTAAGTTTAAGTATTATAGGGATGTGTGGCAAAGTAGAAAGGATACATTTTAAAATAAGGACTTCATTTCCATATGAGTATGTCTCGTTCCAAACTAAGCTGTTATCCATAGCAGAGAGAACTCGGCAGTAACCCACTTTGTCCTACACCCTGAGGGAACTTATTTACTTGTTTGTTTGGCAGAAGCAGCGTTGGCCAGTTCTTGAAATATTGGGGATTAAGGGTTTGCTGATGGACTCAATGGAGAAATCATTCTGCCATCCGTGGGATTTGAACCAATGACCTTCAATTTTAAGAGACAAGGCCCTAACATGCAGGACCAGACACTGCCCCCAAAAGAGACACACACGGCCCCAACCACGCTGCAAGCAGGGTTTGAACCTGCGTGGGGAATCCCCATTGGATTTCAAGTCCAACGCCTTAACCACTCGGCCATCACAGCTGTCTGTCCCGAGGTCATTGCCACTGCCTATGGTAGTTCAACCTAACCAACATCCGAAGTGAACTGTTTCCCAAAACCGCCATACCACAGTAGTTTGAACCACGTTAGTTAGTTGGGACTACTGTAGTTCGTACTACAATGCAATGACTGAAACTTTTAAAAGAATGGTTTAAAATAAGATGAACAGGAAGATATTTCTATAGTTTGTTCAATCACTGTATTCTTTGAAAGTTTATTAATAAAATAGAAAAGACAAGATACGCTTATTTGTGCAGAACATTTCACAAGTATTTTACGGAGATCAAATCACACAGAATAGCATTATACAGTAAGAATGACACGTGAAGTCAACCCAGAAGGCTCCCTCTTGGCTATGGGGATCAGTCCAGAAACTTTCACGGCTTAAGGCGACAGCATAAACCACCGTACCACCATGCCACTGCACTAAGTGCTTGCAACATTTATGTAACTTACGCATTTAGTCTGTCTGCAATTCATTGCCAAGCCAACTCCCTGGCTGTATTTATGGCCACAGTATTGCCTTTTTTAGCAATTACATCTTTCTATTTTTCATACAGCTCCATCAGCAGTGTTTGTTCTGCCACAGAAAAAAAACACCACTGTCGTTTTACACGCTTTCCAACTCATCTGATCAATCTATCATTAATTTATGCTTCTTAAATATCTTTGGTGTGCGCAGTAAATGAGACTATGTAAGTCTGTCTTGTATGAGCCTTTATTGGTTAAAACTGGACTGCGTTAGTGGAACGACGTAAGGCATAGAGATGGTGCTAGTCTGAGCCTGACTTTTCTGGGAAAGTCTGGCTTTCTTTAGTTATTTTCATGGCAGAAGCAGGGTTAGCCAGTCCCTGAATAATGGGGAATAAGGCTTTGTTGATGGTCTCAATGTAGAAATCATTCTGCCAAGCACGCGATTTCAACCAGTGACCTTCAATTTTAAGGGATAGAGCCCAAACATGCAGGACCACACACTGCCCCCAAAATGGACACACACGCTGCGAGCAGGGTTTGAACCTGCGTGGGGAATCCCCATTGGATTTCGAGTCCAACGCCTTAACCACTCGGCCATCACAGCTGTCTGTCATGCCTCCCTTCTTTTTGCATGGAGTGTCAATGTGATTTGTTCAGTAAATGACATACTGACAGATTTAGGAATTACTTCTGTCTGCTTTTATATCCTGGTAAGAAAACTGCAAATGTAGTGCAGATGCCAACAGAGCCCTTCTATGTCCATCTTTCCATCAGCCATGCAATCAGGTTTACAAACCCTTGTGAAAAAAGGGTCATTCTGAAGAGCTCAGGGAATTCAAGCATGGTCCTGTCATAGCATGGCACCTTTGTAATAAGCAAGTGCATGAAATGTTTTCCCTACTAGATATTCAACGGTCAATTGTAAGTGGTGTGATTCCAAAGCGGAAGTGTTTTGGCACACCAGCAACTCAGCCACAAAGCGGCAGACCATGTAAAGTAACAGAGCAGGGTCGCCGACTGCTGAGGAGCATAGTGCATAAAAGATGCCAATGCTCTGGTGACTCAATAGCTGCTATAATGTTCATGTAAGTTTCATGGCCAGGTGTCCCAATACGTTTGTCCAAATAGTCTCGTTGTAACTGTTCAGTTGCAAATTTCCAGTTCTGTAAGTTGGCAACATTGTTAGTAACTATGTTTTTGGGAAGCGTACAACGGGTTAGCAGGGGAATCGTAAACACCATTATGAAGTCTTTCATACTGACATTGGCAAGAGTCTTCTATACTACCTGTAGCCTACTCTTGGTTAGCAAAGCAAATCAATACTGAAGTCAAAAGAACTCAAAGTAGAAGTCCAAATTCATTACAAACAACATGTTTATCAGCTGTACAGCTTGCTGTTTAGAGTTCTTGATTAAAATTGCATGAAAAAACTAGGATTGACTGAGATGCAAAAGAATTTCAATGTTCTTGAAACAATGCTAAAAACATAGTTATGGCTATGCTAATGTTGCACCTAAGTTTAAGTATTATAGGGATGTGTGGCAAAGTAGAAAGAATACATTTTAAAATAAGGACTTCATTTCCATATGAGTATGTCTCGTTCCAAACTAAGCTGTTATCCATAGCAGAGAGAACTCGGCAGTAACCCACTTTGTCCTACACCCTGAGGGAACTTATTTACTTGTTTGTTTGGCAGAAGCAGCGTTGGCCAGTTCTTGAAATATTGGGGATTAAGGGTTTGCTGATGGACTCAATGGAGAAATCATTCTGCCATCCGTGGGATTTGAACAAATGACCTTCAATTTTAAGAGACAAGGCCCTAACATGCAGGACCAGACACTGCCCCCAAAAGAGACACACACGGCCCCAACCACGCTGCGAGCAGGGTTTGAACCTGCATGGGGAATCCCCATTGGATTTCAAGTCCAACGCCTTAACCACTCGGCAATCACAGCTGTCTGTCCCGAGGTCATTGCCACTGCCTATGGTAGTTCAACCTAACCAACATCCGAAGTGAACTGTTTCCCAAAACCGCCATACCACAGTAGTTTGAACCACGTTAGTTAGTTGGGACTACTGTAATTCGTACTACAATGCAATGACTGAAACTTTTAAAAGAATGGTTTAAAATAAGATGAACAGGAAGATATTTCTATAGTTTGTTCAATCACTGTATTCTTTGAAAGTTTATTAATAAAATAGAAAAGACAAGATACGCTTATTTGTGCAGAACATTTCACAAGTATTTTACGGAGATCAAATCACACAGAATAGCATTATACAGTAAGAATGACACGTGAAGTCAACCCAGAAGGCTCCCTCTTGGCTATGGGGATCAGTCCAGAAACTTTCACGGCTTAAGGCGACAGCATAAACCACCGTACCACCATGCCACTGCACTAAGTGCTTGCAACATTTATGTAACTTACGCATTTAGTCTGTCTGCAATTCATTGCCAAGCCAACTCCCTGGCTGTATTTATGGCCACAGTATTGCCTTTTTTAGCAATTACATCTTTCTATTTTTCATACAGCTCCATCAGCAGTGTTTGTTCTGCCACAGAAAAAAAACACCACTGTCGTTTTACACGCTTTCCAACTCATCTGATCAATCTATCATTCATTTATGCTTCTTAAATATCTTTGGTGTGCGCAGTAAATGAGACTATGTAAGTCTGTCTTGTATGAGCCTTTATTGGTTAAAACTGGACTGCGTTAGGGGAACGACGTAAGGCATAGAGATGGTGCTAGTCTGAGCCTGACTTTTCTGGGAAAGTCTGGCTTTCTTTAGTTATTTGCATGGCAGAAGCAGGGTTAGCCAGTCCCTGAATAATGGGGAATATGGGTTTGTTGATGGTCTCAATGTAGAAATCATTCTGCCAAGCATGCGATTTCAACCAGTGACCTTCAATTTTAAGGGATAGAGCCCAAACATGCAGGACCACACACTGCCCCCAAAATGGACACACACGCTGCGAGCAGGGTTTGAACCTGCGTGGGGAATCCCCATTAGATTTCGAATCCAACACTTTAAACACTCTGCCATTACCGTTGACTGTCTAGCCGTCATTGCCACTGCCTATGGTAGTTCACGCCAGGTGCAACAGATTCTTTGACTTCTGATCAAGTTTGTATGAGCTATGCTTTTGCACAACTCTCTGCAGTAGATTTTTTTAGACCAGCTTCACCACAATGATGTGACTAATGTGTTTCTCTACAAAGTCAGTAGGCGATTGGAATTTTTCAGCTCTGTCATAATCTTGTGGGTCACTGTCGTAAATGCAGTTCATCATTCACTGAAACATCGTTCTGTGGTGCATGATTAGAGATGTTGATTCAGTGTGACGCATCACAGTGCCTCACTGTAATACAGCCAATCAAAGCAAAGCTCACCAATATATCTATGAGAACATCAAACAAGGAACGATTGCGTATTTCATATTAGGGTTAGATAATAGAAAACTGAACACCTTCATAAAAAAATACCCAATATTTTAGTATGATCCACACATTTCGAGTTTTACGCCAATAGCCAGTACTTTAACCCGCTCAGAACAGGTTACGCATGCAGGACAAATTTCCATGTTAATACACCTCATTCCAAACTGAGCTAGTAGTAAGCCCACTTTGTCCTACACCCTGAGGGAACTTATTTACTTGTTTGTTTGGCAGAAGCAGCGTTGGCCAGTCCCTGAATAATGGGGAATAAGGGTTTGTTGATGGTATCAATGTAGAAATCATTCTGCCAAGCACGCGATTTCAACCAATGACCTTCAATTTTAAGAGATAGAGTCCTAACATGCAGGACCACACACTGCCCCCAAAATGGACACACACACTGCGAGCAGGGTTTGAACCTGCGTTTGTATGCATTGGATTTCGAGTCCAACGCCTTAACCACTCTGCCATCGCAGCCACCTGTCACGCCGCCCTTGTTTTTAGATGGAGTGTCAATGTGATTTGTTCAGTAAATGACATACTGACAGATTTAGGAATTACTTCTGTCTGCTTTTATAGCCTGGTATGAAAACTGCAAATGTTGTGCAGATGCAAACAGACACCTTCTGTCTCCACCTCTCCATCAGATGGCTTGACTCAGAGAATTAATAAACAATATTTGCTTCTCACCTCGAGTCTGGATCCCAAATGTCTGTACTGTATACTGTATACTGTAGCTGTGACTTTACTGTAGCCGTGAAGTCATGATGATTAATGTCAGTGGTGTTACAGCTATATAGGACAGAGAAATTTCTTGAAGCCTAATAAAAGGTTTAAATGTATTTTGAGGCTTATTGCTTTCTTCCATTCCATTACAGAAGAGAACCCAGGATGGGCACCATTCTATCACAGGGCACAATCACACACCGTCCAATCACACATTCACACAGAAAGGCAATTTGGCAGCTCCAATAAACCTCAGCATGTTTTTGGACTAGGGTCGGAAACTGCAGTAGCTGGAGGAAACCCCATGATGAAGAGGGGGAAAAAAATTCAAATTCCACGCACATGCAACCCTGAAGGAGACTCTAACCCCTTATTAATGTCAGCTTGTGCGCGTCTCTCAGACACTTCCAGAGGCTCCATACCTTGGGGGGCAGCCTGAACACCAAGTCCACCAGCATGCACGGCTTCCTCCCAAACATGAAGGTAACTGCACTGCCACCCAGTATCCCACAGGAGCATAGGCAGGTGGAGGTCCCAGTCATGCTGGTGAGTGTCGACCAGAATAGTGACCTGTGTGACAAACATGTGATTGAACAGCTCCATCAACCCATGACTTTACGAATGAAGAGGGGCGATATGGATCTTCAATCAAACAATCCATCAATCAATTTATTTTTATATAGCTCATTTTCACCGCATTACATTGTCTTTACATTATCCTGCCCAATGTCCCCAGAGAGTCAGCCAGAGATGATAGTAGCAAAGAAAAACTGCCTCACAGGAAGAAACCCTGGGAGGAGCCAAACTCAAAGGGGTAGCTGGCAGGGAATGTCCAACATAATTAAGTCCTGATATATAGTATTGTTTGTATTGTGAATAGTCTAGGTATAAATGTGGAAGGTCCAGTGGAATTATGGAATCTGATGCTTATGTCATGCCCGGCTCGTCCGCTCCTCCTGTGTACCACGCCCCCTGCTTACCCACGTGTGTTTCCCGGATCGTACCCAGCTGTGTCCGTTTGCTTTCAATCAGTCTTGTGCATTTAAGTCCTGGTCTCCCCAGTTTTCCTTGTCTGTCATTGATGTAAGTCGGCATTTCATGTCTCCTGCTCCCAGTTTGTTTATTAAATCCCTGGTTTACCCCAACTTCCGCCTGCTTCCTGCCCGTTCGCCTCGCACGATCGCCGTTCCGTCCGGCTTTGAGTGTGACAGAATGACAGACCAGAAAAACAAGGCAAAGCGGCAGACCGACAACGATCGGCTTGGTCTCCTGCAGGAGATTCATTACTGGCTCAACCAGCCGGTCGCGCTGGACCTAGCCACTCACAGCTGCGACCTCCTGCTGACCATGTCTCCGGAAGGGGACAGGAAAGTCCTGGAGGAGGTGCGCTCCAACCTCTATCAGTTAGTTCAAAGACTGACAATACGGAGGTTGGGCTTTGACGCACCGTGCGCCGCGGAGGTGATTACCCCGTCTCCCTTCCTAGCGGAGAGGGAGCAACCCTCCACAAGCGCTGCGACGACCAGAAAGAAGAGGAAAAAGAGGAAGCTAGTGACCGTTCCCACTCTCAATTTGGGGGCATGTACGCTCTCCCCCGCTCCTCTTCCGACCTTGGGAGGAGAGAACTCCCTGGCAAACCTGACGGTCGCCCACGCAGCTCAGCTGCCCGTGCAGGCAGTGCTCCCTGCGAGGGGAGAGAGCCCCGCCACCACCGAGTTAACGCCTCCATTGGAACGGTACAACTTCCGGCTAGAGCGGGTGGCCAACAAGGGGGTGAGTCCTATCCGGGACGCGATCCCGCGGGGACCCCGATTTCTTAAGGAAGTCGTCCCCTTGCCGCCCGCACGGGACCTACTGGTCCCGCCGCCTGCACCCCACAAGCAGCTATCTCCCTTGCCTTCAGGGCGGCTCGAACAGCCGTCCTTGCCGCCGCTGCCCGCGGATCCCGCTCCCGTGCGGCCGCAGCCGCCTGCGCAGCCGTCGCAGCCGCCTTCGCCTGCGCAGCTACCGCCTGCGCAGCTCCCCCTGCCTGCAGCTCCCAGGCCGGCGCCCCCACTGCAGCAGCCTACAGCTCCCGGGCCGGCGCCCCCACTGCAGCAGCCTACAGCTCCCGGGCCGGCGCCCCCACTGCAGCAGCCTACAGCTCCCGGGCCGGCGCCCCCACTGCAGCAGCCTACAGCTCCCGGGCCGGCGCCCCCACTGCAGCAGCCTACAGCTCCCGGGCCGGCGCCCCCACTGCAGCAGCCTACAGCTCCCGGGCCGGCGCCCCCACTGCAGCAGCCTACAGCTCCCGGGCCGGCGCCCCCACTGCAGCAGCCTGCAGTTCCAGTCCCTGACCGCGTTCCAGTCCCTGACCGCGTTCCAGTCCCTGACCGCGCTGCTGCAGCTCCGGAGGCGCCCCCTCCGCCTGCAGCAGCTCCGGAGGCGCCCCCTCCGCCTGCAGCAGCTCCGGAGGCGCCCCCTCCGCCTGCAACTCCAGTCCCTTCTGCCCTAGTCCCCGAGGTGGTCCCAGAGGACCCCATCTTAGCTCCTCCCTCTCCGGAGGTGGAGGAGCTTGAATGGGACCCCTCGGGGACCTTCCTTGTGACTTTTTCACCCTCGCCCCGGCGAACTCGACCCCGACCTGGGGTCATCATGTCTGTGTCCCGTAAAGGGAGGGGACACAGACGCAGGACTGGGGTCCCGCCCGCCCTGCCCCCTGGCTCGCCCTCCCTCGCCTGCGCTAGGGCTTGGTCGGCTCCTGCAGGTCCTGGCCCCCCGGGTCGGCGGTCGCCTGCGGATCCCCCTCCTCGCCCTCGTCGCCCTGACTCGCTCCCCTCTCCAGGGCCTGGTCGGTCGCCTGGGGGCTCCCCGACGGCGGCTCCTCGGTCGCCTGCGGGGCCCCCACCTTCGGCCCGTCGGAGGACGTCGCCGCCTGCGGTGGCTCCCCCCCTCGCCTTGCCTTCGCCCTGGCCCCTTCCAGCTCCCTCGTCCCCTTCCCCGGTGCTCCCTCCTGCTCCCTCCCTGGCCCCTCCGCGGGTCCCTCGCCCTGTCTCCTCTGCCCCTCCGAGGTCCCCTCCGGCTCCGGCCTCCCGGCCGCCTGCGGCCCCTCCGGCTGCCTCCCGTTGCCCACTTGGGCTCCCTCGGGCTCCCCTTAGTTCCCCCTCCTTCTCTCCCTTTCCTGCCCCGGTCCCGCCAGTGTTTGTCCCTCCTCCTGCCTCTGTCCCGCTGTCCTCTGTTCTTGGTCCCTTTGTTCTGCCCCGCTCCGCTCCTGGTTTCCCGTCGTTCCCTCCCGTCACTCCCGCTCCTTTTGTTCCTCCTGTTCCCTCTTCTCCCTTCCTGATCTGTCTCTCTGCCTTCCCGTCCCTTTGTCAGCTTCTGTCTTACGTCTTGTCCCTGGCTTTGTTCTGTGTCTCCGTCTTGTTCCCGGTCCCATGTTGATGGATTCTGTTTTGTTTTTCAGGTCCTGGTTTACCTCGTCCCGTCCGTCGCCCCCTTCCTTGGCGTGCCCGGTGAAGCTCGCCTTTGGGGGGGGGTTCTGTCATGCCCGGCTCGTCCGCTCCTCCTGTGTACCACGCCCCCTGCTTACCCATGTGTGTTTCCCGGATCGTACCCAGCTGTGTCCTTTTGCTTTCAATCAGTCTTGTGCATTTAAGTCCTGGTCTCCCCAGTTTTCCTTGTCTGTCATTCATGTAAGTCGGCGTTTCATGTCTCCTGCTCCCAGTTTGTTTATTAAATCCCTGGTTTACCCCGACTTCCGCCTGTCCGCCTGCTTCCTGCCCGTTCGCCTCGCACGATCGCCGTTCCGTCCGGCTTTGAGTGTGACACTTAGTCCTAAATGACACGCTAATGTCCCTGTTGTCCTTTCAGCAATTTTACTGTATTGTGTACTTTCTGTTTTTGAAGGAGAGTTATTCTAAATTGTGAAGACAGGTTTTACACACAGTTAAATGGGTGTTTAATATGTGTTTTGATGCCCTAATTACAAAAAGTATTACAGAATAAAATGGGCAAACAGTTAAATTTGATGGGTGTTTTAATGCCAAATAACAAAAATGAAACAAGGAAAAGTATGACTTGATGTATGCAGAAACTAAATACATCCTGTGAAGGAAATATGATTGTATTGCACTTTCTCTAACAAACTTTAGGCATTAATTTTCATATATGAAAGAAGTATGGTAAGCCAGTAACACATTCCCAGCCTAGATGACTAAATGATAGGGTATGCTTATATATAAGGCATGCTTACTCCTCAAGGGAATTTTTGCAGGCAGGAGAAATATCCTTCAGCAAAATCCATTTCAGTATCATGAAATTGTCTGAGGAGGAAAACTGCAGCTTGTCTCTGAATCCGCTGCTACGTGCCATAAGTTCGGAGGGATGCCTGCCGGTTCTTTGGACGTCCTGCCCTCTCGGCCATTCTTCAATGGCTCCTTTGACTCCGCCTTCTAGACCTGGCCCCGCCTCCCTCGCCTTCGGTTTTGATCTGTCCCCTGTACTTCAACTTTGCCTCTTTGATACCCCCTTTTGGATATCTTCGCTTCGTCTGTGTGTGTATGGAGTGACTGCTGTTTTGTTTATGCGTTATGTGGGGATTACTGTTTGTTTGGTTAGGGAGTTTAGGATTTAGACATTGTTGTTTCATTTCCACTTTAGTTTCCCTTAATTTTGTTAGGCTAGGCTGTGTGTGTGTTTGGTAGATGAGTTTTTGTTTGTTTCTTTGGCCGGTGTCACTCCCGAAGTTTACCTCGTGTTTGTAAACTTGTCTGTGAATAAATATTAAAAAACCATAAAAGGACTCCCTTTGTGTCCTGTGTTCCCTTTTCCTAACCCCTGGTTGTGTCGTCCTTCCCTTTTCCTTCCCTTCCTGCTGCGCTCTAACCCTAGACTGGAGCGTAAAACCACCTAGAACCATTGCTACCCGGGAAACTACAGTAAGCGAAAAAGAACAACCTACCAAAAACAATCTCTTTTGCCACATTGGGCAGCACAAGAGGCATGGAGATCCAGATTCTCCCTCACAGTTCTGGGGAAGTGACAGATAGCCCCAATGTGCAAGTATGCAGAGGTCTGCAGTGAATGTGGGGTCGCATCATCCCATCTCAACCAATTTGTCAGCTCTGCTCTCCGGCCCTCCTCTGACAGTCACGGGTTGAAGCACTGCTCCAGGGCCATGACCAGGTTGCCGTAGTCCCACTGATTGGCTGGGGACGGGCTGAGCAGGGCTTGGAGTGCTTGGTGTCTAGCATCAGGTTGTCCGTTGTCTCCCTCTTGTTGTCTCCCTCTGTTGTAGCCAGTTTGATACCTTTGAATGAAGAAGCCCCCCAGGAGCTTCTTCCTGCAATAGTGAGAAAGGCCAAACTGGTCCTTGGCCCCCTCCTCACTCTGCTCTGCCTGGCTGCTTCTTCTGCCTGGGGCTGGCAGCGCTACTGGCAAGGCCTCCATTTGGTTGCCCTGGAAAGGCAGAATACTTGGATCCCAAGGTCCCTGTCTGGCTTGCAGCCACTTCCTCTCTCCCACAGCATCTTCATCCATTGAAGCCTTCTGACCAAAACATCATATCCTTAGATGATTTGGATTCTGACACCAGCGGCAAAGCCGCTTATTATCAAGACATGGGCAATATTGCTTTAGGACCAAAAGACAGCTTATTTAGGATGGAAATACTAAGCATGTCGGTACTCTGAATAAATAAGTCTTTACTAGCTGGTCCCACTGCGTCAATATTTTAGCCAGAATTTTTGTGTTTCTGCTGCAGAAATAAGGAGGCCAAAGATATGTACAGTGCATACAGGCAGGCACACATGCTGCATTCCGAATGCACTCACACCCACACCCCCAGAGCTGGGGGAGGAGTATCACAGTGGAGGGGTTTCTCTCTATAAAGTTGTGGGAATTTTGCGTGATTATTTGTTATCAAAAGGAGCACTTTTACAATTTCTTGGCCACAATTTATTGAGGTGCTTGCTAGATTGGGGTGCTTGCCCGCCCCCCAATAGCCACACCCACAAGACACAATGGCTTAATTTAAACAAAAATGGTATCTTGCAAGAAGGTTGATATGATACGCTTACATACAAAACTTGTTTTTAGAAAAAGTCAAGGTGGCGTTTCAAATATTAATTAAAAGTTATTTTTGTTTTATTCAACAAGTATGCCAAGCATAATTAATCTATCTAGCAATTACTATTTATATCTTTGCTATAAATGTGTAAAGGTTTAACTTCAGCAATGCTTTCTTTGTATGGCATGTTGCAAGTCTATCACGTTAAAATGATTCATTATGGGTGTGGTTTTCCTAAGGCGAATTCAACAACAGGGAGTGGCCGTGTGCAAACGCTGGGTAAAACTGGTCTGTCGGCATTCACCTGAGCGGGAGTACAATCAGCGTGCAGGTAATACTTTTATCCTTTTTACTTATTATCACGTAGCAGGTATGTACAGTTTCACAAATCAGCAGTTGTGCTACGCTGATCAGGGCACAGGATGAGGAAGTGAATACAGAATTCGTTACTTGTGCAAAGTTATACTGAAAGTTTGCCGTCTCTTCCTGTAGTTGTGCCGGTGGTCAATGGAATGATACCAAGTAGTAATTTGAGTTTCAGGGGCACGTCTCCCGTAATGATTGTAACGTTTTAATAAGCTAACGGCTAGGGAAGTTGTGAGATTACCTAACTCCCTCGTGGCTGCCATTGTCTCATACAGACGGTGTTACTACGCAGAAACAAAAAGAACAAGCACCAATGAAAACCACTGCGGATTTTTCCGCCGATTTGGGTCCGGATCCGATTAGCAAGGATTTTTCTGACTACCGGCGTGCATTAGGCCGCTAGCATGGGCAATTTGTAAATTGTGGTTAGTGTATTTACGTTTAAATAATGTTTTGTAGTGGATTGCATGCTTTTCCGTTAGAGTCTCCGCGAGTATGAACTGGGGGGTACTTTGGTCGCTAACAATGTTGAAAGCAAAGGCACGCCCTTGTTAGTCAGAACTCGCGTTTTAATAACAGAGCTGTCGTCTCTGTTATTAAAGTGTCCCACGCAAACACTGCAATGTTTTAAAGGCAACTTATGCTTTAAAAAGTTAAATTATGTTTGGCAAGTTAATTATTCATCAGAATATTGTTCAGTGTCACTAACTTTGGTCACCTGGCTGACGTGAGATTTTCCATTCCAGACAAGTCTGTGCACGCATTTACATGTATGTAACAGTTTTATTAACTACTAAATTGTCGGTAGGCTTTGCAAACTACCCCAGCGCTTTTGATGCTGCTGATTTTAGTTTTATATATATTTGCCATAAGGTTTCGTTTGTTCGTGTGAATGTCAGGCCAGATGCGTGAGAGTTTGTAACCCTGTATTGTCTACAGGCCTACTTTATTAATCGCGGGAGGGAAAATCGCCGGAAGGAAAATCTTTCTTTTTTAAAATTATGATGTGAAGCACTATATGCCACCTGGCTTGAAAAAGCAGTATACAAATGAAAGTTATTAAATTCGCGCGTTACAGTAGCAATAGAGGACAAAAATAGTCAGAAATTTAAAAAACAAAGTTGGAACTTAAGACTGTACAAGGAAAAAATACAAATATGCTAAACAGCCATAATTTACCAACAGTACTGTTAAGTCATAAGTAATGTTTATCAAGAAGTGGCAAACCCAATTTATGGACATGGCACAATCAACACACAAGTTGATGTCATGTGTGATGCAGTGGGTGAGAGAGTCATGGTAAGAGGCTAGCAGAATGCCCACCCTGCCCCGACCACGTCTGTGGATTCAAAGCTTCCCTCACGCGTCATATCGCTCTGCAGACCATTTCTGCAGTGTGCTGATGGTCACTTGCTGGCACAGAATCTGAGGCTTGTAGTGAGGCAGGAAATGTACCAGGTTGTGGTCTGATTTGCCCAGTGGAGGAAGTGGTGAGCAGCTGCATCCGTTTTGTACACTGACATGCCGTAACTCCAGAGCTTTGTCTTTTGTAGGGCATGTTTCAAAGTGACTTAAGGTGGGTTGGGTGCAGCTGAGAGAAGCATGAAGTAGCCAGTGATTAGAAATGGGGCTTCTGGGTGTCAAGTTTGAAATCCTGATACTAAGGAGTGGATGCCATCGCATGCAGATGCTGCCTGTTTCGCAATAACTTCATATAGATGTGAGGAAATGTCAGTGATTCACATTCATAGCTACTGTTCCATCTATAATAATGACATTTCATGTTTCTGTATAAAACAATTTATACAAAAACATTATATGGATGAAGATCTACTCCTGATTTCCTTTTCTGGCAAAATGTCCCCCACATGCAGCACTGTTTGTTTGGAAGCTGCAGAAGCCACTAGGTCCAGTGAACACTAACTAAAATTGTTTTATGGATCTTCTTTTAAATTTTTCTGGCATACTGAAAATGATCACATTTTGAGACAGATTGCCCCTAAATTGCAGTGGCACTGCAGAGTGATAGCAAAAAAATGAAAATGTTTTTTGACTCTGTTAGCATGATAACTCAAAGAATTTGACAAATGTTTTTCAACCTTTGCAGACATGTTGCAAGGGTGAAGCTCTGGACCTGAGCAAACTGAGACATCGCAACAAAACTGAAGCAGCACTGCATAGCGATATCAGAGAAAAGGCCAGCTCGGACAGTTGACTTGTCAGCATGATGCCTAAAATTGCCTGATCTTTTCCAGAATTTGCAGGCACATTGTATGGATGAAGATTAGAGCGTTACGACTATCGCCACCACTAGCTATAAATTAACAATAATGACGACTAGATAGCATTTTCCAAAAACAAGTCGACAAAGTGCTTTACATGACACAATATGAATACACAATAAATCAATAAGTATTAAAGTTTGAGAAGGGACACTGAGGGGGGCAAGTAAAAGACAATGGCATAAATTTAGCACAATAACACATTTTTACGAAAAGGTTATTTCCCACTCCAGTCTACATTTAGGGACGGTCAGGTAATTATTTTTTAGTGAGTGCAGAGATCTCATAGGGACACAGCTGCTGCTAATATCACTGAGCGAAACAGGACCAAGGCATTTAAAGACATTTAAAAACAGTGGAGAATTTTAAAATCTGTTTTGCACAGGTAACCAGTGTGACTTCAGAACAGGAGTAATGTGGTCTGTCACACGTGTGCGGGATAGAAGTCTTGCTGCTGTGATCTGTACTTTTGCAGATCTGTAATAGTGCGCTTAGGAAGGCCGGATACAAGAGAGTTACAGTAGTCAGGCCTTGAAGAAACAAATGCGTGAGTAAGCTTCTCACTATTGACAATCATCAAAGGAGGTCAGATCTCTGACCTTTTGAAATTATGCTATTTTATGTATTACTGGATTTTTTTTAAACTGAGGTGAAAGATCACAATCAAGAACCGCAACTACTTTTAGACTCGGTAGGAAATGAATTTAAATGCATCCAAAAATCTTGTCTCTGGGAATTCCTACTGATGAAGACTTCTGTCTCGTCCCTATTTAACTGTGGAAAGTTTTGGTACTTCCATGTGTTAATGTTATCAATGCACTGTAGAAGAGATTTTACTGAACTTTGTGTATTTGGACAGACACAGTTGAGGTTCGTCTGCATATAAGTGGAAAGAAATATTGTATTTAATTGTTTGCTAATGGCAACATGTTACAGTTAAACTGCAGGGGGTCCAAAATGGATCCCTGTGGCATTCCAGAGGTCAGCACATGCCTTTCTGAAGCATCGTCTTTTTTCCCCGCACTTCTGCATAATTTCCAAGTTAGCAGCAGTGCTTGTGGTCAACCAATCAGCAAGCTATTATTTTCACACCACAGGAACTTATCGGAACCAGAACCTTTTTCCAAAACCAAGAACTTTTGTCGCAGTCACACTGCAGGAACTCAGCCCAAGTATAGTTTTGCAGAGGCAGTTCAGGAACCCTTTTTTTAGTCCATACTCCAGACTAGGTAAGTTTTGTATAAACAAGAACTACTGAGTACGTGCTTGCAGTGATATCTTCCTGATTGGTTGACCACAAGCACTGACACTGACAACTTAAAAGTTGTGTGGAAGTGCAGGGAAAAGAGAGAGGTGGAGGAGCAAAATTTGAGCAGATGGAATTATTTTTGTACTTTAGTTACATTTACTGTAATGTATCAAGAAATACCTTTTTGGTTGCATTTCCATAATTCTGCATTGGAAAATTCTATTGACAACCAACATTCTTTTGCATAATATCGCCAGTGCTTATTAGTGGAATGATGATACAACATTTTCTGTTCTGTGAAAATGAACGATTGATCTGCTGGCCAGATTTATTAATGAATTATAAACATGCCATGGGTCATATAAATAAAAGGCTGGATCCCATTTTGATCACAATCGATTTCTCTCCAATAACTACCAAATAACTATAGAAACAACTTGTTCATCCTCCACTGATTTGACATGGTGGTGTAGTTTCATGTGAAATTTAACTGAGCTTTTTGCGTCTTCCATGCATATTTAGCAAGTTCTTGTTGTGCAGTGTGAAAGCAACATACGAAAGTGGGCAGAAGCTACAAAAGTTGCCAGTCAAGACAGTCGTAGACCTTTGGCGTGAAAGCACCCAGTGTTAAAGGCAGTAACTAAGGTCAAGGAAAATTATAATAGTGAGGTGTCCAGAATCATTGTAAAGCCTTGGGTCATTCAGTATTCTAAGCAGAGCCATCTCAGTGCTCAGGGCTAGCTCAAAAGCCTGCTTGGTGTCATTGATGTTATTAATGTGTTTCATTAACTGTATAGACACAACTTTCTGAATTAGTTTGCCAAGCAGGGGAAGGTTAAAGAGAGGCCTGTTATTTGCTGAGCACAGAGGAGTTTAATCCTCTTTTAAACAACCTTTTACAGAGAAGTTAATAATATCTAGTATGTCATCAGAAATAAGATTAAAAATGTTCTTTAGGAATTTAGCAGAGATGATCAAGGAATAGCTTGTGTTCTTTGGAAGAGACACAGCATTAAGTTCACTGATGGTAACAGGTATGAAGGTGGAAAATCCAGTCTCTGCAGACTTGACTAGAATTCATTATTTGTGTTGGCGTCAGCTCTTTTACTCTTAATAAGCCTACAAATTCTTTACACTTGTCAAGATAACTCAAAGTCTCTGGAGAGTGGTTAACCAATTTGAAAATGGTGGGGAAACAAAACTTCAGGTTACTTTTGTGGGCAGTAATGAGACCTGAGAAATAAGTACTCCCAGCCTGCTTCAACTCTTGCATTAAGTGTTTTTAAGTGATGCTTGTAGGAGGTGTTCTGTACTGGATGCATAGTTTCCTCCATTGTCTTTTTTTTTTTTTTTTTTTTTTTTACAGCTTCTTTTTAGTTTTAAAATGGATGCTGAAATTCTCCAAGGATCGTAAACTGAACCAGTAATCACTTTACTTTTCATTGGAGCAGTAATTTTTGTGCAGTGAGTCATTCTAGATTTAGGGTTCAACTAGTGTGAGCAGAATGTGAGAGGAGGGAGAGAATGGACAACATTCATAACAGCCGTTCGAGTCGTCATTCTTTTGTCATGCTTTATACTGGTACACATTGACATTTGAAAGTGTACACGATAATGATCCGAGTTAGTTGCATCCATTCTATGAGGCTCAGTAACGAATAGTAGCAGCAGGACAGAGAGTGCAATATCTAAGTGGCGCATGAAATGCAGTTTATGATTCAGTTCTGATTCAGACGCCTGATGGCCTGAGGGGAAAAAACGGTTTCCTATCCTGGCAGTGAAGGCCTGTACGGTACAGAACATTTTGCAAGATGGAAGGAGGGGGGAGAGGGTGTGGGAGGGGTGTGTGGGGTCGTCCACAGTGCGGGTGGCTTTGCGGATGCAGTGTGGCGTGTAAATGAGAGACCCCCCAAGGATCTTTTCTGCTATCCTTACTATCCTCTGTTGGGTCTTGCGGTCCGAGGTGGAGCAAGACATTGGTACATTCCTGTACCAAGCCGTGATGTAACTACATAGGGTACTCTCTATAGTACCCCTGTAGAACGTGGTGAGGAAGGGGGAGGGGTGCTCTCTCCTCAGTCTCAGCAGGAAATGGAGACGCTGTTGGGTTTTATTGGCAATGGACCTGGTGTTGAGGGTCCAGGTGAGGTTCTCAGTGATGTGAACACCAAGGAATTGGTGCTCTGGATGATCTCCACTGGGGATTTGTTGGTGTTCAGGGGAGAGTGGTCACGGCATGCTCCTCCTTTGTCTTGTCCATATTCAGAGACAGGTTGGTTTCACATTTAGTTCTTTAGCCATTGCATCTCCTCTTTGTAGGCCGACTCGTTGCTCGCCCTGATCAGACCCACCGTGGTTGTGTCATCGGCAAACTCGAGGATGTATTTTGGCTGTGCAATGCTGCATATTCGTGAGTAATCAGCGTGAACGGCAAAGGGTTGAGCACATATAATTAGATTAGTTCTGTTTAGGTATAGTTAATTTTCAACTCCGATGTACAAAAATGTGAAAACTTTCCAGTGTTGTTCAGCCGTACTCAAAGCACGCTATGTTCACAAAAAATTAATATTATAAGCTTATGTACCATATTATGTAAGATGATGCGGCAAAGTGACAGGGTTAACATTCATTTTAGCAATGATTATTTTGACATACAGGAATCGTACAAAGTAAATTTTAAATTAAATAATTTTTAATAATGAATTTAAGTCAAATTCATGAGAAAGACAGGCTAGGCTACCCCAAGGAGTTACATACATTTACATTTACAGTATTTGGCAGACGCCCTTAGCCAGAGCGACTTGCATAAGTGCTTTAACACGCTGCGATGAATTTTTCCGATACTAGCTCAATAAGGACCCAAGCTATGAATACCATCTACATGGTTACATGGCACAGGTGTGTAGCTAATCAAGCATTATCAGGTGAGTCTTTCAAACCCAAATATTGCCTTTTAAGATATTTGTGTTGGAGTTGTGCTGTGGTGATACTTAAGTTCTGCTTTGCAGTATTGACAGACAACTGCACTTTTCACTCCCTTTTAATGTAAAGTGCTTCCATACCACTGAGGCTTTCACTCTGGGAAAATGTACAGTGAATCAAAATGTAACAGGACAATCGTGTGATAACTGGGAGCCTCCAGAGACATTTACATGCCTCCCACCACAAGTATATTGAGGGACTACCCCCACAGGGAGGAGGATAAGGGACAAATGGGGGGGGGCTTATGGTAATACCATATTTTAAATACTGGAATAGTGCTTCTAAAGCTTTAAAAATACAGTGGTACCTTAGTTTGCGAGCATAATTCGTTCCAGAAACGGGCTTGTAATCCAAAGTACTCGTATATCAAAGCGAAATAATGGAAACTCGGATGATTTGTTCCACCACCCAAAAATGTTTATATGAAAATGATTAATACAAAATATAAAGTAAAAATACATAAAAACAAACTAACTTGCACTTTACCTTTTGAAAAGAATCGTGCATGGTGTGAAGGAGATGAGAGAGAGGAGAGGAGGAGACTTTCAGTATAACTAATGGAATCACTGCTATCTGTTGGCTCACTGGAATCGTTTTCTTTTTGTGCGATTAACAAGGAACCTATCCAGTGACAGCCGCTTTTGGCTCCTTTTTGATTTTGTGGAAATGTGGACATTGCGTTGTCGTTAAACAGATTCATCGCTCGCACTGCTATGCCCTTATTCGGGTGATGCTTTCCTACTAAATTTTGACTATACTAGTGAGGCCAAGCATGGGAAACAATTACCCACAATTCCACAGCGTGAAAGAGAGAAGAATCTTCGGCTCAGTTGTGATCATGTGACGCTCAGCAGACAAAGCATATACGTAATACTCGTATTGCAAGACCTCGCTTGTTTATCAGGTTAAAATTTATTACAAATTTTTGCTTATCTTGCAAAACACTCGCAGACCAAGTTACTTGCTTTATCCAAGGTTTTACTGTATCTTTAAAAGTCCATGTACTGTGGTATAATATCTGGATATTATGACGGTATTAGTAATTACATAGCGCTGAAGCCCAGTACGACCTAAGACGGTGCTGTTGTTCATATGTTCGACCAAGTGATGTAACTCCTGCATGTTCTGTACATGTTGCACTATTGCACTATATCTCTGGTTGCTGCACTGTGGCATATTTCTTTCCAAGTACTGTCAATATTTAATGTATTCGAATGTCATTCTCCCTTAATTGTATGGTTTGAATAAATGCTTCCTTGGAGTTCCTTAGTTTATTATTGATGGATAATTTAGTCCAAAGTAGATGTTACCAAACTGTAACTACATAAGCTTACATGATGTTTTCTTTTTTCTTTAACAGGTAAAATGGATGTAAGTATCACTGTTTTGTTTTTAATTTTGTTCGTCAAGAAGAGAATTTAAGCATGCAGATTATGCTGTTCATCAAAAAACAAAAATGTAGTGGAACTTATTACATATTCATGAATTCACTTTGATGGTAACCTCAACCCCTGTGATTTGAGGCTACGTCTGCACTAATATGTTAGTTTTTTACGATCGTTTCCGAAAGAAAAGATTCCGTTGGAACATTGAAAATAACTTCGGTGTTTATACTGCTCCATGTAATAGGCAAATGACAGTGGTTCTTAATGTATATTTATCTGACATTTTTCATGTGTACATTTAACGATAGATTTTTATGATATATATTTTTAGAAGTGCCGCACTTTGTTGTAGTTTGAGCACAGTGTGTGATTTGCAAATTTTTTGTCTAACCAAAATTTTTTATAATTCTATGTGCTGAAGTATGTTGATTAATCTCACATACAACCATATTTTTAAAGTAATTGAACATATTTTATTTAACAAAACCGAAATATCACACTACTGTAGTGACGCAAACACAAAACTACATAAAAGGAATCATCACAACAACAACACAGGGATCCAGAAATATAGTCACTACAGGCCTCACTCTCTTCCCCTCAATTTCAGTGCACTCTTGTCTTACTCTATTTTCTGGCTGGATATCTTTACCAAAAGCTAGAGCTGTACTTAAACTTAGCTCAACTCCAGTCTTGTTTTGAGCTCGACGATAGCTGTAAACAGCATACGATGTACACAAAACATTTATCTACATGCAAGTAAGCAAAAAAACATATGCCACGTAGCAAAGGTCCTCTACATCCTCCATGTTCACATGTGGCTGACTTCCGTGAAAACGGAAGCAAAGCATTCTTCATTCCCGTGAAGAATAACCAATTAGGAAAAGGGACATCGAAACGAAGGGAGCGAATCAGGAAAGGGTCATGATCTAAGTTCAACCCAAACGGAGCTCACTGATGTAGGCATAACTGAATTTGTATGTTTATGAGGGTCCAAACTAATGCATTTAAAGAAAGATTAGTTCTCGGAAAGGGGTGAAATTTTTGCACCAAAAATACTTGGTATCTCAGTTTCTGAGAAAAAATGATCTGTGATAGTGCGGACGGAAGGATGAATTGGAAGAATTTTTGTCTTACTAAAGAAAAATGTATTAGTGCGGATGGGTCCTTAGTAAGACATTGATTGGACTTGGACCTTTAGGTCTGTGGAATAATTCTCTTGGCCATTAACTTGTGGTGGTTCAGTAACTGGTCAACTTTACATTTATACCCGTTCAAACAGAGTGCATTTTTGAGTTTGATATCTAGAAGATGAAAGCATCATTCATTATTTATTTTGAAAGCACTTGTATATGTCTGTATCTGTTTGCATATGTGTGTCTGTATTTGCAAATGTGTCTGTTCTCTGTGTCCTTTTCCTTAAAGCTGTCTGATGCACTGGGTGATGACACCTCCTCTGGACAGCAGTTGAATGCTCAGGCTGGAGCACCAGCGTGGCCCGGTCAGCCTGGTCAACCTGCGTGGCCCGGTCAGCCTGGTCAACCTGCGTGGCCCGGTCAGCCCGGCCAACCAGCTTGGCCCGGTCAGCCCGGCCAACCAAATCAACCAGCTTGGCCTGGCCAACCTTCATGGCCCGGTCAGCCCGGCCAACCAAATCAACCAGCGTGGCCCGGTCAGCCCGGCCAACCAAATCAACCAGCGTGGCCCGGTCAGCCCGGCCAACCAAATCAACCAGCGTGGCCCGGTCAGCCCGGCCAACCAAATCAACCAGCGTGGCCCGGTCAGCCCGGCCAAACCATTCCATCTGCTCCTCAGCCATTTTCCAGCGGACCTCTGGTAAGTTATAACATTTACTTCCATACCACTTACAACATAATTTGTTTTCATTCATGCTGTTCTTCATCCATCCATTTTCCAAGCATGTATGAGTGACTGGTGTGTGAATGTGCCCTGCGATGGGCTGGCCCCCCATCCTGGGTTGTTCCCTGCCTCGTGCCCATAGCTTCCGGGATAGGCTCCGGACCCCCCGCAACCCAGTAGAATAAGCGGTTTGGAAAATGGATGGATAAGGGGGAGTCTTGTGCTTGTATGGGGATGGCATGAGACACACTGTGTGGAATAAAGCCAACGTTTTCTCCTTTCAGACGGTGCCATACAACATGGCCCTGCCCAGAGGATGTTATGACAAAATGCTGATCAGCATCTCAGGGCAGATCCTTCCTAATGCTAACATGTCAGTACATAACGCCTGTTCCCTACACATGTTAAACCTCTACCTTATACCTTCTGCTTACCAGTTACCCAGAATATGTTGCTACTGTCCTGGCATTTGCAGATCGGGTCTTTTTCCCAGCTAGAAGATAAGGGCATAATTTCAAATGTGATTTCTTCTTTTCTCCAAAAAATAACTGATATTTAGTTGGATGGCTAGATGAACACCACTTCAGTTCCCAAACCTCTCTTCAGGGGAACCTCAGCCGTTCCATGTATTCGTTAAATTTTATCACAAGCTCACTCAGTTCACTAATTTAAGAAGTCAGTGAGATATTCATTAGCTATGTGAGGTGTGCTTGTGGGCAAATTTAAAAAATATGTGTGTGTGTTGGACAGTTGCATCAAATACTGGGGAGGGGTTTTGAAATGGTTAAGCTGACCCATTTTGACAGACATAATTGCAAAGTTTTGAAGAGAATAATGTTGAGTCTCATTAAAATGGTGTGAGGCAAGGTGGTGGGATGTATTAGAGTGTAATTCATCAAGATGCATCTTTATAGCCCTAGTTGCTGAGGATCCAAGTTGCTGGTCCGACTCCCTTCACAGATGCTTTACCCGGCCTTCCACATGTCAGTTATTTTTTGGAGAAAAGAAGAAATCACATTGGAAATTATGCCCGTATCTTCTAGCTGGGAAAAAGACCCGATCTGCAAATGCCAGGACAGTAGCAACATATTCTGGGTAACTGGTAATAACATGATTCATAGAACCAGGCAAACTAATTCTATTGCTCCAAGGTCCAGTTCTGATGCTCACATCCTCATTGTAGGTGTGGTCAACAGTGGATAAGGGTTAGCTGGACTAGCTTCTGGCTGTGCAGCCCCATATGCAGCAGAGCTAGATGTACCGTGTGTTGGGACCATCATCAAAATAAGTTTTGTGTCACAGAAGCCTTCTGTTGATTCATACTAGATGACGCAGCGTTTATTTACATCTTGCTCAGTCTTGGTCACCCAACACCCTGTGTGCAGTTTGTGGTCTTTTTTTCCTCGGACCACTCTCAGTAGGTGCTCACCATAGCTGACTGTGAGCTCCCCACTAGCCTCGCCATTTCGGAGATGATCTGACCCAGTTGTCTCAGCATAATGATTTGGCCCTTGACAGAGTCACTCGAATCATAATCCCTGCCCATTTCTTTTGCATTCAACATTTCGGCGAGTAACAAATTTTAGTTTACCGCCTAATATATCCTACACCTTCACACACTATTTTTATGAGTTAACATTATTCACTTCATGTGGGGGTAGTCATATTTTTTTAGCTCATTGGTGTGTAGACTACAAGCCATACAAATTCGTACAAAAACCATAGCATCTATAGATAAATGGGGAAAACCTGTTGAATATAGTTATTGTGCTTAATTTACAGAAACATCACTGACAAATTTTAAAATTGTCTTTTTGCTGAAGTAGGTCAAATGTCATGATATTCAGCATCATTATCATGAATAATGGTAAAGCACTGTTGTTTCCTCCAGGTTTGCAATCAACCTCGGCCGAGGCAATGATATCGCCCTGCATATTAACCCCCGATTCAATGAGGCGGGGAGGCAGGTCATTGTGAGGAACAGCCTGCAGGGGGGGAACTGGGGCAAGGAAGAGAGGGAGTGTGGCTCGTTCCCCTTTGTTCGCGGAAAGCCTTTTGTGGTAAGTGAGGGGGAGTGCAAGTCAGGCTGTGTTCAAACAACCATTCGTAAAGCAGGTCGTTTACTTTAATTAGAACACACTGGTATGACTTCAACTTTCTTGTACTACAGTTGAGTACTTTTTTCCTCAACCATCGTTCTTAGATGACAAACATATTTTCAAATCAGCAAAGTTAATTTACATGAAAGTATATTACTAATACAATTTCTGAGAATGTATGCACGTTTTGAGCCGTGTACCATCACTGGTTTGTGTCCATTATTTCCTATCAGTGTGAACTGTGTACCTTTGTGGATTTTTAAAATTATTTTTATTTTTTTTAGATGAAAATACTCTGCACCAGTAATGAGTTCAAGGTGGCAGTGAATAACAGTCACCTCCTGGAATACAGGCACAGGATCCGTGAACTCAACTCAGTAAACAACCTCAACATCATAAAAGACGTCACCCTCACCTCTGTCACGGTGGAAACTCTGCCCTGAAATGCCTCTCAGTAGATTGGCTTACTGCACCCTGTTGATCACAAATCATCGTTAGTTCATTAAGGGTCAGGTTAATTTTGCATGCTCATACACTGTCTTGGCAAAACCTAAGAAAATTGTTTTTTTATCAGTAAAGCATATAAACGGATGCTGCTTATTATACTGGATTATAAAAATATTCTGATAATTTTCATACAATTTACTTAATGCCATTTATTACAAAGATTATATCTCCTATTTTCCAGTAATGTCACTTTGGAGAAAAATAAATGTATGCATGCCTCTGCTCTCTCTTTTTAAGTCTTGTTTTTCAAAATATGGCTCATGGGTTCGGGATCTCTGCCTGTGCCAAAAGGTTGTCCGTTCTAACCTAGCTGACAGTGTCACCATATCACTATTGGGCCTCTGAGTAAGGCGCTTAACCCAAACTCCTCCAGGGACTCTGACTGAACCAGTGCTGACTCCAAAACTCACTCACACCTTTTATATATGTCTGTTTCTGTGGATGACACGGTTCACTGTGTCACTCACCCTTGGCTATGTCTGTGGTTTGCATATCCTCCTTATGTTTGCAGTTTCCCAGCTTGCTCCTGATTGTCCAAAAAAACATGTATGAGTATGAAACTGGCACATATAAATCTTGCTGCTTGAAATTTATTTTTGACACACATGAATCTTTCATTCCTGTATCAAAACTGTTGTCCACTTGCATCGAACCTGACTGTCAGAAATTTTATCCATGCAATACAACAGCCCTACCCAGGTGTCCATGGCAACATCCATGGATCACTGTCTGTGATTCTTTTTGTTTTGGCCAGTGTACTCTGACATATCACATTACTTGGCTGAGCCTTGGCGCTTGTCATCCCCTCACCCACATGTACAAGTGAAATATTTTCCAGTGCTAATTGTGTCCTCCAAGCTCCATCCCAGCAAGACAATTTTGGGACAAAGTCTTTGTACTTCTGAAGTTTCTTAAGGACATCTACTCTGACCAACATAGTTCTCACTCTGGGTTATGGAACATTTTTTATTTATTTTTTTTTAACAAATGGGCTACACTAAATTGATTGTAACATGTATGTAACACATGTTTTTGTGTGTTGATACAAGTGCTAAGCATAGTCAGTCTACCTGGAGCAATTGGGTTTAAGGTCTCAAGTGGGGACATCAGTCTGCTGAACCTGGGACTTTAAACTAGCAACCGGTTCAGTATCCTAATCATACATGAAACAAGTTAAGGAGGTAGATACAGGAAACAATGGTCAGTCGTATGTTTACATTTAGGTAGCAGGTGCTTTTATTCAAAGCGATGTACTCAAATGACTTTAGCACAATATTCAGGTATTTTTTGGTGCCAAATGGACTTTGTGATGGATCTTCTGAGAGTGGTTAATGGGGAGAACAAAGTGTGGCCAAGTGCAGGTGATAGTATAAAGGTGCTTATTTTGTCTCTGCATTCATCTGAACTGAGCTGTGCAGCATCCTTACCAACAAGTAGGTAACATCTTTGTTTCACTGATTTTGATGCGTTTAATTGTGGCTTTATGCTACTGTGTGCAGATTTAGACACGTGTGTTACATTTTCTTATATTTAGGAGTGTGAATTTCTTTATAATATGGGATCATCCCGCTTTATAAAGGATGGGTGGCAACCCTAGTGAGAGTACATATGATTAGTATAAATGCCTGCTTTTACTTTGTGCCACAGGGAACTCTAAAGTAACAGCATGCCCAAACTGTTCTTTCCCACCATTGTGAGAGAGGAAAGGTAGCCAGAGGGAGGAGAAAGGGAAGTTAAGAACTGAGTATTGTATTTTGAGTAGAGCTGTCACGATTAAATTTTTTTAAATCATCGATAATTAGAATCTGCCTTCTCGATTGCTCTACAATATGGTGGAAGTAAGACGGGGCATAACAGGTGAAGGTCCAAATAGAAGGAAAGTATCAGTTCCATGGAAGCACCTCCCATGATTGTCAGAATTGCAAAGCAAAACTTAAATATCACCACAGCGCGACCGCAATGCAACTGAACAGCTTAAAAGATGGCGGTGACTGAAGATTTAAAAGATTGACATAAGAGCTGGGCCGATATGGCCAAAATGTTATCGAGCTAAAAAAATATTCATATCGGTTGATATTGCTAATTGCTAATAAATCTCAAATCATCATTTATCTCCAGTTTAAAGACAGATTTTTACTCCTTAGTTAAAATTGAAGAAACCAGATGGTTAGGTAGGATGTTTTAATGACAGAATTATGATGCCCAGTACACAGACAACAATGCATACCGATTACACTGCGTGACAAATTGTTAGTTATTGATTATTATATCCATTTAATGTGTAATGGGCCAATACACTAATGGGTTAATAGATATAGAACTAAACAAGATAGGTACACCTAGTAAAGTGTGCTTTGATCAGTGGACTCTATGGAACAATGCACACCCCTTGAACATTCAGGTTATTGCTTGTAATAGTTATTAATTACTATACTGTATCCATATTATATGCCATTGGAGCAATACATGAATGGGTGAAAACTAAATGATAGCCATGTCCTGTCAAGTGTGCATTCCTGAACTCTAGGGGACAATGCACACACCTTGGATTTTCAGAGTTACTTTACATTGCAGTTTACTGTAATAGTCGTTAATAATTACATTGTATTCGTATTATATGTCACTGGGGCAACATCTGAATTGATTAATAGTTCTAAAGCCAAATAAGACAGGCATGTCCTGTGAAGTGTGCTATGATCACTGTTCAAAGCTATAGGCCAGAGGTAGGGAAGCTGATCCATGGAGAGCCGGTGCGGGTTTTCGGGATGGCCTCTCAATCAGCCAATAACAGTGGATTCCAAGGACTGGAGTTGAGAATCGCTGCTTTATTATTGGCTGACTGAGAGGTCATCCCAAAAACCCGCACCGGCTCTCCATGGATCAGGTTCCCTACCACTGCTATAGGCTGTATAATTAATGATTATTACATACAAAGTTAACCTGAAAATGCCAGGGGTGTGTATTGTCCCCCAGAGGCTACTGATAAAAGCACACTTTACAGGACATGCCTGTCTTATGGCCAAAGGCAGTACCTAGTACTGCACAGGCATTCCAATCTACAAGTAACTCCCCTGGGGCTTGGGGTCAAGGGGGGGCTCAGTCTGAGTGGGTTTACATGGGTGTAGCTTTAGGGGTGTGCCACTACGACATCAAACGCGCCAAGCTCCACCACAGAAGGGGAGATCAGAAGATGGATGTTTGGGCACATCCACAAACAATGCACAATAGTCCCTGGATTCAGTTGGATGCAGTTCATCTAAGATTTCAGTTGACTGCATATGTCACTGTCTTGAAAATACTCAGAATTTTCAGTTGTGTGCCCATAAGGAAACATGTTGCAGTCGTACTATGGAGGCTGAAGTAAATACAGAACAGTGAGGCACTTTAAACTTTTTCTGCCCTGTGCTGCTTTGTTGAGGTTAAGTGCCTTACTCAGAGTTCTTTTGTAGTTTCAGTAGTGGCCAAAGGCGGGGACCTTGGATGTCCGATCCTCGGCTGCAGAAGCTAGCTCTAGGGACATGGAATGTCACTTCTCTGATGGGGAAGGAGCCTAAGCTGGTGCACAAGATTGTAAAGTTCCGGCTAGATATAGTCGGGCTCACCTCGATGCACGGCTTGGGCTCTGGAACCAGTCTTCTTGAGGGGGGTTGGACCCTTTTCCACTCTGGAGTTGCCCGCGGGGAGAGGCGCCAAGCGGGGGTGGGCATACTTATTGCCCCCTGGCTGAGCACCTGTACATTGGGGTTCACCGCAGTGGACGGGAGGGTAGCCTCCCTTCGCCTTTGGGTGGGGGGACGGGTCCTGACTGTTGTTTGCGCTTATGCGCCAGGCAATAGTTCAGAATACCCACCCTTTCTGGAGTCCTTGGAAGGGGTGTTGGAGAGCACTTCTCCTGGGGACTCTCTTGTTCTGCTGGGGGACTTCAATGCTCACGTGGGCAATGACAGTGAGACCTGGAGTGGTGTGATTGAATCTGATCCCAAGCGGTGCTTTGTTACTGGACTTCTGTGTACGTCACGGATTGTCCATAATGAACCCCATGTTCAAGCATAAGGGTCTGCTGGGAACGTCTGGCGGAGTCCCCTGTCAGGAGGAGTTTCAACTTCTACCTCCGGCAGAACTTCTATCATATTCCAGGAGAGGTGGGGTACATTGAGTCTGAATGGACCATTGTGGAGGCAGCTGACCAGAACTGTGGCCGTAAGGGGTCGGTACCTGTCGTGGCGGCAATCCCTGAACCCGCTGGTGGACACTGGTTGTGAGGGATGCGTCAAGCTGAAGAAGGAGTTCTATCAGGCCTTTTTTGCCTGTGGGACTCCAGAGGCAGCTGACAGCTACCGGCAGGTCAAGCGGGATGCAGCCTCAGCGGTTGTTGAGGCAAAAACACGGGTGTGGGAGGAGTTTGGCGAAGCCATGGAAAACGACTTCCGGACGACTTTGAGAAGATTCTGGGTCCACCATCCGGCGGCTCAAGGCGGGAAAGCACTGAAACATCAACACTGTTTATGGTGGGTTCAGGGTTTTGGTGGGTTCTTGGGAGTTTGCCCAACCAGTCTACATGTGTTTTGTGGACTTGGAGAAGGCCTGTGGGGAGTGCTCCGGGAGTATGAGGAACCGGGCTTCCTTTTAAGGGCGGTTCGGTCCCTGTATGACCGGTGTCAGAGCCTGGTCCACATGGGCGGCAATAAGTCGGACTCGTTTCCGGTGAGGGTTGGACTCCGTCAGGGCTGCCCTTTGTCACCGATTCTGTTCATAGTTTTTATGGACAGAAGTTCTAGGCACAGTCAGGACGTTGAGGGTGTCCAGTTTGGTGACCACAGGATTAGGTCTCTGCTTTTTGCAGATGATGTGGTTCTGTTGGCTTCATCAGACCGTGACCTTTGGCTCTCACTGGGACAGTTTGCAGCCGAGTGTGAAGCGGCTGGGATGAGAATCAGTACCTCCCAATACAAGACCATGGTCCTCAGCCGGAAAACGGTAGAATGCTCTCTCCGGGTTGGGGATGGGGTCCTCTCCCAAGTGGAGGAGTTTAAATATCTCAGGGTCTTGTTCACGAGTGAGGGAACAATGGAACAGGAGATCGACAGGTGGATCGGTGCGGCGTCAGCAGTCATGCGGGCTCTGCATTGGTCTGTCATGGTGAAAAAAGAGCTGAGCCAAAAGGCAAAGCCCTCGATTTACCAGTCAATCTACGTTCCTACCCTCACCTATGGTCACAAGCTGTAGGTAGTGACTAAAAGAACGAGATCGTGAGTGCAAGCAGCCGAAATGAGTTTCCTCCGCAGGGTGGCTGGGCTTTCCCTTAAAGATAGGGTGAGGAACTCGGTCATTCTGGAGTAGAGCCGCTGCTCCTCCGCATTGAGTGGAGCCAGATGAAGTGGCTCGAGCATCTGATTAGGATGCCTCCTGGATGCCTCCCTGGTGAGCTGTTACAGGCATGTCCCACTTGGAGGAGGCCCCGGGGAAGACCCAGTACACGCTGGAAGGACAATGTCTCTCGGCTGGCCTGGGAACACTTCGGGATTCCCCCGGGGGAGCTGGATGAAGTGGCCGGAGAGAGGGAAGTCTGGGGTTCCCTGCGGAAACTGCTGCCCCCGTGACCCAACCTCGGATCAAGCAAAAGATGATGGATGGATGGATGGATGGATGGATAGTCTATTTTGAATTTTTTAAATTTGCTAATTATTATTATGTATAAAAAAAATTGCATAAACTGTCACTATTCCTAAACTATTTTTGCTCACAGTCTATCAAGTAACAGCCCTGGAGCTTTGAGCCAAGGACGGCTTAATCTGAGTACATTGGGCTACCATAAATGCCACTATTGACTGTGGGGGGAGGAGTTATCGTAGGGTGGCTGGTGAGTGCATTGGGCCGAAATCCATGAAAGACCTGGAGATGCAGTAATGGCTAGACAACTAGAGATAGTAGGAGACTGGGTTAATGTGTCGGAAGATTTTAAAGGGACCTATATACCTGGGATAGTGTTTTTTTGGATGGAAGACAGAGCCAAATATATCCAGTAAACAACCAAATTCATTGCTCAGAGTTCACAGTTCACCTTGTCTTCGTTACGGTCAGTGTCTGTCAGCTTGTGGGAGTAGAATGCACAAGAGTGTAGCTTTTCATACTATTCATGAAAGACTGGAACACTGTAGCTGAATTAGCTAGACTAAGAGGCATAGCTAAATATTCATCATGATCGTGGGTGGTTACAATTGACTTCTTTCACTCATCGCCCTCCCATACATGAATGACATTATACTCACTGCACAGATCTAATTTAGTGAAATATCATGCAGTACGCACCTGTTCTAATACAGAGAGGATATGAGACAGGGAAAAGCTAAACTTGACCATAATCTCTTTCAGAGCTCTGTAACCCTTTTGTAATTCTTTCTGAACAAAGAAGAATTCAGAGGCAACCAGGGATCTAATAAATGCGGGTTGAAAGGCTTCCTCAGTAATGCCCCATCGCCTGGGGTTCTGACAGGGTGACTGGGTAGAGGTGAACTGGAGAAAAGTTCAACAGCACAATCCCCGGGACGACGTGGCATTTACTGAAGACGTCCTGGAATTCACTGTACTGAGAGGAGATTTGTATCTTGCTAGACGTTTCTGGATTTTCAATGTTTGAAAAGAATGAAGGGACTTGAAAGCATGTAGTGAAGCAGGCAGAGTCAAGATCTCACCAGTGTACCAGTTATTCTGAGGGTCGTGCTGACACAGGTGGTACAAAACAATCATGGGGAGAAGTTACTAGGAGGAATTGTATTTTTTCCTTATAGAATAACTCCACCTAGAAGAGCATGGGTTTGATACAGTGAGTAATTAGTCCTGTTCTCCTGTGTCTTCCATCCAGGCCTAGGATGTGTAATGGTGTTTCAGTGCATTGCAGTAGAATGTTCAGGTCATGGGCAAGGGTGGAGACTATGAAATTTCTGGAAGCTAAGAATCAGCTAAGACTTTGGATACATGAGACTTCACAGCATGGTAAGTTTGTGGTTATTGACTAGGATGTGTCTTAATGGACAACATTTCCTGTAATTCCCTGTTTTTGTTGTTGAGGCTGACATCATATCTGATTAGTGCTTTTATTAAACAGATTAAACTCCATAATGTGAGAAGTTTTCCTTCTCTGCCTGTGACAGGATGATAGATGTGGTGGTGGTGGTGGTGTACTCCATGGGATGAGGAGGAACAAAATGGAGACCTGGATCTTAGGTGGCTGGGTTCACCTCAAGCACCATTGCCTTTCTGCATGACTGAGGGGAATTCTTCTCAGCTGCAACGGTTCTGCCCTCCACAGTGGAAGAGGAGATGATGCTGCCAGTGTGTGACGACTGGAGGGTGTGGCTGGTGGCTGTGGGCAGAAGCGGTCAACGTCAGTCATGGAGGAGGTTATCCCGGCAGATGGCCGGCTGGATAGACTCCTAGAGTCCTAGGTCTTGTCCTCAACAACCCAACCTGTGAGGAATCTTCAAGTTGTCGTTCTAGGCATGCCAGAGTGCTCCGGGGGATTCATGGTGAAAGGCAAAAGAATTCTGTCATGCCCAGAGCTCAGGAACTGGGAATCCAAACACCAAGTGTGAAGCCTAAATGGTCACTTGTTAAATAGTAAAGGCCAAAATTCTCACTAGTTATCTAGTTAAAGCCTCTTTTGATGTTACTAGTTAACTACTCAGCCAAAAAATGTTTACTGGTTAACAAGTGAGGTCTAAAATATCCACTAGTTAGACTAGTGAGAGACATGTTCACTGAACTACTCAACTAGTGAGTTCCAGAATGTCCACTAGTAAAAACGTCTTTTAACTTTACTAGTTAACTAGTGAAATTCAAAATTTCAGAGATTCTGTTAATGCACTGTCTGAGACCGTTAAGTATTTGGCAGAGACAGTTAAGTACAGGAGCAGTATGCTATTGAAAAACTGAAAAATCGTTACTTTGATTTTTGCAGTACCCATTTTGGTATATATAATCCATTAAGAGAAAGGGAAATGTATTCTGTAAATATGTTTAAGTGTATCTAGGAGAGGGGACTATCTAAAAGGTTCCAGATAGATGAAAGGGGCAGCGGGAATTGATCGTGTTAGAGTATAGCTATATGAACCTAATGCTCTGTGTTCTAAAAGTTATTATTGCAACAAACACACAACAGTCCATTGTTGAGTTAATGCTTCCACAGTTTCTTAAACCCAGTTTTAAGTAATAAATGAAACTGCAGTAAGTAGCAAGACAAATGGCACGCACACGCATGCGTACCGAGATGGACCAACATTGTGTCCAGGGTGTACCCCTACCTTATTTACCATGATACCTGCGAGTGGCTCCAGAGCTCCCTGACTGAAGGATTGCTGAGCATTTTCCCCTGCAAACTTTGCCCTCCATCTAAATAGGGAACTTCTGCAAGAAACAGGCCCTGCTGCCGAATCATGCACTGTAACCCAGACAGTCAACAGCTGAGGCATCCTGTCAGCACATCTCATTATGACATCACTGCTGGTTGTGAAAGGCTACAGAATGGCGTTTTAGAATAGAAGCAATTCCACCTATGATTTCATATTGCATTAAAATAGGCTCCTACTCTTTATGTTCCGGTATTACGGCTTCTCGAAATATTATAATATTATTATATATATATAATAATATATATATATAATATCATTGTGTGTCATGACCATGATTCAGAAAAATAATAGAAAGTCTTACAAATATCCTGGGAAATAAATAAGATTATACCTAAAAGGATGCAAGTTAATCCAGCAGAAAATTGTGTTGAAATGCAAAGAAAGGCGTATGATTTTGACATGAATATACCTCAGCATCCAGTCACTTGTCACAAGACTGACACTTCTTGCCCCGTGAAGAGTGACATCGTCTTGCACCACTGAATTCTTCACATTGCTGGTGAAAGTGCCATTGTTTGCAAGCACCGTGTCCACAATAATCACCCCCTGTTCGGTCCTGGATGTATTTAGCAAACGAGGAGATGAAGCCTGACAGGCTGTCACTGGTTTTGTAATACTGTAAAGAAATGTCAGTCTTATTTTTTGCTTTTTTTTAATTCCCTGTCCTGCAGATGTTAGTCACGGGTGAAGTGACTAAGTAGGGCAGCTCTTGTAAAACATTCTCAGTCTGCCCTCCCTCTCAGACAAGGCCAGCTCCCCCATCTTCAACCCATAACCATTGTTACACATATTGGTCGGATTTCATCATCCTCCAGGGTCATATTTGTCTCTTTTTATCTCCATTACCCAGTTTCCCCAGTTTCTCTGTGGACTGTAATACAAAGTAATAAAAATTTTTTGCTGATGAGGATTATGCTCACCCCAGTTTCTCCTGAAGAATCATTTCCTTCTTATTGTCAATGCTGAGCAGCAAACTGTAGGCCTTGCACCATTTCACCAGAAGGGGGTTTCACCGGATGATCAATTGCTACATTTCCCTAGTGTCTCGGCAACTTCCCTCTCCTCAATTATACGGTATTTATTTTTGAATGTTAGAATTAATTCTTAAAATGAACTCATTCACATCGAGATAACCAGTAATTCAGTACCTGCACACTCCTAGCCGAAAGCTAGTGCTTAAACCCAGTGTCCCTGAGCAAAATCCAAGGGCTACTTGTACTAGGAGAAGGTGGAGTTCTGCCTGTTTTCATTAACTTTTGCATTGTGAGTTTGAATTACTGTAGTACAAAGTACATAATAATACAACTATCCACGCATACAATAAAACACACTCACCATTAGAAATCACCTTTTGTGGTCCTTAAATGGTCCTTTTCTCCTGGCATTTTTTATGCAAACTCCCTCACAATTTCTGACACATTCATTTGGCGAGCATGTTACCCTATAAAAATGCTTTTGGACCAATAGACGGAAAGTCACATTTTGTATTTTTTTAGAATGATTTCCTCACTCAATATTTCAAGTATAAATGTACATTTTTGCTAATTTTAATTAGAATTTTTCAGCATTTAGATGGAGCCCTGCAATTTTATTTTGCTTAGAATTGAGATCACGATTCTCTGTAATAATTTTTTTTCTCAAATTTAAACGTTTATTGCAGTCATTGAACTGTAAAAGGAAACACAACAAAACATGAATGTGCCAAACATATGATTGATCCAGGACCAGCATTTCAACTTCTGAAAACAAAAATGAGGGGCGGCATGGTGGTGCAGTGGTTAGCACTGTTACCTCGCACCTCTGGGACCCGGGTTCGAGTCTCCGCCTGGGTCACATGTGTGCGGAGTTTGCATGTTCTCCCCATGTCGTCGTGGGGTTTCCTCCGGGTACTCCGGTTTCCCCCCACAGTCCAAAAACATGCTGAGGCTAATTGGACTTGCTAAATTGCCCGTAGGTGTGCATGTGTGCGTGAATGGTGTGTGAGTGTGCCCTGTGATGGGCTGGCCCCCCATCCTGGGTTGTTCCCTGCCTGGTGCCCATTGCTTCCGGGATAGGCTCCAGACCCCCCGCGACCCAGTAGGATAAGCAGTTTGGAAAATGGATGGATGGATGGAAAACAGAAATGAACCAATACAGCCAAACCAAAAGTTCCAATACCAAACGTGCCAGTGTAGTCATTTATTGGTACTTCAGTACTTTCGGGTTGGACTTGAAACGCTTTCTTTGTGGAACGGTTATGCAAATAGCCTGCCTCTGATACACCATACAATCGCCGTCTTGAAAATAGTTGTGAATTCAGAAAACAACGATAAACAAGGAAAAATAATAATACAAATAATAATGGATGTGTGGACAAATGAAGTGACCGAAGCTTCAACTGCGATCTGCTCAGAAGAAGCAGAGATCAGAATAGCATAAAAGAAACAAAGTATAATGTAATAGGACAGCACAGTATTGGATTGCAATGTGATTTTGTTCTAATAAATATTGGGATCTTTGGGGTGGCATGGTGGTGCAGGGGTTAGCACTGTTGCCTCACACCTCTGGGACCCGGGTTTGAGTCTCCGCCTGCACCACCATTAGCTGAGGCTAATTGGAGTTACTAAATTGCCCATAGGTATGCATGTGTGAGTGAATGGTGTGTGAGTGTGCCCTGCGATGGGCTGGCCCCCCGTCCTGGGTTGTTCCCTGCCTCGTGCCCATTTCTTCCGGGATAGGCTCTGGACCCCCCATGACCCAGTAGGATAAGCGGTTTGGAAAATGAGTGGATGGATGGATATTTATGAAACAAAAAGGAGTACAACATAAATGTTTTACAAACCTGTCTAGGAGGGATTTAAATGGTAAGGATGAACATGATTATGATTGTCTCTGAGAACGCAAGCAGTGCTCATGCAAAAGCAGCAGAAATTAAGTTTAAACTGATTTTTAAACATATATTAGATAATACTGAAAAGGAATAATCATTAAGATAACAAATCTGGCTAGGTTTTTTTCCCATGACAGACTACAATTGTTTTAGCGAAACCTAAACTCCCTGCCCTATAATTCAACAAAATTGAAAGTAAGAAAAAGCCTGATCTACATCTAGCTTACTAGCGATGTAAAAATTGCATGCGCAAAACATGCGGTGTTGGTATTAATATTTAAAGGGAATGCAGAATTATGGGATGCTTGAGACTCTCTAGAGAAAAGGTAGGAGCGCTTGTTTTGATCCAGCTGATGTAATACAATGCAGAAGAACCGTTGTAATTCAGAAATGAGATCGCATAGAGGTATGAATCGAGATTCTTTTTTTTTTTTACGATTAATTGCGCAGCCATAGGCTCAACCCAGGCTCACCCCCTTCTCCCGCAGGCCCCTCCACTATGGCACTGCTTAGGGACACCGTAGGCATGCAGCCCAATTTACCATGTCAATATACCCCCTTTCAAACTGAGCTATGACTCGTAGTGCACAAAACTCGGAAGTAAAATTCTAAATACTTTGCTAAGCCAGTAAACTCACTTTGTCGTACACCCCGAGGGGCTTCTTATTTGTTTGTTTAGCAGAAACAGGTTTGGCCAGTCCCTGAAGTAATGGGGTTTGTTGAAGGTCTCAATGGAGAAATCATTCTTTCAACCATGGGATTTGAACCAATACCCTTCAATTTAAAGGCACAGAGATCTAACATGCAGGACCACACACCCCCCGCAAAATGTACCCGCATGCTGTGAGCACAACCTGCGTAGGGAATCCCCAACGCCTTAACCACTGGGCCATCACAGCTGCCACTCTCCCGGCATTGGCTTTTGGATGAAGTTTCAATGTGATTTGTCTAGTAAATGACACATATATTAACAGATTTAGGAATTACTTCTTTCTGCTTCTATAGCCTGGTAAGAAAACTACAAATGTTGTGCAGATGCAAACAGACACCTTCTGTGTCCACCTCTCCATCAGATGGCTTGGCATTGACTCAGAGCATTAAGGAAGGATATTTGCTTCTCACATCGGGTCACAGGATCCCAAATATGTTTACTGTAGCTGTGACTGCAGTCAAGAATAGAGACTTAATAATGTTCTAAAACTGCACAGATTCAAGTAAATGTAAATAAACGGATTAATGTCTCTGTCAGTGTTATTACTTCTTGAACTTAAAATTTAAACAGTATTTAAAATAATATCTTGAGACTTATAGCTTTCTTCCTTTCCAATACTGAAGAGTGATTGTAGATTGTAAAGTGATACTTGAAAATGTGGCTCATGATAGTCATACTAATGTGTAATATTAATGAATTGTAAATCTATTTCCTGTTTTTTTTTATTTTTTGTTGTCTTTTTACAAATTTATCTGGATGAATGCCAGGTTGAGTTCTCTCACCTTGCATCCCCCTGGGAAAAAAAGCTTAGAGTCACCTATTCTCTCCGATGTAAGTTGCTATTTTGCAACTTCTAAGTGTAATATTGTATTTTTGTTCCCTCAGTGTGCCAAACCCCCCCCCCCCCCCCCCCACCCAGAAGGAACGGCTGCCTTGAACAATTGTCAGTGAGTCGTATTTAAAAGATCACGCTTCATGTCTTTTTTTTAATTCAAGCAGAAGAAGGACCCCTTTTAAACACATTTGGTTGTGTTAAATTATTGGTAAACAGCAAATTCTGTAATTGGGTTTTAAAGCATCTCTGTCTACACAACAAAGGCTATACCTCTTATTCCATTATCACATTGTATAAGTGTAATCAGTACTAGTCACAGTAGTCACCTACTAGAGGACTCTGGACTCTGGCCCACATCCGATCCGAATTACAATTGAATCTGGTCCATGTCATTGATTATCCCTCCGACTGGCAAATTCCAAATTCCAATTCTTTTTCAGACACAGTGGACCTTGGCTTTGTTTTGCTAATGGAATGTTGTCCTCTTGGAAATTGAGTTGGAGACCCCTGATGTAGTATTTATGTGCAGCACCATAGTGGGGCACAGGGTAAGGTATTCCAGTGCACTGTGTACTTGTACAGAGATGTGTTAACAATAAAGAACTCTTGAGTCCAGAGAATTCAATATGGACACAATATGGACCTTCCTGCATTACTTACTTATGGCCACTAGATGGAAACAGAGCTAAAACAAATGATTACAATAATATCTAAAAGACGAGTAAGAAATTAAGTAAACTTTATGCGTATTTATAAATCTTGAGAATCATGCAAATATTAAGTTTAGATAGAAAATATAGCATTTTAAATTAAAATAACTATAACTATATAAATAAAATATTTTGACATCTCAGTCTATGGCTTATAAATAAAAAGAAAACATCACTACAGCACTAATACGACATTGACCAAACAATGGGAATAATGTTATTTCCTGAGATCAGACAACAGGCAGCCCTTTAAGTCTAAAGCAGAGGTTCCTGGGAAGTCTTGTGAACATCGGTTCAGGTATCTGTGCTCAATCATGGAAAACATATTTCATGTACTCTCCATTTAACACATTTTCACATTGAAAAACAATGGCTATTAGAAAATAAACGCATAAATAATTTAATTAAATAAACAGAAGAGAAAGTGATAAAAATTAGGATGTTTTACAAAAGCTATTAATCTCCACTGTTTAAATGAACATTTTGACAAAAATACAATGTTCCAAGCAATAGTACGCTTATTACTAAAGGACTGACACATTTTATTCACACACACAAATCATAGTTTCCAACTCCTCCTCATGAACATGAATGTGATCATAAATTACTTTGTTTGTAACCATCTTCATTCATATCCACAGCTTTGCGTGTCACTTTAATCCCTATTGTCGTGAGTTCTTTGGTCATTCTAAATATTATTTAAGTTGCGCGGTTGTTTCTAGGTCTGCCCAGGTTGTTATTCTTGTTTCTCTGTTTCATTTGTATGGCTCACTGTTTTCCTTTTTGTGCATTGTGTGCTGTGTAGCTATTAGTTTTTGGTTTTGTTGTATTATACAGAGCTCAGGTTGAGGTGTATACGCCCAGAGACGTGGGCGTGCGACTGAATTCTATGGCAGCACTGCAAAAAAAATGAAAATCTAAGTAAATGTAATTTTCTTAGACAAAATTCTAATTTCATTAATAAACTAACAACACATCTTATAAATAAGATTCATTTGCTTGCATTTAGGCATATTGTCTTATTTTAGGAATTCTTACCAAGTTCAATCTTCTTACTGCACTGGCAGATAATTTTGCTAGTTTGAGGCTATCTGGTCTCAAAACAGAAACAGTTTATCTTAATTGGTTTATCGTAATTTTGACTGTTTTTTTTAACCCTGTAAATAGTCTGTATGGTTTGCAAACTACCCCAATGCTTTTGATGTAGCTAATTTTAGGTTTATAATAGAATGATATAGATTTGCCTCTGCTGTAGCCAAGACCTTATCGTGGTGGAGGGGTTTGCGTGTTCTAATGATCCCAGGAGCTAAGTTGCCTGGGGCTTTATGCCCCTGGTAGGGTCACCCAAGGCAGACAGGTCCTGCGTGAGGAACCAGACGAAGTGTGGCTCATTAGACCCATTAAGAAAAATAACATTCATTCGCGTTTTCCTAAGTCCGGACGTAAGTCATCGGGGCCCCCTCCTGGAGCCAGGCCTGGGGGTGGGGCTCGATAGCGAGTGCCTGGTGGCCAGACCTGCACCCATGGGGCCTGGCCGGGCACAGCCCGAAGAGGAAACGTGGGTCACCCCTCTAATGGGCTCACCACCTGTAGAAGGGGCCAAGGGGGTCAGGTACACTGTGAGTTGGGCAGTGGCCGAAGGTGGGGACCTTGGCAGTCCGATTCTCGGCTGCAGAAGCTAGCTCTAGGGACATGGAGTGTCACCTCTCTGGCAGGGAAGGAGCCTGAGCTGGTGCACGAGGTTGAGAGGTTCTGACTAGATATAGTCAAGACACGTCTTGAGCTCTGGAACCAGTCTCCTTGAGGGGGGTTGGACCCTCTTCCACTCTGGAGTTGCTCACAGGGAGAGGCGCCGAGCAGCGGTGGGCATACTTATTTCCCCCTGGCTGGGTGCCTGTACATTGGGGTTTACCACAGTGCATGAGAGGATAGCCTCCCTTCACCTTCAGGAGGGGGGATGGGTTCTGACTGTTGTTTGTGCTTATGTGCCAAACGGCAGTTCAGAATACCCACCCTTTGTGGAGTCCTTGGAAGGGGTGTTGGGCTCCTCCTGGGGACTCTCTTGCTCTTCTGGGGGATTTCAATGCTCACATAGGCAATGACAGAGTGGCATGATTGGGAAGAACGCCCCCCCCCCCCCACCCCGATCTGAACCCGAGTGGTATTTTGTTATTGAACTTCTGTGCTTACCACGGATTGTCCATAATGAACACTCTATATATATATATATATATATATATATATATATATATATATATATATATATATATATATATATATACACACACAAACACACACACACACACACACACACACACCAGAGAGAGTGTAAGCTGGACGATATTATTACCATCATCACATGTCATGCACATGCAATTCTTACGTCGCTAGCTACAGTAGCAGATTAAGATCAGGCTTTTTCTTCACTATGAACATTATTGTGCAGGGAATTTAAGTTCTGCTAAAATCTTTTTTACTCTGACATAAGAAAAGAACATCTAGAAAATTTTTATAATAATTAAAATAATAATTATAATTCTGCAATTTTAATAATTAATCCTTTTCAGTATTATCTAATATGTTTAAAATGATCTTTTTAAACTTTACCTCCACTGCTTTTGCGTGAGCACTGCTTGCGTTCTCCGAGACAATCGTAATCATGTTCATCTTTGTTGTTTAAATCCCTCTTAGACAAGTTTTTAAGAAATTTATGTTGAACTCCTTTTTTGTTTAATAAATACCCCAATATTTATTACAACAAAATCACATTGCGATCCAATACTGTGCTGTCTTATTACATTATGCAAAATACTTTATTTCTTTTATGCTATCCTGACCTCTGCTTCTTCCAACCAGACAGCGGTTGTATTGCATTTCAGAGGCAGGCTATTTGCATAATCAATTGACAAAGCAAGCGTTTCAAATCCCACCCCAAAGTACCAAAGAAATACCCCAGCTGGTTTGGTACTTTTGGTACTGGAACCTTTGGTACTGGTACTCCACTGGACGTCAGTGGAAAAGGGAAAGCAGCGTACCAAACGTAGGTGGAAAAGCGCTGTAAGTGCACTTTTTTCCCAGTAGTGTCCCAGAACAGGAAGATCCTCTGAAAAGTGGCAGCACAATGGAATAGCAAGCAAGCATTTCTCGTGTTTTCAGTCTTTGTTCCCATTCCAGGTGTGAAGGTGCTACTAATTTTATAATTTTAAAAACTGAATGGGGAAAAAAAAGATTCATTTGAATAAATATTTTATATAACTGTGACATTCTTAGTGGCATGGATGCTGTATAACTCAATGGCAGCCATGAGAGCAGCTGGTATTTAGCTATATTAATGTAAAGGAATCACTATGAATTGTACATGTATTTCCATTTCATGACAGAAAGGCCCTCATTACCCCATTACCTGGTTTATTTCAGTCCATGATGTGCGTGTTTGGTGCTCTGTACAGCAAACTGCTAAATGCTCCGAATAACTGTGTACATTTTGTTAGCTCAAACTTGTTGGGAGCACAGACCATGCCTCTGTTCAGGGAAAGCTGCCTTTCCCGACTTAGCATAATTTAGGGGTTTGGGATTGGGGCTTGGCAGGGTAACTCCGAAATCCCAGACAACATAACAAAGCGATATTCACTTCAGCAGAAGGAGCTCTCACTGCGCTTGGAGAGAGTCTTGGGTGGGAGGAGTATTTTAAGCAATGAGTCACTCTCTCATGACTGTGAGGCATGTGAGACTCATGCATATCTGTCTGTGCAAATGCTTTGTAGGAATAAATATGATCTATTGAAATATCATATATAATTTACCATATATCACATAGCAATGGAATGGATTGTTAAATGTATCGCATAAATAAACAGGGAAAGCACTGCAGTTGGAAAGTACTGGGTTTCACATGTAATACATTTTGAAATATATACAATTCAGATCAGAATTTGACACATATATTCTCAAAATGTTACTTTTTTTTAATCTTATGTACTAATCAGATATGTTTTCTTGTACGTTTTGATTTTGTAGTTAAACCAATTATCAACTTTGGGTTCAGACTTTCGAGTTTTAAGATAAATTCCTAAGAAGCAATAAGATCGTTATAGTACAGTAGGTTTAGACTGTAAATTAGTATGAATTATTATTATTATTGTTATTATTGTTATTATTGATTTTAGCCAGAAGATAGACTTTTAGTTCAAAGTAATAAACAGCAATGCTACAAATTCTTACTCTGAATTAAAAGAAATTTTAAATTAAAAAATAACTTTTCCACCTACGATTCAAGTCAAGCATGTGTTTCCAGACTGAAACCCTGCCCAGGTTCCCATAGTAACACATAGCATTCAGCGCATTTCACAACATTCTCATATAATGCTCTGAAGAATCACAGGGTATCTTATTGGCCAAACTGCATTCCAATTACAGACACACCCACAAGCCACTGGAGATAAATCTCAGGAAAAGCTGCCCTGCAAGAAGAGTAAAATGATGTATTTACAGCACGTTAATTTTACAAAACAAACAGCGTGACATTTCATGTATTTGTTAAAAGTTCTTTTTCATTCAACAAGTATACCAAGTGCAAGCTAATTAATCTATGTAAAATTTACAATTAAGATACTTTTAAGGTATTTTTTTCTGCAAAACAAGAAGGATGATTAATTAATATACAACATCAATACATTTTATAGGGTATGTTGCTAGCCTGTGACGTTAAAAAGTACTGGGTGTGGTTTTCCAAAGGTGAATTCGACAACTAGGAGTGGCTGTATTTAAGTTACACATTAGGATGTGTCAGTATGCATTCATCCAAGCAGGACTAGAACCAGCAAGCAGGTAACATTCTCATTCCTTTGACTTATCATCACGGAACATAAAAATATCTATATGTGCAGGTTCACAAATCAGTGTTTGTGCTACGCTGATCTTTTTCAGGAATCAGGGCACAGGATGGGGAAGTGAACTTGTTATTTGTGCAAAGTTAGACCGAAAGTTTGCCGTTTCTTCCTGTAGTTGTGCCGGAGGGACCGTCCGCTAGAAACAAGTAGATTCCGTTCTGTGATTAATAGAACGATGCTAAGACGTAATTTGAGTTTCAGGGGCACTTTCTCTTTGATGATTTCATACAACCTGACAGCTCTGTGATAGCTGAGCATTCTCAGCCCCCATGTGGCTGCCATCGTCTCATACAGGGTACAGGATTATTACGCAGGAAAAGAAATAAATCCTAACAAAAAAAAAGCACATTTTTGCACCAGTTTGCAAAATACTTGAATACTTCCCTGTGTGCCAGCAATGATACAAATTAAATACCACTGCGAAATACACATGCATTTAGCATTTCAACTAAAAAAAAACTTTTTTTAAAAAAGTATTTTATCAAAAATGATATTGTTGGAGAGATTCATCTTTGCACAAGCTGCTTGTTTTGTAATAATGATTTCATATAGATGTGAGGAAACGTCGGTGAACCAGGACAGTCATGGCCGGTGTTTGTTCTGTAACAATGACATTTCATGGTCTTGCATAAAATAATATACACTTGTTTAAACTTGTTTACTGTGTATAGACAACATTTGAAATACCGAATGGCATCGTCAGATTTTATTTTAATATAAAATGATACCTTCATGTATATCAGTAGATAAAAATGCTAAACCAGCCTGTACCACATGCTGTATCACATCAAAACAAACTACCATATTGGTAAATTATATAGCTGCGCTTCTCCCATTAATTAGTGATTCAGTGACCATATCAAAGCAGTGCGAGACTTTCTAAGCAAATGAATGTGTTGTCAGAAAATGTTACTTATGGTTCGCAAATACATTGATCCAGGGTTCATCATCATTGCGAATTCTGATGAATATTTTGATCAAAATGCAATTTGTGAGATCGTGATGCAGAAATTTAAATGGGATTTAAATACCTAACCCAACTGTTGGGCTGGGCTATGGCAAAACAATTTTTTCATATCAGTCGATACTGATAATCATCGACAAAGTGAACGGACTGCAAACTGAAGTCTAATTTTGATAAATAAATCATTTAACAATAAAGTATGTTGTCTCAGGGATTAACATGCAGTTTGTTGGTAAGATTTTTCTCTGACTGCCTCGCTGCTCCTACCAGGGGACAGGTTGGACATTGCTGGTAGAGCTGTCGCCCATCCTGTAATGGAGAATAAAATGCTGTACAGTGTATTTCTTTGTCTGGTATTTCAATAGTCTGAAAGTGGAAACTACAATTGCTGGTGTCTGTCACTGTAAGCACTTGATTTTTGTATGTTCTACTGGAGAGGTGAACAAAGTTTGCAGTATTTCCAGTTTTAGTTGGCACAAGTTTCGGCAGAGTTTACAGTACACAGCACATGTAAGTCACATGTAGGCACTGCAAAAAGTACGGCCACACCACCAACGTCTCTTTACCTTGTTTATCCACAGTCCCCTTATTTAAAAGATGTTGTGAATGCTGAGCTGTCACTTTCTTCGCCAACACTTGAAGTTTTCTCTGAAGGAGCCCTGATCTCTTCCGTAAAATCACCAAAAGAGTAACAGCAGCATGTAACATGCTCAGCTACTCAATCAAATTCTGCAATGCGTTTGTTGGACGTGTCCGTTCTTATGATTACCATATGATTGGTTGGAATTGGATTTGTTGGGCACTGACCGTTCTTAAAGGGCTACCATATGATTGGTTGGAATTGCGTTTGTTTCTATGACGTAATTGGCTGTTATGCGCTATTGAGCAATCTTTCTTATGGAGAGTTCATCGACGTTTCTCAATGATAAGTCGATATATCTTTTATATCGATCAGCTCTACCGGAGTGTTTTTTCTCTCCATCAAAACATTCCGCCATGGTCACAGACAAGTCTTGTCCAAGTACAGAAAGGTTTACAAATCCATACTGTTGATGTAAATCATCAAATATATTTCAGAAATATATTATTTCGGTACACAGAATCAACTTTGTGTGAGTAAAATTAATTTGTTACAGGTCAACTTAGGACGTCAAACGTCAGCAGGGAGCCTCCAGGCCTCCGAAGACGTATATTTGTACAAACCTCCTTTATGTTGCACATGCAATTAGTACCTCTGCTCGCCACACGGTGGCAGATTTTTCTCAGAGTACCATCAATATTTTCTAATGTAATTAATTGTATATTCTGAGTAAATGTTTATCGGGAATTCATTACAGATAGATAATTTAGTCCAAGTAGATGTGTTACCAAACTGTGATGATTACATGATAATAGGCTATTAAACTTACTTGATTTTATTTTTTCTTTAACAGGTAAAATGGATGTAAGTATGAATATGCTTTTAAATTTTTATTTGTCTAGATGATTATTTAGTCATGCAGGTTATGCTATTCGTCAAAACACAAAAATGTATGGGATCTTATTACATATTCTTGAGTCCTCTTGATTATGAAGTTTAGTAAGTTTAGGTTTAGTAAGAGATTGATTGGACTTGGACCTTTGATCAGTTATATGCAATAATTCTGTTGGCTGATAAGTTGTGGTGGTTCAATGACTGGTCAGCTAAACATTTATACCTGTTCCAACAGGAAAAAAGAACATTTTTATTATAAAAAGAAGATTAAAGTGTCATTTCTTTATCTATGATTTCTTATGCGTGCATGTGTGTGTTTTTGTGGTCCACGTATACATTACATTGTGGGGACCAAATGTCCCCTCAATGTGATAAAACCTGTTATTTTGACATTGTGAAGACCATTTATTCAGCCCTCACAAGGGGAAACACAATTTTATAAAAAATCTGTGACTGCAATCAAAAAACGAAAAATATTTTGTTTATTTACTTATGGTTAAGGTTAGGGCTGGTTAGGGTTAGGGTTGTCATTGTTGGGATTAGGATTTTGCCTACAGAAATGAATGGAGGGTCCCCACAAAGTGATGACTACCGGTCTGTGTGTGTGTGTCTGTGTGTCTGTGTATTTGCAAATTTGTCTGATGTGCTCTGTGTCCTTTTCTTTAAAGCTGTCTGATGCTCTGGGTGATGAGGCCTCCTCTGGACAGCAGTTGAACACTCAGGCTGGTGGACCAGCGTGGCCCGGTCAGCCCGGCCAACCTGCATGGCCTGGTCAGCCCGGCCAACCAGCGTGGCCCGGTCAGCCTGGCCAACCGAATCAACCAGCATGGCCTGGTCAGCCTGGCCAATCAGCGTGGCCTGGTCAGCCCGGCCAACCAACGTGGCCCGGTCAGCCTGGCCAACCAAATCAACCAGCGTGGCCCGGTCAGCCCGGCCAACCAAATCAACCAGCGTGGCCCGGTCAGCCTGGCCAACCCATCCCATCTGCTCCTCAGCCATTTTCCAGCGGACCCCTGGTAAGTTATAACATTTACTTCCATACCACTTACCACATAATCTGCTTTAATTCATGCTGTTCATTTGAATTATAATTTGACTTAATAAAGTCAAGATTTTTGGTACTAGTGGTCAGTGATTGTTTATGTATAGACTCATACTCTTAAACTTGGCCTGATCATTTGCATTTTGCATCTTATAATTGGTTGTTAAAAACCATTAAACCAGGTTGCTCTTAGTGACTTAGTGCTGGTTCTGCACAAAAGTTTGGAATGAAGCATGACAACTTAGTTATTAAAAAGACAAGTGAAACATTTTTGTTTAGATTTTTGTTTAAATAAGACGGAGTTTTGTGCTTATGTAGGGATGGCATGAGACACACTGTGTGGAATAAAGCCAACGTTTTCTCCTTTCAGACGGTGCCATACGACACGACCCTGCCCAGAGGATGTTATGACAAAATGCTGATCAGCATCTCAGGGCAGATCCATCCTAATGCTAACATGTCAGTACATAACGCCTGTTCCCTACACATGTTAAACCTCTACCTTATTATACCTTCTGCTTACCAGTTACCCAGAATATGTTGCTACTGTCCTAGCAGTTGCAGATCAGGCCATTTGGCATAATTTTAAATGGAAGAAAATAACCAGAGGTGGCGAATTCAGGTGCAGAAAGTACAAATCCAGACCAAGATTTTGTTTCAACCAACCAGTTGTGTATAAAGAGTCACAGTCACAGAGAACTCAACTGGTTGGTTGAAACAGAATCTTGGTCTGGATTTGTACTTTCTGCACCTGAAATCTTTACCTCTGAAAATACCATACATACAATATCTTCAGATCCGTCAAAAGCATATATAAGCTGAAATAATGTCTTAGTGTGTAATTCATAGCGATAGCTTCTCTAGTGAAATGGGGAAAACCTGTTGAACATAGTTATTGTGCCTAATTTGCAGAAACATCACTAGAAAGTTTAAAAATTTCCTTTTAGCTTAAGTTGCTTGAATTGTATGACATCTAGCGTCATTATCATGAATAATGGTAAAGCACTGTTGTTTCCTCCAGGTTTGCAATCAACCTCGGCCGAGGCAATGATATCGCCCTGCATATTAACCCCCGATTCAATGAGGAGGGGAGGCAGGTCATTGTGAGGAACCACCTGCAGGGGGGGAACTGGGGCAAGGAAGAGAGGGAGTGTGGCTCGTTCCCCTTTGTTCGCGGAAAGCCTTTTGTGGTAAGTGAGGGGGGAGTGCAAGTCAGGCTGTGTTCATTTTCCCAAAATCATCAGTTTTCTTTCTTTATTTCTTTCTTTCTTTCTTTCTTTCTTGTTTTCAAATCTGTAAATTGACTAAAGTTGAAAAAAAAACAAGTAAATGTATGTAAAAATAAATTTTGGGTGGCCATATGCTATATGCCATATTATTGTTGTACCGAAAGGTTTCGTACTGATTGGCAGTGTGACCATCCCAGCCTCACACGCATCTCCCAGTCTCATTCTAATACCTAGAATATTGATATACAGCCTGTCTGTCGGAATGGTGTATGCAGGTTTTGAGCCATCTTGGTTGTGTCCAGTATTTCTCATCAGTGTTAACTGTGTACTTTTGTGTTTTTTTAGATGAAGATACTTTGCACCAATAATGAGTTCAGGGTGGCAGTGAATAACAGTCACCTCCTGGAATTCAAGCACAAGATCCGTGAACTCAGCTCAGTCAACCACCTCAACATCATAAAAGACGTCACCCTCACCTCTGTCACGGTGGAAACTCTGCCCTGAAATGCCTCTCAGTAGACTGGCTTACTGCACCCTGTTGATCACAAATCATTGTTAGTTGTGCATTCAAAAAGGATGAGGTTAATTTTGCATGCCCATACACTGTACTTTGTCATGGCAAAAAAAAGGCGACATATATTTTATCAGTACAATATGTCAACAGGATACTTGGGAAACTCAATTACAAAAAAATATTCTCATGTATTTTATACATTTGAACACATGCCATATATTGCAAAGATCATAGCTCTTGTTTTCCAATAATATTACTCTGGGGAATAATTTTATAAAATCATGCTTCATCATGTTTCTGCTATGCGTTTTTCTTACAACACTACTGATCTCGCTCTAGTATCAACCTGTTACGTACAATAAATAAGGGAAGGACATGTCAGAGAGGCATTAAAGAGAAACACCGTTAATTCAACAGAAGGGAATATTTGTTTTTATTGAAATGTGTGCATGTGATCCCAGCAAACAAAGAGACAACAAATTCAGGGATTAACAACAATTAACAAGACTGGTAATGCAATAAACAGATATGCAGCTGTTATGGGTAGGACAGTCCGAAGTGGTGATTAATGTCCTTTGCAAGGTGTGGATGAGCCAGGAAATGACCGCAATACTTTGTACATACTTAATGATGCCAAAATACTAGAGTTAATCGCAAGGAATAATGATTGTTGCTGATATTGTGAGGGATGCCATAACATCTCCAACCAATCGGAATAATTAGTGTGTCGTGTGGGAGCGCGCTCACCTGTGTGTGCGTGCACGTGTGTGTGCGTGCGCATTGGGGCGGGACTCCGCCATGCGCGATACTGAGAGCAGAGGAGAATTGTAAACGCACCACAGAACAGAGTAGGAGCAAGACCACAGCCCTGATGAACCCCAGAATCCACTGGGAAGAACACCTCCATTCCACACAGCACTCATTTTACTGGTGTACATGCTGGCCATGATGTCCAGCAACTCCAGGGTTTCGCTAAAATGCTGCAAATGTTGAGTGGACTCAACACCAAACAATATCCTTTAAACAGCTGCTCAAAGTAGCCAGCCCAGCAGGTCACAACTGCAGTGTCATCCGTAAGGACTGTTCCATCACCTGGCCTGACTACGACCAAACAGATTCAGGTGTGATTAATGCTTTGATTCCTCTGTAAGCAGTAATTGCGTCGCTAGATTACAGATGGTGTGTCATTTGCTCACAGATTCTTCTAACAAATGCCTCCTTAATAGTCCTCCCAGTCATCATCACATCCATTTATTTAACAGGCGCTTTTATCCAAAGTAAAGTGTGAAAGCAGAGTCAGCCAGTCCCTAGATCAACTGGAGCTCAGTCAAAGTGAAAGTCAAAAGTATTTATCATTAATTCTACACACAGAGGATTGAAATTACATTATGCTCAGACCCCATGGTGAGTGCATTAACAACAAGAAGCAAGACAGACAAGCAAATGGTGAAATCACTCTGCTGAACCTGGGATTCAAACCAGCAACCAGCACGGCATCCTTACGGCCAGTTCATACCGCACTTTTCCACATGCGCTTTAGTGGTATTGTGGCTGGTTGTGCTTGTGGCGGCTTGTGCAATGTAGTGAAACAGGTAAACATTTTTAAAGTTATCAGTCTGATCCTGAGCCATATTAAGGTAACATGGGCGTAATGCTTTATTTTGAAATCTTTACAACAAAATTATCCAGCACTCCCCCAGTGAATTTTATGGGCAAGATTTCAAAATACCAGAATAGTGTTGCTTTTTAAAATACCACATACCTTGGTGTGTCTTGATAGTATGAACTAGAATATGCGGTTACTTCCAGCCCTCCTCTTATTTTATCTTATGTTGTCTTATCTCACCATAACTACTACAACAACAACTATTCTTCTTCTACTCTTTCGTCATTAACTGCTAATTTGTGAAATTGGCTGCTGCCATCTACTGGAAATACATCGTCAATAATCTTGCATATGCACTCGACATACACAGATACACAATTTCTGCTAGACAAAAACAACACCTGGGATATCAACTGCAGCCTTCCTCAGCCAACCGCTGATTATGACATTTACATCACTTCCCCCTCTTGTATGACCAAAAGCTCACACAGAAAAGTGAAATATGAATTGGCCTGAGATGTGAGGGTGAGCCCGGAATGCTCGCAGTGACCACACCCCCCAGCCTGATCTAACTGGCCAATATACTGACAGCTACTTCATTTTACTCCTGTTTACAAGTAGTATAAAACTGGGTGACCCGGTTTTATCGGTGCAAGGTCTTGTCTTGTTAAGCCAGACTGCTGGACGTTTCTCTGCCCCGTTTCTCCACGGTTGCATGACTTCCTTTCTGTTTAAACGCCCCAATTTGTATTTGCGTGCTAGATGGTTCTCAGCTTGGAAGGGATTACATCCTGCAGCACATGGCTCCTGTCATCCCCCAGCTGGGACCTTCCCACCAAGACTATCCTGCAGGAATATGACGTCTTCCTCAAGGTTCTCAATAAGTCTAATGGCACCCATTTACTGCCATACTGCTAATGGCACTGTGCTATGGACCTCTTACCCAGATCCCCGTGTCCCAAAAGTCGGGTGTAACCTCAGCCAGTGATGAAATATGCAGAAGAAGCTTTGCAATCTGGCTTTACCTGCCCATCTACTTTTCCTATCACCTCTGGGTTTTTCTTGTGGAAAAGAAAGACGATGGGTTGTACCTGTGTATCAACTATTGGGCTCATAAAAAAGTCACAGTAAAATGCAGCTTCCTACTTCCCCTGATCTTGGCAGCTTTGCAGCAAGTCTGTAAGGCAGGAATTTTTTACCTAGTTAGACCTGTGGAGCGCTTCTAACCTCATTTGTATAAGGGAGGGAGATTAGTGGAAGACTGTGTTCATAATCACCCATAAACACCACAAATACCAAGTTATGCGGGATGGGCTCGCTAATGTCCCCTCAATTTTCCAGTCATTCATGAAAACCATCTTCCATGACTTCAGAGATCCGTGACTAATGGTCTACATCAAACTATTTATTTATTCCAAAAATATGACTGAAGATGTGAAACACATCAGGCAAGTTCTACAGAGACTTTGGGAAAACCCCTTGTTATTGAAAGCTGTGAAATGTGAATTCAAAGTGGAATTACTGACAGTGGCTGTTTAGGTGGATCCCAGTCAGATAGCCACAGTCTCTGAGTTGCCCATACACTGCACCAAAAATTAGTTACAACACTTCCTGGTTTTGCTCATTTCCACCGCTGCTTTATTCATGGTTTCAGTGTGATCACCACCCCCCTCATAAAGACTGCATACCGCTTAGTGACTTGGACCCCAGAGGCAGTGTCACAGTCAAGCATGAGCACAGATTGGGGAATCAGGAAGCAGGAGCAGGGAGATGAGGAATCGGGAAAACAACAAAACGAGGTACGAGGCCGGATCGCAGTCGTCACTTAACATCTCATGTCTTCAATGACAAGACTGGGGAAACACTCTGACGTGGACTTAAATACACAGGACTTAATGAAAATAACAATAAACAGCTGGTGACACCGGGATTTCACATGAGGTTAACTAGGGGGGGGCGTGGCACACTGGAGGATCCGAGGAGCCGGGCGTGACAGGCGGAAGCCACATTTCACTGGTAAAAGCAAGCTTTTGTGAGCACTCCCATCGTAAAACAACCTGATCCTGACCAGCCTTTTGTGGTTGAAGTTGACTCTTTGTATGTCGGGGTAGGAGCAATCCTCTCACAGTGAAACACCACACCTCCTCAATCACATCCTCGCTGTAAATTATCTGAGACCGAATCTAATTATGATGTTGGGATCTAAGAGTTGTAAGCCATTACACTGACAGCCGTTTCAGGTCCTTACAGATGAACTGGGAGAATGTCAAGACAACTAAAGGACTAAACTCCCACCAGACTTGATTGGCCATGTTTTTTACATGTTTCAGTCATATGGTCACACATTGTCCAGGTGAGAAAAACTCAAAAGTAGACACCCTCTTGAGACAATTTGACCCAAAGCAGATATTCATCACTTAGGACCCCATTCTTTCACCTGAATGTTTCATTACCCTAGTCAGGTGGAATTTTATGACCAGATCGCAGAGCCTTTTCGACAAGACAATTTGCCCCATTCGATGTCCCAGTGGGTAGGATCTACATACCCGCTGCCCTGCAATCACAAATAATCCAGTGGGTTCATATTTCACTGGGTTCAGGGCATCCTGGAATCAGACGGACCACCTAGCTGCTGAAGCGGCAATACTGGTGGTTATCCCTGAAAGACGACATCTGTGACTATGTCACCTATTGTCCCACCTGTGCTTAATCCAAGCCCCCACACATAATGGCAGCCACCCCCCACTGCCTGTTCCACAACACCCATGATCCCACCTTGCAATGGACTTTATGACTGATTAGCCCAAGTCCCAGGGTACACAGTCATTCTTCTGATCATGGATTGGTTTTCAAAAATGAGTCAATTTCTTTCTCTCACAAAGTTACCTTCTCCCCCTCAGCATTTTTTTTATACCCAACCACCACCCCCCTCTTCGGCGGACTTTATTTTTAATTAGCTGAACAACAGATCAATACATTAAGTGAAGCCACTCCAAACCAGCCCACCCCCATTATGACATCACAGTACACAGATAGACAAATAAGACATGGCAGGTACTGTAAGACAGACAAGATAATCATGCACGGGCAAGCTAATGAGGCATGACTGACGTAGACACACAAGACAAGACAGGACGAAGCAAAGCCATACACTCCCTCTGATGTTTAGGGATTTTCTGTGAAGTTGAGAGAGCTTATGACACGCAGCTATTGGGGTATGATTGCACTGAGGAGTTGTAGTGACAATCTGTGTGTCTGTGCAGGTGTGAGTGTAATTATATGTGTCATTCCATGGGTTTAGTTTACAGGCATGTGCAGTGTGGTGGTAAATGAGCCCCAAATTCCATGGATATGTATTCTTTGAGTAGGTTTGACCATTGTGTGATATTTGCTCTGTGTCTGGTTTCCCAATTTAGCAGGATAGTTTTCTTGGCTATAGCTAAAGCAACCAGTATGGATTCTGCATCTTCCATTGATGAGGTTCTGCTTGAGAGATCAGACAGATGAAGATAGTGGGATGCTGCAGCTCAGTAAAGAGAAGGTTTCGTTAGTGATTTCTTTGCAGAAACTTTGAATTGGTGGGCAGAGCCAGAGGGAGTGAAAGTATGTATCTGGGGTGCGTAGTGCACACTGAGAACATGTGTCTGTTTCTAGAAAGCCCATTTTATACATCTTGTGCAAGGTGATGTGTGCTCTGTGAATTGTCTTATACTGAATTATTTGCAGATTAGTGTTTTTAGTCATAGTAAAGGTGTTCTTGCATTTCTGATGATAGATTCTTTTACCAGGCTCTGATTGGGACGGAAATTGTTCTATCAATATTACATATTAGCTTGTATAATTTTGAGAGAATTGTCTCTATGTCAGTTATTTTTTAGATTTCTTCTACAAGTGGAGATGGTAGTAAACCCACCAGACCCACGTCCTACCCAACCCTTCTTCCCTTTTCTGTTTCCCAGTCAACTGTCCCAACCAGTCCCGTTATCATTCTTCTCTTTCAGTTCTTCTGCCCCATTTCAGTCCCAGTCTCGTGTCCCTGGTCCTTTCCCTAACCCTGCTCCTTTTGTTCCCTTCCCTTCTTGTTCCCCTTCTCCATTCTGTTTTACGCCTCATGCCCCTGGTCCTGTCCCTCAGTCTCCTTGTTTGTTCCTGGTCCCCAAGTTCTGCCTCCTGCCTTTTTCCCTCGTCTAGTGTTCTTGTCCCAGTTCCTGGTGTCTGCCTTATCTGTCTTTGTTCCCCTCCTGTTTGAGTTCTTGGTTTTATCTGTCCAGTTCCTTGGTTTTCGTTAGTGGCTTCCCTTGTTTTCTGTAGTGTTTCTAGTGTTTTCTGTTTTTTTTTAACAAACCCTGTTTTGTCCTGTGAGCCGCAAGTGGGTCATCCACCTCCTTCCCAGCCTGCATCATGCCACGCCGTCGCCCCAAATCCACCCTGATCCATGACAGCAATACAGTATCTCTCCAGTATTTCATGTGTTCTTGTTAAGGCCGATACACCCTCCTTCACACTGGTGCCTCCTCCTCCTTCAGTGGACATTGACAGTGCTCCTGCCTCTGTGGCCTGCTGGACTCTCCTTGATATTAGGGAAGTCTGCAATACTCGGAGGACTGGGAGGGCTACAGCTCTGAGGAACAGTGCTGGGTGCCATCATCCGATATTCTGGCCCCGACACTGACCCAGGGATTTCACAGGGCACACCCAGACTGCGCTGCACCTCGCCCCCGGGTCGCTCTCCTAAATGACGGTCAAAGGTGCCTGGAGTCACCATTGTAGGAGGGGGTACCGTGAGGATGGGCCCGGATCACTAACAGCGACCACACCTCCTAAACCAGTCTAACTTGCCAGAAAACTGATAGTTGCTTCGCTTTAGCCCTGATGGCACTACACAACTATTTTTTTTGCTTCCTGAAAAGTTTTTGCTGACTGGGACAGGTACCTGGTGGCTATGCACAAATATAATTTTGGTTTTGCTGCATCGTGTAGGAACTCTGAGAAACAGAGAGTTAACTGTTTACCAGCAATAACAAGTGTTTTTGTTTCTTATACGCTATTAAATTCAACATAATTAGAAATGTTTTGCTCTTGATTTTCATTTGTATTCAATGTCAGGTACATCACGTTGCAGGGTTAAACAGTAGTCAGCAGAAATATTCGTACCTGGTGACATCAAACACCATTCCTGCAGACTCAAACCCAACAATTCAGCTTTTGCTTTTGACAGACCCAAATCTCTGACCAGATCATTTCATTCTCACGGTGTTATGAGATGTGGATCACACCTGATGAGCACAGTTCAAAATCCAGATCATTGTCACTGCCAGTTCCCTGCATTGCAGTTTCTTCACCTGGTTTGTCTAAGGTACATTCCTCTAGTAGTTTCGGAATTGGAAGACTGACGTCATGTGGCGCGGGTCTCATTGCTGAAGGCAGATTAGGGTATTCAATTCACTTCTTGTTTTTGGCAGAGTGAAACAGAAGTAACAGTCCGTCACATGGTCTTTCTGTTCTTGCCATATCGTCGGGACAGCAAACGACATTGTCTTTCGAGTGCCTCTGAGGCAGGCTCTCAGACAGACAGCACAACAAATGTGAGGCACCCATTCCTTGTCTTGATCACCGATTTTTTCACTGAAGTACAGATATGTTTTCTTCACGAGAGCACTCATTGAGCATCTCTGAGGCGTAAGCATATAATCACAACAAATTTAGCAGAATGTATCGCGGCTGTTACAGCATTGACGAGACATATCGACCGACACCAATCGTCCTGCAAAAGTCTATAGCATCTAGCTTATTTGTTATATTGCTACTGAGGCAATGCTATATTCTGAAACAATACATACCCACCATCAGGTCTATATTAACCCAATGAGTAGCATCTGTGTTTGCAAGCCGCTTTTATAGCCAACTGAGGCAGAGTCAAGGCCAGGCATGTCCAGGCTCCAGACTTCCACAGAACAGTTTCAAACCTGGCCTGATTCCGTGCCTGGACATGCCCAGACTGTACAAAACATTGATAGGTCTCTTACGGAAATGAAAATTTTTGGACACAAATATAAGAAAATACATGACAAGACTGAAGATTTTGATGAAATGGTACGTGATGGGTAAATTTGGATGTGATTTTTGTGATCAGCAGCCAAAAATCTATGATGAACACCCAACAATGTTCAAGAAGCAAAACCTTCGTTGTGCATTGCTGTCGGTATAAAACCAGGCGAACCAGTTATTTTGCTGTGAGGTTTCATCTTGTTATACCAGACTACCAAGCATTTCTCTGCTCCGTTTCACTCTGGCTGCATAAGTTTCCTTACGTGTCCCTTTGTATACCTGTTCTCCCAGACCCCGCCCCCTGAGCAACGGCTGATCCCAACCCCCATCTAGGTGTGTCCCACTCTCCCCGTGTTCCCTCACTTCCCTAGATAGACTACCTGGCTTTCTGATCTCTGCTGACGACCCCAACTTTTATTCCCATCCAGTGATTTGGCTCTTTTTCTCTGTCATGTTTGGGTCCTCTGTTCCTGACACTAACCCACTGAACCCGAAACAAGCTAATGAGGTATATACAGGAAACAGTGATCAGTCATACTTTTACATTTATTAATTTAGCAGATGCTTTTATTCAAAGCGAAGTACTCAAATTACAATATTCAAGTGTTTTGGTGCTGCATTGTACTTTGTAATGGATCTTCCAAGGGTGTGGTTAACAGGAAGTAGGAGTGGCCAAGTGCGGCAGCAGGGTATAACTGTGCCGGCCTCTTCATCTCTCTGCATTCATCTGGACAGAGCTGTGCAGCATCCTGACCAACAAGTAGGTAACATCTCTGTTTCACCTAGTTTGACTTCTTCTTAATTGTGGCTTTATGCTGCTATGTGCAGGTTTAGACACTTACATGTGGGTTAGATTTTCTTGTATTTAGGAGCGTGATTGCATATGGGTGGTTATACTAAAACTTACCATTTTGTTTGCCTAAAAAACTGCTCAGTAACAATGAACCTCAATAAACAATGAAGAATTTTCTAATTTAGTTTTCCTGATATCTTTTAGCATAAAAACATCTTTTTATCTTGTTTGTTTTTACAGAATTTTTAAACAATAATGGTCAGTATATGAATTAAGTATGCTTTGTACTGCATTATGAAGGTATTTATAGTGCACCATAAAGCCTTTATAATGCATAATAAACATGCCTATAATGTGTTACCAATATTTCTGGCAAACCTGTGAGGACTGTATCTGGTACATCTTTGATGACATTTCCTGGTCCTGTTAGGGTATGATCATGTTATGTAGAAATAGGAAAAGACATCTGGTCGGTACTTGTTAGGTAGCTAGACAGGAATGTTAAATGAAGTGATTGTTACCATTTAGGGTTTGCACACATTACCTTGGAACAAAAGGAAATACTAAGTGATGTAGGTGTGAGAAAGTTCATGTTTTGAATAAAACTTTTGGTTAACATTTACATCCACATTATCACAATTTTTCATCATCTTTTGTGCTAAAACCTCCTTTATAAATTCAGCTGTAAATGTATAAATTCAATATATTTTTTGGTCCTGTTGAATTCAAAGTCCCTCATAATGATCATAACTCAATTACACCCATAACTATAATTTAAACAAGCAGTATAACCAATATGGAAATTGTTGTCAGTCCTGTTACTGAGGTGACAACCCTTGTATAAAATTGTAATATAATTTAAAAAATGAAAAGACAATTGTAGAATAAACTTATTTTACATGGTAAGAGAGACCAGTTAAGAAATTACCTAAGAAATTGGGGAATTATATTTTTTTCATGACCTGTTCTTAAAAGAAAAGATTCTGTGAAAGCGTTGTAAATAAGCATATTTATCCATGAAAAAGAGTAAATTACTTAATATTCTCACTTTAAAACCACATTTAATGTAACAAAGGGGATTTTATCTTTCATGGTATAACAAATTTCTTTTAAATATGGATTTTAAGCCTTTTTAAACAGTGCTTGATATGTCAGTAAGAGGACTGATGAAGCAGACAATAATGTTGATTATCCGTAAATAATAATAATAATAATAATAATAATAATAATAATAATTATTAAATAAAATGGCCTCAGATGGCATGGCATTTTTTTCTGAGAGGTAAGGATCTATGAATCCAAAAAGATATGTAAAGTACTGTAAAAAAAAAAAAGTTATTTGAAAATGAAACATTAACAGTGGGAAATGATGCGTTTTCATACGATTACCCACATGTCAGGGCTCTTCAAATCTGAACCTCAATTCCAAGTCCAGTTTTTGTTTTCTGTTATCCTAGGTAGTTAGTTTACTAATTACTGATTCTGATTGGTCAGAGGCTCCACACCTGGCACACAGGTAAAGGGAGGCTAGAAAATCAGCAGTGCTTGGACCTGGAGGGCCTGGACATATGACCTTTTATGTCAGTTTAAATGTCTGCTTTTATAAGCCACAAAGAACTCTAAAGTAACAGCATGCACAAACTGCTCTTTCCCACCATTGTGAGAGAAGACATGTAGCCAAAGGAAGGAGAAAGGGTAGTTAATTTAATTTAAGAAGTGACTATTGCATCGTCAGTCTTTCATGCAGTTGGTATTGTGAAATGTGATTGGATGTTCCCATGGTAAGTTTTGAGGATTGTTTTTTACCTGTTGTGAGGAGAAGTTAGTGATAAACCTCCCTGTGGTTCCCGTTTCACATTAAAACAATGCAACACTGCAGACATGAAGGTGTGTCTGTTGACTGATGCATGTGTACAGATAAGTTAGTGTTTCCTTCTACCATGTGTCCGACCTTGTAAATATTTAATTTTAGCACCTTAAATAATATTTTATTCAGCACATTCATTTTTCAGTTTGAAGGACTACCCAGAATTGCTATTTTAGGCAATTATCTCAGTTATCCATTATTCAATTAGGTACATCATTTCATTGCATTCATTATCCTCCAGGCTAATAGGATAATCCATCCATCCATCCATTTTCCAAACCGCTTATCCTATTGGGTCGCGGGGGGTCCGGAGCCTATCCCGGAATCAATGGGCACGAGGCAGGGAACAACCCAGGATGGGGGGCCAGCCCATCGCAGGGCACACTCACACACCATTCACTCACACATGCACACCTATGGGCAATTCAGCAACTCCAATTAGCCTCAGCACGTTTTTGGACTGTGGGGGGAAACCAGAGTACCCGGAGGAAACCCCACGACGACACGGGGAGAACATGCAAACTCCGCACACATGTGACCCAGGCGGAGACTCGAACCCGGGTCCCAGAGGTGTGAGGCGACAGTGCTAACCACTGCACCACCATGCCGCCCCAATAGGATAATGTAAGTAGAAAATATTTTTTCTTTAGAAAAATAAACCATTATTGATTAATGTAAAAATGACTGACATCCACATACTCTCCCCAGATTTAAACACAGATCTATCTGTAACCCCTAGACCAAAAAATTAAGCAATTGAAAATTAAACATTTTAGTCACAGTTACATTTTAATCTACAATTAAATATTAAATTTAACATTTCTCAGTATCAGGTAAAATGGGCAAATCTCTAACTGTGTTCATAAAAACTCATTGCGTGAGGAGTGCTCTGCAAAAGCAGCAGTGAAACCCCCCCTCTCCACCCTGCATTCAGTAGTATGACTACCTGCTTATTCCATAGAAAACATGCTACATTAAAAATGTCAATTCAATTTCAATTCAATTCAAAAAACTTTATTTGTCCCTGAGGGGCAATTAAGGCACACAGGGCAGTTGAACAAGGATACAGTGACGTAAAGTGCAACAGTGATTACAATGTTTAGAAGGTTCTGTGCAAAATTGCAGTCAATCAGGTAGATGGGAACTGAATAAATATGTAAAAGGGAGGGATTGTTAGTGGGCATGGGGGGGGGGGTCAAATGTAGAATGAATAACGGGTTCCAGTGCAGGGAGGCGGGGGGGAAAATATCAATAGTCTCATTCACAAAATATTGGTGAGAGAACATAAGACACTGTATGTCTCCTGTTAGCAGTGACGAACTGGTTTGGACATAAAGATAAATTGCAGTGCTTACTTAGTCATGTCAGGTTCCAGTCAAAGAATAATCCAAGGTCATATACGATCACGATGGTTGTAAGTTTCTTTTTCGCACATATATCAGAGTGTAGCTGCCTGGCAGCAAAGGTTGGCCCTCATCTCCTTTCTCCCGTGCTGTTTGCAATATGCAGATGGGCAAGATATTATGACTGTTTTGCATTGAAAAGAATGTTTGCATTTTTTGAAAGAATGCAAATTGTGACAAAAGATTTAAGGACATAAGAATTATTATAAAGAAGCTACTGTGCTGGGTCAGTTTCATGACTTGTGATAGAGGCAATTAGGGTGATAAGGCTGGAGTTACAGGCAGGTAGTCAGATTCCCTTTTTTAGTACTGATGGTACTTTGTTCTGAAAAACAATTCTTTCCTGTCATAATATGGAACATTAGTCAGAACAGTGCACATTTATACAACACAAAATAAGTATAAAGTGTATCATATATATTATACATTTATTTTTTTGGATATGGATTTAAAGTGACACTCCCTACCTCTTTTGAAACATCATACAACATAGTATAGTATTAAACATACTGTATAGTACATACTGAAAGGCCCATGATATGTTGACATTACTTTTTATATTTTGCGGATAAAAAAGGGAAAATGGATATAAGCAAAAACAGTTTTATATTTATTCTATCTGTCTATCTGTCCTTTTAAATGCCTATGTGTCCATTCTGGTATCTGGGTGCAAAACGAATCTTAAAATGAGGTGAAAGGTTGAAGAAAGTAAAAGCCACAAAACATACTTCATACTAACCTGTAATTGCAGTGACATAATTTGAATTCAAGACCAATAGAACCAGTCCTCTTGCCTCAATGTTTTGGTGTTTGAAAGCAGCTGATGTATGATACAGAGATCTATTGTTAAATATAATACATTTGCTCACATAAACTATATGGACAAAAGTATCGGGCCACGCCTCTTAATCATTGAATTCAGGTATTTCATTCAGATCCATTGCCACAGCATAAAATCAAGCACCTGACCATGCAATCAGGTATATAAGCATTTGTGAAAGAATGTGTCATTCTGAAGAGCTCAGGGAATTCAAGCAGGGTCCAGTCATAGGATGCCAACTTTGCAGTGTTTAGGAACAGAAACTCAGCCACAAAGTGGCAGACCATGTAAAGTAACAGTGCTGAGGCCAATAGTGTGTAAATTCACCAACGCTCTGGTGACTCGATTACTGCAGAGTTCCAAACTTCCTCTGGCATTAACCTCGGCACAAAAACTGTGCACCGGGAGCTTCATGGAATGAGCTTCCATGGCTGAGCAGCTGCATGCAAGCGTCATAAAACCAAGTGCAATGGCAAGCCTCAGAAGGAGTAGTGTAAAGCATGCCACCACTGAACACTGGAGCAGTGGAAACGGGTTCTGCTTCTCTGTCTGGCAGTCTGATGAAGAAGCCTGGGTTTGGCGAATGCCAGGAGAACGTTACCTGCCTGACTGCATATTGCCAAGTGTAAAGCTTGGTGGAGGAGGGATAATAGTATTGGGGTTATTTTTCAGGGGGTGGGCTTGGCCCCTTAGTCCCAGTGAAGGGAACACTCAGCATGCCCAGACATTTTGGATAATTCTATGATTCCAACTTTGTGGGAATACTTTGGTGAAGGAAGGCCCTTTTCTGTCCCAGCATGACTGTGCCCCAGTGCACAAAGCAAGGTCCATAAAGACATGGCTGAGTGAGTTTGGTTCTGGAACGGAGATTGTGAGCTAGTCCTTCACATGTATCATCAGTGCCTGATCTTACAAATGCTCTTCTTTATCAATGGGCAAAAAAATCTCCATAATCCTTCCTGAAAGATTGGCAGCTGTTATAGCTGCAAAGGGGGTGGGGGGGCAACTCCACACTGATGCCTATTGATTTAGAATGTGATGTCATGAAAGTTCCTGTGGGTGGAATGCCTAGGTGTCATAATACTTTTGTCCATGTAGTGTATTACTATAGTTTGCTGTAATAAATTGCAGTATATGGTGTCATGGCGTACATGTTACTTCTGTTGCATTCCATTCTGTGTGCGAGATATACTGACATCGTTAGGACCTACTGCTGACTGACTCATATGCCTTTGACTGTGGCTGATGGTGTTCCTCTGAACAGGGCAGTGACATGACAGACCCCGAGCAATCATTCGCTGGCCCACCACTGGTAAGAACGAGATACAAGGGCATTCACTCATTCAAGCAGTTTGTAAAACAATCCATTACAGACCTTTTGGGGAGTTAGTAGCTATATCAAACTCATAGGGGATTCCAAAGATCGCTATCAGAAGTCATTTATATCTTGTGATTTGAAATCACAAACATAAACCAAGACAACTAAGGTAACCAGAAAATCCACGCTAGGGTGACCAAATACTTCTAATCAGATAGGACACTTTGCAAATCGACATTTCAATTAAAAGAACCTGAATTTCACATAAGCACCGAGCTCTTGCTCAGATATTCACGCATGTGTCATGAAAAGTTGGACAAGTCCTGGACAAGGAAACAAACCAGTTAAGCACAAGAAGAACTAAACTGTTTAACCAAGCACAGGAACCTACTAGTTGTAAAGTATTTTGTAGCTCAAAGTGTCCTATCTGACATGAATTACCTGGTCACCCTAATATAACTCTATTAATCAAGTGTTCCTGGTCAGCAGAAATATCCCATTAGCTATAATGCATGTGAGACCCTTTGTGTAGGAATTCCAGTGACAGACACGTGGAGAGCGTGAGGCTCCACACTGAAGAGGCTGCTTCTTTCCTCAGACTGTGCCGTATGACACCAACATTCCGAGGGGATGCTACGACCAGCTGCTCATCACCATTACCGGGCAGTTCAACCCTGACGCCAATGTGTCAGTATACAAACCCCGCCTTCTTGTGAAAAAAAGTATCACTTACCTTATCATGAGACATAACTACAAACTCCAGTCACACAGGAAACAAAGTGCTTAACATACCCTGGCTACACAATAACTGGTAATATGATACCGCAAATAATTACAGGATTTTGTTACTATTTCTTTGTTTTTTTTTCTTTCTCCACATCTTATGCCCCATTCAAATGGCTGGTTTTGCTAGGGAAATTCACAAGGAGATTCACAATGTGACCACCTGCCATACTTGAATTTATTCCAAGCCTCTCCTAAAGATAACAAAAACATTGAGTAATCACTACATTAAAATGTCACGTATACCGAATTGTTAGGTATGAATTGTATGAGAAAGTATTACAGTAAAGTAAGAAGTACATAAAGTACATATGCCTGGAATTTCAGACTGAAGCTATATTTGCAAATCAGTCCTGTAGTGTATTGCCAAAGATGCAGACAACCTCACATTACGTGGGTAGCTGGATGTAATGTTATACCGAAACTCAAACGAGAGCTTAACAAAAGCACCGTCTGTAGGTCGTGCTCGGACACTTTACATTTATCTTTGTGTCAAAGTGCACTTGTTGTTCACTGTTTCTATGCCAGCTGAAACCTCACAAATAAATGAACAGTCAAATGGGCAACACATCGAATTACACCTAGTACCTTGACACGCTCACAACAGATGCACGGTCAGCTGACTCCTGGCCAATGAAAACACGTCATGCAAACACACAGTCAGCTGACTCCTGCTCAATGAAAACCTGCCATGCAAACACAAAGAAATTTAATAATACCAGTAAAACCTGTTAGAATAGGGGTGTCAAACTCCAGTCCTGGAGGGCTGGAGCCCTGTGTAGCTTAGCTCTTTCCCTGTTCCACCACAAATGATTCAGCTCAAGAGCTGTGTGGTAATTAGCACAAGGAGTTAAATGAGGAGAAACCCAAAAATGTGCAGGGTTCTGGCCCTGCATTAGAACCACTATCTATATTAGTCAGACCGAACATAAATGGAAATGTTTTTAATAAATGATAACTCAGAGAGGCCAAAATGAAGAGTGCGACAAAATCTAAATTATGGTCATCTGCTTCAGATACTTATGATAAATTATGGTAAGATTACGGTTTTTAAGGAAACACAAAACTTGAGTGTCCAATAGTCCCAGCGCCAAATGTACAGAATGTTCCATGTTGGTAAAATGGTTGTTTCCTAGCACATAAAAGTACCTTTTGTCTTAAAAATTGATATTGCATTATTACATTATATCATTAATTGTGTATGATCTCAGAATCCAGTCACTGGATTTCAGCAACAAACTATACAGTGGCCTGGAATGAAAAGGTGCTTACTCATGAATACATATTTAATACATATGTAAGGAACATTCACAATCAAAAACAAGCCTTCTTGGGTTTCTGTCTGTTCTGTCAGAGTGATCATTATTCTAAGGTGTAATCCTGAGAATGCATAGCGCAGTACAGTGAAAAGTGGAAAATCTAGCACATCATTAAGACAGTGAGGAATGTCCGAGGAAAACATTTTAAGTCCTGGAAGAATTTTAACCTGCAAATTGCACGTATCTTTGCAGTCTTTTGCATTGACTTACGTTGGCAATAACTCATTCATGCCAAACCACACGGTGATTTTCAAAAGAGGCTAGAGGCACTGAGGTGTTTTTTTTGTCTTGCGGAAAAGGTTCACGGTGGACATTTGCCGCGGCAGCGACATCGCCATGCACATGAAGTTGCATTTCAGCGATGACGGCGGGCAGAACATCGTACGTAACTCCATGGTGTCCGGCGAGTGGGGCACCGAGGAGCGAGAGCTCAGCTGCCTCCCTTTTGCCCGTGGTAATCCCTTTGAGGTAAATGCAGAAAACGCCACTGCACCGGCAACGTCGGGCTGACAGACCTGCCCGTTCTCATGGCCCCGCAGCTTCGGATTTTGTGTAATAACTTAAAATCATCTTTCTCTTTAAATAAAACTATACCTACAGCAAGTATCTAATGTTTTAAATATGTCAGAATTTATACCGATACTCTGAATGTGTATATGTTTATACATATATTTTACCTGTTACAAAAAATGTAAGAAAACCCAAACCTAATCCTTGGTATTTTCCATGTTCTAACTGCTTGTCCTAGTGGGGTGGGGGGTGGGCTGGACATATCCTTGGGAGCACAGGGCTGAGGTGCCCCTGAATGCCAAGCTACTACCTGCACAAGAATAAACTTCCTAGGGGTACTAAGTCGTTACCATGTAACTGACAACCAAGCACTGCTTACGAAATACTATTAAAATTCATTTTGCCTGGTGAAATTCTTTTTGAAACCTACTTGACGAAAAACAGGATGCAGGCTGGAGGCATTGTAGTGCCATTCAACAAAACGAGTATTAACTTAAAACATATGTATTTTGGAGCACAAAATTTTTTCTGGCTCTCGGCCACCATACTATACCTTCGTTGTTTTTCCACTAGCTTCCTTTCTGATTTTTGCTACTTCCAGTCACTGCAAGGGGTAGATGAGCTAGCATGAGTAGCAGACAGACGCCATTCTGGCAGGTTCCGGAATACAGCAGTCTGCTCCCTGCCAGGCCCATAAGAGCGAGACGCAGGTGCCAGCAGGCCACAGCAGCCCTCCTGCAGTTCAAGTATGAAAACTAGGACCAGAACTGCCGGCTATGGTCTTTGGGTGACTTGACTCAATATTCAAACAAGAAAAAACATTAAAACAATCTGCTGTGGTTTTTTTTTTTTTTTAATTTGTTCTGACATTCATGTCACGGCCGAATGAACACAGTTACAATGCAGTATTTTTCTTGTTAAATCGCTTTTTTCCCCACTTTCTGAGAATTTTAATTTTTGTGTGGAATACTTTGTGTGCATGTCTGTGCTGTGGTTGTACCAAATGCCCACATTTCCAGTGTGTTTCTGGGAACACCAAGGCCATTGGGATGATATTCTGCTCATTCACCTTCACAGCTGAAGATCCTGTGCACCAGTAATGAATTCAAGGTGACGGGGAACGGCGATTACCTGTTCGAGTACAAGCATCGCATCCAGGAGCTCGACTCCATCAATCATCTTGGCATCTATAACGATGTCACTCTCACCGGTGTCAGCATGGACACCTTGCCTTAAACCCAGAGGCACCACTAGAGATTTTAGGCCCCATGAAAGCATATCATGTTGGGCCCCCAACTCAGACCAATAAAATTATGTTTCAAATATTTCAGGGTCCTGCAAGTGTCCTACGCTCCCCATTCCCCCTTTAAAACGGCCCTGCTTAAACCTACCACACAGATTCCCATTTAGTCTCCTTACTCATTCTTATCCGCTTATCCTTGCAATAACACTAGGTGGTGCTATTACTTTACAGTTAGTATAGCTGTTTTAGCAAAGGTTACCAAACAAGATAAGATAGTTAGGTCGTTAGAGTAAATTAATAAGCCCCAGGGAACCTCTTTATGTTAACCAAAGGACAAACGTCAGAGACCAGCCCAACTTAATTTATCGTAATTAAGTTACGTAATTAAGCACCAAATTAATATCATTCCCCTCCAATACAATGATTAATACTTTGCAAATGTATTCTGTATGTAAATATGTATTCTGAGATGATGTTGGTGTCTGTTTAATAAACATTACGTACAGATGCAACATTTGTTCTGTGTGGTTCATGGTTATAACATTATTGTGCATGTACATAAGTAACAAAGAGATGGCTTCATTAAAAATGCTACATTTTCAGTCATAATTTAAACATCTTCTTCATGTTGTTCTGCAACCACTTGTCCCATGCAGGGTTGTGGGGGGGTCCAAGGAACAACCCAGGATGGGGTCCCAACCCATTGCATGGCACACTCATACACCATTCATACACACCTACAGGCAATTTGGTAACTCCAGTCAGTCTCAGCATGTGTTTGGACTGTGGGGGGAAGCCAGAGCACCTGGAGGAAACCCCACGTGACAACATGCAAACTCCACACACATGGAGCCATGGCAGAGAGTTGAACCCGAGGCCCAGGGGTCCAAAAACGACAGTGCTAATCGCTGCACCACCATGCATAATTATAATCATGCTTTTGGCATTTTCACCCAAAGAATGTGAAATTCTTTTGAAAATGCATGTTGGTAATTCTGAAAGTGTTTTTTCTGAAACTTTTGGATTGAAATACAATATCACTTGAGCTCTTCAGTCTTTCCATTAACAAGTGTGCTCTTGAAAGAATGACGTATTCATAAAATCATGTTCACACACTCAGTAAATGTTGCCAATTATGTTCAGAGCCTCCAAAACTTTGGCTACAATTTTCTGTTTGCAGAACAGTCCTGTGAGACGGGATCTAGTAATTTTTCCAGTGCGTCTGTAATACTCCCTTAAATGGGTGACACTGTGGCAGTAAGCAAAATGAACCCAAAGCATCAAATCAGCATGTTGTGAAATTGTTGCGATTAAGATTTTTAGGACTTTTGTCTTACGTAAGCTCAGTTTTCATTGATTTGAATGAGTTAATCAGACGTAACATGAAGAAAAGTAGATCTCAATAACTGATTTAAATACAAAGTAAGTAAACATTGTGTAAAGCCACTATATCAGATTATTTAGCACAGAGCTGGATAATAATAATAACTTAGGCTATTCACTTTGGTATAGCTATTTTCTGAATTATTAAGTCACTTTTTAAATCACCTTTTTCTCTTGTTGGTAGGATCCTCCACATCTCTGCTCAAGTTGGTGAACACCTCAGTTCCTGCTCACTGTGGGGGAGGTGCAGACATGTAAAAACATGACCAACAGCAGTCCCAACAGTATGGCTGCATCATACATTCTCCATGTCTCACTTCCTCTCACCTGTGGAAATAGACGTCCCTACACCATGACCTAGATAGTGCAGCCAAGCAATTGCCCGTGTAGCATAAGTACACCAGAGACAAAAGGCATACAAAAAGGGTTAAATCTGTTAACATACATGAGGAGCAAAACTATATAGAATGTGTTTAAAATTTGACCTTCACAAACAGCAAGGCTGCCTTGATACTACGATAAGGACCTCTTACTGCAAACACGTAATTCCTTACAAAGAGGTAAATCATAACAAATATTCAGCATCACATTTTTCTGCGCAAACTGGGTTGGAATATTTCGCTGACATCCAAGTCAAGAGAAGGGCGCAATGCAAAATATCTCTTGGCCGGTCACTCATGTATTTTTAACGATGGAAAGAGCAGATGATATTTCTGAGAGAAACTCGAGACGACGATGATGAATTATTGAAATGCCGGTGTTGCTGTGCACAGAGCACGTGTAAACTCCGTAAACGCAGGTCACTAGACTACTCGGTGTATTTAGAGATAAAGTGTGATGTCAACTAATGGTGCCCATATGTGCATGCCTTTCGGATTTTATCTGAGTAAAATGTGTTTTTACGAAAACAAATAACATTCATTATGAACACCACAGGCAATCCATTTGCTTTACGATGGATACATGTATCTTTATATCTTTTTTTCTTCCAAAATTTTGTTCTAAAAAGTAGAAAGTATATATTGAAGCGCCAGTGTTTGCAACAATAAGTAAAATTGCTATTATCTGCATATTATAATATACAGATGATAGGTGGCAAGTGAATTCTCACGAATTCGGTAAGCTTCAGTAATAATTAAATCTGTTGTATTTATTAGCTCAGAAACACTGAATTGGAACAGCGTGCCAGAAACGATAAATAAATGAACAAAAGAACAGAATGAATACTGTTTGGAAATGTCCCCTTTCGGCTGAGGGACAGCAAGCTACTCGTCCCCACTTCTCCTTTCGCGCTGTACGTGCGCGTTCCCGACAAAGGACGTCGGAACGCTGCGTGCTATATGAAGTGGCGATACGTAGTTTGCTTCGCGATGTAGAGAGCAGTTGGGGGTATTGGAGGCTTACTCCGTGGACGAGGTTAAATAACCAGCGCGAAACGACAACATTCAGTTCTTAATACGTTTTGGCATTTTTATGAAAAGTGCAGACCATGGCGACGTTCCGGAACACGTTCGACTAGTCAGAGGACAGGACGTTTTTGCTGGGCTTGGAAACCGCAGCTGGTGGCACCGAAACCGTCCATTTCCGACTTCTTTCCCCCGCGGGTCAGCTCGAACTGCGGTTTATATGGTATGCTTGTCTTCCCTTTCCATTAAGTTTTTTATATATACGTTGCGATTTAGTCGCTGACATCCGTTTAGTGTGCGTGTTTCGGGGTTTAAAAGGCGTTGAGAGTCGTCGTTGGCTGGTTAGCCAATGCTAACTAGGTGTGCACCCAGTTCCTATGTTTCTGACGGGAGAAGTCGAGAACAGCCACGTCGGGGAAGACGGAGGCGCCTTTCATTTTTTATTGTTTAAAGAAATATGTTTTCTTTTTCAGTAGTAACTGTAGTGTACACTTTAAATTAACGTGACAGCCGCACCGTGCCTGTTACAACATACGCTTTCATAGCTTGCGTTTCTCTGGCGCTGCGGTGATCCTGAAATCGTCCTTTCTGCTCAGCAAGTCTGGGGTCCAGTTTGGGCGACTAACATATGTAACCAGCTTGTTTATTATTAAAAAGTAAGATGGTACTTTATTTTAAAACAATGTTGTATAAATTCGTTTTAAAATTCGCGTGACTAACTCCTGTAGCAGCTCTCCGCCAAGTTCAGTGTTTTGTGCATCCGTTTTGAAATGGACGTATGACACATGGGGGAAATTATTTTGAAGACAAGTGGGATTCCAATATCAAGACGAAACGAAGGTTGCTTTAAAAGCCCCATAACGAGTCGTTATGGTGCAAAATTGGGGCTGAGTTATTGTTCAGTTTGACCAACTGTCCTTTATTAATGAACTTGTGAACTCTATATCTTACCTGATTGCAGTAATAGGTCATAGGTTATTTTTAAGGCGAAAGCTTTTTATTGTCTTGGATAACTGTAGTAATTTAACTCATTAGATGGGGTGCGGACAACCGTTGAAATGCCCAAATGATCTACGCGTAACTATACGTTTTTTATGGTGGGGTTGACTGATAAGACATTATATATATATATATATTTTTAAGTTTAATGGATGGTGTCTACAGACATGTTTTGGCCTGGCTTATCTACCTGCTCTGCTGTGCTTTGTCTGGTCCCCAGGTGTCTTGTTGGTCTTCCTCAGGTTAACCCCTTATCACACTGTGAGGCAGCTGTTTTGTAAATGTAAACATCTGCTTGCTGCAGTCTTGTAACGGTTATTGCACTCAAGATAGGTACAAAGCCCATTTCCCAGACAAACTTTGAACTCAAGCCTGGGCAATATTTAACAAGTCTGTCAGAGGAAGGCTTCTGGAATCACACAAGTGTAGAAAGAGGATTCGTTTGGCACTTATCAGTATATAGGTGTTACATCTTGCTGAACTGAGTGGTCTTAGGGTATGGTTTGCTCATCAATGCAATGGCTGGTTATGGAATGTATCTTTGGCTTTTTGAGGCACTGTCTCGCCAATTTAATTTCATCTTTGTCTGCCTTTTTGTATTTTCTGGGGGGGAAGTGGTTACCGTATGGCTCTACTAGTTTCTTACTGAATAGATGTCCCTATGTCAGTCACATTGCAGGGTGAAGCTGGTGAAATGTCTGCATGATTCATGGAACTACAGCTATTTGTTTACTGTTCACTTAAGGTGCTGATCTCACCACTGGCATAGAGTATGTAGTCGTGCCTTTCTAATTGTGAAGGGGGGATGTGTTCTGGAGCAAATGTTCCCAGGTGGTGGATGCTGCAGCAGACCAACAATAGACATACTTGTACGCCTGCCTCTGCTGTATGGATGATGTCATCCCGTTCCTTTTCTGGTCTTTATGAGGCCCTGTCTTCAGATTGTCTAGTTGTAGTGCAGGGTCTCCCCCTTCCCCCTTCTTTTTTCAAATTGTAGTGATGATACATTCAACAGGTGCCCACTTCCCAAGTTCTTTACAATGGTGCAGTTTGTCCGGAGTCATGTACAGGCAGCAGGGTCTTGCCCTCTGGTAGAGGGCTCGGGTGACAGGTGTGCCAAAAAATCAGAATGTTCTGTCTAGGCTAGGGGTTCGACACCTTTTGATGTTCGCAGACCAGTTTGTCTTAGTAAGATTTCTTAGACTGGTATAATGTTCAGGGGAGAGATGCTGATGAATTTCATAAGGTTAATGTTTAATTTTTTCAGATGCGACCAGAACACATGAATGTGAGGGGTAGAAAATTTGAAAAATATAACATAAAAATATTTTTCGAAATTAACTGACCCCACTGCAAAACCCCCAGCATTCTGCAGCCCCATGGAATACTGGCTATAGATTGGTACCGGTTCATGGACCAGGAATTGGGAACCCCTAATCTAGGTTATCCAGTGATTTGCAAACAGTATTCTGCTTAGCTGGTGTCTGAATTGTGGTGTGTCTGATGCTTAGTTTAACTGCAGATTTCATAACAAGCTGGGAACACGTCTTGTTTGTATTTCTTCACTATATTGACCATCAGCATAGTACGTTTAATCTTATCTACTGGGCTTTCGGCCATCAATTGATTGGCTTCTGTACTATCCTCATATCTTTATTGCACTTCTGGCCTTATTCTTCCTGTTCTAGGCAAATAAATGCCTTTTGTTTCGCTAATGACTGCGGAAAGTACAGAGAGGTGTGCAGTCCTTAGGTGTGTTCTGTGTGGTTTCAGTCTGCTTGAGGAGAAGACAAAATAAACCTTGGCCCCTGTTCTGATATTTTAGTCCTTGTTGAATTAGAACCATTAGACTAATCACGTCACTAGACAGCCTTATAAAGGGACAATTAATAACTTTATTTGTGGATGGTCTGGTTCTTACTTGCTGTAAGAACAGAAAGGCTGTTGTGCAAACTAAAATGATGTGGAAAATAAGCTTGGAGAAAGTGACTTCTCTGGCTACTTGTACCAGGTGTTAGTTCAGACAGTTTACAGAGCAGTGGAAAGTTGTTTTGGTTTCTTACAACTTAACAGGGGGGACCTTGCAAAGAGCTGGGCCTCAATCTTAAGATTCATTTCTCCGTTTCTTTTTCTTTCACGTGCAGGTGACCTTGGCTCCTTACTGAACTGCCTTTTCTGTTCCTGTCAGTGTCCTTTAGTTTTGTGCAACAGGATATGTAGCCATTCTTATGCTCCATCCGCACCATTGTAGGAGCAATTATCATATATGTGTGAAACTTCTCATCTTGGATGTAGAATCTGTCATTCAATTTGAATGCTGGGTAGGGGTTGTAAATGGCTTTTTTTTATTGGTCAAAATGGGTAATGGCCCATGGTGTGAGATGGCACAATGACCCTTTACTTGGGTGGTGCATGTTCTCAATGCCTTGGTCCAGTTTCTCCATAGTTGGGCTTTGAGGGACCATCAGAATGTATCCTGCCTGTTTTTATTTGCTAAGTCCCTTTGTTCTGTGTACAGGTATTTGTGCATCAGTCCACCTAATCTTCACACTGCTTACCTGGTATGATATCGTAGAGAAGCTGGAGCCTGTCTCAAGAAGCACAGTAATATTTATTCCGAGCTCCACCTCCAAAGGCCTTTTATTGCTGTTCATTTGCTGTATTATTGTGTAGTGTAGATCTTCGGTGTTCTGAAATCATCCCTTAACATGAAGCTTGAAGTTGTGAGTTGCTGAAGGCAATGCTGTCTATTTGTATAGGCCTCTTGCAGTTATTACATAATCGCCTGATCTCAATTTGAGCTGAATGCATTTATTTTGCATAACTGCTAGAATAATCTCCATGCATCTGTAAATAAAAATAGCTGGATGAAACGTCAGTGGCATTTCTATCACTCTTTCTACCATGTAATGTTAGACTTGCACACATTAAATGACGTCATCTTTTTACACTTATGAAAAGATCTGTACCACCAGCCTTATTTGTACCTCACACATCTGCTCATGCGCAGCTTTACACTTCAGCATATTTTATGACCGTGCCTGATTGTGTGCCACTTCTTTTCATCTTAGTATTTTTCAAGCTACTGGATGTCTCTATTTCCTACGGGATCAATAAAGTACATCTATCTTTCTATCTATCAATCTTTTTTTTTTATTTGTTATTTTGACACTTACAGCCCTGCCTGATCCCATTAATATTTCTTTACATAACATTGGGTTCATTTTGCGGACTGTTTGTGTAATTTCCACCCGCCCAAAATGGTGTATTCCTATTTTAGATTCTTTGTGTTCTCTGTCTGTTTAATAAAATTCTGCATAGTGCCTGCACTTGTCTTGTTGGGTACCCCAGTTGGGATGGGGTGACTGTCCCTGACAGCTGCCACTATTTATGGTGCAACAAACTCAATAGATTATGCCAACTGGACAAACAACTAGAGAAATCTTTTCTCCTTGTTTCTGATCTGGAGTGTGTAAATATGGCTGAAACAAATGCAAAATATCTATTTCACCTCATTAGTTTATACTTCTATTTCAGATATGGGATATTTAGGTACAGTAGTGGGGAGTAACTAGTGTTTAACAGTGTTATGTAGTTAAATTACAAAATGAATGTAATCTTACACTGAACAAAATGTCATTAAATAAAATGAAACGAAATGGCAGAATGAATGGATCAGGTGGTGCGAGTAAATGTGGTGCAGTGTACGCATGCTCAAATGTTGTGCATGTGCAGAGGTGGGAAGTACAAATCAGGCAGGTGGTCTGGATCGTGTAGTGACAACACTAACTGATTATCTCGAGGTGTTCTTATTTGTCCTTTTTTTTTTACAAAGTATAAAGCAAACGTTCTTTATGGTCCATGCTATGCTAATTAGTAGCTCTTCATAAGGCGCTTGCATATTACTAAACTCTGATTAGGTTAACGCTATAATGGTGTTATGAGACAAATTGTTAATCTTAATTATTTGTACGCCTATCGTAAACTAAAATGTCATTATTGTGACAGCCCTACTTGTAGAAGTATGTGAGGTGCACTTCAGTTTGGGTGTGTTTTTTTGTGTGTGTCTGATTTGGTCCTTAAGTTCAAAACTTACAAACAAGCACGTACCAATGATACAATCAGATGTCTGTCAAGCTGGAAGTTGTCTTTCCTTTCACTGTTAGGCACTTGCTTAATGGGTTGGGGTGAGAGTGGTTTCATTGTGAGGCATTTTGCGGTGTGCCAAGCCTAAACCTGGCTGCTTTCTCACCAGTACTCCTCCTTAATGTTTTATTTAAAATTATTTTTGTCAGTTTTTTGGTGATAGGCCTATTGTAAAAGCAATGGCTGTTAGCCAGTAGTCTGGTAGGCTTGATGTTTGCAGTGCTTCATTAAATTAGTTGGGCAGTTAATTTGTTCTGTGTCTTCAGTTTCATAGAATTTTAGACAACTCTGAGATTTTGATTTCTTTTTTTAATACTTATCTGAATTTTTACTGAATGGTACTAAATGGTTTAAAGCTATAGAACGTGATTTTTGTATGCTGTGCGGAGAGTGTAAGGTTTAATGTTAGGTTTGCGCTTGCCACTTTATTTTCATGTTGCGTGTGTAAACCCTGAATGCTGATTGTGGTAGGAAAACATACTAGGTGTGCCCTCCCCCAGGCTGCTGTTTGAAGGTTGGTGTGTTATGTGAAAGATGACAACATGTTCAGCTGATTCTAGTAGTGAGAGTATAGCCTTCAAAATTCCAAAACCTGAAGGGCTTCTTGCTTGTTCCCTGCTATTTATGTAACTGGTGAAATTACCACTAACTAATGTAGAAATGGCACTTAACGAGTGTTTCTGTGGCCTCTATGGTGTCCTTTTACATCTGTACTGACATGATTGTGTACCTTTTACCATCTGAGGTTGATCAACAAGCTTATATATTGTAAGCATGGCTGTATACAGACTGTTTGTAATTGAGAATCATGGGTGTCCAATGTAGTAATGCTTACTGCCAAGTAAGGGTAGTCCCTCTGTCCTTGAGTTTCAGAGCCAGAGGGTATTTTTTGTGTGTGTGTATGTGTGGTGGGGGGATGGGGTTGAAATGGCCTTCTGAATGGTTTATAAATCAGAATCCTCATTGTCCAAGTACTTACCATTTATGTGAAATTTGTGCTTGGCTGATAAGACTGAGGGAGGAAAACTTGTGTGCTTTTTGTTGGTGGCATAGTAGCTTGGCCTCCCTTGGTAGGAGGGTAGGTTTGATGGCAGTTATGATTTGTTCTTGGGTGCTTGTAGATGTTCTGATTTTAATACAGAGCTCTCACCCTTCTGGCATTCCTATGTTGATTGGATTATCTAGGCAAGTCTGCACCTCTGGAAACAGATCTAGGCTACCAAATTTTAAATACCTCCCTTATTCCAACACGAATTTTAGCCCAGATATTGTTGCCCCCCCCCCCCTTGCTAGCATCACCCTTTTCTGTTCTGTTGCAAAGAATTAACTTGCATTGGTTGGAAATGTCAGACATTTTCGGAGGTTTTGTAGCACGATGCCCTCTTAGTTTATTTTGAGCTAAAGCCTGGGGGTGGGGTGTGGAGTGGGAGATGACCTTAACTAGAGGTGCACTGATCCCACTTCTTCAGTGCAGGTATGATCCCGATACCTGAACAGAGGGTATCGACTAAGTACCAGTCTACCAGAGCACTTTTTAAACTAGTAAATACAAATGGGGGGAAAATGTATGCCAAAAAAGCTTATTAGACTGCTAGTAGCATGCATAACGTACTGCTTCTCCTCGTTTGTACATCGTACGAATTTTTAAAGCATTTTCAGTTCAATTTCAATGTCTTCCAAGTGAGGATATGCAAGTGGTAAATGCAAAAATGCCCCATAATTTCTTCCACTTGCAACAGCATCTTTTACATTTTGTTGTGATAGCAGCCCTTAGTGTATCACAAGCTGTAGTAAATGCACAAAGCAACCCAAGCTAGCGACTCCCAAATTATCCTTTTGCTTTTTTCATATTACTTGCATTTCTTCGTGCAATTCTGTGCGCTTTCCTCTAGTGGGATTTTCCACTAAATGCTACTTCCACCTCAAACGTTTTTACAAAGATTGCTGTGGTGCTAGTTGTCTCAAGCATAAAATGCTTCTTGGTTGCAGACGTGTTGCATAAGTTTGCAAGCATGCAAGTGTAATTTTGTCACCCTTTTATCTGACGTTCTTGCGCTCCTACTGCAAAGGATATGCATGTGATGTCACAGCATGCCGAAGAAAATGCGCTCACACTGACTGAGTAGCAAGTAGACTGAATGGCAGCGTTGGATTTAACTTGAATGCCGTGAAAACATGAAATAAGAGAGCTGAAATGTGATTTCTTAGCTCCTATTTCTTGTATAAATTGATTTTATCTCTTTACAGACTGCTGAAAATTTAAATATCTGATTTGGGTCGATCACCTATGGCTGATACCCAATCCCTCTAAGTACGGATCACGAATATCGGATTGGTGTACCTCTAACCTAAACATTTATAATGATACGGCACTACTCTGAGGCACAGCAGTCCCCCAGATTCTGTCTTATGTAGTTCTGACCTCTGTGGCAGGTGCTGTGCTAGATTAGTGCTCTAGGAAATTTCAGTGCTTCACAGAGCAGCAGAGGTTGCTATTGATTATCTCTGCCATATATAGGCATGTGAGGACCCTGGCTGCTTATTGGCCAGCTGCAAGACATGCTTCCTTTTTATTCCTTCCTGGTTGGCGTGGGTGCTTAAGCAGGGAAGCAAAGCTCCCTTAGGCAGTTGGTAGCAGCTGCTGAGGTGAAACCTTCAAGGTGTCTGTCTGGGTCTGTCCTCAATTGGAAAGAGGCAGATGTATGTGCATGGAGCCCACACAGTGCTGCATTTCATGGAAACCCGTAAGAAAATGCATATGGTTTCAGGATGTAGTGGCACATTTAATCGGTATGTATGCCATGTAGTGTGGATCAAGAACAGCTCAGTTTCTGGTTTTCTCTAATCGAGCCATTCTTATTCTGTACATTTACATGCACAGCTAAGTCGAGCTACAGTTTTAGTTAGTCTAGGCAGTGTAATCGGACTGTGGTCCTTGTCCCAGTATACATGCACGGGAAGGGAGTCGATTTATTGACTGATGTCTGCAATAAGTGGCGATATGTACGGCTGCAGCTATCGATTTATTTTAACAATCGAGTATTCTATTGATTTATTCCATCGATTTTAATCGAGTAATTGGATAAGAAATACTTTTTGTCTTATTAGAGTAGTAGTAACTATTTTGAAAGGGAAAAATAGATGGGTCTCTTAAAATGAACAACTCATGGGTTTCCTTTTTAGGAACATTTTTAATGATTGAACTACATACAACTACTGACAAAGGAACTAAACCCTTTTAGTGCAAATAAAATTACTGAAAAAATATATACATATCTTAAACTAAGGTATAATTTAAAATGGCCTTTACACTCTGTATTCTTGTATATTTATAGGAGTTATAAAAAAAGTTCTGACAGGACTGTATATCCTGGATGAGGAAGTGCATGTTCATGTGTGTGTTTAACTTGTATAGCTGTACTGTAGCCTTGCTGCTGTGGAAGACAAACGGTAGTGGATGGTAGCAGCTGAAAACATCACTTTCCTTTACCTTTCAGCTTATTGAACAGCTGGTTTGATTAAGGACTCTCGCCAGCCTTTTCCAGTAAAGATTTAGTAGCAATTACAAGCACTGCTGTTTTTCTTCACTCCACTTGAGTTCACCATCTCTGTAACAGAACCGTCTCTTTGCTCTTTGTTAGTGTATAGACAGGCTCCAGCTCCATGTTAAACTACGAAAGCATCATTTTCACTGCTGTGGTCTTATCTGTTTTTCTTGAGGAAAAATAGGGCCTGCTTGTGAAACGCTCGTGCTTACCTTGTATTCGTTTCACTCTGTGGACTGGATGCATAGACGGGGCACTTTCTGTTGAGATGTTGAATCATCAACGTTGTGCTATTGTGTTAAGCTAATTCGGTTTTACAATGGACACACTGTACAGTATTTTAGTTTTTCTTTTGTTCGAAATGGTCCCAAATTTTACACATTTCATCTTTTTCTCTGACTTTCCTCGCTATTTTCCCTGTCTTCCTCCATTACGTAATCCAATCAAACCTGCTACACGTAATGTAGCGTAAGCTGCGACAATAATCCTCCGAGTGAAACACGCTGATCACTAAGCAGTACATAGTCATGCGGATTACACAAAGCATCGAAGCAAAGAATTTGCATCAAGGATTTATTTTTGTAATCGAGTTATTCGAGTTACTTGATGAATCGCTGCAGCCCTAGTGATATGGCTCCTTTTCTGTTTCTTAGTATTGGGCCTTTTCCGGGTGACCTATTATGTCACAGATGTAAAAAAAATAAATAAAAATCAATAATGGGCACCTGGACAAATTTAGTGACACAAGCTTTAATTGGTCGGTGAGAACAGATATAAGGTCAGCATCGCATAAAAGGAAATAGTGTTGTGTAATTCATTATGCCAGCACTGTGTTAGAAATTTAAAAAAAAATGTATACTAGATAATCTTGAAAAGGAATAATCATTAGAATTGCAAAACTTGCTGTTTTTTTCTTTGACAGAGTAAAAATGTTTTAGTGAGACAAGCTCCCTGTGCTATAATATCCAGACCAAATTGAAAGTAAGAAAAAGCCTGATGTTAAACTAGCTGACTAGCGACGTAAGAACTTGATGTGCATAACAATGGTGATTTTTGTACCAATATCACACTTTGTCCTGTCCTCTGCTATGCTCTAAGCTGCTTCCGTACCAGCTTCTTGTTACTTCCGGGTCAAAGCCCGGCAGGGGAAACCATGGAGCATCCACTGAGCACCTAGGCCAATTTAGTGCGACTGAGCATAAGCTTGCAGTAGTAAGTCAACTTCCAATCGCATTATCTGGGCGTCTTACTCCAACTACAAGACATTCAATTTAGTACGATTTCAGTCAGACCGACATGTTTGCATGTACTTTTAAGAGTGCAGTTTTAGTCGGACTAACACACAATAATTTGATTTCTTTAGTGTGCATGTAAAGGTACTGACTGTTATATCCAGTGTTTTGGGGAGGGGGGGGGTGGCTTGCATTGAGGCCCGTCTGTTTGGCACACCAGTCCAACTTGTAGTCCAGGCCCACAGCATAACCCTGCTACCCCAAATGTCCAGCCTCTGTTCTTCATGGCTGACCTGGCTGCCTTATTGTCCTCAGAAAGGTAACGGGAGCAGGGGAGTAAAGGGCTGCTCGTGTTTTTACCTGACTTGATCTCCATTCTACTGCTGGCCAATGCTTGTGTGTCACCCTTCATATCTGTTCTGGGCTGTTCAGTAGTCCACAGGATGAAATCCTAGTTTTCGCAAAGGGCTTTTTGTCCTCGTTTGTTCAGTTTTAGTAACTGCAAGTTGGTGAACTATAGTGCCATTGACTCTGTTGCAGCCTTTTCTGTTATCATGGAGGGCCTGATTCCTCCTACAAGAGTCTTACACCTGCTGGAAGTTCAGCTTTTCAGGTGTGTAGCAATACAGTGACTCGTGGGATTAACTCTGGATTAGGGGTGTAACAGTCCACAAGATTCATGGTTTGGTATGAACCGTGCTTTTGGGTTCACATTTCGGTACAGCAAGGAAAACACAAATTTATTTTGAAATTTATTATACATGAAGCTAAGAACAGATGTTGACAGATGCATTGCCTTTGGTTGACACGTCTTTAACATAATCCAAATAACCATCTGTTTTGTAAACATACATTTCTAAAACTTAATCAAAATATAACTGCATTACTCTCATAATGCTCTCAATCCCTGCTGTGTTCTTTGCTGCATAGTGTGATCGCATATACATAGCAATAAGCGTACCTATATAGCCGCTTTTTTTAATTTCTTGCAAAAGTGCCTTAAATGCCATAGGGAGACTAACTTGCTCTGGTCATACACACGATCAGGTGATCATCTCAGATCAGGTAGCATGTTGGATGCGTTTCCAGCAACATAGCTGACAGTCAGTCTTGGTCTTATCAGTTACTCTTTCTGGTAATGGTGTAATTTATTGGGAAACTGAAATGTTCTCAAACTGCTTGTTTGTGAGTGACTGTTACTAGCCCTAGTGTACCCAACTCACAGCTGCAGTTAGCCTGACATTTACCCTCTTTAACATATATTTGTTAGTTTAGGTTCCGCTCTTGTCAATTGTATTAGTATGTATTATCATGCATGCCAAACCAGAAATGATGCACAGAATGGCACACAACAAATGTGTACCATTACTGCCCTGCTTTACATTGATCTGAAGAAAGTGGAGACCAGTGAATGGTGGGGGAGCCCAGCTAATCTCTAGGCACATTTTTGGTGAAATAATATAAGCCAAGTGTTCAGTTTGCCATATCCAACTCATGCATCAGTGTCTTGCTCTTCTGTAAATTGTGTGCCATAGCTATGATAGTGGATGTCTTGTACATGGTTTATAGGAAATATAGTTTCAATAATTTTGATATTCCTAGTGCGTAGGGAAAGAGACCTACATTGGTGCTTATTTGACAGCTTAATTTCTGTGTGCTGTCTACAAAATATTGACTTTGTCTTCACAGTAGTAGGTGCCAGTATGGTGCTAGGTGTCCAATTCCTTTAGCGAGCTCTGAAACTGGAGTTCAGTGGAAACATGCTGTTCTTGTTATTAAAGTAGGCTGTGGATTATGTAAGAAGGGAAGAGGAGCTGCTCAGGTAGCTGCAGAGGCACATGTTTCCCCTCGATCTATCTTTTGGGATTTAAGCAGACCCAAGTCAGCGCTACACAGCCAAACATGGATTATAGAAGCAGTGATATGTGTGTCTGCTTTTAATGGGCAAGTACTGCAATATGCTCTGTGGAAGGTGGCTTGTGTGGAGTTGACCTGGTGCAGCTAATAATGCAGCTGGGATCTCCATATGTATTTTTGGCCATGATGCCTTTCTGTTTAGTGTTGGGTTTTTTTTTTTGATGGCAAAGTCAGCTTTCCAACAGCAGATGGGCTGTTACTAGGCAGCAGTGTAGGGGCCTGACAGGTGGAGGCCTGCTCTCTTTGGACTGAGCGGGAAATGGTACATCTGAAATTTCTGCTTGAAATGCTGCAGCTCTGATCATTCATTCTGCAATGTTAACATTCAAGATTGAGAATGTCCATCATTCATTTAGGCCTAAGTATTTGCTGAACTTTAATTTTCTTAATGTGTTAATACTGAATAAATTTGTATATTTTCATAACCTGCCCAGTATGACTCTCTCACACTAAATGACAAGTCATTCTGGCTGTGCTGTCGCTATGCTGCACGAAACAGGCTGTACCAGGAACCACGGCTGGGGTGGGGCTCAAGACAGTGTGGGATGCGGAGCATTCAAACTTGGGATGCATCTACTTAAGCAGAAGTTTCAGGTTGTGTACTGCAGTGGAAATATTTGTGTGCCTTTTGCAGTTTCAGTAAGTAGTAAAATTGGGAACAGACGTGTTGTGTTTCTTGTGCAGTGTCATTTTAGAGCAATTTTCTTTGAATACGGTGATCCCTTTTTGTCGTGGTATAGATGTGTGCTGCTTTCTCTCAGTAAATGTCACATTTTCTGTTCTCTCTAATGTGTTGTAATGGTTGTCGCCCTGTTGCGTGCTTTGCCTGATGTTTTGACAACGACATTGGCATATCTAATTGCCCCTTTTCCTCACAGTGGAAACCTGATACCTGAACTGCCCTGATCCTGGCCTGAGCAGAGTGTGTTACACTGGAGGGAGGAGCCAAGTGCCTTGGAGATGTGAATTAATAATGACTTCCTACAGAGCTGCCCCCTACAGGGAACCACGGAAACTGCCCTCCACCCTGCACCCAGCCTGGAGGTAAACACCCTCTCCACCCACAAAATTCATTTCTCTTTCTGGCATCACCCATATTCATTTATGCATACAATAGTACTTGAGTGAAAATTTCTTTATGTATTTTAAAAAACCTACTTGCAGTACTGCTGGTATTATTCTTGAATTGGTCTGTATTTTTCATTGAGAAATGTGTTAAATTCCATATCTGTTTTCTCCCAAATTATTTCAGTAATCAACGGAGGTAGGGTCAAGTGGCGATTTTGCTCCAAAAAAACCCTGACATGGATTTAACTGCTGGAATTTTTTAATGCCAATATGGCAAGCTGTCATAAGAAATGACTTCCAAATATCAGTATCCCAAAAATGTCATGGATGGTGAGATTAGTGAGGTCATAATAAATTCCATCTTTGTTGTGTTTGTGTTGAAAGGAAAAACTGGAACTGTTTCCAGGAACAATTTCCAGGCAAGAGGCACTCAAACGTCCAGCATGTCTGGAAGTGCTCTGAAAGTTATTTGCAGCTTTAGTAACGTTGGTCAGTGCTGGGGGCTGTTACACCCCAACCCCCCAAACCTGAATTGCGCTACCCACTAGCTTAAGTGGTTCAGTGAAAGCAGACAGTTTCATTGAAAACGCCTGCAGCAGTTAGACCACAATACCCACAAGCTGCAGTAGGGACGCAGGCAGAGCCAGGCACATGGTCTGGGCTCCAGTGAGGTCCTGGTACAGCTGCTAAAGCCCCCTTTGTGCTGTCCTCCAGGCAGGCCCGTCTAACAGTGAGTCACCCTCACGCTGGGCCCATTAAGACAACGCGTACCGCTGATTTGATGTGGAGCCAGATGGGTGTGACCTTTCACATGATGTGATTCGGCCCACCATCTTGTTCTTCTGCTATTCCATTTCTGTGTCTGCCCCTAGTAATGGACGGCTGACAGTGAGGAGCGTTTCTGCGGGCCGTAGGGGCACGTTGCGCTTAGAATGGACAGCACTGAAGCAGCGAAGTCTCTGCTCTGACGGCCTGTGTGACTGCACACTGACCGAAACCCTGTAGACCTCATAATCAGTCCCTGAGCTCGCTGTCAGCTCTCTAAGCTGCGCCTTGGTGCTCCTCTGCTGGGTGTCTTTGCAGTGACCTTCCCCAGGGACTCGAGTTGGTTTCGGGTGGCAGCTGTCTGCCGTTCATTGGCCTAAGCTTTGGCAAGGCTGTTTTTAGTCACTGTGTGGAGTCGTGGACCTGGAAATATTGAGGCTGTCTGTCTGAGGTGGCTGCATCCTTTACTACCTCCATTTGTGGATCATTTTCTTAGCATATGCCCGAAAATTTCTCTGTTTACATAAATGGGAAAAAGAGTCAATATGAAAGACTTGCAGGTTGTGTATTATACTGAGGACAGTTCTGCATTGCCTTTGCATGCCCAGTCAGAGTATTTAGAAAGATGGACACACATCACAACAGTGCAGATCTGCTTCCATTCTGGCACATTTAGCTGTTGAGGTACTCTTGCCCACATGTGTGCTTTCTGTTTAATATAAATCTGCCTCCCACACTCTTGGGTATTGCGTGAAAGGTCTCGTCCCTCGCTTGCGTGTAGTTCTGCACTCAGAAGTAGCGAGCTGGGTTCGAGGTGAGCGCAGGAAATGCTGGCCCATCCTTTTGGCTTTGTTTGCTCATGAGAGCTCACCGTCTGCCAACATGGTTGGAATTCTTTATCCTTTGGGTCTGTGAGGCAGAAGACGATGGAAGAGTGTGTGTGTGTGTGTGTGTGTGTGTGTGTGTGTGTGTGTGTGTGTGTGTGTGTGTGTGTGTGTGTGTGTGTGTGTGTGTGTGTGTGTGTGTGTGTGAGAGATTAATACATTGTTACACAAAGTACTAATTTCTACACTTTTTCTTTGTGTGTCTTGTTTACCAGCAGGATAAAGAGATTTTATATCCATTTGAGGCTGTGGCCTGATTTGTAGTTGGCTTACAGGTGCACCTTCAAAGTAAACATTTTAGATCGTTGTCCATGTTACTGACAGACAGGAACTTCAAAAAGAGACTGGTCTTGATGTGTTATTTCTGGTTGGTATCCCATCCCTGGGGAAGGGGATGGGTGAGTCATGGATTTACAAGCCTGTCATAACTGCCAGCCTGCCTCTCCTTGCAGTAAACTGCAGAGATGACTGATTGCATCATAGCTATAGTTGTTGAATAGCCCCATTCGTGTCTCCCTATGGGTGTGTCATTTTAATTTCTAAGGGGGCTGAAACCATGATAAGCTTGTGCTACAGCTTAAATATCTTCTCCTGGAATCCTAGTGTTACCTAGGATTGAGGGTGGGTAGCTTCTGAGCAGCACGCTGCCTTGAGGTTTGTGCTGTGCCTCCCTCTGCCCCAAGTTGGGAGATTTGAATTCCACCTCCGTTCTGGGTTTCTGCAGTTTGCCTTTTCTCGCAGAAAGAACCTGTGTGCTACCGGGGACACTGGATTCCTCCCACAGGGTGAAGAGGCAGAATTAGGCTAATTGGCATCCACGTCCTCTAGTGCTGTCCCAAACGATTATTCTTCAAACGATTTAATCTAGCAATTTTTTTAGATTATTCAACTAATCTAACAACAAATTTTTGATTAGTCATTTAATACAACAATTCACCCCCACACACACAATTCTGAAATTCTCATTAACATTTCAATTTATTAAAACATTTCTTAAACATTAGAGCATTAACAAAAATGGCAAATCTTAAGAGATTCAATAGGATTTCTATGTTTGACTGAAGTTAATCACTGCAATGGTTTTTGCTTAATTATTTCAGTACATCAATTTGACTTTAATGTTGAAATAGATGCTAAGACATGGAATAATTTATAATAAATAGAGAAATGTGTTTCTAACAAACACTAGCAAAGGTAGCTTGTAGTTAAGCTTACTTCAGTGAGCAAGGAACGATTTAGGCTACAGTGTGTAAGAGTAGTCGTAAAAAACTTTGGTAGACCGCATGCGATCCTTTTTTGTCGCGTTTCTTCAGAGGCTGGTAGATACAGCCATGTTGTCTCGTACGTGGGGGGGGGGGTCTATAATTGATATAGTTGTAACTTTTTATTTTGAATGAATCGTGCCACTGGTCCAACAAATAAAATATTGTAGCTCTCCAGTGGCGAAGAGATCATCAGGTGGACAGTAAAGTTCAGTTATTAGTAGACTGTTTTATTGCGCTATTCTTAAAAGGACAGCGTTAACGTGCTCCCGAGGGGATAAGGTACTTTTCCCTTACGATTAGCTTATTATGTAGTTACAAAACATTTACGTAGTTTCACATAACATGTCGACACAAATATTCCATGGCAATGCATTTTTATAATACACATTGTCGATTTATGTCGAACAGTCCTCCCAGCCCTAGAGTCCTCTGTGTATGCAGTGCGTGGTGGTGTACCTGTCTGAGTGGGGCCCCTGGGGTTATTGTTTTCTGGGGTGGGGTCTTGGATTTAATAACAGGCTGACAGAAGAACTGATTTTGCTTGGTGCTGGCACATGTCCCTTCACATGGGGATGTGGCTTCGAGCTTGTCTGAACACCTTCTGGCAGTTAATGCTGACCAGCACCCCCACCCTTGTTCCTGCTGTGTTAGGATATGTGCTGGCCCCACCCCATAACCCCAGAATGCCATCCCAGATTTGGTTACAGTAACGTGCCCCCCCCCCCACACACACACACACACACACCCACCCCCACACACTGGCCTGAGGAATGCCTTATAAGCACTGCTCTGCGAGGACTCCAGCTTCCCATCATGTCCCTGGCACCTGGGCCTCTGTCAGCTGAGCGATTCTGCACAGTCCCCGCAGGGTTGAGTCCTCAGTACCTCCATTGCTCATTGGCAGCTGCAAAAAACAGTTTTGTTTTTAATGGCCAGCCTCTGTAACAGACCTTCTCTTTGCCCATCGTGCTTCGGATGACAATGTTGCCATACTGGAGTGCAAACTGACACTCATTATAATTTCCTATTATGTGGTGTCATTTTGCAGCCAGCTGTTTCCTTGGATCTTGCACATTTGCATGTCTAAACACTACAGTAGATTTTCAGACACTATGTTCCTCTGTAGGAACCAGCAGGAATTCAACACCCAGCCAAGCTGTGTTCTGACCAAGCAAAACAAAATATAGGTTTAAACAGATCAGATTACACTGTACTGTGAATAAAACTTTAGAATCCCATAGTTAGAAAAATTCTGTGTGCAGAATAAGGTATCCTCTTGATTTACACACTGATATGGTTTGTGTAGATGAGATGAGGCTGAACTACTGACACACACACCCCTCCCGTGGGGCGAAGAAGAGGAATTGTGCCCAAAATACCCCCTTTTACCTCACTGGAGAACAGGAAGTGTCCACCGGTGCCACATCATCCAATGAAATGTTTTCCTAAGGGAAAATGATTCCAGGAAAATGGCTGGCAGAGGGGTTTCCCTCCCATGCCATAGAGGTGCTGAGAGCCAAGTGTGCAGCATGCTAGATAAAAGGCAGGGGGTTCGTTTCGCCTTATCTGCTATGGCTGTCTCTGGCTTTCTGGGAGCGCCTGCTGTGTGTCACAGATGGGCTATTTCCCAAATGTCATTCTGTGTGTCTGAGTGCACAAGACTGAGAGGACATTGTGCATAATTTTATGTATGTAAAAAAAAAAAACTGCCAGGTTATTGGTTAGATTTTGTGTGTTACATTGCTCAAGCAGCATCGTGACTATGCCTCTCATTCTCTAAATTCCCCAGGTTCACAAACATGCATCTAAAATCATACCCCAAGTTCCAGAAGAAGGAACTTCAACTGGAATCAAGCCATGAGAACACAAGAGGCCTTCATGTCGGCCAGCAGGGGTCTCAGAGGACCGATCACAGCATGTGTCAGCAGTGTTCCCTGGGGGGTGGCATAGTTGGCAGACGCCCCCTTGGGGTAATCTCCCCCAACACCCTCTGCAGCAGTAGTGCCAACACATTGACGTCGAAGGCAGCTGTGGAATCTTCATGTGGTGCGCGCGGCCGGAATGGAAAGGCTTCCTCAGTCAAGATGCTTACCAGCTCCTTGCTGCTGCTTTCTCCCATGTCGGGGAACGAGCTGAGCTCCAGCCCCGAGCAGGACAGCGAGGGGCCCCTGGACATCTGGGCGGTCATCAAGCCTGGCAACACCAAGGAGAAGATTGCAGTTTATGCAGCACAGCAGTATAGCCACGGCACCGGCCAGCCCGCCTCCATCGGGGGCGGCGCTCCCAGCTTCCGGACGGTCATGAAGGTGAAAGGCTGCTGGGAGGTGGAAGGATCTATTGCCAAACGGAGGAAGTGGTGTCAGGACCGGGACAAGCAGCAGACCCTGGCACGGCGGGGCAGCATGCCCAAAGTGCAGTCTCTGGATAATGGCCGTGCGGAGCATAAAGAGCTGGTGTGCCGGGAAGGCGATGGCGAAGAGGGGTCCAAGACCTTGTCTGTGGTGGAGATTGTGGCCTACTTTGACCAGCAGGTGGGCCGTGCCAAACCCTGCTCCATGCGTGCCTCTGGCAACGATCCCCTGTCCAAGGTAGATTTACCGCCACCACTCGACCAGCCAGGGGGACAGAATGCTCCTGAAAACCGGGCGGAGGTGGGTGAGGGCATCCGCGTTCAGGAAATGGTGGCGAAGTTGGAGTCTGAGTGTCTGAAGGAGCAATGTGAACGTGAAGCCGGAGGCCTGAAACGCAGTGGCAGCCTACGGAGGAACGTGGGCCGGGTGCTGCTAGCGGAAACTGAGGCCCGGCCGGAACCCACGGCCCAGCCCAATCGGGACAGGGGTCTCCAGGGCCCCGGAAAGGAGCCTGGCAGCGCATCCACCGAGCCACCAAGCACAGCTTACAGGATGGGCTCCACGGCAGCGGATCCGCTCCGTGCAGGCGGGGCACTTGTGCCGAGACTCGGGGATGGCAGGGTCAGCAGGGGAGAGGGCCAGGAGGGAAGCAGGGTAGAGAGTGAGTCCTGCCTCGGACAGCGCCAGGAACCGCTCCCGGGCAGGCTATTTTTCACAACACCACCGCCATCCACGCTAGAGCAGCTGGCCCTTGCTCCGGTTGCAGAGGAAGCCTCTCCTAGGGACGTGCTGCCCCCCGAAACCTCTCTGTGTGACCTTGCGACACCCCCCTCAGAGGGAGAGGGCCACGAAAGAGCAGACACGGAGGTAGAAGTAGAGAGCGATGGTGACTCAGTCAGTCCTGAACGCTCACACTTCCCTCTCCGCCGAATGGTCTCCCACAAGTTCCTGGAGATGCGTTTCAAGATCCAGCTCCTCCTTGAACCCCAGCAGTACATGGCCATCTTGCCCCACCACATCATAGTAAAGATCTTTGGCCTCCTACCCACGGAGACCCTCGCTGCACTCAAGTGCACCTGCCACTACTTCAAGTTCATCATCGAGAGCTACAGCGTGCGGCCGGCCGACTCGCGTTGGGTGTGCGACCCGCGCTACAAGGACGACCCCTGCAAGCAATGCAAGAAACGCTACGGGCGTGGCGACGTCTCCCTCTGCCGCTGGCACCACAAGCCCTACTGCCAGGCACTGCCCTACGGGCCCGGCTACTGGATGTGCTGCCACGGCACCCGTAAGGACACACCAGGCTGCAACGTGGGCCTCCACGACAACCACTGGGTGCCTGCCTTTCACAGCATGAACGTGCCAATGTACAAGAAAGCCAGAGATGTCGAGGAAGACTCGTAACAGACAGGGAAGGGCCTGGGCTGGTGCTTTTAATCTCGAGGGCTTATGCGTTGCCGTGCGTTCTGTATCTCTGTGTGCTGTGTGCATGTTGCGGTAAGTCAGATTTATTTTTTATTATTTTATTTTTCTGCCAGGTTGACTAGGTTGCTGATGCTAATGAGGACTTGCTGGACACCCCTCTCCCCCCCATCCCAGTGTACCTATGCCAAGCTCTCCTCTGCTCCTCTATGGAGACGGTCAGCACTTTAAGCTCGCATGATGAAGTTCCTCAGTGTTCAGTTCTGGTATTGCTTGCTCTCATCAACAGTCAATCAATTTCGATGAGATTCTGTTGAACCTTAACACCTTGGGTGGGGAATGGGGTAGGGGAGGCTCAAACTTGCCACTTTTTCAGCTATTTAAAAAGTACTGCATTTATCTTTAGTGTGTCAACAGGTGCATTGCCCAGTGCCGGTTAACAGCAGCAATAAGGCCATGATCTCATTATAAAAAAAGCACCCCCTCTACTCACCCCCAAAACCTTGTGTTCTTATCAGCCCTGCCTAGATCAGTCATGGATGTTAGCAAGACAGCCTGAGGTTTTCTTCCTAGAATGCGTGAAGCTTGTTCTGAGCCCTGTTGTGTTTACACTGTATATAATGCAAAATAATATATCAATACAGGGTCAGGCACTAGCAATAAGTGACAGATTCTATCATTAGTAAGTGGAATTTTTTTTAAAACCCCCCCAATTATGTACATATTTAAGAAATGACCTATAGTTTTGTGTGTGTGTGTGTAAGTATGTATGTATGTGTGTATGTACATAATATAGTTCTGCCGCTGGCCCAGCTGCATATTCCCTGAAGTTCTTGCATCCATTTACAGTGTTTTTATAGTTTTCCCATTTTTTTTGTGTTTTCTCCCTTGCATATGATCCCTGTCAGAAGGGAGACTTAAATGCATGAAGAGGGGTTGCACTCCTCCGTTGGCTATAACTGGACGTCATCTGGGGGGTAGAATAGCGAAGAATAATATTCAGAAAAAGAATGTATTTTTTAAACCATTGTACAAACTTCCTCATATGAGATTCTGCCTTTGCAGGCAATTTACTTCAATAAAGCGTGTGTATTTCTAAAGGTTTTGTCAGGTAGTGTTCTGCCTTGCACTCACCACTGTTTCTCACACATGCGCGCACACACTGTTATCCTGTCACTGATGTTGTCAGAGTTGTCATGGTAAAAAGATAACGGCACAGAGAATGACTGTGAAATTCCTTCACACCAGGAAGTAGGGAGGGGATTCTGCCTTAATGGGCAGATTGAGTATTATTGTCCATCCACCCCTCTCCTAATTCATAATATGGTCTGTTTGGAATTTTTAGTAAAAAAATGTTTTAAACACTTCATGCTAGTGTGTTTTTTGTGTTTTTTTTTTTTTTTTTTTTTTGCACCCCATGCGGAGAGTCTGGGAAGTGCTGTGTGGCATCATGCAGGTTAAGATTTTGATTATTTCTGGGTAACACAGTTGATTGTCCAGGTTTGCCGAGCACTGCACTGCACCATTACAGTGACTTTCGGTGTAGTAATTACCCAAAGGGTCATTTGTTGTAGGGATCTGAAATTGAAGCACCAAAGGCTGCAAAAATCTCTTCAGTGTTCCGCTAAGTGTTCTGAATTCTACATGCATGTTAAGGATGGAAATATCAAAGGATCATTTTAACAGCCGGTTTGAATTGCTTCTTTCTGTGCACCTTGTTCACCCCCCCCCCCCCCCCAAGCGATTAATATTCAGTGTGGCCTTATCTTGAACTTGTGCAACAGTGAAAGTGGCTCAACATGAACGGGCAATAAAAAAACGATGCATTAAAACAATTGTGATGTTAATGTTTTTAACGGTGTGGAAGCATTAATATAACTTTGGGGATTTTGATCCAAGATACATTAGTACTTTGGATAGTATAAGTCAGGTAAGTTGCCACTCCCATGATCTAGGGTCTTTTAATCAGTTTCTAGGCATCTTAGAATGTGAAGTTCTCCAAAAATTAACACACTACCTTTGATGCCGTACTATTCTACCTTTAACCTGGAGTGTAAAACTTCTTGGGACTTTTCAGCATTATAGGGAGTTGGGTTCAGAAGGGGAAATTCAAAGCCTATGGTGAGCAGAGTAACCTTATGATTGGGTTAAAAAAATCAAATTAACTTGGTTTCAAATGTTTTATGGCAAAAAAAAATTGCATAATAGCCATACACCATTACAGAAAATGTGAATCTACCTATTCTGAAGTATTTTGAGCTTTTGCTGTGTACCCTTCAGTCCATTGAATGGACGTTATTTGTAGTACGCAGGTCACCTGTCGCTGACAACCTTCCACACAATATTGCTTGATGCAACAGAAACGTGTCCTTTGGAAGCAGCTTAACATCGCAGTTCAGATGACATTTGGAAGAGAATAGTATCATATATCCTCAAGACATGCCATGGCTTCCATAAGGTTAACATGGACATAACTATCTGGTTGATTGCTTAGACCTAATCTGTACCAAATGCTAACATGAAGATCCTTTGCTAGTACTAAAGTCAGTAGTAATTACCCAAGATAACACAGTGAATGTGACAGGTTCTAATGTTAAAAATAGCTTTAAAACAGGCCAAACATTAGGTCCAACACATCCTCATTTTGACAATTTTGCACTGGTGGGGTAAGCTGTAAATATTGCTAATTTTCTCTTCATAGTTGATTCAGCATTATGGCATCCATTGTCTACTCAAAATCTGTGGTGTTCCGAGTAGGTTTCAGAAAGATCCTGGTATATTGTTCTCAGAACATATTCAGTGCATAACTGTATTCAGATAATCTTATAAAAGGGGGATCCACAAAGTCACACCCTCCCACCTCAAACATATACACATGCAGTCTCATCAAAAGGCCCACTGGGGTCACAAAGGTGGCTAGGAGGGGAACTCGTTTGTGATGAGCCTCAACGCTGGCCTGTGTACGCCCGGAACCAGGAAGTGACGGAGGCAGCTGCTGAGGAGATCATGCCCCCGGCATTGCCCATGGGCTGTGAGGCCTGCATGGCGGTGCTCTGCGATAGGTCCATGGGCTGCGAGGGGATGTCGCAGAAGCGTGGGCTGGGAACCGTCTCCCAGTCCGTACCCAGGTCAGTCTCTTCATCAGTCACTGCCTCATTGCCGCTATCCTCTGCCTGACTGGCTGCCTCTGGTTCCACAAACTCCATGGAGTCCTCCAGGTCGGCACTGACCTCGAAGGGTCCCGTTCTAGGAGGGAAGAGTGCCGGGTTGGGAGCTCAGGTTTCCGCACACATAACACCACCTGCTTTGAGTATCAGCTTAGGCTATAACCTGGACAGAATGTTCCTATATTTTTTATATATTCAAAAATCTATGAAGATAGATTATCTAGAGCCGAGTTGAGACATTTGTTGGACTTAAAATTCAAGAAACATAGTGCATTCATGGGGGGGGGGGGGGGGGAATTATACTGCATATTATACACGCAGACTGTGTGCAGAAAAAAATCCTTTCCTACAATTCAACACCCCCCCCCCCCGACAGGCTGAAATTGATGCTGAAGGCACCTCTGGTGACAGGTTAACCAATGCCCTATAAGAGCAAGCTGTGGGTCCAGATGGAGAGCCGACCAAGCGAGCACACTAACAACACGCTCAGCGGAATGGAACGCTGCCACTGCAGAAAAAAAAGCTCTGCTCAGCAGGGGGGGGGGGGGGACCCTGCCTTCTATGACACAAACCATCCTGGATTTTTTTGACACCGTTTTACATTTGGGTGTTGGTATCTTTTCTAAATCACACTTAAGGGAACTGTACTAAGCTCCAGTTTAATTTGCCAGTTTGGATCACAGGGTATCGGCCTCCATTTGTTATGTTTAAAAACTATACAGATTCTTCTTCAAAAAGTTTTTTTTTTTTTTTTTTTTTTTAAATGTCAGAGTGACATGTGTCACAATCAAATATTACCCAAGGTTCCACTGCCTCACCTCACTTCACTCTGACATACTGGTTTTTGAAAGCATCCTTCTTACTTCAAGACTTACATTACTACTCTACTCTACTGACTGGAAGAAGTGAAGAGCAAACAGTACAGCAGAATGTATACTCTAAAGGTGCATCCTGCCTGATGGAACAAAGGATTCTCACCTGCCCAGGTTCTTGTTGTTAGGGGACACCAGAAACATGATGTTCCGCAAGGTGTGGTGAGGATGCAGCAGCTCACTTTCGACGTGCTGGTGATTCCAAGGACAAAATTAAACCACAAGCATTCATTCACCCAGTCATGTTTTGCACAAAGGCAGGGCCCCTCCTCAGACAAACAGGAAACCTTCAGTTTCAAGTCTAGGCGTTAACCTCTACCCTGTATATACACCCGAGTCTCACAACTCATACATTTATGTTTATCGCTGAATGTGAAGCCCTCTCTTTATGTGCACCATTCGTATAATTATACAATTAATTCATACACTATATGGACAAAAGTACTGGGACAGTATAGGATGCCACCTATGCAATAAGTCCTTTTTTCCTTGCTGGATATTTCACTGTCAACTAGGTGGTGATATTTCAGAGTGGTAGTATTTAGGAACAACAGAAACCCAGCCACAAAGTGGCAGACCACAAAGTAAGAGAGTGGGGTCGCCGAATGCTGAGGCGCATAGTGCGTAAAAGTCGCCAAAGCTCTATTGACTTAACTGCAGAGTTCCAAACTACCTCTGGCATTTACTGCAGCACAAAAACTGCACCAGGAGCTTCATGGAATGGGCTTCCATAGCCGAGCAGCTGCATACAAGCCTCATATAACCAAGTGCAATGCCAAGCGTTGGATGAAATGGTGTAAAGCACACTGACACTGGACTCCGGAGCAGTGGAAACATGTTCTCTGGAGTGACGAATCACGCTTCTCTGTCTGGCAATCCAATGGATGAGTCTGGGTTTGGTGGTTGCCAGGAGAGTGGCCCTTGCCTGACTGCATTGTGCCAAGTGTAAAGTTTGGTGGAGGGGAGATTGTGGTGTGGGGTTGTTTTTCAGGGGTTGGACTAGGCCCCTTAGTTCCAGTGCAGGGAACTCAATGTTTCAGCATACTAAGACATTTTGGACAATTCTATGTGTGTGTAAGTATGATATACAAATACTTCTCATTTTACGATGCATCAACTTACAATATTTCGACTTCAGAATGGTGTGACAGAGAGGACATTCAGTAATCAACTTTGAATTTTGATATGTAGGAATATGCCTATAATACCTTTCTACTAATGCCGTACGATGGAGTGTGTGCGTGGGCGGATGCTGTCGACTCTGCAGCGATCCCAAACAAACATCTAACAGGGCCTCACTCAAAGGCCCAACGGTGGGATCACTCTGCCAACCTTGGAATTTGAACAAGCAACGGCCCATAAAACTGCTCCTCCAACAATTTGAACAAAAAATGTTTTTGGTCAGTGCATGTGTCATGTTAAAAATTATAAGACACTATAAAAATGCAGAAATAGTACAAATAAACCTTTCTATAAGTAGGGGTGTCCAATCTTGACTGGTACTGGGTACATAAATATTAATAAAACTAGAAAACTTCACATTGCAGTATGAGATTTTTACATTAACTACTGAAATACTAAAAACCCGAAGCTGCAAAAATGACCCAAAATGAACTATAGACAAATAGAATCTGACAAGTTGGTGGTGTTGCCGCAAGTAGTACTGACACAAAGTAGTGCCAACAAGTCACGCGCTTTTACTCCAAATCCAATTAATAGAATCCAAAATACATTCCACACAGTGAAAGACCAATGTCTTCATGGCCAGGTCTAATTCACTTTTGTTGACTTATCACTTCTCACACATTTGTTAAATTTCTCAAAACGACCATTTAAGAGTTAATTTGCAAGGATGAAAATTATTATGATTGGCTTGGAGACAGTTTTTATGTAGGTCATTGTCTTAGGACGGACAGCAATTAGCCAGCTGGGCTACCTGATAACTTTGCATGTTATGCACATGCAGTTAATACACCAATGTTGCACATCATGCAGGTCTAATATTGCAGGCAACACGGCGTGCAGCCACTGTGCACCACCACGTTTGTGGGGATTTACGCCAGATCCTCCGGTTTCCTCCCACAGTCCAAAATCATGCAACTGAAGTGTCTAAATTCACTGTATGTGTGAGTGTGCACCCTGCAATGCCTGATAAGTATACTGTATTGACCTAAATAAGAATTAGTTTCCAAAAAAATTACATCTAAAAGAACTGGCCTAGTCATACTCGAGGACTGGAATTTAAATGTACAACAGTAGATAGCATAAATTATCTGCCTCCTAGGAAATGTTACTGTATGAGCATTGATCACTGTTTCAGTGCGCCGTCAATTTAATGGCGTGGGATTGGTCATCAGGGCTAATTATGCAGTTACCGGCGTGCTTTACCCTGTGTGCATAGTGTTAAATAGTGTTAAATTAATGTGTATTTCTGGATTTACGTTAATGGCAAATGTAACTGCATGTTTGCCATGGAATGTCTGTTTTGTTAGTGTGTAACTGTGCTGTGCAAAATGTTGGCTTACCCATCTGTGCCACTGCTACTATTAAACCCATCGTAGCTGTTATTAAAGAGTAACTTTCATTTTAAAACAGCTGTCATCTCCTTTATTAAAAACGACTCATTCATTTCCCACAGTACATTTTTGCGAGTCTGTTGCATCAAAAACATTCTGCAACCTGTAGAGTTGTCGAGTAAATAATAAATTTGTTTATTGGAATGTTTACCGTTTAATACACTATGTAGTTGGATTGCCTGTGGTTGCATTTTAACAGTCATATGGTTTTCCCCACTGCGACCAAGAACCAAGTCGTACCCAAGCCGAACCACGAAAATACTGTTTTCCATTGTAACGTATGTGAGCCATATCCATGCCAACATCGCCCTACTTACTAACAAGGCCAAAAATGTCACTAAACCAGCGTTTCTCAAACTCGGTCCTCGGGCCCCACTGCCCCGCTTGTTTTCTTGCTATTTCTGCCCCACACACAAGTCCCAGCTGTCTTTGAGCTTCTGATTCACTAAACACACCTGATCCAGGTAATCAGCAGTGTGTAGAGCAGGAATAGCTGGAGAACAAGCAGGGCAGAGGGGCCTGAGGACCGAGTTTGAGAACCACTGCACTAAACTGAGCAGGCTGTATCACCACCATATACTTGAAAAGTAGTATAGAACGGCTGAACGGAATGGATTTTCAATGCAAATTACGCAAGTTAATGCTATTTTTGCTAGCGTCTGGTGCCAACATAATATGGTGATTCGCACGGACGTGCTAGCAGAAATTAGCATAGTAAATCATAATCTACACCATGTGGACAATAAAGCAAGCTTTTTTGGTTTTACAAGTCCCTCCAAACCCAGCAACACCTTTACCGAGCTGTCTGTCCTGCAATGGAAAAATCAAAGCCAGCTGGAACCTTGCTGTGACTAGTGTCCGTTTGTGGTATAGGTTGGGAACGGCCCAATGATGTGATTTTATTGTAATAAATATTGGGGTGTTTATTTAAAAAGAAAAAAAAAGGTTCTTAATTTCTCTCAAACCCGTCAGTGATTCAAATGACAAGGATTAAAACGACGATTGTCAGAGAATGGATGCAGCACTCATGCAAAGGTAAAACTGATTTGTAAACATACAAGAATAGTTAAAATTGCAAAGTTTTTTTTTCCTATGATAGAGTAACAGAGTAAAAATATTTTAGCGAAACTTTAACCCCCACACTATGTCTATACAGAAAAGTCAGAAAAAGCCTCATTTTAATTTAGCTGACTAGCGAGGTAAGAATTGTATGTGCATAACATGCGATGTTGGTATTAATATTGCACATCACCAAGCCGAATAATATACTACAGCCATTTTTCAAATTCAGTACAAAATACCCCACCTTGCGTTGTGATGTCATTCAGCACCAGTACCAGTTTTACACCAGTATAAAAAATCAACTCGATGTACAGTACTTCGTGCAGTACAAAAATGCCCTAAATTGCTATGCGACAGCTGACCTAAAACCAATAAAATGAAAACTTCAAGTAACCTATAAAATACAAATTTACACTTTTGCAAATGGCATTAACGTTCAATTTTTTTTCCTTATTATTTATCAGCCAGGCTTGATGAAATGCAAGGAAAAATGTCAGCTGGGTGGATGAGAAGAGTGGAACGTGTGGGGACACAATGCAAAAAAATTGCAGAGTTTTGTTCAGTCACGTAGGACAGACAGCATTAATTCTATGACGGTGTTCATTTTAAGATGATAGTATACTATGCTTTTCAATAACATTTTGTGGTTTTTGGAACACATGGCATCTTCAATGGTGCATTTTAAACGTTCACCCTGGAACATGCCTAGGGGCTCTGAAGTCTGGAGTCTCTCTAACAGCAGACTGGACCTTTCCAGTTAGAGAGAGACCTGAGGGCTTTCAAGCACAGGAGTAAAACATCTCCAAAGGCCAGAGGTACCTGAGAGAAGCAGAGGTGCAGGATGTTGGTGTTCAGCTTGTTGAGGGCTCGGGTGAACCTGTAGCGAGTCAGGCTCTCGCCGCAGAACTCGCTGTGGGAGTAAACACACACACACGCCCAGGGCTGGCCCTTTACATGTGAAGTAAACAAGTGTTGCTAACGGAAACACAGAGGCCTGGTGTATCTCCATGATAGAGAAGCAGCACAGCAAGCTCTCAGAATCAGGGGCCAGTTGCACAAAACACCTTTGACATTTTCCTTTATGTCCAAGTTAAGCTTCCCTTAAAATTAACAGTAAAACCTCAAAATTGCAAGCATAATTCGTTCCAGAAACGTGCTTGTAATCCAAAGCACTCGTACATCAAAGCGAATTTTTCCGTAAGAAATAATGGAAAGTCATATGATTCGTTCCATCACCCAAAAATATTCATATAAAAATGATTGATACAAAATAAAGTAAAAATACATAACACATTAACCTGCATTTTACCTTTGAAAAGAATTGTGGATGATGTCAGGGAGACGAAGACGAGAGGATTTTGTACAACTAACAGAATCATTGCCATCTGTTGGCTCACTGGAATCTTTCTTTTTGTGCGACTAACAAGGAACCTATCCAGTGACAGCCGCTTTTGTCTCCTTTTTGATTTAGCAGAAATGCGGACATTGTATTGTCATTAAACAGATTCATCTCTCGCACTGCTATGCCCTTATTCGTGTGGTGCTTTTCTACTAAATTTTGACTATACGAGTGAGGCACACCAACTGAGACCAAGCACGGGAAACAATTACCCACAATCCCACAGCGAGAGAGAGAACCGCCATCAGCTCAGTTGTGATTACGTGACACTAGGCAGACAAAGCGTATACATAATACAGTAAAATCCTGTTATAGTGGACTCCCTTATAATGTAATATCGTCTATAACGGACGAGGTCTGCTGGTCCCGGCCGTGTGCCTTTAAGAACATGCAGAAAAAGCATCGGATATAGCAGAGTTGCATATAATGGAATTTCACTTGCAAGAACGAAAATGATTATGATTGGCTTGGAGAGTGCATGATTAAACACATACTAGATATCTTGGAAAGGAACAATCATTAAAATTACAGAGCTTGCTAAATTACAAGGCACGTGGTGTGCTGGCGATATCCAGCATAGATACATAGTCAGGATTATTAATAGTTAAGCATCTGGTCAGGTAAAGTTGGACTACTACATGTACAATATAATAATCTATACCAGAAGTGTCTCTCCTGGGGTGTGGCATGAGTAAATGGTGTCCTGTAGTTATGCAACATACAGGGCATACAGCAACTCTGGATATAATGGACTTTGGATGTAATGAACTGTTTTGCCAGGTCCCTTGAAGTCAATTATAATTTACTGTACTCGTATTGTACGAAAATTTAAAAATTTTACTTGTCTTGCAAAAAACTCGTAATCTGAGGTTTTACTGTATTTAAGTTATTCCTCATTATCCTAGTTTTACACTTAAGTAATCCCTTAATGGTTGCACAAAAGACCTCAACCATAAAGTAAGGAAAAACTTAAGGTACACCTGACTCTTAATCTTGACAAGGCTTTATGGTGCAAAATAAAATGAACACAACCCAAAAACAATTTTCCACAACTGGGAGAACCCAATGGATGCATGTAACAATGGGCAATTGATTTTGCATTATAGCTTTGACCAACAGTCAATTTGTGATTTATCTGAAGCTGTAAATTAACACCATTTAAATTATATGACCTGCATCATTCATTAAATCTGACAAGCAGATCAATCTCATTTTCCACAGAATAAAAAACAACAGTATCACTGCCAGCATCATCAATATTAGACTGAAGTATAAATCGATCATTGATCAAATGCAGGAATATGGGGATGCGTGCAAAAAAAGGCATTCATTAATGCATTTAAAGTGTCTGAGATGCAAAAACAATTCCATCTGTTCAATTTGTGTTCCACTGCTTCCCTTTTCCTAGCACTAAGTATCTTCAAATTTAGCACCGGTGCTTGTCGTCAACCAAATACCCACTCGGTAGTTCCTAGAGCGAAAAGTACCTACTCGTAGTGAACACAGTACATGAGGGGAAACGGTCTACAGTTTTTAATCAGATAAAAATGCAGTGGTGACTAAATCCAACATATTTATTTATAGTCAGATGAATGTTTAATTTATTCATTGTCATTAACGCATATTGTAGTCATGTTTTTTGTTTTAGGGTGCTCTTCCACTGCACCAGGTGCTGTACTTTTGGTACTTCAAGAAAGGTGTTGATTTTCCACCAACATAGAAACTGATACTGGGGCTGTATGACATCACAATATGAGGCAGGGTATATTGTACTGAATTTGAAAAATAGCTGTAATGTGTTATAGGGCTGGGCAATGTGTGATATTAATACTAACATCACATGTTATGCACATGCAATTCTTACATTGCCAGTCAGCTAGATTATGATCAAGCTTTTTCTTACCTTAAATTCCGAATGGAGAATATAGCGCAAGGAGTTTTTACTGTCATAGGAAACATTTTAGCAATTTTAATGATTACTCCTTTTCAAGATTATCTAGGATACGTTTAAAAAAGTTTAAAGTGTCGTCGTCAAGCAATATTTTCAACAAAATTAACACTGAAGGCAGTACACCAGGTGTAACAAGTAGGTGCAAGGTCATGCAAATGATTTCCATGGAAACTATACAATTTTGCTGCTGTAAAATGTCTTGCAATGCAGTAAATCCCTTAAGGCTTTTCATTAACTAAGGAAACCTTGTACGGGATTCTGTGCAACTCCCTTAAATAAATCATAAAAAATTTAACAGTAAGCATCATACTTACAGGGAAAACTTAAGGTGTTTTGTGCAACCTACCCCAGGCCTTTTAAAACCCCCAAGTGGAGATTCACAAACAAGGCAGCAAATTGGTACAAGTTAAAAGCCAATACACGAAATGCACCCACTTCAATGGCGATGTGATTTGCACATCATACTGTGCAGGGAATGCAATTTTACTGAACCAAAAATTATTTATCCACACTGGACTGTTTTTGCATAACCAAAAATACAGAAACTTAATTTGCTAAAAGCTGAAACATTGCCATTTGTTTCATCCACATTTATCGAATGGAGAAAAGCTGTTATGAGAGACTGCAAAGTAGTTTTATGCAAAATCAGCCTTCAGAGGCAACTAAAAGCACTAAACTCATCTAGTCAACCACCCAGAAGACAGACTCTTCATCACCACTGCTGCAACCCAGAATGGATAGGACCCCGCTTCATCCCTGTAGCCTTTACTCTCCCATCTAATGACAACGCAGCACCAGGCTGGGTACCTGTTACAAAGCTTCTTGGGAAGGTTGACATTCAGGATGTGGGACAGAATGTTGACGAGCTGGGTGGCGTAACACAGGGCAGCGCTTATGGTGTGTGCCGGATTGATGTGATCCAGCTCTGAGGAAATGGGGAACAACAGGCAGCCATGAAACAGCTATAATATTGTGCTACACCTTATAAGCCGCTAGCATATTCGAGCTAATTAACTACAATCAGTTCTCCAATTCAGGCCTACCTAATTTTATTCATTGTATGCATGAGAACACGTTTGGTTTTGTGAAAATATCTTTACTCTGCTATACAGATATTTATAAGTAAATCTGCTTATGGCATAATGAATTACCTTCAATATATCCTAAAAATCACTAAACTGCTTTCCACTGACTGAAAAGAAAAAAAATCAATAGAACAGGGCTGTTGATTCACAACGTGTTAACTCCAATTTCGATAATTGCATATGAATCAATCATACCAGGACCCTGATTGGTTCTCTTCTCCTCTACCCAGCTGTAGTAGGCAGAGCAGTCCCCATTGCTGGGCAATGTGACCCGTGGGCTTGTGATGCTGATGCTGGTCTCTCCGTTCTGATCATCCCAAATCCATCGACCTGACAGGTAGGTGGTCCGGCGAGCCTCTGCCAGTTCACTGACTGTGCTGGAGGTCAATGCGGGGTCGCATTCTGCCGCCACATCGGCAGGGTCTCTGTGGCAAGACAGGAGTCCACATGGGTCACTTCTGAATACTCCCCCTTCACTCCAGAAGGAGAGGCCTAGAGCCAAGCAATTGCCATGCAGTCCTTACAAATAAAAATACACAAACAATCTAATAGTTTATGATCAGATGAGAAATCAGGACTTGCTCCCCACAGAGTCCTGGGTGCTCTTTCTTGCAGCTCAGAGAGAGGTTTACTGTGACTAGTGTCTCAAAACTGTCATTTGTTTGAGTGTGATATCTTGGTCTGGTCCAGCATGCATTCTGAGTGCCATGTGCTTCCAGGATAAGCTCTGCAATCCTGCAGTGGATATGCACTTACAGGAAACAGATGGGAGAATAGACTGCATATGCAAATACAGATTTAAACGCATTAATATTCAACTCAGAACTCCTGCGGGTGCAACCGAACTTGATTCCCAGCGAGAATTTTGAATGTTGTGTTTCCTTGGTTACAACCATCCAAAGAGCCTACAAAGGGTCAGTTTGCTAATGCTTAAAATACACAGCAAAGCATTATCACAAAACAAGGACACAGGTATAAAGGCTGAAACTAATATTTTCAGATTTGATTTTATTTCAAAACACACCCCCCACCCACACACACAAACACATTTGTGTTTTTCTCTCCATGCTAATAGTAGCGGATTGCCCCTCTGTATTAATACACAATTACAATGTTCTGTAATTCTTCCATTGGTATAAGTAACCAAAGTAATGTTATAGGTTATTTAAATTTCTTAAAATATTTTACTTTCAAATTTGTTGAAATGATCAGAGTGCAGCAACCCTTATTGCTATTATGTAACACAGCCATTACCAGACATCTTTGCTGGTACCTACAGTATTGATGCCCAACCCTGCCATTACTCTTCTAATGTCAGTGACTCAGGCAGCAGAAAGGATACTCTTAGAATTCAATTTTTCCACTAAAGCTGCAAATGTGGCTTTTTTTTTTATAAACAGAAAAACAGGCCACATATGTGGTATACACAAAGACCTTTAAATAGCTGCAAAGCAGGTCAATGGTTAATCAATGCTGAAACCACCAGTTCTGTGGCTGTGATATTCAACAGCAGCAAACTCATGCTCCTGTGGTTTAACCAAGGCAGACGGACATCCGGTGTGGCCCCACCCACCTGGTGCCCTGCTTCTCCTCCTGGGTGGGGAAGATGAGGGTGGTCAGCTCCAGGATGTGTCCCCTGCGGATCTCCGCCAGCTGCTCCAGCCGGCCCTGCAGCTCACGTCCCCTCTTCTCCAGCATCTCTCCCAGGCGCCGGTTGTGCCTCTCGATTTTGTCTTTCTTCTCCTGGTGCCGGCTGGCCCGCCGCTGCAGCCGCTGGCTCTCCTCATGAGTCCGCAGAAGCAGGTCCTGGCCTGGGACGACAGAATGGAGGGAGACGTCAACATGCCCAAAGGAGAAGAGGTGAAAGTAGCAGGAAGACAGCACTGGGATAAGATTTTATAGCCATCCTTCACATATTCATTGAACAGGACGCCCGCCCCACCTCGCGGCAGGCACGCCCCGGAGAGGACGCCCGCCCCACCTCGCGGCAGACAGGCCCCGGAGAGGACGCCCGCCCCACCTCGCGGCAGACAGGCCCCGGAGAGGACGCCCGCCCCACCTCGCGGCAGACAGGCCCCGGAGAGGACGCCCGCCCCACCTCGCGGCAGACAGGCCCCGGAGAGGACGCCCGCCCCACCTCGCGGCAGGCACGCCCCGGAGAGGACGCCCGCCCCACCTCGCGGCAGGCACGCCCCGGAGAGGACGCCCGCCCCACCTCGCGGCAGGCACGCCCCGGAGAGGACGCCCGCCCCACCTCGCGGCAGGCACGCCCCGGAGAGGACGCCCGCCCCACCTCGCGGCAGGCACGCCCCGGAGAGGACGCCCGCCCCACCTCGCGGCAGACACGCCCCGGAGAGGACGCCCGCCCCACCTCGCGGCAGACAAGCCCCGGAGAGGACGCCCGCCCCACCTCGCGGCAGACAAGCCCCGGAGAGGACGCCCGCCCCACCTCGCGGCAGACAAGCCCCGGAGAGGACGCCCGCCCCACCTCAAGGCAGGCACCCCTCCTACCACGAGGAAGGCACGCATTATGAACAATTTAGCACAATTTAGCACAGGACTGACAGCTATGGTCCAGGGGTAAAGAACATCCATTTCTGTTGTAGTTTAGCTGCTTAGAAAAAAAAAAAAAAGAGGCAGGTTCCATAAAAAAAAAAAAAGATGGACAAACCTTGCATTTATCCAAGCAAACAATTATATTTAAAACAGACCAACAGCCAAAACAGAGCCAGCAGAGGGGACACACTCACCGCTTTTCACTTCCTCATTACCGCAGCAGACGGCTTCTTTCAGCTGCTCAATTTTCATCTTGCATGACATGATCTTCCACTTCTGTAGGGCAAAAATACATGGGACTGGATATCTCACAGCTAGACCTCATTTATATTTTGCTCAAAACATATATCATATATATATGTATAATGCGAGTTGATTATTTTAAATAACATCTGTCCAACTATATTCCATTACCACTTATCCACAAAACCATCCATGAACACAGGATGGAATGACTGTACATCTTAGTACAAACAAACAATTCTGAACTTTTCCCCCAGTTGTAGGAACACAGAAACACTGTACTACAAACATAAACCAAACTTACCAGCTGATCAGCCTGAACCTTCTTTTCCATGGATTTGATTACTCTTATAGGAAATAAGATGTGTAAATGTCAAAAATACCTGGCAATAATCTATTTCAGGTTTCCACAATGTAAAATACATGTTTCTCGTACAGACTGGTGTATGCATACCAGGATCTCAATATAAAATCTCTAAATTCACACCGAACTGAGAGAAACCATCAACTAAATACTACCTTTGCTGCAACTCCTCCTTTTCCTCTCTTAACTTCTTGAGTCGGTCTACTTTCTGAATATATCTAGAAAGGAAACAGAGCTGATTTTAAGGATCGACCTTTATTTTTGTATCATCATGATTATCAATGATTTCCACAAACTTTGTTACACAAACAATGACTGCAACGCAACACTTTCACGTCGTTGTCGCACGGAATGTTTTTTTTTTCTTTTCAGCGGACTGTCGTACAATGGCGGCGAATAAACATCGTATAAACATGCTTAGTCACTTTCTGCACTCAGGACAGCACACGATGGGTCGTGGCAGGTGATCTATAGCTTCCCCAATAACTTAAAACAATCAATCGGCCGCTTGCAGAGACTTATTAACGTGGTTCGACAGCACATAGCTTATGGAAACGCCGCAGGTAGCTTACGCTTGGTAAGCGTCCAGAAATAGGGAGAAACAGACGGAAATAGAGCGGAATGTGTCATTTAATTAAACTGCGGGATTATTTCTGGGGGGTTCCTCGGCCTTTTAGACACATCTAAAGGCGTTCGAGGCAGACAGACTGGATGCGCCGGGAGTGCGGCTAACAGGCTAATGCGACCGGCCGTGTTTACAATATGGCACGGGTTTGAGGGTGGGTGCATCGGATCACCTACCCCACAGGCGCCCGCTGTCTTTTTTTAAGCTTAAGTTAAGGGGGGCTGGGTGAAAACAGCGTCATTTGACGGCCACTCACCGCTCCGGGTTCCTGCCGTCGAAATAAACGAAGTCGCCAGCCTGGATGCAGCGGGCGCAAGTGAGTCTGCGGCGGGCCGTGTTGCACAGGGGACAACGCTCCACTGCCACGTACAGCCCCTCCGCATCGTCCACCGACTCCACCATGAGCGTACCCGGGCCGTGGGATCGCAGCGGAGGCCCGGCCCCAGGCAAACCGGCGACTGCCCCCTCACCAGAGCCGGTCTCGCCTGCTTCGCTCCCTGCCAGGGACGCCATTAGACTGGCGGAGTCTACACGTAAACTGAAGCTCTAGTAGGGAAATTGCCGTCTTTCCCCATCAATACAAACATCTTAAATACACCGTCATACAAAGTCCGGTCAGTCCAGTTTCGGCGACGGCAGGAAAACCGACGCTTGTCCGCTGTTGCCGTTTCGCTCAGGCCCCTTTTCGGCTCACGCGTCACGTGACATATGTTTTTGTATGAGCGATCACGTGGGACGCAAGCACGCTAGCGCACTTTTTACGCGATGCTGGATTTAATTGCACTTTTGCTGCACGCTTTGCAGTGCAAGAGTTTTAAACGCCAAAATACAGAGTTTATTACCTTAAGAATACGAAATCCAGGCATTTGTATTCTCTAAGAAGTGCAACCAAAAACTTCTAGATAACTGATTTATTTAGAACAAACATTAAACGCACCATGGCGCAGCGATTGTGTTGTATGAAATTTCAATTCTTGTAATCTACAGTTTTTGGGTTTGCCGAAGACATTTCGGAAAACAGCTTGTGTGTTAATCTGATATACCGATGAAACCATTAAAACATTGCGTTTACACCAAAGATGTATATAATGTATAAGAGACTTTGAGACAATGCATTGTGAATAAATTATAGTATAAATACTTTCACTCGAATGATTTGTAATAATTTTACCCGCCGTGTACATCTTCCAGCCAGTGTGCTGAATCTTAGACTACTGTTTTCTGAATCCCTTCAATATTGGGTAGATATTTTCAAACGCTTCGTAGATTTCAGAACGTTCTTTAGCCCCTGCAATGAAACACAAAATGCAAATGAATATAAATTAATCATGGAGTAGGTCTACATAGGTGCATTTTGTCCATTATGAATATATCCTACTTGCATAATATTACATTTAGATTACATTATGTTAACACAGAATTTATCACAGGTCTGTTTTGTTACCGCCGGGTTTATAAGCTTACCTGTTAGCACCACTTTGCCTGATACGAAAATGAGTAGGACAATGCGGGGTTTCACCATGCGATATATCAGGCCGGGAAACAGCTCGGGTTCATAACTGGCGACAGGAATGCATGGGCCACATAAGACAAGTAACCTCTGTCTGCCACCACACCAGTCTGCACTGGAGGAGACCATTTCTGCCGTGGGTCTTACTAGAATTGGCTCCTAACAGGAAAATACATTAATTCAAACCCTGGATTTAATTTCCAACGACAATGTCTTTCACACTTAATAAATGAACCATTTAAAGGGTTTCTATTTGCACCTGTGATCATACATGTTAACATTTTTCAATGAAATTGAAGGAGCCATTACAGAGGGTAGCTAACGAGGCATTTACTGGCTTTGTTGACAGTTCAGAAAGTTTAGCATCTGGACCTTTGGCCAATAGTACGGCTTCGGAAACATGTTTCTCTCCATGCAATCAAGACACTGCAGATCCCATTTGACAAAAACAAATATTTGATTTTTACTGTATTCTCAAAACTCCTGATTAAATCATTATCTAAAGCCATTCCAGATGAACTGTAAGGATCACAGGTTTATCAGTGAGACTCGAAAGTCGACCTTACCTGCTAAACTGCTGATGGGTCAGGACTAAGCCCTCAAGGCGAATAGGGAAGCAGACATCGCAGCTCCCCACCATGTTCTGAATCTTGAAGTCTAAGAACTTAGCAGGGAAGCCCAGCTTCTGCACAACACGGGCATATTTGCGGGCAGCCAGTCGGGATTGCTCCTCGCTGATGGGGTCAGCCAGAAACACACCAACAGGCCGGCACATCTCATTCTCCAGGTCAGACTTTTTTTGACCTAATCTGGAATATCCATTTAGCTTCATCTCAAATTCAAACCTGTATATTTTCAGCCTCCTGCTTCTTTTTTGTTTATGGACTCAAGTGGAGAGGGCATCACTACAGAACCCAGCAGTTGAACCAATTTAGGAGAATACAAGCCTGTTTGTCTTCTCATTGTCTGATCCTTCTCATCAGCAGAAGTGGATATTTCAGGTCCAAAGTAAAAATCCAGACCAAGATTTTGTTTTAACCAACCAGGTGAAAACTCTGTGGCTATTTATACTCAACTAGTCGGTTGGGAAAAAAAAGTCTTGGTCTAGATTTTTTAAACTTTCTAGACCTGAACTATTCAACTCAGCTGTCTAGCATCATCAATAGAATATGCAGTAATCTGACGATGGAAAGTGATATAAACTGCTACTCTCCATATCTGTCGATGCCTCACCTCTTGGCGCCTGTACAAACCATCTTTCCTGAGCTGAAGATGAGTGCTGTTGTCCTGGGCTCCCGGATTCTCATGATAACAGCAGCGAAGCGCTGGATACATTGAAAAACAGGTAGCTGTCACACTGTCGTTTAGTTTGCAGGCTGTCTGACAGAGGAGGCAATCTTAAGCATTCAAACATTGAAAACTGTCCTTTATAAGCTACCTTATTCATAGGATAAAAGCTACTTCAACTATATCTGCAACACCATGAGGACGACAATGATTACTTCATGTGAAAATGTTTTGGGCCTGACTTTGTGTACTGAGTGTATCATATCCATTATTTAGATGGTCATGTAAAGTCTAAAACATTTATACGCATTAATTGTATCGTCACATTAACATGAAATTGAGCACTCATTCTTCACATGTGTGCTTCAAGGCAATATAAATTATAAACTCAATGTTTGTACCACTTTAAATTGCTGTACCTTTAAGTGCTTCAGTTGTGAACTTCTTTCTCCATACATTAGGAGCCTGTCATATTCAGAGCAACATAATGTAATAATGTACAGTATGTATTGTTCATGGGTTCTCCCACAAGACTACTGGGAACCTAACCAGTGTCCAGGTGGTGCCCCAAAATTCAAAAGCTACCAGGATCGTCTACCTTTGGATTGTACTCGGCATTGCGAGCTTGAAGGGCGATAGATTTCAGATCCAGAGGACAGGCCAGATTCACTGTGGACACTATGTTCCTGCACATGAGCAAGGAAATTATGATTTACAAATGATAATAACCTAAACAGACCAGTTATGGAACATGGAAAAGATTCACCCTCAAGATCACTTATTAGCCTGAAGGAGAGTAGCTTGAAAGTTTTAAAGAACTCACTGCAGTTGCGGAACTATTCCTGAACTCTCAGATACAGGGGTCATAGGGGTCATAGGTGTCATAGGTGTCATGGGAAGGGGGCAAAACGGGGAGTTTCCCGATAGGGCCTTGTCTTTGTTGAAAGCATCTGGTTCTCCAGGTGTGTAGGCCTCAGAAACGCCAGAGTCTTGTGTATCATCGGCGCCGTTGCCTGCTTGTGGGTCCTCTGGAGCACCGAGTTCATCTGGAAGGAAACTCAGGTCCAAGTCATCAGAGGAATCTTTGTTCTGGCCACTCACTGAGGACAGGAAGGCCGAGTCCTGGAGCAGAGGGGTGGACTGCAGGCCAATGTCCCCCTCAAAACCCAAGTAGTCAGATGAAGTCTGGAAAGATCATAAATTCAATAAATAATTCCATCAAAAAATGTTTGACCATACATAACGTGGACCTGTAAATTAATTTAACGCATCACATTTGGATAATATGTATAATAAAAGCCTGGAAATACGAATCTCAGCTTTACAACACATAGCTATCAATGCAACTGCAACGACGATGTACAAATGTTAGGTGACAGGAGACAGCAATCTGGGGCAATAGGACTGTCTCAGTGTAAATTTTACTCCGTATGAGGAGTAGGCTGATCACATCTGCGCAGTACAGAATATCTCTTTTTATAATGTAGACGTAAAAGGCCCCCGACAACGACATGTTCCTGGCAGGTCATTATTATAGACATAAAGCGAATTCAAAAATGTATGTAAATATATTTTTTAAATCGTGAAAATACATTTAACAAACATTGAAAACAAAAGTCTACATACTCAACGATTAAGTTTAATTGAACGATCACAAAAATACTTACACCAGCAATGGACTGATCAAAATAACTCTCCAAAGCAGATTCGTCATCCATCTCGAAATTTTGGAGCATATGATAAATGCTATTCCAAATGATTCTAAAAATACATTGTTACTGGCGTTTAGGGGTCATGTTTCGATAGTATTGTTATTTGCTAAAGCCGTGTCCGCATTATCAATAACAAATTAAAAGAGTTTGCCATAGTTGTTATTGGCAGGAAAATAACTTTATAATTAGTACCATGTGCGACTTGCCGTCCCACCCCCTAAGCGCAATTATCGTAGAGCCAATCTAGCTAAAATCGTCAAACTCTCGTAACACATAATAATAGTCTCAAATTTAACTATTCTGAGGAATTCAGTTATTCTTTCTGTCATCTTGTTTAATTATTTATATCACTTTTAAAAGTGATGCCCCCTGCATTATTATTTAGAAGTTGTAGCCTCCAGCCAGAAGGGGGCGGTCAGTCATACTTGAAGAGGCAGATTTTAAAGTTCATGCTCTGCTTTTTTCAGCCCGATAGTAATGACTGATTTTGGATCAGCATCCATCCGCAAATTTCGAATACGAAATTCACAATTTGAAACAGTAAAACTGACCGCAGGTCAGTTCTATTTAGTCTAGCATATTCCGCTTCTTTTGCAGAGGACCTCACATGTCGTTGTGGGAATATCTGTGAACTTTTGGTACAGTAGGGTACAGTAAGAAATGTATACGTGTAATGCATCATATTACAAACCTAAAATCCATTAGATGTCATGGCGATTAGTGTGGTAAAGGAACTTCTAAGAAATTTTGTAAAGGAGGCTCGTGGTAAGCAGACTTCTAAATTTATATTATTGTTACGTTTGGTGTGCATTCAGTTACATACGATTACACATTTCATACAACTTTAGCTGTCTATAACTTGAATGACATATTGCTACTTCGTTTAATTATACTTAGTGTATCTTATTGTTGTAAGGTTATTTAATAGATTATACCTACTCTAAGTACAAAATCATTGAACGTAGGAACTAAGATAAGTATAACGGGGCTGGAATCCATGTCCTGTCAGGTGAAACACATAGGTACGCACATGATTGTTTCTTAAATACCACGTGTGGGTTTTTAGTGTTGAGAGCTCTGCTTTGTATCTTCAGAGCTTTATATCAGCGATGAAGTGCCGTACTTGGAACAACCGATTCCCCCGCTGGATTTTTATCGGGAATGGATTAGTCCAAACAAACCCTGTATCATCCGCAACGCCTTCAACCACTGGCCTGCCCTTCAAAAGTGGGATTTTTCTTACCTCAGGTAATGCACACTAGACCATGTTACTGTATCACTATGGTATGTCAGCAATAAGCAATTAACACATGCATGTATGAAGTATACATACACAGACAGATCATTACATATGTCACTTAGTAAGCATATCTTAATGCTTCTCCAAGCTGTCCTGCTATTTTAATACTAACATTACTACTCCATATCAGATGGTTCTGCATATATATTTTTGAAATACCAGTTTTATCTTGCAGCTGAATATAGCACTTCAGTATAATTATATTTCTTGGGTCTGCTGCAGCTGGCAGTATTCTGGATGCCGAGGCATAAGATTTAAGTGGGTCAGAGTCACTAAATTGTCAATAGAATGTAAATGCATATGTGAGTAGGGCTGCACGTTATATTGTTTCAGCATCGTCACTGGGATATGCAGTAATCACATTGCATTTGCTAGCTCTGCTTTATGTCTGTTGACAACTCGCAGCAACACTACCATCTTATTTGACAGACACTGTTGGTAGATAAGTTCTATCCTGCTATATGTTATTTTGGGAAAATTCCATCTTTTTTTTTTGTTTTATAAATTTTGAAGTATTACTTGCAGAGTTTTGACGTTTCCTGACGTAATACAGTGACTCTGCGTGTTCCACATGCTTTGTGTGTCCTGGGATTAGCTTCAGACTCATTTCGACGTGAGTGAATAAGCAATTATGGAATGTGCTAAAGGGAAGTTCTGCTGCTGTTTACATGTTGTAAATATTGATATAAATAACATACTTTTTGCCATATTTTGCTTTGACTAGGGAGATGTTCTACGACACAGGATTTCTTTGCTTAGCTGGATAACTTGTCGGATTTAAGGTAGTCTGAGCTGAATGCAAGGGAATGAAGATAAAGTCCATTTATCTCAGTCTGCATTAAATCCAACAAGTTATCCAGCTAAGCACGAAAACCTGCTTAGTGGATTAATGCCTTGACAGCAGGTGCCATCCCTCCCCCAGGGAAGTCGTGGGCTCAAAGGAGATCAGCGTGGCAGTCACGCCCAACGGCTATGCGGACGCAGTTCACGAGGACCGCTTCGTCATGCCGGAGGAGCGGCACATGAGGCTCTCAGCCGTCCTGGACCTGATGGAGGAGAAGCCAGGAGGCAGCGGCGTGTTCTACGTGCAGAAGCAGTGCTCCAACCTGACAGAGGAGCTGCCAGAGCTGACTGGGGACCTGGAGCCCCACATCCCCTGGATGAGTGAAGCCCTGGGTGAGTGACCAGGATCATTGGTGCCAAACTGAAACAAGTTAGGCATCTAAAAGTAGCATTGGCATGAATCAGGTTTCAAAACAGCAGATGAATGGGATTCCTGTGCACTGCCAGTCACTGCCGGGTTCAGCGCAGTGCGAACCAAGATGGTACTAAACCTGTTGGTGATTGAGAATTTAGGTTTTAGTCATGCCCCCTAATTTTTAGTTAAAAACTTAATTTCTCCTGCCACTTCCTATAGGTAATATTCATCTTGCATTCAGTACTCGTTTTAATGGTGATCTGCGTACGCAGTTATGGCAGTTGGCGAATAGAAGGATAGATACCATGTATTATGTCTTATTTTAGGCAAAAGGCCCGATGCTGTGAATTTTTGGCTCGGAGAAGCAGAAGCGATCACATCAAGTAAGTGTGTGAAGTAAGTATTACATGGTCTTCCTCACTCATGCAGTGGAATTTCCCCTGGGATCAATAACGTTTCTCTTGTCATATAAGGCACACTTCACTTACTGCCTTAGGAGGACCGTCAGGCACCTTATTACTTCTGATTAGTCTTGATACCCCCTGTGATTCTCCTCTTGTCATTGTACATGTAAAGAAAAGTAGGCGGCCCTTCTGCAGTCCTCACCACACTGCAGGAAAGGCTGAATGGTGAATTTCATGTGCTTGTCACCAGTGCACAAGGACCACTATGAGAACCTGTACTGCGTGATCTCTGGAGAGAAGCAGTTCATCCTCTTGCCTCCCTCGGATCGGCCCTTCATCCCATACGGTACAGCAAGGGATCCGCAGCACACAGGAGATGATCTCAGCCAGCCGTGTGTCCCTGTAAATAGCGGCTTAGTGCTGGGAGAAATGAGAGTTTACACACTGTGGGATTTCTGCTATAACCCAATGAGAAGCGAGTCGGTCAGTGGGTTTACTGTACATTACCTCCTCCATGCCTGTAGGTTTGCAGCCTAATTCCTTCTAAGGCTCATCTGAAACGAGTAACATGTTAATATTCAACTCCTGTATAAATAGTCTGCCACCTTGTGGACATCATATGTCACTGAACCACATTGCTTGGCATGATCTCTCTCTGAAGAGCTCTACCAACCTGCTAAATATCATCAGAAGGAAGATGGGAGTTTCGAGGTGGTGGATGTGACAGATGCAGATAAGGTCAGTATACAGAAGCCTCAGACTATTGACACTGTACTGCTCCATGTATAACATAATGCAATACGAATGTGACGTTAACTGACTCATGTTAGCATGAGAGGTCAATTTTATAGATAAATGTAAGCACCTTTATAGTCAATGTTAAATGACGTGTTGATGTTTTAAATGCTAAATAATATTTGAAATAATTTAACTGTCTGTCTCACGCATCCATATTCAATAGATCCCCTTTATTACCTTTCGGTCTTTGCTGTATTTTTCTACTTGCAAATGTCACCCATCGAGGGTTGCTAGGATACCAGCAGTGTCCAAAACAGTCACCTTGTTTCTAACCCACTATGGAGAGAACTATGTAGAACTATTTCAGACACCTGAGTTAAATTTTTCTAAAATGGCAGTGGGAGGTGCAGTGGACTAAAACGTCAGAATTACTAAGCATCATCAGTACTAGGTCTTTAAACACAGGGTGATCGCAGTTGAATTTGGTGTTGGATGTCAGCTGTGGATTTTGATATATTGAATCTCATGTAGCATGTCAATGGTTGATATTTAAATTTGTTTATATATTAAAACCATGTAAGGCACGGTTAGGACTGAAAAGTATGGTCGGTTAGGTGAGTAGGAATACACTTCTCTGTCGTCCTTGTAAATTAGCGTTTTGGTTCAGCCACACTGGAGTTTGCTGCTCACCAGGTTTCTGGTCTGTGGTGCTCCTCTCTCCTGCATCGCATGGTTCCCTCTCCTGACAAATTCTCACCGACTAGCTGGAGTTATCAGATGAAGCTGCTCCCCCTCCTTTCCTACCCCTAAGGTGCCCTGGATCCCACTGGACCCCCTGAAGCCAGACCTGGGGCGCTTCCCAGAGTACCGCTTTGCCCAGCCGCTGCACTGCACCGTCAGGGCGGGGGAGATGCTGTACCTGCCCTCCCTGTGGTTCCACCATGTCCAGCAGTCTCACGGCTGCATCGCAGGTAGCATGCCAGTACACACACCTACAGAACATGCTGCTTAATGGGTTACATTAGGATACCGTTTCCATGAACTCATTCTGGTTACTATAGACATAAGTGAGGCATGTTACTTTATAAATGTAACTTTCATCCAAATCTGATATTTAAATAAGAGTTCTTCATTCCATCTTTTGGGTTTAGGACATTTATTTTCCTTCAGGGTTGTAGATTATGTTTATCTGCAAAATTAAGAATCAGTTTGGCTGATTGCACATTTACTGTCGAGGTGCCTAGTGGACATAACAGGCCATTCATTTAAGCAGTTAACAGACATTCTCATTTTATCCCTCAGTGAATTTCTGGTATGACATGGAGTTTGACATCAAGTACAACTACTTCCAGCTGCTTGAGGCCCTCTCTCAAGCTGCAAGACCACTTGGAGGCAGTAGGGGGCGACATCCCCAACCAGAGACTGGGGCCCTATGACAGCATCCCCAGGGGCCATGCTGGCAGGTGGACAGCCACACACCTGGATGATTTCAGCCGAAGACTGCATTCCTACGGGGATATTCCAGCACACCAGACAGAATAGCTCTGGGAATCACTCAGCTTTCTACTTTCCATCTGGAAGCATGACTAATATAACACAGTGAATAAGTGTAATAAATATGGTTTTATTCAACTTCATCTTAAAATTTAATCAAAGGGTTCACAATAGAAACACTGAGGGTAAAAACATTCAGAACATATCAGCTGAAGTCAGTGCAAAAAAAAAAAAAAGGTTTTTAGAGACTTGTTAAATAAAAAAAATGCATCTCCTCCTGAAGAGCATGAAGTCATCGAGATAAACATGTCGTAGTAAAAAGCATAGATCAAAGCAGAGGGGGACTGCCAAAATGCAGGCGTTTGGCTAAATTACAGGACCCAAATGTACAACCATGCAGTTTTCTGGGGACATCCACCCCCCGCCCCCCAACCCCCATGCATACATCCATGCACCAAGTATTAAGGAAGATCCTACAGGCTAACATCACTATAGTGTAAAACAATCCAACATCACTGTATGGCTCCCAGTGTATTTGGTCTTTCTTGTTCTGTAATTTAAAATTCTGCCATCTTGTGGACAAACATGGTCAGGTCAGTGCTGAGCCAGTAATTTGCTATTTAAAAACCTAATATAATAAAAATCTTAATTCAAAGGGAGTGCATTAATTACTTTGGAAGAATGTAGGGCATCTAATCCATGCATTCTGGAGTAGGCAAACCTTTAAATCCTCAATAAGACATAACAGTGCCAGCAAATCTCTGGGCACACCTTATAAAAGGGACAGAGTTTAAATTCCTTTTAATTAAAAGTTACACTTATGCAGCTTATTATCAGGGAGACAGTCACATCCACTGTAGGTAAATTTCTCACTCAGCTCATCACTCAGATATGGGGACTGTGGTGCAGGGTATTCAGGTTGAGTTGAACAACCCCAAAAAATGCCCGAGTATAAAAACAGCTTACAGAGTGCTGATGCCAGCCCACTGAATATGGTCACAATCGACAGGGCTGTGAGGGTGGAGGGGCTTGCTGGCCAGGAGCGGCTGAACAGCGCAGGCCATTGTTAGGGTCTTAGCAGCCAAGACAGGCACAGGAGTGTTGGGCAGTGCCAGTCTGGTGGCACAATGCCGCCATTGCCATGGCAGCAAGGACGAGACCCACGCACTGGCCAGTCAGGTAGAGGAGTGGGCAGTGCAAACCCAGACCCTGTCGGTATGCAAGGTCCCCGAGGTACGGTAGTCTGCTAAACCTATGTCTGAGAATATAAGTGCTTTACATTGTCATAGCAAAAACATAAGAAATATGCCAGATCAAAACATCAGCCAAACGAGCTGTGAAGAAACCGAGACAGTGAGAACTACACACTGATTGACAGATTCCGATTTGTTACCTAGACCAGAGAAGGTTTGAAGTTTTACGATAAATGATTAAACAAATGCTTCACATTGACATCTCCAGCAGCAGTCGATACTCTGCCATCACGTGTGAACCCCACTAATGTGGTTTCATGTCAGTGCCACCAGCTAAAAGTCTGTCACCTCAGGGATTTACAGCGCAATCAAGCCCTGCTTCACTTACATGCTAAATTCCATGGGTAACATACAAATCAGAATTGTTCTGATGTCAATTTTCACTTCACCGTTTCCATAAATTCTTGGATCCATCAGGTAAGCAAAAATGGACTTTAGAAAATTGACTGCTGGTAACTTTAAAGCAAAGGCACGTTTTGTCCTTGAGATAGCCCTGTCTAAATTGCGATCATCGGTTTTAAATATAAAAAAGTATAAAATGACGTGGGCTAGCAGACAAATGCTTTTTCAGAGGTTTGGCGGTTTTTCTCTCTAATGACCTTTGACTTTTCGTTTTCGCCCCACTGGTGACACTGACCATAGCTCCGGCATAAACCATATTAAAACATTGTACAGTATAAAAAAGAACCTCCACAATTTTTTGCAAAAAACATTGCACAATTCCTCACACTGTCTGTCCTCAATAAATACATAATCCCACTTCCTATAAGCATTAAAAATACGGTACATTTACTCTGTGAACTATGTTCACCTGAAGAGAAGCCAATGTCCACCTTGCAGTGGGGCAATCCTCCCCATATTACACTTATTGCCCCTGACATTGAGGTCTCGCCTTAGTAACCCAGCCAGCTTCTGCTGCTGGCCAATCACAGATAATTCACATTTCAATGGATTAAGAACGCAGGAGATCCTGATTGCAATCCCGCCTGATGTGTCTTCATAATGAGCCCCGTTCCAGGCTCCATCACGCTACAGAACGTTCCGGTTCTTCCTCTTCAAAGCTAAAAGGAGTTGTGTCAGTCCATTCCTCCCCAGGTGTCAAGTTGTAACAAGATGCAGCAAGTCTACAAACATGCCACTCAGTCAGTAAATTGGATGTAACTAATCGATTTTGGATTTGTAAGTGTCATCTTCGAAAAACTGGAGAAGTGGGGTTCAAAACACGACAGTATATGGCATTCAAGTGGTAGAAGTTAATGAGATCCGTGTGCCACCATGAGCGAAGCTGTATGCGACAGGCAGTCAGTAGTGTTGCTCTTTAGCAGGACAGCCACCATAGACAAAGTTGATATCCTCAAAATGTCCCAGCATCCATCTGCTGTCCTATACTGTGCTAGGGGACCCCAGCAATAAACTGTTCATTCACACCACTCGGTCAATGGCGACAGGCCTGCCCAGCCTGGGAACACTGAGACACATGGTGTCTAGATTGTAATCACAGAAACAAAGTACTTCTGTTCATTAAAAAAAAAAATACTGAATTGAATGTTAGTCAATTGGTGCAGTGATGTCCATGTACCATGGCTTAAGATCCTGTCTGGAATGATTAGTGGAGTTGCGGTTTGACTGGTCCAGTGGCTGTCCAGGACTTAACTGGGAACAGTGGGCTGGAGAGAGTAGTCAGACCCTGCTGTCCAGCCTCCTCTCCACGGCCTTCAGCAGGAGCTCCGAGTACTGCTCCAGCAGAGCCAGGGTCCTCTCCTCACCTTGCCCGCTTGGCTGGTTATCCAGCATGCTCGTGCCAGCACCCTCCGGGCCTTCCGTAGGTGGGCATGGCGGCAGCAAATCCAGTTCTGCTCGCACTGACCCAAAAGCTTCAGTCAGGAGTTGAGCCATCGCCTGCTGTTCCGGATCAGGCTCCATCTTGGCACTGCTCACCTGGAGGAGAGAGGGACAGACAGCCAGTCAGGCAGGCAGACAGCCAGAGAGAGAGACAGGCAGGCAGCTCACGAAAAAACCAGAATGTGCTTTAGATTTTTAGGGGCTGAATCTCAGAGTGCTGGTCTCTCAGATCTGGATTTCTTCAAGTTACCTTGGCCTGTCAACATGCTAAAGGAGTAAGTGGTCGGAGGGGGACTCACCATCTTGAAGAGCTGAGCAGCTGCCCTCACACTCCTCTGTAGCTCGCCGGCCACCAGGCGACAGGTGTCCATGTTCAGGATGGGGTCTGGGCACAAGAAGGTAATCATGTCACACCAGGTGTCCTCAGCGTCACCCTTCCCCCATGTGCTCACACTTTACAAGCATAAAAACTACACTGGGATTTTACATGTATTTACAATATAAAAACAATATTAAGGAAATATATTTGATCTAAAGATAGTCAATGTTAAAGCAATAAGCATGTTATGAACAATGACGGATCCTTTTAATTGAAATGTGCATGAAAAGTAGTGATAGTGACATGCCAGAAGGGAGAGAAAAGCAAAAAGAAGCGACAGATGGTATGTGTCGGAGGGATGGAAGCGAGAGAAGAGGTGTGCCTCACCCAGTAGGGGGCGGCGGTTAATGGACGGACGGGGTGAAGATTGCATGGCAGAGGAGGTAGGCCAGGAGGTGAAGCAGCTCTTAGGCAGGCCCAGGCAATCAAGCAGAGGGGGCATGAAGGAGTGGGGGAGCCGCTGCGGCAAACCTGGATCCGGGGTGCGGGACTCCAGTGGGCTCACGGGGGCTGGTCCTGAGCATCGCTCCACCATGGGGGTCCCAAATAGGAGAGATCCTGCCTCCTCATCTGTAGGCTTTACCTGCTCAGTGTGGCTTAGATTGGGGTGTGGCTCCACAAGGGTGTGCTTATCAGCTTCCAGCCTCTCTGTGACATCCTTGGGCTGGATGGCAGAGAGGCTGGTGACCAGCTGGGGGCTCCCCAAGGGGGTCTGCGCCTGCACCTGTGGGTGGGGGCCTGTCTTGCCGGTAAACGCAATTGCTGGGGTGCTGGGGGTATGACCATCCTTGGAGGCTTTGGAGGACTTGTTTGTTGGGGAGAACGCCGCTACAGATGGCTTGTCGGGAAGGGATTTGGGGATCTCCAGAGTCAGGTGGGGTCGGAGGCCATAGCTAAGCTTGCTTTGAAGACCTTTGGGACAGTGAGCGCCTGGGGAGCTGAGGGAAGGCATAACTTGAGCTCGGGGAGCCGTGGAGACTGAGGGGGAGATAGCAGCTGTTGGAGACATAGCTGTGGATAAAGTGGCTGGCTTGTTCTTGTCCGGAGAGGCACCCTTAGCGAAGTTTGAGGAGCTCGGCTCAGTGCTGGAGGGTGGGCTTGAGGGGGCCTCACCGAGTTCTCCTAGATTTAGGCTGTCACCCAAGGACACAGAACGGGACATCTTTGCCATGGAGCTAGTGGTGGGGCTCATGTACGATCGGGCCTTGGGGACCCTGGGAGATGGGGTGGCAGCGTCCCGTGGCTGGGGGGAGGTTGGCACAGAGGGTACTGAATGGTGGGGTGTGGTGCGGAGGTCTCTCTCATCATTCTGCAGCAGATGAGGGTCAGGAAACAGCTCTTTGGCACGTTGGGAGGACGGCTGCAGGTCGTCAGCTGGCCAAAGGAGAAAGCAAACATGATCCCCACACCCAAGCAGATTCCTACAGTTATTTTTAAACTACACTACACTGAAGAAAATTCAGGGTGTATAGAACAGAACACAGCTGAGAGGACCAGGAGGAAATAGGCCGTACGGCAGTTATTAGCAACTTTACAACTAAATGCATCCTGAACTGTCTCCCCGGTGCTGTGTTGACTAAGAACCAGGTCCTTCAGAAGCGACAGAGATGGGAGACTCACCCTCAGTGGGTAGGTTCTGCGCCGAGTGGGACTTTTTCAGGCTGCCTGTGGACAGGTGGGAGGCTGCAGATTTGGCAGTGGGACTGGCCACCCGGCGGGGGTCAACGACCTGTGTCCTCCTCCTCTGAGGGGTGGAGCGGGAGACCATTTCCGGCCCCTTGCTGTCAAAGCCCTTCCGTTGGTTGTCTTCAGTGAGGCCCCGTGCCACTGAGACCAGCGGCCACGCTGTCGTGCTGGAGCCCTTTCCTTCTCCACCAGTCTTCGAGGGAAATGTGAAGGCATTCCTGTATGAAGAGGTCAGATAATTAGAAAGCAGACCCAGGTCAGGGCCTACAGCTACTAACATTTGCACTGTTTGTTCAGGTATCGTGAAAACAGATTTGTCAATTTCGGTTAAAAATCACTCAATTTACAAATGCCTTTAAAACAAAAAAGCAGATGAATGGATGAACAAACCTGCTTGTTGGGTTCTTGGACAGATACCGGGCAGAGATACTGATGATCTCAGTGGTGCTCTGGGTTCTCACTGGGTTTGCTGGACATTTAGAGGGTCAGAGAGAGACACACATAACATGTACTAACAAGGATCAGCCCCTGGGCAATTAGAGTCCTACAGAGCACTAGGTTAGTTTGTCATGTAACCTGGGACAGATTTTTTTTACTTTGTTGTCATGCTTCTACCTGCTCTGTCCTACATATGCAGAGCAGAAGAGCAGGACAATAGGGGCTCACAGAAAACGGTGCTGCAGACGAAACAGGATATACATGCAGGAACTCTCATTATCCCAAATTTAGCAAAGCTAAAATTCCATGGGAAAAAATGGCAGGAGGTTGTTTTTGTGGGTGGAATACCAGACTCATGCAATGGGCAGAAAAAAAAAAAGCACGAGGGGAGGCAACAGGCGGGACCAAAATGCCTGGAATGTTCTCCGAACAAGGTGAGACAAGAGATAGTCAAGTTACGCCTAGAGGGAACCTTCCCAAGCTGCAGGTTGGAGGACTGGGCTCATCCTACCTGTGCCACTGAGGTCAGCCAGTGTCTCAAAGTGCTGCTTTAGGAAGGCTTCCTGGTCTGGTGTGTGGGGCACCACCCCTATGACCTCAGCCTTTACAAACTCCTCCTCCTCCTCTTCCAGCTCCTCCCCTTCAGAAGAGTTCCCATCCACACTGAGTGGCTCTGTAACTTCGGAATCTGAAACAGCAGCACACGGGTATCGTCACATGTGCTGCCAGTCACTCCCGGCCCATCCTGTTCATCTATACCCATTTGCCCAGTAAAAACAAGCACCGTTCCCTCTACCAACATGTCTACCGCTCTTGTCACCTTGGTACAAGCTGTTAGTAACCGTAGCAACAAAAACCTGTAAAATATGCAGCAGAATGACTGTACGCTGCAACATGAAACGTATGTGTAGCAAATGAAGATATACAAAAATATACACACAAGCATGAACCTCATGTCCTCATGAACATGCAAACAGGCAAAGGACAGAGATGCTACAGAAGAACAACGTCACTCGGGCTATTTAAGCAGTTTACTGCAGTGGCTTAAGCGTGCTTTGCATAAGCAGTGACTAATTTTCCATTCGTATTTCCGGTCACAAAGACACTCGAGTGCTTGGTTACACTCTGTACAAATTTCAATGCAGCTACTGGCTGGAGTATCACAAAAGTAGAATAGAGGAGCCTGTTTTTTTTAGCAAGTGTGCCGAGATAATCACTGAACCCTTGAGAGTTACAAGTAGGCAGCACTTAAAATTAACCTTCAGTCATTAATTATCAGCTGTTACACAAGGCCTTAGAGGTTTGAAAACATGAATGTAGAATTAGACTATCATGAACGTACAGCTTGGGGCTCTGGGAACCTGCACTGCATGGCCGATCATGTGGGTGGGCTTCCCCCACGATTGATTTTGGGGCAGTTTTGGCATGGATGTGCAAGAGTGCTGTGTCTTACCATCTCCAGGTTGGTCTGGGCTCGACAGCCGGCTGCTGGAATAGTCCACAGAGCAGGCACTGTCCGGGCTGTGTTTGTCATGGCAACCGCGTCCCCTGCTGCATCGTCCCAGAGGTCCACGAGGAACCTCCTTCACCTGGTATTCACTGTAAACACGACCATTTTAAATCAGTCAAACTATGGCTTCACAATACATCATTTCAACATTGTGATTGAAATGGGCACGTACTCCATAACTGCGATGTAGGACATGCAACATCAAGTGAAGCAAATTAAATCGCATCATGCTACAACTTTTTTGCTGCTTTATTCGTAAGGAAGACTCACACAGTCATTTTCCATGACTAATCTACAAGAGAAGTTTGTCTGATAGTTTACTTGGATTTAAAGATTTTTGGATTAAAATCACATTGCAATATCTGATTTTCCTTTATCATGCAGCCCTACAAAACTTTCACTATATTACAATAAACTAATTCAAACATCTGATAAATATAAGATTGCAAGATTACAAGAAAAAGCCCTGGAATCATCTCAATGCGGTGTGGGGAGCATGGGGGTCTGGGTGTTACCTGTCCGCAAGACTCGCCCTGTCCTCAGTTCCCTCAGGGTACAGCACGGACTCCTCCGTCTCTGGGCTTTGGGGGTTCAACCGGATGCTCTGGGGGCGAGAGCATGCCCAGCGACCTGCATCAGACTCCCCCACCTGTGAGACAAGAATGAGGGTTAGGGGCCCGTTTAATTTCCATATTAAAATGAGCAATAAAGCAATGACTACTTTTGTAATGCTGCTATTTTCCTTCGAATAGAACTATACTTTTATACGTCTTTCAGGAAAATGAACCCACCTTACCAGGAAAATAACCATACAAACAAAATAATTTATATAAAACAAAGAAGAAACCAGGAAGATACATGGAACAGTGATCAGTCATTATCCATTTACATTTGTTATTTATTTTTTTTTTCAGACAAAGTGATGTGATTGAGAAAGCAGGGTCAGACAGTCCCTGAAGCAACTGGAGTTAAGGGCCCAGCTCAGGGGCCCAATGGTGAAATCAGCCGGCCAACGACAGGCACAGCGTCCTAACCAAACACAAAGAGCAGGATTGGCCAAGCCCAGGCCAGGTCACAGATCCTTCAAAACCACAGCACGATCACCAACCAGTCACGCTATTGGGCTCTCTGGCTAACTATATGCTTACCTTCGGCTAAAATTTTGTTAATGCTGTTCTCCACACACACACAAATTTGCACAATTGCACACATACTCACACGAGCACACGCTCAATAAATCTTGCACACAAACCGGCACACTAACACTCTCATGCATCCATACAGTTAGCCACACTTACTCGGACACTCATACCCATACACTCACATTCCCACTCTCACACCATCATTCGGGTGCATCCACACACTCGCGTACTCTCAGCTGGACACCCACTCGCACACTCACACCCCTGTGCACTCTCACCCTCATTCAGTCTCAGCTCAGGCACACTCATACATCGAGTGAATGTGTGGGTGTCTGAGAGTGTGAGTGTCAGACACTCGCAGACACTTGCACTCACACCCACATGCTCTTGCACATTAAAACTCTTGCACATGCACTCACAAGTGCACACTCAGTCTCACCCTCACACCCCAACACAAATCTCACATTCATGCCCACACCCTCATCCACACACCTTTGCACACCCTCACCCATTCACTCTCTTGCACACTCACCCACACTTAGTCATAGTCGCGTGCCCACCCACGCACTCACCCTTGCACACCCACACACTCACTCTCACATACCCACTCAGACTCTCACCCCATGTACACCTGTAGACTCAGTCTCGCACTCATTCTCACACACTCACACTGTCATGCACACTCATCTCACACACTGACATACTCTCGCAGTCGTTCACTCTTGCACACTAACATGCCTTTGCACTCTCACCCATACTCCTGCACTCACTCGTGCACATTCCGTGCACTCACACCCACTTACACTCACTTGAGCTCTCCCGCTCCCTCTCACACTCACACCAGCTCTCTCGCAGAGTCATACCCCAGTGCACTCTCACCCTTACTCACTCTCATGCACCCACACACTCGCACATCCACCCACACTCACTCACACTTGGCCTCAGTCGCATACACTTACTCACACACTCTGACATGAATGCACACACCCACTCACCGGGACCCCTATGGTCTGTAGGCTGGTGGTGCTGCCCAGCTCATTGTCCCTGAAGGTGTTGACTGGTCCAGTCTTGCATGGAGAAGGTGCCATGGCGAAAGACTCCAGCTGCCGGAGGTCTAGCATGGACTTAACCACCAGCCCTGTGCTGCCCATGCGCCTGGACCAGCGCCGGCGGGGCCGAGGGTTGGATGCCGCTGGCTCCTGCTGTGACTGGCCCTCTGCCCGCTGCGCTGTGGAGGAGCTCTCCTGTTGAGGAATTTACATGGTGTGTAAGGACAGCAGGAGGCAGCAATGTGTACACACCACAACACAACTGAATATTCAGTAGATCAATGGCTGACATGGTGGTTCAGTCACCCTTCAGCAAAGGATTATCCCAGAGCTGCTTAAAATATGCTGGTTTAGAAGGGATATCAGATACAAATTAGCTAAGGTACTAAATAGTTAGTAGTACTGAAGATTTAAACAGTTTAAAAAAAAAACTGCTGACCTTCTGTTCCCAAGTTTTCTGTTGACTGTGCTTGTCCTCAGAATTGCCTGGCAATGACACAATGACAGAGAGCAAAATTCTGTTTTGGTCAATGCTACAGAGGAGAACCTCAAACTGACAAATGGCTCAGCATGAGGAAGAGGTGTGTGTGTGTGCCTGTGTGTGTTACCAGTGTCATCCCCGGTGCTGCTGCCAGAGGAAATGTGCAGGGAGATCTGGTCCTCCGCCTTGCCTGCCTCCTCCTCCTCCTCGATGCAGTCCCCGTCCACTTCTTTGTCACTATCCGAGGACATGGTGGCCAGGACAGGCACACTCCGAATCTCCCGCCTGGTGCAGTGCAACAATGGGTCAGAATAATGACTAGATGCTGCATTTTGTGGGCAGTCCGACTCAGAAAATGTACTACTTCTGAATAACTGAATAAACTTGTCAGCAATTAGTACCTAGTATAAGAACTGTATGAATGTATGAATTAAATAGTGTTTCAGTAATAAAACTGAACAATAAATAAGTACCAGTTTCAGGGTTCATGTGTGCTTCACACAATTATTTAAACTTATTTTACTTAGCAGGGACAGACTGACCATAGAGAAATTTTGGGGGCTTCTGGAAAACTGGACCTTGCTCAAGAGTCCAGTACTTAAATCACTCTGCCAGCCCTGAGATTTGTATTGGCCACCTTGCCAACAGAGTTCTGAGCCACACGCAACCTGCCAGACAATGGCTGCATACCGGAGTGTGGCTGGCTTGTGTGTGGGGGTCTTCTGCACCAGTTTGCCCTTCTGTTTGAGATCGGAGAGTCGCTGCCGCATGTTGATGGTCAGTTCTGGGTTTAGACGCCACACAAAGATGCAGCTGTGTGCAGAAATTAGAGGGAGATCATTGACCATCATCACCAGCTGAATGACTTTCTGCCATATATCAGACCCACAGCACAGAAAATCCATACCTGTCCCCTGAAACTGAAATTAGGTGCTTGCAGTCATTGGTAAACTTCATTCCAGTGACAATCTCTGGAGACAGGAAGCATAATGTTCAGAGGACCATGTTGGAAGTTAACCTCAAGGCTAGTTTAAAATGCTCATTCATCAGTTGCTGTATCAATACAGAGACCTAAATTCAAAGACATACACTTTATTGTTCTTCTACCTGAACATCTGCGACCATAAGCTGTCAAAACAATTTGAAAGACTTTTTGCAACTTTACCAGAATGTCCAAACATGGTGGCGACACATTCTCCGGAGTAGAAGTCGAAGATGCAGATGTTCTTATCCGAGCAGCTGCTGGCCACATACATTCCTGATGGGTCAATCTGGACCTACAAATCAAAACTGACCTTAGATCTGCTGCATGTACACTCACAGGACCACAGAAACAGTGACTAAGACCATCCAGCTATATAAACCGATGAAAAAATTAAGCTGCTTTGGATAAAAAGAATTCACTAAACAACTGAAAATACAGACACCTTGCTTATATTTTTGGAAGTGAGCAGCAGATCATGTGGAGGTACGCATTTCCTCTGTGGGGAAGTAAATAAGCGAAACGCATGCGACATCCACAAAGCACTAAAGCTGGGAGGTGTACCCTTTGCTTTTGTAGCACGTACCTCCCAAGATTCCAGCCAAGAAAAGGGTCTGGTGATTGAGCTCCAGCATGCGCCAGTCCACAGATTAAATCGATTGCATTAAGCGGTCCACAGACAGCTGTATGAATCTCTGTACATCACATTTTACCTTAATGAGTGTGCCGTCCTCACCCTGGGAGCCCTTGTACAGCTTCTTCTGTTTGCCATTGCTGATGTTGAAGATCCTGGCAGGTGGGGGCGGGGGGGCAGGCATGGTCAGAATGCAGGCAATAGCCATCATGGAAGATCATCCGCGTGACACACTGAAGACACCTTCACCTCACAAGCCCCAACTCAGGCCAGTTTCTGGACTGGGACCATCCCGAAAGCCATACAGCTGCCAAAGGCTTTAATGCATAACCAAAGGGGGCGGATTCTTTAAGGGACGCATCACCAGCCACATTTCCAGGCTGAGTAAGACTGATGGCCATGTGGTGTGTCAGCGAACTCCAGAACATCTTTGGTTTACAGCCACCTAGATCCAGAAAAAGCTTAAAGCTACAAATTCTGCATTACTAAAAGAAGGATTTGGAATATATGATTCTTTATTTGATCGGGTGAAATCAGCACCGTAACATTTCTGTAGCTAAACCAAGAACGTGGTATAAAATACTAGCACAGAGGTGCAGTTGGAGAAAAAGGGAGAGCAGAAGAGTGGCAGACCGGGCAGGTGGTACACGCAGTCAGCCTTCCGCATTCAGACGCACCCTAATCCCTGTCTGCACGCAGCACCTGAGCGCTAATCCATTTCTGCTATTCCCTCCCCGTTGAACACCAGCCAAAATGCAGCTAATCGCTTACAATCAGGGGCACACTGAGTCCAATGCACAGAGACACTGCACATGTATGCGATCACGCTGCCGGCTAACGAGTCCTAAAATAATCAAAACAGTGTGCTGAAGTATTAGGACTTCCACAGATAAGCCGATAATGTTTTGACATACGGAGACAGAGCTGGAGGGAGATGCGAGTACAAACCTGATGCTGCGGTCCTGGCAGCCAATGGCTGCGTACTTCCGGGTGGAGTCCACGTCCATGTCGTACAGGGTGGTCTTGCGCACAATGTGGTGGGTGCGAGTGAACTCTGTCCCTCCCTTTGTCTATAGGGAGATACAATGTGCCAGTGTTAAGATCCTGGTATAGGATCTGCTGCTGCACTGGGATCTTCATTCGCTTCAGGGGAATAGGTTCCTGGAAGCAAGTACTGGAATCCAGGTTAACAGCATCCTCCTCATCATCATCATCACCACCACCACCACCACCACCATCATCAATAACAATATTATTATTACTTTTATTATAACATTCAGCAGGTGATGAAGACACTTTTTACACGACATTAGCCATAAACCGGTCCTTGGTGGTAGATTTAATATTCTTTGGGCACAATAAAGAAGGAGTTCCCTTCTATAAAAAAAAGAAAATCATGTAGGTGGATATTTTTTTGCTGGGACTTGCTGTGTTTCATTCACATCAAGCCGAGTAAATAAAACCCAGCTCTGAGGCTAAGTTGCTACAGCAAAATTTTGAATGCAAAAAAATAAAAAATAAAAAAAATTCCAAAACAACAAGCAAGGCGCTGAATAGTCCCAGTGCTGCTCTGTGCCGCCCGGAATCTTAACCGTAATCTCCGCGAAAAAGAAGAATCACTCTAGTCAGCGGTGAGAATTGGGGAATTTAGCCAACCAGTAAATCACGCAACAGGCAACCATAAACAGTCCATATAAAATTACAGCACTTAAAACTGTCATAATGGCAGACAGAGAACTCTAATTACCCTCCATAATTACCCTGGGCTAAAGTTAACCAGAACAATTTCAAAGGCAGCCTTGTCAATTCACAAAGCATCAATGGCATCACACAATAACGAAGAGGAAAAGCCATAAAGCCCAAGCTGAGCAGAGGCTGCAGACCGTACAGCTCACCGACTCAAGATGGTCGGCTTTTCCAGTTGAAAAATCGCTGTAAAGCGCCAATGAACTGATTGTAAAAGCTAGACAACAGAAAGGATGGAACAGGACGGGTACTGAGCTTCACACCAAACAATTAGGAATAAAAGTCACTATCCGTCTCAATAACATGAATTACACCACAGATCAACGCCCAACACTCTTATTGCAAAGGGAAATTTTCAAGCAGCCGACGTGACCCTGGCAAGGAACCTCAAAGAGAACTTCTCTCTCTGGCACTCCTATAATCCCCCAAAGGCCAAACAAGACCAAAAATATCTTTGTATCACTACAGAGTCTTGCACTTGTAAACTGAAATTTAACCACTTAAGTATAAGAGAGAAGGTTTAGCACATAAACACAGTTCAGCCAAGGACAAGACATGTATGCTTATCTTGATTTGAGGCGAGATGGACACACTGACATATTTAAAAGTCCATTAGTAGTCTAGGCAGCCAGAAAAACAAACTACACTATATATGACCTCAGAGACAGGATAACTGTCATCCTGGGGTGGCCAACCAAGGCAAGAAACACTGCGGGACACTGGCACCCCCTTTAAATAGATTAGATCCCCCCAGACACATAGAAAACGAGTTCTGAAATTAAAGTCACACTAGTTATGTGCATGACCAAGTTCTAAGAAAGGATCAGAACCTTTAAGAGCTGTGGAAATCCTGTACCGAGTACTAGCAAAAATCCCACAAATTATGGAACCTAATACCCATTTAAAAATAAGAAAATCCAACACCATGTGGAAGGGTGCTGTGGATAAGGGGTTATATAACAGGACTTCTGAACTGCTATGGTTCTGCCATTTTTAAATTAGGGCAGATAATAAACAGAGCTGTGTGCTGAAAAAGGTGAACATTATCCAGATCGCAAGGCATGACTGTGGGGCACAAGCTCAGAGCTCAAGCCCGGGCACGGAATCACACCCACAGAAGGACCAGCGGTGAACTAGTGTGGAGTCAGAAGAAAGACAGAAAGGCAGCAGACTGCAGAAGATCTCTACCCCGCTCGGGGTCACAGTTCCCGGGTCAGCTTGGCATGACTGACCTTCTGTGCTGTCCGGAAGTAGATGCTCTTGTCTGCGCCACAGCTGATCATCCTCACCTTGCCATCATTAGCTGGGGGAGAGAAGCAGAGGGGGTTACTATGGTAACAGCAGCAAAGCCTCCACACCAGAGAGAGGGAGGGGAGCAGCTCAGCAGCCATTGTTGGCATGACAACAGCTGTTTCTCCCCCATAATTAACACAGAGCACCAAAGATCACATTAGTCTCGTATTAGATTCGAACACTCCGCTAAAAAAAAAAAAAAACAAACAAAAACTTTTTAAACTGCTACTGGGGGAGACATCAGAAACTAGCTATCAAATGAGAATCCACGCAGTGAGAAGGTCATTTGATTACGGAGAAGAGAGAGCGACTCATTCACGGCAGCACGGGGGCCAGGAGGTGTGCCCTGCACTGCCGGGCCATTTACCACTTTGCCATAGGATCCTGATGTATTCACTGGAGGGTGGGAGGGGGGAGTAAGCCCACTGACTACAGGGGGTTAAGAGGGGAGATTCTTGGATTCTTTTATCTGAAATTCCATATAAAGCTTAAATTTGTATTAAAGGCTACAGCTAAACAAACCTTAATAGTAGAGTGCACCCCCTCGAAAGAAACAAACATTTTAAACTAATTGATATGATGATGTTAATTGTAATTATTTAAAATATGATAAAATATACATGCAAGTGAAAATCAGTGCATAGGTGCGTGAGCTGAGCAGCATGTGGCGAGCGACTCACCAGCGAAGCGCACGGCTGTGATGGAGGATGAGTGCTCGTCCAGAGTCTGCAGCAGTCCGTAGTTGCTCTCCACGTCCAGCACATGGATCAGCCGGTCCCGGCTGGCGCTGGCCAGCAGCTTCAGGCCTGACACACAAACACAGCAGCGAGAACCCCAGTTACTGACCTCCTGTTCGCACCATTCAGCCCTAAAAAATGGTCCCTTGCCTGACTGCGATCTTTTCACATGGCATATTAAAAGTGCTATGATAACCATTCCAGGTTTGGAGGAAAAGGTAAAATGCACATCTCTGATTAGGACTCCCACCCAAACTCCAGTGCATGTCCCGCCAGCCAGGTTCCTGTCCATCTCAGGGCTTAAGGTTTCCATGGAAGATCAACTTGCACTTTCAGGGGGGGTGCAATCTGCTCAGTTCCACCCACAGCCCTGCAGGTGCAGCGGTGTACATCTCTGAAGAGCATTTACAATCGAGAGGAGCCCCACAGCTGGACCCATCCAAGACTGCCAGCCGTTTTTTGATTTCTGGGTCTTTGCAGTTCAGACTTTAGGCAGAATGAATCATACTCTCCCCCTGAAATGCACCAGGCTTGGACTGGCTTTCTGTCCATTTTCTGTTGGGCCAAGGCGCTTTGCAGTAGCAAAATTCATTGCGGGGACTCCTCCAGCCTTCCTTGGTAAAGTTTATTGCAGGGTGACCCCGAAATTCACAGCCAGTTTTTAATCCCAGGCCGAAGCAGCCCTGTACTGCACACCTGCAGCACACAGATCTACATTCATTTTACAGGAGATTCAGGTCATGTACCTTGAAGTAGAGCAGAAACAGCAACCAGCCACCGATTAGCATTCTGGGGCTTCGGTGGAAGTGTGAATAAAAAAAAAAAAACCATCAGCTGATCAGGTGGCTGGAGCACTGCACCCCCCCTTTAAATACCCCAACCCCCACCAACCCCAGATCTGTTTAGAGTCTCAACCAAATGCCAGTCACATGACGCTTAGAACAAAAACTTGCCACTGGAATGAATCCACACGCATCAAGTGGGGAGTAATTACCAGCTTCTCTAACACTCCACTGTGAATCCTGACTTCGGAACACGCCTCCGTATCAGAGTAGCGTGATTAAGCCCCACAGAAAACCACACGCTTATCTCTGTGGCCGGGACCCCGACCGAACACGTCTGAGTACAGACTCGTCGCTCCGAGCCGCATTTCCAGCACCGTATGGCCGCTGCAAGTCAGCACACGAGTGAACAATGCTGTAGCAATGTGACACTGGGACGTCAGGGCCTTGGCACAGTGTGAATTACGGCAAGCGACCCAGTGCGCTGAACACAGGGCCCTCTGGCATTGCCTGACTTTAAGTCCCCCTCTCACCCCCCCCCCCCCCGAGCTGGAAGTATTCCAGACTGAGCAAAAAGATGGACTGCAGCTTGCATGAAAATTTCTAATTGGTTACTTATAATAAGTAGTCAGTATTTACAATACTGAGAGAAAATTAGCGGGGTTAATTTGTGTGGATTACAAGAAATTCAGTGTGGCAGTGAAATTGGGTCAGGGTGGAAATCATTAAATAAAATAAATAATAAATAAAAATTCTTGAAGGTCACCCAGCTCTAAAATGACCCAATGACTGATGGGGGTAGGGGGCAGCACAGTAAAATTAGGTGGGGGGGGGGGTCTTCCCCAGGCTCCCCTTCATCTGAATGGTACCAACCAGAGAACAGAACTAACCACTGGGAAGGTGAACAAAATGAACAAAAAGCAAAACACCATGAATAAGCAGGGCGAGCCTGTTCTGACACACACATCGCCTATGGGAAGGGAGGTGGGCATCCAGGGTGGGGGGGCATAAGCCCAGTACTGGAGGCCTTCCAGTGCATTCCTCCCAGTGCATTCCTCCCTGCCGACGGCCGGGGGGCGCGATAATCCCAGTACAGTAGAAGATAAAAAATGCAGGATGACCTGCACACATTTACACAATTAAACCGCAATGACAGGCTGAAACATCTACTCGCACTATAACAGTACAGGACTGAATCCATTCTGCTGCAAGATCAGTAGCACAAGACCCACCTGTGCTAAATCAAGTCTCAGACTAGATTAGGAGCAGTATGGAAGAACTCATACTGGGAGCTTTAATGCACTCTGGAAACAAAATGACTTACTGCACAATGATGGATCAATGGGTGTGAGTCTATAGGCTGTTCTGAAGAGGTTTGCTGGCAAATCGCCACTGGGCTATTGTGTCAGAAAGGCTGCTTATGTTCAACCACTAGTTCAAACATAAATACATTCAATGATTAGTATGAGAATTCATAACTCAGGTCAAACCACTTTTTCCCCTCGCTAATCTGAGTGTGTCCCCGAGGGCCGGCCACTCACCAGTCTCTGGCTTGGAGTACTCTAGGCAGAGGATCTCGGAGTCATGGGCCTCCACCTTCAGAATCTCCTCCATGCTCTGGAGCTCATGAATTCTGCAATAGCGGGGGGTGATTCAGCAGACTGCTCCCCGAGTATGATTCAGTTCCCTGCTCTTCCCACTTTATATCTTTAACAACGTACAATGATCTTACATACAGTACTATATGAAAGCTTTCGTCAAGGCAGGGCTCTTGGCTCTAAACTGCTCCAAAATGGTGCAAATTAACGGAGATAAGAAGGTGGGTACAAGAAGAGCCCATGTGTACCCGGGTATACTACCTTAGGGTGCCTATGCGGTCGCCTGAAGCCAGGTGCTGGCCGTCTGGGCTGACGCTCATGGTCCTAATGCCAGTCCGGTTCTCAGAGGTCTGGCTGTCGGGTTTCTCTGTGTTGCTGGTGGCTATACACTCCATGTCCAGCAGGGAGGCGGTGTTGTTTTCCATGTAGATGACCTTCATGAGGTCCTATGTGGGTAGCATGACACAAATGTATAATTTATCCAAAGACTTTAAGCTAATGTTTTCCAGTTCAAGCTGGGAGGGAGCAAAAACATGGACTGTCTGGGGGTGCCCAAGAACTGGGCTGGTAAACACTGGTTTAAGCAAATACAGAGATTGGTTTTGTACTCTTGTCTTCCTGCACCAATTTTTTTGCAAGAATGTGATTTGTATAGGATTAGTACAAAGAGGGGAAAGGTTGCAAGGTATTAAGTAAGGAATAATTGACGACGGGCCGTTGAATTATTAGAAAATAATGCACACCCGAGGTGGTAATGCGCCGTTACACCTCGGGTGTGCATTATTTTCTAATAATTCAACGGTCCGGAGTCAATTATTCCGCTTATACTACGGTTGCCACACCTCAAGACATCGATCAGATGATATATTTCAAGGGATTCGTCCGGTTTTTCTACTTAAATCGCTATTGTGAGTAGGATTATTTCTTCCGCATCTCATCCAACGACTCTTTTGCTAGTTCCAAAACGTCATTTTAAAGCTGGCAATGGAGGCTTGAGCCGTTGACAGAGAAAGAGAAACAGAGAGAGAGAGCTTGTATGACACTACCTCTGTGTGTCCCTCAACAGTGTTCTGAAGCACCGTCTCTAAACTGTAAGTCTGCTTTAAGATGCAGCGCTGTTATTACCTCGCTAGTGAGAAATGTCATGTGTAGCCTTTAAGTTGGTACACTAGGCTAACTAATACTGCTGCAGCCCAGTTGTTGAAAGTTTCATATTCACCGTAAATATTAAAATTTACTTTCGGAAAATCGTCTGTCATGTTGTTGTTTTTGTTAGTGCTGTATAGGTACTGTGTGCTAATTTCCGTTATTACAGTTAACTATGCGAAGTGATATGGAACTGTAATGCGGTCGAGAGAGCTACCTGGAACTACGTTCGCCATGCGTTTATCTGAAAATAATTGCACACCTCAGAACGTTCGTCAGCCAATCAGATTCAAGCCTTCAACGGTCCCGTAGTATAATGACCAAATATATAATTTTGCTGCCTGTAGTACTGAAAGGATGAGCCATCCTCCACTGGCAGGTTTAACCAGGTGTCCCTTAGGCCAGCAGACCGTGACTGACAGCTCACAGTAACTGCACACTGCCGGATTCAAATCCTTACATCTCCCAGCACCATCGGTGTGCCACTGGGGTTTGCCTGACCAGGCTTGAAAATAAAACCTACAATTAGCAGTCAGTCCATAACTGTCCTGAAGGCCATGATCATGTGGGACAGGACGCCTAAAAAATCCGCAGAAAAGCAAAGGATACCAAGGAGAAGCAAGGGATAGAAAAAAAAAAAAAAAACTGGTTTGTGATGCAAAATGATGTAAGCATCCATTATAACTAAAAGTGCGATGAAGTGAATGGCAGGATTGCTGTGGGTGCTGAAACCAGCTTCCAGGCTGCAACTAATGATGGGTTTTCAGGTGTGAGACCAGAGGCTGAGGAGCCGAAGAGGAATGAGATACGAGCTAAGGAGCCATCAATCACTGTGGGTTTGATGAATACAGCACATCCTCCATGTTTTTGTAAGCTAGTGACTCAGACGTTGAGGGGGAGCAACAGGTTTATCAGGACAGCTGTGGTTAACTAGGTGAACACATGGAGACACCATAACTGAAGGACTGAAGCTGTGAAGCGCTAATACACAAAACCACAGCTGTAACCTGCAGACGAGGTCCCACTGGGCGGGGAGGGGACAATCGGGACTCACGTTGCTGAGGACGTTGCGGCTGAGAGCAGTGCTCTGACCGTCTGTGTTCCATAAGCGGATGGTGTTGTCCGAGGAACAGCTGAGGAACGACCCTGGGGGTAGGAATGCCTGCTCGCCCTGAGAAACCTCCGGGTAGACCTAAGGCAGGAAACGGGACAGGCAGCCACCCAATCAGTAATCCTCTCAGATACATACAAGAAGCCTAGAAGCCAGATGCTAAGGGTCCCTTATAGGACCACACAGGTCAGCATGAGCAGGACCCCCTGGGAATTTCTCCACACGATGCCACAGGCTTTCCAGAATAATCCATGACCAAGAGTAGTAGTTGGGGAGGATTTCTGTAGATGGTAGCCTTTGCGATAGACAAGGGCTCACCTCTGCGCTCCACACGCAGGCCGAGTGGTAGAGTGCGGAGTACACCTTCCCTACTTTGCGCAGGTCCCTCACATCCCAGACGTACAGGCTGTGGTCGTTGTACACGCACGACAACCAGCGGCTCGTGGGGTCATAGGTCACGGCCACCGTGTCAGGATAGCGGACGTCCGGTTTGAAGGAGAAGAGGTGGCTGAGAAAGGATGGAGGAGACAATGGAAGGTCAGAAGGGTGGTGGGAGGACACGGCTTGGGGCGTACCTCCATTCAAACTCTAAACGGTAGCGGTCTTCTTCTCACAGAGAGACGTAAGGGGATCGCTAAAGAGTGAACGCAAACTCGTGAATCAACAGGACAAACGGAGCCAACCTGCAAACTTCTGCGAAGCCAGAAGCCAGTGAGAAACCTCCATCACAGGATGCATGAACAAACAGGCCCAGGAGTAGAGGTTCAGCAAACGGCTATAAACCGTACAGCTCCCAAGGAGACACAATGTGCGTGTTTACATACTTTAGCCTCCAAGTCTAATACAGAACTACAAATAATATTTGAATGGAATGAATCAAACCTGTCAAAACAAAAGACTGAATGTTTCAGACGCAAGACAAAAGACACATGGGGTAAAAAGAGAGAGCAGCTGTGTTTGTGCTGTACATAATGCATAAAAACAAGGACTTCAATAGCTTCTCTGTAAATAACATTCAATAATGTCTTTCAGCAGCACAAAAGAGCTGTTCAGGTACCAGTCCTCAGCCGCTTTAAAGATCCGAGTCATGGAAGGGCAAGGAAGTGACATAACGTGCTTGATCTGAGGAAGACCCCGCGTGCCGTTCGAGCGGAGCCCACACACACCCTCGGCGAGAGCATTTTTTGAGAGCGTTTGGAAATTTTTAAAAGGCATTAACATTTGGATTGTATCGGGTCAAATTCTTAACTTCCCACAGCGTGCTGGCTGGAATTCTAAGCAATGTGAGACGGGCTTTTGCAGGCTCGCATTCTGGCATGTTTAATTTATGCTTTTGGGAACATCAGCTCTTGTACAGAAACACAAAAAAATTCACATCCGGTGCTCAGGGCGCGTCAAGCGGGCCGGTGCTCAGGGCAATTAAAGGGACCCATTCCTCGGACTCGAGGCAGAGGCCGCCTCCGGACAAGGTGGCCCTTCCTCCAGAACCTCAACTGGCCTCCATTACCGTGGTAACGTCTGTGCCCAGGGAACCTCACCTGGCTTCCGTTACCGTGGTGACGTCCATGCCCAGACTGTGGGGCCGCGGCAGACTGCAGATGAAGTGCAGGTTGGTGGGGTTGAAGGAGCGCACCGTCCCATCTGCGCAGCCGCAGAAGATCAGCTCCTCGGTCACAGACAGGGAGGTGGCCAGGCTGGTCTGGGGGCGGGGGTGGGCATGGAGCATTAATAACCAGCACTCTTAGCAATGAGGAAGGGAGGGGGGGGGCTATGGGACAAAAACAATGCTTACATGGCAACAGAATAATGGCCATGTCACAAAATGCAAAACAGCTACGAGCACAGCTCTTACCATAAAGCATGTACACCCAATGAAAGGAAAAGGAAAAGACTTCATCTTAAAACTTTAACCCCCCCACTCCCAATGCAAAGCTTGACTGGTTAGTATTTATGGGAAGACACCAAAAAGCTCAGGTAAAATCAATCATGAAGAATATCATATGTGCTCAAAATTAAAATTAATGTCCACCAATGTCCTTGATGGGACAGAAAGTCATCAGGCTGTTCAGGCTGGAAGGGAGTTAAAACCCCGTACAGTTCGAATGAAGCCATCTGCGGTTGGCAGTGCTGGGGTGAACTGGCCCAATTCAAAACTGAACAGCAACAGGCCAGCAATCAGGACAACTGTTGTAATCTCTAAGTGGCAAAGTGTGAGATGCGGCAAGTCTGGATGCTCAGCTCAGGAACCCAGGGAAGCCGACTGGTCCCACGCAGATTGAAGATAATCAAATCCCGAGCTGTAATGTGACGGCCATGCAGAGCTTGGAACAGAGCGGATGTTGTGTGGTGCCTTTCCCAGCATGCCACTGGCACAAAGCCGAGACTATGAGGGCTCCCACTGCTGTCGGGCTGGAGGTAGGACCCTGAAGGAGCCGGCCGCTCACCGCTCGCTCAGCTTCAGAGACACTAAATCAGTTCCTTAAAATTATATTTTTGCATAGTTTGCTCCCCTTCCTTCCCGGCCACCTTAAAGCTTTAAAAAGTGGGAAATGTGACCAAGCAAACTGAGCACCGCAACTCAGGCTCAAATTGCCCAAATTATTTCACAGTAGAGGCCAATACAGGCTCATTCTTGACCCAAATTTCACGGAGATCCGCTTCTGTGGAAACAAGCCGCTGCCTTGTTCATCCTGAAAGCCCCATGATCCACACAAAAAAAAAAGCAGGCTGGCCCAGGTGGTACGAGATCCCCGCCTGATAACATGGAAATGCAGAGACGGTACCGGGGGCAAAGACTCACGGGACACGGACATGACTACCCCCCCCAGTGAATATGAAGAGGGTGGAGAGATGCAGCAGTCTGCACTGAGCCACAAGGGCCAGTAGTGGGAGGGGTAACAGACGTGAGTGCTGGAGAGATAAAGGGACTTACTGTGATACTGTCGTTTTTCTGTACAAAGTGAAAGAGGAGAAGCAGAACAGACTGTGATTAGACTGCAGCAAAGCTGGGCTGCACCACAGCAGCACTCGCCCCCAATGAGGCTCAAGATTGCATAGATCTTAAGGGTTACATAACAGGAAATGTACCTATAAAATGGTCATTTACAACTGCATTTCAGAGAAAGATCCAGAATTGCTAGATATGCGTTTATCTCAAAACAGCACCGGAAAAAAAAACTGCAGTGCATCTGCATGCATTGTTGTGATCACAAGTTGTAATGTTCTAGATCTAGTTAAATCAAGCTGGGCCCCCACCGAATCACCTGCAGATGGGACTCCCCCCCCACCACTCATTGACTGATGGGACCCCCTCCTCCACAACCCACACTCCCACCCACAACGGAACCCCCCCCCCCCCACCCATGCACGCACTAACCCGCAGATCAGACCCCCTCCTCGCAGACAGGACACCCCCTGGGCACCCACTCACCCACAGACAGGACCCCCCCCCCGGCAGAAAGGGCACCCCCTGGCCACCCACAGACAGAATCCCCCCCTCCCCCCTCGCAGACAGGACACCCCTGGGCACCCACTCACCCACAGACAGGACCCATCCCCACCCCCTCACAGGCAGGACACCCCCCGGCACCCACTCACCCACAGACAGGACCCCCCTTGCAGACAGGACACCCCCCCGGCACCCACTCACCCACAGACAGGACCCCCCTTGCAGACAGGACACCCCCCCGGGCACCCACTCACCCACAGACAGGACCCCCCTTGCAGACAGGACACCCCCCCGGGCACCCACTCACCCACAGACAGGACCCCCCTTGCAGACAGGACACCCCCCCTGCACCCACTCACCCACAGACAGGACCCCCCTTGCAGACAGGACACCCCCCCGGCACCCACTCACCCGCAGCTCCACCCACTTGTCCAACAGCCTCTTGCCATTGAACTCGCAGAGCAGCCCTGAGGTGGTGATGCAGAAGGTGCTGTCGGCCTTGCGGCCCTTCCCACACGCCACGTCGCTGAAAAAATTGTTGCGCAGCTCACCAAGGAGGCCGGAGCGGCCCAGGAGGGGCACAGTGGCGTTTACCTGCGGCACACAGGGATTATGCTCCGTTACGGAAATGCGGACACTGAGGAGCAAAGCAGCATAGAGAAGCTGAAGACGCTAAACCATTTATACTGAGTGCAGCCACCTCTTCCACCTCTTGTGCTGCAAACTGCTCTTATCTTAAATACCATTAGACCAGAGGTATTCAAACTGTGAGGCACACCTTCCTGGTGGGGTATGAAGGAACTGGGGGGGGGGGTACAAAAAAAGAAAAAAAAATTAAGGTGGGAGTAAACCTATTTAAAATTTGCAACCTTTTGAAATACTAAAAACAGACACTTGCAGGGTCCCCGAAATTCTCTTGAGTACATCTCTGGGAGAACAGGCATATCCTTCTTCCCATTGGGCTGGGGGGGTGAAGGTTATATAGGTTCAGTGTGTTTTGGGATGTGTGTGTCGGGGGGGGGGGGGATCATGATTATATTTATGAGCCTTATGGAGGCCCAAGTTTGAATAACATGAAAAATAACACTTTCATAATAAGAGTCCTTTAGAATAACTGTCCTATACTGTACTGTGTCTGACAATATGGGGCCACATGTGGGCCTTGGGCACCTTAAGGAGGATGAAGCTTCATACAAGAATAATGAGCTCAGCATTTGCAGCACATTAGCATGATCCAAAGCGGAAAATGCACCATACAATCGAGCGCGTAATTAATAATGGAAAAACAGGCAAGCAGCAAGACTGTGAGGGTGAATAAACACAGAAAACACCCCCACGGGAGGTGAAAGGAGACGAGAGCAGAGCTGGGAACAAGGAGAATGCGTGTGAGGAAAGGCGAGAATTAGGCAATTCATAATGGGCACGAAGTGTCACTGTGCATAAGAGGGTGTTGTTATATTGTGGAAATGGGGGGCGGGGCTACGGCTGCCTGTGTGACATGCGCTTCACAGCGAGTGCCGTACTGACACCTGTCTGAGGGTCTGCAGGACAACTGCTGTAAGCGCATGGCACTCTGCGCACCGACACACACTCACTTTGCTTCACAGCACACCAGTCGGGTTATACTGGATGCACTACACTTGTGATGAGTTCTTCAGTGGGAATACCTTCGAGGACTTTGTGTGGTCCAGGTACCAGAACTTCACGTGCCTGTTCCCAGCAGTGACAAAGTAAGAGCTGTCTTCAGAAAAGGACACCGCCGTCACCCTGCTGGACACCTTGTTCGCAGCAACCACTGCATTTTTCTGTGGGGAAGCAAAAAAAAAAAAAAAAAAAAAAAAAAAGTACATAAAACAGGCATCAGTAGAGGATGCCACATTCAATAGGCTCTCAAGTGGAAAACTAGGAATTACATCCACCCCTCACCTTCTCCCAGCTTAGAAGGTCATTATTTCCTAACACACAATGCAAAAGAACATGCTTTTATATGTTCATTTCTCAGATCCACAAAAGGTCTCGTTTAAAGTTTGCTTTATGCTAAAAGACTGGAATGTTCCATTCTGAGATTAGTGTGGGAATTTGAGATTGAGAGAGAAAAGCCTTGGATTACATTAACATCAGCGTTTCTAAACCCAGTGCTTGGGAACCCCAGACAGTCTGGGTACAGGCACGTTGGAAGCCGGGAAGGAGCGACTAGTTCATGGTACGACCCGCAAGCCAGAACAAGGTCAGACATGGACGACGAGCCAGACATAGGGCAGTACCTTCCAGGCCCAGACGTTGATGATCATGTCGTGTTGGTAGCCCACGCTGACGATGTACTTGCTGTTGGGGGAGAAGGCCACGCAGGACACCCCGTACTTGTGCTCCTGGAGCTCGGCGACCTGGCTGCGCTCCAGCACGTCCCAGACCCGCACGGCGGGCATATGCCCACTCTGACGGGCAAAGGAATTCGCATTCAGTGACAACAGCAACCCTCAGACGCTCGGATCGGCACTCGTGCTACACGGAAGCAGCCAAACCGCTTTCCACAAAAAGAAAACATTCACATGGATCAATACCTGCCCAAATACGCCTTATTCTTACAGCCGAAAAGAAAGACTAAGACCCATTCCACATTTCATTGACAATTTCAGACCGTTAGATTCCATGACGGTGATATCTGCACAAAGCTAGTCATATTAAATGACTTGAGCCCCCAAAAAGGAGCAGTGGGTTCGTTAGGGGTTTGTGGTAAGCCAACATGACACACTACATAGCAAGTGGAAATCACCAGTTAAGCGGAGCCGTGTTTGGACTGTGGGAGGAAACCGGAAGACCCACAGGAAACCCAGGGAACAAGGGAAAAACTTGGAAATCCGGGGCTGAGAGGCGACAGCTTTCCAGGCAGAACCTCTAAAGTCAAGCCACGCAACCTTCCATTATACAGCAACGTCATAGCTTGAGGAGGACCCTTCGCTTAGCACTGCCTCTGCCTCCACCTCTGTCTCCAGTCGGCTTCCCCTGTTTGCAGAACCGCTCCCGGCCTTCAAGGGCTCACGTTCGCCGGTTATCTAAACAAATGCCGAGCAGGGAGCGGCGACGGCAAAGAGGAGAGGCTGTTCTCCCGGGAGCTCCTGCATTGCTGGAGTGGACAAATGTTTACACAGATAAAAGGAGTGTTTCCTAAAGGGTTCAGATGTGCTGCAAACACAGCTACTAGCCTACAGCGTCCGGGCCTGGGAGACGCTGGGTCACAGGCAAACAGGTCGTTTCAGGGTGTAGCATTACTAGATCAAACAGCTTTCAACCTGAGGCCTTTAAATCTTATTCAGAATACTGAGGTATGGTTCTGTGGTCTCTACCTATTCAAGTAACAAAATGAAGAATGAAATTCTTGCTGAGGGCTCAGCTCGCATGCATCAAGAGGACTGCCTTCGACAACTACATCCCTGATCATTCTGACAGAACAGGTGAGAACAGGTTAGGCACTGAGCTGCAGCTCAACCAGAGATCACGAGTTGCTTAATCCTGAGGGACAATATAGCATTTACCTGGAGGCTTCTCATACTACAAGATCCTTAAACATATCAGCTTACAGTTCATCTGATCTTGTAAATGTCATATTACATGTCAACTTATTATGAAAAAAAAGCATAGATGACTCAGCCAAAAGGCCACAGTTTCAGGTCAGATATGCAAAGCTCTCTTGATGAGAGATGGGAAATGATTTACAGTCAGATCTGGGGATTCCTAGGATCAGAGTCAGGAAGGTCAAAGTCCTCTGCGTGACCTGGGTCCGGCTTGCTTCCGACTCCTCAGGCCACTGTATGCAGAGCCTGGCCCTATTCCCGGAGGGGACGACTGAGTGCACATCACATATGAGCTCACATATACTGTGTGTATTATCACTGACAAGAGTCCTTAGGGAGTTCAAAGTGGAGAGGGGGGGTCTTTCAAAGAACAAAATCACAGTTCGCCTCATCACTTGCAATCATGAGCGTATCTTCCCAAAACCATATACATCACAAAAGATCCTTTTGCAATACAGACGCAACACAACACATTGGGACAGATTGAGGAATTCCCTGTACATGTCCTGCACCTTCTGCTGCACAGCTTCTCTCCTATAAGCCTCACAGCACCGTGGGACTCACCTCTCCAGTGACCAGGTACTTGCCATCGGGAGAAAACGCTACAGTTGTGATTGTTTTCCTAGAGAAAAAAAAAAGAGCAACTTTTTCAGTCAGTTATTTGCCCTTCACCCCCGATGCACCTACACCTATGGCAATATTAAATAAAAAGTATTTTTGGTTGTTTAAAAAAAATAAATAAAAATAGGTGCATGGTCAGAATAATGCTGCTGCCTGAAGGTCTTAATGGAGCTTCGAGGGAACATACACGCAGTCAAACTCCAAATGAGGAAAAGGAAAGCGAGCACTCGTCCGCATGGGCCTTGGCGTGGGACGGGACGGAGGGTGGGAACATGCCGACTGTTAGCAACAAACATCTGGATGGAGCACAAGGGGGGCTGCTGCTCATGCTGAGATCTTAGGGAGTGTTTAGGTAAAGCGAAGCTGATTGTGGCACAGCAGTCCGCTCTAGCAGGCAGCTGGGCAAAGCACCCCTCAGGAAAATGCAGCTGAAAGAGGCATGTAACCTGATCTGCCCCAGTAAGCACTGGCACAGAAGATGCAGACTGGCACCTGTTGCTTTGCGTTCCCACGTGCCGGAGTGCTGATCACCTGCTTTTAATCACTAATTTTGGACATCTGCTCACCTGGAGCTGTTGAGGATGTGATGCTGCTTGTTCTTTTTAGGGTTCAGCAGGACCACCACACACCTGGGGACAGAAATACAGGAGGTCTGTGATGAGGGTGAAGAGATCAGACATCTGCAAACGTCAGGCACCTGCAACTTTATGCAACTAATGCAGTAATTACTGCAGATTCCATTATTATTCTGTGTTTTTTAAATTTTTTTATTTCTATTTTTAAAAAGTTTAAAAATAAATACCCATATCAGGTATGGAAACCAAAAGCCAACAGGTCATCATTTAAACAGCTCTGCTTAAGGTCACTGCAAAGGCCAGTGAGAGGGGAAATGACCAGCTGTCAGTTTAGTTGGTTGCACTGCACGCTTCACCAATCAGAGATTCTCTTACATACGGCATAAGCATTCAGCAGGAAGGTGTTCCAAAACAAACCGTGGACCAGGCAGGTCTCATAACATGAAAACGCAGCCAAGCTGCGGGTAAACCTTAATCAGCAAGTCTGGTAGAAACGAGAGCACGCTCACCTAGGTTTAAGGGGCAGGAAACCTCAGTTTTGGCTTAATTCTATATACTGCTCTTCCTTAGACCGAAAACATACAGGATGTTAAGCTGAAGCCCTCAAACGCATTTAAAAAAACAAAACACAACAAAACACAAAAAGTACTTGCAAGGAAAAATGCTTTCCACAGACTATACAAATAAGCACTGAAGACAGGGGGAAAAAAAGAAAAAAAAGAAAAAAAAAAAAAAACAGGTTCATATTGTGTATAAACATCTACTGAATGTAGCCCTTTTCACTGGAGGAATGGCAGTTGGGAGCCAACACTGCCTCTAAAACGTGGATTTTCCAAGGCTGCCTCAAAGACTTGTCTGTCCTCTATACTCATTTACGTAGGTGTGGCCCTTTGCGGCTCCCTCCGGGGGCCCTCGCCACTGTGCATCTTCCAGCCGTGACACTCTTAACACTCTCATACACGGAGGCTTCCAGAAGACTGAGGGAAGCCATTGTGAGGCTCTATATAACACCAACCCTCTGCCTTCCCAAATATTGACCATCAGGCCGAACGGGGCAGTTTTTTCTATTTTTTGCTACCAACTAGCTTGGTGGCTTAAGGGCATTTTTTGGGTGTGCAGTAACAGCTGCGTAATTACCAAGGAGAGCCAAGGAACAGAGAAAGAGGAAGTGACCTGTGAGCCCGTGCCACATGACTCACTGGCCACAAAACCACATCCCCGCTACAGCATGCCGCTTTCCAGCTAGCAGTAAGAGGAAGAGCGAGGGGCCATTGACCAATAAATCCATTATGGGACCCAGGTATAAATAGACAGAACTTTAGGAGGACTGAGACGGATCAGAACAACGACACCGGTTACACATTCTTATGAGCCCACAATCACTCTCTTAATATCTGCAGCTTCCGGGGGGGTCATTGCTGTTCCAGGCCCTGTTGTACTAACCTTGCACTTGTTAACATCAAGCCAATTCCAGAAGCTAGGAGCAACTCTAGCCATCAGATGTCTTGTTTCGCAAGTTCTCAAATATTAGGTCTTGGGAAATAAGCTTCCAACACAGTAGAGCAGATCACTGGATGGCCAACGTAGCCTTGTCTGCCAAGACAGATCTCAGATCCCAGATCCTATGGAGTGACACTGAAACAACTTTGTTCTCTGCACTGAAATTCTGTTCCAGCTCTCCAACACCTTTAAAACATCAAAAATAAACAGGAGTTGTCAAGCTGGTAAACTGATGCAGTGAGACTCTTGCCGTTGAGGTTTGCTAAGCAAGACTGTCACTTTCTGTAAATTGCTCGTCTCTCCAGAGAATGAAATTAAGTGCAAACCACCAAACTGGTTCAGCTACACAGACTTAAGGAATCTTATGAAACGTATCTCACATATGCTTTAGCCCTTAAATGAAGATCTTAAGAATGTACATTTATCTGATGATCCAGAATGAACCCAAAACAAAATGCTATGTAGCATCACAATAGATGCAAAACACACATGACATTTCCACCCTCTCTTTAGTTGACTGAAAAGAAAACAGGATCTTCCACATAGGTGTGAAAACCAATGAGATGTCACTCAAAAGATAACAGGTCAGTGTCAGGCTGTTCCTCAGAATCCTTGGAATTCAACTGTTCAGTGGCCTGGAGTAAATTGAAGAGGCACCCCTGAGATTCAAAGCAGAAATTTTCAGGTTATGAAGTTCCAAGCATAAACGCTGGTATCGGCTGCCCCAAAGCACGGTCACTCAGTGGGACGCAAGTCCGAAGAAAATGGTGATGAAAGAAAGAGGAACGAGAAGTTGTCAGACACAATCCAGCACACACACAAAAACTGGAACCGTCAACTGGAGACGGGTGACTCCCCCGGGGCTGAGGGTGGTTCCCGGTGCGGACGTGTCCGATTTCAGGCCGAAGAACGAGCTTGTAACCTGCAGCGAGGATGGGGGGAGCTGGAGAGCCCCTCATCCTCAGTGAAGCAGAGTGATAGACGCTAAGGAGTGGTTCTGCGCGCTTGGGGGACGTCACTGGCTTCACTACAAATGTTTGCCCAAACAAACAAACAAAACGCACAGAGTAATTCGAGCCCTGTGTACATGATCCACACATGATTCACACATGTGACACGCATGACGTTCAGCAGCAGGGGCGACATACAGCGGTGGGCAATATGCTCAGCGGGTGCTCACTAAGCGGCGAAGCACTTCTTACCTTACTCTCAAAGATTTACATAAAACCCGGTTAATTCTGGCCACGTCTTTGTGTGGCGGCAGTGAGGTCAGGACCCCGCGGCAAGCGGATGGGCAGATGCAAACAAGGCATCGAGCGTTTAGAGGAATTACTGCAGGGATGGAGGAAGGAATTAAAAAAAGAAAAAAGGCAAGCTTCCCGTTTCAGCAAATCTGGTATTTAAAGCACAAATGAAAGGCTTTGTCAAGAGGAGGTTCAGGCCCAGCACTGCGGCCCTTTTCTGTAAATTGATGTTCCTCCGTTATTAGACCTACAATAAAGTAACAGCAGAAACAAGAGGGAAGGACAGGCTGCTGATTAACACTTGAGAGCAGCTGACAGCTTCCTGGAGGGAAACAGCGAACTGAGATTGGGAGGGAACCAAAAAAAAAAAGAATAATATATGAATGTGGGGTGTGGGGGAGGAAGGATGCTGACAGTACCTGCATGTTTCGGCTGTTCCTTCCACGATACAAGAGCTCGTTCGGCAACAAACCATTAAAAACGTCCTGGGGTCCATTAAGGTTAATGACTCGGACACCGAGAGAGGCAGCACATATTGGGTCTCCACGCTGTCAAAAACCGGGCCGGGGGCATCGGTGCAGCTCTGCATTTTCCACCTTTCTCTCCTCTCTCCTTACCCGAAACACGGGGGCCTCTCTCTGCACATTCTTGAACCTCGAGGGGATCCTGCAGGCTTATGACAGCCGGCTGCTGGCACAGCTCTGGGGGAGGACGGAGGGCGTGTAGGTTTGACGGAGATTTCCAGGTGTGCTGTGGCCCAGTGTACGGAAAAGCAGTCGCTCTCACTGTCATGGCTTCCCGTCGCTTCCCAGAAGAAGTTTGGTGAGAACCGAATTCCTCAGTTCTCCGATGCTTAAGGCTTATTATGGAAATATCTACCCCCCCCCCCCCCCCCCTTAAATCTGACAAAGTGTGAGGCAGCTGAGCTCAGTGAGGACAGAGGGGGTGCAGGCACCATGTTGGTGAGACTGCTCCGCTGACTGCAGAATGTTGATAAAACGTTCATTTTTAAGCCCATACCCCATTCCCAACCTTACCTTGCTTTGACCTGCCCAAGGGGGGGGGGGGGGGGGGAAATCAAACCGACGCCACTAATAACAGAAAAGCCACTGATACGGTTCATTCACAGATCTGCAGTGAAAGAGAGCCAACACTACGAAAAGGGCGTGCGTTTGCACGTGGGAGTGACAACGGCAAGGCGTCAATGTGCACACATCACGAGTCTGAAACAAAGGGACGTGTGCAAGCAGAAGACTTAACCAGGAGGCACAGCTCACACGTTACTGCATTAAAGCTTTAAAAGGGCTCAACGGGGGCTGGTAAATGAGTATGTAAAGCAGAACTCTTCTGCATGTCGACCCCACGTGCATGAGGAACGTCGCGGCAGTTCCTTGAGTCTCCACCTCCCGCAGCGGCACACAGGAGCCATTAATCTGCAGAAGCTTGGGCTCACTTAAAGCTTATTTACAGCGGGCATTCAAACGAGAAATGTACCACTAATGTGAATAAAGAAGGGGACCTGGGTTGGGGGGAATCCATGCATGCAGAGACATCGATTCATGCATAATTAAAGAGAAGCTGATATCACAATAAGAGCCACAGCGTACTGCGTTACTGGAATGAAGGGCAGTTCTTCCAGGCGGGAAATAGGAATGAATGCTGCACTCATTCATTGTCCAAGTAGCACTAGTCACACAATTATGGATTATTTAATAGAAAGAGTGGTAAGTCTAAGTTCCCTGTGTGTCCCTTTGTGGGGGGAGGGTGATCAGCAGTCACACAGCAGCCTGGGGAGTCTCAGCGCCGGGGGCCATCACTCTCTCCCTGCTGACTGCAGTGCCAGCACAGCGCACCCAACCCCCCCCCGGCGTGTGGCAGATGATGGCTGACGGTGGCTAAATACGCAACGCTTAGGCAAGAGCTCTGGGAAACGTGTGAACCTCTGCAAACCACCTGAGAGAGAGAGAGAGACAGACCTGAAGGAAGGTGTCCACAAAGACATATAGCCACCCGCCTGGCTGAGAGCTCGGATCCTGCCCTGGCCAGATCACCCGGAACGTTCTGCAACTAGAAAGTCACAGCTGGGTGCAGCAACAAGGCACAGAGCCCCCAAAAAAGTCCCTCACTGACAGCAAGATGAAACGTTTTAGTGTTCACAGCTGCAGCATGAAAGGACGGCCCTCAAATACGCTGGATCCAGCGCCGAGGTGCGTCAGTGACAGGCCCCTGCTGTGTGCGGGACGGCTGGGGAGAGCAGGCAGGGGCGCAGGGGGACAGATGGACTGGCCCGTCTGGGGGCTGTCAGGACAGCGCAGATTCAGCCGTAGGATCTGATGCCACAGAGAAGTCATGCGGCAAGGCCAGCCTGGCCATCCCTGGGGGGTGGCGAGGGGGCATATCTATCAGAAGGGGGGCAAGCTGTTCATTCCGATCACACGACTTCTCTCAACGAGTGTTTCACTCCGTCCATGAGCAAGTCAGCAGCCTAGATACTGCCCCCAGTATGCGACCTGCAGCGATCGCTTGAGTGCCTCTGCGCCGCAAGACCAGCTCAGTAGATGCCCAGCAAGCAGAAGCTGCGCGTCTGCACGTGGTGTGCACTGCGATGGACTCCTGCAGAGAAGGTGGCGGCCACCCTGCTCCCTGATCCACATCTCTTACGATAAATATATACAGCGTGGAGGCGCTGCTTCCCCGTCAGCGACAGGTGGGCCCCATGCGGCCCGTCTTGGCAGGTGCCCGAGTACCTACCTGCTCAGAGGGCAGGGCTGGCATGGAGCTCGTCCTCGAGGACCACGTGCCCCAGACGCTGGCAGCCGCCAGCTTCGCACACGACTGTCCCCACCTGCCTCGGCGATCCTGACCCACTTTCGGGAAAAGAAACCCTGACACACATTTACATATGAGCTTCCCCTTGACAATTCCATTCCCCCCCCCCCCCTTATTTAAATGCATACAGCTAAACCTCGATAGTTTCAGCTGTGAAACTGTGAGCAAGAACACGACAATGATCGCTGAGATCTAGCCCAGAGATTTCAGTGCAACAAAAAGCTTAATTCCAAGGAACGAATTCCAAAGGAAATATTTAGTTTATCTATATGACGAACTCCATCTTCTTTTGACGCAAAGACAAAGGAGACCCGCATGTTTTATCATATGATCTGACCGAGAGAACACACCATGACAGCTGGGAAAATCAGAATGCCTGTACAACTATGCAAATATTTCAGGTATTGCCAATTACACTAGAACATAAATGCTGTCAACTGAGAGGAATTCAGTAGCTCGGGCACAACCCCCCAGGCTGTTTATCAGCATGACAAAATCAAGAGGAGGCTGAAGGCACGGAAATCTGCCCTCCGCGCCATCAAGGCTTTAAGCGATGATCAGTGTACCTCCACCACCGATCCTGATTATCCAGTATCTCCAGGCCTAGCTGAATATATCCGCCAATACAGTCCGCCATATTTGCAAGGCATACACAATGCTGTAAAAAAGGACACTCAATGTCAATAATACACTAATTACTTCAATTATGCAGTCAGACCCACTACAGAAATTTGCGAACAAGTATTGCCACTTAAAATCCTAATTTCAACATAAAGGATCTATTGTGCCTATATTCATTCATGGTCTCTACTGGCGATTCAGTGGGACAATGAATAAGGACTAAATGGACGCTATTAACAAACCTATAAAGGGCTATTTATTAGAGCAGCATAATTGGATAAAGGCAAATCCTCTTAGAAATTAAGCACAGATAAGGAAACTACACATAAAACAAAAGCATGTCAGTCAGCCACACCAGAAAACCGCAAGGCAGGTAATAACCTAAAATACACCGCTGTCTAGTCCAGAGGCTCAAACCTGTGGTTCCTCCATATCCATCATATGGAAGAGGAGCACAGCTGCCCCGAGGACGGCTCACCTTCTACGGGGAGCCCGAAAGGATTTAGCTGTTCCCTGGGAACAGACTTGGCTAAGAGTCACATTTGGGGCAGATTAAACTGACATACCAGAGGGGATTCTAGAAAAAGTGATTTACACCAGAGGGCTGAAACATCAATTCTGCAGGTTGTGCTCCACAGCACAGCATGTGTGCGACCTAAGAGCTTCCAGGCCAACCAAGGTACTTGCTGCTCAGGTGAGCCATGCGGCGGAGTATTTCTTTAGAAGTACCTCAGACTTTCAGAAGAACCGGCCTCCCAGCACCCAGATCTGAAAGTCAGGGTTCGAAAGTGCTTCTGTGACAAAGGACTCCCCCCTCAAGCTTAGAAATGAAACCAAGGTGAAAGTGACACTCATCCACTGAAGAACAATGTTCTAGCATTAAGGTACCTTTGTTACTCTCCAATAAACGTCCATTCAACATTTTTAAAAGTTGAATAATTTAGCACTATTCCTAAAGGCCTCCTGTTTCCAAGAAATTTTTTTAAAAAGTAAATATGCACCATAATCCCCGTGTTTACCAACCCGGTCCTTGGGGCCCCCGACAGTCCGTGTTTTTGTTCCTTCCCAGCTCTGTCAAACAGTCCACAGGACAGACAGTCCTACTGGAAGGTTGGGGGGGGGGGGGGACCCCAGGAACTGGGTTGGCAAACACTGCTGTAGCCTCAGAAATCACATTTGAAGGCCAAATACTTGAACCTGATGCAGCGGTTTCAGATGCGCTTTTAAAACCTGACACAGGTTTTTATACTCACTGCGTCAGCATCACGACACACGGAGGGGAGCAGGGAACAGCCCCTATTTCCCATCATACTGACATGGCCACTGAGCTGGTTGCAGCAGTGATATCACAGTAAGAGCTACACAATACTACAATCAGGGAGAATATAAAGGTATTTATATTTACTGCGATCTCCAGCAAGTGTCTTTATCAGAGGTCATAAATCCTATAGCTGAAAGGTGTTCAAACGCAGTATGTATTATATAACATGTTGGAAAAATAGATGTAGTTTATTGTTGATTTTACGTTCGTTGAAGTTTCCACTTTTTAACAACTATATAAAATAATGTTTTTGTTATAGAAACTCAGGTGGGAAAAAAAAAAAATGTACGTTTTCAGGGTTGCCAAATCTCATGTATCTGCCGTGACACTTTCAGACTCACGCAGGAAATCTTACAGCAAATTTATATTGTTCCATTATAAACCTAAAATTACCTACGTCAAAAATGTATTTACACAGTTAAATACCTGAAACAGTCAGGTATTGATTACATGCAATGTTTATACAACTAATAGGCTACTTAAATATATATCACACTAAATAGTTAGACATTATGTTCTTCCCGACCTTTGCTTCAAGAAATTCTCTCTAACTAGACCTCTTTAAATTTTTGTTGAATACCCCTGGTCTACAGCAGGTAGGGCTGCATGATATCATTGCGATTTAATCGCGATTTAATTGTGATTACATGGTGCATATTTGGTAATCACCAAGACTTTAGATGACGGGTGTCCAGACACCAGCTTTTCTGTAGTGTATGGATGTTTACTTGCGTCCCAAAATTTGGTAAGTGGATATGAAGTAGTTATTAATTTATGAAATTCGGTTAGCGGAACAAGCCACATAATGCTGCTTTTGTATAACATGGAAGCGATAAGCACTGAAGTCGTGGTGAAGAAAGGGACAGATCAGCAGCCACAGCATCTTTTAAAAGAGGAGAAAATGGGCTAAAAACAAGATAAAAAAAGATGTTGATGGTGTGGTGCTACTTTTTGCCGATAAAAGTCCAACACGTTTATGAAAGATATGCCAAATTTATACCGATTACTAACTTTTGGGCGTCACATCTCATTAAGATTTTAGGCATACTACTAATCTGCTTACCAAATTGGTTGTGTAAGTAAATGTCCATATAGTACCAAAAAGCCAGTGTCCATACAAATGTTTACACTTATCATCTAAAGCCTTGGTGATTATGGCAAATGTGTCACAGAATGGAGATTAAATTGCAATGTGATATCATGTAGCCCCAAGCCTAATGTATCACAGGCGTACATTTCAGATAGTCAGGTGGCTCATTAGGACACAGAGGACATATGCAGACTTAGGGATGGTTGATGAATTCTGGTACTTCGAGGAACTGGGAGGAGATTCTCTGGCAGCGGAAATACATGGTTTGTAAGAACCCAAGGCTTGCCACAAGCAGCAAGAGAGAACAAGTCAAGCCTACATTTGGACTGGATGCACAGATGATTCACAGCTTTTGAAGTACAAATGATGAAAGTGTGCAGTGAATGCAGAGGTATTTTGGGTTATGAGGATTGCACCGAAACACACAGACATCCCCTAAGACCATACAGCTGCTGACTGCACATATTTAGGAGTCTCTGAGGTCCAGTGTGTGGCAGTGGGGGCTAAGGGACCCTTTGTTCTTGGGAGAGGAGTTAAGGACAATTCTGGTCAAAGTGAGCAGAGAGTCACAATGAAAATGCACGTGCGCACACACACGCACACGGAGAATCGTTATCATCCCTAGTCCTCAATCCACCCGCCACATCATCAATAGACCTTAATGGAATCATGGCTCAATGGCTCCCAATTCAGCAGAAACATTATTCAGTTTAACAGTGCCTCACACACAAACCCCTCCACAGCAAAGCAGGTTGGGAGGTCTCAAATTTGAACTCATGTTACAAAGAAATTAACTACTGCAAACCTTGCATAAAAATGTTCAGGACTGTAAAAACCTAAGGATACGCACCACATTAACTCAACATCAATTATGAAAGACAAATACCCCTCCCAGACCTCTCAGATTTAAAACACTATTGTCAGACTTTTTAAATATTTAAAGAATTAAAACGCAAAAACGGGGGAAGATTCAGGAAACTCCAGGAAGAAATCAGGACAATTACAAGGGCGGTGTGTTGAGCTGTCAGTCACTGGTAACATCAATCCCTGTGCTCTCATTTAACACCCCAACCCCACCCCCCTGTCCCCCATGACTCCCACCAAGTTAGTTTTACATCTTACTCATCTTTCCACTAGACCTCCCAGCAGCCTTTGAGGTAAACGTGCTCAGTCAGTTACACCACCTGCCAAACACCTTCATTTCTCTCTCTCTTTTTTTTAAGATGTTTCTGGTTACCCAGCTGACTCTGCATTAATTACAGGGAGTTTTGCACCTTGTTATGGGAAACTTGCAGGCACCTGAGAGATTGGAAGGGGAATCTTCTCCAGCTTCTACACTTCCCACGATGCTAGAATACACATCTTCATTTCCAAAGGATATCTGAGCCAAGACAGTCTAAGCTCCAGCAGAGAGTCCCCCCACCCCATAAGAATCACTTTTGTTTCTCTTAGATGATTACGTCAAAACAAAAAAACTTGGCTATCAAACAATGTAGTGCTTGGAGCAGCTGGCTTTTCAGTCTTGCTCACAGGCCCAATGGCGACATGAGCAATGGGACTTGAACCCATGACCTTCCGGACACAGGCAATGAGCCCTAAACCACAGAGCTACAGAGCACCGACAGCCATTCACATCTTCAATATGGAGGCCAATATAAGTAGTACTTAGTCTTTACATTAAATGAGGAGCCTCCAGATTCACCCAGGGTAAGAGGGAAATGTACTTACCCTGCTGGGTATGCCACAAGACCAGAACAGGGATCGCAGGCCAATGCGCGGTTACCCGAGGCTGTAATGCCGATCACCTTCTCCAGAGTAACCTGCAAAAGATGGAAATGATTAAGGTCCCACTCACCAGCAAACACGATTACTGGGGTAAGAACTTAACATATCCTCCAGGAGTCAGACAGCCATAAGAGAAACAAGCGCTTCAACGACTCTGAAATGCTACTTTGTGCTTCCTGAAAGAAAAATATACTCAGCGGTCTATAGGACTTTGCCGTTGCCAAAGACACATACAGTAAAGCTCCAGCAAACAACGACACCCTAAAAACAGGGAGGATAAAGAGACAGGCATCTGAGGGTAAGGATGATGCAGGAACTGTGTTTTTCCAAAAAATTAACTGCGGTGCCCAACAGCACTACTGTATTGGGTAGAAACTGTTACAAATCTGTCCTGGCAGCTCTCAGCTGAGTCTCTCTCTCTCTCTCACTTAATTCCAGTACCTGACCGGGTCACCTCGAAGGAAAGCTTCTTGTAAATCATGGGCCTCCTGTCGCCCTATAAGACTCTCCCATCCTGCAAGTATCAGGAGGCAACAATACCAGCCAAGATTTCCACAGAGCAATGCTGCTAATGGAACAACAAAAAAGGGGGTAACTGAATAAGGAGTAATGAAGGTCACAAAGGACAGCAATGGTTATTACATAGTGTTATGAGAGAAAACACCAGGCAACCAAAAAATAAGAAATCAGCTCTGGCTCAATTTCGTAAAGAATCAGTAAATACATCATTAAAACAAAGGCAGGCTTGCAGAGTCAGCTATTATCGTAGAGTTTCTTGCGAACAGCTGCGCCTGTAGGCTGAGGCGCTTACAGCAGGTCCCTTGGGCTTCATTAGACCGTCTCTGCAGCATTTTCCAGTCCGTAGCCTCACATCACCCCGTGAAACACGGCAGTCTGACACCCTGAGCTCCATGCAAGCCTCGCAGACACAACCTCCTCCGCAGTTGCAAGCCGAGACGACTCCGGGAACGAGACGGGCATTCTGCGCAGACACCCCTCAGGGGCGGCACCCAAAGTACACAGACAGCTTCATACATGCTACAAAAATCAGAGTACTGCCACCTGTCGCTTTTAACCTTCGAATCACACCTCTTCGCAGCTGTACACTTAGCGCATCCAGCCTGCCTTTTCGAAGGTCCGTTTATTTTCCAACAGCTTCAATAAAAGACATTCCTTCAGACTTTGCTGACAGCCTTCCAATGAAAGCCCCAAAACAGAGGGCATCCACCATTTCAGTTCAGGCAATTGCTTTTTTTACACTACAGGTTAATGCCACCAGTGAGGGACATCACCCACCACCAACTACAACTTCTGATGGATCCCAGTTTCAAATCCAAGATCAGGCTCATTAAATACCAGTGTGACCTACTTGGGCATTGAAATTACATCCATACATTTTAAACAACTACAAACTGTCTAAACAACTAAATGACGGTAAGCATTTAAGCCGGCCTTAGCAAAGACGTGTCACTCCCAACAGCTATAGTCCTGCTTCAAAACCGTTATGTGACTTTTAGCTGCATGGTAAATAAAAGGATCCCTGCAGCCTGCAGAATTTCATCCCGAAACCCTTCCAGGTGCCAGCAGGCCTGCATGGCCCAGCGCATATTTCAAACACCCTGGACTTTCTGCCAGTCTCTGTAAAGCCTGTGGCTTTATGATAGAAAGCATAACTCCGTGACTTTAGGGACAGAGTCCAAAGCATGTCAGTTACTTGTAAACTACATTTCAGTTCAAATTAAAGAGCAAATCCATAACTAAAGAACTCCAGAGGAGATTTAAAAACACACCGCATTTAACAGTGAAGCTAGTTCAACTAGTTAATCTTTACCGCACTTTGCCTGGCAATTAACAGCCACGAATACAACAGGAAGTGACATCACAGAAGTACTGAAACAAGAAGGCAGCTACTGACAATGAAATGGGATCACACACATTTGTGGGCATGGGAAGGGGCTCTAGAGACTTAACGTCATTTAGAGTATTGTTTTGTTTACATTTATTAGACTATAACATTTGCTTTAAGTTAAAGGAGTTTTCGGCCTGGATTTTAAACTCGATCATCAGCACTGTTTCCCTTCGGCCTGGATCTGGGCACTGGCACCAAACAGGTGGTGGAGAAGAGGATAACAGCGAGGTCAAAGGGGCACACTCCAGCAGCTCTAATCAGCTGCAGCACTGAAGCCACGTGGGACTAACACTGAAACGCGAGCCTGAAATTTATATAGAAAAAAATAAAATCCCACAAGTGGGACGAAAAGCAAATCTCCCCTTTGGCTCTCTCAACACACAGGGGGGACCCTCTTTGCTTAAGTCATCCGTGAGATCAGAGGCAGCGAGTTTTCCCTGTGTCTATCATCTATTCCCTGTTCCTACTGATGAGAAATGGTAATTGTCACAGGCAAGAATAAAATTTAAACTGAATCGCCTCTCAACTAGGCAAAATCTAAAAAAATGAGCGAACAACATGTCAAAATGATTAAACGAAGCTCAATACATTTCAACAGAATACAAAGCCTAACAGAAAAGACATTTAACACCCAATTTTTAAAACATTCGCTACAGCTAAAAAAATATTGCAATGGCATGATTCGAAGGTTTAGGGGATTATCCCTGCAGCCAAGCACAATTTTCACATTTTATAAAAGGAGAGGGTGCTGTAGGACTTCCTCATATAATGTGTACGGGGGCATATAGACCAAATAGAGACCAAAGCCAATAGCAGGGGCTTGGTAAAAAGGAAACCACATAAACTGAAGATATTAAGCTGGATCAGCATTTCAAAAAGCACGGAAAGCGGGAGCTGCAAAACCTCTGAAATTCAATGTAAAGCTGATGTAAAGTGACCGACAACCCCCAAGCCACCCTGTAATAACTTTATGTGTCAGCAGCGTTAGGAGATTAACGGGGCTATCCTTATGGCAATATTTTCCAGTAGAGATCATCCAGCATGACAGCACCCTCTCGTCGAGCATGCAAGAGCTCCGACGCCACATCTGGAGAGCAGCTGCATCACTGGCGGATCAATGAACTAAAGTTATTGGGGCTAAATAACAAACCCTACTGGACAAAAGAATCACAAGACCTCGTGAGCCGTTAAAATACACTGTAAGAGGCTAAGGTCCACGTTACAAGTATTTAACAAGCAGACACCAAGTCTTACGTATAAGGTATACACAAAACCACCTTAACTGAAGTGTACATAAATATCCCATAAATCTTATTAAAACACACATATACATAGTCATCCTACAAATCACTGAATGATTCAAATGCCACATGACCCGAAGAGAGGTTTCAAAAATGGAAACGAATAAGGCTTATTAGACGGGAAACTATGAAAAAAAATCTTCGCTATAAATTCCGTTTATATTACACTTTTACGGAGGCGCCGGCGACACCATGATGGTACAGGGTCAGGAGCTAACGCTCCGTTTCGGTGATGTCAGGCAAAAGGAACAAAAAAGGTATTCCTTACAGCAAAATCAGGCTCCATCTTTTATTTCCCAATATTCTTATCCCGGTATATGTCATTCATTAAATGTTGAATATACTGATTACACTATATACGACTACGCCAAGCGCGTGCCCTGGAGACAAGGTAAAATATACGACTGTTGCTTATTTTAAAAAGCAACTGCGTTTGTATTAAATTTGAGCTAGAGACAGTATTATAGTTCACTGCCGTAAATTATGCAATATTATTCTGCCGGATAATGGCATGGTTATTTAAAGCACGGAGCGGGTTTTAAATGGACCAGAACCACCCAAAAAAAGACACCCAAACAAGGCATTCTCGTATAGCAAAAATGAAATGCAGATGCACAAATTATAAGCATGCGGGCAAACTGATCCTACATGCACAACTTACTGCATTGATACAAGTGGTCTAGTTAAGATATTATCAAGTAACAGTCGGCGTGCGGACAGCTGTCTTGCATGCTTACCCGTATTAGCAATTGACATATCCCAATAATTAAACGCGACCTCGCTTTCCATATTCATTCTCAGTAAAAAGTGAATTACGTACCTTATTCGCTAGGTTCTCTTTGTTGTTCCCTGGTTTATTCCTCCTCAGCTTGATAGAAGGAGAGCGGAGTAGGTTTTTAATCCTACTCTTTATCGTGGACCCGTCTACCGACATCTCGGACCAATGTCAATCCTTAAAACCAGTGTATACGAAGCGACAAGCATAAAACAATAAACGCTACTGCTAAGTTAAGCTTCACCGTATCGCTGCAGCTATTAAAATGTAGCGATCGGCGATCGGCTCCTTAAAAAGCGCCCGAAATGCTGGCGGTTGCATAAACACCGCATGTTAAGCGCGAGCGATCGCGAAAGGCATAGCGCCGGTTTATTAAGCGCTTCGCCTGTACTCCTCATCGCGCAGGGGGGAGCCTTTCTGTGCTTATCCGGCTTCGCGGGAGGGTACGTGGCGACTGGCTGCGTCTGAACACCGGATCGCCCAGCGCAGTCGCGGCTCCTTCCGTGTGCAGTCGGCCGCTTTATAGCCGCTGCCCCTCCGGCTTGCCAGCTATTCGCCTACGCCGACTGTCGGTGGTTAATATCGTCAGAAAAATATCCCGCTGCCTGACTTGTATACTGGGCTTCTTTTTTTTTTAACCGCAATCTATTTTGCTTCCCTAGTAAATGGGGAAAATGCAGCAGCAGGGATGGATGTGCACAGATATAAATGCATTTCGATTTTAAAATCGAGTCGGATGAGCGGCGATGATTATGCCTATTGTGTCTTGATTGTATCTTTTTTGTGAATATTGGGCTGAAGGAGTAATTTGCCATTGTTTTTTATTCTTAAACTGCAATGATATCGGCTGAGGACGACCCAAACGCCAGAACAACGAAATATGCTGAGGTCGTATCAGTTATCTTGTCAGAGGATACGTGTGGTGCAGTTAAAACGAGCAATTGGTGCACTGATTATTTTAAACCTCGGCGTTGCTACAGCTCGACTGATTAAATACGATTACCTGCAGATTGATACGATATGGGTAATAACATTTTGTAACGCCTTCGCCAAGGTTGTTTTGGCATGTTTAGTGTTATTCCAAACCTTTGTTACAGGCAGTTCGTATTTTCTTTGGTCTGAGGGAGGGGGCAGTAACTTTTCTAGCTCACTATCTAGATGCCAATATTCCGTCCTCATTCATTGGATTGTAAGCAACAGTTTTCATACTAAAATCAGTTTTCTTGTTGCTGCCCCAGGGGCAGGATAGCCTCTTTAAACTCGAGTTAACGTGTCCTGTTTCGACCCCAGCCCCCAGTCTCACCACTTTCTATGGCAACCAGAATGGCTCAAAAATGCTCCATCAAAGGCAAAGGCTGCTTTACATTCACTTTCTGCGGCCTCAAGTCCCTCGCAGGAGCTTGGAAGCTCGCCGACGTCGCCATCTAGAGGTGGCCAAGCGGCAGTTCGCCACGGTCGTTTCTCAGACGACGCATGATTTTTTTTTTTTGATCGTTCGACTTCCGAACAGTTGGAAGGTGGATGTTTTGTTCATTGACATACTTTCATAATATTAGATTTCTTACGTGTCATTTTTGTGTACTAAATGCGATAGAGCAGTTGCGCTTGGTGGGTAGGGCACTAGGCTGGAGTACATCTTAGACAAGATGCCACACATAATCATGCTGTATGATAATCATGTGGTAAGAGACACCAGTTAGCCCTGTCACATGTCTTTGGACTACAGGAGGAGAGCAAAGTAAGCAGCGAAAGCCCACACCACAGGGAGAAAATACACATTTTTCATTAGCTACATTAAAATAATACACAAGTCCAGCAGTGCTCTGGAGTGCACCTCAGGCAGCAAGAATTTTACTGTCACAAACTCACCTCAGACCCATTAAGCACAAAAATTATATTTTTCCCCTTATTTTAATGCCACACACACACACAACTGCTCAAGCTTGCACTTACTCTATTGAGAAATATGGGGGGGGGGGGGGTGTCATGTTCTACACAAGGGGGGGGGGGGGGTGGTGTCATGTTCTACACAAGGACATTAATTTAGTATTTCACATAGAGCTCAATAAATCTAAAATCAGGAAATCCAGTGCAGTTTGTCTCTCTTAAATTAACTTGAAGTTGGACCAAAATGAACCTCTCCCCTTCCTGCAGCCATTCCAGGATGCCGAGCCAGGGAAGACGAGAGGGTGCGGGCAAGTGCTGGAGGCGCACAGAAGCAGGGATAGTGTGAAGGCCAGTAACTTATCAGCGTTATCAGTGCAGAAAAACATGGTGCTATGAAGCTGAGGGTGTTATGTGGGATACAGACAGCTGGCCCACATCAGTAAACACGCAGCACACAGTCCAGGTTCAAATTGGTCAGATCACTGATGGCCAGTTAGTACCTTGATGGTGTCGACCCTCCGTGGCAGGGAGGGCTGTGGACAAGGTCACTAGCTGTGAGGGTCTCCAAGGGTCACCAGCAGTAACAGGAGACGGTAAAAAAGCAGAATAAATTTTAAACATTCCTCTAGGTGGTGATACAGTCCTGGATAATGAGTTGTATCCAGTTCCTGCATAAATGGAATAAATTAATTAGCACTTTAAAGTTTGTTAAATGGCTTCTGTAGTTACGGATGGTCTTTGCTGATTAAACTAACTTTCTATGTTAAAGGTTTGTTTTTATTGCCATTGGTCACTGTCTTTGACATGATGCAACAGGATTCAACAATCCCAAGATGCCAAAACATCTTTTTATGGTTAAAACTCACTACACCCATTTAAGCAACTTAACTACTTATATGCTATTTTAAAATGCACATGTGGCTTAAGGATAGTGGCAAGCATAAATCCCAAAAGCACTATTTTTCCATATACTAATATCTTGCTTTTCAAATCTGTAGCATGGAAATCATGTTCTTGCCCACCCAAGCACCAAACGAGCCACCTTAATTTAAGACAAATGTCACCGGAACTTGTCAGTGAGCAGCTACGAGTCTGCTTTAAGCTGGCAATGCTGTATCGAGCCATTTACTACCCACCTTTCCTAAACTGAGCCTTAAAAGGTCATGATTCTGCTTCCTTATTCACCAAATACCACCATGAAGTGCGATGGCATCTTAAGAAATGCAAGTTAAAATGAGAAAATGCCCATTGAAATCTACGAGATAGCTGTGTGAAAGACAGAACCCCGCACAAATACACACAGTTTTATTTTATTTCAAGACCACATTGCCTTTTCTTCTCACCAATATTGGATCTTGACTAGTAGATATAAAAATATTGCCACTTTTCATACAAAAAAACCTAGAAGAAAAAATACCCTTGTTTTTCCAAAAATACTTGGGTAATGATAAAAAAAAATTAACATTGGTCTTCACAAAATACAGGAGTACGCATTTCTTGAATTAAAAAAAAAAAAAAGACTTGATACACAATGAAACAGATGGCTTTTAATTCTACTTATACCATGCTAGGCCTTCCCGTTGCACACTTTGCATGATAGCTTATGGTTAATTTTATAGATATACATTTTACATATTCACCTCTTTACAGATAAAATTATTTGCTATACATATTTGCTAGCTTTTTAACTCAGCAGTGATGCAAACAGATTTTATGTAATGGACAGGAACTTAAAATCCATGAAATTATGCTGCCTGAAACTGATGATAAATATAAAGCAAGTCAGGCACACATGGGTACAGTTTTGTATTAATTGTTCTTTGAGAAAGTAACAGTCAGCCTTACCAGAGCAGTATAAAGGCTGTTCATCACCATAATGTGTTTAAACCAGATTTCAATGAAACTCGGTCAACTTCCTCTCCCATAATTCTTGTCCATCCTGTGTACCATCTTACCCAGCCTAAAGTCCAAAGAGCAGAAGTAAGGACACACATTCTCAGAGGTGGATCGTTCAGGTCCAGGAAGTAAAGATCTGGACCAAGTTTTACTTCAACCAACCAGCTGAGTACTCTATATACTCAACCGCTTGGTTGAAAAATATTGGTTTGTATTTTTACTTTCTGGACCTGAATGATCCACGTCAGCATATTTTGCTGGGAAATTAAAAATACTAACACAAAATCTAAAATGTGTGGCTGATAATGGTAAAAAATAAAATCATGCCAATGACATCATAGATTTTAAACGTTTCAGGATTCCATTCCAACAAAGATATATCTAGAGCCAGCCTGTCAAGCTTAAGGTGTTCTTAGATAAAGCATATTAGCATTAATTTCCTTTTCTTTCACGTTGTGCATGACATTCTACAATCACAACCTTTAATGCAATGTTTAAATTTTATTTACCGTTTTTTGGGAAATCTTGTTCATTTTTTTGAACAAGACTAGAATCTATGAAAACATTTCTCTAGGATATGAAACAGGGCGTCAAGTCTCCTTAATTCATACATACAATGGGGGAAATATATATTTTTTTAAAGGTACAGTTCACTAGAAACGCTACTGTTATAGTATTCGGTGTGACTAGTGCACACGTGGGCTGACTAGTATGAACATAATCATTTGTTACACACTGAACACTTAAGTGTTTGACGTCATGCTCAGAGTCCGACCTATGCAGCTCACAGAAAGGTCATGAGCATAGACAATGACCTGCAGGTCTGTATTTATTTCTGTAACAATTTCCACTGTTTAGTTTGCAGAACGAAGGAATTTTGCAAATTGGCATTTTGTCCTCAGATAACATTTATACTCAGTACCATAGAACACAGTCTGTCACAACAAAGCCATGTTCTTTAGATTAGGCTGCCTTTCTACACTGCTAAATCGTCTCCAGGACAGAGGACACCAGCAAACATCGTCCTTTACACGTGATCATAATGTTATAGGACAAACAACAGTTTCAAATGAAACACAGGGTTAACTCCCGACTCCTCCCCTTACAAAAAAAACAAAACAAAAATTAAAAAGCCAGCTTTACTGACAAAGCAGGAAGGAGACATTTTTCAGTTTCCCCCCATAACTGCAGAGGAGAGGGGGCACATTCTCATTTGGATTTGTTAGGCACATTGGGTAAAAGTTCATGGGAGAGGGAAGGAGGAAACATAAAAACACAACACACACATAGATCTCAAGCCCTAGATCAAACAAACATTCATAAATCTGAATAGTTCTCCCTGATTGGTTTGGTGACTCACAAGGAAGACTATCAGGTGGTGTTCAGAGTGTTATCTTTATGATGACTCAGAGGGTCTGGGGGGGTCCTGACCCCCGTATCCATGTCCTGATTTGGATTGCTCGTCTTTCGTCCCAATGGGGCAAGCCTTGGCATGGGCCTCCAGGAGACCTCGCTTTCGTTCTCACCACCCTTGGACTTAGAGTCTGCAGACACTGCAGCATTTCCAGCTTTCATTTGCAGGAGGGGGGGTGGAGTCAGGGCCCCCCCTTTAACAGAGCTGGGAGGGCTCTTTTGTCGAAGGCCATTGGCCATAGTTGCATCGCGTTTATGTTCCGGGTGATTTCTTGATCCAAAAGATACTTTGACCAAATCATCTGCTCCTGCTCGAGGTAATTTCTCCTCCGACTGATCCTCCATCGATCCCAGCAGGTCCTCATCAAGCTGGAGGAAGAGTGGGCTGAGGGAGCGCTCATCATCGCCCTCATGTCCCTTACCATGATCCACTGGTTCAGGTTTGACAGTCTCCCCTCTTTGCAGGACATGCCTGACTTTCTGTGTTTGGGACTGTGTGCCCTCAGAATCCTCACTGTTTGTTTGCTGGTTGAGGAAAGCAATCTCATTGAGCAGTGATGTCAGCTTCTCATCTTCAGGATCATCATCTGTGTCATCGTCATCCTCTTCTTCCTGCTTGATGGTACCTATGCCATTAACCGTCGGTTCCTCTTTGGGAACCCTCGGTCTGTCACAAGAAAGCTGGTCTCCGATCACTTCTCCATCTTCTAAGCCCCATTTTCCTTGGGTGGCTCCTTCCAGATCTCCTCCTGATTCAGGACCGGACCCCGGGCAGGAGCCAAGGTGCTGGGTGGACTTGGATGAATTCTGATCACTTTGCTCTGATTTTTGTGGAGAGGGCAGAACTGACTTGATACTTATGATTTTAGTGATGGTTAAATTTTTCGGTGCTGCAACTGAAAAAGGGCAATGCAAATGTTCTTAAGAGAGCAAGGCCCAACAAAATCATTGTAAGACTGCTAAATGTCTTCATGGTAAATTTAGCAAAACATTATAAGGTAATTCTACCTTCCGAGTTGTTTTTTTTGCTTGTAGGTTGACTTGACAATGAAACAGAAGCATCAGGAAGTGGGCTCTTGACCTGAATCGGAAGTGACACTCCTGGGACATTAATTGTCACTGAAGCCACACCTAAAATGGACAGAAAAACAGCACAGTCAATTTTCTTATTATTATCAATCCTATTCAGCTCAATCCTATTTTTGCATACCAAAAATGTACACAAAACCAGGTTCATACTATAATACTAACACCTTCATTTCAGTCAGTTGACAAGTAGTCCTTGAGGAAATTTCTAATTGCCTGCTGTAATGAATTGGGAAACACCAATTTCCTAATAATTGCAGTTTGTTGTGAGATATTTTCAGTGGCCCAAAAAGGGTGCCAGATATGGGATGTTTATCAATATGCATACTTGACCGTCCTTATGTCCTCGCACACCAAAATGACGTCATCTTACATTGCCGAAGTACAGTTCTAGTACTCAACAGAAACACAGAGGACTGTTAAAATTCCTCGGATGTCATTCTTGCCACGCCCCAAATATCAAGGATGCATCTGTTGTATCCTCGCCGATGACACAATCCCACAATTCATTGCTTCTTAAGTTTGTTTTTAGGAGGCAAGTTGGCAAGAACACTTTTGCCAAGGACACAAGCATGTTCTTTGCATCCATGGTATCGACAAACACCCATAATCTACAGGAATCGGACACTTTTTTAAAGACTGCGAACAAAAAGCAAACCTCAGAAAAAGGCAGTGCTCAAGCCCCAGGGGGGAGGTGGTGATGAAATATGTCAGCCCAGACCGTGTCAGAGCTTACCAGGGACAGGGGAAAGCACCACTCCACTGGCAGTGACCTTGTTTGGCTGTAGAAGAGTTGTGATGGGCTCCAGTGGACTCTTGACAGTTAGAATTTGCTGGTTTGACACCACAGCATTGAGTCCTGAGACAAGAGACCCATCATTCGCAGACACCAACGCGGTGGGCAGCACTGAAAGCAGAGCATGGGTGTTGATACAGCTCACCTCAATACATAAGTAATAAACCCCAACTTAATCATTACAAAATTTACCCCTTTATACGGTGAATGCTGCCACATTACAAGACCGTGTTGCTTCACCGCTTACTTTCCAATGTCTAATCCAATTTTTATGGTACTGAATGTAGTTGTTGCCCTTCTCTCTGGGCTGTTGCTATATCTCATGGCTCAGTCCTGTTAAGGGCACTATGACTAGCCAGGCACGTCAAAAATGAGGTAAAGCAGTATTGCAGTAGATAGTACAGTATTACTATTATTTACACAAAAATCCTTGCTTAGCTAATGCTTCACACAAAAGTGCAACATTTCTAGTCAGTTATATTTACTTAGGAGTAAAAAACTTTTTATCCACAAACAGATGTGAACAGAAAATGCAATACAGCTGGAAAAAGGCTTTAATGAGCTTTTGCTATCTTGATGAATTTCATTGCTTACTTTAAGCATCATCCCGCCACCAAGCCTGTTTCGTGCCTCCTTGGGCTGGTTGAATTACATCCCCAGGTCAATTTTTGCTATAGTTAACAGGTACCACATTACAATAAGACTACCCTTAAAGCAGGGATGGCCAATCTTATCCGCAGAGGGCCGATGTGTGTGTGGGTTTTCGCTGCAACTCCCTAATTAGATTACTAATTAGAGGACTGATTGATTCCTCACACCTGGGTTTGAACAGCTGACCTAAAGGTTACCCCAAAAACCTGCATACACACCGGTCCTTTGCGGATAAGATTGGCCACCCCTGCTTAAATGGTCTATGAATGGTTTATATCAGGATACCAACAATTGTGTGAAATTAAACATATCTGCCTTTAAATGTCTTATTAAATTACTCACTTAGCACGCTTCCTCAAATATTTTTTGCATTATACAGACCAAATCATCCAAACAGTTTTATTCTGAAACAGAATAACCTTCAAACTCATCTGAAAGTATTGAAAGAGTTCACTTATGTCTTTTCCATGTTTGACAGAGGTGTGCATAGTAGCTTGTTTCTCTTGTATTCAGACAAATTGTTCAACAGCCTTGTACAGTTCAGGCTACACTGCTAACCAGGTGATATTGGGCTGAGAAGAATTAATTAAACAGAACAAAAGAACATATATAATATAGCAGATTGGCCTATAAGAATACACTATACTGCCAAAAGTATTGGGACACTCCTCCAAATCGGTGAATTCAGGTGTTACAATCACTTCCATAGCCACAGGTGTATAAAACCAAGCAACTAGGCATGCAGACTGTTTCTACAAACATTTGTGAAAGAATGGGTCACTCTGAGGAGTTCAGTGAGTTCCGTGGTACCGTGATAGGATGCCACCTGTGCAATAAGTCCATTCATGAAATTTCCTCATTACTAAATATTCCATGGTCAACTGTTGGTGATATTATAAAGAAGTGGAAGCAATTGGGAACAGCAGCAACTCAGCCACGAAGTGGTAGGTAAAACCACAGAGCACATGCCGAGGTCACCAACTGTGACCTCCAAACTTCGTGTGGCCTTCAGATTAGCTCAAGAATTTCATGGGATGGGTTTCCATGGCTGAGCAGCTGCATCCAAACCTTACATCACGTGCAAGGCAAAGCCATAGATGCAGTGGTGTAAAGCATGCCGCCACTGGACTCTAGAGCAGTGGAGACGTGTTCTCTGGAGTGACAAATCACGTTTCTCTGTCTGGCAATTCGATGGGCGAGTCTGGGTTTGGCAGTTGCCAGGAGAATGGTACTTGCCTTACTGCACTGTGCCAAATGTAAAGTTAAGTGGAGGGGGGATTTTGGTGTGGGGTTGTTTCTCAGGGGTTGGGCTTGGCCCCTTAGATCCACTGGAAAGAATTCTTAATGCTGCAGCATTCAAAGCCATTTTGGACATTGTCATGCTCCCAACTTTGTGGGAACCGCCCCTTCCTGTTCCAACATGACTGCGCACCAGTGCACAAAGCAAGGTACATAAGGACATGGATGAGTGAGTCTGGTGTGGAGGAACTCGACTGGCCTGCAGAGCCCTGACCTCAACCCAATAAGACACCTATTGGGAATTAGAGGAATTAGAGCAGAGACTGTGAGCCAGGCCTTCTCGTCCAGCATCAATGTCTGAGTTGAAGCTGATATTGCTGCAAAGGGTGGGCCAACGTCACATTAAAGTCTAAGAAAGGGATGTTATTAAAATTGATGTGTGTGTAAAGGCAGATGTCCCAATACTTTTGGCAATATAGTTTATATATGCATATATAAGCAATTTCATTAACATTACCAGTGTTACCAGACATTTTACCATCCCTGTGGGAACACCATAAAGATCATCTCCATTCCCACTGTTACTGTGGGAATATTTTTTTTTCTTCTCCCATTCCCATTCCCTCCCCATTCCTGTGCAGCCCTCTAAGTTAGATCTGACACTTTTGTAAACGTCAAACCACATGTTCAGTAAAGTGGCCTCCGTCACACCCCTTCCACTACAGAACACTGACCATTACATCACTTCCACACCTCTGTATTGCTGCTGATATGTACTTCGTCACTTTAAATCACATTGACTTGTAAATGCCTATAGTCTGTAAATAATTTAGGATTTTTTTCATCCAGCACACTGCACTAGGGAATATATTTTTTATATTGCATTTTACTAATAGCTCTCCTAGGTTTATTTATATTTATAACATGTCTACAACACTGTATTTTATATTAATGAGGTACATTAATGTATACCTCTTTGCTGTAAGTGAGCTACCAAACAAATTGTATTTCTTATACAATGACAAAGCTTCTCATCTCTCTTAAGTTCCCCCGAAGTTTGAGAGAATCACTGGATGCAAAACTGCAGTAAATAATAACTAACTAAATGCAAGGGACCTTCAAGTGGAGAGAGGCCTAATTAAAGGGGATAAGAAATGGAAGTTAATAGGAATTAAGGCAGATGCTCAAGCAACAGGTGTCCACATGCAGCAGTCAGACCTTGAGACACTGGGAGTTTTCTCCGGGATAAAATATTAGGTCTCCTCGATGAAGAATATGGTCTGGACAGGTTCTCCAAGTTTGCAGGTGGTGAAACCTTTGGCTTGCTAGGTTTAGGGTCCACAGGCACCCCAGCCTTCTTCCTCCTCTGAGCTTCCAAGCTCTTCTGTTTGGCACAGATGTCCTGTAGCTTCTTGATGATCAGCTCCTCTGTCTTTCCTGCAGGACGTGCCAGTTAGTCGCTGCATCATAACAAGCACTAAGGTCCCATGACCGTGGGGAAGGCAAAGCGGAATAAGGAATGAGTCATGACGTACCAGATGTCTGAGAGATCTTCTTGATGTAAGTAGCACGTTGTCGATTTAACAACCTCTTTCTCTCTTCCAGGTGGTCATTCTGATCCACCAAAGCCTGAATTTCGCCATTAGCCTAAAAATGAGTGAAAACAGGGCATTCCGATCTAAGCTCTACGCTGAAAAAAATGCAAACAGAATTGCTGGAATTGCTGTAGCCACAAATGTGGAGGTTCACCAAAATGCCACAATGGTTACAGCCATGTAAAGTTTTATAAACATTTCAAAAATTGGACTCCTTCAGATATACCTGTGCAACATGCTTTGGGCTGCCTTTGTTACAAAGAATGTATTTCAGACACAATGTAACGCGTATACCTAAGGCAGACGTGGTATTCCACACTGCAGGAAGGTCTTTGGACCGCCCTTACCTGTTTCAGTATGAAGTACTTGGAGGCTTTGGGCATGTGCTGCAGGCCCAGTATGTGCCTCAGCTTCTCGAAGAGCCCCCGGAGCTCAGTACGTCGCCGGCGCTCTGTTACGTTGTGCTGGATGCGGCCCGCCACGTTTGCCTGCTCTTCCACCATTGTTTCCTCCCGTCTCTTCTGCGGCTGTTGTCATATGATGCAAACAGTCACACACTGCTGGCTTGGTGTTAACCAGTGCTCTGCACTGCCATTAACCCTGCAGAATCACGGCACACTTACCGATTCGTTGGATTCAGTCACTGTTTTGTTTTCAAACATGAGTCTGAAAAAGAGAAACAAAGTTGCACCCTTGTAAAATCGTTTTCAGCACCACTGTCTGGAACGTACTTCTGTATGCAGTGGGAAATCTGCTACACGTCAGTCTGACATCTTACACTTTGTCCAACTTCATCTGCATAGCAGCTGCCTTCATTCGTGCAATGTTGATTTTTTCTGTTAACTCTTCTACGGTCTCAATATCCACAGATTCATCCTCCTCACTGTCTTCTGGGTCCTGGAAGGCAAAACAAATTCAATTTTTCAGTTTTCTGTTGTGCACAGGCAAACATCTTGTTTGCTTCCTTGCTCTTTGGTTTCTTTATAATCGTTTACAGGCAAATTTTCCATCACTGTCCTCTTCCTAAGAGTTTAACCATCCTCCTTGTTTTGCATGGTGGGTCAATCAATTTTAAAGTCACCCAGGTTGGAAGACTAACAAACAGTTCATAACATACACCAAGGTTTTGTGAGCAAACATTTTAACGGGTGCTCCTTTACCATGGCTAAGCTGACACTCTCATCTTCAGATTCTTCCTCAGAGTCGTCAGTCAACTCCTCCGATTCTCCAGTTACTTCCATGTCTGCCTCCACCTCTACCTCTCCTTCTTCCAAGAGCCGCTTCTCCTGGGACGCCTTGGGTATGGCCTCCCGCTCCACCGCCAACACATCAAAACCCGTATCCATTGGCCCGGGAACTACAGCCCCAGAAGGCGATTCTGAAGCAGACTCCTTGGAGCGCTTTTCAGCAGCAGATACTGCGCTGATGACCTCTGAGATGTTTATTACTGGAACCATGAGGCTGGGTGGCTGCTGGCCAACCATAGTGGAGGGCACAGAACTGGGAATAATTTCGCATGGTTTGATGGTTGGACTTTCTGCAGAACTGACAGAGCTTGATTTCTCCTGAGTAGAGCCTGCAGTAAATGAGCCATCATCTGCACTCGCCTTTGACTCTTTTGATGAGTCTTGACCACTAGTATAGGAGTGATCGGCACGGGCCGGTGCCACTGGGGCATCCTGGGAAGGATCTTTATCCCCGTGGACCTCAGGAGCCTGGTCATTTGAGGAAGGGGAGTTGATAGTGTCATTCTTTGCTGGTATATTGGTGACCACGTCTGGTTTCATTGGTGTGATTACAACTTGGCTTAGAGTGGGTTTTACAGTGACAGCAGGTTTTGGAATCTGAAGCAAGGTAAAACCACTCTGGCCAGAGAGAACCTCTGGAGAATTTGGTAGCGGTCCTGTTGTATTTAGGGTGATGACCTTAGACTCCTTGGTTCCCGGGGCAATTCTGACTGTGTAGGTCCCAGTCTGACCGAGAAATCCAGGAATAGTTTTGAGGGACGGAGTGAGGGTGCTGAGCGTAAAGGCTGTAGCACCTGAGAGGGATGAGAGTTTAGGGGCAGAAGCAGGCGAAGTAGCCAGAGTGGATGGGGTCGTCTTGGTGACACCGTCAGAGCTGCAGGCAGGCGACTCTGGAAGTGTGGTAGGGGAGGTGGCTTGGATAGTGACAGTGCTGGTGAGGATGCTGCTAGTTGGGGACTGGTTTACGACTGGAGTGGGAGAGGTGTCTGTGATGACCTTGGTGACAGCAGTGGTCAGTGGGGTCTTGATAGCGGAGGTGGGGGAAATGGCTGGGTTTGACACAGTGACAGAAGGTGTAGGCAAGCGGACGACTCCACCTGAAAAACAAAAATCAAAACTAGAATTTCTCTCACTGTGATATATGAGAGACGTGTTCCATTTGTCAGATTTAGGCTGGTCACAATAACTTTTGGTGGACAATATACATTATCCCAGAAATATCTGTGGTAAATATTGTCATTTTAAGACCATTTTATGCCATTTTATTTTTTTTTCCTGTAGCGTCAGCGAAAGTGGAATGGGCTATTGCGTCCAAACCTTCTACATACCCAGAAAATTCAGTCTGTAACTGATTTAGTTACATCTACTATTGCCAGTGCCAGCAGTGAAACAACTAGCCAGCTTATTAACGAAATATCTCTGCATTGTAAATGAAAACCATGCCGCAGGTCTAATATGTAAAATTTCGAGTAGCATGAGGTGAACTGCAAAGTTCAGTAAGTAGTAAACTCTCACTGCGCGAAATTTAAAAGGACAGCAGTGAGAAAAGGAGCTCAAAGACAGACGGGGAGCCTTCAAGGAGACGGAAGTGGATATAGGCAGGATACGGGGACAGAGTGCAAGCAGTCACACTCCGAAAACCTTCTTATGGTTTGGCAGCTTATAAAAACTTAAAATCCAAAACAGATAAAAATAAATCCAACAAAACGGAGCACATATGAACCTTTACTCTCGATTCCACCTGCGTTCATTCTTCAAACCGCTGGAAATGCAGGCAGGTTCTCAAAAGCCACCATACTGGTGGAAATGAGGCATATAAGCGGAGTGATACAGCTGATGTGAAATGTCCGAGTGTGGTGACCACACTCACAGAACATCTCGTCAAATCAGATTCCTTGGTCAGAATCAACCGTTGTATAATGTGCGATATGTCAACATCATTATTACAACAGGTCTAGTTGCATAAATTTCCTTCAGTTTTAAACCCAGACTTACAATACTTAGAATAATATATAACATTAAAAAAATCTGAAATGTATGAATTTTCCATTGTAACAGGAGGTGCAAAAGCAACACACAGACCTGGGCTGCGGATGACTAGGTTGGGCTGGATGGCCCGCAGCTGGCTAAGAGGCACCAGCTGGACCAGCTGCCCATTGGGGTGCCGGTAGAGGTTTGTGCCTGTCGTGCCGCGCACAGGCTGCAGTATCATCTTCTGCCCAGGGGTGATCGGTGACGCGGTGGCTGGACGGACTGCTGGGACAGCTTGAGAGACGGGGATCAGGAGCATTCGAGGAGGAGAAGGAACAGCACTGCCGGGGGATTTGGCCACAGTGCCTTTGGATGGCGAGGTCTCTTCTAAAAATACAGCAAAAAAAAAACAGGGCTGCAATTAAGACTCAATGGGACAATTTACCCATAGCAGGACTGCCATGCACTACAGAAAGAACTTAGCATCTCCCCTCAAAAACAACACAGAGCAAGCACGCTGAGGTTCACAGACAGCAAGTGGTTCAACAAATGAGTACAGAATACCACGATGGAATGCAAGAGCTCAAAGGGCTTCTGCTGATGAGAGAACAGGTGAAATCCAAGCACATAGGTCTGCCCGTGAATTCTGAGCATGGGAGAGATGCACCACGACCCTGGGATCTGATTGGCTGCCGGTAAACAAGACATTTGGGGGATGAAACTGGGGGCCAACAGACAGCGGGCATACACAAAAGGCAGCAGGAAGGAGGCTTACCCCTTTGGAGACCGGGCGGGACAGATAGGAGGGTGATAGGGGGGACGTTAATGACACCAGCAGTGCCGAAAGAGCCTGCGGCTGCAGAGAAGCCCAAGGTGGGGTGAACGTTACTGCTGTTAGGGGAGGCAGGCTCCTGGACACTACTGCCCCCTTGAGGCAGCTTGCTTGGGGATATCACTGTGGACGCAGCAGTCGCACCCTGCACCCCTTGCTCTGTCTGAGGGCTTCGACTAGGGAGGGAGGGACCGACCACCAAGAGGTGGCCGGACGGCAGAGCCACTTTCTGGAGGCTGCCCGCCACCTGGGGAGCGCTAACGATGGGCAGCCTTTGCTGTAGCGAGTTGAACTTGTTGACCACAAACTGGGTGACGACCTTCCCCACTGTGGGCTTGGCCACTGTATGAGAGGAACAGATTGAGGAGCAAGTTCAATCTCCTGGTTCTCTATTTGCAGCTGAACTTCAACCACAAAAAAGCTCTACGTCCACTAGCACCACACTTTGTCATTCTGGCATCCAACACCAATACAAACTTCTAAATGATGCTGAAGATGAATAACTTACTTGTAGATAGGGCTGCACTGTATCACATCACGATTACATGCTGCATGCGTAAATCACCGGGGCATTAGAAAATGGGCTAAATATTTATCCGGACACCAGCTTTTCGGTACTTTAAAGATGTTCACTTGCAGTACTTCCACAATTTGGTAAGCAGATTACTAGTACGACAAACACTGACAGGTGTAAAGATTAGTGTGGCGCCCAAAAGTGAGTAACACTGAATTTATAGTTAACTACGTTTAATAAACGTGTCAGACTTTAAACTGCAAAAAGTACCACCACACCACAGACTTTTTACCTTATTTTTCCACAATATCTCCCTATTTAAAAATTGTTATGGCTGCTCATCTGTCCCTTTCTTCACCGACACTTCAGTGCTCATCGCTTCTACGATTCGGCACGCTATCCGAATTTCATAAACATAAGGATGCGCTGAATTTATATAGATTACTAACTTTTGGGTGTCACCATACTTATCTCCTTAATATTTTAGGCGTACTAGTAATCTACTTGCCATATTGGGGGTGTAAATGAACATCCCTATAGTACTGAAAAGTCGGTGTCTGGACGAATGTTTCGCCTGTTATTTAAAGCCCTGGTGATTATTGAACCTGCGCCATAAAATCGCAATTACATCGTGATGTGACATCACGCAGGCCAACCTGTAGGTAAAGGGTCACCTTAAATAATGGCAGTATGGTTGATATTAAGGCTGTACCAAACCATTTCTGTGGAGTGAGTGTTAATGCATCATAATCATGATCTTTTATCTTTATAAATGTCAATATGACAAAGCCTTACAAGTGTGTTTTAGATTCTCTTACCTGCCAAACAGGGCAATGATTATTCAGAACACACTGCTAACTCTGAGAAGCTCACTGTGTTTCAAAACCAACTGACACTATCCCCTTAATGGGGGAGGCTCAAATGGCTGGAGCTTGGAAAGAAAGGAAATATGGGTTTGCCCATACAAGAGAAAAGCATAGGCAGTGTGCTTAGACACCATTTATTGTGCTCTGCTGGCTGACTGTCCACAGCTAACCTGCTGACATGGAAGGCAAGCATACTTCAAAAACAAAGCATGCTAGTGCAATATGAATCAAATATTTCAGCCAAATACTAATGATTAGAATGTGCATCTTGTAACCAATTAATGATGTTTAAATTTAATATGAATACTGGTTTTCCCCTCATTTTTACCTGCTTGAATTGGATAAAGACAAAAAGACAAAAGAAGCTTAGACATTAATGTCATTCATTATACCAATAACATTCAACAGCCCATGACCAAGAATATAAAAGTGATGAACCTCTGATGTGTGAAACTCCCGCTTTGTTCCATAATGAAATGCCTTCAGTACGGGGGGGAGGTTTGGCATTAAAAATCATGCAAGGGAAAAACCAGGCCGAATTTATACACATTAATATGCCACTGCATTACTGGAGGAATTCAGCCACTGACTACATGCAAAAACTGAAAATCAGCTCATCCATGCCAGTGATTCTGGTTTATGTTTTTTGAAAGAACTGAAAAAGTGGGGCACATTTGGGGCTCTTCCCAACCGGCAATCTGAAGGACTACTTTAATGGTCTACAGCACCCAGTTAAAAGCATTCAAGTTAATCCTGACCTAGGGCTGGGTGATATCTAAAAAATAAATAAGATATATTGAATTGTCTACACACACAGACAAAAGCATGCATACATGCAGCACAAAACAGGGCACTTCAATTTTTGCAGCTGATTGCAAAACCTGAGAACACGATAAAACAATATTTAGACAAGTTTAAACAGTTGGCATTAAAACTTGCTGAGTGTCTAAAGCAGTGGTTCACAAACTTATGGCAAGCCATAGCCTCAAACCATCATTATGACCAACGTTTACATACAATGCAACCTTTGCGCATCACAAAGAGTTCAGACTAGAAGCCTGAACTGAAAGCCAAATACCACATTTTTATCTTGCTCTGTGTGTAGTCTACTTCCCTGACAACGGCGATAATCAGTGATATCAACACCAGGTTACTCTTATCTAATATCGTCATTTGTCAATACCATCGTCATATGACTCGGCTCTATTCTGAACAGGAATAAACACTTTTCCTAAACATCATAACAGGTTGAGACAGATGGAACTTATTACTCAAAAAGCCAAAGGCATCGTAGTATCTGCGAAGAAGCTCTTTCCTGAACATTCTGTGCTCATTGTGTGCTTCCACAATGCGAGCCCATTTCTTGCAATAAAATCGAAAGAAAATGTACCTCTAGAGGCAGGGAGAGGACAGAGAAACAATTCAGGCAATTCATTCCTTTAAATAAACAGGCGAGCTCAAAGGTGCTCAGTAGCTGACCACAGGACTTAGTACACTTTCTCAGGGAAAGCATTATGAGAGCAAACCATCGCATGCTTTCTACTTTTTTGGGAACAAGACATGCTGCTGCATTTTATGATTGAATTCATCATAAAATTTACCAATTTACTGCACATTGCTGATAAACCAAGTCATGACAAATGTTTGATCACGTAATGTATCTGAACCTTAATTCTTGCTAAAGATTTTTTGTATTGAAATACAGCTTTATATACAATTAGACAAAAGTTCGAGTACACTTGCAGGAAGAGTCTCTACATCATTCTTCTACAAATACATCAAAGTGAAAGTCAAAAGGAGTACTACAGCCAGGCAGAAGGGAATGCTCTCAGTCCTGGATTCCTCAATAAAGACACCAAATATCTTGAAAACTACTTCAGAGACATGAGACATTCAGTTAAAAAAAAAAAAAAAAAAACACTATGTAATCTCCTGACACGTTTCCCAGCACAGCTTCAGCCGATCCCCGAGAGCCAGGCTCCCTATGGTTTGCTTTGCATTAATTCTTCAGGCTAGTTTTATGGGATTATGTTCTGGAGGTTATGCCAGCCTCAGTATTACTTTGAGCTGACCTTCATTTTCCTTCTGCCCCAGATACTCCGTGTACAATTTAAAGTGAATTTTTGGTGGTTGTATCTTGGTGAGGAACGAAGGACCAACCAATCAGCAGTCAGGGTGGAAGGGCATGTCTTTGACACTTGCTAAGACAGCCATGTTGGTTGATACTGCCATGGAGTTGGTAAAAACCACTAACAAAGCATTATCAGTAAGTGCTTCAGTGTAATCGCAAGAATCGCAATACCGCACTACATTTACATTTATTTAGCAGAAGCTTTCACCCAAAGCGTCCCACAATTGAGGGTCATCGACTTCTTAAAAAGTGTGGAGAGGCCGAGCTTCCAATGAATGCCCAGTTACAAGTACACTACTAAACACTTTCTGTCATTATAATAACGCCTTCCACACAATGCCTGCATGTTTGGAGGGTACAACAACAAAAACAGACTGATGTGAAACAAAGCACAGTATTGTCTGTAATGTTAACAATATAAAAACAACAGATATAATAAATACCAGTAGACTGCTAAAAATATTGCACTCGTGTCATGCAGTAACGGCTGATGAGGACGAATTGGTTCCAAATAAAGTTCTACTTGGATTGCGCAGAAATAGTGTGGATTTATGAAATAAATGTGGTTATTGATAGAAGTGATAAATGTTTATTTCGGTTAGGAAATTTTGTGACTTTAGCAAAAAATCACTTTTGTGTCGAGTCAGTTTCTTTTATATATACAGTATTTAAATTTATGAATATTATGCTACGTAACTTAGCATTATGCAATAACACCGCACTATGTAATAACTCCACAAAGCGTGAAGGCATCCATGTTATTTATTACATAATGCACCACTTATTACATTTTCATCATGAAAAGTACAATTCCTGCATTTTGGAATAACTACCGCAATATGTAATCACTCTTTACGAAACTTGGGGAAATTATATATCGCGCTCAAGCTGTCAATTGCAAAATGCAGCAGATTATTTCAAAATATAGGTGCCATTACATAATGAAGTAAAAGTGTTACATTTTGGTCCTTGTTACTCATTACTTTTTAACTTGTTACCTGCTACAAGCAGTGTTTCTTTAAGGACAGAATTGCTGGTTAAGTGTTAAAGGTTAATTAACTTTAGGAAACATTCTAATTGGGTTGGTTAGTAAAAAAAAAAAATATTAAAGACTATAACGTGGATCATGATTGTAAACAAAAATACCACATATGCCATTTTTGCCACACCTACAACACATCCTTTCTGTACCTTACAAATATATGGTGTCTCCATCCATCCATCCACTTGAAATTCTGCATCATTAGTTCATAAAACACACTTACTTTGGTTATTAAACAATATAGGTTTATGATATAAATTGTGGTTTCAAGCAGGTGTATTCAAACTTCTGTTGATACTGTATATAAAAACAGACATGTATGGTAGAGAAACCAGAGATTCATAAAAGCATCCCCAGTTCACCACAGATAAAATGCACTTTTATTAATAAAAATCTAATTGACCAAATAAAAATATAACCTCACCTTACAGTCTGAGGTATTCAGTGATCTGCCAATGCAGACTCTGATCAGTACTTACCCAGGTTTTTGAGGACTGCAGCGACAGTGGGACTAGAGCCGCTGCCCATGACCGAGGTGGTGGTCGTTGTAGTGCTGCTGGTGGTGGTGCTGCTGCACAGGCTGTTTACTGGCATGCGTGGCAGTTGTAGTGTATAATCGCCGTCCATGGAGCCACCCAGAGGCAGGTGGTTAGGTGACTTAGCGGCGCCTAAGGCCGTGCCGGACGGCTGATGGTCTATAGGCCGCAGCCTGCCGGTGATGTAAGCGGCCAGCCTGTTTGCAGGATGTAGTGCTCCCATCTGACCAAGCTGTAGCTTGGCCTGTGGGTACGATTTCCCATTAACCTGTATAAGCAGAAGTGATTCAGGACAGCAGGTGGTCAAGAGGAGACGTTTTGCCATATAGGAAAGAGCTAAAGTGCAAGTAACAGAAAAACAGTATCCAATCTAACATCAATTAGCAGGCCATGTTACCTTGATGTGCCCTTGGGTAGAAACCCCTGGCTGCTTCTTGTTGGCAATGAGGAGACCAGCAGGAGAGACACGTGTAAGGAAAGGCAGAACTCTGCTTCTGGATGCACTGGTCCACTCCTCACCTTCCTCTTTGCACTTCTCTTTACTTTTGGTCTTGCTGCTCAGTTCTGTGTACCAGTCCTCATCTTGAACCTCCCCTCCACCATCTTTGAGCTGGGATATGCACACCTTGTAGGTGACTGTGCTGTCCTGGCCCAGGGAGCTCTGGGAGACTGGCTTAACGAGGTAGGGACCAACGTGGAAGGAGTGGGACAGCCGGTTCTGGGCCATGTACTCGCAAATGATCCGAAGGACATGATTCCTGTCTGTCTTTTTCTCCCAGGGGCATTCAGACACAATCTCCAAGCGTTTCACAGGTTCTGACTGGGACGTGGTCTGCTGGGTCTCACCTGGCTTCTTCTGGTTTTTACCTGCAAAGTGAGATATCATGTAACACTTTATGGGTCTTTCATATTGATTAATTCCGTCTGTACCTCAATCCCAAAGAAATGTGTTTTCATTTATTGTGTTTCATTTCCGCAATAAATCATATCTACAGCTTGAACCCAAGAACCCAAATAGAGTTTTTTGCTATTCATTTGGGTTTATCATTTGCCAAGTTTGACTTCATGTTTGTGTGATGTTTAATCCATTCTATTCCTATCCTATGCACCATAAAAGAGATCAGCTTGTCACAAAAGAGATTCTCTTGCAGTAATTTAAAGAATTAATTCAGCCTGCGAGAGTAGATGCTGAAAAGAACTTACCAGGTTTGCGGATCAAGATAGTGTTTTTGGCATCATCTTCCTGTTCAGACAAGAAGAGAAAACACTTTTAATAGCGCTCATATCTAAAAGGTACATTTTTTAAGGGAAGCATAATCTTGTTTTTGCCATAAAAATTAAGACTCCTGCTGTGGGTGTTACCTTGAACTTCCATAGCACAGCAGCTGTCTGGGCTTGGGCTTTGCTGAATGGGCGAACACGAGCACATGTCATCATGCTCTCAAAGTAGCGGTACACCGGATCTTTCTCCTCTTCCGGCACCTGCGCCATTGGAAGAGATCAGGTGTTCAAGACTGAACCCGATTTCCACCAATACCTTGAGTGGCGTGGAAATTAATTTGAACGATAACACAATAGTGGTTTGATAGAGTAGCCCAATGAAAGCAAAGAAGGGTGAGGGAAGGGACTGAACAGCTCCTCCTTCTTACCTCTTTGGATACAAGGTTGCTAGGTGACTCTTGGCGAATCACTACCTGAGACCAAGGGAAGGAGACTGGTGTTGGTGCATACAGAGGCTCTGGATCAATCTCCACCACCTTCGGGTTCCACAGGGTCTGCACGCGAGCCGCCGGCTCCGACTCCTGCTCAGGCTCGGATATAGCTATTGTGGGTGACACAGCATGACAAATGTTTTGTTAAAATGGGTTTGATGACGTTCCAAAGCCTATGGTTTTCCTAGGATTATATGCTTTATAAACAAAATTTAATGAAAATTTAATGAATTTCAATGCCAAAACACATGCATATTGAGATAGAGGTCATTCTTCCCAAAGTATTCTCTAAAGGAGGTCGGAGTGTTCTAAAGTGCTTCAGGAAATATAACCTCTACTAGTCAACCTGTGCTTGGTGTTGTTCAGGACACTCACTGTATGCCATCCTCTTTTTCTTCTTCTTCTTCGGCTTGGAGCGTGCTTCCTCCTCAAGTGCATCGTAGAAGATGAGGTCACCTTGGTCCTGTGTATTCTTGGTGGGCGACGGTGGCGCCTTGACCAATACGACGCGGCGCTTTAAGCAGGTACAGCCAAACATGCATTCGGGCTTGCCGCAGTGGGTGAAGCGCCGGTGCTCTTGCGCCAGACTGCTACACACGCAGCCCAGGCGGCAAAAGTCAATGAGGCATGGCGGGGCCCGCCGCTTGATCACCCTGTTGGCTGCTTTACTTCCCTTCAAAGTGCCCTGAGACAACAGGTCAGATTATGGTTAGTCAACAACAGGTGCTTCATGAGCGCAGATCAAACTGTTAAAATCACCCAGAATACACCTCAGCTGGCTCTACATTTTTACTGTTTGTGAGCGTGTGCCTGTGATGACACGTCACAATAAGGATGTCCCTGGCCTTTTGCCCAAAGCTTCCAACACAGTGACCCTGATGGATGCTACACTACTAAGTGCCATATCGTAAAATACAGAAACTCCTGAAGCAACATTTCATCGTCGATGCGTGGCGCACAACTGAGCATCTGTTGAGTTCAGATACCAGAGACACCAGAGACCATGTGTGCGGTGATACACACACAGTATGATGCGAGAAAAAAGGTTCCAGCTTCGAGTGATTATGTAGCAAAATAGTACAAAAAAACTGACAGATTAAAATCAAGCAGAGAAGGAATACAGACCTTTAGGGCAAACTAATAAATATCTTGGCAGTTTCAGGTAAGTGAAATAACCTTCAATAATGAAAGGTTAGATAAGCCCTGCGATAAGTCAAAAAAGGAATCTAATGAGAAACCAAGACATGCTTAGAGAAATGAGAAGCAATGGGAGAACCAAAGCATTGACCAAAAATGTTTCCAATCTTGTAACACAATGACCTAGAATACATTATTGCACAAAATTAATAAGTAATACACAGAGGCATAACAGAACGTTTCATTGTCCATATGAAGAACAACTGGACACAAAGTCAGACTCACGTGTGAATATGGTCAAATTTACTGGTTCAAGATAGGAGTCAGACAAGGCTTGCATATTATCACCATACCAATTTAACTTCTATGCTATGCTTGGGGCGTAAATCCTCTGCCCCGGTGTTTCAATTAGATGACACATTTAGGGAATGATTCAATGCATCAGCAATCTAAACTTTCTATCATGATTTCACTGAATCGATTATTCTATTCATTTTGATAATCTAAATAAAAAAATTTTAAACTTCAATTTTTTTCCCTCCCACTTAAATCCAAATTCCCTTGCACTATACTTAAATATTACTACTGTCCAGACAATACACTTGGGTATATGGCATTTTAACAAAACCAATAAAACTGACAAACATCTAATTTTATTATTTGAAATAATTATCACGTCATTCAATATTACATTACTTTGCGGTAATGCAAATTTTAATTTCCCCTATTGATGTGTCCTACAGTGCAAAGTCTAATCAACATGTATACCAAGAAAACTTTTCCATGTGCACCTCAGCAGTTCAAGATGCCTACTGACAGCACTGCGAATATCAACATAGACATGTGGCCACTTTCTATGGAGGGAGGATGAAAGATTCCAGAAAATTATTGCTACCTTCAACGTTGGTTAAGTGCTACCATAGATAGCAATGAAAAAGACTCAGCAAAACCAAGAAGTCATTAAAAACAAGATCCAGCCAATTCAGTAAAAAGATCACATTTCCAATAATTTTGATACCTGCTCTTATTATTGTACATACTGCATGTTATTGTATTTCTAGGTAATTCATTCCAGCTCTGGGATCCCCAATCTGGTATATTTCTTAACTGCTTTGTTGATTGCTCCAAGGAGGCAAAAGCCGTTTATAACCTTTTTATTTATTTATTTACTTTACAAACGTGAGGAGGCCATTTGGCCCAACAGGCTCGTTTGGGGAGAACCCAACTAATAGCTCAGAGTTGTTAAAATCTTATCTAGCTCTGATTTAAAGGAACTCGGGGTTTTAACTTGCACTACACTAACAGGAAGACTATTCCATCCTCTAACTACATTTAAAATGTTCTCACCGTGTGCATGCGGCCCAGACACTGGCCGAGACCCTGTTACAGGCTCAGAAAATGGAGATAGACAAACTCTCCATTAAAAGCTTAGAGCTTGAAGTAGGGTGAGATTTGCGGTTGAAGCAGTTGGAGTTTGAAAGGGCAAAAGCTGTTTTGAATGCATCTGTGACCCAAAATCTTCCTATATCTATCCCTGTAGTACCACCTGCTGCCGTGCCAGTGCCTGTGATGGATGTCGCCAAGTATGTCACTCTTGTACCCACGTTTACAGAAACTAAAGTAGATTTGTATTTCTCTGCATTTGAACACCTGGCAACATCACTTTGGCAGCCCAGAGAGATCTGGGTTTTGCTGGCAAAATGCAAGCTGATGGGAAAAGTTTAGGAAGAGTGTGCTGCTCTGTCCCTATCAGACAGCTCTCACTATGACACATTAAAAGCAGCTGTTTTGCAAACTTATGAGCTGGTGCCAGAAACATATAGACAGCAGTTCAGAGACTACAGGAAGACTTTGGTATGCACATTCATGGCATTTCCTATTGGGGGAAAAACAGATCGTAAGTGGCTGTCTGCAAAGTAAATGACTTTGAAGGATTAAAATCATTGACCATGATTTGAATTTAAAGACTGTCTACTGGAATGCTTAGTAGTACATTTGAACGAACAAAAGGTTAAAACCCTTGAAGCGGCTTCTGTGTTGGCCGATGAGTTTAACTACCATTTTCTCTTAAAAGGGTGGTTTCAGGTACGACTAACCCTGCAGGGAAACGGCCCCGCTAATGTTTTTATAGCCATGAATTAGGACATCAAAAGGGGGTCATAACAAGAGATCCTCTCAGGGAAGCCGACTACAGAGCTCTACACGTTTGGATCAGCATTGCTACAGAACTGTATTTAGGAGTGACCTGTCATTTTCTGGGAGATGACTGGGAAATGAAGTCCTACAACATAATTATAATACCTCTCGAAGAGAGACACCCAGCAGCAAACACTCCAGAGTGGTGTGTCAGGTAGGCTTCACGTATCTCCTCAGAACATTACAGGTTTTGTGTGTGACATCATCGCAGCAAGTGTTTGGGGGTTGCTAGAAGCACTGTCGAGAGGGACCTTGCAAGCAGTAAGTTCAAGGGTAAACTGGAGCAAATGGGGGGTGCCTCAAAAGACGCAGGTGCAAGATGTTTTTTTTCCTAGTTACTGTAGCAATGGTCAATACACTGAGGTGATTAACGAGCTAGCCAAGTAAAAAGTAATGTTAGCCTAGACAAAAGCAGCTACCATTTATGACTATTAATGAACCCCCCCCCCCCCCACCCCCAGCATCCTACATTTTGGAAAATCACACACTGGCCTCGCCGCTTCCTGCAGCACGAGGAGAATGGATTATTACTGATTCTGACGTTACAGACTGACATATTCGAATCACCACATTCATAACCGATTCATCGCAATGCATGGATGCATCTTTACACCCTTATTGCATGTAAAACAAGTTAGAGAAAGTAGACCAGACTTTGGGAATGGATCAGGATTGGGGGGCAGGAGGAACTTTGGTGCAGACAAAGACCTACAAATGTCTTACATGATGAAGAACCACAAGCCTGAAACTTTCACATGAAGCACAAATGACCATAAACTGAAGTTCTTATATTGGGCATATTGTGAGCTGATCCAATTCTCTGGAAAAGTCCATTATGCTCAGAAAAGAGGAAGGGGGGTGACCAGGACTGAGATGGATGGAGTCAACAACAAACAAGCTTTTTGAAATGTTGACCCAGACTGAAGACAGCTTTCTGGAGAAATGCGACCTACATATTTGCTGGGAGTCGATACTGACTAGACAACACCTAATATAAACGTTCTGCAACTGCTGCACCCAGCATGCACTGAACAGAAGACAAATATCCCACGCTGAAATACCTATAAAGCTTGTGTGAAGCACGGGAGCTGGGAGTACCTGAGCCGTGAGCAGCGCAGCCAGAGCGATCGCCGCCCGGTCTTCCGTGACGCAGGTGCGTTCCTTTCCCTCCCACACGGCCCCGTCCTCCAAGTCCATCAATTTGAGCAGCATCTTGGAGAGGCCAGGGCTGCGCCCATTCAGGCCAGGGGAGCCCTGGTTGACAAGGTTGGAGTCCTGCAACACGTTCACTTTGTCAGGGAGGGCGCCAGGTGTGGCCTTGGACTGGGCCGTGGGGGGGGTCGTGAGACGGACTGCGTCGGGTGCTGGCTTTCCCACAGAAGACCGTGCAATCTTTCCCACCTTGGTCTTCATAGATTTTGTGCGACTCGAAGTGGAGATGGCCTGATTCACATTGTTGGGAGAGGTTATCGTACTGGTCTGTGAACCAGACACAGCGGTGGCCTTTGATTTGCTCTCACTAGAAGAATATTTGTGCCTTGCTGGTGTTCTGGCTCGCTGAGACATTCTGGGTTTCTTGGGTGCAGTAACGGACTTGAATGGGAACCTGGAAGCCACCGGCCTGGGGATCTGCTTCTTCAGCACACTGTCCAGGGTGCGAACATAGCTGGTGCTCTTGGTAGGCAACTGATAGACTACAGGGGATTCTGCACTCTGAGAAAAGTTGGCAGCCCGCTCGTCTATCAGCTTGCCCTCATTCGCCAGGTACTCGTCCAGCATGTCGCTGCAGAAGGCTGAACGATTCTTTAGGGCTGCGTCTAACCCCCCCACGCCTGCATGACAGAGGAAAAAAAAAACTCTATGAAATGCCGTTCGATTCCTTTATGTCATGCAAGCATTAGCTCAGTGTATCCCAAAAATAAAATGCAGCACTGGCATGTAATTTGCATCTAGTCCAACTTAAAATTTCCTTACTTTTCAAGATATAAAACCAGCATTTGTAAAATGATACATTAAGTGTATAATCAAATAATATTGGTCTTGTTTTATATCTATTTACAAGCAGACCATCACACTAAGAGTAACGGGTTGTTTCTAGTACAAGACAGGCACGGTGTCCCTCCCTTCAATGAAATACAAAAATGTGCATATTGGTATCGGCTAAAACAAGATCAAAAATAATTGGCAAAAATCTAATATCATGCATCCCTGTTAATAAAACTGCAGGACAGCATAATGCCACCTTCAGGCTTGGAAGACGACACTTCGGGGGTGATGTTAAACTTGTCCCTCCAGCCTTTGATCTTTGTATAATCTGTTGTTTTCCCAGTCCTGGACACAAAAGGGAACAATCCATCTGCAACAGCGGAGGAAAGATTATTTTTTTTGTGAAATCGATTTAAAAACATGAATAGCAGTTTTCTGTGATTATTCTCAAAATCGCACCTAACATTACAACTTCCAATGATAAATATCTAATAATATTTATTATATACTTATACTTATAATACTTAAATACAAATGACAATTTTAATAACCTAAACTTAATGTCAATTACTCTATGCAAAAAACATAAATATATGCTCTGTATCATTAAGAAATAAAACAAAATCATTGTTAAGGAAGAATTCTCTCCTCACCTGGAGAAGAGGTGGGCAAAGCAGAGACCCCATCTTCTGGAGGACAAAATGGAGGTGGCAAAGGCAAACACACGCCTAAGTACTGCAGGTCGATAGGCAGAGTTTGATCCAGCAAGTTCAACTTCAGCCCAACTACAGAAACAAGAGGAGAGTAACAAAACATCAGCCGTAATTACTATTGAAGAAAAAAAATTAATTTAAATCATTGTTTCCATCATGCACCCACAAGCAATCTTAAGAATCAAGACAACCATTCTCTGCGACATTATATATACCTTCCTGCAGGACAGGGTGGATCACCTGTCTGTGTTTCATGCGCTTCAGATCATGCAGCAGTTCCTGTTCGAGATGGATGATCTTCTCTTGTGTAGTTTCAGACCCTTCACAAGAATAGGTATGGGGCAGGAAGGAGGAATGACAAAAGATCAGTAAAAAACTCAAAACACGGTTTGGAAGACACAATATAGTCCGTTCAAAACAGATGGCTGAGCTGCTCTCCATACCGTAATCTGCTGGAGATTCCTGGCCTTTTGGAGGATGTGGTGGAGCCTCTCTACTGACTGACTGGTCCCCAAGATGAATATTTAGTGCTTCCTATGGTGATGACAGGAAAGTATAAAAAGCAATGAAGATAAAGTGTTCTGTATGCCTACACTCTAATGCAACTGAGGAATTTTCCTTGTGCGACAATATCAAATTGTCACATCAATGTTCACTGTTGACTTCTGGCAACCACACAGATGGCAATTCTCCGAAATATATTTTCTCCACAATATAATATCCAAGTATATGTAAGGGGAAAAGATCTGTGTTAAAAGAAATAAACATATGATGAAAAAAATCCAATGGGAAATCAGTGAAGTAGAGGGTACACCTGTTGTCTATATAACGATATTTTTGAAAAATTGCACAAAACCAAAGAAGCATAGTGAATAATAGCAACCCCATTTTTCAGGCTTTCATTAGGCATGCATATAATCTTCTGTGATACCTTGGAAGTGAATGACACGAACAGCAGGCCCTCCACATCCTCCAGGTTTGGTTGCATGTTGACATCTGTGGGACCACCCTCCACCTCCGGGCGCCTGACAAATTTGCCATGCCTTCGGTACCTTGCCCCAAATTTCCGCTTCTTCTTCACCAGTGACGACTGAGACTCAGCCTGGACCCCAACCGAGGGTTCAGAGGTAGATGGAATGAATGGTGTCTCTAGATTCTCCTGAGAATCTCCAGGCTCCTCCGATGACCCAGGGACGGGAGCGGAAGGGTTAGCCACATTTGGCATAGGTTCTGAGTCCGGTGGCAGAGGAGGTGAGACACGAGGCAGCGGCGTAGGAGTCACTGTTGAGGGGGAAATGTCCATATTTTTAGGTTTGGATCTTACTATCAAATTCCGCTCCTTGAGGAACTGGGCGAGCTGTGGCAAAGGAATGATGTCATGCGTATTGGCAGGCAGCACACTCTTCTGAAAGGATCTGCCAGAGGTGCCAGTCTCTGGAGCGCCCTTTGTAGAGCCCAAGGACAAAGCCGAATCCGGAGTTGAAGTGCCAGTACTCTGAACAGAGACCTTTTCAGCCACCACAGGCCCGCAGTTTCCTGATCCCTCCACCTGTACGCCAGTCTGTTCAGCAGAACTGTCCAACTTCGACTTTCGAGGAACTGCATCATCACTGAAAACTTCCACTTCCTCTTCCTCCTCTTTAACAACGATCTCCGCACTCTCGGTCGACTCTGAAGTGCCATTTTTATCCTTCTTCTCCGGGACACTCCTCCTCAGCTTTGGCCTCACCGCCTGCATGGCCTCAGCAGAAGCAGTGACCCGAGCACGTTTTCTCCTGCTAAAAAGTCAATGTGAAACAAAACGTTCTCAAGGAAAGTTAAGGCAAGTCAGTTAAAAAAAAAGCAGTGCAGATTGTACTACGTGACATTTATGGAAATATGACTTTGGGAATTTTGCAATGAAAAAACTTCCCCAGATCTTCCCTGTCCCATCAGGTTCAAGCAGGAGACTCACACTTCATTCTGAAATTAATTAGAAATTTCATGACCAGCGGAGAATCATGAATAAAGTTAGGCACTATGATAGAGTCATACAACTGGATCCATGGTGGGGGGCGGGGGTAGAATTTCTGATTTTAAGTTCTGAGTATTGTGACACCGTTGATAACTTCATGACCATCAAAAAATATATTTGACCAAGTCTGATAATTACCCAGTCACATTATTGTCCATGAAAAAGTAGTGAATGATCAATGATTAAATTGGTGCATTTACTGAACTACATCTATAGCTGGTTACCAACACAGAAATGACAAGCTATAGGAGGAGCGAGATTGGGACTGCATGAGATTTATCCCGATGATGCATGTAGAAAATATTTCAGGAATGTAATATTGTGCAAGAGAATAAGAGGGTTTTTATTTGTGCTTATATTACGTAGTGCTGAGCAGTATATCGGTTCATCCAGTATACTGGTTTCAATTTCCCGTGTGGTATGAATTCCTCATATACATCATACCATTATGCTTCAATAGACAGGATATTATATAATATTGCTCGCTGCTAGACACATTATGCATCACTGTGCAGTGTATTGAGAGGGGACCCGTTACGTTCGTACACTTCTTAGGTTATAGCTTAATACAATTTTCCATAGTATTTATAGCTTCAGTCTGTGGCTGAAAATTTGAATTACGTGAAATATAATTAGATCAGCCAATAAATGCATATTGATGAAGCAAAATACCTAATATGGAATTATGATGGTAAAAGGGCTGCAACAAATGACTATTTTGACAGTCTATTCTATCGAATCGAATATTCTATTGAAATGAATAGATTAGTTTGATGAAATCGCCCCCTTTTCCAAATAACACTTATTTGGTATCAGCTATCAGCTGTTAAATTTAGCTTGAGGTTATTTAATGCATTTGCTATCAATTAAGACAACAAAGCTGAATACTTTATTCAAATGCACTCTTACATTCCTGCTAATACAAATGATTTTTAAAAATCCAATATCCATTTGTTCCGTTAAAATAAAAAATAAAAAAATCAAGAATAAGCAAAGTAGAAGCAATTAAATACACCAAATTACATCAGTATTCTCGAAATCAAGTAAACCAAACAATCCATATACATTTAAATTTTAACAGTAAGGACAGAAATGTGTATTCTGTGCTTTGTGCATTCTGCTGTCCGTCTACACTCTGTTGCAACTAAATTTTACAATCCTCCATTTCAATACAGATCTGTGAAAGTCAACATGCTGTTTAAGGCAAGATTATGGAAACGCTTGGACACGCATATGCTGAATCAGTCCACACCACTGCCACACACACACACACACACACACACACGCCTTTGTATTAGCCTATACTGTATACACGACGACATCAGTATAACAGCACAGGCCAATACAAAGCAGAATCTCTCACACTGCGGTGAAAAATATAATTTCCCAGATATTGTATATCATTTATGGGAGTCAGGGAGCCACTATCAATATGCGGGAGAATCCTGGAACTTCCAGGAGAGGCAAGATGTCTTGTTGACAATGTCCATGTTACTATTTGCATGAACTAAAACATAAAACTCACGATAATACTAAACACAGTTATGAGAATGTCAAGATGCTAGACTGACTGACTGACTTAAGACAGTTATTGTGACCACCTTACGCATAATGATAAAGATGGAGGGAGCATGCTACAACTCCAGCAAAAGTCATGATTTTGTCCAATGAAAATTTTTCGTTAGGTGTAATGCTGGCTTTATCCAACTCTAACAATTCAAGAGAATATGCATTTCAAAATAGAAAATGTTACAGCTCATAACATAAAGTAGAAAGGTTCTTAATATTATCATTAGCTAACTAGCATAACTAACTTACCAAGACAAGTCCTATTAACTCAGTGAGCCGACGTGCTTCCTCTTCAGATTCTCGAGCAGAGGATGTGCTCCCACATCAGCTTTACAAATTGTGCAACTGACAACATTTATTTTTTCGGAGTTTAGCGTGAAATGCTCCCACACCACTATTTGTATTCCAAAGCTACCATCGCACTTTGGGTAACTCCTCCCTAATGAGTGGTATCAAAACACTGAGTTAGCGCAAGAAACATGTCGGCAACTAATTTGGTAGTTTTGCGGACTGTCAATTAATCGGTGCACCTTTACAAAGTAATAATTATAAAAATCATACCGGTAAAGCAAACATCTTGTCACCAAGCTTAATATACAGTAATAAATCAATAAACATCTGTATGAGGGAAATATATTATAATCAATTTAATCAAAGTTATAATCAATGTCACTATATTTCACACACACACACACACACACACACACACACACACACACACACACACACACACACACACACACACACACAATAATCTAATATTAGTGAGAATTCTTAGAGCCTAGAATAGAGTTAAGGAAATGCCGCTATTGGGCTGAATATACTTTAATAAGTAACGTCAGTAATACTATCAAACTAAATGTAAACGATTTTATGTAACCAAAAAAAATACATAAAAAATAAATATTCTGAAACGTATTTTACTGATGTAGACACCTGCTGTTGTGGTAATGGTGAACTTTGAAGAAGAAGAAGAAAAAAAATACCATGACACACTATGAAAGCGCCACAAACGGGGGGGCGGAGCCTATCCCAGAAGCAATGGGCACGAGGCAGGGAACAACCCAGGATGGGGGGCCAGCCCATCACAGGGCACACTCACTCACCATTCATTCACACACGCACACCTACGGGCAATTTAGCAACTCCAATTAGCCTCAGCATGTTTTTGGACTGTGGGGGGAAACCGGAGTACCCGGAGGAAACCCCACGACGACATGGGGAGAACATGCAAACTCCACACACGTGACCCAGGCGGAGACTCGAACCCGGGTCCCAGAGGTGTGCGGCAACAGTGAGGCAACAGTACTAACCACTGCACCACCATGCCGCCCCCGAAACGGAATGTGAAAAAGCAGAATTTTTAATCTTCGTGCAATAGCCATTCCACCTACAATTTCTCTTCAGCCAAATGGCACATAAACTTGTAGCCGTTTTGGTTAATGAAACAGAAATGCACAGAGCTGTCACAATTACTTGAACTCAATTAATTGAAGCTATCAAAGTTATCCTTCTCAATTACTCTGCAATATGACGGAAGGGAGATGGCACATAGCGCACAAAGGTAAAAATAATGAGCAAAAGCCATCAGTTGTGTGGATGAAGCGAATTAATAGTCATCTATCAGTGTCGCAAAGCAGAAAAATATCACCACAGCACAAATGCAAGCAAATATATCATAGATGACTTTCAGGTGTGACGGACTCAGCCAATAATGCTTAGCCACTAATATGTGCCATTTAGCCACTCAGAGTAGGCTAGCCTGTCGGTCATCACTTTAATCAATTGACAACCCTAATTTGTCAATTTTTTTATAATTTTATTAAGACTAAAGTTTGTTATAATGCATATTTAAATGTCAAACCAATCACCAAGGTTATTTAGAATAATCACAAAGGGTGAATATTGTACGTGTCATGAATGACAGGAGTACAAAAATGTTTCTTGCAATCATATAGGTTTATGTGGTTACCCCATAATGCACTGCATGATGACATTATGCAATATATATTTTTTTAATTTACTTTCTACAATTCCTCTGTCAAACTACTTGCTGCTAAAACAAAAATTTAGCCCTGCCACTTAACCACACCATCTTAAATACGGTACACATTAACCATATAATTTTTTTTTGTGAGTATAGTGTTTTAAGTAGGGCTGAAAAATCATACAAACATCAAATATTGAACAGTTGAAAATGAACTATATAGTGAAATAGAACTTATCTACCAACAAAGTCTGCCACATACGTTTGTGGTATTGCCATTAGTTGCACCAACAGACACAAAGCACTGCCGAAAAATCATTCCCTTTTGCTCAATAGTTTCTATGAAATATAAACCATTTCCATACATCAGAAAATGAGTGTCTTTTCGTGACCAGGTCTTGTTTGCTTTTCTCCACTTCGCTCATTTTTTATTTCCCACAAATGCGCCACATGGTCTATGAACAGTAAGGGCGAAAATGATTATGATCATTACAGAAAGTGCATGCAGAGCTCATGCAAAAGCGATAAACTTTAGACTGATTTTATTTTTTTTTTTATACATATACTAGATTATTCTCAAAAGGAACAATTGTTAAAAACTGCAAAGCTTGCTACAATTTGTTATCCATGACTGACCAAAAATGCCATGTCGATATTAACATTGGACAAGCCAGTCAGGGGGGCATGGTAGCACACTGAGTAGCGGTTTGGGTGCGGAGTCTGCATGTTCACCCCGTGTGGGTGTGGCTTTTTGGCGGGTTCCCCGGTTTCCTTCCACTTCCCAGAAACACGCAACTTAAGTGAATTGGAGAGTCTTAAATTAACCGTATTCGTGACCCCGCAGTGGTTGGGTTGTTCATGCTTTGCTGCAAATGCAATACATCCATTATAATACAAATTAAAAATGATTTGATGAATCCACAGATTAAAGTTGGAACATTACATGATTATTGATGCAATTCAGGGGTGCCCAACCTTTTTTAACTCAATATCTACTTCTCTAGTGGCCAGTGTGCCAAGATCTACCAGTTCAAATAGGGAGCCATAGCTATTACTCTTTTACTCTCATTACTCTCCCTACTGCCTTTCTACATAGTTAAAATGCACACAGCAAATACAGACAAGTCCAGGTAATTCTCCAAATTGAAAAAGTGTAAATAAATGTATTTCTCTACCTTAGCAGGACCACTGGCAATGGGAAGAAGCAGCTGGGTAAAAACTAACTGCTGGGCTGATAACTGACTTTTCAGTTCTCGCACTTTTCGGGTGCGTATGGCTGTTTTAGCAGGGAACTCGGTCTCGTAGCTTTTATGCACCGTTTTGAAATGCCGCTCCAAATTGCCCTTCTTCGGTAAAGCCACGCTCACATTGCATGTAAGACATATGGACTTTGAGCAAACAAAATAATAATCCTCTTCCTACTCTGAATGAAAATTATACATTTTTGATGATTTGGCTTCTGACATATTAATGTGCTAAATGTTTACAATACACAATTAGTTGCATACTAAAAAATGGGCGTGCTCGTGCAGGTGTATGGATGCTTGCAAGTTGCAACGCACTTCGCGATCGATTGAGAATTACTCCAAGATCGACTGGTTAATAGCGATCAACTGTTTGGGCAACCTTGATGTAATCAATAGTGACAGCCCAAAAATGCTTTAAAATGCTTGATTCAATACCCTCTATTGGTAATTATTTTAACTCCTTTTAAACTAAAAAAAAATGAACAAGGTCAGAAAAATGTTAGTGAAAAACATTTTACGTATAGGAATATAAAAAAACAGTTGTGTAATGGAAATGAGTGACTGAACTCATCTGCCAATAACCTTGCACTTCCTGAAATAGACTCTAAGCTCGTCATGGCACTGGAATGGATAAACAGAATTTAAATTATACAAATATTCCTAAATATTACATTTTAAAAATAATTTTAAATATGAGGAAGAACTTTAAAGCTCTATATTTAAAATGTTAGGCCCCTTAAGACATTATTAAGGGCGCTTACAAGACTAATTTGTTTTTAAAAGTTGTGTAATTATAATTTCAACAATTTACACACTAATTGCTCCAGACTAACGGTTAGTAAATACTTTAACAGTTAAGGTCAGGAGTAAAATAGTCTTATAAACAAGTATGTTTTTAATCCTGTTATAACACTGGTGAAAGTAGCCAATATGCAGAATTTTTAATGGCTGCGTAAAAAAAACAAAACACTGTGTCCAGCCGTAATTAATTTTCTCCAATAAGGAACGCAAACCAAATACAACACTTGTCTTTTCAGACTCTTCCAGATATCTGCTGAAACAGACAGAACTGGACTTTATATATTTATTTGCCTTCACATTTTTTTATGCAATACAAAACACTACTCTTTCTACTGTTATGGAACAATAGATCAGGGAGCGAGGGTTGAACCCTTCATGACAGTCACAAAAAAGATGGTATTGAAAAAAAAAATCAATAACCAGAATGTTACTGTCCAGTCTGGTACAGCAAGATAGGTGAAAAACTGAATATGTGAAACTCCTCTATACTATTATTTACATTAAAAAAACCACTAATGCTAAAACTTGATACAGATATACAATAGCATCTCTAGAAGAGCATTGTTTTCCCAGAGACAAGTTTTCCATTTCTGGAGAAATGCTCAAGAGACATTCACCCCCCCCCCCCCCCCCCCCACTGCCTCTGTCCAGTACACCCCTAATGATTCCTATATTAAATTAATTTTATAGCCGTAGAGTATAATCAGAAGATGGTAGATGGCTATCTGGTTAGCATAACATGCTGTTTCACCATCTTCTAAACATAGAATGTGTTCATAATACATAGTGTGGTGACTGTTTGTGACCAAGAGGGGGCCCCACACAAATGTGTGGCTTAAGTGGTGAAAAACACCACCTGTGTCCTCCCTATCACACACTGTCTTTGTGCTTTTACATCCTGGTTGATGTCAGAGGGCTTGAAATCTATCCCAGGCAGCACAAGGAACACCATAGACAGGATGCCTGTCCATCCCAGGGCAGACAGACAGACCCACACCGACACTATCATACTCTACAAGCAAGCTGAAGACACAGGCATCTTCAACCTGAGAGCTACTTCTACACAGACAATCTCTGGAGCTGCATGTGTGATGCAAGACTATATCAACAGGGGAAAGGATAGCAGCACGCAATAGCAGCACTCACTGTCAGAAACAATGTGAAATTCCTTGTAGTGCCTCAATGAACATGTAGAAGAAATGCTTTTTAATTTATCCTATTTCGAAAAAAAGTGTTCTGAAATCTACTCATTGGCTCCCTGTAGGTCGCTAGTAGCTTACAGATGAAGCATTTGTTACTGCTTAATTATGGTAATTATACATTTTTGGACTGTGGGAAGAACATGCAAAGATACAATGGAGAGGTGGGAATTAAATCTATAACCCTAGATGAGAGAGGCAACACCCAGACTTAGGGGAGACGGTCACAACAAAGAAATACATGACTTTCTCACCTGCGGTCTTTGTCTGCAAATGCTGTTTTTGGTGGAGATATGCCATTATCAAGCGTCTCAGTGCCAAAATCCGCTGAAGGGAAAAGTTCCTTATCCATGACAAAAGAATCATAGGCATCACTATTGTCCAAGTGCTGCTGGTTCACCTTGATAGTCTGCTGTTCTTCACTGCCAAATGGAGGCCTACAGAGCTCCAAACCCATTTCAGAAGAGTCAGGCTTGGGTCGGCTACACGAGCCATCATCACGAAAGCCTTTGGCAAACGGGTTGTAGTCTATCTTTAGCTGAGTGATACGCAGGTTTTGATAGGCTGTTACAGCAAAGAACTCATTCTGGGGAAAAGTGAAGGTCAATACGTTGGGGCCGTTCAATCGGATGACTTCTGTGGCTTTGTCAGCGGGCACCACATGCAGCCGGGGCAGGTAACGATGCATGGAGTGCAAGATGACGTGGCCCTCCTGGTCCAGTGTGTTATTGGTCAACTTCAGCTTGTAAAAGGACACTGGATTCTGCATCCAATAGTGGCCGGAGGATGGGGAGTCTGGGTGGATGAACACACGACCCAACACATGAGGCTCAGCCTTGCCATTGGTTTCCCACTGCCACCCATTCCACTTGTAGCGGTGGTTATCCATAGGGGTGATGTCCATCACCAGGATGTACCTCTGGAAGGGTTCCATGCCAGAAATTCGAAATCGACAGTAAGGAAACATTCGGCGGCCCTGCTTTGTGAGGATCATCTCTGTCCTACAGCGATAGAACTCATTCCACATGTTGTTGTTGTCCAGAGTGACCCTTACACCCTTACAGACAGTTTCCGGCGGCAGGTTCTCTGGATGTGGATCAGCCATGGTGGAACATATGTCCGACTGTAGGCTGGGAGCACAAGCAGATTGACCTGCCGCTGGTGTGGCCTGGGTAGACGTCGTTGCCATGTTGGCTTCCTGGTTGGTCACCAGGATGCCCTGGTCCTGCCCTCCTTCGCTAGTGTGCCCCGGTTTAAGGATAACGAAGAAAGCCAGGGGTGTGGCAGCAGAGGTGGGTGTGGTTACAGGGGTAGCCGCTCCCTCTTCCTTGAGCACCATTAGAGCCTGACTCTCAGTAGCAGCCATGACAGAAAACCTTCGGGGGGTGTCAAGCTCTTCAGCTTGTGCCGCCAGTTTGCTTAAACGCCATGCTGAAGAGAGAACCAGAAGGACATTAAATGGGTATTCATGTCGACCCCTTACAAGACATACATTAAGAACTGCACTAGTGTGTGCGTCTGCACAATTCTTGAACAGACTTGCATGTGAAGTGTAGGCAACTGCAGATTAACTATTATATATACTGAATGTATTTGAAACCTGTCAAGAAAACAAAACCACAATACTTGCCATTGTTTTAATAGAGTTAAAATAGCATAGCATGTCGCATGGGAAATGCTTTTGCGAGACTAGAAGGAAATGACATCTAGCGATAACTAAAAACCAAGAGTTTCACATAAATGCTCACAACATTCGATTCATTGTGCAAATCAGTGGTAATCCTTCCATTCTTGAATATCACAATGTTATGCTTTCTGGTGGATCAGCCGAAAAACATTTAATGATTTAACGGACAGGCATGCTCCGCCCCAAACTCATGCATGAGCATCTTTACACCCAATCGATCTTTAAAATGAACTACAACTAGTTTTTAGGGTACTATTTAGGCCTACTAAATCAAAAGGTTAAATCCACATAGGCAGAATGGTAGCTAAAAACGCGGATCTTCAACCAAAAGACTCAAGTACACAGAGGAGTGCAGCTTAAATGATTCCAGTAAAATATCCAGCTTAATACATATTTTAAAATAAACAGAAAGATATATAAGTAGACAGACAGACGGAGAACAATCGGGGAGGAAAGTTAGTTTGACCTTACCAAGAAAATTGTGAACTACTATTGAATTCACCCCCCCCTCAAAAAAAATAAGGTTGCCATGTTTCAAAGGTCATTTAATGCCAGATGGGCTGTTATGATGCAATATAACGTGTTTTATACACAGTTTCATATAAGAAAAAATGTAGAGTAAGTACTACAAAATAAAAACTAAATGTACCGTATACACCATACAGGACAATTATAAAGACTGAAAGAATGCAGTCCTTTTAACTAGACTGAAGAATGCCTTTTGTCAGTCATGCCATTTCCAAATCAAATGATTTTACATCACACATGGAGGCAAGTATTTCAAGATGACATGCCAGTAGCAATTTAAATGTATTCATAGAAGTCTCAGAGAGCTGACATACACTAAAACGTAAATATTCATAATATCTAAGTATATTAAAAATCACTTTCATAATTAGTATTTCAATTGCAGTTTTATAATTTCAAACTAAGACCATGACAGGCTTAACCAAGTTTCAAAAGATACCACAGTATCATTAGTTATGAGGCTATATGGACAAAAAAAAAACCCTAACTTATAAATGTACTGCATTATGGACAGGAGGCTGCTCTAACAGATGGAGCCAAATGCTCCCATACCTCAATGTGTGGGATTATATATGCTATTTTGTGTAACTGTCAAGATACAAATCCCCAAAATCATTGCTAACTTGGCATTTTCGCCATGACATCACAACCCATTTTAGATTCCACCCGCTACAGATGATCCAACTTACACTCGTTTTCTACCTTTCTACTGCAAACCTCTAAGAGGAAGAACAGTCAGAAGCATCTCGCATCATCACTGTGACTAAGTGAATATAAGATTAATCTCTTTGAACTACTGCTTGCTTTGCCACATAATTGCATGGAAGAGCGATGCATCTTGTTTACTTCATTCCAAAAGCAGCAAACATAACATGCCTGTGGGGGACTCTTATGCAGCTGCTCGTCAGGATATTGTGAAAAATGTCAGTCAACCATTTAGACCAACCTGCCAGAGATGGAATGAAGAATCAGATTGACATCACTAGCCAAACATTTCCAGAGCACACACACACTAAACTCTGGGGTGAAGCGTACCTGGGTAAAAAAATACTGGGCGTTTATGGGAGGAAATTTTAATCAAGTTAATGCAAATTTTAAATTATGCTGATTCATAAAAGTTATACAAACTTATTTTTTATAAACAAGCACATTCTGAAAATTTATTTTAAAGTCAACAATTAAAATGAATACCACAAAAATAATTATAGATCATCAATAATAATGCGGGGCAATTTACCTAGCTAAACGTTCGCGCTGATGTAATCCATCATAAGCCACGCCCCCTATGATCTGCTAAATAGAACTGTTTGGTGCAGAAAAGGCTTCATTATATTACATCTTTTTTAGGCATGCAAATTTCATTACAAAATATGAAATTAATTTTTTTAATTTCAAGTAAATTATTTTTTTTTGTCATTAAAATTACTCTTATGTGACTGGGAGACCACTGAAAGAACGTATAACCAGTAACGGTATCCAAAACCTGCAGTGATAAAAGAGACCGCGATCCATTTGTCCAGTTAGCTTGCAGCGTTGCTTGTAGCCTCGCCACTTCCTGTGTTTTCGACGCGTTTCTGTTGTGGTGCTAAATTTCTCAACTTAACCCTACAGCACATGGACAGCAAACGGCTGCAGAAAACTTTAAAGTCTTCGCATCCGTCGAAGACAACAGGGGCCTCGAATGCTCCTCGACGTCGGGGAGCAACTCGTGACTGAAGGCCTCCGTGTTAAACTTGGCACCGACTTCCCTGCCAATCCTAGCGCGTGCACAACGCCACCGGCCCTAATGGCGCGCGATTCCCGGGCCGACACGATGGGAACAGAAGACTAACCTCGGGTTTTTTAAGCACCTGAACACTTCGAGCGTGGCCACGGCCATTCTCCCATCGCGTGAGCGCTTTTCGGTTTCCTTAGTTGAGCCCTTTACCTTTTTTCCTAATCCTGCAAAGATGGGGAAGAAAACTGGACGTCGTTTCTCAAAACCTTCGTCTCCTCGTCCTTTCTCTTTCCCCCCTAACAAACATTACCCCGTGCGTCTCACCCAGCTGGAGATAACATGCGTGCTCCGAGGAGTGACGTCACGGCCCCCGCGGTGGCACGCTCACGTTCTACAGCGCAGACTCCTTCCCGACTCTCTCTTCGCCGTGCCATTAAGTGCGCGACTCGGGCAACTGCGCGAGGAAAGTGTTGGCGCAAATGCGACTGCAGAGCTCAAAAAGCTTCCTTGCGAAAGTGGCTAGTGCGAGATCAACGTGTGTTTATGATAGGAACCGCGGACAGATTTGTCGAAAGATGAGTGCGTGGCAAGATTTTATCGTGTTGCTTCTCAGGGTGGCGACATCGAGGAGGGCTGTTATGAGGCTGCAGTGCTGTTATGTAGTACTATTACGGTACTGCTAACTGCTAGAGGCAGGATGATGCCCCACGCCATTTGTGTATCCCACGACGACCGAACTGCAATAATATAAGGCAGCATGTTGCTTTCTGTCTGTATTTGGTTGATTAAATTTGATTACCCCATATGTCCTGGATCGTTCATTTAAAACTTCGTTGAGAAAATGAAAAAGATTGCAAGGTTTTTGCACATTTGGATGTGTATAACAGACATGCCTTCAATTTATTGTAGGGGATATGTTATATAATTTAGGCTTTGTTGTTTTTTGTTAATTTGTTTAGACTTACCACCATCAAAAAATGAATAGTCTTACTGATACAGTTGTCTTTCAAGCAGTATACATATTTATATTTCAGATTTAGTTTTTTCCATAGAGCAAAAAAATAAAATTGTGGCTATTATGTGAAGGCAGTATATTTGTATTTTGGAATAATTTATAAAATATGATCCATTGCACTGTTAGAATTTACACCTAGTATTTGGGTGCCTTGTTAAGGGAAATTTGTGTTTAGGCTTAATCATTGTGTTTAACATTTAAGATACATGAATCTCTACAGAAGTATAAATCTATGGTGACCTAACTGAAGTGTATTTAAGACATAAAACCCAAAGTGACTCCATGCATCTTGCCTACCAACTTCTTTAGTATGGGACGTAGTAAGCTCGGGGTTTATCACAAGGCACAGGGCATCACCTAGCAAACACTCGCAAACCTCACATTTACGAATTTTGAAACACTAAGTCACCAAAACTGCATGCCTGTGGACCATGGGACAAAAGCAGAGTTCCTGCCTAGAGCAAACTCACTCGAACACAGAAAGAACATGTGCAGGGCAAAACCATGAAGAGGAATAAACCTCACAACTCTGGCGGTCTGATGCAATGGTGCAACTCACTTGACCACTATGCCATCCCTTCATTCAGAACTATTTCTTAATAAATGCAGCCGAGGTCCCCCTTTTACCTCTTACAGCTGTGTCAAATGATTGTTATCCAAATACAACTATTTTCAAAATGTTGTGGTTAAGTTATTACAGATTATATGAAGCTTTGGTAAGAACTTGGTTCAGTAAGTTATTTCATCCATTCATGTTCAGTAACAGCTTAATTAGGCTCAATGCATAGTGTCCACGGCAGGGTTCACTCAGGGGAATGTTTGATCTCTCATGTCATGGGAAACCTGTCACATGAGAATGTGAAAGGTCTCCATGCACAAGTTGGACTTCAGACCAATACTAGACATGGAAGACAACACCCCCCCCCCCCCCACACACACACACACACACAAATGAAGTTAAATTAAAATTAAGTTAAATAAAAATAAAAGCAACAGTGGTAATAAATCCAAATCAATTTAATCGTGTAATAGTGTCTTTTCATGATTTCACAAATATGTAACAGTATTATCGTATAAACTGCACTTAAATAAAACATCTTTAATAAAACTAGAAGAAATGGATATATAATTTATTATGAAATCTGATTCACTGGAAAAGCTTAAAGCTGGTTTCACATTTGTTCACAATCTGAAATGTTTTTCACTCTTTCAAGTCACACAATTAATAAGGGGTATCCCTTTTATTGCGTAGAATTAGGCTGATCGCAAATGGCCCAGTAATCCTCAAGCAATCCAGTGTTAATATATCACTTGAATCAGCTACACAAATGGGTACTCACTACGCTTCCGAAACACTACAGAAGCAGTATTCCTGCAAGGCAGCAATGAAAAAAACGTAACATTAAAGAATTAATATTTATTTCATTTAGAAACTGTCTTCTGAAGATATTAAAATGAAAAAATTCGCGCAGTAGTGTCAAATTTTCTACTAAAAGATAACCCTTTACATACCGTTGCGAAAAAACGTACAAAATGTACTATGAAAACTGTGTATCTCTGTTTAAACCATTTTCTCTCAAACATTCATTTTAACTACTTTCTAATGTTGCCGCGGGTATCAACTAGACTAGAAAGCGCCCAAATAAGACGATGAATGGGAGTTTGATAAATAAGCTGTTATTGGTCAAACCGCCATCACGTGTTACCGGCACGCTGCGAAGTAAAAATGGTCGTAGTTACCTGTCCCTCGCTTTGGCTTAGCGGTTACAATATGTCGGAAATTGCATGGCGTAATGTCACCGGTCTGAAATATAAGACCTGGTAATCTAGTAAACCTGCATCTAATGGCTGGTCCTTTCACTATACCTATGCCTAATTCTTCGTCGTGGCAAAATCGCATTAAATAATGGGAGTAGGACATCCATGGCGAAGGTCTGCAGCTTCTTTTCGAAAGCGACAGGCATAGGCCCAGTAAAATTAAACGCGGAGAAATGCCAGACATGAGACCACGCGCGCCAGTTTGTCTAATATGCCATTATAAAGCGTGACAACAATTATAATTTTATTCTTATACTGTGGGATACTCTTACAAATTCAGACCCAAACTGCATACACATTGCGCATGCTGGCTTTCCCTGCCTTACCACTATTAAGGTGTCAGATTACCACTGACGGCCTTTTGAGATCGGCCAAAATCGGACAGCATCCGGCACAGGTTAACGTTTATCTACAAAAAGAAAGGAAAGGTCCACAATCGAAACACGGATGGGATGGAAACTAGTCGCCTTGTCATATTTATTTGCGCTATACGTTACTGACGCTGCATCGGAGCTGCTGCATCTGATGAACGAGAGGCGCGCTGCCTAATTCTTACCTTTAGTTACCTTCAAGTATCGTAAAGTAAAGAGAACAAAAAGCGCAGTTGTCTGTTGTTATAGCCTGCTTAGTGTTTGTTACCGAGGTGTTGCACATCGTATGTAAGATGCAGGTTTTCGAAAAGCAATAAATACACAGGTATATTGCAATGTAATAACCATACATATTTTAAGCTTTATGTATCAATGGCAGCAAAGTAAAGAGGATTTTGGGGAGTATATAGTGTGTAGTTCAGGGTAGCATTCCAGTCCCCTCCAACCGATACAGGTGATGCAAATAATAATTATCAAAATAAAGGTGTCCCAAGGGCCACGCTGACTTCTTCGGTCGCTAGCCCCGCTCCCAAGTCATCAACTACCAGCGCAGAAAGGTGAGCCACGTCCCATTATTAGCCAGTTTTAATATGATGGCAAAAAGATCGCTACGCTACGCAACGTACAAATAATTGTACTATTGTTTTTTTTTTCCAGATTTTTGTATTATGGATGCATAATGACTAATTCCTTTTGTAATTTCCTTCGGAATCAATAAAGTGCTACAAATGCTACTACTACTACTAATGTAGAATATATGAACTTGTCGTCTGTGGTCAATCGAAAACATCAGCTAATTATAGAAAATACTTCGAATGAAAATGACGAAAAAAATCTAGGCTTTCAGCCCATTTGGGTTAATGTGATTTAAAAAACCTTTTAATACAAATTATTACAACACATTTAAGATTACAAATGTTGAATGACTTTAAATTGCCAAAATAATCATGATTCAACATCCCAATAAAAGTTCATGTATGATTTTCATTTTCAGTACAAAAACTAAAACAATTTGGAAACACAACCATCACAGCTGCAATCGAAGTTAGTGTCTCCACAAACCCCTTACTAATTCTGTCTGATGTCCTTTCTCGATATCCAGCTAAATACACGAAAACCTCAGTAATATATATTTAACGAAATCTAGCAAGTGCTGCTATATTTGAAGTTAACCAATTTCTTCTCTCCTTTTTTTTTGTTTTTTTGTTTTTTGGAATTGTGGTGATGAACACCCAGCTGAAATTTTCAACCAAGGATCCCTGAGTAGGCAGCCTGAAAAACAGAGTTCCAATGGAGAACATCCATAGGACCGTTTATATGAATTTTTTTTTTAAAGGGGGTGGGGGGGATTTCCCTTGCAAATCTCCCAAGGAGCAAATTATAGCACCAAATTAAAACATCTATTTAATGCAATTCTTTTAACCAAGAAAGAACAACCTAAATCTCTGTGTGGAATTACAAGGTTTCTACATATAATGATTTCATTACTGAAACTCTACATGAAACCCATCTTGCAATTAACACACAGACACATCTGTAACACATATTGCATTAGTTGACTGAGACCTGAAATCTTATTTATGGGCCAACTGGCTAGTGAGTTTCTATTGTACAGGCTTTGGGCACTGCTGACACAGATGACAAGCTGTTGGGATGTATACTTTTAGGCATAAATTTGAAATGACAGAGGGGATAACTTTAGGGAATGCTTCCTGCAGACCAATATATAGTGGAAAGGAAAGCACACAGATTAGCAAGCATGTCTCTTAAAAGTTCAACTTAACTGCACCAGGAGGATGTCAGGTATATATATTCTGAATGTTTTTAATTAATATTTTGTAACGCTATACATTAACTGCACCTTAATAATGCATTAATTATTCACTCATAGAACATTCAGTGCACCTTCATAATGCATTTATAGAAAATTCATAAGCAGCATGTAAATATATCTTAACGTCCTAACATAGGTAATGTGAAGCGTTACCAAATATTTGCTTAATTGGCCCTTATTGCTCTGTATATGAGGAGAATGGCACTGCACTTTGGGTCAAGTACTGTTGTTTTAAAATGTGCTATATAAATACATGACTTGACCACTTGAGCCACTTAACAGGATTTAGTTAGTAAACCACTGCATGCCTCACATAATGGAAGCCATTCTGACTCCACTCACATTAAAAAAACCCCCCAAAAATAAAAAATAACCTAAATTAAACATCCCACCATTTATCCATTCAACTGCTCATTCTTGTCAAGGCAGTGGCAAGTAATAAACATGCAAATATAACCTAATACTCAAGCCGTGTAATTCCCTGTGCACATTTAGTATAGCATGGGGTCATAACAGTCAAAAATATTTCAGAAGTGTAGGATGGCTAATTCAGATTTGGCAGGTTTGCATGTGGTCATACAAAGGGTTAACAGGTTACTCAAACTTCCACATATACAGGTGTCCATGAATCCATATTATCACTACTAATCCAAGCTCTTAGCTTCATGTTGCTGCAGAAGTACCAAAATCTAATCACAAACTGCATTCATGTGGTTTGATGCTTTGTCAATCAAAAAGTATATATAGGGAGCATTTCAAACAATTCACAGATTTCAAGCCAGCTGTGTGACATCACCAGGAGGTACAGCTCGCAGCCTGGTGCTAAGTGGGTGTAACACAGTACAGCCAAGTTATGCGCTGCAGTAGGACAAAGTAAAGGCTGTAGGTTTAATACTGCTCAAAAATACTGGGAGTTGCAGGATCAGGTCCCATGATCAGAGATGCAAGGAGATGCAACCAAATTAACAAGGTACCACTTCCACTGCAATGTCTTGGTTTTGTATCCACTGCAATGTACAAAAGTACAGAAAGCATTATGAAACCTAAGAGTTAGCAGCGCATTTTACTAAACAGTGTTTAGTGGCATGATCTTCATTATTTTAAAAATGCATTAGTGCAAATGATTGTGTCTCGGGTTTTTTTTAAATCAACGGGCCTCTGCGGAGGTAGCCAAAGGACAAGACTGTAGGGTATCCTGGCTCACTTCTGTCGCACCGATCGCAGACCGTCTCCTTTCCCACCATCGCCCTTGGGAGGAGGCAGGCTGGTAGAGCGTTGCTGTTGCCTCAAAGAGAGCCCTGGGCTCCACTCCCCCCCCACGTTAATCTGTCTGTGCAGTCAGTGTGGCGGAGGAGCACCATGTGTTGGGGAGGGCGGGTTCAGAAAACTTTGCTCCTGTCAAACATCAATGACTGTATCGTCTTCTTCCTTTGCTTCCTCCCGCAAGACTCCTACCCCGGCTTGGCTGGAACCATCCTCTGCAGTGTTACGGTGATCGATGACATAGCGGTAATCGCTGCCGGGGCCCAACCCAACTCCTGAGGCCACCATGAGCCAATCTTTCTCATCCTCCTCCATGCCAGCGCACTGCCAGGGCACGCCCCACACTGCCTCGTCCGGCGTCAGCGCCGCCGCCCTCTGTGCTGCCTCTGCCTCGCTGTTCTCTCCCTCTAGGTTCACGTACAGCAGAGTCTCCTTCCCAGGACCCGGTGAGAGCTCTGCCAGCACAGCATCCAGCTGGTCAATCAGCTGTCGAAAGCTGGGTCGACACTTTGGCACGGGGCTCCAGCAGCTGTGCATGATCTCGTAGCTGGAGGAGACAACGGGCAGAGATTCGCATGACTGCTGCTCGAAGTCAATAATCTCAAACACGTTCAGAATAACAAACAATTTCAAATAAACCGTGACAGTCTCCCTGACAGAAGGCGGGTAACTCACACGTCATCCCGACAGTCGGACGGCTGTTTGAGACGCTCTCCCTTGATGAGATACTCGTAGATCTCAGAGTTTTCCACCCCGGGGTATGGGGTCTGTCCCCGAGTCATGATCTCCCACATGGTGACGCCAAATGCCCACTGCAGGAGATAGAAATGCAAGCCTTCAATACGGGCCATGCCAGCTCCACAGATCTGGTTGAACAGCTGCGGCCAAAATGCTAATTCATATTGGGAATTGTACTGTGTTAGAAGACATCCTGTGGAACAGTGTTTCCAAATCCAGTCCTTGGGGACCTGCAGCCAGTCCACATTTTTGCTCCTTCCCAGTTCCCAGTAGGAGTGGACTGTCTGGCAGGGAGCTGGGAGGGAGCAAAAACTTGGACTGGCTGGGGGTCCCTGAGGTTCGGGTTTGGAAACACTGCTGTAGAGTGAATAGTAACTGTGCTGTTCCTCCTTTAATGAAGACCAATCAAAATGAACAAAATTAATGAATGATCCCCAGGAGGACTTTCTCTTACAAATTATATTGAAAGTACATGAAGAGTAAAATTTATGCGCTCCAATTTAAAGAGTAATCAAATGATCACCAAACTTTTCACTCATATTGGCATTAAACTGGGATTCACAAACTACTCAACTATACAGAAGTAAAGATTCTAATAGTTAAATTGGTACCACTTTACAATAAGACTACTCTTTTATAAAAGGGCTTATGAATGGTTTATAATCAGGTTATTGATTAGGTTGTAACACTTTGTAAATAATTAGACAATTATAAACAAATTATATATTTTTTTCCATGAGTTACTACCATTTCTAAGTGTCAAAAGGGAGCCTTATTGTAAGGTGATACCCTTAAATTAATATTGCAGTAAATTTGGCATCAATAGATTTATTGGAAAAAGAAACTGCTGTTCTGCAGTCACTGACCACGAGCAACAGATCCGCACGGCATACGTGACTGATGTCACATCGAGATGAGCCATGAATAATCTTATTTAGTTCACAGATAAAAGACAGGCATTGAGGAGCCTTTCTGCTTAATGGGTTGGGTAATGGGTGCTTGTCATGTCTGAGCTGAATAAGAGGGGGGTGGAGGGTGAGATGGAGCGAATTATGCTATATCCTGTGTGTCAAAGTGATTGATGACAGGGATCAAAATTCCACCCTTCCTCTATTTCTGTGTGACATCACACATATCAAAATCAGATGTGTTGGACCAAAGAAAACATCAAAACCTAAGTGTGACAACAGGGACACTTTACTGAGATAAACCATATTGCCAAGAGTATTGGGACACCTGCCTTTACACATACATGAACGTTAATGACATCCCATTCTTAATACATAGGCTTTAATATGGAGTTGGCCCACCCTTTGCAGCTATAACAGCTTCAACTCTTCTGAGAAGGCTGTCCACAAGGTATAGGAGTGAGTTTATGGGAATTTCAGACCATTATTCCTGGAGAGTATTTGTGAGGTCAGGCACTGATGTTGGACGAGAAGGCCTGGCTCACGGTCTCCGCTCTAATTCATCCCAAAGATATTCTATCAGGTTGAGGTCAGGGCTCTGTGCAGGCCAGTCAAGTTCCTCTATACCAGACTCGCTCATCCATGTCCTTATGGACCCTGCTTTGTGCACTGGTGAGCAGTCATGTTGGAACAGGATGGGGCCGTCCCCAAACTGTTCCCACAAAGTTGAGACCATAAAATGGTCCAAAATGGGTTTGAATGCTGCAGCATTAAGAGCTCCTTTCACTGGAACTAAGGGGCCAAGTGCAATCCCCCCCACCAAACTTTACACTTGGCACAAAGTACTGTTCTCCTGGCAACCACCAAACCCAGATCTGTCTATCAGATTGCTAGACAGAGAAGTGTGATTTGTCACTCCAGAGAACACGTCTCCACTGCTCTAGAGTCCAGTGTGCTTTACACCACTGCATCCGACGTTTTGCATTGCTCTTGGTGACGTAAGGCTTGGATGCAGCTGCTCAGCCATAGAAACCCATTCCACAAAGTTCTCTATGCAGTGTTCTTGAGTTAATCTGAAGGCCACACAAAGTTTGGAGGTCTGTAGCTATTGATACTGCAGACAGTTGACAACTTCTGCACACTGTGCGCCTCAGCATGTGTAGTTCTCTGTATTGTTCGCCCCGCTCTGTGATTTTACCTACCACTTTGTGGCCGAGTTGCTGTTGTTCCCAATTGCTTCCACTTTCTTATAATACCACTAGCAGTTGACCATGGAATATTTAGTAGTGAGGAAATTTCATGAATGGACTTATTGCACAGGTGGCATCCTATCACGGTACCACGCTTGAACTCACTGAGCTCCTGTGAGCGACCCATTCTTTTGTAAATGTTTGGAGAAGCAGTCTGCATGCCTAGGTGCTTGAATTTATACACCTATGGCTATGGAAGTGATTGGAACACCTGAATTCAACCATTTAGAGGGGTGTCCCAATACTTCTGACAATATAGTCTATACAACGAAGGTTCTAATTCAGTGTGGTCTTTAAATATTCCATACCATGCATCAAAGAGCATGGGGCCTGATCCTGGTGTCTAGGGCAAATTCACATGATTGCACCTCCTGAAACCTCACACAAGAAGGAGCACACTAATGCTTAGCTTGTCCCAGGGTACAGTGTAGGACCCTGGAAAAATCAGAGACCTTGAGGAAAATTGGAGCAGCTGATTGATCCCCCAAGTGGGCCACTTGGAAATAGCTCAAACAGCCCAACTGGGGGGGCCCTCATGTCAGCCTTGGGCCTGCATAGAAGCTAATCTGTCCCAGAGTACAAAGCAGGGGAATACCCTGGACAGCATGTCTGGCTATTACAGGGTGCATGCATACACACCCCTAATCACAGTCTTCGACCAATCCAGATGCATGTTTTCTAATCACCCTAAACATTAGTAATGGCTAAAGCCACTTGAAATGCTTTTCATAAACATGCGCACTTCTTCATAAAGACAAGTGCCAGATTCTCCCAATCGCCTCAAGCACAGACTGATTGCTGGATGCTTCCTAAATCCCTAACCATAAATATGCACTGTGCCCCAATATATTTCATAGTATGACATGGATGGACATATTACTCATACAGTGTCCTAGGCGCAAAAACAGCTGAATGGTGATTTTCAATGATGTCAGGAATCATTATCATACAAAATTATAAATCAAATGAGCCAAAATAACATGCCAATTGTTAACGTAACAATAAAATAAATAATTAGAACATTGTGTATTTTCCAAAATAAATGCAGTTCATGTCCTTTGAAGAAGATGAGTTTAATCATACACGTGTAGACGTGTGTGATATCATATGCAAGGCATCCAGTGAGCCCTAAGCGACTCTCCATTACCATGTATGGCATAACACATACCATGTAACATAACTCTCTATTTGAGGCACCACGCGTCTGTAGGGCTCGCGACTCAGTCCCACCCCTATTACTGCACCCGCTCCATTCTCACTTATTTCTGTGACAACATGGGTCAGGTGGTGACCTGTACACCATGTCCTGCTAATCACACCTGCAGCTCACTGCATGCTTTGAGCCTATACCCGTGACACCTACCACGTCGCTCTGGGTCGTGTAGACGTTGTCAGCCAGACTCTCCAGGGCGATCCACTTCACAGGGAGTTTGGAGACCGAGCCCTGGCGGTAGTAATCCCCGCTGTAGATCTTCTTGGACAGGCCGAAGTCAGCCACACACACAGTCATGTCCTCATTCAGCCTGGTGACAGAAGAGAGGAAACAGGTGACGGTTCCAGCTGAAACTGAGCAGAACTCGAGCCCAAGTAACAGCACAAACAGATCCATTTACCCTTTTTTCTCATAAAAGGGTAAATGAAGAATAAGCAGACCACACACGGGTCAAGTTATATGGCACAGACTTATGTGCATAATACCCAGAATGCTTAAGTATCATGGCATACATATGAGCATCATGCAACCATAGGACATCTGTTTATATATGAGGGATTGTATGGGGCTCAGTGGGGTTGTTGGTTAAATTCCTGCCTTTGTTCTGTATGTGAACTCTGCAGTTGACCGCTGTGATGATATTGTTTCCCCTAGGTACTCTGGGTTCCCACGTAGAGTCCAAAAACATGCAATTTAGGTAGATCAGTGTCTCTAAACTGCTCTTGGTGTATGATTATGTGTGACTTCATCCTGTCTCATGCCCTCCACTTATTTAGAAAGGCTTTTTCTTGCCACAACCCTGATTTAAATAAGTGGCTCTGAGGCCATAGAGAGAATGAACAGAGGATCATAAAGAGAGGCTTCCGAGGTGATCATTTCGACTGGGACACCACTTTTTCCACGTCTAGACTGGCAAAGGTGGAGAGACAGTTCATCTTGCTCACATGCAGTTTCGTGCCGCCAGGTCCCTGTGGATGATGTTTTTGCTACTCAGGTACTCCATTCCTTGAGCTATGTCCAACATGAACCCGACCAGCGTTTGTACAGACAGCACCTGAAAGCGACAAGGCAGGTCAGGTTGCTCATTGCTACGATGCACGTCATTGTGTGCATGAAATATAAGGAACTAAGACTCAGTAACATAAACACCAACTTCATTTCAATGTGTTTATGCAGTTGCTTGAATACATAGATGCCAGTATGCAGATTGGTGCCTTTTTATCTCCTAGGTGAGCGAAAGACTTACAAAGGGATCCTCTCCAAGACGCGACATCAGCAGAAAGGTGTGCAGATCTCCATGCTTCATAAAAGGTAGAATGACCATGGGAACTGGAAGGCGCTGCTGGGATCGTCTATGCAGGCTCACCCCTAGGGGGAGACAAAGAGTTGGTAAATTAAAAAAAAAAAAAACGTGCAAGCACATCAACACGCACAATTCTTTCTAACGGATTAGCCAAGGCACAATACATAACCATGCTTTTGCTTGTTGGGTATGATTAGCCTACCGATGAGCTGGATAACATTGGGGTGATTGAAGTCCTTCATGTACGCAGCCTCTTTCAAACACTGCTCAATGTCACTGGAACTGGTGATGTCAGCTGGATGACACATGGGAAAAGTAAGACCATCTTTCAATCATATCAAAACACTATTCCTTAAAAAGGGGGAAAACTAATACAATGATTCACACTCACTACTCATGAGAGACAACCAGTGCTGGTCGAAAGATAAGGGGCACTCAGACAAACTTCAGTGGCTAATGTGATTTTGTCGAGGATGGTGTGCACTGGGAGGTGGGGGTGTCAGCGATGAAGCTCGCCTGAGGGGGGCGAGGTCAATATGGCGCCGCCCGCTCAGATGTCGTCAGTATTAGAGACAGCCCTACTTTTAAAGAATCTACTAGAACAAATGAATGCAAGAAGACATGGAAGCAGATAAGACAACCCTCTGAATTGGGACTCACTTTTGAGAACCTTCACCGCCACCTTCTGTACAGAGTTGTCCTCCATCTTCAGGTATGCCTCACGCACCGAGCCGAACTCTCCTAAGAGCAAAAACCAAGACACAACCTCTCTGTGTGTGTACACTTTTGCATACAGCTTTGATGTAGATTAAAGTACAGTTGACATACTGCTGGCACATAAGAGATCAAAGGACATCTGCTAGAAAAATGTTACCTTTGCTCTTCAAGAGTAAAATAGTGCCACGCAGACAACACCAGAGGAAAACAGTCTGCTATCAACTTTTAAAATAGGGAGTCAGCAGAAGAGTCTTGGATCCCACCTTTCCCTAACATGTGTCCCAGAGTCAGCATCTTCTCTGGGATCAAAACATCCTGCAGTTTATTCCTCAGATCGTCGCTCAGACCAAGGGTGTCCACTAGATGGCAATAGAGGCAAATTTAAATAATGCTACATTAACGCTGCCGTGTCAGTGGCGGTCATTCGGGTGACTGAAATGTAATGCTCACAGGTGGATTCTGGGAGCTGAGGGCCATGTCTGTTGAAAGATCTGGCTGCTGTGAAAGAAACAATAGCTTCACCCCCTGAGGGCTGAAACGCAGACCTGAAAAAGAAGTCTGAATTAACAACTCGAAGGCCAGACTATGAACTAACAACTACATCACTGGGGGGGGGGGGACACATTCCAGAAACTTAAAATGTTTGAGTTTTTTTTCCAATTTACTTTAAATCTATACATTTTAATAGCCTTACATGATTGAAGTTCTGCATGTTTACGCATTTCTCATTTTTATGTAAGCACATAAAATTGACTACAGGCAGTTATGTTCAATAAAAACAAAGCTCATGTACAGATGGCAGAGTGCAGTAGCTGGTCCTGGCTGCAGTAAGTAGCAGATGCCTGGAGGGCCATGCAGTTTAATTAAAGGCTCAGTGGTACAGTCTGTGACGGCTGGAGGGATGTTCCTACCCATAGTGCGTCTCCTTCCCCCTCTGGTGCACCAGGACAGTCAGAAGTAAGCCAATCATGATGGCCACTAGGGCACCCAGGAGCAACCCCACCCACATGTGGCTCCGCTGGGTCGGGAGGGGCACTGTTGGGGATTGAGTCACATATATACATAACAAACCAGTTACGGCATTTTGCACAGCCAGTTATGCAAGACTCTTAAGGAAGTTTGAAATAAAAACCAGCCTAAACCACCTTCTTTAAACCTAAGATGAATGAAAAGCACATTTGAGGGTATCTACCCTCCTCCGTGGGGTCTGAGGTGTTATGTATTTAAAACACACTAGAAAGGTCTTTTGATGGATGATGGGTGCGGAGATACGAACCGGTGTGGGGCATCACCAGCACAGGCTGACTCCACGGGCCGCACCCGACCACTGTGCAGGCGGACACTTGGAACGTGGAGTTGAAGAAACGTCCCGGGCCTGACAAGTGGGCCCGGTTCTCCTTAAACAGCAGTGCCTCCTGCAGGATGGCAAGAGCAACTGCAGAGTCATATCTGACATCCAGCAAGGCTCATCCACGGCAAGTGCATCTAGTTTAGATTCGTCATCTAGTGGTTTCTGTGCCAGATAAGCAATTAGTTGACTGACTATCCTAGGGCTGGGCAGTATTACGGCAATGTGATTTATCACAGTATTTTGGGCATACAATGGTATTTTGCGATCCGCAAACTGTATCCTCAAGATCGAAGTATCGTATAATACCTGGATAAAATGACCGTATGAAAAACAGATACCGCCCAAGCCTAACCTGTCAATAACTTAAACTTCTCTTTTGTTGCGAGATTTTTCGCAGTTTAGGGAAACTTCACTTTCAAGTCTTCTAGCTGGTCAGCAGTGGCATATTGCATTCAAATCACTCTCTCTTTTCACCCAACATAATTTTGTTCTTTCCCACGGGCTTAAAATATTTGTCAACAGAAATTCTACCAGACAGGTTAACAGTAAACTCAAACCTATATGCTTCATGTTAAAGGAGAACCCCTCTCAGTGAGGTGATGTGTGGTGACGTTTCCTGTATTTACCAAGTATTTATAGCAGTGTCCATAATTATACCTTTATACAGATTTACACAAGACTACAGGCTTAATTTTGGGGTAATTCAGTCGCAGCCGCTGTACCTGGCTCTCCCCCCTCTGGATCCACTGCACCTTATATGCCTGAAGGCGCCCATGAAGCTCAGCCTCCTCCACTGGGGCCCAGTTCAGCGACAGCTGCTGCTCTGACAGGTCAAAGGTCAAGTTGCGTGGGGCAGCCGAGGGCACTGGGAAATAGGATGGGGAATGAAGTCACCACAGGATGCTTTGGGGTGAGTGGGGTGGGCGTGGGGGGGGCTGCAACCCTTAAAGGTAAAGCCCTGTATTTTCTGCAAACACATACAGTGTATTCCATTACAAATGCTAGACTGGAAGGAAAAACAACACATCAATACTTTACAATGAGCCAATGAAAATTTGGCAAGAAGCAAGATTTAAAGAAAAAAAATCCACATGCAAGATACTGTAGTATCTTCTGTAAGCAACAGTGGGCGACATTGGACTGAGCATGCAGTGCGATGGATTGAGGGCACACACACAATGGCTCATTGTGCCACTGGGGATGGAATCCATTGGCACTGGGCCAGGCCTGCTAGTATACAAACATGCTAACGAGGCCGACACCAGAACCCCCAAACCTCCCTCTATGCTCCCTGTTTCCACCAAATGCAGAGACGCTTCTTTCCAAATTAGAACACTCCACTCCACCCCCTACTTCCTCTAAATACCTGTCATACCAAATCCCCCCCATTGCCTCCAGCTTCCTCCACCCCACCAAGTGGAAGAATAAAGTGTGAACATCAGCAGAAAGTCCTGTCTACTGCTCATCTGGAAGTGGGGGGGGGTGATGCTACAGGCCAACAGGACTATGGACAACTTCAAAAACCATATTAGCATGTCACGTTACCCGGATCCCAATTAATTCCAGTACAGAATAAGGATCTCAGCTTACCTATAGCTTGTTTATGACTTTACAATTTCTACACCCATGTAAAGACACACCCAGCCACCCCCATGTAAGACACACCTGCTTCTGGCGTCTGAAAATCAATCCAGCCTGAGAAAGGGGAGGATCCTACTTCATTGCTGCAGCAGATTCGCACGCTGTAGTTTGAGTAGCACCTCAGCCCACCAATGACTTGCTGGAAAGGCGGCACTGGCACGCGCTGCTCTGGAAGCTCCGATCTCTCCCCAGATTTCTTTGACATCTAACACAAAGATAAAGGATGTTATTCATCTCAGACACATCAGAGTCTGAATTACCCATAAATTGCTTCCTCAAACAGAAGTCTTCTATCAAACACTATTTGGCAAACTTTAAACTTCCCATAATCCTTTTCTTCCATGCCAAGTGTCTCGAATGACATTTTCAACCTTTATTTTATCATCATAGCAGCTCAGCATTTGCAGAGCTTGCCCAATGTTTGAGAATGACATTTCTTCCCTGTGTGTATAATGAGGGTATATTAACACCCCCGCACACACCACCCACACTGTAACTTCACAGCTTTTCATGCCAGAGCCTTCCAGAACATAATCCATAAAATGCCAAAATATGTATTCCCCTCCCAGCCCACAATCTAAAATAAACACAGTCATCCCAGTTTACATAGAAGAATACAGTGGTGCCTTGACTAACGAGTTTAATTCCTTCTGTGACGGAGCTCATAACTCACATTACTCATATGTCAAATCAATTTTCGCCATTGAAACTAATTGAATGATCAGTTCCAGACCCCCAAAAAACAACGGATTTTTTAATGACTTTTTAAATTAGAAAATTGTGGTTATAAATAACGAGTATTGTATAAAACCACAATACAATAGAATGTACTGCAATAAACTGGTTTTATTAAGTATAACGTACTGCATTTGCCTTGGAGATCATCCACCTTGAAGAAGCTGACGAAGGTGGAGGAGAAAGGCTGAACTGAATAACTGAATCTTATTCTCTGATTTCTGCCTGTTTCACCACGCCTTCCTCACTTTCATCTGCAGGGGTTTTCGATACAGACCTGTCCACTGTGAGCTAACCGCTTAAAGTGAACAAGCCAACTAGCGATGGGTTATCTGAAGCTGGCTGGTAACCCGAATTTTAGCTCTCAATTCAAAGGGAAAAAAAAATAAAAAATCAGCCGAGAGACGGCTTATATCTTGAAAAACTCGTTAGTTGGGACACTTGTAAGTTAAGGTACCACTGTATTCCAAATCTTTTTGTTACGAGAATTATGATGCTGTGCATAACGGCTAGCCCTAATCTGTTGTATATGTGAATCTTCATATGTGACCAATGGCCAACAACACGCAATGTAAACCGGACCAAACAGGCTGTGAAACACCCAGGCCAAGGTCAGCCATATTTGTCAGCTTTGGCCCGGACTGGGTCAGTTCACATGGCTGAGAGACGGCCTGGCTGCAGAACACACATGTTGAAGCAGCGGCTGGGAAGACCAGCAGGCTGGATGTGAACAGGCGAAACGCCCATCTGCCAACCGGTCAGGAGCTAGTCCACCCCCTCCCCCCCTCGGCCACTGCAAGGTCCTCGTCCTCCATCACTAACAAAAACATTCTGCTATTTCAGCACATATTTTACAGGTCTATCTCGTTGTAAAACAGCAGCTTCCACCACAGACATAAAACATCCAAGGACATGATCTACTTCTAAAGCAAAACACATTTGTTTACATATTTGTTCATATACCATATGTATAATATGTATATCCTATGTCAAGGCGAAGGGCATGATCCACAGCAGGAGAAAACAATCCACTGTGGTGTAATACTTTACACTCAAGTGTCCTAAACTTAACTTCTGAAATACTATGAATTCTAAAGTGATGTTTATAACTGAGAATTTACAATAAGGCCAACTGCTGTCTTAATCTATGACATTAATTCCACAAATGTGCTATTTTGAATCAGTGCAATGAGCTACCCTCAATGGATCTTGTCCATGACATTTTTGTTCTCTTTACACATAAGTCAGTATTAATAACAGAAATAAGATCTCTAATAGACACGACTCAGTATTATCACATATTTATATATGGCTGAACCTTTACAAAAGGAAATTTTCACAGTTGATACTTGATTGGAACCAACGATGAGACAGGAAGTGATGACACGCGCTTACGAGTATCGGGGGGAGGGGGTACCTGGATTGTGCAAGCCTGCAGATCGGAATACCCAGTGAAGCCAGGAGTCCAGGCGAGGGTGACATTATTCTCCTTCACCTGGACCACGTGCACTGCCTGGGGGGCCTCTGGTAACACTAGAGAGACACGAGAGACAGTTACCACCGCGAGTGACATCAGTGACAAGACACAGCATTACACAGAAAAGCAGGCAGGATTCACTCACTGGTATTCACTAAAAATGGTTGCAGGGTCCCTTCCATATTCAACAAAATAAGACTGATATCAGACGCTTTGCCAGAGCAGACTGACTGTGACGGAAGCCATTTCGCTTCCATATAAAGGCCAGACTGAAGGTCTTTGAGGGGAGGCTGATAGCTGGATGCAAACAGCATTGCAAGCCTCTCCCTCAGTGCCTACTAATCCCTGTTTGTTCAAGCTCCTTTGCCGGTTTAAGAGGGCATGTTGTGTGCCAGGTTTCAGCCTAACACAGTGTGTGAGATGGGAGAGGGAGAGGGAGTGAGAGAATCTGAGCGTGCAGTGTAACTGTAAGGGCGGGCCTTATGAAATGTGAGGCTTTCATTGGTCATGGGGGGCTGCGAGTGGCTCACCTTTGATGTGCACCGTGCCGGTGCGTGACACAGACACGCCCCTGGCATTCTTCGCCTCGCAGTAGAACTTGATGCTGTCTGTGATGCCTGCAGGCACACAAGAGCCCAAGAGAGAGTTATGGGGCCTCTTAGGTGTCAGGGGACATTGTTTGGCCTGGGGGAGGGTGCCTACAATTTCCTGTCTTGGGAACATTCACAACGTCAGATAGTTGGCTAGTGCACACTCTGAAGCTGATGAACGTTAATGGTATTTTAAATGTGGAATACATCTCATTTCCTGTCATGAGAAATGCTCCCCCCTGTATTTTTACACCAGTCAGCTCTTTCACTGATTTATTTCAAGGACAGGGCAACAAAAGGCCTTTAACACAAACCTATCCAACAAAACACTGATCCCATAATGCACCACCACTGAGAGGCCTTATCGGTGGCCTTCTGTTAGAGGCTCATGCACAAACTTATAAAAACATTGGCCTTTGAAACTGAAATGATAATCTCACTTGCCAGCAGACTCCAGGCTGGATGCTGAGATCCACTCTCCTCTTTCTCAGACAACTAGCCTTTTACACTCCGTATGACTCCGATAATGACTGATGGGAAGGTTTTGATCAGTGAGCTTAAGGATGTCTCTGCAAGTTCCAATATAAACCATAGGAAGTTTTTTACCCATTTCACACCGTTAAAAAGTACTTAATAAATAAATCAAAACAGGAAAAAATAGGCCTGCCATCTGACAGTCTTCTGAGCGGCCCCAAAATTTGAATTGGTGATGTTAGTGTTGGGCGGTATACCGGTTCATACCGAAAACCGATATTTATTATCGTTCTGATATGAATTCTTCTTGTACCACAATACCGGGTTAAATAGCTTATACAACGTTCGCAAAGTGCCGCAGCTGGAAACCCCTTTTCACTGCTGCACCGCAAAAAATGTACCACGGAAGATATAGCTGACACTGGAGTTGAAAATGAGACACTGGGGTTATCAAAAATCGATTCTCAGATAGTAATCGATATTAAAAATTAGTATCTGATTAGATACTCATTTTCACCATTATTGATACCAACAGTGCAGTTTTCGCCTCATTCGCCACACTTCACACGGCACCACTACAGCGCAGGCGTGCCTGCACGCACACACGCACTCGCGCAGCCCCTCCCCTCCTCTCAATAGCCGCTGAACGCATGCATGCTGGGTAACACACACATACCAAGTTAGCCGAACATGGCATATGCTGCAGTTGAAGGCACTTTGCAAGCTGCTTAGTAAAAAAAAAAAAAAAAAAATGCAAAAGTGCCATTTGGAAGTATTTTGCAGACAAGCATGGAAAGGCTAAGGATGTCGATAAGCCTCTATGCTAACAGTGTTACAGAGTTGTGGCGACGAAGTCAAGTAGCACATATCGAACTATTAAACACTTATCATAAATGTTAAACTTGGCTGACACACACCTTAACATTAGGCATTTATCTACAAACCGGATTCCAAAAAAGTTGGGACACTAAAATTGTGAATAAAAACTGAATGCAATGATGTGGAGATGGCAAATGTCAATATTTTATTTGTAATAGAACGTAGATGACAGATCAAAAGTTTAATCCGAGTAAATGTATCATTTCAAAGGAAAAACATGTTGATTCAAAATTTCACGGTGTCAACAAATCCCCAAAAAGTTGGGACAAGTAGCAATAAGAGGCTGGAAAAAGTAAATTTGAGCATAACGAGGAGCTGGAAGACCAATTAACACTAAATAGGTCAATTGGCAACATGATTGGGTATAAAAAGAGCTTCTCAGAGTGGCAGTGTTTCTCAGAAGCCAAGATGGGTAGAGGATCACCAATTCCCACAATGTTGCGCAGAAAGATAGTGGAGCAATTTCAGAAAGGTGTTACCCAGCGAAAAATTGCAAAGACTTTGCCGTTATCATCATCAACTGTGCATAGCATCATCCGAAGATTCAGAGAATCTGGAACAATCTCTGTGCGTAAGGGTCAAGGGCGTAAAACCATACTGGATGCCCGTGATCTCTGGGCCCTTAAACGACACTGCACCATAAACAGGAATGCTACTGTAAAGGAAATCACAGAATGGGCTCAGGAATACTTCCAGAAACCATTGTCAGTGAACACAATCCACCGTGCCATCCGCCGTTGCCAGCTGAAACTCTACAGTGCAAAGAAGAAGCCATTTCTAAGCAAGATCCACAAGCTCAGGTGTTTTCACTGGGCCAGGGATCATTTAAAATGGAGTGTGGCAAAATGGAAGACTGTTCTGTGGTCAGACGAGTCACGATTCGAAGTTCTTTTTGGAAATCTGGGACGCCATGTCATCCGGACCAAAGAGGAGAAGGACAACCCAAGTTGTTATCAACGCTCAGTTCAGAAGCCTGCATCTCTGATGGTATGAGGTTGCATGAGTGCGTGTGGCATGGGCAGCTTGCATGTCTGGAAAGGCACCATCAATGCAGAAAAATATATTCAGGTTCTAGAACAACATATGCTCCCATCCAGACGTCATCTGTTTCAGGGAAGACCTTGCATTTTTCAACAAGATAATGCCAGACCACATTCTGCATCAATCACAACATCATGGCTGCGTACGAGAAGGATCCGGGTACTGAAATGGCCAGTCTGCAGTCCAGATCTTTCACCTATAGAGAACATTTGGCGCATCATAAAGAGGAAGGTGAGACAAAGAAGGCCCAAGACGATTTAACAGTTAGAGGCCTGTATTAGACAAGAATGAGAGAGCATTCCTATTTCTAAACTCGAGAAACTGGTCTCCTCGGTCCCCAGACGTCTGTTGAGTGTTGTAAGAAGAAGGGGAGATGCCACACAGTGGTGAAAATGGCCTTGTCCCAACTTTTTTGGGATTTGTTGACACCATGAAATTTTGAATCAACATATTTTTCCCTTAAAATGATACATTTTCTCAGTTTAAACTTTTGTTCCGTGATTTATGTTCTATTCTGAATAACATATTAGAAGTTGGCACCTCCACATCATTGCATTCAGTTTTTATTCACGATTAATATAGTGTCCCAACTTTTTTGGAATCCGGTTTGTATAAGCTGCTAGCCAACAAACACGTTAGCCGTATCATTAAGGTAGTGGATAGGCGCAATGGCTAATAATAAAATAATGTAGTTAATGTGGGAACAATGCAAAAACGTAAAAAAAAAAAAAAAAAAAAAAAAAAGTGTCCTGTAAAATGTGGTAAATGCCCAGTCATAAAAAAAATACCACCGTATACCGTGAAACCGATACAACTGAAAAATTCCATGAGATAAATTTTTGGTCGTACCCCCCATCTCTAGGTAACGTGTGCAGAGTTTGAACTGTACCAGACACACTTCATGTAAGCACTGGTAGACATTTACTGTTTATGAGTCACTGTCATAGACACAGAATGTCCGTTATCATCAGAATATAAGCTGAGTGGCATAGACAGTTTTTGTCAATTTATCCGACCAACAGGAGTGTCACTAGAGATTTATGAAACTATAACAAACGAATCATATTATATTTATGAATAAATATAACTCATAATATAAACACTGCAATAGGCACGAGCCTGGAACCATCCAATGATTGCAGGGTGCACACTGAGTCACACGTACAGTCAGTCAGGCACTCCAGTTCACCTAAGTGGCATGTTTTAGGACAGTGGAAGGAAACTGGAGGATCAGCCAAAAAGGCACGCACACATAGGGCAAATATGCAAACTCCATAGAGAGCTGCAGTGACAGGACAGGCAGGGCAAGTAACAACTTGGGGCCCCAAGCTGGGAGGGGCCCCCGAGGGCAGCCAATTACATAGTGTATCACAACGACAAATCTGTTTTATTTGTGTATTCTGTTTTTCACTAAGGTGAAATTAAAGGTCTTGTGTTTATTAAATTATATGGTTATTATATACCGTATTATATAAGAAAGCAACAGGGATAACCTTTGTTTTATCAGCAAATCATTTGACAAAGAGGAATCATAGAAAGTAAATTAAGCAAAATGACAGAAGTGAAAGTGGCGACAAAGACAGGATAGGATGATCTGAGGTCACACACCTGTGGCTAAAGTCGCATTATTGGACGAGTCCGTGTTCTTTTAAGATGCATTTGCATTGCATTCCTGCTGTGGTGATACTTAAGTTCTGATTTGTGCATTTTCATTCACTTTTAAAGTGAAGTGCTTACACAAAACTGACGGTTTCTGCTCTTTGTTTTCACCTCCATCCGCTATGCGCCGTCTCCCTTCCACGATATCGCGGAGTGATCGAGTTTAATCACATGACAGCTCTACGCAATCAGTTTATGTGCCATTTGGCTGAAGAGAAATTCAGCTCTAATTCTAACCATCGGATGTCTGTAAATGCCTGTTTTCGTTGAAGAAAACCAGCAACCAAGAGGAGCTGCAACGCAAATCCTATTTTCCAGCAACCAAGAAAAGCTGCAAATCACCTCCTTTTATCCAGTTACCAAGAGGAGCTTTAAGGCACCTCCTTTCATTCAGTGATGAGCAGGAGCTGCAAAGCACCTCCTTTTATTCAACGACCAAGAGGAGCTTAAAAGCACCTCCTTTGATTCAGTGACCAGTAGAAGCTTTAAAACACCTCCTTTGATTCAGTGACCAGAAGGAGCTTTGTTCAATGTGATTCTCTAATAATAGACAGTTACACCCTAAATGTCTTATAATAGCCAGTAAAGCAGTAAAATGGCCCTCAGGTTAAATACAGTAATATCATCCATTGAAGCTGGAGTCGGTCCCAGGAAACACAGGCCAAGATGGGATGCCAGTACAACACACTCTCACATAGACACTAAAACCACATGCAGAGCTCCACACACAGAAAGCCCAGGCACTGCCCTTCAGTACCATCATTCATCATTCACCATGATACATTTCAGTGAGATTACTTAACTAAAGTTATTGCGAAAGAATTCCACATGACTGCACTAAAAGGCATCGGATGAGTTTTCATGAAGGACTAACCTTTGATTTACTGCGATGTCAAATTTCACAAGGAACTCACAATGAGCAGCCATAATGCCATAAACTTTAATCTCTTGTCCACACCTGAGTCACAATGCACTGTTGATAAACAGATACTAATGTACCAGCTGATCATTTCCCAGTGAGCCATCAAACTACCCCAAAGCATTCTGGGTAGACTTGCAACCTAAGAGAGCAATTCCATTTGTGCTTGGTGAATATATGTAAGAGTGCAAATTATACACTTAAAAGCAAATTATTCATTATCAGAACATGTAGTACAGGACTAATAAGTGACAAGTCTTTGGTGGCAGGCATTTAACCGACAGCCTTATCAGAGGATCATATAGAGAGAACACCCCTCCCCCATCCTCTTGGTATATCCCATAATTAAAGAAAAAAAATGTATATTTACTCTTACTGACCATATGTGCTGTCAAAAACAGCAGTTTGTAGGGAAAAGATTTCACAAAGGGAAGTGAAGACCATTTTACCTGGGACAGAAAGGATAGAGGGGGAGGGTGTAGGTTTCCCCTGCTGCACCCCCCCGAGCCACCAGAGCACTTCCACCGGCTCCGGCGGCCCCACGGCAGCACAGCTCAGGTTAAAGGGCACCCCAGGAAATGTGGCCACATCCTGGGGCTCTAGCATGAAGTGGGGAACACCTACAGAAAAACAACAGAAAAGCAGTCACCCATTTGGTAGTATTCTTAGTGGTCCAGTCCAATTGATGAGAGTAGCATCTGGTAATAGCACTTGAAAGACAGGTTGGAATACATTAACAAATTCAGCTCGGTATCCTCAAAACAGTACTACTCACATTAAATCATTATCAGGACACAAGCACATATATATACAAACAAACAAACAAACAAACAAACAGACAGACAAACACACAAGCATGTTTTGTGTGTTTGTGTCTCTGTGGGTATGTTTGCTTGTTTATTCATCCGCTTTTGTTTTTCATCTTTACCTTCTACTGTAATCCAGGCAGGCTCTGAGGAAATGGTGATCCCCTGAAGTTCCGCCTCGCACCAGTACTTTCCTGCGTCCTGCTGCTGCACTGATTTCACGCTGCCAACAGACAGAAAAGCAGAAGTGTGCCTCTACAGAGCTGGAAGCGAAAGGATCCACCCAGCAGCGCATGCCGCCGTCATGTGGGATGATGCACACTGCAGCCCAAAAACGGCCATTTCAGCTCCACAACTCAAACACACATTATTCCTCTCTGATCACAAGTTTAAATTTCCAATTATAATTTGAACTGATCGCGGATCAAGGAATCTGAATAGATTTTAACTGATCCTCATTTTGTTTTCTCTCAATTCTTTACTTGCAAAGCTGAATACACAAACAGAGCTTAACCTTCCCCAGATACAAATACAAATGTAGAAACAAGTGTTAAAAAAAACCTGTCAATATATTTGGTAATAGTTATTGTAAACCACTTTGCTGCATTTATTAGTAAGTTATCTTTATATAGAAGTTGATTTTTGACTGTAAATTAATCTTCCTGCAGCGTGGCAGCAGGACAGAGTCACATGATCAGAAGGTGCCAACCAAAGCTGGCCACATTCCAGCGTCTCCTTATCAGGCTCCAGCTGTACCTCCCCAGTGGCCTCATGCTATTGAGTTATTTGCTGCCACCACCCATGACACAGGCATTGCAAAGGTGATCCAACACAAAGGAAACTGCCCTCCACAAACTCACATGCTTGGGAGGAAGAAGCTTGAGGAATCCCACCTTAGCCTCAACCAGCAATGTGGATCTGACTGTTTCTCCTTGAAACACAAGGCGCACAAACCCAAACACAGGGACGGCCACATGGCCGATTTTGCGTGCTGTTCCTATAAACAACAACACGTAAAATACTGGATATACTTAGAAGCTATAATGACCATTGAAAGCTGCTATTTTCTTGAACAGCTAAGCTGTTACCTGTGTGATTAAGTTTGGACGTTTTGCACAACCACTGTTGACCTGGAACTATTTTTCCCCCGAAGGCCTTATTTAAACCCTCTCTTTTTCTCTCTCCCTCGGAAAAGAATTCCACAAAAATGCACCAAGGAGGACACTAACATCTGTCATTACTCCAGAGGATCTCTTAAAACAAGGAAAGGCAAATAGCCCAAATGCTCTTTACGTGTACAAGTAGGGACAAGCCACACCGTCTCATGAAACCCAAGTCTCAGAGAAGACAGTGGATGAATAGTCCAAATGCATCACTGACTGAGCACAAAAGACTTGGGTTTTGAAACAGTAGTTTCCAGCAGTAAGATTTATGCAAAACTCTCTGAGATAAGCTATCAAGTCCAGCTTACTTATATAATATTTAGCTGATAGGCTCATGTTTTTCCAATGCCTCTACTGTAGGATCTCTGGAGGAAACATCGAGTTTCAGGTTCTAGATTCTTAAACATGATGGTACGCAATTCCCAATATAGACAGCACTACAGAAATTACTGACTCGTAGAGGGTACCTGTGGAAAGTCTCCCAGAGATATGGTTCCACTGTGATGTACATCTGATCTGAGCTGAAGATCTTCTCTCCGTCCTTCATCCACACTATTTCCGGCTCAAAATGGCCCTCGACAGCACAGCCGAGACGAGCCGCGTTGCCCTGGGTTACTGTCAGGTTGGTGGGGCTCTTGGTGAATTGGAATGCTGGGGATGCCAACGAGACAAGTGCATTGATGGTACACAGTTGGCGTCTTGGCACAGAAAGAGGCACAAACATTTACTGCAGCGTTTGCATAAAATATCCTACATACAGCATGGGCTACAGCTGTACACCTATATTTCTTTAAGTTTCAGCAATAATTTGAGTCACATCGTTTTATCATAGGATTCAAGAGTAACGCGGAAAGGTGAATCAGAGCATGTCAGTGTGGCCAGAACCGCAATAACAGGAATCGCTCACTTTATAAGCCGTTTAGAAAAGCTCTCAGACACACAAAGCTTGAATCTTTAGCAAGAGGGCTTTCATACTGAACTCTTAGCGTCCTTTGTGCTCTGCCAGTTGCATACGACTCGCCTGATCTGCATATTCAGACTTGAACCTGCAGACGTCACACAGGCTGGAAAATACTGAAGGCTCTGTGCCGCGGCAGCGATCAACAGCTGGGCCTGGATGTACTGTTACCAAACGCCAGAAAGGGAGCTTTCAATGGAAACGCTGATCTAACACATGGCATCTGTGGGGTGGCTGCTTATACAATGTATATCTTTGGTTTTAATGTAGCAATTTACTTACCTGTTCCTACTCATACAAAGCATAACAAGCCCATTTTATCAATGTATACAGGTAACACGGACAGAAGCAGTTGCTACTTGAACAATTAAATGTCCAGTTCGCGTTCACAAATGCTGACCCATTCTAATTCGGACCAGCACATCTGAAAATAACGAAGGGAATTTTAAAGAATGATGTATTATGGGGGAAAAAACAAAGGTACTGGAATGTTTCAAATTTTTGGCTGTTTGACATTAAGTGTTACAGAAATGTTTCTAGTTATGTATGCGTGCATTCATAGGGACAGGTCCCAGGTTTGCTAACAACCAGTTGAAACGATTCGCGGATTGATTTTCATAAAATTTTTATTTGGGTAACCAATTAATATTCTAACCCATACAAATAATGTATTAAAATGTATTTTCATTCTTAAACCAAAACAACAGTAATATTAATACAAAATCATATGAGCGTGTTTACACCAAAGATGTAAACAAAGGAGAGAAAATGCCTACGGTGCCCATTGAAAGCTCAACAATTACTTAGGAAAAAAAATGTCCTGCAAATCCAGTTCCAGGTTAGGTAACAAACAAAAAAAGTTTTTTCACATTTAAATTTGATCAAGTGGAACTTCAAAAAATACAAACGAAAAAGGCATGAGGTAAAAGGCTATCGTGTATTACTTCGGTCATCCATAGGTGGTTAAACTAACCGCTCTTAATGGAAATAACGCCTAAGCACATACACATATAGTAAATTTGAACCCTATATATAAAAATAACAAAACCAATAAAAAAACCATTGTGAGTTTGTGATATTTAAAAACTTGGTAGCTTTTTTGATAACTCGTGGAATACGCGTTTAAAAAAAAAAAGTTGACATTCAGCAGACGGAAACATTTAAGAGGATGATTACCACTTACCGCGAGTTTCTCGGTAGCTGAGAGCCAGGAATATTATCAAAAGAGAGAGAAACTTCATTTTTCATCATACAGCGATAATAGAGAGCGCAGGGACCGGTAGTGATTGCTGCGGTGGTTCAAATGTCTTTCTCGCCTAAGACTTTTTTTTCGCGATCAGCAGCATCTGAATATCCAGTTGGGATTTCATCCGCGCGCGTTACTCCTCTTCTGTCGCAATATTTCTGTGAGAAACGTAAAATGCCAAATAGCTCCTGTCCAAAACGCCGCAAGGATTTAGGTATGCAGCCAAACTTCGGCCGAAGCGTTGTTTCTTAGATTGTGGCGGCACAAACATCGCCACCTAGCGCCACTTTGAGAAAACTATTTTTAATCCAAAAAACACGTTTGCGTTCCAAATTTAGTTATTAACTATTTCCAGCTAAATTGCAAACTCTGGTTCTGTATGTTTAATTTCACATAACTACAGACATGGATAGGGGTTTAGTTTAAGTCAATGAAGACAAAAATGATTAAAGACTGAGGAAAAAATCCACCAATCAATTCAATAGCCTTATAGTCAAACATATTTAAGATGCATTTATGGATAGCGAAAGACACTTGAAGTGCTTCAAATGGATGCACTGATGTGAAATTGGCTAAAATGTTCAGTAACAGTAGATGTATACTGCATGCGAAAATATTCATTTGGTGTCCAGCTATGACACATCATGGTTATATATGATTACCACACATTAAACAAGCCCTTGTGACGTTTTATCTGTTTATTTTTGCCTGGGCAATAATGTTAGTCTTACTCCACAATTCCCAAAGCATTCCCTCCCATCTACCATTAAAACCATAGTTACCTCATACAGTACTTCTGAGAAAACAAAAAAAAAAAAAAAACACTGGAATATCAGTGATCACTGGAATCCATGATCAGTGACTTTAAATATCAGAGCCCCTCTCTTATATAAGGGCAGACATAATAGTAAGGCCTACTACACATTGTATGATATTGGTTTTAAATTACACTGATTCAATTTCAGCAGAATAAAACAAGCAGAAAAACGTTAAATGTATTTTTTCCCCACATACACTCACGACTAAATAAATAACCCAATGTTTAGGAGTCCAAAGTTACAGCACTCATTTTGAATAACTACAGGAATGGGTCAGTGGACCACTCTCACTTTCACTGAAATCCTAGTTTAATCCAAAAGTTGCCAAACATATTCTGTACCCGCCGTTTTTGCACTACGAGTACATAAAGACAGTTCAGATGTACTCTGGTCCTTGAACATGGCAGTAAAATAAATAGTTATTAAATATTTAAACATAGTATGTACTGCTAGAATTAATGGTAACAATTAGATGTGAACATCTTTGCTTGTTTCAGTCTGCTGCACAACACAAATGTCATTCCAAGAAAACAAAACCACCAGCTTTATGTAAATAAACCCTAGTCTCATTTTGGGCCTTCATGTACACATATTTATATAAAATTACCATCATTTCAGCAGTAGATCTTCAGACCCCATCCTTCAGAATAAAGTTCCGTGCATTCTGCGTTTAATCAGGCCTTTGAATGTAGACCTCCTGATTACAGAATGCAGGCCACATATTGCTATGTAATACACATCTCACTGAGCACTCCATTACACTGACAAAACCAATTTGTTGCCTTCCGCTCTTATGACATTTTCCCTGGGAAATTATGGCTTTAATATCAGCCATTATGCTGATAAGACAAAATACAAAATTTGCAAAAGCTGCAGGTTATGGTTATTATAATCATACAACAGGACTGTGACTGCCTTTTATATAAACCACTCAAAAAAAATTACACAACCAAGGCAATTTATTGATTCTTAGGTGGCAGTTATGCTGAACCAGCTAACCACAATGAAAGAAATAAATCTTTCAATATTTCATATAAAGTATTTAAAAAGTAATTTAAGTAATTTAAAAGGCTCCACATGCACACCTTGCAAGTGATTTGTGCTCATTAAACGACTTGACCCACAGCATCCCTGGTCAGTCACAGGCCTATTGTCAAGATAAGTTTTTGCATGGGGCAAAGAAAATCCAAAAAGCACCGCATTTATGAGGCATACAATGCTGCAGTGAAATCCGGGGCCACAGGAGGGGGCTGGGGAGCTGCACAGAGCCACTAGGAGTGTAAAAGCAGTCCTCCTCTCAGATCAAGCTGTGGGGCACCGGGCAGGGCTGTGGAAATCACAGCAAAGAGCCCCGTCTTCGTGCAGTGGAAACGATCAGCCACCAGACACACAGGGAGCCCTGGCCACTTCAGGTAAACTTCTTCTTGGTAGCAGTGAAACGCTCCATGTACTGTGGGACAGAGATAGAGTCTTAGTGGGAAAAGCAACAAGGCGGGAAAAAAAAAAGTATTAACGTACTTTAAACATCGTACTTTTAAAAAAAGATGATATACACTGCCAACAGAAAGTTAAATCAGGATGGATTATTGGCAGTTATTAAAAACCACATATTTAACCACATATCGTCACCTACCCCACCAGTTTGACATCAAAAACATGCCATCCATCCATCTTCTCTAACTGTTTGTCGTATTCAGGGTCGCGGGGGATCCAGAGCCTATCCGACTATGACCCCTGAACTGGGATTGACGTTCATTCCTCTCAGTGTTCTACGCCTGACTGTCATCTACTCCAGTTAAAGCTCTCACTCTACCACATCCAGGGAATCCTACTACCTTCGTAAACATTTAACCAGGAGTAAATTGAGATTCTCTGATACCCCTTTGGTTTACTCAAGAGAATCTGAATGATGTGTTTGAATGAAAACTGCATTATTTAAATTTAAGGTAAGGAAGAAGAGACAGATGGATAAACTAATTACGGAATTATTAATTTTACTTTGATGATTAAAAACTTTTAAATATTACGAAACAGGAACTCATCTCTTCTGCTATGGCCTGTTCCGGTTTATGTACATATTCTGTTTTCTAATAGCATCTCCTTTCTGCTGTAGTAGTTCATGTCATTAAAATCTTGTTTAACAGTCCCAAAATAACATCTTAATCTATTTTTAGTACGTGTAGGTGCCCTTTTGTTGAGCCTGAAAATTGCAGAGTAATCAAAAGCACAAACTACCGTCTTATATTGCACAGCAAAATACCTCTTACCTATCACTTATGCATAGATTATGTACAGCTGAACATTTCATGTTTCTGATAATTGTATCATATTTTTTTCCTCTATATTTTGTTATCGTGCACAGCTGCTCGGAGTGACCAGGGTTACATTCCACTACATGTTGTATGTGTATAACTGTGTACGTGACGAATAAACATCTTGAATCTTGTCTGGCATCACTGAGCTGTGAAGCCGTTGGTCCAAGCGGCTCACCTTGTCATGTCCCTCCAGGTCTCGTAGCTTCTTCATCTCAAACAGGTTGCCCTCCAGTGACAGGAGTGACACCTGGGAGTCTGTGAGGATGGACACGGGGATGGAGGAAAGTTCCAGGCAGTTCTCCTCCAGTCTGAGCACTTTCAGCCGAGGGCAGCGACAGAGCTCTGGGGTTACCATGGAGATCTAGCCCACAGAGGGCCATGTGGGGGGAAAAAACAGGCAGAACACTAAATGAATTTTCAATTTACCATAGTAAGCTGAAGAGGTTACTTCGCAATTAAGGATTTTGTTTTTTTTAACATCCCTCACTGTCATGTGCTTTGAATCGTGAAAAATCTACCCATTGGAATGGTGAGCAGTCACAGACCTTGACAGCAAAACATGAAGGTATGAGACAATAGAGGACTTCACTTCTAGTCACAAAGCACCAGACTAAATCATCACAGATGAGGTAAGGCGATCCCTGCTACTTTTCATTTGACAGTCCTAGTATTTTATTCACCAGCTCCAATCTCCACACATTGCATACGTTCTGTTCTTCCCTCCGAGAAAAATCGCCAACCTGATTTTGGTTCAGGTTGATCTCTATGACTTGCAGAGCAGCCACCTCCGCAGGGACTGTGCTAATCTGGTTCTTGGATAAGTCCAGGAGATCCAGATGCCGCAGGGCACCCAGGCCGCTAGGGAACTCCCGGAAGCAGTTTCCCGAGAGGCCAAGTGCGCGCAGTGAGTTGAGCTGTCCGATGGATGCTGGCAGTCTATGCAGCTGGTTCCCATTCAGGTTCAGCGTCTCCAGCTTCCTTAGCTTCCCAATTTCCTCTGGAAGTATTGCTGAATAGAGAGAAGTGAAGCATACTATGATCCATCGACTGATTTCACAAATGACAGGATGACAGCACTTTGTGACGTTCAGGAAAACAGTGGGCGGCTTCAGTGGTTTGTTGGCTTGAGGTACGGTACAGTATGTAGTTACTTTTATTACTGTATAACAATTATGTACAGTATTATATTTCCACTGCACTGCACTGCCCTACACAGTATTTTGAAATGAGTACATAAACACTCACTGGCAACTTTACTAGGTACACCTGTTCAACTGCGCATTGTAGAAAATACCTAATCAGCCAATCATATGTCAACTGCACAATGTATTACATCATGCAAATACAGGTCAGGAGCTTCAGTTAATGTTCACATCAAACACCAGAATAAAGAAGAAAGGTGATTTAAGTGACTTTGAATGTGCCGTGGTTGTTGGTGCCAGACGGGCTGATATGAGTATTTCAGAAATTGCTGAGCTGGGATTTTCATGCACCACCATCTCTATGGTTTACAGTGAATGAGCCAAAAAAATAAAACAGGGGCTAAGCGAAAATGCCCTGTTGATGGCAGAGGTCAGAGAAAAATGGGCACACTGGTTCAAGGTAACAGAAAGCCAACAATGACTCAAATAGCCACTCATTACAACAAAGGTATGCAGAGCAGCATCTCTGAATGCACAGCAGGTTGAACCTTGAAGCAGATGGGCTACAGCAGCAGCAGACCACACCAGTGGCCTGTACAACGGAGCGGGGTTACTGGCTTATCGGGGTAACTTGTTGGATTTAAGGTACCACAGTTTAAATGGACTTAGTTCATGGGCAATAATGTTAGTATTCGTTCATTTACATTTTGCCCAGACTACCATAAATCCGACAAGTTACCCCGATAAGTCAGTAACCCCGCTTCGTAGTACAGGTCCCAGATGCCTCTCCTGATAGCTAAGAACATGAAACTCAGCCTATAATAGGCAGGAACTCACAAAAAACGGACAATGGAAGATTACAAAAAAAAACGGTAGCTGGTCAGATCAGTCTTCATTTCAGCTGTGACATTCAGATAATAGGGTGAAAATTTAGTGTAAACATGAAAGCATGGATAAATTCAGCCTTGTATCAACAATTCAGGCTGCTGGTGGTGATGTAATGGTGTGGGGGATGTTTCCTTGGCATGCTTTGGGCCCCCTATTACTAATTGAGAATTATTTAAATGCCACAGTCACCTTGAGTTTTTTGTGTTTGACCATGTCCATCCCATTATGAAGACAGTGTATCCAGCTTGTAATGGCTACTTCCAGCAGTACAATATAACACAGCATATCACAAAGCTCACATCATCCAAGACAACATGACAATGCTTTCACTTTACTCAAATGGCCTCCATAGTCACCAGATCTCAATCCAATAGAGCACCTCTGGGATGTGGTGGAGAGGGTCCAACTCAGTACTAGTAAGGTGTACCTAATAAAGTGACCAGTGTGTGTATGCAGGAACAGTACAGTTTGTTCACTTGTCTTTAATTACAAAACACCTACTGAGTCTGTTGCTGTTTATGCTGAGGCTCTTCAGCTGGGCAAAGCTGCCAATGAAAGCAGGCAGGGCTTCAATCTTGTTGCTGGATAAATCTACTGTCCGGAGATTTCCGGTCAGCCTCTGCAGCTCCTCTGGGAACTGAAATACATCAAAGGGACATCACCCAGAGCAAGCCAATGACCCAGAGCAACCAAACAGTTAAGGCAATGGTCCATGTTCTTCAAAACTAACTTTGTGACAGATCACATCGACAGGCACCAAAGGAAGTTCAACCAACAGGGCTGATTTTGCACTGGATTGGTACAATAGAAGCATGAGCATGTAACAGAAAAACAATACCAATATATAAAAAGTTTTTCTGTTAGTTATAACTATGTATTTTCTCAGGGCAGTGACTTTTAAAACAGGTGACCCATAAGTTCTACTGAGTAGGATAAAGTGTGGGTAGTCTGACCTCTGGAAGGCCTTTTCCTGTCAGCTGGAACACTCCTGTCTTCTGAGAGGTCTCCAGGTGAGCTTTGAGAGCGCTGTTCCCCATTGCTGAGCCGGCTTCTCACTCAACCTGTGTGATCATACCCAATTCATTGCACCCGTTTAGCTCCCAGCCCCCCCAGTTTCCCCAGAAGCCAGCAATCCGCTGCAATGGCCATCTGAAGGAGGTTATGAAAAGTAATGCATCCTCTTAAGATTGAAGTCTGGTTAGTACGATGTAAGCTCAGTAATGACATGTAAGGGCAGTGTGTGGCTCAGCCGGCTAAGCCTGTGTGGTTGTGGTCAGAAGGTTGCTGATTCGAGCCTGGCCTCGGCAGTATAGTCACGTCTATGGGCCTTTGAGCAAGGACCTTAACCCCCAAGACAATAGGCACTGCTGCAGGTGCTCCCCATTCGCTGCCAACCTTGCTCTCACTTATGTATGTGCCTGTGTGCCATGGAGAGCAAGAGGGGGTTGGCAAAAAGAGAATTTCCCCACGGGGATTAAGTGTCATTATTATAATCAGACGCACGTGAATGCAGCAAGTGATGTGACGTCATCGCAATTCGTGCGTCGTCGTTTTTGTTTTTTAAACCCCTCCCCATTGTTTCCACAATGTATCTGCAGCTCCAAATTTAAGTTCACAAAATGTTGACCAAGAAGCACATTTATACAAAGTCAGACGAACCCCACCGTCTAGTGCGTAAGTTATGCAAGCTAGCCAGTTACTTCACATTGAATGTAAAGTTGCAATAATTAAAACATTTCGAAGTCACGGCGGGGGTTGCCGTGTTACCATTTACCAGAAGATGGCTGACTAGTGAATAAAGATTTGACTGTTACTTGTTTTCAATGAAGGTGGAAATTGGCATCTTAAAAAGTTTTCTTCCATTGAACCGATTAATCGTTAGCCAACATTGATAAGTCGGTTCGTTTAAAAGTCAAGTTAACAGTATGAACTTAGCGCAACGTTCAGGAGTTTCACTGACAAATAACAAAACAGACAAATACGTGCAAATGTTACTCGAAAAAAATCTAATGTTTCCCACAACAATGACAGCATGCTCGCCCATCTCCTTGTCACTGCAGTAAATAATTATGCGTTGTTTACTTACGTCGAGCCAGCAACAATCTCGATAGGTGGCTATGAAACTAAAACGAATATCCTACGCTTAAGTAGTCTTTTTGAGTTTTATACTGAAATTTTAGAAAAACGAGAAAAATAATAAGTCGCTAGTTGACTTCTCCCAAAAACCCCAAGCGCATTAGATACTGGCTTTGCGAAAGCTGACCGAGGCCTAACCCGATTCCTGCACTCCTATTGGTCCGCGACCTTCCAGCTCGTGCTGTGCCTGTATATTTAAAGGGAAAGACCTCGTGAGCCCACTCCAGGAAAACACGGGGTGGGGACGCCATGAATGAGATATCAGATAATTATGGGACCCACAGTTGCACATACTATGAGAGGTTTGGAGACGCCATTTCACCTAATCGCGTGTTGCACGCGCATTAACATGGAAAGAAGATTAACAGGGAGCGGGATTCAGACCAACAGCCTAACAATAGTACACGCTTGGCCATCGTGTCACTTTGTCTGAGTAAATTAACGTAAAATAATATTTTTCATGCGTTATTTGCCCATAGAGACAATCCAAAAAAAGAATAATACAAAAGTGAAATAAATTATGTGGCGAGTGGAAGTTCTGTAGTTCATCAGTGCCTTTGTTGCTTCGGTTCAAGCCTAATTACTATTTCCGCGAAAGGCGTTTAAAACTTTTGTTATGCAGGACCAATGTTATACCCAGGAGGTAAAAAGGTCACGATAATGCTTGTAATTTTCATTAAACATAATGACCAAAATAGGGAAATGACAGGACTGAGAACTAAAATTTAATAGTGAATTGTAATGTCACATTTTATGTATTCCTTTTCTGTTTTGTAACTGCACAAAACTTTATGCTGATAAAATGTGTAAAGTTTTAAAGTAGTGTTTCCCATCGCGGTTTTGGGAATCCACAGACGGTACACGTTTTTGCTCACTCCCAGCTCCCTGCCAGACAATTCATATCTTTGCTGGGAGGTAGCAAAAACGTGGACTACTGGGATCCTCGAGGACCGGATTGGGAAAGAGGAACAAATTAATGCTTTAAAGCAATGATTGTTGTTAATAGACGAATTACCATAGATTATATTATTCTGACATATAGGGATTGTTTTGGGTCGATAGTAGTAATGGGCTATGTCCGAATAAAGATAGTCACAGAGGACCACCGTTCGGCTATTGATGACATCAGTCCTCGACTCGTTTGGTCTGCTTAGGCGTAAGGTGTCGCAAAATATGTACGTCATCATAAACGCTAATAATGGCGGGCTGCGTTTGAATGTTTCTTTTCTCTTTTTGGTAAACCAACCGTAGAAATAGTTGGGTGTCTTAATAATATGTAAACTTTCGCTTTAACCTTAAAATAACTTTTTTACAATCCGTTACACTAATAAATCTGTCTGCGTTTGAAATAACTCTTTTCCTCTTGCTGCCTTATAATAAGGCTTGGCTCGCTTTTTCAGTTGCTGACTGTCATAATGAATCCATGGGACCCGGTATCGCCTGCTGCGCAGGTCTTAGCAAGATGTGTAGCCTCGGGAGTTCTGTCTCAGGTTAGGAACGCAGTTTGGTCGTTTCAAAATAAGGAGTATTGATTAACTCGTATATGGAGTTTCAAATGCCCATTTCCTCCCTTTCTTTTAGGTAGATCTCGAGGCAGTCCCCAGAGAAAGCAATGTCTTTTCTCACCACCTGGTGGAAGCTGAACGAGTTGTATGCATGAACAATGAGACTGATAATGTATGATGCTATTAAGCATATTTAATTTGGTTTGACTGCCCACATTTCTCATTTTAAAACAATTTATTCACCAAAGTTGTACTGTTGTTGAATAATGTAGAAAAGACTGGAGATTGAGCTGCTGAAGCTCGAGAAGGAGACTGCAGATGTGACTCACACCTTCTATCTCAGTAAGTACAAATGGTTTCCTGGCTATTGTGAAATGTATTCGATTAAGTGTATTGGTTAACATTACCATGAGTAAGACATCGTATAACCTTTAATACTCTACAGATGTAGTTAATGGCAAATAATGTGGTTTACTCAGAATTAAGTGCCAAGGCCGACTTGCTGGTATTGTCATTTGTGCAGGTCAAAAGTTCACGGCCTTGCAGCAGTTCACATCCCACCTCCAAGCGGTTCTGCGCGAACAGAGGAACCTGCGGCAGAGGCTGATGAAGCCCCTGTGCCAGCAGAACCTGCCTGTCGAGGCTAGCCTGCACAGGTGCATGAAGTCAGAAGGTTTTAGACACAGTCTATTACTAACATATTTGCATCCCTGTGTATGTGTGGCTTTTCCTAGTTTTGTCGCATACACAAGCATTAACTGTACAAGTGCTTTTTCCACCTGCTTTATGGACTGTGCTCAAAGGGGTGAAAATAAGTTTAAAAAAAATTTAATTAAAATAATGTAAAACTGTAGAAAGCAATAACTGAATTTGCATAGGGCAGTGGTTGGAAGATGTTTACAAATGTGTAAAAAAAACCATATAAACTCTAGTGCACTTTATCCATCTAGATCGGGGGTAGACCGTCTTACCCAGAAAGGGTTGCTGTGTGTGCAGGTTTTTTCTGGAACTCCCTAATGAAATCACTGATTAGAGGTCTGATTGGCTGAAGAGTTCTCACACCTGGGTGTGAACAGCTGACCTAAAGGTTATCCCCAAAACCCGCATACACACTGGCCCTTTGCAGATGAGATTGGTCAGCCTGATCTAGATTGTTGCGGTAACAGTTTTGGAGATATTTCTAATGCCAATGTTGGTCTTCTCTCAAATAGAATGCCATTCAGCCCCATTATTTCTTTGGCGATTACAGCGCCAAAAAGTACATTTGAAAGATTCAAAAGCAGTCACTTACCAGAAATCATGACCCAGTTACTCAAAATAATCCACAGACCTTGTAGTGAGGAGTTTCACGTAGGAACTTTTTTTTTTCCCGAATCACTGGGTGATCTGGTTGATGTGTGGAGTCGAGAGTTTTTGGCGTTTGGCACTCTTTCTGTAGTGATCAAGTCAGCCCCACTGAATTTGAAAGAAAACTGACGCTTCTGCAGCCGACGTCTACAAAACTAAACGGCTCACACCGCAACAATCTAGATGCATAAATAGCAATGCAGCCTGTCTGATGATTTTTATTGATTTTGGGATGAACTGCCTCTTTAAGCAGTTACTATCCTTACAGAAGTAGTGTGCACAGATATCCAGTGTATCTTGTAACACTTGAGCAAATTCATTTATATTAGTTTTAATAGGTATTTATAGTTAATGAGTGATTTTCATTCCCCTCTTGGTGGTTTTGAACATGCAGCTATAAATTATGCCCAAGAGACATTTTGTTAATGCATAAATATTAATGAATTGTTCTTAGGTATGTGGTGGAGCTTATAGATATGGCAGTCGACTTGATCAAAAATTTGGAGAGCAAAATGATGACGACTCGAACAATTCCCAATATAAATCACAAGATGACCAGTCTGGTAAGACCTGATAAAGAAGTGGAATCCAATGCTGTGTCATGTGTGCTAGTGATATTTTGACATAATTCTTATCAATTCAAAAGTCATAAAAATGTGTAGTATGCTTTAGATTGCAGAATTTGAAATACATGTTACTATTGTATTATTTGAGAGGTGTGGGGTTTAACTAAAATGTTTCCACAAATGGCCAACTAATGAACTATAGACTAATGAAGAAAAACTGTAAATGTCTGTTTACATGCATTCATAAATGATTAAACTAACAAGCAGCTGTCCTCTCAGGATAATGTCCTGGCACAGCTTTTGACTCAAGTGACAGATGTGCAGGAGCTGTCCAGACAAATTCTACAGTGGAAGGACCACCAGTGCAGCCAAATGACCAAGAATAATGAGTCTCACTCCTGAAATCACAGCCAGCCTCTTCTGTGAGTCTTCTCCTATAAAATTGACTCTGTGCTCTTTTAAAGATGAACGTGCCTTTTTGAAATTTTCTTGTGTGCATTCTCCTTGATTTATCTTACTGTAGATTAGTTCCTTTCAATAAAAACTGTCAGTGATGTAGTTGCATAAATATGTAATTTATTGAAAAATAAAGCCTATTGCCTTTTGATAGATTTAGAGTTCTCTTGTAATTTCTGCTGTGGTGGGTGGACCTTTTCATGCACAGTATTGTCAGCTTTTATTTGATTGGCTGGCTTCTGTTAACTGTCACATGCTCAGTACTGGAGGGGAATTTCCCACTCTACATCTCAAACTGCCCATGCAGTCATTGTGTTACAACCACAGTCCTGGACTGGCCACTTGTGGCAAACAGGTGATTTTGCTTTGCTCAAATTTTCCACCTTTACCATCAGCAGCTTCTCAGAGAGGCTGTCAGAGCAGCGTAGCTTCTTGACTGCGATGATAATGGATGCTACCTTTGACTTTGTTTTAAAACTAAACTTACCTCCATAACCATTTGGAATAATTGCCATTTTAACATGTATTTTTATCGAGATCCAACATCTCTCTGGGGAAAAAATGTATGGGTGTAAATTTAGCTGTGATGCATGTTAATTTTACAAAATTACACTTGTGCACAGATTGTAAATGACTGTATATATGAACACATGCAGTTTTTGCCACATAACTAAACATCAGGAGAATGCTTTTACATTTCCATTGACCAGTACTTCTGATGAATTATCTCCACCTTCATTTTACAGGCCATGCTTTTTTTCCCCTTTCATGGAAAAAGTGGTGCCTTGAACACCGTGTTGTGTTATGCAAGCAGCCGAGAAGGCTTTTGTACAGCACTTGAGTAGGATCCGTAGTAGGCACTGCCTTTTTAATTCGCTGGGGCTTATATACACGTTACTACTGATTGGGTGACACCTCGGACACACCCACTAATCAAAAGAGAACGTACCTCAGCCTGATTCACAGCATTTCAAGGAAAGATGTCGTTCAGATTGGACATGGCCTTGCTCTGCACATAGTTCAGCTGCAGTTTAAGACAGGCTTGGTAGTTTAAATACATCCTCAAATCAGCCATTATTAATGACTTATTTATTAATCTTTGAACCTGTAGGCCAGGACGCTTCAAATCTTGCCCTCAATTCCAAATCCAGGCCTGGCTTTCAGTTCTACTAGGTAGATAGTTTAATAATTACTGATTCTGATTGGCCAGAGGCTTCACACTTGACTCACAGGTAAAGCGAGGCTGGAAAACCAGCAGGGCTGGGCCCTTGAGGACCGTGATTTGAACAGCCCTGCTGTAGGCTATGTGTAGGCAACTCTGATGAAACCCTATAGGTTTGTATTGGCTATATTTGAAATTTAAAAGGCAGAGAAGGTTATAATTCATACTAATATATCCTACTTTTTTATTCCAAAGTAGAAAAATGTGCATATAAACTGATCTTTACTGCAACCTTGCATTAGTGAAGAAGTTTGCAATATATTTTCCTTTATTAAGCCTGTCGGATCAATGTCCATCCATCCATCATCCATCCATCTTCTACCGCTTTTCCGGGTTGGGTCGTGAAGGCCGCAGTCTAAGCAAATCCAGACTTCCCTCTCCCCGGCCACTTCATCCAGCTCTTCTGGGAGGATCCCGAGGCCTTTCCAGGCCAGCCGGGAGACATAGTCTCTCCAGGGTATCCTGGGTCTTCCTCGGGGTCTCCTCCCAGTGGGACATGCCCGGAACACCTCACCAGGGAGGCGTCCAGGAGGCATCCTGACCAGATGCCCGAGCCACCTCATCTGGCTCCTCTCGATCAGCTCTACTTTGAGTCCCTCACTGAGCCCAGTCACCCTGCGGAGGAAATCCATTTCGGCCGCTTGTATTAGCAATCTCGTCCTTTGGGTCACTACCCACAGCTCATGACCATAGGTAAGGGTTGAAACATAGATCGACTGGTAAACTGAGAGCTTTGCCTTTTGGCTCAGCTCCCCCTTCACCATGACGGACCGATGCAGCGCCCGCATCACTGCTGACGCCGCACCGATCCGCCTATCGATCTCCTGCTCCATCCTTCCCTCGCTTGTAAACAAGACCCCGAGATATTTAAACTCCTCCACTTGGGGAAGGACCCCCTCCAGGACCCAGCCGAGAGCATAGAGCAGGTCCACTGTTCCACGGCCAGGGCGAAAACTACACTGCACCTCCTGAATCCAAGATTCAACAATCCAGCAGACCCTCCTTTCCAGGATCCCCGAATAGACCTTACCGGGGAGGCTGAGGAATGTGAAAAACCCCCACCAGCGGGTTCGTGGATTTCCACCACAACAGGCACCGACCACCGAACGGAACATGGCCCATTCGGACTCAATGTCCCCCGCCTCCCCCGGGACATGGGCGAAGTTCTGCCGGAGGTAGGAGTGGATTCTGACAGACGTTCCCAGCAGACCCTCACTATGCATTTGGGCCTGCCAGGCCTGACCAGCTTCCTCTCCCACCTTCGTAGCCAACCCACCACCAGGTGGTGATCAGTTGACAGCTCCGTCCTTCTCCTCACCTGAGTATCCAATACATGCGGCCGCAAGTCCGATGACACGACCACAAAGTTGATCATTGAACTACGGCCTACAGTGTCCTGGTGCCAAGTGCACATATGGACATATGTTTGAACATGGTGTTCGTTATGGACAATCCGTGGAAAGCACGAAGTTCAATAACAAAACACCACTCGGGTTCAGATCGGGGGGGGTGGTTTCCTCCCAATCACGCCCCTACAGGTCTCACTGTCATTGCCCACATGAGCACTGAAGTCCCCCAGCAGAACTAGATAGTCCTCAGGAGGAGCGCTCTCCAACACCCCTTCCAAGGACTCCAGAAAGGGTGGGTATTCTGAACTGCTGTCTGGCGCATAAGCGCAAACAACAGTCACGACCCGTCCCCCCACCAATAGGCGAAGGGAGGCTATCCTCTCATGCACTGTGGTAAACCAGTAACAATGTACAGGTGCCCAGCCAGGGGGCAATAAGTATGACCACCCCTGCTCGGCGCCTCTCCCCATGAGCAACTCCAGAGTGGAAGAAGGTCCAACCCCCCCCCCCAAGGGGACTGGTTCCAGAGCCCAAGCTGTGTGTCGAGGTGAACCGGACTATATCTAGTTGGAACCTCTCAACCTCGTGCACCAGCTCAAACTCCTTCCCCACTAGAGAGGTGACATTCCATGTCCCTAGAGCTACCTTCTGCAGCTGAGGATCGGACTGCCAAGGTCCCCACCTTCGGCCACTGCCCAACTCACAGTGTACCTGACCCCCTTGGCCCCTCCTACAGGTGATGAGCCCATTGGAGGGGGGGACTCACGTTCCTTCTTTGGACTGTGCCTGGCCAGGTCCCATGGGTGCAGGTCTGGCCACCAGGTGCTCGCCATCAAGCCCCACCCCCAGGCCTGTTAGTTTTCACCATAAAGGGTTAAATGAGCCACACTTGGTCTGGTTCCTCAAACAGGACCCATTTGCCTTGGGTGACCCTACCAGGGGCACAAAGCCCTAGGCAACTTAGCTCTTGGGATCATTGGAACACGCAAACCCCTCCACCACGATAAGGTGTGAGCTCCAGGAGATTCTGGATCAATGTAAAAATCTTAATGAAGCAAAATATGTATTTATCATCAACTTAATTTTCATTGACCCATCCACCAAAAGTAGCTGAGGAATATCCATCCATCCATTTTCCAAACCGCTTATCATACTGGGTCGTGGGGGGTCAGGAGCCTATACTGAGGAATATACTCATGATTTTATTATAATTTATCTAGCAGCATGTGATACATAAAGGAGGAATAATTAGGGTCATCCAGCACCTGTGGAGCAGTTGGAAGTAATGGGCAAACCGCGATGCGTTTACTTGGCTGGCTACAGGATCTGAACACACACCCTCCTGATGACACTGCAAACAGGCTATCAAAAAGCTATTTTAAAAAAGGAACACATCTTCAGAAAATATGAAGATGTGAATTAGCCTAACCCCATGTTCACAGACTGTATGGGAAGAACAGAAGAACACAGGATCCAAACCCCCTTCCCCTGGAGGCGACAGATACCCGGGCCACCCTGCAAAAAGCATTTACTATGAGGCCGCAAGTTCAATAATGGCCATAGCACATTATTTATTCGTTTTCTTATCATATCATAATTATATGCAGTATTTTCAGCTTACAAGGAGTTCATCGGCACATAACCACAAGTCTAGTCAACAGGCCATGCCTACGTTTACCTTGATTATCCATCTAGTTAGACTTGTGGTAAATGTAAGTCTTTATTTATCAGGCTTTGTAGCGATGTACTGCAAGAAAGGACAACGGACCTTGGTTGGAAACAGCAGCTCGTCGACTAATACATCGTCCTGGGTTGTAACTCAAAAAATATAGTTACGAACAAAATGTCGCCAAATGTCTGAGATAATTGCTTGATAGCGGTCAAGGGCCTTCATGTGTTTGATTGCCTGCACCAGAAATAACTCAGATCAGCCATCAGCCACCGCAGCGATCGGGCTTATTGTTGCTTTTGTGAATAGAGTAAATGCTTTCAGCTCATAGAGAGAAAGGCTCCAGCTGGGGTTTGCTCTACAGCCTTCATGGACCATGCAGTCCCTGATGGTAAACAGCATCCCTATGTCGATTACACACAGAAAGCTCTACAGTCGACTTGGGATTGTACGGTGTAAGGAAAAAAAGTAAATTAATAAAGGCAAATATATATATATATATATATATATATATATATATATATATATATGCATGTGTGTGTTAAGCAGTGCTTGTTATTTGAACTTTTGTAATGAAACCAATTAATTACCCAAGTGTACCAAGGCTTTCTATGAGCACTGTATAAATGGAATGTACAATAAAAGAATACGTACACATATAGACCTACATATCACAGTAAGGCCTCGGAGCATTCAGGTATAAAAAACATTTATTGGCTTTTACATTTCCAGATGATCCATCAAGTACTTCTATAAATTGTACAAGCTGGTGAGTATGGAATAGGTGGGTGGGTGGGCCAAATGACCGGGCTGTTTGGGGAATACAATGCTGTTCTTTATAATGGCACCAAATCTAATCTAGAACATTTTAAATGGGGTGGCAGGGTGGCCAAAGAGAAAATAGAGAATTAACAGAAGAAAAAACGAATATACAATCAGGTCAGGTTATATTGCTTAAAACACCTTAAGGTGACGGTTGCTTTGAAGTCCAGCAAAGTGTTTAACAAACTTGTTCAAGTCTATTTGAAGATTTAAAAATCTGCTAATTATATAAAAGCCAATTATTCTTTGTTTCAGAAACACATAACAAAAAAAAAAAAAAGATTTTCCGTAACATTTATCATGTATGCTGTCAGAAAAAAGGGTACTACCCCAGTACAACTTCGTTCCCCGAGGTTCAAACAGTATTAATGCACCTGCAATGGTACAAAAATACTCCCCAGAGTCCATTTCTGTACCTTAAAAGGTACAATTACCTACAGCTCAGGTACAATTAGCAGACCCTCTAGGGTACAGCCCCAATGACAAGCAATTGTGCCCTCAAAGGTACATTGGTCCTTTTTCCTGACAGTGTATTGATATTTAAAAGCCCTCACCAAGATAACAAGACATAATGTGCTCTTTATTGTCATAAATAGCAGGCCTACTTTGATCAAAAGTACAACAAAATATATTAAGGTTTGGGCCAAGAAGAGTCCAATCTATAAAAATCAGATGTGGATGGTTTTACCCAACCACAAAATCTTTGTCTGGGCTTTTACCTTCTGGACCTGAACTTTCCACCATTGATTAAAAAAAACAAACAAACTATAGTGTACTACAGTTGCCCTCAAATGGATTGTGGAAGAAATTTTCTCGAAGTCTGATGTTTAAGTGTTTGGCAGAACTTTATTATTCCATGAGCTCAAACGGAACAGACACTCAGCAATCATGCGTCTCGTGTTCTGCTCTCCGAGCAACAAATGCATACATCTTTTATGGCCTAAAATACGACAGTCATCTGACAAATCAAGGACAAGTCGGATATCTGGACGTTACAGTTACTTCTGCCTTTCAAGGTCCAGGCAGTTCAAAGAAAGTTTGGCCATCTGGAGATGCCAGTTTCTTCTACTTTTTCAAGGTCCACCTATCAGCTTAGAACAAGTCTATCTATTTGGGACTTTTCCTTTTGCTATATTATTCTAGGACTCGCTGTTCTCTTTTTCTACATTTTATATTATCGAATACAATGCATTCATTTTATAATATCTTCTGCAACAGCTTACTTCTCAGGTCATGCCTTTGCTTTGACCTGGGCCTGTTGCTGAACAAGCAATATATGGTAAACATGTTATTTCCTCTATAGAAAATAGAAATTTCTTAACTAAGCAGATTTACATTATTGTTTGATACATTCAATTAATGACAAGTAAATTACAATGTTTCAACCACTATGTATAAATCAACAACACCATTATAAACTTAATTGTTAATTACTGATTAGGTAATTCATTTTCCATAATCATTATTCCATTATTGATTACTGATTAGCATAATCACGAATTTTCTATCACCAGATAGACTACGCCAGGGGTCACCAACATGGTGCCCGTGGGCACCAGGATGCCCCCAAGGACCACATGAGTCGCTCATGGACCTGTTCTAAAAATAGCACAGCTCACCAGTGAGCAGCGTGTAAAATTTAATTGTATCCTGTTGCTATTCTTCTTTAATCACATTAGCATTCATATAGAATTGAAAATGACAAAATCTTAAAAAAAGCATTTAAAACATGTTTATTATACATGCAGTTTAGATAAGTGTAGGTAAAGTCTGTTCTGGTAGCCCTTAGTATGGCTTTAGTAGCTGTCAGTTTCAAAAAGGTTGGTGACCCCTGGACTACGCAGTGACAGCACTCATAACATGGTTTCTTTTTAACGGTCATGAAATGGCCATTATAATCACTAATACTGATTTATCTGAAAATAGCTCATACAGGCCAATAATATCAGCATACTGTCCGCATTACGATATTCCACGAAGGTCAGGCTAAGGGTTTCGATTAAGTCTGTGGTGACTGAAGAATGTCAGATAAAAATGTCTCACGATCTTTGTGAACACAATTAGTAACTCTATTAGGTTCAGATAGCAACCCAATCATTTCTGTAGCTCTACCAGGATCGGTCTCATCTGGAATTTCTTCAAGCAGTCTCTTATTGCTGCAGTCATCCTATCCAAAATATTCCGGCATGCAATTTAACAAACAATGCTGAGTTTTTCTAGCTCCCTTGGTGCATCACCTGGTGCATCACTGAACATTTCATTTTGTGCATAAAGCCACTTTTTCGGATATATGAGTCTGATAAAAATATATAAAGCAGCACTGTCCAGACCTTTTTGGCTTACGAACAAGCTTTATTTGCAATTTGCACAAGTACAGATACATTGGAATGCATCTCTTCACCTACCCCATCTTGCTCTCCATAGCTTGGGGGGGGGGTCACAGTGTAGTGTCAGCTAACATGCAACACCCCTGGAACTGGGGGTTAAGGGCTTTGCTGAAGGGCCCACTGACAAGTGATTGTTCTACTGAGGGTTAGGGTTTGAACCAGTGACCTTCTCATCACACACACAAAGACTTAGCCCTCTGTGTCCAGCTCACCATGATCTACTAACCCCCTGGAAAATCCTTTTGTTTAGAATTTTAAGGATCCTTACTTTATTCTGATGACTTGCACTGCATGGAATCAGACAGATTTGCATGCTCTGGACAGTAGTCTCAAGCTGGCCTTCAAATGGTCATCAGTCAGGGTGGACTGCAATTTGGACTTTATTGTCTTCATGTGGGAAAAGGCTGATTCACATTAATAAGTTGAGCCAAAAAATGCAGTCTGATATTTGCATACCTTTTTCTGTAAGTTCCAGAAATGTCCAGCAGTGGCCAGATAGATGATCATCTACCAGCGCTGAGGAGTTCAGGTGAAACAGTGATCCAATTTCAGAAGCCGGTGAATCAACTTCAGTATCATCTCTAAATGGAAATGACATAAATGTGACAATCTGCTGACATACAGCAAAGTCTTGAAAGCGTCTATCAAGTTTCGCCTGACATTTTGAATCTGCTCTCTCCTAGTGCTCACAGTCAAGTTCTGTACATTTCTTTCCTTACCTTTCAAGCTCAGATGCAATGTTTGGAAATTTGCGGCACTGCGGGTTAGAGGAGAATAAATGTCATTTTTTGTCTTGAAATGATTTAACTGAGGTGATCATGTGGATCACAGTTTTTTCTTTACCTTGTAGCTCTAAATCTAGCATGTTCATCAGATCAGTTAAAAAGGCCAAATTTAAGAGCCATCACTTTTCCAAAAGTTATTTGTATTCTGCATTTCCATTTTACGGAGAAACTCCTTTATCTCATGTGGCAGTCTCTAAATCTCGTGTAAGAATTTGCCCCTAAACACCCACCTAATGTCAATGTGTAGCAATACATCTGTGTGATTCGAGTCAGGTTCCTCCAGAAAAGCGTGAAACTGTTTTCTTTGTAGAGCTCAAATGGAACAAGTAATTTTCACGGAATTATCCATAACCCCTTTCATATTCAGCATTTGGTAATGCTCTACATTAACTGCACTTTCATAATGCATTCATTATGCATTCATAGAACATTCATAAGAAGCATGTAAGTATAGCTTAGCATCCTAACTTACCAAACATTATGTGATTATACGATTATTATCATAATGTTCATTATTAGTGTATAGTAAAGCTGTTAAGGCATGTTATAATGTTAAGGAATACGTACATGCTGCTTATGAATGTTCTATGATTGCATTATAAAGGCATTATGAGGTGCAGTAAATGTAAAGCCTTAACCAGCATTTTTGCATATAGTGTTTGCTGGCGAATTATGCAGCAATAATTGAAAAAGTTGGGAAATGTGTCCTTCTCTTTGCATTTGGCTATGAATCTGGTGGAATGACCCACCATCGCAAATGCCTTGTCAATGGTGTTTGACATTAATTTAAACATTGATAACTGTGTATTCTCAACAAAGTCCTTATGTCTGAAAAATGTCTTCACCCTGATGATGTTCTTTCATTGGTAATATTGTTAGCCGTTGCTCTGTTGCTGCTCAGCCGCTATTACCTCACAATGCCGTGTCACAGTGCTTCTCAATAGCTGAACGGATTTAATAGCAGACGCTTTAATAGCAGACGCTATTTCAGGTTTGTTCTTAAAATTCCGAAACAATGAGTCTGTGGCCTCAACAAATGCCTATTTAATCACTTCTCCATCTTGGAAGGATATTTTAAGTTTAACTGTAATATAACTGACCCAGAATGATGCTACCCTGGTTGCCTCTGCTTCCGAGTGACTGTTAACCAATCAATTGAGATTTCAGTTCTCTCACCCTTTTTCTTCCTAAGCTCACTTTCTGGAGAGTAATCATCATCATAGTTTTGTGTTGATAAGTGCCTCTCCACATTCCGCCGTTTCGGAATGCCAATGCTCATTTGGCAGATCAAACAGACACATTTAGAATAAGTCTACCTCCCACTCTGTATGGAAGTGGTAAGTTTCAGCTTCTTACTTTCTTCCCACACTCATTTTTCATTTATTTAAATGTATGTGAAATCAAATGTAGCAAGTTAGCAGTGATGAGACTGCTACTGATTGCCTACTTTTCATGAAACATTAATTTATAGTCTGGTTTTTGTTAGGTATAGTAAATTCAGAGGTCACAGACTGGCCACATTTAATGTCAATCAAGCACTGACAATCAAATCAACTGTCAGGTAGCTGTCATAAAAGGAGGAGTTACGAGGTGGGAAGAATCTGATATTAAGCAGATGCAGTTTTTTGAAAGGTCATGAGATCTACTAGCATGACCGTTATGATTGACTGGTCAATCACAATCAGCGTATTGGGTATCACTCACACTGAGTCTCTCAAGCAAAGTAAAAGAACGGGCAGCTTCTGGAAGATTTTTCACAGTCCACAGTAACAAGGTGTAAACTTATGAGAGCAGCTCCACCATAATCTTGGCCAACCAGATTCTCTCACTATTTCAGTCCATTCTTCTTAAGACAAGAAATTCATCCATCCGTGAAACCAGCTGCATCTATGTGCTCTGCCTCTTTGGTTCTTAATAAAGCTCTGTTGTACATCATCATCATGTATAGGTAAATACCTTATACCTTAGGACAATTGACATCTGCTGTTTTTTCCATCTTTTGTCTCATCTACTATTATAGAAAAATGCATACTGTCTTTAACTTCTTTCATAATTTCCTCACCTAGTATTCTTGCTGAACATTCTAAAATTTCGTTTTGAATGATATTACTGCCGTATTTTACATTTCTAGGACCTTGCGACAATCTTCTTTTTGGGAAGGGATTATGTTTACTAAGAAGCTATAATATATCTGGACAAAAGTACTGGGATGCACCTCGTAATCATTGAATTCTGGTGTTTCATTCAGACCTATTGCCACAGGTGTATAAAGTGAAGCACCTAACCATGCAGTCAGGTTTACAAACATTGCGAAAGATTGGGTCATTCAGAAGAGCTCAGTGAATTCAAGGGTGGTACTGTCATAGGATGCCACGTTTGCAGTAAGACATTGTGTGTTTCTTCCCTGCTAGATATTCCACAGTCATTTGTGTGGAAGTAAAAAACCTCTACTCATTTTTCCTTATTTAAGTTCTGCTTGGCACCAGGCATGAAAGTAAGGTTACCTGACACAAGAGTATTATTGCTTGACTTGGTATTATTGCAACTTGGAAACTTTTAGGGACATCAGAGTGGGGTCGCCTAGTGCAGAGGGGCATCAGTGACAATGGCATTCACAAATAGTGTCTATAAGGAATCTATATCCAGTTATGAAATGTCCACCCTAAAACTACTAATATTAAATATCTTGTCTTTTAATGTAATAGCTTTTAATTTGTCAACATTTGTCCTACGTGATTCCAGTAGAGAGGTAAAAATTCTTTAAAAACATATAAAACAATATTATATATATTTTCACATCTTAATTTAATTGTCTATGTCATGTAACACAAAATTTTGTATATTTGCTGTAAAATCCATTGTTTTACTGAACTACGTCATTCATTATACTGCCAGTGCATATTATTCCAGTAACTGAATGTACTCAGAATTGAACTGTAGATCCTTTATTGTCATTAAAAGCATTAAAAATATTTAGGAGTGTAAGGCTGTTGACCCCATAGAACTCTGTGACCCTGGACTTCTCTGGGCCTGCGCTGTCTCATTCAGGGGGAAACTGTCAACTTGGTTCCGACCAGGCAGGGCAAAGGTCATCGGACCATCCTATCAGTAATCCCACCTCAACCCCCACTGTGCAAGAATGAGCCCACAGGCAGACCGTCTCGGGCTCACTGATCATAAACCCACCTTGCCCCCCCTCCTTCCTTGCTCCAATTCCCATGCCCCTGTTTTAGGTCCCTAAAGGTCACACACAAAACCAAAATGGGGAAATCATTATCTGATGTTCAAGTCATTGATATTCAGACTCATGCTTGGTCTCATTTGAATGGTCTCTCTGTGACGGATATAATGGTCTCAGTCTTAAACCAATATATCATATTATGAAAATTTAAAGAATTAGAGAAATCTTGCCTTGTTTCAAGCCTCTGCCGCTCTGTGAACAAAGGGCCCTAATGACCCCACCATTAACATACCGACTGACTATCAGCTTGAAAACTTATCTGTCCAATCACTTATCTGTATACCCTGAAGGCGATCACAAAGATATCACAAACCTGTAGTAAAACCAATATCTCTAAGTAAAACAATAACCATAACATCTGCTCAGACTGGTGTATCACTATCTTCAAACAAAACCCATTGCTTTGTTTGTTAGTTAAGGAAGGGTCCACAAGACAGTAAGGGGGACATTGTAAGTAACACCCACATGGTGAGTGTGATTAGCATATTCACCATGTATAACCTTTACTGAGAAGACACTCTGTAGCCAGAACCCTCACATAGTGCTGCACAATTAGCATCCATAGTCAGAACGACCATGTGCACCTTTTGCTGGAGTATATCTCACTTTGTTTTTGTTGTCTTGCATGTGAATAATGTAGTTATGTTGGTCCCTGTGTCATGGATGTGTGTTGCTTTACCCAGCAAATAAACTATGTTTTGCTTGCTTCTTGGTTGTCTGAACATGCTAATTGATAAATTTCTGGTTAGAAATGAAACACGGCATTTCTAGATTTGGTTATACAGGGAGAGTGGTTGCATTATACTAGACAATGGTAAATGGCTATAAGGCAATTCAGTTGAGTCTCTCAGACATATTACTGCACCGTCGGTCCCTGAACTAACTAATCAGCTCTGTTGATTCTTGCCTATCATCCTCTGAGTTGTTAGCTAGATATATCGACTTCAGGCAGTTCAGAGCTGAGGTGTCCAGACCGACTGTTTTGCTGTGCAGCCCCTGAGTTGTATCACCTATGTGATGTCAATTCTAGTCCTAGTCTGTTTTCGGTCTTGGTCTCACCTTAGTGTGTCTTGGTAACTTCAAGTCTTGGCAGCGTCTTGGTCTTGATACCAGACAGCAATGTCTTGGTTTCGGTTTAGTTGTTCTTGACTACAACATTAGTAAATACACGTAAAATTAGACTGAGATAATTTCTCTGAAGTGCCTGATAGCTAGAACATAACATTTACACTTCAGTTGTGACTTGCAATTTTATACTTGCAATTGTAATTTATACTGTTATTTTTATCTGTTATTTTTTGTATACATTCTTATTATGGTGGGTGTATGGTGTAAATTTTAATTTTTTGAAAAAAAATCCCTACAACAAACTTAAAATATAATACATAGTCAATTTTTGAAGTTAAACAAAGCTGTTCCTTTTATATTTAATGGTTTTCCATTTGAGGAATTTGTAAAAAAAACTGCAGTGCATGATGGGTAGGATCTAAAGGCTGCCTAACATCCTCATCCATCTGATGACATACATCAAGACTAGGATGGTGCATACCTGGTTGCAGTTGTTGGTCCAGAAAGTAATTCAATTTCGCCATGTAGGCTACGCTCTTAAAAATAGCTTTTTGTTGGATATAGCCCGATTATATGCTGTGGGCCTTTTAATTTGTTTGTTTGCAATTTCGCCAGGTAGGCTACCTTCTTTAAACTGTGTTTTGTTAGACTACATATTTCGGGATGTTTATTGTAGTTTTTGTAAATATGTATATAGTTTAACGTAACCCAGCCACTTAACGGAGCAAGCCAGCTCAACTAGGTGTCGGTCCCAAGCCCGGATTAATGGGGAGGGTTGGCGTCAAGAAATAAAGAGACTGTATCTTCACTGCATCACTGATGTTAAAATGTGGGAAATATGTGATTGTATAAATAAATGCGTTAAAGTAGGTTAATGATTCTGTGCTGTCTAAATTGTATAAGAAATTTCTAGGCAGAGCCAAACAAATCTCCTCCTGTCTGAAAAGGCGTAGAAAACACAATTTAGCCACTAAAACGTTACAGTTTTTGTGAGGGACAGTCGAATTCTCTCGTTAAGTTTTTTGCGATCCTGCACTTACACTTTAAAACTCATTTCAGCGCCGCCACTTACACGTGTGCATGCGTGCGTGGGGGGGGGGAGAGGGGGCCCGATCGGTGTTTTGCCCTGGGGCCTTGTGTGCAGTTGTTCCCCCACTGGCACTGTTCTCTTCTTCACAGAGACCTGGCTGCGACAATCACTTGTAGACTTACCTGTTTCTCTGCTGAGATTCACCTTATTCCAAGCCAACTGGTCAGGTAAACTATCAATTACAATGCAATGGTGGCCAAATGTGCTTCATGGTGAACTAACTGTGGTGAATCAGGTTAATATACTGGATAGTCACTGTCTGACCTGAACGGCATGATGGAAGGAACGACCCCAGTGCAGTGTGGTAACAATGAGGAGTTTATTAGCAACAGATCAGGAAACATAAAGGGATTGTGCAGGGTTACACAAAGGCAGGAGGATAACAAGAACCAATAAGGCTCAGCTAAACATGATGAAAAACTAACACCAACAAGTGTGGGAAATGCAGGCAGAAAACACAGGTAAAGAACAGGATCAGGGAACACGCTGGGACAAAACACAGTGCAGCACATACAGGAACCAAGAAGGAAACACAGTAACAGAAGAGCAAACACAATGACCAACTGAGAAACAAGGGCAAGAGTAGGCACATATCTACCCAAATCAAGGGTATGATAAGCAATAGATGTGGGCCATTACTAATTATGCATAAAGGACTAGGAGCTACTGGGAAGGTAATGAACAAATTAAGGTAATTACAAGGGCTTGAACACTAGGAGAAACTAAAGAATATATGTGAAACAGAACATAACTAGAGAGCTCGACATGGGCAGTAAGATACAAAAGAAGAAACCTGTACAAGAACATAATTAACATGGAGCAAAAACAAAACTGAACACTAAGAGATGGCCTCTAGGTAGCTGCAGAACCCAAGGCAGTAGGGATACATGGTTCAGAGCCCCACACTCAGCCCATTCAGCAGCACTGGGAGCACAGTGGAGACAGTATAGACCTGAGAAACAATGAGAGATAGGATGGCCAGCGATAGCTCCTGGTCAAACAGGGAGATGACTGACTGAACGGGGCAAGACAGGAACTAATCCTGGCATTCAGTGACATCAAATGTGTTTTTATAAACTGAAAACCTTTCTGTTTTCCAGCAAGTTTGTGTCTGTTGTGCTAAGCAGTACCTAGCATCCATTGTATGCTAACATGGTGATATCTGAACTAGGTCAACATAAATCCTCATTATAACGATCTCGTCCCCATTCCACAATCATGGGATATGGGATAATTATGGGATAATTCTGTTCCCTGGATGGGCAATACAACATTTTTTGAAGGGGTCCAGCAAAGGAAAGAAAGGGCAGAAGATGCAAAAAACCTTAAAATGATCAGCAATTACAGAGAACAGGGTCTTGGGATGTCTGTTGTGCTCCAACAGAGAAATTATTTCTGTAACACTCTCTATGAATGCCATGCCTGTAAGAACGTATCATTATATTTGTAATATATTAAACTGCATTCATAAACCATTATAAACATGGCTATATTTATAAAAAGGCATAGCACTTTATATCCATGTCTATTATGCATTATGAATGCTTTATGAAGCTCTCATCTATAATGCACTATGAATACCTTCATAATGCAGTACAAAGCTTACAGTACTGGAAACACTTAAGGCCATGTTTTTAGTAATTTATAGACACATTCATAATGCATTATGCTGCATTCATGAAGCATTATAAACATGGCTATAAATGTTAATAAAAGGCATAACACATAGCCATGTTTCTTATGCATTACGACAACCTTATGGAGATCTCATCTATAGTGCACTGCAGATACCTTTATAATGCGGTATAAAGCATCCTTAATGCTTATACCAGCCGTTATAATGCATTATGAAGGTATGTATAATGCAGTATAGTTTCAAGTAAAGTGTTAAAATAATTTCCACAGTGTTTTGTTTGCAAATGCAAAAATAGTCTTTAGAATTTATTTCATTGAAATTATTGAGAGCCTGTTGGGTGGTTTAATTTAAGGCTTAATTTGCTTTTGTAGCAGCTCTAATCTTCCTTCAGGAAATTCCTTCAGGAGGTAAATTTCAGTTAATCTGGTTTAATAGGGCATAGTGTAGCACTAGACTTACTTTCTAAAATCTATAATCTTCCATTTCACATATTTTATGCAACCAGGACTTTCTCACTTTTAATAAATGTTTTATGTTCTTTTGATTTTAAATTTTAATTTTCATATTTTATGTCCATTTAACTGTATGCTGTATACTTCTCATTTTATTTTCTGTAAAGCACTTTGAATGACCTTTGTGCCTAAAAATGTGCTAAACAAATGAACGTGACTTGATTTGACTTTTACTGTGTAACACCTTTTCAAAACTGGAAAAAAACCAGTGCAACTGAATGATGTAAGGAACAAACTCCAACAATGTAAAAAAATAAAAACCATTAAGGGAAATTGGCAATCATTGCAAGCAACACCATTCTTTTGCATTTCTGAGGATGCCATGGGGGTGGGGCTCGGTTGTCCCCATGGCACACTATCATCTGTACCTGTTTTATGGGGTCCTCCGGGGACTGGCAGCAGGATGTCCCTTCAGTTCTTCAGGATCAGACACTGTCCCGCACGTTGTCCACCTGGATATGAAATTAACACGAGCTAAGGCTGGGACATGCTGAACTATCTTAAGGGCTCCACACTCAACAAACTAGAATGAAAAATGTCTCAGCAAGACTTCTCATTGAGAAAAGCCTGTATAAAGGTCTACTGCAACAGCGGCTCTCGAACCCCTACAATAGTGCATCAGTGGAAACCATACAGCACATCACAGATTACCTAGAGAGGATCCTGATTCCCTATTGGTGTGCCCACTCACCTCAGGTCTCGAGTAACTATGGGAACCAGCCATATGTAATGACAGCAAATGAGTTATAAATGGGTTGATCAAGCTTCAAAATGAATGACGACAGAAACACAAACGTAGTCCTTAATGACAGCTGAACTTTTGAAAAAAATGATAAATATTCAATTAAATGTTGTTTCTGCTCTATATGAATAAGCATATTGTCATGAACAAGACAGTATAATTAATGGAAAGTTTCATGCTGAAAATTTCATGGATACTGATAACTGATATATTTTTTGTCTAGTATTACTGATGTTGATAACCAGCTGGTATTGATTAGCTGGCTGTGTATAACTTTCAGACCTCTTCTGAGTACAGTTTATGGGATTGTCCATTGTTATAAAATAAAATGCTGTGCAATACGGGGTGCAACTTGTCCTGAATTTTATCGGACCGCACAATCCATCCCCCCTCCCCCTGCAAATTTTATTGTTAGGGACCAGGGGGGGGGGGGGGGGGGGACAGCCCATATTTCTTCACTATATTCTATCAGTCCGTTCAGTCTGTCTTGCCTGTTTATGTCACAACTAAGGGGAAGGTAAATATTTACTGCTTAATCTAAGGACTAAAACAACAGTTCATTCCCACAGGTACAAGAGCTGCACAGCTAGTGGTTTAGAAACTAAATCTGATATATTATAGGGTCATATACCTTGCGGGGGGGGGGGGGGGGGGGGTATTATCAGTAATGTACGGCTAATTGTACCAGTTGTACACTTACAAAAGTTGTATAAAGAAGCTGCCTTCTAATAATCTAAACACGGGGACAGCAGCCAGTCGACCCCCTACGGCTTTACTCATTGCGGTTTCGATATACATCGTGGGGTACACATACAAAATTAAATGTTTTTTTTTTGCTAGTTTTGCAAAAGCCACAGATGACAATGAAAAGTGTAGCAGCTCATAAATGCATAAAATATGCATATTGTGCTGGTTTGGAAGACTCCAAGAGTGATTACTGCAACCTCTGTGGTTATATATATATATTGTTTTGCCCTAAACTGTACTAAAATCTGAAATGCTTTGCATCACTCACTACCAGGACCAAAAATTCTTCCAGTGCATTTCCAGATTATGGGAGGTCTGTGTCGCTAACCCCTGGGATGTGGGAGGGTCGACTATACATCAGATATGACTCATTCATTTACATTAATTGTACGCATTAATAGACCATGTCTTTTCAACAGCACAAACTGCCAGTCTTTATAACGGCGTATGTAAACTTCTGGCCTCAACTGTAAGTACCACAACTTTAAGAAGATTACCTCTAATTTAAGGGGTGTTAGATACTGACACAGAAGTTTTTGAGAGCCCCAATATGTGTGTAATAAACCCCCAAAGGTTATTAAAGATGGACTCGTGGACATACACAATTTCTTTTGATTAGATCGATATATTTGACTTGATTTATTTTCTATGTACATCATGTGTAGAGTAGCCTGTAAGGCTCTTTCTATCCACTTGAATACTGAAGCCTGTAAATAACTGTATGTGACCAGAGTTGGCGCTAGAGATTTTGGGCCCCGTGAATGCATATCATATTGGGTTCCCAACTCAGAACAATCCAATTATGTTCCAAATATTTTAGGGCCCCTGTCACTCAGGGCCCTTGGAATCATCCTATTTCCCCCTCTCCCACCTTTTACGCTGCCCCCACATGTGAGTCTATCGTACATTTTATGCAACTTGCAGTCCATTTTAAAATTATAAATTGAAGCGCGCTTGTTAATTTTCTCCAAGTAGTTCTCAAACGTACCACAGTGTGGTGCAATTGTTCATCTTAAAAACGACGGTAGGCAGTGACCTATAAGCGATCAAGCATCACAAAAACACGACAGCCACTATAATCGCCACCTGTAAATAAAAGTTTATTTAATATAACAGTCACTGCCATTTGTGGAACAATAAAATTATTGATAACCATGAGACACCTCCTTGCACAGTACATACAGTACATACCTGTAGCTATGTCTTTATTAAGAATTGTTTCAATTAAGATAAACCTGGAAACTACAGGTCAAAACGTGTGTAGACATATTTAATTCATTTTTTTTTATCTGAGCAGTGACTTATAGTGAAATTAAAATGGACCACAAACAATAAATTCAGGAACAACATTATTTAAAACAGCTTAATTTTGGGGTTCATATGTCTTACTATGAAAAGCTCGTGCAGTCTTCCTGAACGATGGATTATCAGTTTGTTGGCTGATACTTAGTTGCACAGGGTTTCTCCAGGTTGCGATTCAGCCTGCGAAGAAGTTCCAGTGTCGTTTGAAATCTGGTGATATACAACTTGTTTAATGGAAGTGCTTTCCTTCCAGGACATTCATCTTGGTTCTTTGTGACCACTTTGGTAGATTGATGCCCACAAGCAGTAGGTGATATTCTCCAGTTCAGAACAGTGGTACTTTGTCACCACGAAGCTCAAAACCCCAAGTCTATGCAGCACACTTTAAGATTATTGTGCAAATCATCAAATATACCATACGAGGGGCATTGTTTTAGGTCCAAACTTTGTAAAAACTGTGATCAACAATCATTTTTTTTGGGTGACGTTGTTGACTTGGTAGCTTGAAAATCCATATAACAACCAAACAATGAATCTCTATGTAAAACATATTGCATATTTTGACCTATTAAATTCAGCACTAAATGTAACCACATCAGGGTCATCTGTCTGAGTACTGCACGTAATACTCGCTCACAATGTCCTAGTCACAAATGTAACCCCTATTTTAGTATCACATTCATCAAGCGACATACAGAGAATGATAAACTAACCAGTACAACTACTCTCAAATAATAAGATCTCATGATGCAGCACTATCCATCGTGTCTGCAAAACTATCCAGACAAGTTTCAAACGGATTACATGTTAGATATTTATCTCATTTTACAGCTATTACGATATTGTGTAGGAAAACCAGTAAGTATTGACACATTCCAAATATCCATATACTTGTGATAAATATGCAAAATCCTTCATCTGCTTAGATCAGTGTTTCCCATTCTGGTTGTTGGGATCCCACAGACAGTCTGGCTGGGAACTGAGAGGGAGCAAAAACGTGGACCGTCTGCGGGCTCCCGAGGACTGGATAGGGAAACATTGGCTTAGATGTTTGAGTATGCCTCTTACTCAATGCAATCAAATGCTTTGTCAGGGTTCTCATTTGTTGATGTACCAGAACATGTGGATGATGAATCAGCACACAGCTTTTACTAATTTTGACCCTAAAGATTTCTAACACAGTTTGTAAAATATAGACATACCAGTAATGTCCTATCTGCAGCAGCACAAATGAAACAAATGTATTGGTAATAAGGAGGTTTGTGTGGACAGATGCATTGCGGACCTCACCTATATACACGATGGCATAAGTGCCATGTACTGTAAACCCCTTTATGTATTTTACACTTTTAAAATAAATTTTCTCCTTCTTATCTGTAGAAAACTCTTTCCTACTTTTCATGACTGATAAGTATTATTGAAAACATTTCATAATATTCACCTTTTATTACAAACAAATTGATACATAAAATATTTAGTCTTACAGAATTACATGGGAATTCTGGGGTTCACATGACATCTGGACCAGATGTTGATTGAACATGTTGTTGGTCCCCAAGTAGTTGCACTGGGCACTAGGGCACAGAATTAGTACATTTGTAGAAAAATAAATGAACTAACTCACTGGCTGCATCTTCTACCTGAATCTTTTCTGCACTTGTCTCTCTGCATCTGAGTGCCTTTGGGCATAAGATATGAACCGTTTCCATGGTTGTAACCTTGTCTAGGAGAAGCCCACCCCCGTCGTAAATGGACTCCCATGGGATTATGGGATCATATGCACATGGATTTATATGGGCAAATGCGACATTTAAAACGTTAACATTAACATAAGCATTTGAATACCCTCAACAAGTAGAGCATTGCGCTACCAACCTAAAGCTTGTGGGTTTAAATCCGAGGGAGCACACATTAATTGTAGCTCTCCTCTTAGTCGCTTTGGATAAAAGCATCAGACACATGAAGTTAAATGTATCTAAATCACTTGTGTGATTACACAAACTGTACTGCAAGATGTGCAACCTTTTAGATTTTCAACTAAATTAAAATATGATAACAAATAAGGCATTGTCTACCAAAGACTACTACAATATACTTGGTCATTCATGTTGGAACTCCAAACAAAATTGTGCTACCGCGTTGTAAGTCCCACCCACTTTTCGGAAAGTGATGCCAAAACCAGTGAATTCTATCAAACAAACATGCTGAGTACTAATTTCAAGTACATCTATGTATTAATTACAGTCCTTAATAAAGTTGATTACCCACGTGTGCTTCCCTGATCGTCCCTAGCTGTGTCCGATTATTTTGATCAGTCTTGTCCATTTAAGTCCTAATCTTGCTTGTATCCCTTGTCCGTCATTGTGGTTTGGTGATGTTTGTTGGCTTTAGATGTTCCCTGCTCCCAGTTCCCGCAATAAACCCCGTAGTTTGCCCTTATTTCCACCTGTGTGCCTGTTCCTTGCACGCCTGCCTCGCACGTGTCCTTAATAAACTCACAGGAAAAATAAAAAAGTAAAATCCCTTAAGGCATGGTCCTTATAAAATGAAAAAAATCCATAAACACCTCACTTGTATATTTATTTTCTGTGTAAACTTGTTTCTGACCGACTGGCTCCTGATGCTACTGTATGTGCAGAATAGTTTTTGTGGACAACCTCTGCAGCTTGGATCATTAACTGTACATAGTGAATATCAAGAAATATATCAGTGGAGAAAGACGCCATACATCTCTCTCTTACATGCTCACAAAACACAACTTCTTCATCAAAGGGTGTGTCAAGGCCTACACAAGTAACCTTGGTGTTAGTTACTCTGAGAGGAGGGAGATGCACCCTGAAAGCAGAAAGTGCTTAAGCTGTGCGATGTGTATTTGTCAGGATACTTATTATTAATTTTTCATTCTGCACTGTTGGCCATGTAGCATGTTAATGTTTTTCATATTGATCAGGTTGCGACTGTTAATCTGGAGTTGGAGTATAGAAGGATCATGCTGGGTTAATCTCTGTTTTACTTTATGAAACCTTACTCAAAGTCATCATGAAGAATGCTTCTTAAAAATGTGTTTTTTTTGTAGATTAAAAACATTGATGAATGTGAACTGACTTAAGGAAAATTGCAGAATTGATCATATAAAGTGAACAAAATAAAACAATTTAAATGTGTGAAGTTTCTGGGAATCTTCTGGACCTTTCTGAGGTCGACACAGCAGCTGACTCTCCGGAAGGAGCACGGCGCATGTGGTGCTGGCTGGTCTGAGACAGCTAACAGGCACGTTTATGGGGAATGGAAGTGCAGTTGCTGAACTGCAGTATCTTTGGAAGACTTGAAAGGAAAACCCTAAATTACACTGAATGAGTTATTGTGCTCAATGCGTGGAAGCTGCTGCGCGGGGAGAAACAGCCTCAGGCGTGAGCAGAATGTCTGTACACTGGATTCCAATTAGTCTCATAAAAGGTAAAGCAAGGGTGGGAGGGCAACTGCTAGTGCAATCATAAGAAAACAAATTGTACTGTTGAGGCTGCCTGACTTTTTTTTTGAGGGGGGGTGGGGGGTGCAATCAAGGAAGCCAACAGGACCTTACAATTCTTTGCTTATACCTATGTTGGTACAACCTGGCACTCAGGAAAAGGTTACTTCAGTGTGGAGGCTCTTATGGACACATGAGATGTGATGTGAAAAGTTCCAGCACAGAGCAAAGGCAGTTCGCACGTTTCCTCCGAGACTCAGCCGTTTCCTCCCTCGTGACTCGCATAAAGCACCTTAAGAATGAGATGACAAGTCGCTTGGGAATATTATTCTGTAGCCATTTGTGTCTCGAAGCCCTTGTGAAGAGGAGCCTACTGATATCCAGCCTCAGCTTCTGCTGGAAGGGTGCTGGGTGATCAGAGTGGCCTGTCTCAACAGGCATGTACAGGGCTTCAAGTTTGTAGTCAGTCTATCGTGTGTCTGGGCTGAGGCTCTCAGAGTGAGGTCTCCAAGCAGCAGGAGCCCCGTCGGATATAGTAACGCCGCACCTCCCCCGACTCTCGGCAGCCTTCGGGTCGGTGGACGATCAAGACGGGGAAGAAGTGAGCGTCCCGATACGTGGGTGGGCTTTCGTTAAGTGCCAGTTGGCTGGAGTAGGAGCGGCAGCACTGCTCATCCAGGCAGCAGCGGTCCGTCAGCGTGCTGCTGCGGCTCCTCCAGACGCCCATGGTGCGCCGCGAGCCATACATGCGGCAGAGTGAGAAGCGAGACGTGTCCAGGGAGAGCCGGGAGTGGAAGGCATGCCGGGAGAAGATGGAGGAGCAGCTGGAACTGAGGGTGGCTCTCCGGGGCCTGTCCTGGAGGCGGCAACAGTGCTCGCAGTCTTGGATCAGCGTCCCATAGCTGCGTGCCACGTAACTTTCACGCAAGTAGCAATTGGAAGACCTGGTCTCCCCTGAACCAGAGCCACCTAAATTCATCAGCATGGCCTCGGAATAGCTGGGGATCAGCTGGCGATTGGACCGGATGTGCCACTCCAGCTCGGTGCTGTCCGCTGTCTCCACTCGTGGGAGGCTGTAGCCGCCATTGTGCAAAGGGCCATCATCGCCCGATGGGGAGGGACTGCTATTGCTGTACTCTAGCCCAAAGAGCTTCTCCACATGGTAGTGCACGTAGGCCGTGCGGTACTCAATGAGGACCCGCAGAGGCCAAGACAGCATGAGCAGGGCGGCCAGCCAGAAGGCCACCTGCGAGGTGTACCACGGCAGGCGGTCCGGGTCCACATACGCGATCAGGTGCTCCTTGAAGTCGACATTCTTCAGCTGCATGCCCTCACGAGCCTCCATGTAGTCATCTAAGCCCTCAATTTCGGAGAAGAACCGGGCCCGTTGGCTGAGGTAGGCGTTCTCAGGTCCAGTGCCGGCAAAACTGAAGCACTTTGTGAAGCGCAGCCGGGTGGCGGGTTGGCTCTCCAGTCCCCGCAGGTCCCTCGAGACGTCCTTGACCCCGCAGCGGCTGTAGTCAAACTCGCCCTCAGCCACATGTGTGTTGACCCGCTCGTGGTAGACCTGCGTGGTGGTGTAGGCGTCCCCATTGCGGTAGCGGGTCACTTGCCGGGTCCTGCGCACAAAATGGTAACTGATGGCCTTCCACCAGACGCAAGGGCGTGCCCGGCGCATGCGAAGCACCCTCTCGTACACGCTGTCCACGTTGGCTTTGCATTGCAGCTCGCTACGTGCCCGGCAGTGCCAGCACTCCACCAGGTAGACGGCGTAGAGCATGAGCAGGAAGGCCAGGGGGATGTAAACGTAGCCGTCGGAGCAGGGGCTGTCGTGGTATATCATCGAGCGGCTGCCCATGCCGCCGCCGCGCACTGAGGTGAGGGACGCCGTCAGGGACGAGGTCGCCACGGAGTCGAAGCTCAGCTTGGTGACACGGGTCAGCTGGCACCAGGCCACGGCACCCAGGCAGCCGTACATGAGCAGCGACAGCAGCAGGCAGCGCCAGTGGGATTCGCGGCACATGGAGGCGCTGAGGGACTGCTTCACGGGCCACTGCTGTGGGGATACAAAGAAAGATTGAACGGAGGGGGGGGGGGGTGCTTATACCAGTGTACTCCACCAGATTGCTGTAAGTGACAAACAAGAACAGTTAAACCAGTTCTTCTGTGGGGGCTCAAGGAGTGATTTAATGAACCCGGTAAAAGTGATGTGGCTGCAGTGCTCTTCACAATCCCAAGTGCTTTAATGCACTTATAGTAATTACATCTCCCCCTCTAGTTTGGGCACGCTGACACGCTATTAACATTTATGCTGTGAAATCTCGAACGACCTGATAAACTGCAGGGCTTGCAGCTCACTATTTAATGCGCATAATACCTCACATACGTCACACGGTACGAGACCTAAAGTAGCGGCTTTTTATCCCTCTCATTTATCCCGTATTTAAGAGGCAAATGTTACTGTATTCAGAGAGGGTTCATCAGTGGTGGCTCAGTGGGTAATGCTGTGGCCTCAGAGCCGCGGGGATGCGGACTTGTTTTCCTTAACCTGCTCGGTGTGTGTCTGTGTGTATGTCTATGTGTTACATATGTAATACATTCTGGGGACCAAATGTCCCCACAATGTGATAAAAACCTGTTATTTTTGGGGACATTTTTTCAGTTCCCCCAAGGGGAAACTCAATTTTATAAAAGTCTGTGACTACATTAAACAACTAAAAATACCAAAAGTCTTGCATGTTGTTTAGTTATTTAAAGTTAGGATTGGGTAGGGGTTAGGGTTATTATAGTTTGGATTAGGGTTATGCTCATAGAAATGAGAGTCCCCACAGTGATTGGAATAAATTAACTGTGTGTGTTTGTGTGTGTCTGCATTCTCTCCACACACTCTTTCCAGTTTCTTCTCACTACCACACAAATCATGTGGTCAAGTGGATGGCAGTGTCTAAATGGCTCATATTGCGTGGAAGAGCAGGTGGCTGGTGACAGCCTGTCACTCTATACAGGGTGTCCACTGCTTAGTGTCCCCTGTCACTCTATACAGGGTGTCCCCTGACTAGTGTCCCCTGTCACTCTATACAGGGTGTCCCCTGCCTAGTGTCCCCTGTCACTCTATACAGGGTGTCCCCTGACTAGTGTCCCCTGTCACTCTATACAGGGTGTCCTCTGCCTAGTGTCCCCTGTCACTCTATACAGGGTGTCCACTGCTTAGTGTCCCCTGTCACTCTATACAGGGTGTCCCCTGCCTAGTTTCCCCTGTCACTCTATACAGGGTGTCCCCTGACTAGTGTCCCCTGTCACTCTATACAGGGTGTCCCCTGACTAGTCTCCCCTGTCACTCAGTACAGGGTGTCCCCTGCCTAGTGTCCCCTGTCACTCTATACAGGGTGTCCCCTGACTAGTGTCCCCTGTCACTCTATACAGGGTGTCCCCTGACTAGTCTCCCCTGTCACTCAGTACAGGGTGTCCCCTGCCTAGTGTCCCCTGTCACTCAGTACAGGGTGTCCCCTGCCTAGTGTCCCCTGTCACTCAGTACAGGGTGTCCCCTGCCTAGTGTCCCCTGTCACTCTATACAGGGTGTCCTCTGCCTAGTGTCCCCTGTCACTCAGTACAGGGTGTCCCCTGCCTAGTGTCCCCTGTCACTCTATACAGGGTGTCCCCTGCCTAGTGTCCCCTGTCACTCAGTACAGGGTGTCCCCTGACTAGTGTCCCCTGTCACTCAGTACAGGGTGTCCCCTGACTAGTGTCCCCTGTCACTCTATACAGGGTGTCCACTGCTTAGTGTCCCCTGTCACTCTATACAGGGTGTCCCCTGACTAGTGTCCCCTGTCACTCAGTACAGGGTGTCCCCTGCCTAGTGTCCCCTGTCACTCTATACAGGGTGTCCTCTGACTAGTGTCCCCTGTCACTCAGTACAGGGTGTCCCCTGACTAGTGTCCCCTGTCACTCTATACAGGGTGTCCCCTGACTAGTGTCCCCTGTCACTCAGTACAGGGTGTCCCCTGCCTAGTGTCCCCTGTCACTCTATACAGGGTGTCCTCTGACTAGTGTCCCCTGTCACTCAGTACAGGGTGTCCCCTGACTAGTGTCCCCTGTCACTCTATACAGGGTGTCCCCTGACTAGTGTCCCCTGTCACTCTATACAGGGTGTCCCCTGACTAGTGTCCCCTGTCACTCTATACAGGGTGTCCACTGCTTAGTGTCCCCTGTCACTCTATACAGGGTGTCCCCTGACTAGTGTCCCCTGTCACTCAGTACAGGGTGTCCCCTGCCTAGTGTCCCCTGTCACTCTATACAGGGTGTCCTCTGACTAGTGTCCCCTGTCACTCTATACAGGGTGTCCCCTGACTAGTGTCCCCTGTCACTCTATACAGGGTGTCCCCTGACTAGTGTCCCCTGTCACTCTATACAGGGTGTCCCCTGCCTAGTGTCCCCTGTCACTCTATACAGGGTGTCCCCTGACTAGTGTCCCCTGTCACTCTATACAGGGTGTCCCCTGCCTAGTGTCCCCTGTCACTCTATACAGGGTGTCCCCTGACTAGTGTCCCCTGTCACTCTATACAGGGTGTCCCCTGACTAGTCTCCCCTGTCACTCTATACAGGGTGTCCTCTGCCTAGTGTCCCCTGTCACTCAGTACAGGGTGTCCCCTGACTAGTGTCCCCTGTCACTCTATACAGGGTGTCCCCTGACTAGTGTCCCCTGTCACTCAGTACAGGGTGTCCCCTGCCTAGTGTCCCCTGTCACTCTATACAGGGTGTCCCCTGACTAGTGTCCCCTGTCACTCTATACAGGGTGTCCCCTGCCTAGTGTCCCCTGTCACTCTATACAGGGTGTCCTCTGCCTAGTGTCCTGTGATAGTGTGTGACCCTGTACTGTAAGCAACTATGGAAGATGGATGCTTTAAACAATGAAAACACGTGTCAAACAGAGAAGCACTTTCTGTAACAGATCCTCCCCTCACTTTCAGGTTAATTAGCAATGTCAAAGCAAAGAGGTTCCAAACAGCACGTGACAGACCGCTTCTCTAAGCCCCCCACAATTCCCAGACATTAATTAGCGTAGGAAAAACACAACCTGTGATTATCAAAATCAGATCCATTGCAAAAAAAATTATTCCTATTTAGCTGGAATCCTAAATGGAAAAGAGGTTAAGAATAATTATAAAAACAGTATAGTTATAAAAGCAGCTCAGTTCTAAAAGGGAATTCATGAAAATAAAATTCCAGAAAACAGGAATGCACAGGAGGTTTAAAGCAGTTTTATTCCCACAGAAATACTCAAATCTGATCTAACACCAGAAAGAAGATTGTCTGCTTTTCATGCGCACATTTCTGCAGGACAAGCAATGAACCCTGTGAACGAGTCAGAGGGTCAGACTGGCCGATGACAGCATGTTTGATATTTATAGGGTTTGAAAGGCTTTTAAGGAAGAAGAGAGCGATGGTGTAATGTAAATAATTGAGAAGGCCTGTGAAAGTGAATGGTGAAATATGACTAAAAGCAAGCAGGCCAAAGCAAATTATTCCACGAAAACTGCTCACTACATTTGCCTCATAGCAGACAAGAGAGGCTGGAACTCTGCTGTCTTTTGTAAAGCATAGCGATTTAATATTAGCATCTACAATTAGCAGCACGCCCCCTTCATATCAGTGTCAGCGGGTCACCTGTTCACTTGATGTTATATAATCCATGGATCTAGCTGAAAATATATGATGTCCACCAGAGGGATTTTAAAAGAATCCAATACGACACACCTATCGAATGCAGAGATTACTGTAAAAATCGCACCAAACGTCTCAGAAACAGCACACGGCTGCAGTTTTGACTGGCAATAAATTGCTCCTTTTTTCATCCTGCAAATGACTTCACGACTATGCACAATAAGGCTATCAGCCCATGCCGGAGGCTAGTCGGGAAACTGGCAATTGCTTGGCGATACCATTAACTGCCACCAGCCCCAACCTGCTGGAGCGCGTGCCTCTGATTTGTCAGACTCTTGAACGCCACAGCACCCTGTTTAGCTTGACGAGAAACACAGGTGGATCAGGCTGGGGAGCAGATGCCGCTAACCGCTAATGGTGCTGTCAAAGCCGGCAAGCGGCACTGTCACTCTCGGGGGTTGGCTCCCGTTCGAGCTGTGGGGGGTGAATAAGCTCTGAGGCCTCACAGATGAGTGTGCAGCTTAATGACATTTTAAGTTAATGAAAATTTGGGGGGGGGGGGGGGGGGGGGGGGCACACTTTAGCCCGGCCCACTGTCTATGGTAGGTGTATAAAGCCAAACATATACTATCAATTTATATCTTATATGTAGCATTGTGATTCAAACAGGCTTTTAGGCCTGAATGCTTTAATGTGATTAGGTGATTAGGACATTTATCCTTCACCCCAGGGAGTAGGGGTAGAATCCCACTGTAGTCAGATCAATCCACGTGGAGCACCACAGCATGGAACGCCCGCTAAGTACTTCCTAAATTAGATGCAATTTTATCACATCGACATGGCTTAAAAGTATAATAATTCATTTGATTTCCTTTAAGGCTTTGTGTAAATATCAGGACAGGTGAAATATAGGGAATGAACTGGTGAAGTCACATGGTGGTACTGATGTAGAGCTAAAATATAACTGTTTATTGTATATGCATGGTAACCATAGGTAATCATAGGATACATTATAAGGATAAATTTTAAATGTAATCATGAGTCAATGACAAAGAAGAGGGTGTGGACTGACCAGGGCAGGGTGAAGCCAATTGGCAGTGCCAGTTCATTCACTTTACTTGTCTCATTATCAATCAGATAAAATTAAGTGTCCAGACCCTGACACCCTGATGTTCACACACCCCTTGCACTTTATTTTTCCAAGACCTGATTTGATTTCCTGTCTTTTTCTCTGAATCCGACGCCTGCTGTCCTCGGTCCTCCTGACTCTTGTTAAACTTCTCTAGCAAAGACAGAAAATCACAGCAGAGGACCCTCTTGCTGCTTGAGTCAAATAAGTTACAAAAATGCCAAAAATGAATTTCAGTTGCACAGCATAACTCAAGTGGTGCAGAGCAAATCCAAAGGGCAGAGGAGCCTGCAAAAGCCATTCACAGCCTGCTAACTCAGAGCAAAACAACAAGATATAAGTTGTCGTTATTTATAATTAGCCAGCGCCAGCTCCCCCATGCAAACAAAACAAACGAAAATGTGTTTTTCGCAGATGACCAGGCAGCTAATATTTACTTGTTGTACAGACTCATAGTAATGAGATTTCTAACTGCAGATTGATACAAGTTTTTACATAAAGGCTGCTTTGAAGGCTGATTCATCGTTGGGAAACCATCTAACCTGAATCAATATTTATCAATACAGGTGGGTATAACTGGTGCATACCAAGTTATGTCTTTCTCATGCCCTGCAAAAGCTTGAAACTTCCTATTCAAGTTAAGGGCCTGTCGCCGTAGCAATGTCCATTAGGACCCACCACTCTTGGCAGGCCTGACTGGGATTACTTCTTTCCAAAAATCCCAATCGATCTATTCGCCATCACAAAAAACCAAATGTTCCATAGTATGTGATAATATTCCATTTACTTTCATTACTGGCTATCTGTAGCATCATATATAGTATTAGTAAGGTAAAATGTAACTTTTCCATTACACGCAAGGGATTATTTTCATTAAAACACAAAATAATGCTGACACAAATGAAAAATGTACTGTACATACTGAGTTGAATCACTAAATTAAAAAATAAACGTGTTACTATATTTACCTACCAACAGCAAAAATACTTCTAAAAAGTTGCCAACAAAACATTTGCAGTTTTCTGTGGTCACATCCCCTTGGTGCCACGGTCTGCTGAAATATGTTCTGACCTATTAAATTTCAGAGGAAATCCGTCTCCTCTTCCTGGAAGATGCAGTGTTGGCTATTCTGAAGACCAGAGCCATAGAGCTAATCTTTCTTGGTCCTTTATCATACTTTCATCAATGGCAAGGCGCTCATTCAGGATCTGACTATGTTGTCTGAAATGTAGTATTTAATGTCTTCTAATTTCCCCCAAAGACCATGGCTGTAAAGAATCTGTAGTGATCTTTACCTTTTAAGGCTATTGGTAGGTTACACTTTTAAAATTCTCTCTGCAGTAATGTTTTGAAACTCAGCACTTACCTCAAGCTTCTCTATGAGGTATAATGCCTTGCAGATTTTCATTCAGTCAATCCTTGACTTAAATTTTCTCAAAAACTTTGTGGAATCCACTGAGATGTAGCGACGCCGTCTGGCACGCCAGAGAGGCTGCCCCCCCCAGGTAGGTGCAGGGGGCGATGACTTCCCAGAATGTGGGAATTTCTGTTCCTAATTCTTTCCTCCTAGCGGGTCCACAGTCCCTTGAGAGCACCTCCGAATAAGTCAATCTCCCCCTCTCCCCCACCACAGACCCCCCAAACATATCAATGGGGGCACCCTGAGAAATAACGACTTGGAAAGTGGGGGTTAAGGTGGGGACAGATAGCAAGTCACAATGACAGAAACATTACACTAAACATTACCAAACAAACAGCACTAACAACTGCAGCACCTCTATTAACAAAAATATAACACATTCTGAATTTCATACATCATATTTACAAACAGGGATGCACATAACTGGTACACAAGTACACACTCTTCATATAAACCAATACGTATGGCAATTTCTTGTTGTAACAGAACAAATGCGTACTTATTGCAGGTGCATATATGCTGCCATGACATGATACTATGCATTTTACCCTTTATACAGCTAATTTGTACTTCATTCGTGGCACAAGGGTTGCATGGTAATTTCTTGTCATAGCAGAATAAATGCACATAAAATCAGCACGAACTTCTGCTGATATGGCAAGAAATTGCCGCATGTTTTGCTTTATATACGGCAAATGTGTACTTACATACCAGTTATGTTCATCTCTATTTATAAAACCCTCCATTGACTAATCTTTATAATTATACAAATACAACTCATATAGCAGATGTAGCATATAACAAATGTTTTAGGTTGAATGATTAGCTTGTACTTTTATGTTGTTGTTTAAAATGAGCATTATTTGGTCACTTTCTTGACAATTGAGCACAGCAAATTCGCTTCCTGGTGGTGATAAACAGCCCTTAGACTGCGAAGTGGATTATCTCTTTGAAAAGGAATAGTGCTTAGTACTGCATATTATTTGTTTCACAGTTAAGATCTCCGATAACTGACTTCTGGGCACAGTGTTCTGCATCGCCGGCTTGGCGACAGGTCTGCTAAGTCCTGCCTAGAAACGTCAGAGGGTACCCAGCAGGACAACAATGGCAGGGGGGGCTCTCCACTTCAGAGCCACAGCGAATTGATCAAAAGACACGGATGTAGCAGAGGCCAGCTGTATTCAGCTAATCGTATAGATTAGCCAGTGGCGTGCCGAGGTCATAGGTGACTGCGGAGATAACGAGCTGAGGTTCCGCAAATGGCCGGTCGCGAGTCAATATGATCCTGAACAGGCTTCTTTCAGCAACATCAGTAGAAAGAAAAAGTACATGAGGCAGAGAATTCCTGTGGGGATTTCAGCTAAGCTACGGTTTCTGCACGCGGAGTGGCAGTAAATCTGCACCCAGCGCCAGACAGAAGCGCAGTAAGCATGATAGTAAGACAGAACACTAATACAGCCTGGAGGACACCACCCAAACCAGCGAATCACAAAAATTGCCTTGGAACATGAAAAAAAAAGAACTCATGTAGTCATGTAGCAGTCATTACAGGGTTGTTACCAAGGCCATTGCCTGGGGAGGGGGGGGGGGGCTAGTAAAACAAATATGTTTTCTGGGGTCTTGGAATGGAGGAAACCCCAGGCAGCAAAATTTACCTCCCAAGTCCACAAGGGGCCCCAAGGTGACATTTTGTCAGGGGCCCCAGAATCTCTTGCTGTGCCCCTGATTGTTAGAACTGGCTTTTGGGTAATTTGTGGTAGTATCTAATCGTTTATTACAATTAGCTCGTGGCAGACAACTGAAAATGTGAAGTTTGATGAGAATGTATTTAAGACATATTGGTTTTTTTTGTATATCATCTTTATGTATATAATGGTTGTGATTCTGGGGGTTAGGGTTAGGATCGATGTTATAATTTCAGGCAAATAATGTTTTGGTTGTAACCAAAGGCAATGCAGCAGAGAGCAGTAGAGAGCCATTGGCATCTTCCACGGTGAGGGCCGGTCAAAGCAAACTGTCAGCAGGTGCAAAGCACCTCAGGCTTTGAAGCCGATCTCCATGGACCTTTAGAGAGCTTTACTATTAGACATGCGGTCACCTGTCCTGTGAAGAGAACGCTGAAAAACAGCAACAGAATAACCGAGACAGCTGCCAGGACCTGATGAATCCCAAATGCAGCGCAAGCCGGAATGTCACAGTCACTTGCTGGAAGGATTCGTGCACTAAATGATCCCTCAGGGCAAGACCCAGAGATGTGGGCACACACACACACACACACACACACACACACACACACATACACACACACAAAACCACAGACACTAGGATGAAGTTTGACACGCAGTCAGATAACAGGCAGACTGATGGATAGCCCAGGAATTTTTCCCTAATGCCTTAGAAAGCTTACGATTACTTTGTCATGCTCTGAAAATTTTCCATTCTCAAAATCGGTCGATAGCACAGTAGATAAAATAAGATTTACTTATATGTCTTGTTTTTCCCCTTCATGAAATCACTAGTGGGTTAGGGTGTTGATAGCAAACCACAGCATTTCAATAGATTCTCTCAGGGATTTATTTGTGAAACCTACTGGTTGTCAAACTTGTGTAAATGTCTCTGACAGTTAACCGGCACTCAGTTACAGCTTAATCATTTTCAAATAAAAATCTGAATATTACAAAACCACTCAGACAAAGTGAAAGTAATGTATCTCAATAATTTGACATATTGTGTAGAAAATAATGTTGAGATTCTGTGTACAATAACATTGTAATGTTGTATAATTTGTAATTATGTTGTAATTAAAAGTAATACAGTTAAACTGTTTTAAAGTTTTATTTAAAAATTTCTAATATGAAGCATATAACTATTATTTTTATAATGTTTATTGTACCATCCATTGTAGAGAACCACTTATTCATTGTCGGGTGACAACATGACTGAAGTTCCTTCCCAGGATGACACTGGTAACAAGGCAAAGTACACCCTGGACAAGATGCCAGTCCATCACAGAGCACATTCAAACACACGCACAGCCAATTTAAAGACACCTGTCCTCCTAAAATATGTCTTTGGACCAGACTACCTGGAGGAACCCCACATGAATGTGGAGAGAACACGCAAATCCTATAGGAATCAAACCAAGAGCCCCAGAGGAGTGAGGATGCAGTAGGATCCGGTACCTATCCTGGAGCTGTTTTGGACAGAGCCTAAAAGGCACTTAGCTCTATGATTTAGATTTTAGTCTTGGCTTGGCTTGGCCTCCCGGAGGCTGGACACTTGAAGATGAAGTCAATGTATTTCATTTGGCTGAACTTCAAAAGTACTCATCTGCTGAGCCAGCAATCTTCACAGGCTGAGCTTACATGAATCAGATATAGATGGCCAACAAAAGGCTTCCTGTAAAATTACCCCCCCCCCCCCCACCCTTTCCAATCATGCAGTACAGAACAAACCACTCAAAAAAACCATCGGGGAAACGCTAAACTGCTGCAGCTCAACTGACCTCATACGGAAAGAAGAAAATAAGACAAGCACAAGTTTAGTTGTTGCTACGTTGTATGTCAAATATCGACCCATTTCAGCTTGATCTGCAGTGTCATGGCCTCATGAAAAGCCAGTGTCTCTATAATGAATATTCATTACAGTCAGGTAAGACTGATATAAAATTGTCAATAAGACTGCAAGGTGCAGGTGTGAGCTGACCTCAACAGAGCGACCGCAAATCATACAGATATTCTGTCAACGTTAATTTTTCCTTCAGAATTTCGTATAAGTACTGCTGCAAACATATTTTAAGACAGGTCATGTAAAATGTTACAGTCTCGTGTCACATAATCTAATATTTTAGCCGGATGAGCAGCCACAGGTTTTTATGTGTTAATATAAATATAAGTATCTCCTCCAGCGGTTATCTTGTCAGAGGCATATAACAGGCGACTTCATTCCGGGTACCGTCTCACCTCTTCCAGGGCTTCCAAGCTGGTCGGGGTATCCTCGACTCCATTTGGGCTGTTGGGCGCCGTGTCTTCTGCAGCGGTATCAGTTTCCAACTCGGGAGATAACATCCTGCTGCCTTGACATTGCAGACACGAGATACCAAAAGCCAAACTGTTCCGCAGCCCCACTTTAATTTCAGTCCGCTTCACTGCTTTCCCCGTCCCGGTTTGCCGCTGGTTCGCAGCCAAGGAGGACGGGGATCCCGTTTAGGGTGCTTCCTTCACAGAAAACAGGGGGCGGGGACGCTGGGACTGCAGAGCCTGTCAGACACATTCAAGGACAGAGGAAATCCCGCGAATTGTGTGTGCTGCACCGGCCACAACAAATAAAATGTACGCGCCATCTGGACACAGCCAAAAGACGTAAAAACGATGCACACCGCCAACGGAATATTCTCAAGAAAAATCAGAAAACTTGAAAACTGCCGGAAAACACAGCTGCAGGGCATATCTCATAGAAGCACAAGATGATCACCCTATATGTTCAGCACCTGATAACGTGCACCGCTGTGAAGTGCAAATCCACGATTTGCAATCCAGTTGTCCTTGAACAAAATCTCAAGATGCATTGCCCTCTGGGTTAACAAATGTCCCCCTTCAGCTTGTAACTTGAGCGTGAATATGAATCAAAATGTTCAGACGTTTTTGACGTTGACTCTGAAGTAGAAAACGCAGTTAAACAAAAGCAAAACGCGGCTATCTCGGTATCTCTGTCAGCTCTGCCTCTGTGCACCGCACAGCTCTGTCCTCTGATCTCTCTGATTTTTAAATCTCTGAGTGCATTACGTGTATATTCAAACGATGGAATTGGAAGGCATATTTTACTTTTATAAATAACGGACCAATTTCTGCTTCCAAATGTAGATGAATTTTGTGTTCAAATAAGCCTTTCTGCACACCATTGTTGTAATGAACTGTCATCTTTACACTTCTAACCTTCCTGTTAGTTTTAATTCTGACTTTTCCCCTCCGATCTCGCTTATTCACAAGATATTTTCACCCCAGAACTGGTGCTGACTGAATGTTTTTCTGTTTATTGCACCATTCTCTGCAAATTTATCATTATGAAACTGTAATGCTTGAATATCCCAGGAAAGTGACTGTGTTTGAGATACTGGGACCATCATGAAATGCACCAGCAATCACAGCACATTCAAAATCCCTTGTATCTGGTATCTTGGTTGTTCTGATTTGTAGTCCAGCAGTATGTGAATCTCTTGACTGTTTTTGCCTATTGTATATATTCAGTTCCAGCCACATATGCTTCATTGCATGAACAAACAAGGCGAGCCCATTAAAGAACATAAGAAATTTACAAATGAGAGGAGGCCATTCGGCTCATCAAGCTTGTTTGAGAAGAATTCAACTAATAGCTCAGAGCTGTTAAAATCTTATCTAGCGCTGATTTAAAGGAACACAAGGTTTTAGCTTGCACTACACTAAAAGGAAGACTATTCCATACTCTATAATTTCATGCTGTGTAAAGAAGTACTTTCTATAAAAAGATATATACACTGAAAGCTGAGTGTTTACCGTTAATCGATTAAAAGCTTTAAATGTTGAATTGGTTATGAAAACGCATATGAGCTACCTACTAACAGAAGAACTGAATTATTTTGAGTAACAATATTTACTAAATATTAGTAATAGACCAGTCATCTGATTCAACACGAGGAGTGTTTATTTATTAAATGAAATTTTATGATTAATTTGTTTCGACCAAGATATCTTTGAACTCAAAGGAAAAGTGACTCTGACAGTGCTTACATAGAAATCATCAGACAGCAAATTATACATTTAACCTCCATTGAAAATTATAGTTTTTTACTGGTTTAAAAGTTTTTAAATTACTATTTTGCTTTTCTAACTTAATTTGTTACATTTTAATATTTTCTATCATTAAAAAAATGTAAAAACCAAAGACCCATCGGCACTAAACGCCGCACAAACGAACGTGTACACTGACAGTGCGGGGCGGATGTGACGCAATTCAACGGAAGTAGTTTTACTGCGTGGCGGAACAAAATAATCGCGTGTGTGTTTGTGAGCTTGTTGCTAAAAGACGAACTTGGAATAACCAACTTACAGAAGTCAGTTGCGTCCGAGTCCGGTATTTGTTATGTTTAGTTACTCAAACGTTGAAGACGTATTATCCACTTCCAGCTAGTTCGGCGAATTTTTTCGAAATATTTTGGTAATATCACAAGGCAGTTGTCAAGTGAAGAAGATTCAGTATATTAAATTGGAAACCAGGTAGGCGAAGCTATATGCTATTGACTCAAAAGTCCACGAATTATGTTACGTTCCTGATTTGCGGATATGAAGCACATTACTAAGTATAATAGTACTTGTTAGTAACACGCACGTGCTTCTGTTGTGTTTTTAAATGTCAAACGGCTTACAAAACGCTTCACAGGCGGCATGTTGAGGCGTCCCAAGTCTGGGGACTCGGAGGCAGATCTCCTGCGCGACCAGGAGCAGTTCCTAGCGTCCGGGGTTCCGCCTGCAGTAACGGTGGTACGTCGGCCCGATAAGCGGAGAGGGGATCCGGGAGTAGGAGACGGAGAGAGCCCTGATACGGACGGAATCAGGGATGTGGTCACAATAGCAGGTATTACGTTGTAGTACATAATGTGATAGAAGTGACTGGTCTCTGGGCAGGTTCTGATATTATAAATCTGGCCTTTCTGAAATCAAGATTGTTTGCGAGGAGTTTTAGCACCAGTCCCTAGAAAAATCTTTCCATATTTAAAATGGCACATAATAATAGTTTCATCATTTATTTCCATAGATCTGCCAGATGAGATTCCTTCTCTGACCCCGACACCATCCAAGAAGTCGCGCTTCAAGGCGAATCGGGTGCGTTTTGAAGATGCGGATCCAGAAGCGGAGCTTGATAGGTGTGACACTCATGTCACCGCTGTTCTTTCAAAGATCGTAGTAAGTGCAACTACTTCCTCCTGGGGGGTTCGGCAGCACGTGGCAGTGTCCTGTTGCCTGAGTCGAAATTGAAATTAATTGGCAAGACCAGCATTCCTTGCATACACTTCGCATTCCTTGCATAAGAAGTTTGTTCTTATGCTATTGGTAGACAAAATAATATATTGTGTGTGTACCAGACACATGTGTCAACATTTAACGTAAGCAAGATGCGTCCTGCCCCAGTGCAAATATCAAACTCCGCCTATGGTGTTCATCTCCAACTTCTGCAAAGTCGTGATGAGGCTTTATATGATACAATATTGTGATAAGGATGCACTTTTTTGACTGAATAATTAGGTAGCTTTTATTCCATTGAGATCATGTTGATATTAGTTGCTAAATTTTCAGTGGGCTATGTTTGTTGGGACAGTCTACTCATGCATTATATTGAATTGTATGGTGCCTGTTGATTTTGCTGCTAGAGCAGAGGTATGTGCATTCAGGCTGTCCCTGTTCCTCATGTAGCATGTATTTATGCATAGGAACGGGACACCAGCACTGTTCCGGTCTCCATACCACCTTTCACCAGTGCAGCGTTCCCCAGAGTCTTTCATCGGTCAGAGGTGGAGGACAAGGTGAAATCTGCATTTTGAGAATTCACTGTGTATCTTGGTCATATCACATGTACGGTCATATATATAGGCATGTAAACCTGACCAGTGGTACGCCTCGACTTCATCTTGCAAGACGAAGGAGAAATTCTTTGAAAAAGCCACCAAAACACGTTAGGCAACAGTGTAGGTACACTTCAGGAAAACTTTAGCCAATTTTTATTAAATAAATTGATTAAAAGAGAATGAGATTAGTGTAGGGAAATATTTCATTAAGTTCAGAGCCTTGTACTTTCTCCTTCAATAACGAAACTTTGTTTTTGCTGTTTGAAAGCAGGCAGAGTTTTTTTATTCCCACAATAAGTCAGCATTTTTTATTGTCTCCTGTGTTTAATTGAACCTTGAAAAACCAAAACGTAAAGTTGATTTGACCATGCTTTGGAAAAGTACTCTTTTTGAGCTTTCCATCAAGCTTATGCTGAACCATGTAGCAGGAATAGTACGATAATTACAGCTCATAAGGTAAATATATATATACAGACGTGAATTTGTTAGTACCATTCCACAAAAAAAAAAAAAAAAAATCTCTGAATTAATTTGAAACTGACAAAAGTTTAATGACATCCTTTAATTATTGATTCAGTTGAATATTTCATTTAATTAAACAAATGAAAATGGCACGGACAAAATAGATCGTCACCATAATTATATATTGTGTGGCAGCAACCACTGCCAACAAGTGATCTCTGTGTGGTAGTCTGGTCCACTCTTCCTGAGCAAACTGCTCAAGCTGTCTCAGGTTTGAAGGGTGGCGTCTCCATACTGCAATTTTCAGGTCTTTCCAAAGATGTTCAATAGCGTTAAAATCTGGGCTCATGGAGGGCCATTTAAGAATAGCCCAGTGTTTTGCGGATATGAACTGAGTGCTTTTATTTGTATGCTTTGGGTCATTATCATCTTGGAGGACCCATGACCTGTAACTGAGGCTGAGCTTTCTGACACGGGGCAGTATGTTTTGCTCCAGGATGCCTTGGTAGTTTTGAGACTTCATTGTGCCCTGCACAGATTCAAGGTTCCCCAAAGGGACCCCCCCCCACCACCACCACCATGTTTCACAGTAGGTATGGTGTTCTTTTATTTTAAAGCTTCATTTTTCCTTCTGTAATCATTCAGCTGATGTGACTGGCCAAAAAGCTCCAGTTTTGTCTCATCATTCCGAAGGACATTCTCCCAGATACTTTGGGGCTTGTTTAGCGTTTTGGTGAATTCTGCTCTGGCTTTTTTATGTTTTTCTGTCATCAGTAGAGACCTCCTGGGTTCTTCCATCTAGCCCATTATTATTCAAAATGGGATGGATGGTGCAATCAGAAAGTGACGTACTTTGACCTTGGAGCTCAGCTTGAATGGTTTTGGATGGTTTCCTTGGCTCTTTTTCTACCATCCACACTGTCCTTCATATTAACCTGGGGGTGCATTTCCACTTGCGTCCAAATCCTGAGAGGTTGGCTTCAGTCCCATGAACCTTATACTTTTTAATAATATTGGCAACTGTGGTCACAGGAACATGAAGCTGCTTGGAGATGGTCTAACAGCATTTACCTATAACATGGTTATCTATAACCTTCTTTCTGAGCTCCTCAGACAGCTCTCTCCTTTGTAGTCTCTGGTCCATGTTTATTGTGGTGACACAATGACACCAAACCACACAGTAGCCTGTTCTTTCCCTTTAAAGAGGCTGAATGACTGATGAAAAGCTTGAAGGCACCTGTGATACTAATTAAGATTAAACACTTAGCTTGAAACATGACTATAATGCAAAGATAAGTAGTCTCTTTAGTGCTACCAATAAATCTGTCCATACTGTTTTACCATATCTTTGTAAAGTAAACACCAAATCTTTTCTTTTCAATTGAATAAGTTTACTCTATCACATACTAAAGACTTGCAGGTATACATTAGATAGTTGCTTTTAATTGAATCACTTTTCAGGAGAAATTAAGCATTGTTTCAATGAATTGTAACAAATTTCTCCATGTGCGTGCATGTGTCCATGTGTGTGTGTCCGTGTGTGTGTGTGTACACACAAACATATAAATGTTTATCTGAGCCTTGGGAAGTATATGCAATTCACATGCCAGTTTTAATCAAAATCAAAAATCAGGATGCAAAATCACTTGTTGAATTAAAATGGCATGAGCCATACATATTTTTTTGGCTGTTTGAGACCATAATTGCTATTAAAATGAGACCAGTACAGTTCAGGGTCATTTGGCCAGATTACCATTCATAATTTTGGACACATTAATTTCTTATTGGAAACCTGGGATCATTGTGCTTTTATGATCTATCTTTCATGAGCATAACCATGCATGTTTTTTTTTGGATGTATTTTTTCTGTAGAGAAAAGGTCTGGGTCCAGGTGCACGTGGCAAAAAGAGCATTTTTGCTCAAAAGATTGCAGCTCAGAAAGCAAAAGAAAAGTCCCTCACTTCATGTGACGACTCAGAGGCTCATTGTCCAAGCCTTGGTGCTCAGGGGTCAGATTATCTACCTGGGGTTTCCATGGAGACGGAATCGCCCCATTTAGGATCTGAGGGTGAGTATCTAAGAACATCTAGTATCTGAGTATCTAAGAACTGTATGACAGAAATGCAGTAATTTCTGGAATTGTTCACTGTGGCTAAATAATAGAGTGCAATCTGTGTCCTTTTTTTATATTTATGGGTGTAGTACATGATGGAAAGGAGATGTCTAGGCTGGTCTCTGGGCAGGGTCTAAGTCAGCAAGATGGCTCTTCTGAAGCTCAGAAGATCCATGAGGAGAATCAGGCTAAGCTTCAAAGCCTGCCTCAGAGTGAGGTCCTGGAGATGCAGAAAACGCTGTTGGTTCAGCTAGGTAAGAACTTCAGGGGCTGGTACTTTCCAAAGAACAAGGTTGTGGCCAAAAATGTTATTCCTTTGTGTTGCTGTACTTACTGTCTGTGTCAGTGTGAAGAATTCGGAGATCTGGAGGCACCATGAAACAGAGGTTTTCTTTCAGATTGTGAGGGTCAGCTGAGGTGCTTTGGGCGTCTCATAAGGTTTTCATCTGGGCTCCTAGAGGCACTGGGGCAAACCTGGGATAAGCTGAAGGGATTATATTTCCCAGCTGGCCTGGGAAGGTCTAGGGATCCCCCAGAAGATGCTCGGCATGCTGCCTCTGTAACTGTCACCAGGAGAAACGGAGGGAAAGTAATTCATTCCTATAGGCGCCCAATGAATGCCCCCTTTTCACTATCTTTGCATCAAGTGACTTGGAAGAACGCATGTCTCTGCCTCTCAGATCCCAGACTGGTAGACTTCGTCAGGTCTCATAAAAGCCAGGGGCCCTCCAAGGTGACATCAGCCCCTTCCCAGAGGGAGCAGCCTGGTGAGCAGACTGCTTCCAAGACCCTAGACCCTCTGGAGGAGGACATGGAGCATTTTGGGACTGATTCTGTGCCTCTCCCTCCCATTACAGGTAAGCAGGAGGGTTTTTCCTAGCACAGTTTGACAGGGTAGTTGGCACGAACAGCATAAACATCACAGTTGCTAATTAGGAGCAGTTTTCTGTTTATTTCTGATAAATACACGTGACATTATTTTTGGGTTTTGGAAAATGTGCTGTCAGCTCTGTGCAGTGAATAGCTTTTCCCCAGGCCTTTTAAACGACAGAGTGATGAATCCACTTGTGCTTTAATGGATGTTCTGGACAACTTTTCTTGCAAGGAAAGGACTTGGGGGGCATGGCAATGTGACTTCAGTACAGTGTTTTGTTGTGATGTCTTGGAGAGCTACAGTGAAGAGGAGATTGTTGGAGTTGATCTGACCATATGTAATGGATATATACTTCTGAGATGCGGGAAGATGGTGCAGGTATAAAGCAATATGGTTTTAGCTAACCAGACTATAATGAATGAATGAAGTGCCTCTTCTATTCTCATTCAGTTAGTGGCAGAGAATACTTCATATCTCTTCATAGCTCAATGTTTACATCAAAAATCAATACAGCTGATTTCTATACTATCATTTTCTGTTAGGCTTGTATTGGAGTAACATCTAAATGAACAGCTATGATTTTTATTCTATCAGTGTCAGTTTTGCAGTTTGTAACACTTTTGTCCTTTGTACACACAGTGGCTGTGTCATTGTATTTTGTAATGCAGAGTTTCAGGTTTCAGGCCTTTGTGTTAATGAGTAAGCCCTTGCTTTGCAATACACAGCCATATTGTTTGTTGTCGTATTTACTGCAGGGTGCAGTCGTATTTAAGAATTCTGTTGAATTTCAGAAAATTCAAGTAATCACTACTTAAAAGATGGAATAAGAAAAATCTGAAAACTTACAGATTTTGCTTGAATACGGTACGAGATCCTGCTGCAGAAAAATAGCAAGGCTTTGATTATTTTTTTGTTTTATTTATAGCAAAGTATCTCCCTCATTTCAGTTGAGATAAAAAGAAATACAAGTTACAAAATCAGTGCAAAAAGAGCATGCATACTTAACATGAAGCAATTAAAGTTACAAGATACAGAATACAAATAAAATTTTAATGAGCTCATCGTGTAATCTTTTGTTCTGGAGCTCGGTGAAGCGTGTAATAAATGGAGGAGTTGTAAAGAGAGTTGATAAGGGACATGTTTTCAAAAGGATGTCTAAAGGGGCATCACAACTACTGTGCCCCTTATCTGGAAGAACAGCCAAAGGGGAAAAGGTCTTTTGATGTAGACGGATCGAAGGCCAACGCTCCCTGTTCTTAGAGGCACAGCCTGTAACTCCAGTATAGGCACTAATAGGATTAGCTTCAGAGCTGGGAGTAGAGACAAGTTTTGAGGTTTTTATGTTTAGGAATAATTTATTCTGAATGGCTTATCTCGTTAATGTTTAAAGTGATCTTTGAAGTTTGAGCGGAAAGGTTTTGAAATGGAACTCTTCTGCCACCAGCTGAGTCCTTGTCAGCGTATTTCCCGCTTTCTCGGATTTACGGATGCGAGTGCAGATTTCATGCCACTCTTGCTGAATTTAGTGAAGAGCTGAAATGTGCCTGGTCACGTTGCTGAAAATGCAGTCCAGATCTTCTAGGATAAATCATTTTAAGAAAAATTAAAGGAAGACGCTTATTCTTGGTATGCAACTTTCAGTGATGGTAAATTCTGTTCTGCTGTAACTGGATTGTTTTCCATCCATCTGTTTGCTGTTTGGAATTACTGCTGCACCCACTGTGCCCAGCCTCCACTCTGGGGGAAATAGCCCCATTTATTAATGAGAAAACGATGTGACTCCTAAAATGAATTGCACATCATCCTGCCCTTGCCCAGGGTTCAGCAGCTGCCGAATAGCGGGGCTTGGAGAGCAAAGCGGGGAGAACGGCAGCCTGTACTGGGCTATGAAGCACATCTGCGTTTTAGGTTGTAAGGTGCTCTGCATTCAGAGCTTTTAGCAACATCATATCCCAAGAGGAAACTTTCGTAACCTTACACCTCTGTCTGAGGGAGGGTAATGGGGAAAAATGTACCCGAGAGCCATGTTTCGGGGACGCATGTTCTAGTATGGCATCATTATCTGGGGGAAAAAAAGGTTTTCCCAAAGCAAACATGTCATATCCCATGGAAGGCAAGGATTCTTATTTCCATAGATCTTATTTCTATAATTGGAATCTACATACCTAGAGCTGTTCCAAAAAGGTTTTTGAACGAATCTGTTGAATCAGCTAATGGGACTTTCTGAAGCCTATTTCCAGTTCTGTCATGACAGTCCCATAGCACGTCGGCTCAGATCGACTTTATTGTCATTATAAGAGGCCGGACTGAATGCAGGACGGAGCATAAGAAAGCAAACCTGCCCTTCATGACCTTCAGATGATGCGACTGATGCCCCTCCTACTGCACTAATGAGGCATTTGCCTCTACCTCCCCCAGCTAGTGCTACTTGGGTGTTATTAAAATAATGAATTGTGGTGAGTACAGCTGTACAGCCCTGCCTGTGATTGGCCCATTTGTTATCCCAATAAGCTGCTTCCCAGTTGAACTGGAGACATTGGCCTGGAGGTCATTCATTTGTTTATGTATGGCCTATTTCTGTCCTGCTTTTCCCCACCCCTTGGCATGCTGGGTAATTACTGCGAAGTCCCCTGCTGTGGAGGATGAGGTCCGACATCATGATGGTGATCCTGAGGCTGCTCGCCTCCGTCACGGTCCGCATTGACTGCCCGCTATTGATTTCAGTTAGCGTGATTAGCACAGCCAATCCTCGCTAGATCCTGCAGTCAGCAGGAACATGCGGCCTGGGGGGTACATTTTGTACCAATGGCTCTCCAGGCCGTTTGTGATTGGTTGGATTTCCCTTCTGCCACTTCAAGCATGAGAAAAAGAAAAAGTAATAACGTTCAAAAGTAGAATTCCGGATTAGCCTAAATTATTTGTGTACGGTCCATGTTTAATACATTTGTTTGCTGGTAATCTGTATTTAGATGATTGCACACTTGACTGACACTGCAAGGAATATTTTAATTTGCTAATTGTTAAGGCCCATTGAGCTGAGTTACATGGAAAGCAGAGAACAGGAGAGGTTTGTCAGTGTGATGCACTCTTGGTCATGCTGCCTGTGGGGGCCGTATAGCTGCACAATGAATCCAGATGCGTAGTGTAGATTCCAGTAGATACAGGTTTTATTGATCCAGGGGGATGGTGTTCCCAGAGTGTGAGAGGACGACTGCCCTGGGCTTTTTATGGCCTTGTTTTATGCTGTTTGTTTCATTGTACACGATGTCGTTCCTCTTTGTTTTCAGGAAAATGTGCTTGCGCAGGAATTGCGCATGTTGGTCAATGCAGTTGGAGTGTGAGCTCATCTGCAGTTTTATAATTAACTTCTCGATCTTTTATTCATCCCTTCTAATTAGTTTTTTTTTAGCGCAGACTGCTAAGTCTAATGAAAAGTACTTATGTGAGGGGTAGATTGTTTATTAGCACATCCCCCCCCCCCCTTTTTCTGAACCAGCACAAGTAAAAAGTGACCATATGAAATGGATTATGTTACTTTAGAGGATTATTGTATGTGTGTGATGGATCTGTGAATTTGAATAGCCTTAATGTTAAGTATATATGTATGTAAGAAGTATATAAGTATGTATAGTAGCAAATTTTATCTTCATCAGCCCCCCGCCCGCTTGGCAAACTTCCCCCTGCCCCCACCCCGCAGGTGGCATATTTTAGGCTAGTGTGCCTTGGCTTAGTGTTGATGATGATGGAATTTGGCCCTTGGGGAAGGATAATTGAGTAACCCAGGTGTTTTATTAGTGGGCAATGTTGCTTTCGTAATATATTTTTAAGTTTCTATTTTTGACACCTTTAGAAACAATATCGCGCTTTTGCCCTGTATTGTGTGGGGTCTGCACCATGTTGCGTGGGGTTTGCATGTTTGCGCAGTGTTGCGTGGGGTTTGCGCTTTTGCGGCGTGTCGCGTGGGGTTTGCGCTTTTGCGCGGTGTCGCGTGGGGTTTGCGCTTTTGCACCGTGTCGCGTGGGGTTTGCGCTTTTGCGCCGTGTCGCGTGGGGTTTGCGCTTTTGCGCCGTGTCGCGTGGGGTTTGCGCTTTTGCGCCGTGTCGCGTGGGGTTTGCGCTTTTGCGCCGTGTCGCGTGGGGTTTGCGCTTTTGCGCCGTGTCGCGTGGGGTTTGCGCTTTTGCGCCGTGTCGCGTGGGGTTTGCGCTTTTGCGCCGTGTCGCGTGGGGTTTGCGCTTTTGCGCCGTGTCGCGTGGGGTTTGCGCTTTTGCGCCGTGTCGCGTGAGATTTGCGCTTTTGCGTCGTGTTGGATGGGGTTTGCGTCGTGTTGGATGGGGTTTGCGTCATGTTGCGTGGGATTTGCGCTTTTGCACCGTGTTGGATGGGGTTTGTGCCGTGTTGGATAGGGTTTGTGCCGTGTTGGATGAGGTCTGCGGCGTGTTGGATGGGGTTTGTGGCGTGTTGGATGGGGTTTGCGGCGTGTTGGATGGGGTTTGCGCTTTTGCGTCATGTTGGATGGGGTTTGCGTCATATTGCGTGGGACTTGCGCTTTTGCGCCGCGTGGGACTTGGGGTTTGCGGCGTGTTGCGTGGGGTTTGCGGCGTGTTGCGTGGGGTTTGCGTGTTTGTGCTGTGTTGCGTGGGGTTTGCGCGTTTTTGCCGTGTTGCGTGGGATTTTCTGGTAGTTCTCAAGTTTCCACCTGCTGTCCAAAGGCATGCAGGTAGGTTAATCATCATCATAATTTTCCCCTACTGTGTAAGTCCCTGCAAGGGACTTGAATCCCATTGATGTGGTTTGAAAACATTCTAAACTGATGTTTTTTAGTAGTCTGTGAGCTAATGCTTCTCTCTAATATATTTGTTTCTCTACTGGTACTGTCATACCAAATAGATGCTAAAATTGGACATTGGATAGTGTTGATATTGAGATGGGGCTTTATTTTATACAGTTCTGTACCAAAGGGGGTCAGTTTTCTTTATAGTTTTCAGTATAGCCAAAGATGTGTGTCTCTGCAGGTTAGGACTAAGTGCCCGTGATTAAAAGGTCATTGGCCAGCAGAGCGATACCACCTGTGGGCACTTAAGCAAGGCTTTTACTCCCAGTTGTTCCGGGGTCGCTGACTGACCCTGTGCAGTGTCCCCCAAACTTGTTGTCACCTGTATATGCATCTGTGTGTCCTATGGAGCAGAGGTCTGTGACCTGACTTGACCCGAGCCTGACGGCCCCTGATAAAGTTTCGGGTCAGTTTTTTTGATTGGCTTTTTGTTATTTAAGAAATATCAGTCTTTCGCATCAGTTCCAGCATTTTCCCAGTGCACGTAAGCTACGCAGTTTTAAAATGTCTGTGAAAATCATTCTCCATATACGCGTATGACTGAAATTTCCGCAGTTACAGGTTTGGGTTTCTAGTACTGTTTGGGCCGAGCTGGACCCGGCTCGGTCACAAGGTCTTGAGTATGGGCTGGTCTCGGGCTTCAATGCTATGAAGAGCAAGTTTGGATAGCTGAAAAGACAAGTACCCCATGAGGATGAATAATGAAAAAGAGTTACTGTCTTTGCTTTGACTTTGCTGCAAAAGTGTGATACTAGTGGGCGTGTATGTTGTAGATTTGTAAGGACATCACGAGCAGACATATCTGATGCCTAACGCCTCCGCTTGTCCCCCTCTAGAGCAAGACCTGCCCATCCAGCCTAAGAAGGAGTGGCTGCACATGAACAAACTGGAGCCAGAGAAGCTGGAGTGGATGAGGGACCAGCCGGCGCCCAGGAAGCGGGGCACCAGGAAGGTGAGGTTAGCTGGCTGGGGTAGCAAGGCCTGGCGGGGATCCACAGTGTGACCAGAGACTCCCTGTGCACACAGGCCATGCAGGCGCGCTTCAGTTTCGACGGGACCCTGATCCCTCCGACGGAGGATCTGCCTACGCACCTCGGCCTGCATCACCATGGAGACGAGCCAGAGGTCAGTTGAGAAGCAGGCATGGAATTTGCATGGGCGTTGGCCGTCGGTGTACCGTCCAGCTCACGCTCCTCTCTCTCGCCAGCTGGCCGGCTACTCTCTGCAGGAGCTCTTCCTCCTCTGTCGCAGTCAGGTGATCCAGCAGCGCAGCCTGGCGCTCACCACTCTTGCCCACATCATTGCCAAGGTAACCCCCCCCCCCTTCTCATTCACCAATCACATCACAGTGCTAGGCTCTGCTGCTCTGTCATGGACCCACTCAACTTCACCATAAATTCACCAGCCCCTTGTATAAACCAGTGGGATGAATTAGTCACGAAAGACAATCCTTCACATTCCGTTTGTATAATCAAAATAGCAGTTATTTGCTGCTGCTGGTTCTCTGCTGGAGATGGATAAGTTAATGTGCTTGGATAAGTTAGTCTGCTTGTCTGGCAGACTGGTACCCCATCCAGAGTGTCTTCTGCCACCGCTCTGTAATCTGGGATAGGATCTCCAAAATATAGAGAACCATAAACAAATAGCTTCTTTACTGCCTCATTACCTCTTATTTTTTTAGGCTTGTGCTTTCTTTTAAATTAGAGTTTTAGGTTGGCTACCTTGCAGAAGTACAGCAGCCATTTGCATGCAGAGACATGAGCAGGCAGCCTTGATGTAAGGAGTATCGTTAAGCAGTACCTGTTTGGCAATTTTGCAGTGGTATTTGGTTAATTAGCATAGATGATAAGCTGCCAGCTGTTGGTGTACCTCTATCGCAGGCTCGTGCTGGTGACTTTGCCTGCTCCGTAAGGGGCAGTGTGCTGTCCACATTGTTGGATGCGGGCCTGGTCTTCCTGCTGAGGTTTGCCCTGGACGACAGTGTGGAGGGAGTCATGGCAGCGGCAGTTCACGCCCTCCGGAGCCTGCTGGTGTCCCCCGAAGACGAGGTGAGAGCCGCTTTCTGGCAGGTTTTCCACGGCAGGGGAGGGCATCCTGTTAAGCCTGCTGGTGAGTATGAGCCTCAGTTGAATGGGTCGCAAGAGATTTGAGTAGGAGCGTCTTAAAAACCCAGCAGGCGTGCACTGAGTGTGATCTACCCACCTGGTGAGTCAGCTCATTCTGACAGCTCAGCTTGTGTTGGAGTAAATTCTTGAGGTCAGCCAACATATCCTGCAAAATCTCTCATCCAGCAATTATATTGTAGGTAGTTACCATGGCAGCCATTCAGCCTAAATAGCAGCAGACCAAAAAAAACATACCCTTTAACATTAGCTGTTCTTGTTTTGTAATTGAATTGACATGTAATTACTATCGTTTGCTAATAATGGGGGTTAGGAAATTAATCATGCATTTTTAATATGTGTTTTCAATTGTGTAACCCAGTCCTTCGCTGGTTAGGGTTAGGGTTAGGACCCTTACCCTGTGGTTAACCACAGCTGTTTCAGTGATGAGGGTCACTGTCTTGGGGGCGAGAGTCACTGTGGGCTGCTTCACAGAATCGGTACGATGGGCAGTGCGCTTGGTCAGTGCCACTGAGGCCTGACTTCTTCAGGGTCTGTGTACAGAGGGAATAATTTTGAAGTAACTGAATCACAATTATTATTTTACAATCATGTGTAAATTTATGAGTTTTCAAAGCAGAGTGAGGCAACTAACAGAGTTCCAAAGAGTCTCTGGGTCACTGTACGTGACCTGGTGCAAGAAGCACACCGTCTGCGACCTTAAGGGATGAAACGGAGTCTGGCAGTCTGATGCGTAGTGTGGTCTGATAGATCTCTCCCCCTTTATCCTACATCTGGATACCTTTACTTTTGGAGAAGGTCACAGGAAGCCCTTCTCCCACAATGCCTTTTGGTGCGGTACCATCTCACGGGAGTCATTGTTTCCCATGATTGTTCTGCACGGCCATAACAGCCAAGAAATACGAGGCTGCTTTCCAGGACCAGATGCAGCTCAAGATGCAAACGCGGCTCCCTCATGACGTTCACATATTCCAAGATGATAATGCCTGTATGAAAAAAATGGATGGATTGATGCAGTTTTAAATCTAATGATGTGACCCCTGTTATTAATTCAGAGAATCTTTGCCACATTGATGCTGTGAGAGACGTGCATTTGATTATCATTATATTAATCATTTTGAAGGTTACATGCAAGCCCTGCAGTCCCCAGTCATTGCTGCTTAGTGATAAGATGTTAAATATAACTAGGGTGTGTTTTTCATGCTTTTTAGATCAAGCTGAGGTCAAACGCAGCTGTGTGAAATCCTGGTGCTTTTTCGGTCATGAGTGGTTTTCGCATGGACGTTGCGTTTCATCAGTGCATGCAGCTCCATTGCTCTGGGGGAACCATGGGAATTATGGCCTGTGATTGGGTGTTAGGCTGATGCTGGTGATTAATTGGCTGAGCTTTAGCCTTCTGGGGTGTGGGCTGTGGTATGAGACCATGCTGTTTTCCCCTCTCTATCTCCCCCTAACCTCCCCCCACCCACACGCCTTGTCTGCTTACCTTTCCTGCTCTCATTCATACTTCCTGAGCTCATGCGCCATGAAATATCATTTAATGTTTTTTTGCCTCAATTAATTAGAATACAGTTTAAGTCTAGCATTTGTAATTGAAAAGGCCCAATATTATAAACAGAGCCAAATCCATAAATGAGTTTCCATAATTTCCAAACCTTGATTGGTCCTACTTATCCTTATTAGAGTAATTGGTCCAATTAGGGCTAGCTGGCCTTCATTAACTTGGGTGGTTTTTTTGTGCAAGACCAGTAATCAGTGTCCATAGTGATTGTACCAGGATGACGATCCTTTCCTACACAACTGTTCCATATCCTGCTGCTATCCTATGTCTTCATGCTCAGTTTGGCATCTGTATGCACGGAGTTGGTCTGCACCTTGTCTCGATTTGGCCCGGAGTTTGACACGTCTACATTTAGTTTGTGAGTCTCATTGCTCTGCCGGATCGATGGTCGTCTCCACCATCCCGTTTTTCATCCTCATTTTTCTGAGTGCTCTGTCTGTAGGAGACGAGCTTCCCAGTGGTTCCTCGCCCTGCTGCCTGTTATCTCTGACAGCGGAGGGTGCTGCGTTAAGCAGATTTTACCTGCGTGTGTCATGGCTGATGTTGGCTCTGAGGAGCTCAGCGAGAGCAGTTCACCACCAGCTGACTGAAGATGGATGAAGCCTTCAGAACAGAAAGTTTTGCAGGAGATGGAGCAACATGGAGCTGATATAAATGGCTCAGATATAGGACATTACTGTTGGCTCGAATAGGCAGAACTATAGTACATACTGTATATTATACACAAGGGCATAGGTTTGGTTTTAGCATTGGTAGGGACCAAATCAGCCCTGAACCCCCCCACCTCATAAACACACACGGATCTCCTGCAGTTTTGGTGATGTCCCTACTGTCCATACCGAAATCAGTGCCCTTGAATTACAATGTAGGTTTGGATTCCTCCAATGACAATAGGTTAGGTGCAGCATGATTGAATTCCCAGGGTGCCCCCCACCTTGTGCCTTAAGCCCCTCCCCACTCCTTGTATGGGTAAGCAGTTGGAAGATGGATGAGTAATGTAAGCATTACAGATTATTCCAAATGTGTTTTCATGGTATAAGATGATGTATTTAGTGTATTTTTCTGTAGGCTGTGTTGCCACATGCCTTTGACGGGTGCAGGTATGGTTCGGGTGCAGGTATGGTTCGGGTGCAGGTATGGTTCGGGTGCAGGTATGGTTCGGGTGCAGGTATGGTTCGGGTGCAGGTATGGTTCGGGTGCAGGTATGGTTCGGGTGCAGGTATGGTTCGGGTGCAGGTATGGTTCGGGTGCAGGTATGGTTCGGGTGCAGGTATGGTTCGGGTGCAGGTATGGTTCGGGTGCTAGCTATTTCCCCCCCCTCTTCTTGTCTTGCTTAGGAGTCTCTTGACAGCACGTTCTCATGGTACCTCGGAATGTCTGCGTTTCCGCTGCTGCCCTTTGCCCAGGAAGAGGAAGAGGAAGATGAGGGAGACGTGGACTTGGAGGACACCCCAAAGGAGACGGCTAAAGAGAAGGAGGAGAAGAAGCCCGACCACGATGTGGCACAGGCCGACGTCGTGAAGGTAGCCGGACTTGTTTGTTTTGCCCCCCCCCCCGGTCTCTGTCGCCCCTGCCTCCTGCCCCTCTGTTCTCCGCCGGCCCTGCTCCCCATCCGCCCCCGCTCTCCGCCGGCCCTGCTCCCCATCCGCCCCCGCTCTCCGCCGGCCCTGCTCCCCATCCGCCCCCGCTCTCCCACAGTCCCCTCACTCCTGCTCTTTCATGTCTAAAGTCTCATTAAATATAGATATTATTAATCTGTGACACGAGTGCCCGTGTGCTGAGTGTTGTGATGGGGCCGTCTCGCTCACAGGGCCTGCTGAAGATGAAGCTGTTGCCCAGGCTTCGGTACATCCTGGAGGTGGTGTGGCCGCCCCCCCGCACGGTCCTCGATGTCCTGGAGATCCTCATCCGAATTGCCCGCCACTCCCCTGCCTCCGCCACCCAGGTATACTCTCTGCACCATCGGGTATATGTACCAATCAGATACCTTCCCCTCTTGCGATTATATAACGAAAGGATGCTGTACTGGGGTCCTTATTGCTGAGTGACCCTGGGTGCTTTAATGTTCACAGCCTGGTTGGCACTAATGAAAGATATAGATGTTTTGTTTTTATTTCAAACTGCTGTACAGTACAGGCAAAAAAAACCCTCCCCCACATTGAACTGCTTTTGCAATTCATAACGCATCAGTATAGAACATTTAAGGAATGCAGATAAAATGCATATTATTTATAACTAACAATTTATAACTGAGTAAAAATAAGAGTAATAATATTAATAACGGTAATAATAGTAGTACCAGCAACTGTAATAATAAGCGAAAACAAAATGTTAACTGAGGGTGGTCACCATTAACTGTGTCAGAGGATGTGGGGGTGGGATGCAATCTTTCTTTTTTGTTTTTGAGGTGTCCTTGTAGGTGTAGAGTCTTGTAAAAATTGAACCTGGGTAGAAAACTAGGCTAAAAATACAGCCGGTAATTAAGTTAAAGCCTCCTGTGATTTGTGATATGCCTGTGAGTTTTAATGTTTAAATTTAGGGATGCTCACAGTCTGCCATCCCTGCTGGTGTATGTGCAGGTGCTGGACTGTCCTCGCCTGATGGAGACGGTGATGTCACACTTCCTGCCCTGCTCCTGGACCCCACGTGACCCCCCCACCTGCCTGCATGGACTGCCTGTCCCGGCGGCCATGAAGCTCCTGCGCGTGCTGGCAGGCGCCGGGAGGCATGCCTGTGCCCGGCTGGTGAGTGTCTGAGTGCAGCTACTCAAGTAGCACCTTAATTGCAAAATGGTTCCCTGCAATCGGGGTGTAATTATTCCGCAGTGTGTTTTCCACAGTGACCTGAGCTGTTGTGGTTTAGATATTGAAAAGGCCTTTAGCTGATGCCGGTGTTAATTAATGCCTAATTTCTCTGCTGTCTAATGAAGTTAAAGCACGTTAATGAACTTTAAATTAGTCCGACATCCTACGCCACCAAAATGCTGTCTCGTTAATGTCCTCTGAGGGTTAAGTGAGGTCGTTCAGGTGACTCCGCCCCCTCTCCTGGCATACTAACATCGATTACGACCATTGTTTGGCCCACTTCAGCTGAACAACCTGGGTGGACGGGAGCGCCTGTCCCGTTTTTTGTCCATGGAGCCCTGTGAGCTGCCGCTGGCACCGGAAGAAGCCCTGCGGATTGGCACGGAGGCACTGAGGCTGTGGGCCGTGGCCGCTGGCTATGGACAGGCCTGTGACCTGTACAGGTGACCTGGGCGTGCTGGGGTCTTAGTGCACTTATAGATGACTGAATTATGGACAATCGTTTCTTATCCATCTTCATGGTGCACAGTAACCTCATTTCAGGGGCTTAAATGAAACGGAACAAATTAGTAGTAGGGGTAATCTTAAAAGAAATGAATTTCACAGGTACATTAAGCTATGGAGAATGCATGGCATTGTTACAATGAGCTGTAACCTTGGCAAGCTAGAACAGCTTGGTTGAAGTACATTTAGACTCTTAGGGAGTAAAGGTGGGGATTGAGCTTTGGCTCTGCCCACAGTTTCCTGAATTTAGAATTTACGACCTACTTTAGAGCTGCTCCCAAGTCACACACTGGCAGCTCGCAGCCATGTAATCATGTGTTCTGTCCCTGTCACACTCTGGCAGCTCGCAGCCATGTAATCATGTGTTCTGTCCCTGTCACACACTGGCAGCTCGCAGCCATGTAATCATGTGTTCTGTCCCTGTCACACACTGGCAGCTCGCCGCCATGTAATCATGTGTTCAGTCCCTGTCACACACTGGCAACTCGCAGCCACGTAATTATGTGTTCAGTCCCTCTCACACACAGGCAGCTCGCAGCCATGTAATCATGTGTTCAGTCCCTGTCACACACTGGCAGCTCACAGCCATGTGATCATGTGTTCAGTCCCTGTCGCACACTGGCAGCTCACAGCCATGTGATCATGTGTTCTGTTCCTGTCAGAGACCTCTATCCCATCCTGGTGAAGGCCCTGCAGTCAGTCCCCAGAGCGTGGCCCCCGACGAACCCCCTCTGGCCCCTGGAGCTGCAGCGGGCACAGGCCCTGGTAACACTGCTGACCCACGTGACCCACACAGCCGGCTGCCATCAGGACCTGCAGGCTGCCCTGGCCAGGTGGGGCTGTCTCTGCTGCCTAGGGCTGTCCTGTGATCATGTGAACACAATATACAGTGGATCCTTCCCCATGGTGGGAAAAACCACATTTTTTTTGGTCCCCTTGATGAGTGAGATGAGCATGTAAGCAAAGTGAAGTGTTAGTTTAGGGCCCTGAAACGGCACAAAAAGATATGAGAAATGTGAGATATCATGTGAAAGGCTGCTGTAAACATGCTTGGCGTGCGTCCTCCAGACCAGCACAGTATGTATAATTCAGCATTTACGAGTGACTAAACTGTTTGTGTCTGTGGCTTTAGCAAAAACCCAATACAGACGCTCCCTGGGTTACGATGGTCTGAATTACAATATTTCAATTTTATAGTGGATATTCCGATTCCATATGTATTTATTTATTTATTTATTTATTTATTTTATTTTTTATTTTCAGCACCATATTCTATAAATTACTTGAGATATTCAACACTTTATTATAAAATAGGCTTTGTGTTAATGATTTTACCCAACCGTAGGCTAATGTAAGTGTTCTAAGCTTGTTTAAGGTAGAATTGGCTTGGTTATGAGGTTGTTGTTAGGTGTACTGTAGTAAAATGCATTTTCGCCTTGCTCTTGCCCATCATAATAGTGTCTGTAAATTGAAATCGCGATGGGGAAAAGTCGCGATGCAGAAGGGTCGACTGTATAAGTCAGTCACTGTGCCCCCAGTAATATGTGTATAGCAGTTATGTGCTTATTGTTTGACCTTCAACTATCGGAAGAATTAATCATTGAAACCCACAGCTGGTGGCTTTTTTATGTGAGTCTCTGCCTAGTTTAATCAGTGGGTCCAAGCGAAGAATCCACTGAGAAGTGGCTTATATCAGTCATCGCTTTTTGGCAGAGCACAGTAAACGCCCTCCAAGCATCCTCTGCACCTGGTTTCCATGCCTTGGGCCTGCTGCCACTGCATGGTGTCCACGTACTTCTGATCTGTCTGCAGTGCAGGATAATCGTATCCCTTTCTGGTCACCCTGTCTCTCCACTGTAGCCCAGAAGAGTCCGAGTGCCCTCCCCCTCCCGTTGTGGAATGGAGTCATGTGACTGGCCTGCAGCGCCCCCTCTTGGCCTCATTGAAAGGCTGCATAAAGACATTGGGAGACCCCAGTCGGAGGGAGAGCTCAGTGAGCTTGTTGCCGTCTCTTCTCCTGTACCAGGGGGCCTACTACTCCCAGCTTCACCTACAGGTCAGTTGGGAGTGTCAGTGTACCAGCGAAGTACTCATGGCTTGATTCTGTTATTGGTCTGCATCTGTAATGTAAGTACAGAGATGTTACAATCTGCATGGTGAAACATGCACCAAACACAGAGGAAGGCCAGACAACCAATTTGGTTGTGAATTACCAAACTCGGGTTCACATATAATTTGTTTATAATATAAAATTTAGTTCTGCTGACCCTGACCAGGATAAGCAGTTGGTAGATGGAAAAAAAATCTGTTTTTATTCATCCTGAAGGAGTATTATTTATTGAAGTTAGATTGGTTCCTTGTTTGTTTTAGCGGAGGTTGTGTGACGTACTTTCATGAGAACTTGCCCCAGAGTCTGATGGCCCCCCCTCTGTCCCCGCAGAACTCCTTCCGGCCCGTGGAGTGTCTGCAGGAGCTGGAGGCTCTCACCTCGGATGTCCTGCTCCCGCTGCTCTCCCATCAGGCCGTGTGCAGCTTGATCGATAGGCTCCGGTCAGTCTGCTTCCGGTTTTCCTCACGCTGTTCCAGCACTTTCAGCATATACCCTTAATTACATGGAGTTTGACACACTAATACCTTGAAACATTTCAGGTCATTCTGATGAGCTTCATTGGCAGTTTAGTTCAGCTACATATACATTTCTATCGTATACCTCTTTGGCAGCTAACATTAAAACACATTAACGTAACTGAAATCATATTTCATTTAAAACAAAACAATGTTTAAAAATGTATCACTGATTTCCCCCCCCCCCCCCCCATCCAGCGCTCCCTTGTGTGTCACCGTTCTCCCCCCTAGCCAGCGCTCCTTTCTGTGTCACTGATCTCCGCCTCCTTGCCAGTGCTCCTCTATGTCGCTGGTCTCCCCCTTCCTGGTACTCCTCTCTGTGTCGCTGATGTCCCCCTTGCTGGTACTCCTCTCTGTGTCGCTGATGTCCCCCTTCCTGGTACTCCTCTCTGTGTCGCTGGTCTCCCCCTTCCTGGTACTCCTCTCTGTGTCGCTGATGTCCCCCTTCCTGGTACTCCTCTCTGTGTCGCTGGTCTCCCCCTTCCTGGTACTCCTCTCTGTGTCGCTGATGTCCCCCTTCCTGGTACTCCTCTCTGTGTCGCTGATGTCCCCCTTCCTGGTACTCCTCTCTGTGTCGCTGGTCTCCCCCTTCCTGGTACTCCTCTCTGTGTCGCTGATGTCCCCCTTGCTGGTACTCCTCTCTGTGTCGCTGATGTCCCCCTTCCTGGTACTCCTCTCTGTGTCGCTGGTCTCCCCCTTCCTGGTACTCCTCTCTGTGTCGCTGATGTCCCCCTTCCTGGTACTCCTCTCTGTGTCGCTGGTCTCCCCCTTCCTGGTACTCCTCTCTGTGTCGCTGGTCTCCCCCTTCCTGGTACTCCTCTCTGTGTCGCTGATGTCCCCCTTCCTGGTACTCCTCTCTGTGTCGCTGGTCTCCCCCTTCCTGGTACTCCTCTCTGTGTCGCTGGTCTCCCCCTTCCTGGTACTCCTCTCTGTGTCGCTGGTCTCCCCCTTCCTGGTACTCCTCTCTGTGTCGCTGGTCTCCCCCTTCCTGGTACTCCTCTCTGTGTCGCTGGTCTCCCCCTTCCTGGTACTCCTCTCTGTGTCGCTGATGTCCCCCTTCCTGGTACTCCTCTCTGTGTCGCTGGTCTCCCCCTTCCTGGTACTCCTCTCTGTGTCGCTGATCTCCCCCTTCCTCGCCGGCACTGATCTCCCCCTTCCCCGCCGACGCTTCTCTCGGTGTCACTAATCTCCCCCTTCCTCGCCAGGCATCCTCTCTATCAGTGATCTCTTCAGCAGTACTGGTGTATTCTTTGAGGAGCTCTGTAATGACAGATGTGCATTTTGTCCCTGCAGGTCCTGCTCAGCTCTGTGTAACCCACTGTCCTGTTGCCCGAGCACAGAGGCAGTGGCCAGCCTGCCCGGGTTCAGGTCTTCTGGGAGAAGGCCTGCTCTCAGCCTGGCCAGTTCCAGCTCTCCGCTTCCCTTCCTCACCGCCCTTTGTTATCTGCTGGAAGCTGTCACCAGAATACACAAGGGGATCGTCCACAAGGTGAAGCCTTACAAATACCCGTTAAAGGCCTGTTTTATCACAGTGCATATTCCAGGCCCTGTCACTGAAGTACCTGCTTCAGTTACTTCTGCGTATCATGTCATCTGGTACTTGTGTGCTGTTCTGAAACAGGATGTTCTTTTGCCAGAACATGTGCACAACAGGGACCTTTCTGTTTTGTGTTTTTTTTTCCTTCACATATCGAGAAGGATACTGTAGAAGGTGCATGGCAGGGAAGTTAGAGAACAGAGATATTTGTCGTTCCTTTTGAAAGAATGCAGCATTTATGTTTGAATATTCCTGCAGGGAATGCATGAGATTTCATCGGTAGGACTGTAATGTATATTTACACACTGGTTGTCCCATCAAGTTGTCTGAAGGCCAGAAATTGCCCTTTTTCACTGTGACATCAGCTTCCTTCTAAATGAGCTGGAATGGTGTTCTGTGTTGCCCCCACCCCACAGACAGAGGCAGATTTGGGATCGGTAATTAGTGCTCCTCTCTGTCTGACTGTTTTACAAGCAGATCCCAGAGGGAGGCGTGTAATAATTACAGTAGGTGGGGGGGTTTCAGGGAGTGTGTGGCTTCCACTGACACACATACGTGCATTTTTCTGTTAACGGGGTCCTGTGTGAGATATACCAGAGTACATTTAATTTGTTAAAAGGAGCCTGTTATTAACCCTCTGGAGGTTAATAGTTTTAATGTATATTGTAAATATGTCAGATTTATGTTAAGTTTGTAATTTGACATCAATGTATAGACATTGCAAAATGCAGTTTGGAACACTTGCAGAAATATTATAAAAATACATAGTAAGCAATGGTGGCAGTTTGTTTTGATCCCAGATATCTGATCACCAAAGTCATGCAGATACATGCAGATGACTAAATGGTGTAGTTGCAACATTCAGTTGGATAAATAAATAAAAAGCTAACTCATGTCACTATTTCTGGTCTCCTTCCACTGAATGTGTATGCATGAGCCATTCACACCCCCCCCCCCCATTTATGGTGCTGATGGGGATGTATCTGGATCGTGTTTCACCATTGCGTTGTTCATTAAATTACCATAGGAATGCGATTTGAATATGCGAAAATGCGGCTTTTTAGAATGCGAATAGCGACCTTCAAGGTGAGGACGTTAGCACACTCCCCCGATGCAGGTAAAACAAAGAAAGGTGACATGGTTTACTTTTTTGCCGATTTTTTAACCTAATTTTGAAAACTTAAATACTTCCGACAATGGACGATTTGAGAAGACAGATTACAGATTTAGTCAGCATTTTATTCATGATTCTACATAAAAATTTCAGCGAGATATAAACTGAAATAGATGTGAAAAATACGCTGCATCACCGACGATGCACTCGACCCCAGAGGGTTAAGCATTTTCTCTCTGTTGAGTTTGATCTTACATTCAGATCCAGCATGAAAGAACAGGCCTGAATAATGTCTGCGTCTGGTAATGTGCACAGTCATCGCTGGCTAATTCCTACACTCTGTCATTTGTTACCGTGGTCGATATGCTTTCAGAGAGGAAGGCAGGAAGCGAGGGGTTAGCAGGCACTGTGGTCCGCTTGTGCCTCTTACATGCCAGATTCCCCGTAAGCTTCCCTGTAGCGAATGACTCCAGGCTTCACTCTGCCGAAGCAAAGCGTTTTAGAAGATATTAACAGAGGTTTAGCCTTTGTCTTGGATGTCTTTCTGAAGCCCTGTTTTGCCTGCAACAAGGATGCTAAAGGCTTACATGCCTCTGAAACTGGAAGAGTAGATTACTGTAAAATATGTCTGGATGTAGAGGTTTAGCATTTAACTGGAACTGGGCATTGTTTTCGTGTTCTCTGTGTGCGTTGTCTCCAATATGCTGGTAAAGTATTCCATCTGTATGTCTATCAATAGGCTGTTTCTCAGCCTGGTCCTCAGGGACCCCTAGCCGGTGCACGTTTTACACTCTCCCAGCTCCCTGCCAGAAAGTCCACATTTTTGGAACAACAACATGGACCGTCTTGATGAAGGGGGCAGAGTCTGGTTTGAAAAACATTGTTACAAACTTGTTTAGACACTTCTACTGCCCCCTTGTGGCTGAATGCTTGTTGATGCAGAGCATCTTGTGACGGATTCTATAATGCTTGATTTGTTTAAAATGATTTTGTCCCAAATACTGGAGAAGAGGAGTTTCTGTCATTGGAAACTTGGTTTACATCCTATTACCTGTGTTCTCTACCCAGTTCTCCAGCTTGCTCCTCTCCGACCTCATGTCCGGCTACCTGCGGGCATGCTGCAAGGCCACACCCACCCTGACCCCCTCCAGTGCCTGGCTGCTACGCCATGAGCACCACCTGCTGTACCTACTTCTGAAGCTGGCGCACAGGCTGGTACGTCCAGATTACCTGCCCGCGCAGCACACGGTCACGGCACTCAGCCATGGTGGGTCTGTGGGCACCTGTGGGCAATCATTGGTTATTCTCAGTGAGGCTGCCTCAGATCTGTAATCTATAGAATAGAATAGTGATTTTATTAAATTCTCTTTTCACTTTCCCGCTTGCGTTTTCCATGAGATGCACAGACACACATGCAGGTGAGAGCAGCTTGGGGGTCGGAGTGCAGGGTCAGTCAGCGTGCAGCACCCCTGGAACTGGGTGTTAAGACCTTTTCTCAAAGGCTCACAAATGTGGTTATTCTGCTCGAACCAGCGACTTTCTGATCACGGGCACAGAGGTTTAGCCTGTTGAACTACTCACCCCTTTTATCCTTTTTAAGGTCCTTTTATCGTAAAATGTGCCGTAGCTTTTGTAAGAAGGTATAGAAGAAGCTGTTGTCGGAGATTCACATTACGGATTTCTAAATGGAGTGTGTGCTCTCCTGTGTTCCCCAGATGCCCGTCAGCCCAGAGGTGGCCAAGCAGGCCAGCCTGTACCACCAGGCTGCTCTCTCCCTGCTGCCCTGGCTGCTGCCTGGCAGTGAACACATGGCCCACGACCTCTTTTCCTCCATCATCTTTAACTCGGACTTTATGCCGTGAGATTGGTTTGCTTTATGCACTTCCGCATTTGTATAACATAATTGGATGGTTAAGCAAAATGAAGCTGTAAAGTAGTTACTTGAAATAAATGCACAGGTGGGTGGGGTCCTCTCCACTCTTGGGTAAATAACTGATAGTCATATAAAGTAAGCTTTGTCCCCCCCCTCCAGGTCAGCTGTGCCTGTAATGTGAAATGCAGTATTTGTAATTGTATTGTGTAATCTGAAGGTGGCGCCAAAGCTCCATGTTTTAATTTTAACTGCAATTTGTAGGAGCATCCGTTATAGGCACATGAGTGTGTAATTATAGCAGAAATGAGAGAAATGTTAAATGGGATCCTCATGGGGGAACCACTGAAATTATTAGCCTGATCAAAATGTATTTTTTTTATAAAATATTACCAAGTTTTAAAGTGAAATTAACCATGCATTGAAAATGTTGAAGTGGCTAAGAAAAACTGTAGAAATTAATATTGCTACTGCTGTGGTATTGTCATGTGGGCTTTTTACAAGCCCTAGTGCTCAGTAATTCACTTTTTGTAGTTTATCGTGTCCCTTTTCTGATGTGACATCTCTCAGCTCTGTTTCTAGGATAAATAGGCTACAGTTTCATTCACTAAAAAAACTGTGACTGCTGTGTTTATCTCCTGTCTTGCCAGGGAGGGGCGCTGTGGAGGCCCTGAAGCAGCAGATTTATCTGACCTGCAGCTTAAGGAGGGCTGCTGTCCCTCCCAGCCTCCACTGGGCCCTCTGCTGCGGGACGCTTGTGCCCATCTCCCCTCCCTGCGTGGCTGCTACCTCACCCACCTGGCCTACATGGAGCCGGCGGTTCTCCGCTCCCGGAACTTGCACCTGGGCCGGACCCCTTACATTTGGTCCTGGTTCCTTTCTGAAGCCTCAGGCCCTGCTTTGCCCGCCGACTGGCCGTTCCTGCCGCTTGTCAGCCTATACGAGCGCGTGGGTGTGCCGGGCGGGGGAGACGTGCGTGTGGAGTCCCTCCCGCCGGCCTCGCTGGAGTCCGTCACGCACTGCCTGCAGTGGCTGCTGCTCCTGGAGAGCTGGCGGGAGAGCTGTCTGGCAGCGGTCCTGCCGGCGGCTAAGCTGGCTCGCCTCTCCTGCCTCTTCCTCTGCTCCAGCGATCTCTTCCTGGAGCGCCCTGTACAGCGGCTGACCTGGGCACTCCTGCGGACCCTTTGCCACCCGCGCCAGTTTGCTGCACTGGATCTGGCAGCGCCACTGCCGGGCCTGGCCTCCTTCCATGACCTGTACTCCGCATTACTCTCCCAGTTTGAGGCAGTGTCCTTCGGTGACCCGCTGTTCGGCTGCTTCATCCTGCTGCCCCTGCAGCGGCGCTTTAGCGCCACCATGCGGCTGGCGGTGTTTGGGGAGCACGTGGGGCTGCTGCGTTCCCTAGGCGTGCAGCTGCGGCAGGTGAGCCGAAAGGGAGGAGCGGAGACTCGGATATGCAGTGTTCTGTTTTCATCTAATGGCTTATATGAGTAATTCTCCTCCTTCACCTTGCGTCTGATGTCCTTCTGCTGTCACTCTTTCATCCTAGTCCCCAGCCCACCTCCACCTGCCTCCCCATGTCCCCACTCCCCATCCAGTGGACGTTTAGTTCTAGTCCGCCATCTGCATGTCCTAGTCAAATGCTTTCTTGCTGATATCTGAATTCAGGTGTCTCGGTGGTGAACAGATCAAAAATGAGGACTGGAGAGAGAGCTAGCGCTGTAGTATTTTTAGTTTTTCTGAGTTTATGAGAAATATAACGTTGAAAAAAGACATATAATAAACATTTCTGAAGTAAATGTCAGTCATAATTGTTTTTGAATCCTATGTACTTTTAAACATTAATGTCAAATTTCAAATCATGGCATCACAGTGTGAGGAACTGAGAGCTGTATTACAGCAGCCCAGAGTCTCCACAGTTGGGTTTGTGTCCAGACCCATTTTTGTGAGTCATCATAGATCAGCTCAGTCACCCCCAAGCAAGTTGTGTATTAGAGAGAGACTTATGTGTCGTGTAGATGTTACAAATTCCCCCGTAATGGGTTGGCATGCTGACTGCTCTCTGCAGGTGACATCCTTTCTAATTCTCTCCTCTCTGCCATCATCATCTTCAGCTTCCGGTCCCCCTGGAGGCGTTCACCTTCCCCCCGGAGGATTCCCTCCCCCTGTTGCGGCTGTACTTCCGTTCCCTGGTGACGGGGGCCCTGCGGCAGCCCTGGTGTCCCGTGCTCTACGTGGTGGCCCTGGTCCACCTTAACTCCTTCATCTTCTCCCTGGAACCGGTGTCACAGGTACTGTCCGAGGCTGGGTCTCCAGCAGCCTGCCTTAAATTGACAGGGCTTTTGAAATAGATTATCTGGCAGCTGCTGCTGTCTTGGTGATGTGTGATGCATTACTTGGTATTTTCAATCAGAAGTAGAATTGCACTGGCTGTAGGGCCAGCAATTGCTTGCGTGCACTTCACAGCCCCCACAATGTGGACGTCAGATGTTTTCTCCCCCCCACCCCCGCAGGAAGTGGAGGCGGCACGGCAGAGTTTGCTACGGAAGACATATTACCTGACAGATGAGGTGGGTCCTCCCCCCAAAATCAGTATGAAACCTCCGAAACCCCTTCTGCCTGCCACTAACCACGATCTTCTTGTTCCAGGCTCTGAAGAACCATCTGCTTCTCTTCAAACTGCCCTCTCAGCAGGATGAGCTTGGCTTCCAGATATACGACTGCCTGCCCCCTACCCGTGCCCGGAGGCTGGAGAGCGTGCTGGACATGGGAAAGGGTCAAAGCGAGGGGGCTCGCCAAGGATGTGACGGTGTCCCATGACGCCTCTGTCCCAAGCCATCGCATCTCATAAGGGTGGAGTTGTTGGACTCTTGGTCATTAAGCAATCAGTGACCTCTGCAGACCTGATGGTTTTATAGTGTCAACCCAAGCTACCCAACAGGAATAAATACTTTTTTTGTACATTTACGTTTGCTGCAGCACATCTGTAGTTGTTGTATCTTTACTTGTCGTTTTTTAACCTTTCTAAGCATATTTATTGGTGTGCAGCTGTGTGGGCAATTGATCCTCAAAACATCTCCTGCACATGTGGGACAGCGTGTGGCTGAGTGAGCTAAGCCTGTGTGCCTGTATTCAGAAGGTCACCAGTTCAAACCCAGCCTCACCCTGTGCTGCGGGTCCTTGAGCGAGGCCCTTAACCCCCAGCTCCCTGGGCGCCGCTGCGGGCGGCTGCCCTTGGCAGACAGCTTACTCTACAAAGAACAAGCTGAGGGAGGCGTAAAGACAATTTCCCCACAGGGATCAATAAAGAAATGATTATTATTATTTTTATTATGTTACAGAGTTCAGGCAGATGGACAACACCGTATTGGTCGTATCTTTTTAGGCAATGATTAGCATCGACCTGGGAATGACCCATTTACAGTGTGTGGGAGATGGGCAGTCTCATGCTTGTCTCCTGCCATAGCGTGCCTGTCGCTTCCTGCTGGTCGGAGATGTTCTGGGGCCATGCCAGTGAGTGCCTCATGTACAGTGACTCGACAGTGATGCAGGAGACATTCACATCCATCTGTCCTCTATTTAAAAAATTTATGTGGTTCCAAAACTGGGCCGTATGAGGTAAACTATAAAAACAAGAAAGAGAAATTTCTCACATTACAGTAACTCAAACCAGTTCTGAAACACTTCAAGCTGACTGGAGTAACTATCAGGAAAAATGTCTCTGAATGATGACATTCAGGGCAGGTTGTCTTACAAATCAGGGCTGTCAGATTATTTTGTGGTATGAAGGTGAAGGTTTCCCTAAATTAAGTTTCGTGACTAAATATCACACCCAACAGTGCTCCCATCTGCAGAAGTGGAAGAGATGAAAGCCCTTCACCTGTGTTTGAATCGAAAGCATTCCACTTGTTATTCAGAGCAGACCTTGAGAAGAAAACATGACTCACACAGATACATGCAGCAGGAGTGCCTTGAGATGGGAAGTGTGACCAAATGAAAGTATTCCTGCACTGGGGAAGACAGTCTCTTAGGCACGTGCGTTTGCTGGCTGTCGTAATCCCTTCGGAAAATATTTCTCCTGGGAGGACAGAAGGCAAGACAAGCCTCTGGAGACTTATTGTACTTGCAGGCTAGAAATTTTAACCTGAAATGCAGCAGGTCAGACGTCCAGCTGTATAACTCGTCAGGCTGAGTTCCTTTGGGTGACCGCACCTGCTGAGTCACAATGATAAAGTGACCTCATGAACTCCGCCCTGATCTGCTGTGGCCCCTCCCCACGTTGTCGGTGATCCAGTGACTGACACCTTCAGATACGCATTTTTAATTCTGGTTCTTGTCTGGTTGAGAAACTAAAGATAAGGGATATTCAAGTTCTCCGTATATGCTTGGTAACTTGACAGTATTCTAGATTCTTTGGACTAATGAATTGATGAATTGACTGATTGATGAAAATAGAAGGATTTAAAAAAAATTTTTTGGATATTTTTAAGACTGAAACATCTGCAATAAACTCAGCATAAAATAAGATGCTTCATATTAAAGGTTTAAGAATGGAGTTTCTGCCATTTTTGATAAACAGTGTTTGTACTCAATGCATCTGAAATGGATTGTATACTTATTTTAAAACAGGGTATTGCGTTATGGAAATAGAATGTAATTGATTCAACTTCCTATGAGAATGCTGCGTTCTGTTACCTGCTACCCGCAAGGAACCAGTTACAGTTTGAATCCGAAGTATTCTGCATAAAAAGGAGAAAATATATTCCTGAGACTTATACATTTTATTTTTAGTACCTTCCAGTGCATAATGACTGACTGTGATATTGATCAGACTGCAGAAACATGTTTCAGCTGAGTAACTGAATTTCTTGTTTGTCATACTACAGAAACACTGGTGCTCTGCTGAAATGGAATTCTGGAATCTTGCTTCTATTCTGAACATGCAATGTCTACTTTCAAAGAGGCAGCCTTCACCACCTTAATATTTGATATTCTTGGGTTTCATGGGTGGGTGCCTGGGTGGATGGATGGATGGAGTAATGTTTAACACACCATAGCTGAGCTCTATACAGGCCCTAAGTCATTCCACACAGACTGAGGTCAAAATAGCTTCCCGCACTTGAAGGACAATATAAAACATCACCACAAATTAAACAAATATGAAGATATTTTTAATGTTGACATTCCCATCCTGCTTCAACTTTAAGCACAATACAAGAGTGGCCACTTTGTAAATTAGAGTCTGATGTCTTTATAATTTCATATTTTAAAAAACATCCTTTATACAGTCTCTACTAATCATAAGTCATAAGTTTTGCTTCCTGGGCAAGACAGTATTTCACATTTTTTCCATTACATTCCATAAAAGACTCTCTTTCAGAACCTTACAGTTTTGCGATATGGTTATAATGATAGTTGTTAATATAAGAAGGATCAATCCGTGTGTGTGTGTGTGTGTGTGTATATATATATATATATATATATTTTTTTTTTTTACACATACATACACACACACACACACACACTATATTGGCAGACGTGAGTGTTCCAATCACTTCCATCGCCACAGGTCAAAAAGTCAAGCATCTAAGCATGCAGACTGCTTCTACAAACAAACGCTTCTCTGTCTGGCAATCCGATGGACGAGTCTGGGTTTGATGGTTGACAGGAGAATTGGAGCGGAGATTGTGAGCCAGGCCTTCTCATCCAACATCAGTGCCTGACCTCACAAATGCTCTTCTGGAAGAATGGTTAAAAATTCACATAAACACACTCCTAAACCTTGTGGACATCCTTCCCAGTAGAGTTGAAGCTGTTATAGCTGCAAAGGGTGGTCCAACTCCATATTAAAGCATATGTGTTAAGAATGGGATGTCATTAACGTTCATGTATGTCTAAAGGCAGATGTCAATACTTTTGGCACTATAGTGTTTATACATTGTGTCAAAGTAAATGTTTAAAGCAGTTTATTTGAGCAGTAAGGATATATGTGCTCAGAACAAAACCACAATTTAAAACCACATTAGAACTTAAGAAAATTGAGTAAAATAGCAAAAACTAAAAGAATTTCCTCCATTCTCCAAAAATGATATTTAGTTGGATGGCTAGATGAACACTTCAGTTCCCAAACCGCTCCTCTCGGGGGAACCCCAGCCATTCCATGTATTTGTTGCATTTCACAGCCAGCTCCAATTAATTAATGAATTAGATTCATTTTAAAAAGGAAATGAAGTATTGATCAGCTCTACAAGGTGGGGTTATTGGTCAAGTCAAAAATACATAGGGGTATTGGATGGTTGCTGCAAACACTGGGGTGACTTGAATTGGCTAATCTAGCACATTGACAGGCATAATATAATTTTACACCAACATGAAGGTCATTTGAAAATCAATATGTATGTAATGTCGTGAGCCAAGCTTCAGCCTCTGATACTGACGATTCATCTCTCATGAAGTAATTTATAGGTCTGAAAGATCTATGAGGTCACTCTCTTCTGTATGCTCTGTGGCCTCTAGGGGCGCTATTTGACTCTATTCACTATTCACTACCAATTATACATGTAGTCTGTGTTTGCAGTGAATGTTCAAGGACTGATGCTGTCAGGCAGAATGGCTTCCACGTCACCTATGGAACTTCCGTAGCAGTTCCCAAGGCTGCTACTCTCTGCCTTCAGGGATGCCATCTCAGAGATTTCTATGTGTGATTTTTGGAGGACTGGCATCCGGTGGCAGTTGCATCTGACTGACATTTTTTTCACCTGGGCAGCCATGCAAGCTGAATTGATGGCTGCACTTTGTTTTTCCCTGAACTGATTAGTTGTGCAGTTACAGCCCTTAAGTGGCAAAACATCTAAACCCAGCAAACCAGCTCTCTAACACACCCCCTCAAAGCTTGTTACCTCGGTAACCTGACTTTGAACACCACTTAGGGGTTAAAAGGCTATTTTAAGTGTAGTTTTTGAGCCGATGTCTTTAAGTAAACATACAAGACATGCAGTTTCATCATTTCTTTCATTGGGATCCTTATGGTAGTGATTTGAACTACATTAGGTAACCCCGTAGCAGCATTCTTACTTTTAACTCCCTTTTTTTCACAGTTGTCTGGATTCTCACACAATCTGCATTACCGTCATCATAACAGTGGTCAAGAAACTTCCAAAAAATTCTTATTTATTTCATAAGAAAGAGAACTCAATAACCAAACCCTGAGAGCAAAGTACATTTTCAGCTTTTAAATTATTCCAGATATCCCTGGACATTTGACTCATTTTAAAAAGTTTTGATGTCCGCCAAAATTATGTGAAACCTGCTTATAACAAAGGGATTCATTCAGGATTGATTATTTGAATAAGTTTGGCACAGATTTCATAAGAAATACCTTTATTTGATTACATAATTTGCTTCATGAGACTCGCACCTCCAAGTTAAACATCTTAAGCTGCATTGTGTGGTATGAGTCTTATGGAACTTGTTATTTTACATTCTCTTCCCTCACTGACAGAACTACGCCAGTCATACCTGGACTTATTGCCACAAACCAATGACTGATGGATTTTAACTCTTTCCTTCCTGAGCACTGACAGTAAAAAACAGCACAGCATGTCTTCCTGGGTGATTCCTGCGATTGTATACTGCGTCTTTGGCTGACATCTGCACATCCTGAGGGTACGACTCACTGGCTGGGGTGAACTAGCTGTGCTCAGGCATCTTTCATTTATCCTGGTGCCGTGACCATTTGCGCCTTAAATACATAGAGACTCAAATTCTTCACAATTTTTTTCTTAGTACTTAGTTTAAGGTGAGTAACCAATCATATCAACGATAGAAGTTTTTAGTTTTTTATGCATTCATTTTCTTTGTCTATAAATTGCAGTTTGATTTCAAGGGGTCAATGGAAGGTTTGATAGTGACTTTCTTATGAAGAAACATTATATTCTGACATTTGTATGCAGGGCAGATGCTTGCAGGATTATGCAGAACTGAGGAACATGCACAGCACTCAAGCTTGCAAATTACACCAAGTTTGCTGTATTAAATTTATCAAAAGAACTTCACAATGTTAGACATTAGACATTTTGACCTTTTTCATAGTTTTTTTCTTAAGCAGATGCATCAATATGGCTGAGCAACGGTTTCCTGTTTTTCTCATTATCTTGCTTTTCACGTCCCACAACTGCCACCGCTGAAATATATCAGTGTAAAATCTAATCTAATCTAATCACAGCTTGCCTGTTTACTTCATCTTCTCTTGACTCCTGGGAAAAACACCCAGATGATTGTTTTTTTTTACTATGAGGCTTCAGATGTTGGCCTTTTTGTTATTCTGTGGTGATTTCTCACGTATAATTCTAAACCTCAGAAATACCGTGGATGGTGAGATATACCTCCTGATGTTTATACTAACCTCTCGACACTCCATGGTCTTCTCATTTCCCCTAGTGCCATCCGCAGTCAGTTGGGACCACCTAAACTTCAGCTAGACCATTTTCATAGACCTTCACCCCTTCAAAACAAGGCAGGAAATTCATATCTGGCAGTGTTAGTGATGGTTCATTCAGAATGTCAATAAACAATAATTACCAGGAAAAATTATAAACATATAAGGCTATAACTGCATTGAGACAATAAAATGTTAATTTTAGTAATGATTAGGTAAGATGGCCTGTGAAATTAAATGGTGTTAAGGTTTTTAAGGCAGTAGGAGCTAAATTAAAACCAGGTCTTCCATTATGAACTATCAAGGCATGTGAGAATATTAAAAACAAAGCTGTATTTAATGAAGCTGGCTTTTCCGGTGACATAGGGCTGTGAATTCACAATGTGTCCCTCCCAAAGGGGGGGGGGTGGTGGTGGTAATGAAACGATGCTAAACATATCGCCAGTATGTCTTTGCTGATGAAAGACTTAACATCAAAGAAATGAGTTAAACTCATAAAAATAAGTCTTACATCTTTCCCTTCTGATTTTTGTCAGGATGACAATATGAAATCCCACACTGAGAAACAAATCAACCCTTTTCATTTTAAGGAAATTAAATCAATTTTCTAGCACTGACTTTGTTTAACCCTCCAATGGGCTCACCACCCATGGGAGGGGCCATAGGGGTCGGGTGCGAGGTGATCTGGGCGGCGGCCAAAGGCGGGGACCTTGTCGGTCCGATCCTCGGCTGCAGAAGCTAGCTCTAGGGACATGGAATGTCACGTCTCTGATGGGGAAAGAGCCTGAGCTGGTGCGCGAAGTTGTGAAGTTCCGGCTAGATATAGTCGGACTCACCTCGACGCACGGCTTGGGCTCTGGAACTAGTCTCCTTGAGGGGGGTTGGACCCTTTTCCACTCTGGAGTTGCCCGCGGGGAGAGGCGCCGAGCGGGCGTGGGCATACTTATTGCCCCCAGGCTGGGTGCCTGTACATTGGGGTTTACTGCAGTGGACGAGAGGGTAGCCTCCCTCCGCCTTCGGGTGGGGGGACGGGTCCTGACTGTTGTTTGTGCTTATGCGCCAAACAGCAGTTCAGAATACCCACCCTTTTTGGAGTCCTTGGAAGGGGTGTTGGAGAGCGCTCCTCCTGGGGACTCCCTTGTTCTGCTGGGGGACTTCAATGCTCACGTGGGCAGTGACAGTGAGACCTGGAGGGGCGTGATTGGGAGGAACGGCCCCCCCGATCTGAACCCGAGCGGTGTTTTGTTATTGGACTTCTGTGCTTGTCACGGACTGTCCATAATGAACACCATGTTCAAGCATAAGGGTGTCCATATGTGCACTTGGCACCAGGACACCCTAGGCCGCAGTTCGATGATCGACTTTGTAGTCGTGTCGTCGGACTTGCGGCCGCATGTTTTGGACACTCGGGTGAAGAGAGGGGCGGAGCTGTCAACCGATCACTACCTGGTGGTGGGTTGGCTCCGCTAGTGGGGGAGGAAGCCGGCCAGGCCTGGCAGGCCCAAGCATATAGTGAGGGTCTGCTGGGAACGTCTGGCGGAATCCCCTGTCAGGGAGAGTTTCAACTCCTACCTCCAGCAGAACTTCTCCCATATCCCGGGGGAGGCGGGGGACATTGAGTCCGAATGGGCCATGTTCCGTGCCTCCATTGTGGAGGCGGCTGACCGGAGCTGCGGCCGTAAGGTGGTCGGTGCCTGTCGCGGCGGCAATCCCCGAACCCGCTGGTGGACACCGGTGGTAAGGGATGCCGTCAAGCTGAAGAAGGAGTCCTATCGGGCCTTTCTGGCCTGTGGGACTCCAGACGCAGCTGACGGCTACCGGCAGGCCAAGCGGGATACGGCTTTGGCGGTCGCTGAGGCAAAAACTCGGGTGTGGGAGGAGTTTGGTGAGGCCATGGAGAACGACTTCCGGACGGCTTCGAGGAGATTCTGGTCCACCATCCGGCGGCTCCGGGCGGGAAAGCGGTGCAGCATCAACACTATTTATGGTGGGGATGGTGCGCTGCTGACCTCAGCTCGGGACGTTTTGGGTCGGTGGAGGGAGTACTTCGAAGACCTCCTCAATCCCACCGACACGTCTTCCGATATGGAAGCAGAGTGTGGGGACTTGGGGGTGGACTCGCCTATCTCGGGGGTGGAGGTCGCTGAGGTGGTCAAAAAGCTCCTCGGTGGCCGGGCCCCGGGGGTGGACGAGATTCGCCCAGAGTTCCTCAAGGCTCTGGATGCTGCGGGGCTGTCCTGGCTGACACGCATCTGCAGCATCGCGTGGACATCAGGGGCAGTGCCTCTGGATTGGCAGACCGGGGTGGTGGTCCCCCTCTTTAAGAAGGGGGACCGGAGGGTGTGCTCCAACTACAGGGGGATCACACTCCTCAGCCTCCCTGTCAAGGTCTATTCAGGGGTCCTGGAAAGGAGGGTCCGCCGGATTGTCGAACCTCGGATTCAGGAGGAGCAGTGTGGTTTTCGCCCTGGCCGTGGAACAGTGGACCAGCTCTATACTCTCAGCAGGGTTCTGGAGGGTTCATGGGAGTTTGCCCGACCAGTCTACATGTGTTTTGTGGACTTGGAGAAGGCATTCGACCGTGTCCCTCGGGGGGTCCTGTGGGGAGTGCTCCGGGAGTATGGGGTACCGGGCTCCCTTTTAAGGGCGGTTCGGACCCTGTATGACCGGTGCCAGAGTTTGGTCCGCATGGGCGGCAATAAGTCGGACTCGTTTCCGGTGAGGGTTGGACTTCGTCAGGGCTGCCCTTTGTCACCGATTCTGTTCATAGTTTTTATGGACAGAATTTCTAGGCGCAGCCAGGGCATTGAGGGCGTCCGGTTCGGTGATCTCAGGATTAGGTCTCTGCTTTTTGCGGATGATGTGGTTCTGTTGGCCTCATCGAGCCGTGACCTTCAGCTCTCACTGGAGCAGTTCGCAGCCGAGTGCGAAGCGGCTGGGATGAGAATCAGCACCTCCAAATCCGAGACCATGGTTCTCAGCCGGAAAAGGGTAGAATGCTCTCTCCGGGTTGGGGATGGGGTCCTCCCCCAAGTGGAGGAGTTTAAGTATCTCGGGATCTTGTTCACGAGTGGGGGAACGATAGAGCGGGAGATCGACAGGCGGATCGGTGCGGCGTCAGCAGTCATGCGGGCGCTGCATCGGTCTGTCATGGTGAAGAGAGAGTTGAGCCAAAAGGCGAAGCTCTCGATTTACCAGTCGATCTACGTTCCTACCCTCACCTATGGTCATGAGCTTTGGGTAGTGACCGAAAGAACAAGATCGCGGGTACAAGTGGCCGAAATGAGTTTCCTCCGCAGGGTGGCTGGGCTCTCCCTTAGAGATAGGGTGAGGAGCTCAGTCATTCGGGAGGGACTCAGAGTAGAGCCGCTGCTCCTCCGCATCGAGAGGAGCCAGATGAGGTGGCTCGGGCATCTGATCAGGATGCCTCCAGGATGCCTCCCTGGGGAGGTATTCCGGGCATGTCCCACTGGGAGGAGACCCCGGGGAAGACCCAGGACACGCTGGAGAGACTATGTCTCTCGGCTGGCCTGGGAACGCCTCGGGATCCCCCCAGAGGAGCTGGATGAAGTGGCCGGGAGAGGGAAGTCTGGGTCTCCCTGCTGAGGCTGCTGCCCCCGTGACCCGACCCCGGATTAAGCGGGAGATGATGGATGGATGGATGGATGGATGGACTTTGTTTAAATGAAAACAGCTTTACCCTCCCTGACGTATTCAGTACTGTAGGATACTGAATGCCAGTATGCCAGGCGTCGGAACAGATACATGGTTTAATGGAAGACAGGCAGGCAAATGCAGACGGACAATACAATGCAATACAATGACCGGACTGAGGAAACAAATGGAAACGTGGACTAAATACTCTGGACTGATGACAATGATCAGAAACAGCTGGTACTGTAAAAACGGGGAATCCACACGGGGTTAATGAGGGGGCATGGCACACGGAAGGAGCGGACGATCGGAGCATGACACTACCACAATGGAGTGACCGGAAATTTACTCCATAGTGCTTTCTTGTGTTTACTATTGTAGTGCTTCTTCTCATTTTTAAATACACAATGTATAAATAATTATTTTGCTTTGTGACACCCACAAGGCCCAAAGGCCAAAGGCAGGCGTGGTCAGTGGTTAGGGTTAGGGTTAGGGTTAGGGTTGTTTGTTTTCCACAGTGCAGCCTGGTAATCAGGACAAATATTCTGCCATGAAGTTAACTTTTCCTGCTTTATGCCATGTGTGGGAACAGTAGGGCTGCAATATCAAGTGCCTGAGGGCTGTGAAGGTCATTTCACATACATCAGTCCATTGTTCAGTACTGTGGGTAGATTTTGTAGTGAGGTCGGTGAGTGGAGTGGCCAAGTTGGTAAAATGTGGTGTAAACCTTCGATACCAACCCACCAGTCCAAAAAATAACCAAACCTGTTTTGTTGTTCTTGGTCTCGGATTATTCACACAAGCTTCATCCTTTTCCGACTGTGACAAGATCCTTCCTTTGCCCAGCTTATGCCCCAAATCCTGGGGCTCCCCCTTAGCTCATCCATACTTCCATCTTGAACTCCGCCAACTCAGTCTTGGACAAGTTGATTCTTGTGGCTTTAAGAGTTGGAGATAGGCAGTAGGAAACATTTCACACCCCTGCAGTATGATGTCCATTAGACAATCCAAATTGCTTAAATGGCATAAATGTAAATTAGGACAGTCCAGTGGGTTGACAAAAGGCAGTAAGCAACCTGGATGTCTTCGCTAGTAGCACCGGCTAATAGCCTTTGCACAGGTCCCACGTGATGATAAACTTGGCATTTTCCAGTGCATCCATCAGGTCCTCAGTCCTTGGCATTGATTAAGCATCAGAATGAGACACTGCATTCACCTTTATAAGTCAATGCATACACACACACTGCTTATTTTTAAAGTAATGACCACCAGACCACCAAACCAGTCTTTGATGGTTTAATAGCAATCTGTACTCGCTGCAATCACCTGCAACTCAATAGGTCAACCAATCATTCTGGAATGAGATGGGGCCTCTGATTAATTAGTGGGGTGTCTTCAAGGTGGAACACGTGCTCCAAGACCAAGGTCTTCCCAGGAGTTTCTTTAAAAAGGACTGAGTGTTGACTAAAGATAGCAGTAAGGTTTGCCATTGTTCTTTGTCCAAATAACTGAGCTGTGGTATCTGTAACTGGGTTAAGTCTCTCAGGTCTGAACCCTCATTTTTATCATCGTTGACTTTCTTCGCCAGCAACGTGTGTGGTTCAGGTTTGGCTAGACGGTTCTTCTAGTTTTTGAGCAGTTTGATGTGTGATACATTTGTGAAGTTCTTCGTTAGTCTGGATGTGCCACTTCATTTGTGACTGGGCCAACCTTCTTCACCCCCTCATGGCCCCTTCCCTTTCACTAGGAGTTTGCTTGTGGATGTTGATAGAGGGAGCACCTTCTCCCCCACCTTGAGCTCCTCCTGATGTCTAGCATACCAATCATACTGGAGTTTCTGGCCAGCCAGGGTTTTTCCCTGAGTTCTCTTGGGTCTCATAATACTTGTCTAGCTGCTCCCTCATGTGTAAGATGTAGGACAGGATACCTTCACCAGTCCTCTGTGTCTCTCGGCTTTTCTGCAGCAGGTCCAAGGCCAGCCATAGTGCAAAATAAAGGACGAGAAGCTTGGTAATGCCTGGGGAACATCCTGATAAGCAAGGAGCAGGAACGGAAGCCGCTTATCCCAGTCCTGCCCTGTATCTGAAACAAATTTGCGAAACATGTTCTTCAGTATCTGATGAAATGGCTCCACGAACCCACCTCTTTGGTGGCGATATGGTATATTGAATCCCCAGCTTTGCATGCAACTGTTTTATCAAACTGGAAGTGAAGTTGATGTCTTGATAGGTCACGATCTCTTATTACTTATGATGCCTTTTCATTAGGAGGCACAAAATAGCCAGTGAAAAAAATCTGAAGAAATACCTGTGGTTGCATTCCTGACATTACAGTTATTTACACTGTTGAAACGGCGACACCTATGATTGGGGTAACTGTCTGCAGTGCCAGTATAACACATCATTCCTCGGGCACTGAACTGGCAAGAAAATGAAACGGTCAAATGAATCTGGGGCACTGAGGAGAAAATGCCAAAAAGAAAACTATACAGAAGTATATTGCAGCTATTTAGTTGGATTCTTTTAAATTATTTCATTACTCTTCTAGTTGAAACAGATGATACATGAAGCATACATGAAACAAACAGGACCACAAGGAGTCAAAACAAAGGCAGGTGAGTTAGAAAAGGACAAACTAAGGCTGGAACTACATACAAAGGCAGAGGAGAACACAAGCAAACCATCTAGTACAGGTACAACAAGATAAACAGGTAACACATAAACCCCACGCAGAACACCAATACAATGACCAACAAGAACAAAAGGCAAGGGCAGACACATGTATACAAATGGGAAACAAGGGACAGGTGTGAGCTATAAGAATTATAAAGACTAAAGACTAGGGGCAACAAGGCACAGGTGCAGATCATTAAGAACTCAAACACTAGGGCTAGGACTAACAAAGGTCAGGTGTGGGTTATAATTATGAAGGACTCAAATACTAGAAAGGAGTGACCATTGACCCCTGCTGGCCAGGCAGGGAAATGACACAGCAGGGACTGATTCTGACAGGGGACATGGTCCTACACGCTGGCAAGCATTTCCAATGCGAAGCCCTTCAGCAGCTGCTTCTGGGTGAGGCTATCTGCAATCTTCTCCTTGATATGGATGTTCCTAGCAGCAAAACAAGCCCTTCAAAATGTTGTAAATTTCTTGTGGCCTTTCTCCTACAGGTGTGGTGGGGAACTGGAACTGTATGCGGTAGGTCTCTGGTAAAATGTCAGACATTGCCAGCAGTGCTTTGTGGTCACTGTAGTTTGACTGCTACTCATTCATCACGAAATACACTTCCAGTGCCTTGGCCATCAGCAAGGGAACCAGTCTGCAGGTCCACTGGATATTGAGCCAAGCCTATGTCTGGGCCATCCTCTACAATTACAGGAGTTTGTTCTCTATGTTCGCTCCCTGCTGGTAGGAAAGGGTATTGAATAGTAGCTTGGTGGCTGTGCTCTGTCCGGCACTGGGTGCTGGCTTTGGCAGGGAGTGCCTTACAGTGGCCCCAGACACCATTTGTTAGTCACACCTGTGGTAAATTAAGCCACCACTGTTCCTGCCTTCAGTCCTTCCTCCCTTTGTCACTGCAGGGTCATGAATTACTGGAGGTGCGACACAAGCTCTCTGCTCCTGGTGCTGTGTTAACTGGGGATGAATGCTGCTCACCGTCATTGGACAGGTTCCCTGGTGGGTTGCTGCTAGGTGAGCGACTTCCTCCTCTGAAGCGGTCGTCTCAGTGCCCACAGTATCCCAGGGATCCGTTTCTTCCTTTGCTGGTTTTGCCCTTGCCTATGACTGCCGTCCTCCCCACAGTCTTGGTGTACCCGGCCTTCTCTGACTGCATCCCACCGCTGCCACCAAATGTAGAGTGACGTGGTAACGGGCCGAAGGCGCAGGGCAGAGTTCAAAGGATGGTGCAGTCAGTGATCCGTAGCAAAGTGCAGCAGTTTCATTTGTCTCTCAGAGCTGAAGTATTTATAGTGCCAGTCTTCCTTTGTGCTGAAATATTTAGGACAGGAGGGAATATGTACAAAACCAGCATAAAAAATGTTTGAAGACCTCTGTGACCAGAGTGTGTGTGTGTGTTTGTGTTTGTGTCTGGGTCAGATATACATTACATTGTGGGGACCAAACGCCACCAACAATGTGATTAAAAACCTGTTTGAACATTGGGGTGGAGCGGAAAAGGGGAAATTCAATTATATAAAGATCTGTGACTGTAACCAACACATTCGGTGGGTTCGAATCTTGTATTTTATTTTGGTTACATATGGTTAAGTTTAGGGTTGGGTAGCGGTTAAGGTTCTCATTTTTTTGCCCATGGAAATGAATAGACATCCCCAGAAGGATGAGTACAGGTTTGTGTGTGCATCTACTCACACAGTTAGGCCCTGTATAGCCAGAGTAATGAGCTTTCTGCAGTGTGTGACAGGTTATTTTTTAAATAAATATTCTTTCGAATGCATTATGAAACCTTGAATGGGACAAGTTGGCTCTGTTGGAAATAACAAAGGTCACTAATGTGTCTAAATCCACTGATTTCCGGTAACTGACCTGCTGAGTAGAGGATGCTGTGATCCAATGGCTATTCTACCGAACCATTCAGTACAAGGTCGCATAGAGCCTGAATCTCATCCCAGCAGCTCTGCGAGCAAGGTAAAGAACTCCCTGGAAGGAATATCAGGCCATCGCAGGGGACATGCATCATATTCTCTTGGCAGTGTAAAGCGGTCAACTTACCCACCTGCATATTTTTAGTCTGTGGGATGAACTTGGAACACCTAAAGGCAAACAACACAAAAAGCACACACTCCAAGCCGGCATGCGGAGCCTCGGCTGTGGACATATGAAGCCACAATACCGTGGTAATTTAATGTTTGTGCTGCTTAGCGCCTAAGTCAGAAACAGTTGTAATTACAGATGGCCCAAAAATCTTTTTCAGAAGTGGACTGGAAAACTTTTAAAGTCAATTTGTTGATCTGTTCCATTCTGTGTGCACTTGTGAATAACAAATTGCAGTCATGAGTCAAATAATACAAAAATAACCTGAAAGAAAAATACAATTATTGTTTTATTTGTAAGGGAAGTAAAACACGTGTTACACATACGTCCTCCATGGTGCATCATAAAGATATAAAAAAAATACCAAAAAATATAAAGCAGAAATTTAACATAAATATATCTAACAAAATTTTTATGAATAGAAAGGAACTAGTTCTAACGTGCAATTAGAGTTCAAGTGAAATGTGCAGGTAGTATTTAAAATACCAGGTTCAAGTTATGCTCAGGATATTGTCTGGAGTTCTGATGCTGAGGAACCATCTACCAGATGGAAGGAGAGAGAACGGTGCATGTGAGAGGTGGGAAGTGTCCTTCGCTATGCTGTTCGCCCGGCGGATGAGGTGCTTTTCGTACAGGTGTGAGATGGCTGGGAGAGGAACCCCGATGATACTCTCTGCTGTGCTCACTATCCACTGCAGTGACGTCTTTTCAGTGGTAGTGCAGTTTCCATACCAGACAGTGATGTAGCTGCAGAGAAATCTCTCAATGGTCCCCTGGTAGAATGACGTGAGGATGGGAGGAGGGAGGCTGACCTTCTTCAGCTTCCGAAGGAAGTGAAGACGTCGTTGGGCTTTCTTTGTCATGGTGGTGGTGTTCTGGTTCCCGGAAAGGTTGTCTACCTCACTACCTCACCGGCCAGCTTCTCTAGAAGAGGAGGTGCCAAATTGTCAATGAAACTTACTAATAAAATAAAAGGTACAAAACAATTGTTCTGATTTACTGGCAAAGTTTTACTTTAGGTTCTCCTTTTTAGGCTTCAGTGTTTGATATATGGATGTCCACAACCCAATAAATACAATGCAACAGAAACGATCTGTAAAACCGCTCAGCTTCCCTCAGGTTGTCTTAGTCAAGCTGAGACTGTGTTTCTGGGCTTTAATCCCCACAAATCATAATCTGCTTATTCTGTGCAAAAAAACCTGGAATGATGCTGTTAATCAGTGTTATTATAGAATGTGTCATGTGGAGATCAGGACCCCCTCGGTCCTCCATGCTGCTGTGGGCCAGCTGAGGCTATGTTACAAATGGCTGATGTGCCCTGGCCTAAGTGGGCTAAATCAGAGTCACCAGGCCCTAATGTCATTACCCAGGAGAGTAACTCATAGACTGATTATATTAGTCAGGGGACATGAGGCTCTGATCGTTAGGGCCCCAAACAAAGCAGCCATTGAGTTAAAGGCAAACAGGTGGTGACTGGAAAACAAGCAACGCTGGGAGTGTGTGTGTCAGAGAGAAACAGGGCAAAGGAAAGCGACCCAGAATGAGCCGCGCTGGCATTTCCATTTGGACCGGTTATGCTGATCTTTGTTAAATAATCGCTTATCCAGCACGGGGTCATAAGAGGCCCAGGGCCGATTCCAGGAAGCACCAGAACGATATGAGAATGTGCGGGAAGGGATGCCAGCCCATTACAGGGCGCACACTCAAATGCGCTGTTACACACTTTGGGTCATTTACAGGCACCAATTCATCTAACTGCATGCTTGTACTTGTATTAATAGTCCCCCTGCATAACTCACCCATTCAGAAAACATTCATCTTGAACCTTGATGTGATGAATGAATACCAAAATGAATTTTTTGCAGTGCATTTTGTTGCAGCTGTGCAGCTAGGGATGGAGGTTCCTCTCTCTGGTCTGCAATGGCAGTGTGACATGCAGTTTCTCATTCAGTTTGCAGTTCCTGCTTTATGTGCATTTTATTGTATTTATTAAATCAGTCACCAATTCGATTTCCAAGTTTTTTAAGAAGGTGTTTAAACCTTCAGGGCTTGACGCTGTGACCTGCTCTGCTCTTCAGTGAGTTGCCTCATTTGATCCACTTTTGGTAATAATCCTTCCATCTTCCAATCACTTTTCCTGGCCAGGATCACTGGGGGCCTGGCGCTTGTCCCGGGCAGCATAGGGCACAGGGAGGTGGTGCAGCCTGAATGTGATGAAGGTACATCAAAGGGCACACGTGCAAAAAATTACATAGGCAATTTATAAATGCCAGCTAGGCTAACTGCATGTCTATGGACCTTGGGAAGAAGCTGGACTCAAAGCAAAGCCTTCAAACATGGGGAGAATGTGCCAACTCCACACACAGGTGGGATTTGAACCCCCAACCCTGGAGGTGTGAGAAAACAGTGCTGCCCCCTTTTGTAAAAATGTACTGGTAAAGTGTATAACATTTAAGCTTGGAAAAAAGGTTCTATGAAGCATATGTGAGAAACCAGGCTAAGGATGTAAAGCTGGCTGTGTTAACAGTGTCTCTCCTGGCATAGCACTCCATGCCTTGGAGTGGATACAGGCACGCAAGGCTGGAGCTCAGTACGCCCAGGCACTTTCAAATCAGCAGCCTGCACTCGGAAGCTGAAATAACCGCCGCCACCACTGCTACCTCTGCTGCTGCTGCCCCCCACTGCTACCACTGCTGCTGCTTCTACTGCTGCCCTCACTGCCACCTCTGTTGGTGCCACCATCGCTGTCACCACTGCCCCCACTGCCACCTCTTCTGCTGCTGCCCCCACTGCCACCTGCTGCTGCTACTGCAGCTGTCACCACTGCCCCCACTACCACCTCAACTGCTACCACTGTTTACTGCCCCCACTGCCACCTCAACCACTACCACTGTTTACTACCCCCACTGCCACCTCAACCACTACCACCTCTACTGCCATTGCTGCACATCTATTGCTCCGTGCAGAAAAACACATTCCAGTGTGAATCACTATTCTCTCAAATGACCCTGCCATCCTCAACTGCTGAAACTTGATAAATAAACTAGATGATAATTGTGTCGATATTGTCCATCTGTTTTCCATGAATGCTTGTCTAGTACAGGGTTACAGTGAGCCCATGGCCGAAGGTCAGCAGGTGACACAGAACATCCTTTGGATGAGCTACTTAGTATTTACCTGTTGAAGCATTTAATTAAATAAATTGGATTTAATTAAAAATACTAATACAAAATAACGATTAATTTTTCAATCCAAATTTTAATGTTTATTAGCGGGGTCGTGAAAGTATTTTTTTTACATTGGAAAATTAAGTTCAGATATACCATTTCTTACTTTTTATATTCCATTCTAGGCAAAAATAATACAACTCAAAGTTCCAACACCCTGCATTTCTCAATGACCCATATGACTGTAATAGTACATATTTGCATGTTAATCTAAATAATCTGCAATGATGAGCTGATCCATATTCATTGCTCACAGATTAGACACGATAAAAAAAAAAAAACTCTTTTTGTTTCCCTTCCATAATCCCATCTCATCCATATGGATGTGCGTTAATGACTGTCGTGACTTCATCCTGAGTGGCTGGAGATTATGAGGATCAGAATTAAGTACAAAATGAATGACTACTTTGATTTTGGGAAAAATAAATATTTAACTGCTTGTAGGATGCTTTGCAGGGTGAGAAGGTGCATTTTCTTCTTCTTTAGTCCTTAGCTGGTGGGGAGCAGGTCATCCTCTCAACCAATACGTTGCTGTAGGTGTTGTTGGATTCCAGATGCCATTCACAATATGCTTCCTCTCCTCTAACCTTCTTGATGGTCAGTCACTGGTTCCTAAGGTCCTCCTCATCCCGTTTGAGCCATGTTTTCTTTGGTGCTATTCGTTGAACCCTCAGGTCGCTCTCGCCACAGGAGCCTCCTTGGCAATTGACTGGCGCTAATTCTATTGTGGCCAAACGATCACAGTGTGCATTTTTGGATTTGTTCTTTGATTAAAGGTTGATAATCGCACCTTACCCGAAAAGTTTAGTTATAATGGCAATCACAAAAAGAGACACCCAGGATCTGCCATAAGTGTTGTATTTGGAAGACCTTGCGCTTATTCATGACTGACTTGAGCAGGGTCCATATTTCTGATCCATAAAGGAGAAATGGCAGGATCAGAGTTCAGAAGAGGTGAATTTTGGTCTTAGTGTAGGTAATAGCTTTCTTCCAAAGGCACAATTTCAGTGAGGCAAATGCTGCTACTGCCTGGCCAATCCTGCTGTGGATTTCAGTGGTGGATGCAGTCTTCCCCTGCATCATGGGAACCATGACCAGAGAGTTCACAGTCTTCCTGCTACACACTCAGCAATGATGCATTGCCGATAACGTCCCACCTCCTACTTTAAAAAGTACTATAGAATAGCTGAGCAGAATAGATCTGTAAGGAGAATTTGCATTTGAGTAAGAAAGTGCTAATTCTGCTAGCATTTGATGCTCATATAACACAGCGATTTTCACAGACCTGCTAGCGGAAATTAGCACATAGTAAATCATGATGTACAGCGTATGAACAATAAAGATGTGTCTCTCCTGTTTTATATCACGGTCCCTTTCTAAACCTGGTAATGCCTTTAGAGAACCAACTTTTGCAATGGAAAACCGAAGCGAGCTGTAACTAGTGTCTCTTTGCAATACGGATTGGGTATGGCCCGGTTCCTGTATGCCAGTGGAAAAGCACCAAATGTGAGGAAGGCAGGCATAATGGTGAATGTCCTTTTAAGAAACCAATTAAATAACAGTCCATGGAATGTGTACAGTTCAATAAATGCCACTCAAACTATTATTGCAAAGGAAAAAAATCCACCCACTTTTAAAGCTTAAATAAATTGTAAAGCCGCAAACTGAATTTTTTCCAAATTTTCTTTCCTTAATTATCGCAGTAGCATAACCCATCAATGCATTCTGTTGGTTAAACTTCTTTCTCAGACAGACAGCTTTAAGCTGACTTTTGAAAGAATCCCGAAACCAGAAAACCTTACAACTCAGGAAAAGCGCTTGGCTGAGAGTCACACGATTGTTGTTTATCCCAGTCTCAAGATCTCAATTCCAGCTTCCTGAAAAAAAAACTAACCTGGGGTCATCTTTGTTGATTTTTGTTTTGCATTGGTATGCTCTTCCTGCGTTATTAAGATCAAACGGTTCCTCTTTTCCTTTCATCTTCAGACACCCCCTGTCTGTCGCTGAAGTGGTACGGTCTTTCATAAAGCTCTCAGGTTCTGTTTCCATCCATAGCACAGTCATGCACTCTAGCCCTAGTTTAAGAGTAATGAATGTGCAGCACCAGCCGCGTTTTTCATCTTTTATGCTTGAAAATGCATGTGCTTTCATGATACAAGCCAGTTTGTGGCATCAAAGCTGAAGGATAGGTGTCTGGCTTGTGTTCCTGTAGGCCAAAACACCAGCTGTGCTACGTAAAAGCCACAAATGATTTTATTTTAATGCGATTTTCAGTCTGAGCAAAACATTGATCTACATTTCATTTTTGATACATGTATATGGTGGTAATCAAACACAGAGCCGTACAAACGTAGAATAGAGCAGCAGTGGAAACCCGTTCCATGGAGGGACAGTGCGTGTGGAGGTTTTGGGGATGATCTCTAAATCAGCCAGTAATAAAACAGTGGTTCTCAATTCAATCCTGGGGACCCCCTGTTATTGGCTGATGCTGATTGTGAGGTCATTCCAGAATCCCACACCAGCCTTCCATGGAACAGTTTCCCCACCCCTGGAATAGAATGATGCTTTAATACCCATAGAGAAAGTCTCTTTACCCCATCCTGCTCTCCATAAGACATACACAAACAAGAGCCGGCTTGGGTATCAAAGTGAAGGGCTGCCACCCTCAGCAGTGGACCTGGAGATTAAAGGGCTTGTGACTGTTCTACCAAGACTCTACTCAAACCAGTGATTTTCCAAGCACAAGCACTGAGCCACACATGCAGGATTTAATTTTTTATTTTTAGTTTCTTGCCTATCAATTTCTCTTCTCAAAATGATAATTTTTCTGCTTTTACACAACTGGAAATTTAACTCAAGGGTATAGGCGAGCACTTCCAGAAAGATTTTGATGTTCAAATAGTACGTTTTGAAACAGGGAAACCCTATGGATGGCAGCTGGATGGTGCTGGAACATCGTTACATTAAAGTGGTACCTCCAGATACAGCAGTTTGACCCCTGTAAGCTCAGCAATGCAGTGAGATATATGATAATCTCCTGTGGATCTCTGCTTATAATGCCTGAGAAGTGACATCTATGGCACTGACGCCTATAGACTACAGCTCTGTTTACAAATAAATCTGCCATCCTCTTTTCCCTTAGCCCATAACATGCCTCTAATACTCTACTTATCATCAGATACCCAGTTAGTCGACAGTGATATCTTGGCTAGACGTCTTCCCACATCTGAATTGTTTCCCTTCTACATCCCTCATTGTTGAAGATGACCGAAACTAATGGGGTTGCCAGCTTTCTGCTCTGGCCCTAATTCATGGTTTCAGCAGAACATCCATCGTATCATTGGAATCTGGCACTTATGCCCTCTGTCTGCTTTCACAAACCAGCATTTCTGTCTTCCTATTTTGTAATGGAGACACAGATTTGCAATGGGCCATGTCACACTTGCTATTTATGCATTAGAATGTTATTTTTTCGTGCATAATGTGCTGTAACCATATTAACACATTTGAACTTTGTCGTCGCAATGGAAAACAAACAAGCGCATGATCAAATTTAATCTGGATTCTTGTTGTAGATCCAGTGCACTGCGGAAGTGCTTAACGTTTGGTGAATCTATAGGTAAAAAGAACAGCCAGCAACAAGGTGGACGGACTGAATCATCTCAACAGTGGACATACCTTTGGAAGCCTGAAGATCCAGACTGAAGACAGGAATGTCATCTATAGCAGACAACATTGATGGCACTTAATAATAATCTTACTATAATAAAGAAAAGACTGAACGATTTAACCTGCTTGTTCCACAATGGTTGATTTATTTCTCCTGTGAAAGGAGAGCAACAGTGGGTCTTAACAGTGGGGCGGTAACACTTACCACAAGCATTAAATGTGAATTAACTAACATGGGGCACTTCCCATAATTAACACCCACAGCCCAAAACTGGTAGTGGGAATCTACTTTTATTTCTGTTTGAAAAGTTTACAATTTTCATTATGCTTACATTTGAATTTTTATTGTAAACGTTAAACACATTAATGTGGTGTGTCCATTGTTAAAAGGCAAAACATGTTTAGTGATGTTCTATAACCATAAAAGTGGCAAACTTGAAAACAAAGCATTTGCAAGTGGAATATATACCGATCGTTTCACTGTAAAAGTAATTGATTGTGTTACTTTGATGTGGCTTTATAAATAAATGAGAAAAGTTATAGTAATGCAGACATACTCACTTTAACCTAGTCAATACAGACACTTCAGCAGATTGAATGGGACACAATCGACCCATAAAAACCATTGACACAAACCGGAGAGGCGGGGCGGTAACACTTAACACAAGCATTAAATGTGAATTAACTAACATGGGGCACTTCCCATAATTCACACTGCACAGATCAATGCCTATAAAGCCATTAAGGTCATCAGTGCCTCCCTGAAAAGGGACAAAGGCGTGTTAATCTGCCCTCAGCTGCAAATTGCCCAGGTAATGAGGGCTAATGAATTAGCAGACAGCATTTAGAGATGTAAGGAGTGAAGCCTGTGCTAGCAGACTGCAACTCCATCCCCCTCCCCCGCACCCAACACCCTCTCCCCCAAGCTAAATTCATTATTGATTCATCTTGTCATGGTTATCGGGGGTGGGGGGCTGTGTAGTGATCCTGCTCTCAGAATTAAAGGACTGAGGGTCCAAATTAGCACTAGTTAATTGACACCATCCATCCTCCTGCATGCACTGATGGAGAGAAACAAGGCAGCAAGTTTTTCGTTTTCCGCCATACAATTTCACGGCCTTAAACCAGACAGGCCACTCTAGTGTCATGTTCCAAGCCTGGAGGACTGAGGCAACAGTTTACTAAGAAGCACTTAGATATGCTTAAAATCACTGAAATCACACATATCATCATTATAATGCTTAGCAGAACAGAAACATCCCACTGGCCTAAAATTCCACCCACTTGCAATATGGCTTCATCACAAATATCTGCTTTGCTGGTATTATTTTTAATACTCCTATCTCGCACACTGTCCCTGGGGTCAAACTGACCCCAATGGCACATGTCATATGACTTCTCATAGTAACATGATCATTGTAGGATCCTGTACGAGACAGGCCTAGGCGTAGATTTGGGGGGTGGGGGGGACACAAGGCTGATAACGTATCGGTGCTGTCAGGGCATAAGAATGACTAAGAAGTCCGTCAAAAAATGGCTCCAGATCTGGAATTCACTCAGTTACCAGAAACTCAGTGTGTTGTGTTTCTTTACGGACAGTCAGCATGTCTTTGGTATTACAGTGGACCTTGAGGTGGCGTCATTTTTCCACATAATCTGGCAAACTGTGTATACGCCTCGTAATTTTAATAATTCCCGCAAATTCAGCGTGAACAATAATGCACTTAACGTGGTACCTTGCTCAGGGTACCTCAGTGGTGCCTTGCGGGTCAGGGAGTCGAACCACAGTCTCCTGAGGCTTCTGACAATTCAACATCTTCAGCATAGCATTTCCCATAAATCTTGCAATCTACTCTTTTATGGAAAATAAGTGAAGAGCATGAGGACACACTTCACCAAATTATGCTTAAGGAGAGGAATATACTGGACTAGTCCAACAAGGACTACAGAGTGACAACAGAATACTGAGTAACTCAATTGAAAATCATTAATATAAATTTGATATTAATCTGTCTTACTCATTTTTTCATATGATGGGCAGTTCTGACTTCATACCCCTCTGCTGTGGAAAAATGAACACAACAAAAATTAGTAAAACTGCAACATTAAATTAATCAACAGGAACGTTTGTGAAAGTAATCTCAGCCCCTGCCCAGTAATTAGCACCATGTAATTACGCAATTTACTCCGGTTTCAGAGATCAGGCACTGGAACATTCTTTATTAGCTAGAGAGAAGCCACACTGCACACTGCTCCCTCTGGCAGTGGAGGTTATAGTGTGTCGGGGGAAGAGTTGCTCTGTAACAGAAATGAGAAGCTCATCCACCCTCGGCCTTTTAAACACTGACTGTGTATTTTTGTCATCTTACCACACACTATACATATTGTAATCTCATTTCCAGAAGGTTCAGTTCACATTTTTTGGAAGGTTGGCTTCTTGACTTCAGAGAATTCTTTATGCATTTAGCAATCCAGGGTGTAATTTAGTAAGTACTACCACATTTTACATTCTGTGTGAGGGCAGAAGTTTAAAAGTATACAGCTGTAGCTTGAGTTAAGGTTCCTCCCAAAGTCTTGATAATGTCCAATTAATGTCTCCACATTAATGTGTCCTTATTTTTAGCGATGCTTCACCATTTACCCATAATGCAACAGAGTCAGGTCCTGACCTTCAAAAAGAACGCCTTTGTATGTCAACCACTTGTCATTAAGAAAGGCATGACTCTGTCTGTTTACTCTGTGATCACTGAGCGTGCGCAGCCAGGCATGGAGACTGTTTTCCGGTTTCGTGGAAAAGCCCCCAGCTGCTGATAAGGCGGGGCTTTAATGGGGCGTCCCATTGCCGTGGCGACACATCTGGCTGCAGGCACAGCTGTCTCATTAAACACAGCATTAATGTGCCAGCGAGTTGCCTTCCCCCCAAAACCATGAAAACTATGAAGCAGACATTTGAATAGCTACATTAATCCTACTCACAGTTCTCAGCAATGACTGATTTCCCCCTTTGCTGCAGATTTACTTACTTTGTTAAAGTTTCAACTTAGAAACATTCCAAATGGGAGTTTTCATATGACTCTTACTGTCAGGAAAATGGTGCTTAAAGGACTTTATCCAGATGGGTAAAACATCCTTGATCCCATCCCCTTTCCTCCCAATCTCCATCCCTGTTTGCTGCTTCTGACGTTCTAACAACTGGATTAACAACCTTGTGCTAAAAACCAGGTGTCACCCCTCCAGCAGTCTGCAAGCCAAGTATAATTGCACCAACATGTGTGTCAAGTGGGTTTAAAATAAGTTAGCATTGATTTAGCAGACCCAATTAGTAATGATTTAAGTCTAGCTTTAAACAGTTGGGGTGCAGCTGCAATAGGGTTGTTGGGGTTACATGGCTTATTGAAGGTAGCTGGTTAAGGATTCTGAGTCTTACCTTTACAGTATGTCAGTGTGCCCAGTGTACCAACAGGAGCTTCAGTGGAAAATCTCCTTAAATAAGACATACAAGTCAGGTCTTATTTGTCAAATTAGTCTCTCATTTTGCTTCTTATGAACACAAATCATACACGGTGTCTCCTACCTCCTGATCCTTCTTCTGGATAAGTGGATATGGAAGATGGAAAGACAGATGGATGAACCTGAAAGGTCAGCTAGACTTTAATGGATGGCTGGGGTAATCAGAAGCCTACAGCATCTGGGAATCTTCATTGTGACACTTGTATTCTGAGGCATTTTCGTAAACAAAATTTGAGTTTCTTTTCCGATTCCTTGAGGTTTACCACGAACATGAATTGATCCAAAGCACTTCACTGAAATCATCATATGGAAAAGTTTTTTAAAAAATAACATATAACATATGTGAGCATTTCACACAAATGTAAAAATTTTTTTAAATATATTTTTTTTAACGCCCTGCGATGGGCTGGCCCCCCCATCCTGGGTTGATCCCTGCCTCGTGCCCATTGCTTCCTGGATAGGCTCCGGACCCCCCGTGACCCAGTAGGATAAGCGGTTTTGGAAAATGGATGGATGGATGGATGGATTTTTATGCAGATGACATGATTATATACTGTGCAGCACCAGCTCCTGCTGAGGCCTTTCAGTCTTTACAGTTGGCATTTGATAGAGTGCAAGATCAACTTTGTCATATGCAACTTGATATGAATAAGTATACTAGGTGGGAAATATTACATCTAGCAGATAATGATTTGATGATCATTCAAAACGTCTCTGGGTTCTTGAGATTTTCTGTTGTGGAAAACTAAAATTCAGATTTTGTCATACGGGGGAGAGAGGTACATTTATTTCTCAACTGTCTAAAATTCAACCAATCTGTCTCTAGTCCTGGCTTTCGTGCCCTAGCCCCTACAGTATTACATTTATGCATTACTTCTGATAGATCCATTGTAAACCATGGATTACCACGTGTTTTAATTCTAACTTTACGGAAAGGGGCATGTTTGTCTACTATACTCAGGAAGTTTTTGTGAAAATATTTCCAGGTCAACTCAACATTATCAAACAGAGCAATTCTGTCCCAATTAAATACAAATCATGTAAAAACAAAAAAGGCTTGGATCTCAAATAATTTCATATTACGTTTTTCAACAAATCGAGGCTTACTTTTAGGGATTTTTGTGTCTCTCACTACTGCAATCACACAGTGACCACTCACATCATTTGGGAAGACACCTGATGCAACAAATTTAAAAGGCATATTTGTTCAAATTAAATCAATAGGACAATTAAGATTAGGTCTTGTTGTTGAATTAATTAACTGCTTCAAACTTAAAGATTCACATTGTGCTTTCAATGGGTCAGACACAGATGTGAGCCAGTCCAAGTTCAAATCACCAGCCAGCTCTATTTCATTATATTTAAATTGTAACATAAGTTTCACAAGAATAGAGAGTGAGTTACTTGGGGCAGACGGAGGACTACAACACCCCACTAACATAATGTGGTGATTTCTAGACAATTCAGTTTCAAGTGCTGGCATTTTAAGTTCTTTACTTACTGATTCAGAAAGTCAGTGGTTAGCACTGTTGCCTCACACCTCTGGGTCCCAGGTTCGAGTCTCCGCCTGGGTTACACATGTGTGGCGTTTGCATGTTCTCCCCATGTCTGCAGGATCAGTAAGGGTCTTATAATAGTAAACGACATTGATATAGTAAATGAGTTCAATGATAGTTTTGCACAGGTATTCACTGTTGAGGACCTTAGTAATTTACCAGTTATTACCTATCCAGCATCGTCTATAGCTAATATATATATATAACTGAAGCAGATGTTTTGCAAAGCCTAGCTAAGCTCAAAATAAATAAATCACAGGGCCCTGATGGCATCTTACCTATAGTGTTAAAAGAGATGAGGGATATTATTTGCCGACCCTTAACTTTACTGTTTCAAAAATCCTTATCTGAAGGTGTGGTTTGGAAGATGGATGGATGGATGGATGGATTCAGAAAGCACTAATTTAAAATAAAAGTTATGCTTAATCTATATGTTCACTCCCCCACCCTTCCTTTGTCGCTCAGTGCGAAAGACATTACAACCATTAATATAAACATCTTTATCATACACAGTTTGTTTGAGCCAAGTTTCAGATAAGACTACAATATTAGCATTTGTTGCTTATCTTTATCAGATCCAGTTTAGAGAGTAAACTCCAAACATTGATATGAATAATCGCAAGACCAGATCTAGCTTTAAAATGTGCAGGTGTAAAACATTGTACAGGTGTGTCAGGGCCTGGATTAGTTTTAACATTTCCTGAACGCAATAACAACAATTCAATAAAAAAATTAGAAGACCAGTCCAATAAGCGAAGACTACCGGGCAGGGCCGATGGTTGTAGGCTACCAGGCAGGGCCCGTGGTTGAAGGCAGCCAGGCAGGGCCGATAGATAAAGGCTACCAGGCAGGGCCGAAAGTTGAAGACTACCAGGCAGCGTTGATAGCTGAAAGCTAGTAGGTAAAGTCAATACTTGAAGACTAAAATGCAGAGCCAATGGTTGACTAGTAAGTAAAGCTAGAATATGGCGCTTAATAAGGCTAACTGTCTGCTACAGCTACCCTGACACATGCTGTAGGTAGGCCAAGACTGCAACAATCCATATAAATCCATATAAATCTGAAGAAAATATATCTACCAAGGATCCCAGTCTACAAAAAATGTGTTAATGATGCAGAGTGTCATGACCTGCTCGTCGGCTCCTCATGTGTGCCACGCCCCCTGCTTACCCACGTGTGTTTCCCGGATCGTACCCAGCTGTGTCCGTTTACTTTCAATCAGTCCTGTGTATTTCAGTCTTACCTGAGTCCTTTGTCCGTCATTGTGGTTAGTTGTGGATCCATGTTTCCTGCTCCCAGTACCCCAAATAAACCCCAAGTTTTGCCCCGGTATTTGCCTGGTCGCCTGCTCCTTCCCAGCCGACCCGCACGATCGCCGCTTTGTTCGCCAGAGATTGTGACACAGAGTACTACTCATTCAGGTTTACATTTTCACACATAAAACACAAACACTCAGACCTCAATACTAACAAACTCAACACAGACCGGGCTTGGCTGCCATCTTGGACTGCAGTAATGTTATAAGCATTTTATATGACACTCAAAATAAATATACAACCAATATTAACTTAATCTGTAATTAGACATATATAACCCTTATTGAGGTAAATTACATATCAAATTAACGTACCATTAAACATGTCCCACATTCATGTACATTCCATATTAAATGTATGTTATTAGTCATATATGTCCTTTGTTCATGTAAAAGTAAGCATGTACTACTACATTCATGTACCCTCAAAGTGTGGCCAGTTTCAGATTGATCTACAATGTGTTCTGAGAATATAACATAAATTTTGTCATGTATAATTAAATTAGCTGAATGTGGAGAGATCATACATGTCTTCATTGAAATATTTTTATCAAGAAACAACAAGCAATAAACATGTACGTGTCACGGATCCGGGCGGGTTTTGAGCGGGGACGAGGCATGGTACAGGCACAAATGGTGGACGACCCACTTGCGGCTCAAAGGACAAACAGGGTTTATTAACTGAACTAAAAAAAACACAAAAAAATTACTAACAAAAAAAAGGACCACTAGGGGTCAAAAGTAAACGTGGACAAACTAGACTAATTACAAACAGGCAGGTAAGCAGGACATACATCTAACAGAATCATAACAATCAACGAACCACTGGGGAACTGAACAGAAGCAGGGACTTAAATACTGAAACTAAAACTGGGTAACAATACTAACACAGTAAAGGTGAGACTAATTAACAGACTGGGAAAACAGGTCACATGTGAAAGTAATTAACTCAAAGAAACTAAAACAGGGAAACTAAGAACTAACCAAGAAAACTGGAAATACAGAATCTAACACTGGGAGTAACAAAACCAATAAAACATAACTAAGGCTCAAAACAGACACGGGAACTAGAAATTCATACAAAAGAAACACTAGGGAACAGAACACAAAAATAGAGGAGGCAGGATTCAAACACAGGACAAAGGGATTTGAAAGTAGATACATGCTGAACACATTGAGCTATGCAGCTGACAGGAAATAGGGGAAGCACAAAGACTGACAAGAGGGACAGGATGGCCAGCGCTGCCTGCTGGCCAAACAGGGAAGGGACACAAAAGACTGAGACAATAGGGGCCGACTCTGACAATCTTGTGTCACATATGGTAAAATGAAAAGTTCATGTAAAAGTTATATATTTTTCTTGCAGGCTTTTCCCTTGAGTGTCATATACATGTCAAATGTGCTTTTTAGTATGAATGTGGCCATAATCATGCAAGAAAAAATGCTAACTTGTAGTAAACTTATAAAAAAAACATGATGTGTTGTCATATATAATTAAAATAAGAAACATGCCTGATAGCCTTATATGAACCATGCATTTTTTTTCATATGGGTCCTTCTGTCATGATGACAGACTGTATCTGGAAAGTGGGAAAATCAGAGTCATACTTACTGTGTCGCAAAAATGACTTTAAACTGGCTTTTCTTTTGGAGACGTTGCTCTTCATCACCTGAATTCTTATATACACGGTAATATTTGTCTAGTTACCATTTTAAATAATCCAAATGCATCTCATAGCTAATTTAATAAGTAAAATTACATTTTACATTGTATTATCTTACAGGCATATAATCTAGGTTATGGTCCTTTACATGTTACGTCACTTCATGGTCCTCAGCAAACCGAATACGTATGTCTGACATTTGAAACAACAGTGTATTGATATTATGAGACACGGTTGCCACAGATGCCGGTTTAGCTGCACCCAGTAACTGTCCATATCCCCGTCTTCTTTTTCAGCCATTTTGTGTAGGAGTTTGGTGCCATCCTTTCAGGACTCCTGAGTTAGTAGTATTTACCCATAATTGAAAGACATGAAACAAAGCTCCTAAGTACCAAATGTGACATTTGTAATTGCGCGTCATTTGCTGTTGACATCGTCGTTTGCGAGGTCATGCTGTTCTGCATTTTTTGATTGGAGTAGGAGGCGGTTGAGTATTTTGGAAAATGTGCTCAAAAGAGACTGAATTTTCCGTTGGGTCTCCTTTGAATCGCTACAGTCCTTCCAGGACGTCCCACAGGCTTGAAAGTTGTACCCTCTGAAAATGTGACTCTTCATCCCTACTGTACATCTCATTCCGGCCTCAATGATTCAATTTAAAACACTCATTTGTGAATCTGCCTCCTTCATTTGCAGAAATCCCAAATCGCATCAATTTTGCAATCTATTCTACAGGCATGGTGTCACTCAGTTGGATGGGTAGCAAGCACCCGCTGCTACCGTCTTTGAACAATCAGAAATATAGCATTTAAGTTTCCTCTCATGGCTCTCCTTCATTCAGCAGACTTCAGCACAGCTAAAGAGTATTATTCATTTTTTAGAGAGTAATATCTCTGAGCCGATCATTATAAATTGCTTCTTTAGTCGCTGGTAATACTTTGCTGTAAAGTCGTGCCTCAGGACAGTGCTTTCCAGAGTGAGCCCGTTCAGGGGTCATGGGTGACTTTCCAGCAGGAAATTGTGAAGGCCTCCATTGGCCATTTTCCAATTTATCTACAATCCTTTTTCTGTGCTACATACTTGCCCTTTGTTGCAATGACCCAGTATATAAGTCTTTATGTCAGTGCTTATCAGCCCAAAGGCTTGATATTATTTAGCAGCTTAATTACTTTTTTTTTGTCTATGGCTGAGGTTTCATTTGTGAATACTGAGGTGTTTGGAAAGTAACGTTACATTAATTTTGAACACCCCATTTCTGTGTTTGTTAACATACAGATATTATGTACTTTTTTGCTGTGGGAAAAGCTCAAATTATAATCAGGATTTGCTCATGTTAGCATATGGAAAAGTACTAAGACTAGAGCAGTGCTTCTCAAACTGAGTCCTCGGGACCCACTGCCCTGCTTGTTTTCCAGCTGCCCCATTTTCTTGATTTTTGCGTTTTTATTTTACCTCAGTATTTGTTTTTTGCACTTCTGGGGTTCAGTAAAAATTGTTGTCTATGGTTTTGAAATATATTTGCATATATAAAAATCACTACCAGACAACTTTTTTCATGTTCACCTCACTGATTATTCTTTCAATGGCCATAGAAATAATCCTAAGTGACACACACTAAGCATTGCATTGATCAAAGTTTTTCCACTGAAAGCATCCCCTTGAGCCATTATTGATTGTTGTTTTACCTAATTTTGCGCTAGAAAGTGCATTGGGGGGAAATGGTCATTATAATTACTGCAAACCCAAGGTTAGCATTCCAGCTTCCAGTTATATCCACTCAAGGTCAATAAGGACAGTGGACCGTAAAATCAAAGAGCCCAAGACTTGCCAGGCTAGCTACCTGTTCAATGTTCTGAGACAATTTGTGTCATGTGATTTCATTATTAGTGGTGTAATTTCATTATTAGTCATTTAAAGTATGTATGTAAATACAAACAGCAACACACAGACACCAAACAGAAGAATATTTTTCTGAATTGCAGTTTATTCTGTAATATTAGTACAATACATTATTGTAAATCAATAATAATTATGTGTGAGCCTTTATGGTATAATGAGTATTATACCATTACTCTAAAGCTTCTGTGAATGCAAAACAAAAGTCAATGAACCATTCGATGGTTCTTTTTAGTTTACTTACACTTTCAATTCCTGTAATTGCTCTCATGTCAAATCGTCTACTCAGTCTGAAATGGCAAATTAAATCTACCAAAGCCACCCCCAAACACGTCATGCATGACAACCTAGCGCACAGACACCTAGCGCACTACCAAGAGCAGCCCATCCAGCTGGTCTACTGAAAAAGATGTGGGCCACCTTGTAATCTGTTGGTGCACAGTTACTATTTACATTGTAATACGTTTATCTATTTGAACACTTTGATCTGGATGTACATGTGAGGCGTATAATGTATCCCAAACATACAGCTGTCAAGGAGCCGTCTGGGGCACAGTTAATGAACCTGAAGCTCTGGTGTAGGGTTCACCTTGCTTTGATCAACTGGCAAGCCCCCCTAAATTTCCAGTTGCTTCATCTGTCATCTAACAAGAACCCAACAAGACCGCAGGTTCCCCTTGACTAGGTCTAAATCTTATTTAGTTTTAACTCAATTAGTCTTAAACAGAAAACATTGCATGTTGATACTTAGTGTCTGAGAGCTCAGAAATATACACCATGATAACCTCGATGTGAAACCAGCTCAAAATGTTATTGAAATCCCAACCCTTTAAAAACACACATTGAAAAACTTACAGGTCATATACAGGTATTTCCAACTTCCCACAGAAGGAGAACAATAAGTGGATCCTCTTGGTTGCCCAGACCAAATAAAATTTTTATTGTCTACTGCCTGCTGAGTAAGAGTGAAAGGGAGAGGAGAGACGGCAAGCTCTTAATTTGACAAATGCAAAATGGCGACTGTCTGCTTGTGTCCTGTGGAATTATTGACAGATATTGGACTGCATTGATTTTGAGTGTAGGTGAATCAAAACAGGCTCTGTATCTGGGACTGCCTTACAATTTCTGCCATCACACCTCCTATTGGTTTAAGTGGGGATGTTTCAGAAATGAGATGTTTGCTCTGAAAGACGCAATGGACCATGACATCCTAATCGAAAGCACTTGTTAGTGAGGAACTAGAACATCTGTTGTAAAAAGAAGTGTAATTACCAAAACCATCATGGCAGGAAGTCAGAGGTTTTATGTTGTACTTATAGAAAAATACACTTAAATAAAAAGTTTCTAGTAATTTAAGAAATAGCAGCGCCAAAGTGAAAATGTTTTAGTGGGTGCCAGCGGCCACACCTCTCTATCTACAGACGCAGACACTAGCTGTCTAGGGAATCCACAGATGTAGAGAGATGTAGCCTCTCCGGCATGTCCTGGGTCAGCCCTTCGACCTTTGCTCTGTGGGATGTGGCCGACCACATCACCTAATGAGCTGACCAGCACTGCTTGTGCTTCGCATATACAGTACTTAATTTAACTGGATGCTTTATAAATGCTTTGCACAAGTATGTAAATATACATGCATGTGGAAAAAATGTCAAAATTGATATTATTGATTCCCTCCTGCAAGATACAACAGATTACACTGTTGCTTTGCACCTCCACCACTGGCGGTCCAGATGTGGCCCCTGAACTGCGTGTGGTACACTGCAGCCCCCCCCCCCCCCAAATAAAGGCTTAGCCCTCCTAGTAATGCTAGTGACGCGAGACTGACACTAACAAGCTGGTTAATAGAACATGCTCATTCTAATAGAGCACCTCCCAAATAAGGAACATGCTTATTTAACATTTAGTGTAGTGACCTTTTGTGGCCAACAGGGGGCCCCCAAACCTCAGGGGCCCAACTCAAATGCATGTGTCAAGTGCTGGCAAACACCACCACTGATGGGACAGAGATTTAGATATATGGATGGTTGATTGTTCATAGTGAGAAATAAGTTGCCACTACAAGCTTAATGTTGCAGAAAATTGTAATATGAACATAATTACATATATCTCTATCCATCTTCTGTAACCATTCGTTCAGTACAGAGTCACAACGTGTGTGTATGGCGAACTTGTACTTACCAACAAATTGCCATGAAGCCATGAAAATTTGAGTTAAATAATCATCCACAATAACAAACAAACATAGTACTGTGATGCTTGTGAAAACATTGCGTGGCTTCAGCGGATCATCAGTACAGTGCAGTACAGTACAGTAGAGTACTGATTGTAGTTACTTATTATATATTATATTATTACTGTATAATGTATCCTTTGTCGTGACATAAAACATCAAACTTGATGGCATGTGTTTAGTGAACAAAAAAGGGGGTTTTATTGGGGTCAAGACAGGAACAGGAATAAAAACGGGAAGACAAGTATGGGGAGGTACACAGGCAGCAAGGGGGTTCGATGACGGGACTGGGGCTGACGAGACAAACAAGTACTTAAATACAAAGACTAACAGGGGGTAGCAAGCAACAAGCACAGCTCATCCGAGTCACGTCAGGGAGGAGACGGAGGGTCTGGCAGACATGGCCGGCAGGACGAAACATCATCATTATCTACTGTATGATTATTGTTTTTCCGACTTACCTATAAATTTGATTTTAAGAGGGACTTAGGAACACATCTCTTTCAAAACCTGGCGACTGCCTTTACTGTATGTGTGCACAAGGTGTGAGCCCTACTGCTGACACTGCGTTTGCTGTGCCCCAATGGTGAAATGGCAAACCTGGGACTGGACATCAACACAAGCATCTGTATCAACACAAGCAGACTACAGTAGTGGATTGCCATGCCACCTCTGGGACCCGGGTTTGAGTCTCCGCCTGGGTCACATGTGTGTGGAGTTTGCATGTTCTCCCCATGTCGTCGTGGGGTTTCCTCCAGGTACTCCGGTTTCCCCCCACAGTCCAAAAATATGCTGAGGCTAACTGGAGTTGCTAAATTGCCCATAGGAGTGCATGCGTGAGTGAAAGGTGTATGAGTGTGCCCTGCGATGGGCTGGCCCCCCATCCTGGGTTGTTCCCTGCCTCGTGCCCATTGCTTCCAGGATAGGCTCCGGACCCCCCGCAACCCAGTAGGATAAGCGGTTTGGAAAATGGATGGATGGATGGATGGATAGATTTCAAATGGCAATGTTCATCAAAAGCAGCAGCTACACTGAATGGCATGAGCAGTTAGCAATGCCAAAAGCATCCATGATGCTTGCACACAATACCGACAGATAACTCGCCTACTGTCTATAGCCCTAAGACAGATCACAATGCTCTAATTAAGGAAGCTAGGTCTGGAGGGGAGAGTCGTGTGCTGAGTTACTGAAAGGCTCTTCCCTTGTAGTGTAATCCTCCCCCTACATTGACTGAGCAAAACCCCATGGGGAAGAAAAATGTATCACTTAACAAGCCCTGAGACAAAGGATTAATTCTTATACTGGATTAAAGCAGTGAAGTTGGCATAATTAAATTTGTTGATTTAATTTCTGGTCATCCTGAGAGATGTGATCAGTCACAAAAGGGTCACTTCTATGCTTTAACTGAACTCCAGACTGGCTCCATGGATCTTCTGGAATGATTCTGAAGGACATTATTCTTTTTCTATTTTTGTGGTGTAGGGGCAGTTGACCTATAGCGGTGTGTGTGAACTGTGGTAAACACAGACCTTCAGCTTGTGGGGGAGTCTGCATTGAACAGAAATGGCTGCAGTTGTTTCAGCTGAGAATACTGGTGATAGCCGTGTGCTGAGATACCCTGTTAGCACTGCTGGGTGGTGCTTCTCATCCTAGCGCTGTAAAACTCCAAACCTGCAGCGAGCCGTGTTAGCTTAGTGACTTTTGCCTGAGAAGTTCCTCCATGAGCAGCATTATTAGCTTGCTGAAGCTGCAAGCATTGACTTGAGTTGCTAAGGGTCAACTTTGTAAGTTTGGTGTTAAAGCATATTGAATGCATGTGGCATATTTCACTAAAACATATAGTCATTAAAATACAATATACATGGTTATCCCCTTTTTTTTAAAAGAAAAAGGCTATTTTTTTTACAGATTGACAAAGATTGACAGAATGTTTGATCATGAACAAAAACCTTAAGTCCAGACTTTCAGTTGTGAATGTGGAAGCTGTGGTAGATATGAGACGAACAACGTATGTGTGTGTGTGTTTAAATCCATATTCTGCATATACAGAATCTAGACCCAAGTGACTTAAAGTAATATGCTGCAGGAAACACCATCTTCACCACTGCTAGAAGCTCATGGCCTTTCATGGGTATGCTGTATACACACGGGCTGGTGGTTAGGCATCACCAGGACAATAATTCATTTACAGCCTCATAGGCCCTGAAACTCATAACAGGGACGTTTACATTTTCCTTGCCAGCTGTAACATTTCAGGCTCTAAACGCAAAACAGGCCAGGTGACCAGTCCATTCATTCAGTTACCTGCACCCAATTACTAATCATCTCCCAGACACCAGAATACACACATAGCAGACAAAATATTTTGTTTTTTCAAACATGCATTGAATTAATAATAACACATCTACGATATCCATCCATCCATTTTCCAAACCGCTTATCCTACTGGGTCATCTACGATATCTTATTTAATAAATATTTAGTACAAGAAATAAATGTACTTTTATTAAAATGTTGGTAACACTTTTCTTAAAGCTCTCATCTAAAATGCACTATAGATACCTTCATAATTCATTATAAGGCTCGGTATAAGCATTAATAAAGCATTACAGCATCATCACTTGACAGCAGGCATTATAGTGTTGAATATAATACTTCACAAGCTCTAATAAAGCTGCAATCAATACTGCACTAAACATGCTTCATAATGCATTGTAATGGTAGGTAAAAGATTAAGGATACTTTGTTCTGCATTATGAAGGTATCTATAGGGCGTTATAGATGAAAGTTTCATAAAGTCTTCTAAATGCATAATAAACATGGCTATAATGTATTATGCCTTTTTATAAATATTTACACGTGTGTTTATAATGCTTTATGAATGCATTATAATGTGATTCTTATGGACATGACATACATAGAAAGCGTTACCACTGTCAGGGTCAGTGCCGTCTGACCCCATCCTCTATGACTTACCCCTGTTTGGCCCGTTAAACATTTGTGAGTTTTCTCTACTCCGGGGACTGTCACATAGCTCCATGGGTTGAGTGTGTGGCTTAGAGACTCAAGCCCTCCTGGTAACACCTTCCATGAAGGCTTGCTAAAATCCAGCCTCATCTGTTTCCAAGTACTTATTGGTTTTCTGTTCCCCAGTGTTTGTTATTTTCTGTCTTAGTTTTCTTGTTCTAGGTTTACCATCCCTGTGTTCTCTTCTGGATTTGTTTTGTACCTTTTGCTTCACGTTAATTATCTTTGCATTGTATTCCTAGTGTCTGGTTAATGTTTCCTAGTTTAATACCTGTTAAGCTTCCTAGTTCTGCGCTCATTATTGTTAATTAGCTCCACCTGCTGCTTGTTGCCCTGTGTCTTTGTTGATTGGTTGTCCTGCTCATGTTTCCCTCCTGCCTCCTCGTTAGCCCGGCTCTGTGTGTATTTAAGTGCCTGCCCTGCTGTGTTATTTAATAAGTTGTTGTGCATGTCTGTATGCCATGTTACTGTGTATTTTAAGTTCTGCTTGGTTTCCTAGTCGTGCTCCCTGTTTGGCCCACTTCCCTAGTTGTGTTGCTTTATGGTTTCTTTAATTGATTCTTATTTTTCCCTGTTTGTTATTGACCCCTCATGGTACTACTATTTCGCGGCTTTTCCCTGGTTTTTGTTCTATTTTGTTAATAAAGCCCTTTTGTCTCGGAGGAGTCCTGTGGATCTTCACTCCTTTCCCGCCTATGACATGCCGGCTTGCGACACTCACTCATCATTTGTTTATTTAGCAGATGCTTTAAAGAAAGACAGGATTTCCTTCTTCGTGTTATTTTTCTCATATTTACAATATAAAGTTCTTTAGAAACTGAGCTTGACCAAAGTCATGAAAAGCAGAAATATGCAATGTTAGGCCAACTACAGTTTATAATGATCACTCTAATTTGTCCAAGAATCGGGTTGAAAGTGATTCATTTCACCAAAAACAAACATTGCTCCTCTCACTTTTTCATGCCAACTTGTTTTATTTGGGGGGGCAGTAGCGCAGATGTAATTTAAAAAAAAAAAAATTACTTTCACCTGGTGGTACCTGCCGGACCTCTAGATTAATATTACAAGTTTGAAATAAACTGTATTTGTTGTGTTTGTAGTAGTCACACATGTATTTGCAGTGCATAACTATAACAACCGTTAATCACTTAGCACAGCCAAAGTGATAAACTGTTCTCTAGTTTATTTGTGGGTTCATCGTAAACTGCCTGTATCTCCTCCATTCATAGTTTTTTTTCTTGTCCTTCAGTTCACCTTGAATTTTGCAGAGAATTTTTACATTTATGCACACGAAAAGGAGAAAACAGAGATTAATGGACACCTCCCTGGGTGACATTAATTAAAAATGGCAGGTTTGTATGAGTCATGAAATACTTTAATAAGAAATGCAAAAGCTTAGTGTATTATTTAAAAAAAATACCATTGCTTGTTATTAAATATTTCCCAGTATATGAGTGCAGGAATTCTTGGTATTCTAGCTTAATTGAACGATTGACCATTTCCCATAACCCCCCACTTCTGTATAGGTTACAGTGAGCCTATGCCAGCAAATGCGCAGAAACTACAGGAAACACCCTGAATGAGATTTCAGTTCTTCTCAGGGCAGAAACACAGTCTGATAGGCGCTGAAACTGGCACAGTGCCACTAATCCCTTCACTGGCATGGTGCTGGTTTAGTCATGGCTGCAACAGGCCTTTTCCTGGTGGCCCATGGGTTTGTGGGCCGGCAAAATTCATCACAAGGATCCTCAGCCCCCATTTAACAAAATGTGTCACTCACTCAATATTATCATGCCCCCCCCAACCCCCCGCTCAATAAACTGTGAGGCAAACCAGAAAACTGTTTGAAGAGCTTGCAGAAGCTCTTAGAAGTTCCTATCTTAAAGCACAGCCAGAATTTATTTGACTCCAGCAGTGTCTTCATGGTGTCTTGTAATTTCAGGAGTCCAATCTTTTCCTAGGTCAGAAAAGCTTTTCCTAGGTCATGGCACACGGAGCAGAAATCCCATAGCAGACTCATTATTGAAGACTGTGTTGCACACGCAAAACATTCTCAGTGCTATACATGGTGAAACTGTGGATGTTGTTTCAGGAGAGGAGTGGAAATCGACAAAATGTTCCAAGTTGCCGGGAAAGGAATGCTTATAATGATGTTTGCCTTACAATTTTTAAGGATGAAAAATGCATATTTTGCTAAACTCAGGGGATTAATACGTACTGAATATTTTCAACACAAATTTACACAATGGAACAGCTGTCGCCCAATTTTAGACACTAAAACGTATGAAATGAGAAACATGAAGAATAGCATGATTTTATAATAATAATTATATTATTCTAATTATATATATATCTGTTTTTTTTCATATAGACTACTGACTTTTCATTTGTTTTACTCTATACGACAATTATTTCCCCTCTGGGTACTTTTGTCTTGCATCATTTATTGCATTTATTCTTTTTTTTCTAATACCTCGTTACTGCGATAACTGCGGATGAAATACTGTTCCCCGAAGGACACACAGACTACTTGTTCGTGGGACCGATAGGAACAAAACGTCTCTGTAAGCTTATTTGCCGCCAGTCAGGCTTTAGGACCGAGTGCATAGATAAAGTGGTACAGAGAGAGAGAGAACAGAAGGGCGAATCAGGGATAGCTTTTCGGTTCAAGGATAGATCCTCAGCATCAGCAACGCCATGAGTAACACCGAAAGCGAGCAGAGGTGCCCTTTTATCTGAGGAGTGGGTGCGTGGTACTCAGGCTTCAAGCCACCGAAACCGAGTCTGAGAACATTATTAAGGAGCCATGGGATACTGCGGGAGGCACCCGTTTATTAATCTTCTGCTGTGCATCCCAATAGGTAGGTATAGGTATTTTTATCTTGAGTTACAGTTAATAGAGTTATAATAATATCTGCACAAATTTTCTTCCTTCAGGCTACTGGTATTCGTAAAAATATCCATACTTGGATGTTCTTAAACGAAAATGCTGAAAATTACTTTATGAGGAGTAGAATTATGAACTCTGGTGAGCGTTACGTGGTTGACAAAAAGTTCTGGCGCTTCGTAAAATTGTGGTAGTTTTAAATATTTAATCCAAAAAAAACGTTACATGAACATGTACCGAAAGTATTTAATGTAGTACTGTATTTTAAAATTAATCATTTCTTTTTATTATTTTGCTGGCATTAATGTAAATATTATATTCTGTGTATACTATACTATATAAATAGTAGAGAAACGTTCAGTTAAGACATGGATGATTCACAGGCGAGCGTTTTGTTTTTCTTAATCCGCTCAGGCCACTGCAATTAAAGCTCGCTTTTATCTTGAGATAAAGGTACCGTATTTCGTTGATCAGATGTTACTGAACAAGCCCCGAACTTATTTATGTAATTCATTTACTTGGATTTGATATGAAAATATGTTCTGGTTGAAGGCTATCTCGTATCCTTCTTTCATTTTATAAACACAGTAATTTGTTTAATCGTATTTATATGTTTAAGCCTATATTTTGCATTCAGCCGTAAATATTTAGTAAATAAGTTTATCTGATCAAAGTTGCTTGAAACTGGAGGTCAGGTATAGAAATGCTGATGACTGCACTTAGGCTACATCCTTTGGAGTCCTGTTTCTGAAGATACAGTATCAATGATAGTTACATTAATGACGTTTAAGTGCTTCAAGATACTACCAAAGTAAACAATTTCTTGGCATAACTGTTATTAACTCACTCCAACTTCTGCCTGATGGATGAAGGCACACAGACAAATAATGAAGTTAAGCTTCATAAACGTAACCTGATTGTATACCGTATATGTATTTTGTAAAGGAAAACCTCGGTTTATAATAATGCTATAGGCTCACACACATTTGTTCTGCTTTCTACTCTACACAATGTGTTCTTGCTTTGACTTTTTATTAAATATCATTTTTATTTGTAGTTCTCTAAAATTTTCAAACATATTTTCCAGAGATGAAGTGGGATTATTGGTCAGCAATACATTTCTTTCAGCTGTCTGGTGCGGAGGTGATGCTGAAAGTCAGCTAAATTAGAAATGTCATTTCTTGTCACTTTGTGACTTTAGAAATTAATATATATATATATATATATATATATATATATATATATATATATATATATATAAATTATTATTCTGAGTTACGATCTTAATTTCTCTGAAACTGTTGGAACTTTTAAAATTCATATGGTTCTGAGAATTATTTTATATTATATTAACGCATAGTATGTAATAATAAAATATGCAATATTTAGAATTTAGTGATTAATTGTCATTGTTGACACACTACAACACTCAGTGCACAACAATGAAATGTGTTCTCTGTATTTAACCCATATATGAGAATGTGACATAGCAAGGGGCAGCTAATTCAGCGCCCAGGGAGCAGTGCTTGGGGGGGTACCTTGGTCAGGGTAAATTGCTATGAGTGTAATGATGTGACAAAGGGGGAAGATACTAATCGTATGTATAAAAACCTGCACAGGAAATGAAGGAACTGTGATTAAATTGAAAAAGGTAAGTCCTTTGTTGGGGCTTGATGAGTGAAAGATTCGGGATGGATGAATGAAACACTCTATGTTTCAATCATGTGCATCGTTATTAATCAGCCAATGAGGGATCAGAACCTTAAACGCCTCAATTTGATGGCAGTTACCTTTGAAAAAAGTAACATCATCAGCATGTCTTAGATCAGCTTGTTGTAAATGAATAATCAGGCAAAGACAACAGATACTCTTGTAGTAGTTATATATACAGTTTATTCAAAACAGTCATCCTGTGTAGCTTGATGTACTGGAAATTTTATGAACTTACCGGGGCGATGTGTGCCTCAGTGGGTTGGACCTTTTTGGCTGTGATTTGAAGGTCATCTGTTCAGATCCCTGGGTAGGCAGAGTGATCCCACCTGTGGGTCTCTGAGAAAGACCCTTAATCCCAATTGCTTTCTCAATTGTATTTTGTGTTGGATAAAAGTGTCGACTAAATATGTGATACTCCAGGAAATATATATAATAATTCAGAACGCAAGTAATGAGTGAAACTTTCTGATTTATTATAATTGCTATCTCTGGTACCTCTGTTCAAATGGAATGTGAAGAGCTTCAAGGACAACAGAGCTTAAGACAGGATTTCATTTTATAAGGATACAACTTCCTAGTGTCCAGTGGTCTTAACCTTTAAGAAAGAAATGTACTACAACTCAGTTAACCCCCCTGGGAGATAAATGCCTTTTATTATAACTTGTTCCCTCGTTATTTTATGATTAGCTTGACACCCAGAAGGCTCAGCACCGAGAATTCCTTTAGGAGCCACTGCTGCATATGTCTCAGTTAGATAACCGGGTTATTCCATTGTGCTCTGCTGTTTTTCTAAGCATTTCCACCCTAGGCTGCCCCATGAGTGCTTCCCACAGAGCTGACAGGTACCTGCAAATGGCCAGTGCCTACTGGTTATCCGTCACCATGCTGCATGGACCATAGCTTGCAAAGAAAACGTTCAGAAGCTAAAGTTAGCCTAAGGAGGATTCATAGTACAGCAAGGCTGAATGAGAAATGGGAAATTCAACCTGCAAACTCACTAAAAGATAAAAAGGAACTAAATGCAGTCATAATATGCAGAGAAATAAAGAAAAGACTTCAGTAAAATTCACACTGATATTCAAATGAAGCTCCAGTCTATCTTGGCGAAACCCCGGCAGAGGACTTTCACATGATATCAATCAGCTTTCATCCTAAGGCGGGCAGCTTAATGAGAAACAACCAGCACATCTGTATTCTCCTTATAGCATAGCATTCTGCACAAGGTGTTGTTATTCAGGAAACGAAACTAAATTATTTTTCCTGAAGACAATTTAATCACTCATTCTTTTGCTATTCCGGCCTCTTTCTTTTTGTTTCAGGTTTGGCTTTAAAAAAAAAATTTTCATGTGGAGAAAACCATAAATCAGAGTTTTATGTTGCACATTTCTGTATATTATTTCAAGAAATGCACTGGGCTAATGAGAATAAATAACATCTAGAAACCCCTCTAGTATCATAAAATAGCATCAGACCTGTTTTATTCAATCCAATTTTTAAAAAAACATCTCATAATTTGAAACCCAATACTCCAACGGTTAATCTGTGATGATTTCGAGAACAAGTGTGATAGATTGTGGAGCCGTGCCTTTAACTGTGAAGCATGTTTTCAATTGGATGATGTATTACGTTCCTTCATGTGGAGTTTGGTGGAACTATTGTAGTTTTGAAGTCAAAACAGATGTATGCAGCTCAAAAACAGTCACTTCCATAAATCCATTCACCTGATTCTGATGTTGCCACCATGTAATATTTTAATGATTTTGGAGAACACTTACACTATATTGCCAAACCTATTGGGACATCTAGCTTTACACACACATTAACTTTACTGACATCCCATTCTTAAAATATAGGCTTTAATATGCAGCTGGCCCACCCTTTGTAGCTATAACAGCTTTAACTCTTCTGAGAAGGCTGTCCACAAGGTTTAGGAGTGTGTTTATGGGAATTTCTGATCATTCTTCCAGGAGAGCATTTGTGAGGTCAGGCACTGATGTTGGACGAGAAGGCCTGGCTTACATTCATCCCAAAGGTGTTCTGTACAGGCCAGTCAAGTTCCTCCACACTCTCTCATCCATTATGGACCTTGCTTGGTGCACCGGTACGCAGTCATGTTGGAACAGGAAGGGGTCGTCCCCAAACTGTTCCTACAAAGTTGGGAGCATGAAATTGTCCAAAATGGCTTTGAATGCTGTAGCATTAAGAGTTCCATTGAATGGAATTAAAGCTCCAAGCCCAACCCCTGAAAAACAACCCCATACCATAACTTTGCACTTGGCACAATACAGTCAAAAACTGCCAAACCCAGACTCGTCCATCAGATTTCCAGACAGAGAAGTGTGATTTGTCACTCCAGAGAACACGTCTCCACTGCTCTAGAGTCCAGTGGCAGTGTGCTTTACACCACTGCATCTGACACTCTGCATTGCACTTGGTAATGTAAGGTTAGGATGCAGCTGCTCAGTTACGGAAATCCATTCCACAAAGTTCTCTATGCAGTGTTCTTGAGTTAATCTGAAGGCCACACGAAGTTTGGAGGTCTGTAGCTATTGACTCTGCAGACAGTTGGTGACTTCTGCACACTGTGCGCCTCAGCATGTGCTGTTCCCACTCTGTGATTTTACCTACCACTTCATGGCTGAGTTGTTGTTGTTCCCAATTGCTTCCAGTTTGTTATAAATACCACTAACAGTTGACCGTGGAATATTTAGTAGCGAGGAAATTTCACAAATGCACTTATTGCACAGGTGGCATCCTATCATGTTACCGTGTTTGAACTCACTTAGCTCCTGAGAGTGACCCATTATTTCACAAATGTTTGTAGAAGCAGTCTGCATGCCGAGGTGCTTGGTTTTATACACCCGTGGCCATGGAAGTGATTGGAACACCTGAATTAAAATTGGCAATATATTGTGCAAGAGTTAATATTAATGCACTGGTGACAGTATACCCCATAAGTCAGCATCATTGACCTTCTAATCAAGAAATAAACAGGTCAATTACATTAGGGTGCTGCCTGACAATGTGATGTCACAATGCTTCTATGATGACAAATAATAAGTAATAGAGACCACCGTGATTAAAAGAGGATGTACGCACTAAGCATTTCACGTGATTCAACATGATGACTTAGTCACCACTACACTGTTAAATTGTAATCATTTCATGCTTATCTTACAGCCATATTACTTTAACCATGTTATGGGCACGGTGCATTTTCCAGTATACAGTCTTGGGAAAAAGAAAGTACACCTCCATTCTAAGGTTTTACATGTCGGGAAATCATTTTTAAAAATCATCTGTTCCTTAGCAGGTCATAGAATTAGATAAATAAAACCTCAGATGAACAAAAATACCTGCCATATCTCATTATTTATTTAACAAAAACTATGCCAAATTGCAGATGTGGTGTGTGAAAAATTAAGTAACTGTTTCCATAGGAATTACGAGGGTAAATAGCAGCAAGGTGCTGCTAATGAAACACACTTGATTAAATGATCATCAGCAGGTGTGACCACCTCTATAAATGCTGAAGTGTTGGTAGTTTGCTGGTTTGGAGCATTCAGGTGTGTGTTGACACAATGCCAAGGAGGAAAGACATCAGCAATGATCTTTGAGAAGCATTTGTTCCTGCCCATCAATCTGGGAAGGGTTATAAGGCCATTTCCAAACAATTTGAAGTCCATCCTTCTACAGTGAGAAAGATTATTCATAAATGGAAAACAATTCAAGTCTTTCTAGGAGTGGATATCCCAGCAAATTCATTTTAAGGTCAGACTGTGCAGCGCTCAGAGAAATTGCAAAGAAACCCAAGAGTTACATTTCGGACTCTAAATGTTATAGTTCATGACTAGAAAGAGGTTCAACAAGTATGGTTTGTTTGGAAGGGCCAGGAGAAAGCCTTTAAAGCTTCTAAAAGGAACATGACAGGATGGCTTAGGCTTGCGAAGTTGCACCTGAACAAACCGCAAGACTTCTGGAATAATGTCATTTGGACAGATGAGACCAAAGTGGAGATGTTTGGCCATGATGCATGCACTGTCAAGCACGGTGGTGGAGGGGCGATGATTTGGGCTTGTTTTGCAGCCACAGGACCTGGGCACCATGTAGTCATTGAGTCAACTATGAACTCCTTTGTATACCAAGGTACAGTATTGTTGAGTCAAATATGAAGCCATCTGACAGCTAAAGCTTGGCCGAAATTGGGTCATGCAAGAGGATAATGATCCCAATGACACCAGCAAATCTATAACAGAATGACTGAAAAAGAAAAGAATCAAGTTGTTGTAATGGCCAAGTCAAAGTCCAGACCTCAATGCAATTGAAATGCTATGGCAGGACCTTAAGAGAGCTGTGCATAAATGAATGTCTGCAAACCTCAATGAACTGAAGCAACACTGTAAAGAAGAGCAGGCCAAAATTCCTCTACGATGGTGTGAGAGAATGATAGTCATACATAAAACGATTACTTCAAGTTCTTGCTGTTTAACGTGGTTCAACATGCTATTGAATCACGAGGTGTTTTTCATGCGTGACTTCTTTTTGGTAATATAAATAGTAATGGAAACTGTTGTGTGTTGTTTTACACCTGAGGTTTGCTTTAAATCGTTTTAGAACATGGTAAGTACCAGAGAGATGTCCTCATACATTAAACCATTGAACTAAAAGAGGATGTACTTTCTCTTTCACATGATTGTATTTAGAATGACCCAGGACAAAACACAAGGCCTCTTACTGGTTATATTATGACTGGTTTTAAAGAAACAGTAGAACTTTCTCAGTAAAATAAAGTTCAAGCATTTTAGGAGACTGAATAATACCATTAAACCATTTGAATACCAGCATTTCTTTATAATACCCAGAAATAGACGAATCACTGAAAAGAGCTTTGTAATGATTGTATTTAGTTCGTCTCCTGTGGACTGTGCATAGCATGCAAGCTTCCTTGGCATCTATCATTTAGGAATGAATTACACTTTAGAAAATTTAATTGTTTCAGTATGTCTATGAAAAGTAAAACAGTATATTCTCTGAGCTACTCAGTGAAAAATACTGCATTTGTGTTTTCAAGTCTTCTATTTGATATCAATTAGTCAAATAGACTAATTGATATCAAATGAGAATATGTATTGAAACAAAAGCCTTGTAGTTGCTGATATATATGATTTTGTATTTTATTGTGTGAGAGTGTCTTGGGTCAGAAGGACAAACTGGACAGTAAACAAGATGTTTGCATGGAGAAATGCTTTGAGCTTCTGGGGGAAACAGGGATCAGGAGGGATGCAAAAAGTTCCACAAAAAATTTAAGCTGTTGTTGAAATGGGAACAGAAGAGATCATTGAAAAATGATTTTTGTTCAAGGTACTTGCAGAAAACGGCTTCATCTTCGCATCTTCTGAAAGATGCACAGAGAGGTGCACTCTGCCTCCGTTATTTGTAGACTGGTTTGTTTGCATTACCTCCCCTAAAGATCAACGCATTAATCTTGGCTGAGGTTCCTCATGAAGGGGTTAATGCAACAGCTTAGTTGTTATTCTCGGGCTGTGAAATCCTGTCGTTTTTTCAACTGATATTTGAGACCTCTAGGCATGTTTGAAGATAGGTTTCCAGGAAGCATGTGACGTTTTCACCTGTTATTATTGTGATTAAATACACAGACATGGGTATAGGAGATACAGGGGATTTTGTGTTGTTGCCCATCTCTTGCTGATTTGTTTTGTGTTTGTTGAGCTCCTGACTCTCTGCGGTCATGAAAGATCCCTGGGCATATTTCAAAAGAGTAGGTGGTGGTACCCTGATGTCCTGGCCAAAACCGCCCATTGTAGCCCTTTCAAATCTGGCCTCCTAATCATCTCCTGTATCTAATTGGTGAACTTTCTCCTGCCCCTTTCACCTTAGCTACTGTGTAGTGAGCGTACTGGTGCAGAATGGCATCATCCAGGAGTGCGTTACACAGTGGTGGTGGTTCAAGTGGCTCCTCATTGGTTCTGTAAAGCGCTTCAGGTGTCTTGAAAAGTACCATATAAATGCAAATTTAACATTCATTCATGATCAAATATGTGTTTTCTTGATGAATAAAATGATCTTTTTATATAATAGGTCATCATTACTACTGCAGGGCTATTGTCATACCTCTTTTGAAGTTTATCATTGTTCCTATAAGGTGTGAAGTGCTTTACATCCAATAATCAGTTCATTTGATACACTTACCTGCTTATGCAAGCAATCTGTGCCTCCAAACTGTGAAACATGTGGCTGCAGCTGAATATGCACAGCAAAGTGTGAAGAGTTTCAGTCCATGTTGTGAAGGTGCTGTGTTTGTTGATGCCACATGCGGAGGGTCTAGCACGTCAGAAACCTTCCTGAAATGTTCAGTACGACAATGGTGTGCAGAAGGGCTTCTCTGCGTGCACAGCTTGTTTACCCTTGAAATAGTTTTGGAGGCAAAAGCAGGGCCTGTTTGGTACTTGCTAAGTGTACAACTGAGGGCAGGGGCGTTGGAAATAGGGGGTTAGGGAGGACACCCCCCCCCCTCCAATATCAGCAGGCCCACCTCCCGAAAATAAGTCGGGTTAAATAATCAAAAGTATGTTCCTTATCTTTTATCATTGTTGTGCATGCAGTGCGTGAACACGCACATATACAGAACCTAACGAGAAATGTAGTCCTGTTTCAGACAAACCCATTTTATCATATGGATCAGTTTTTTCTTTTTTGCTATGTTTAGTGCTGAAACTGCACCCTAAACTGTGCTGTTTTAAATGATAAAATCTATATTATTATAAACTTATTTTTAAATATTTCTTACACCGCATCCTTTTTTGATGTGACTACTCTGACCATTGTGATATCAGGATATACACTGTATTGCCAAAGGTATTGGGACACCCCCCGCCCCAGATCATTGAATTCAGGTGTTCCAATCACTTCCATAGCCGCAGGTGCAAACCAAGCACCTAGGCATGCAGACTGCTTCTCCAAACATTTACAAAAGAATGGGTCGCTCACAGGAGCTCAGTGAGTTCCGTGGTACTGTGATAGGATGCCACCTCAGCAATAAGTCCATTCCTGAAATTTCCTCATTACTAAATATTCCACGGTCAACTGTTAGTGGTACTATAACAAAGTGGAAGCAATTGGGAACAATAGCAACTCAGCCATGATACGGAAGGCTACATAAAATCACAGAGCAGGGACAACGAAAGCTGAGGCGCACAGTGTGTAGAAGTAGTCAACTTTCTGCAGAGTCCACAGCTACAGACCTTCAAACTTCATGTGGCCTTCAGATTAACTCAAGAACAGTGCATAGAGAACTGTATGGTTTGGGTTTCCATGGCCGACCAGCTGCATCCTAGCCTTACATCACCAGGTTCAACACAAAGCGTTGAATGCAGTGGTGTTAAGCACACTGCCACTAGACTCTAGAGCAGTGGAGATGTGTTCTCTGAAGTGATGAATCATGGTTATCTGGCAATCAGGATTTGCCAGTTGCCAGGAGAACAGTACTTGCCTGACTGCATTGTGCTGAGTCTAATGTTTGGTGGAGGGGGGATTATGCTGTGGGGATATTTTTCAGGGGTTGGGCTTGGCCTGTTAGTTCCAGAGAAAGGAACTCTTAATTCTGCAGTATTCAAAGCCATTTTGGACAAATTTATGCTCCCAACTTTGTGGGAACAGTTTGGGGACGACCCCTTCCTGTTCCAACATGACTATGCACCAGTGCACAAAGCAGGGTCCATAAGGACATGGATGAGCGAGTCTGGTGTGGAGGAACTTGACTGGCCTGCAGAGTCCTGACCTCAACCCGATAGAACACCTTTGGGATGAATTAGAGCGGAGACTGCGAGCCAGGCCTTCTCGTCCAACATCAGTGCCTGACCTCACAAATGCTTTCCAGGAATAATGGTCAAAAATTTCCACAAACACACTCCTAAACTTTGTGGACAGCCTTCCCAGAAGAGTTGAAGCTGTTATAGCTGCAAAGGGTGGACCAATTCCATATTAAAGCATATGTATTAAGAATGGGATGTCATTAACATTCATGTGTGTTTAAAGGCAGGTGTCCCAATATATTTGGCAATATAGTGTACATCGCATCCCTCCACATCGATAGGCCAAATTCAGTACCTCCCAATGTCAAACTCCTTCAAACGCCACTGCCTGAGGGTATATTAATAAAGAAGCATCAAGTAAAATCAAACTCAAAATAAAACCCTAAATCTTTTCTCTGAACTCAAGACAAAGCTGTAACCATTGAAGAAAATCTAATCTTTCATAATAATAAAATTCAAAGGATCCTAATGAGACTGTTCTAGACTGCAGTGCCTTACCTGTTCTTTGGTGCTGTACCTTGTCGGATCCTTGGTCGATGACCATCTTTAGTGCCCTTATAGGGAAGCAAAGGGCAGATAATTTCTGGAAACGTTCCTGAAACTTTCCATGGGCTGGAGAAAATTTAACTCTCTGGAACTCTGCACGAGCTGTGAAATATGGCAGAGAAAGCAAACTGTACGAACACATACAACATAGAATATGACTTATAAACAGTACGTTTTGATGCAAATGCTTATTTTGGGGTGCTTTTATGCACACATAATTACTCACAAGCACTTCGTTGCACAGTGGTATCACTATTATTGCCATTTTTTTCAGCTACATTTAAGTTCCCTGTTATAGGCTAACCTGCAGTTTTGCTAATTTCTAGATAATTCCCATTAATTCCTATATATTTCCATTAATTCCCATGGAAAGTTTCCAACTTTGGAAATTCCCAGAATTTTGCAGCCCTAGCCTTATATGTTTTTATGTGATAAAGCGGGCTTTGGCATTAGGGAGATCTGGAGGACAGGCATTGGAGAGGCTGGCTTCAGAGCAGGCTGCAGCCAGGTGACAGGGTGGCATGCTCACTAACAGGAAAACAACATCCTGTCCACAGGATTCAGCAGAACTGAGCTCCCCCTCAACTTGTTTGTATATAACATGCTTTTGCCTCATGCATTTGCATCTGCATTCCCACCAAAAGCAGGTCCATTTACCTTATTATTAGTCACTTGAAAAAATATAGGGAATACTAGTTCCTGGAAATGAGTTTTGAATGTCTGTCTAGGTGATAGTGTCAATCATCTACCTTTTCTGTATCAGTATTTTTGTTGTCTCCAGAATATCATCAGGACTGACAGCTGTAAAAACACTGCCTTCATGCCCTTAAGCATGTCATCTTTTCCCTTGTGACCATTTGCTCCAAGCAGAAACACACGGCATGCAGCTCCTAGCCTTTCCAGTGTCACTGCTTTTCTGCCTGTCACCCCCCCCCCCCCCCCCCCACCCCTTCCCCAACGGGCAGCGTGTTTCCTGAGTTTCTGCTTGGGCTCTGACAGGTAGTCTGATGAAACATGTCCCTAATCTCTCTCTAAGGGGGGAAATCAAAGAACGCTGCTCTACCACAGGGTGTTGCTTCTCAGAAAAATTGGTTCTTGATTATTACTGTCTGAAACGGGTCACTAAAAATCAGCACAGACGTGCTACAGGTGGAGACAGATGACAGGAAGAGGGAAGAACCATTATAAAGCCTGATGCTGATACCTCCACGGTGCTCTAAGCAACTTTTCTGGGGCTCCTTCTTGATAAGTGTCATCTGCCTGCATACACCTCCTGCTCCAAGTGATCTGGCCCCAAAGCGGGACATATAACCTTGTTATACATTGATCTATTGCACACATGCAGCTTTTACTGTATGACGATTTCTTGGTTGTGAAGCCCACTGAATGTGCCCAAATTTGCTGCTTCTTGTATCTTTTGCATTCTGGAGCCTATCCTGGAATCTATGGGCACAAGGCAGGGAACAACCCAGGATGGGTGCACTAACCCAGGATGGGGCACTAACCCAGGATGGGGCACAAACCTAGGATGGGGCACTAACCCAGGATGGGGCACTAACCCAGGATGGGGCACAAACCTAGGATGGGGCACTAACCCAGGATGGGGCACTAACCCAGGATGGGGCACAAACCTAGGATGGGGCACTAACCCAGGATGGGTGCACTAACCCAGGATGGGGCACTAACCCAGGATGGGGCACAAACCTAGGATGGGGCACTAACCCAGGATGGGGCACTAACCCAGGATGGGGCACTAACCCATCACAGGGCACACTCACACACCACTCACCCCTATGGGCAATTTGGTAACTCCAATTGACCTTAGCATGTTTTTGGACTGGGGAAGCCCACAGGAAACCCCATGACAACACACATGGAGCCAGGGCAGAACCCTGCTTCCAGAGGTGTGTGGTAGAATTGCTAACCACCATGCCGCCCCTACTTACACACTAACCCAGTCCTGTAGCCCAATGTCAGACTCAGGTTTTACTGAAACCAGAGGCACAGGAAAAGGCCCTTACATACTTACATGTGGGGCATGTTTCCATAACATTGTTTAAATGTTTTAGCTTATTAAGTCACTGATATAGGCAGTCTTGCCATTTCCTCACGTAAATGTATGGCCTTCTGGAAAGAGAATACATAGACAGAGTTTGTCTTCTTCGTAGTGGGTGGCATGCTTTGGCTTTTCAGGAGGAAAGGGTCGATGTAATTAGACGTTTCTTGTTGGTCTTTGGTCTTTCTGTAGCAAAGGAGCCTCATCTAATATTTGTAGAGGTATCATGTCAAAGTTACACTGATGACTCCAAAAAGATTCTGTACGTGAATCAGTCATTGAGCTGTCTCTCTGCTTTGTTTTGACCATAAAAATCCTAATCTAATGATAATCTAATGAAATAGGAGACATGCAGATTATATATTTTCCTTTAATATATGGAAAAGAGTCTGATACAGGCTAGTTCGGAAAACAACCAAAAACGATCTTGATAGCCATTGTCCATTTATGAATCTAAGTAGAGAATTACTATTAATCAGAATTGCCTTTGTTAACTGCCTTTTGCTGTGGACTGGGTGTATCCCTTAGAGAAAAGGCAGAGTTTGACAGTGTCAGGGCCATTTCTGGGGAGACAGTAAGAGCACACGCAGAGATGTCATTATTAATCACATGACCCTCTCAACCCCTGTTTCTTGTTGCATCTTCAGTTTAAATGACAACTGGATGTGACTATCCTCAGATACTCAAAGCACTTGATTAAGTCTGAGAAAAATGTTATCATGGCAGTTGGTGTTTACTTTGATGTCGTTGACATAATGTTCTGCGATTTTAGCAGCTTCTGGGTTTTTGAGTCTTATGTGAGATTCTAGCTGCAAAACCTCAGTTTTGCAAACCATCAGCACCAACACGTGTCAACAAAAATTAGAAGCTGCAGTGTAGCTGTCACGATCGCGGACAAAGCGGGCGATCGCACTGGAGTCAATCGAGCTAGGAACAGGCAGGTAGGCAAACTTCGGGGGAAACTGGGGATTTATTAAGGGCAAGGGCAGAACGGAACACAGGCATCGACAAACATCAATGACGGACAAGGAACCAACGCAAGACACAGACTGAAATACACAAGACTGGGCAAACATAATCAGACACAGCTGGGTACGATCAGGGAAGCACACGTGGATAATCAGGGGGCGTGGCACACACGAGGATCGTACGAGCTGGGCGTGACAGTAGCAGAATAAAATCTGCTCCTTATTTCCCGCATGTGTTTTTACTCATTATTCCTTAAATGAAGAGAAATGTCAAACCCTGGCTCCTGTAACGCTTCCCATATAACTTCGTAGAAAAAACAGAAATAAAACCAGGCTGTCCAACACCAGATCTAGACTTAAACTTTGATACATACTCATTCACATGCACTGAATTAATTCCCTTTGATGCTGGCAAAAGCACTGAAAAACTTAAAACAAGATTCTTTTTTACCTTAAAGTACCAGGAAAATGCAAAGTGCGTCTCCAGACTGGTTTGATTGCTGATATTAAACCATTATTATAGATTCATATATATCACGCATGGTCAATAAACAACAGAAAAACAAAAAAATCCTAATTTTAACAGAATGTAAATCAGTGTCCTACAAAGAGACAGCTATACCAATGTCCCCACAATAGCTTTGTAAGGGATTGTAACGTGTGAAATTGTTCCTGCCTTTGTTTTTTAATAGTGAGTTACTGTATAAGTAATCGACAGATTAAATTACATATTCATGCTTCAGGAAAGGTTACACTAAATATACTGAAGGTCTTACTGTTCAACTATTATTGTGAACATTGATACATGACTTGGTGCTATACTTGATGGAATCTTGTGAACTAATGCGTTTAATAAATATAATGACAGATTTTAACTGGAATTTACTCTCAAAATTGGTGGGACTGTCCAAAGCTATTGCTTTATTGTCTGTTGCTGTGCTGAGTGCATGGGAGAATTTCCTTACGAGCAGGGCCCATTCTAGGATTTGACTCTTAGGGGGTCAGCCCCCAGTACGGGTGCCACATATCGCTAAATGGATTTAGAAAAATAACTGTTTAGGAATGCTGAGACAAAGAAGCCTTCAAAAATTGGGTCTAGAATTGCCTATGGGTACAAGTCAGAGGTTTGTAAGGTAGAACTGGGCCCACATGTCCCCTTCTGTAATGATGGCTGACTGGGTCCAGTTGAACACTAGGAGATTTACGAAAACAGCCAGAAATAAGAATGAGGCGGGACTTAAAGCCTTAATTTGGCTCTAGCTGCAACCAATTATATAAAAATTCAATTATTTGACTTTTTTGCAGTTCCCAAAAGGGTGATTCATGGGCACTGGCTTATTGTGTAGATCTGGTCTATCTCTGGACCATCCATACCCACACTGGGGGCATTTTGTACCCTGAGACTCGCCTCTGTAGCACCAGGGGGACGTGGTGTCCTATAAGAGCCACAAAGAGCCTCACAGCGCTCATCTGATTAATTAATGCAATATAAATGATAGAAAACTGCAAAGTCTAACCGGTGCTGTTGCAAATGTTCGCTGACTGAGACACTTTTTATGCGGCAGGGAATTTTTGCCTGTCCCCTAAGTACAAAACTCAAAGATGCTTTTAGAGGAAAATCTCCCACCAAGGCCGGCCCTGAGTGTTCTGACGCCCTAGGCAAGATTCTGCTAATTCTAATGTTCATCATTTTTCTCATATTTTTATTACAGCAGAATGTACGATTGTAAAGCTTTAGCCCTTCCCAGCGCTGACATATCTAACGAGGGAATTGGTTCCTCATATATATTCTCGAATGTCTCCCTAGAGACTGCCAGTCATGCCGTGTATTTGTTCTCTTCCCACCATCAGACCATCTGGTTTAGCTAATTAAAGGCTTGATGATGAATTGATTAATTGAATGAGGTGTGACGACAGCAGAGGCTGAGTTGGCTCTCTGAGGAGAGATTGAGAGCCACTTATGCAGGCAGCCCCCGGAGTCCAACCCGGCGGTGCTTCGAGAGTTTATCTGTTCAAACACGCAGCAGCTCATCTTCAGGCTCTTGGCCTCGTACAGGTGGCATTTGGAAAGTTCTCATCAAAGTTCCTCAGTTTCTTGTTCAAAGATGCTACAGCAGAGTGTAGAACTTGGAGTATAGAACTGACAGTCATCCGGTTAAAGGCCATATCCTTAACGTTTGCACTACCTATGGCTCAGTTTGGATTTGGTCATTTATTTTTCTATGCTTCTCCAGCCTTAGCCAAGTACCTGAGGGGGTGAAGATTTGACATTCCCACTTTTTCCAACGGTTCCCTAAGTCAGTGCCCACTCCGAAGACGCTGCTCTGGGCAAATCTCCATCTTGCCTTTCCCAGAATCCATTTCCAATTTCTTCAGTAATTATATCAATATCGCCATAATGATATACATAGATTGCTGACTTCAGACAAAGGTACCACCGCAGACATTTTTATGGTGCAGTTCATTTTAACAGATGCGAGTTTTTACATTGTAATTTCAAAGTGTTTTTACTTTCATTAAAATTGGTGCTATGGTTGCGGTTTCCAAGAAGGTGTTTGTGGAATCAGACGTGGAAACCATAAGGCATGTCTGAGGACGTCCAGATGCTGAGCAGAAATAGTTTTTTCTAATGGGAATGAAGACTGTTGTGTAAGTATAATTTTAGTTGATATTACGGAGATTCCAGTGTTTTGTAGGAGGACAAGTAGATCTGTTTGGATGTCTGTACTATGTCTATCTCACAGTTCTAATTGTAGGAGAAACCCCACAATCTGAGCTGCCTCTGTAGCCTCTGCCAGCTCAAATGGTCAGCATTCAGACTAGACTTACCCTTAGTCTTTGGAGTGTTTTGATTCATAATAGAATATTTGTGTTTGCTTTTGGCTGCTGCTGATTTCGGCTTCATATGTTATTTGTTGTGTTTTGTGTATGTTTCTGCCAGGGTGCCTGAATGGTTACTTTTCGGTCTCTCTTTGTCTATATAGTCTATATGTTAAGCTCCTAATGGTAATTCAATTTAATTCCAATAGCAATGTGACCGTGTTTTATCAATGCAGATTTCGTTTCAGGCTGCAGACAGTCCTTCATTTGTTTTCCGGCCTTTTGAAGGAGCCATCAGTTCTGCTTGGTGACGTTTCTATGTTTTTACCATCAGCTTTTTCACTGTCCTCCCTTCCTTTCCATTCGTCTGTTACACTGTAGCTCAGGCACCCGTTTGTTGCTGCTCTTCTTTATTTGTAAATGCAGCGGGAAATTGGACTTCAGACGGGAGTCACATGATTGCCATATTAACTTTTGGGGGCTTTGAACACCAGATAGAACACAACGTCCGGCTAATTTGGGGCTGACCCCTGGAGAGAAGACCTTTGGTGCTATTTCTGCTTGTTTTCTATAATAATCTATGTTTATTGCTGTCTGTCTAAATAAGAGCTGCTATTGACTTTACCATTTTGCCTAAACCTTAAATTGGGAAAATTTATAAACAGCAATGTAATAAGCCCCAGGGCTTCTAGGAAATGATATTACATGTAAAACAGACAGACCGACAGCTGGTTATTTAGAGGTTAGTGTGAGAAAAATAAACTTCAAACTTCCTCTCTCGCTCATTGACAAACATGCAGAATATGAAAGACAGGATCTTTGAACGTGACCATCACATCATGTGGCCTTATTTAGACAATGACATCACAGGAATGGGGTTTCTTTCATACTTTGCCCCAAGTCTCACTTTTCACAGGCTGCTTTTTCACTCCTGGTGCCCAGCTTCAGCCTGAGGAATACATGTTTTCTCCAGAGACAAGGCTGGAGTGGTTTCCATCCTTTAACTCCACTCTGCTTTGCCGAAAGCCCTGCAGCAGCTAGAATGTCTGGCTATGATCCTGCTTATTATCTACACGAAAGGATCAGAGTCCAGTTTGTTTGGATAATGTCTAAAACCTTTCAGTCTCCACGATGGCAGAAAAGTGCCTAAGGTACAGACTGTGATCTACTGGGACACAGCTCAACTATTACGTTTTATGTTTTACATATCCATCCATCCATCCATCCATCCATCCATCCATTTTCCAAACCGCTTATCCTACTGGGTCGCGGGGGGTCCGGAGCCTGAGGGCTCTTGATTGTCTGAGATTTATTTTTCAAATCACTTCTCTTGAAAGGAAGATCTGGTTATTAGGGCAGAAAGGATCCAGCATCCCCCCCCCCCCCCCCCCCCCCCCGCTTTCCCTCACTCAGAAATCCAGCCATCATACTGCAAGAGGGATATTAATTGGGCTCGGCTGAAATTTCGGAATCACTGCACAAATAAGACTTTTGGCAAAGTGTTTCTTCAAGGAGGAATGATTCTAGTAATTTCTGATCTACTAACACTGTGTCTGAGATTGTTATATATTCTCAGGAAAAAGATTAAAGTTTGTACCACTGCTTATCACTGGGGCTGTTCCCTCGAGGGTCTGCCAATTGTACCCTTAGCTGTATGTAATTGTACCTATTAAGGTACAGAAATGGACTCTGAGGAACATTTCTGTACCATGGTGCATTAATGCTATTTGTACCTGAGGGATGTTCCTCAGAGTTCAATTTTGTACCTTAAAACGTACCATTACAAGGGTACAGCCCCAGAGACAAGAAAAGGTACACATTTTTACTGTTTTTTCTGAGAGTGTATGTTGGCTCACCCTGTTTGTATATCATTAGAAAATTGAGACTGGGATTATGGTTATGAATGAGAAACACCTTACCTAATGGCATTCGGTAAGACTTTACAAGATAATGATTTTTACATTTTTTATTTTTATAATTGTCAGCATAAATATGAAAAAAAGCAGATAAATGCCCTTATTTTCCAAAGCAAAACACAGAAACACCCTTTGATCCATCAGTATATGCAGTGCCTATGCTACAAATCATCAGTATTTTCAAACTATAATTTCAGCAGTAATGCAGATGTTCCTGATTATCTGCTCTAAATACTTGATTCATCTTTTCACCACTGATCTTGAGCGTGTGATTTTAAAGCCATAGAATTATGGGTGTTAACATGATATTTGCTCACAACCAGGTAGTTAAATAATGAGTTTGAACCCTCCTCAAAGTTAAGTTCATCCTGTGGGTCGGGGTTTGGGGTCGACACACTGATTTCACCATGGGTCCATGAGCAAGACTCAACCCCCAGTTACTCCAGGGACTGACTGGTGCTAAATAAGAAAAATGTAACAGACGCACCACAGATGTTGTCGTCTTGCCTGTTCTATTTGCTGGAGTCACAGCTTCTAGCTCCCTGTTCACTGCTGTCCCATCTCCGGTTTATAGTTTGCCTCATCTCATGCTAGTCTGTGTACCTCATCCTCTTAGTGTGTATACTTGGTTGGATAATTCAGTTAAGAAAATGAGCTGCACCAAGTTCCCTGATTGTGGCATAACATACAGGCTAAATGCACTCTGTCCACTGGGCCACTGTCCAAAGGCCCATTGAAGTCTTTGAAGGAACATCACATCCTTCTGGTCATGCTCTGCATGCTGTACAGGAAGCTATGCGAGACAGACATTGAGACGTATGGATCTGCAATGTATGGCTGTGGATCCGCGTGACGCTCTGGACTGTCTGCAGCTGCCACTCCATAAGAAGACGGTCTGGCTTGATTTCCTCACTCCTGCTTCTTTGGACGGCTGAAGGCTCAATCTGCTTTCTGTTTGGAAAGGAAATAAGAAGGATTCAAGTAGAACTTATTCAGATGTAGTGTGCTTTCAATTTCACTGCAATGGTATTGATTATAAAAAAGACCTGAATTCAAAGTCATGCATGTCACGGGGAGGAAATGAAAAACTAGTGAAAACAATATAAAACAATCTATTTATGGTGACTAGATGAATAGAATGAGATTTATTGTTAGGCTTCTCATGTCATCCAGAAGAACTTGTAGGATCTAAAACATAAATCTCTGCAGGGCCTTGAGATGCTCTCACTTTCTCTCCAGTTCACGATAAAATTCCTTAAACAGTAAGTGCTTAATTACATACCCACTGATCACATGTGTAACTTTCAGCTATTTCTCGTGACACTCATTGATATCTCATTTATGATTGTATTTTTGTACCAATTATTTAATAGCAATAAAAAAAATATCATGCATTAAGAGGAAGCAGAAAAAACACAATATCTTATTGCAATGCTTCCCAACCCGGTCCTTGGGAACCCCCAGGCAGTCCATGTTTTTGCTCCTACTGGGAGCTGGGAGGGAGCAAAAACGTGGATATCTGCGGGTCCCCAAGGATGGGATTGGTAAACACTGCCTTAATGAAACTTTAGAACCGGGCAGCATGGTGGCTCAGTGAGTCTCAATGTTGCCTTACACCTTCCTGGTACATGTGTCATATTAGTGAATGACCTACAGTATATTATGGTTCTATAAGTCATGTTACTAGACTGACCTGTGGTTCCTGAGGTAATTGTTTTTTGAGAGGAATGAGGTTAAAGGTGATTCATTTAGAACTTCCATCCATGCATCCATTTTCCAAACCGCTTATCCTACTGGGTCGCGGAAGCAATGGGCACGAGGCAGGGAACAACCCAGGATGGGGGGCCAGCCCATCGCAGGGCACACTCACACACCATTCACTCACACATGCACACCTACGGGCAATTTAGTAACTCCAATTAGCTTCAGCATGTTTTTGGACTGTGGGGGGAAACCGGAGTACCCAGAGGAAACCCCACGATGACATGGGGAGAACATGCAAACTCCACACACATGTGACCCAGGTGGAGACTCGAACCTGGGTCCCAGAGGTGTGCACCACCATGCCGCCCCCCCAGTACTATATCATGTGGTTTTATTTATATTTCCTTTACATTTGATTTGCAGTTGTCTGTAAGGGGCCACGTTTACATTGCAGTTATACCCAGTACTTCTCTGAGACTTAAGCATGCCGTATAAAATGCTTTGTGAAGTGTGCCTTTGTGATCAAAATGAGATTATTCTCTCAAATGGCAGCTGTAGTTAAGTTGTCACAATGAACAATGCAAACGAACTCCGTGTGGTTGACTGCCAGTTCACTTTTCTCCTTCATCGCTTTTCGTTAGCAGTGGAGAATTTCAGACACTGATTTCAAGAATAAAATTGAGAAAGACCCTGTTTGCAGTTCAGGGGGAAGGTTAAAGCCAGTTCATTAAATTTAATTAATGAATTCAATGATCCAAAACTTGGCTGCCAACCTAATGTGGGTAAGGATGGAAGACAACTTCAAGAATTAGCTTGCTCGGTGCCTCTGTTTGTGAGGCACCTGTTTCTCTGCCAAGCTACTGTGCAGAGCCCTTTGGACAATGAGGGTTGCCTCGGACCTGTGTCTAAATAAAGGGCACCATCTCCTGGCACGCGGCTCAGTATCGCACCGGCTCTCTAAATGAGCCCAATAGCACTTGGAAATAAACAAAGCTGTGAACAAATTTTATAAATGAGTCTGACTCTTTGCCCAACTTTTTGTGGGTGTGCATTGAATACTTTAGGATGATGGCTATTTTTTTGCACAAGTAGTTAACATCAAAAGATGTTAGATGTGAGATGCTGCTGACCTTCATTTATATATACTGTGGACAGGCAATAAGCAAAGCCTCCTACCTTTTTAATGGGCAGTGTTTGACCACGAAATGCTGAATGATAAATGTCTTTGCATTTCAAAGGGGCCTTTGAATGCATGTAAATAAATACATTTTATGACTGAATTTTGTATTCTCAGTTTTTTGTGAATTTGTTGTTTTATTCAAAGATTTTGTTGACATCAAAAATACTTTTATCTTTAACCATATCATAAAGGGAATTGTTTTGTTTTGCTTTTTTTCTTCCAAACATTTCTGCTTCTTGTACAGCCAAGGGGTAGGTTGTGTGTTCTTGCTACTACTCTGTTCAGTGCTTGCATGGACTGGGTGTTGGACAGGGTCATGGGGACCAGCGGCTGTGGGGCATCTGTTGGTAAGGAAAGATTTACTGATCTTGACTTTGCTGACGATGCTGTGATCTTTGTGGAGTCAATGGAGGCTCTGATCTCAAGAGACTGAGGGAGGAGTCTGAGTGTCTGGGTTTGCGAGTGTCTTGGTGCTCCCTGTCTTGCTGTATGGATGTGAGACAGGAATGCTATCCAGTGAGCTGAGACAAAGACTGGACTCGTTTGGTACTGTGTCTTTATGGTTTTGCGGCCATAGAGACACTGAGGGTGATCCAGCTCGCAGGATCCTCATTGCTGAGACCCACGTAACACCTGGCTGTGGCAGATAGACAGATATTCCCGGAGGCTGGGACTGGACCACGTGTCAGCCTGGGGCTCACCAACCAGGATCCTAAGGTGTTTCATCTTGGAGTGGGTACCGCTGTACCAGTCCATGCTCCCCGACCTGGTCTGTACAACCAAAGTGGAAAAAATATGACCCTGTGTCTATCTGGCCTTGAACTCCAGAAAAGTCCAACCATAAGAACCATTTTCATGTTCTATACTCATGCCTCAGGTTCTGTTGCCATCTTGATTTGACTAATTGTCAAAATGGTTTCTGCCAGTGCTCCATATACAGGACTCAAGAACTTCATGGCATGGACTGATGTTTTTGTGTGTGTTTCCACATCTTGTCTGCGGCTGACACACAGCTACTTATGGACAGTCTTATTTTTTGATTTGGAATTTTAAGATTCGCAAGCTACCTGTTTATTAAGCCTTATTAAATGTTCCTTGTTTAGGCTCATATTGGATCCTCTGGCAAATCTTGACATTTCTCTATCTCATTAAATTGTTCCCATCCATGGTACACATACAGGTTAAATGCTGTTGTAATAACCTGTGTCATACCAACTCTCTGTAAATGAACTCAATACATCAGTAACCAAATCGAGACCTTTAATACTTCACATAGTACTTCACCCTTTGGGGGTAATTTGGAGTGGTGTCCACTGCATGCATTTGTGAGGGCTTTTGCATGAAATACCCTCCTACCTTAGCCGGCAGGACCACAATGTATAACTGATGTCACATATGCCCACTGTGATGGTCCATTAGTTCCAGAATGGAGGGCCAACAATGGGGCAGGATAATAAGCACTGGGTCCAGCTACTGGGGACTGTTTCATATTTATTAAGCGAATGATTGCTTGTAACTGATAAATTCGGAGGTGAGCAGTCCAGAATAAAGCACCGTGGATTCCCTTTTCATTCAGCTTTCACCCTGCATCCCTGCAGAGATGTGTCCCATCATGGCTGCCTGATGTGTTCCATCCTGATGTTCTTGATATCATAACTTAGATAATTATAAGCAGCGTTACACAGATCATGCTCCCTACTTCCTCTATCGTGCACTGCGTTACTTGGGTATTTTTGCAATGTGTAAATGTTGAGATCCTAACATGAAGTATCAGAAACTATTTTACATATACCACTGAACACCAAGACTCTGCCGTAATTCATAATAACAATTGCAATGATTGATTTATATGGGATAATTGTTTGATATCTTCTCTTTCCCCAATAGCCACCAGTTTCAGTCTTGCATTGTTGGACAAACTGCTAAATGAGACCGTCCAGGGCCAACTATTACCTCAGCAATGGAACCCAAGGGAAGTGTCAAACAGTAAGTCACCATATAAAGGCATTGTCATGAAGATCATTCAGCAGTGGGTCTCCTCCAGTGTGCGTCTCCTCCAGTGGATATGTTGGCTGGTGTGTCGAAATTGCATTTAAAGAGTGATTGTGAGAGTATATCTTGTGATAGATTGCTATCATGCCCAGTCTGGGATTTACTTGAACCGGAGCTGGATCCAAGGTCACTGTGGCTGTAGGGAGGATGAGTGCGTAAGAAAACTTAAGTTGAAAGTTCATTTTAACCTCCATGTAATAGCCCATTGGATTCTTTCATGACTTATCTTGTGTCGATTAAATTTATTTTGATGGTATTTAAAAGTTCACAAACTATGTGTCACGATCACCGATTAACGGTAATGAGCTGATGATCACTCTCCATATCTTGTTCACAAAAATTGACTTTCTCTAACTGGGTTTCATAAAAATGTAATACAGTCATCCTTTAATCCTATCATTTAGTCCTTGATGATATGAATTGTACACTTCTCCATTTATTCTGTGATGGATGTCATTATACATTTATTAATCAGCTTGTTCTTTATAACTGGGCAAAGATCCTTAAGATTAGGAGCAGGAATAACTCCACATCCCATCCGATTTTAAACATGGGGGGGCCACCCAGGTCTGCTGCCTGAGAGCAAGGCTGTACTCCCTCTTTTCACTTTTTCTGTGCTACGGAATGCAGAAGTTTGCTGATGATACCTCGCTATGTGGTCACATCACCAATAACGAAGAATTCGTGCAGAACTAAGCCGGTGGTACTTGGAGAGCGGCGCCACAACAATAACTTCACCCGGAACATCAGTCAAAAAGACAGGATTATTGTCACACACCGATTACCACTTCCAGGTCTCCGGGGGGCACTATAAGCAGTCCTGGATTCCTCAGCCTAGGGCGGCTCAGAGATACAGAGCTGGACAGAGAACAGCAGATCAATCCTCATGAAAGCCTCTCAGTGCCTTCACCTGCAGAGATGGCTCGGAAAGTGGGGATGAATAAGGCCGTACTTCATCCAGAGTGCCACTGCGAGTGTCCTCACCAGCGGCACTGCAATATAGGCACTTACACACTTAAGTTCCAGAACCTGGTCCCTGTTTACAAGTTTGTGGGCCATCTTGATATGATACTTTTGAAGCTTCTGGCTACTGTCCTGTGTCGTTTTCACACTGCACCCCAGGAACTGGGACCTTTATTCTAAAGATGCATGGAAGATGCAAAAAACTTGTAGGTAACGTCTCACATCTTCATATGAAACTACACCATTACGCCAAAACAATGGAGTTATTTGTTAGGTATTGGGGTTATCGACCGCAATCAAAATGGGACAAACCATTTTTTAAATTCAATTTATATGACGGCAACATATGCTTATGATTCTTATTAAATCTGCCCAGCAGATGGATCTTTCATTTTCCACTGAATAAATAACTAGGATATGTTTCTGCATAGACTCAATGGACTTCATGGAAAAGGCAAACTAAAATCACTCTCCCACCAAAGACTCATTATCTTTGCTTCTCTCTGCAGCAGCTTCCTGCGATTTGGAATCACCTTGTTCATGGACTTTGTCCAACTACAGCAGTGGAGGGGACTGGCATGTAACAAAGGCACAACGCATGTCTGACACGCGGAGGGCTGAGCCGTCCACTGATCACTCAGTCGGAGATGCAGATGGTAAGAAAGACTGGCAGTCACTCCAGATGAACCCTTCATAATGTGAAGCTTCATAATGTGTTGGCCCTCTGTTGCCATTTGAAAAATCCCAGTAAGTTTTCTCTGGTATCACAGAGAAGAGACACTTTTGTAACACACTGGGTAGCTGCCCTTCGTATGTTTTTTTTCTGACTGAAAATTTAATCTGTTGACTGAAGACCTTTCACACACCACTAGGGCACCTCCTTCTGCTGACGGCCACTGCAGCAGAGTCAGCAGGACACTGCCAGTTCTTCATAGCCAGTCCAATGCTGCACAGCAGTGGGCCTCACTGTCAGCTGCAGCTCGCCCGGTACCAGACTGCGGGCATTTTGGGGAACTTGACGGTCCAGGTCAAACCGATGGACTCTGATGTAGCCAAAAGCTCAACATTTGTTGGCCACCAAGGGAAACACAGTACCAGGTAAAATATTTCCAGCAGAGAAGATGCCCTCTAGTGGACCGTGTGTGCACGTCCTGAGCTGAGACTGGGTCCAGGGTTGCATTAGATAAGTGGATAGGAGAATTCCATTTGAAATGACATCACTTTCTACTTCTGTTTAATAGCTCATTGGATTACTTAACTGGTCATCCTGTGTATGTAAGTTCAAGGACATCTGCTCCAAATTTACAGATTCAAGAATGCTTTCAGACCCCCTGCCCATGTTAGCTGCAGTCCTTCACTCTGTCACCTCTTTGGCCTGTTTTTATGACCTAATGGGCACTGATGACAGTTCGCTGATAGTATGAACTCCAGATACCGTTCGCACAAGTATTGTAGCATAACATGAATATCTGAAGCAGAGCTTATTTTGTTTTAGACACACAGTTTCAGCGGTATGTATTTTTGTGATTAATGTGTGACAAAAAAAGGATATGTTTCATAACATTCTCTTAATAGAAGAGACTGGTTGTCTATCCATTGCTTCCAGTTAGGGCAATGATAATCAGGGGCTAAATCTGGAAAGCAGAGCACACCAAGGCAGTGTGTAGTCAGTTGTTGCTTGAATGCCAGCATAAGATCAATACACATTTCTCATACTTGTTTCCCATCTAGCCACATCCAGACTAGAGACAGCGTGTAACCCTGAATATCAGCCCTGTTGTCCATGGTAATGAGGGTGGAAGGCAGCCGCAGCCCCCCTGGAATAACATTACCAGGCAGAAAGAGATAAACCACACCAATTGTTACCTGTGTACTCTTTGATGGGATGATGTCGTTACCATTGATTTCTTGTTGAGTCCAGGGCTTCACAGACAAATAATAAATGATTCTCATTCCAAGAATAAAGCTGGGGTGGGATAGTGGTTATGCTGTGACCTTGGCCTGCCTCTGCAACATCCATGCTGCCCTGCCTCACCAAAAATTATTGATAAATGAAGGCTATATTCGCAGGCCTCTTCCAGGATTGTTAATGGATGTACTGTAAATCAGTCCATATAAACAAAATGTTCAGCACCAGCAATGTTAATACTAGATCTAATCCACCTCAGTGTGCCTGTGTTCTCTCACACTAACAGAGCCAATGTCCATGGCTGAGCTAATTCAATGGCCTCATTATTCATTGGCTTCATTCTTCAGTATTTCAGCTTTGTTATTATTGTTGTTACTAATCGATGTGTTTCAAGATTGCTACTCAGCTTTGGTGATTTGAGTCACACACATTTATAGTCTGGGAAATGTTGATTGCGTATTTTAATCCGTAGAAGATCCAAAGCAAAACTGGGAGAGGATACCAATAATAACGCACGGTTGGTGCAGCATTAAACAGCTCAACCTGACTGTTGTTCTTTGATTGGTGCAGGGAACAGTGGGAGGTGCTTAAAGCTCATATTGGCCTACAGGAAAAGCCCTTTCAGGTGATATTGCTGTACTCTACTTGTGGTGTGGAGAACTGGAGTTCACTTGCCATCGACTCATTACAGCTGAAAGACTGTGATGCAGGTAAGTCTCAAATGCCAGGATGCATTAAGAACAAGAAACATCAAATGTTTCATTTGATGTACAGTCCAGATTCTTTTCGAGGGCATTCAAGGTTTTGTCTTTTTCTTACCCATCCACACTGTTGCCGTAGGGAACTTAATGGTTGATTGCATAGAGGACTTGTCTTTCCACTGTGAATTTGGGGACTGCATAGACAAACGCAAAGTGTGTGACTTCCGCAACGACTGTCCCTTGGCTGAAGATGAGGGTCCTGTGTGTGGTGAGTCTAAAAATGCTGGAAAGTGTAAAGTAGTAAAACAGATTTTTCAAAGACTGACTCACAAATCAACCTTTAAGCTCATGCTTATGCAGAAACTTGATAAAAAGTCTACATACATCCATGCATACATCTACCGGTCTTTAATAACCTCCTATCTGAAGCAGGATTGCAGTGTGGCCAAACCCAGAGCCACAAGGCAGGACGCACCTTACAGGCGATGGCACCTCTCACACACACAAACACGGACTAACAATTAGGGTAGTTTAGAGGCACTCATTTCCAACAGAAATTATACACTATTTGGCCCATCGATGTGGAGGGATGCGATGTACACTATATTGCCAAAAGTATTGGGACACCTGCCTTTACACACACATGAACTTCAATGAAATCCCATTCTTAATACATAGGCTTTATTATGGAATTGGTCCACCCTTTGCAGCTATAACAGCTTCAACTCTTCTGGGAAGGCTGTCCACAAAGTTTAGGAGTGTGTTTGTGGTAATACATTTTTTTTTTACCATTCTTCCAGTAGAGTATTTGTGAGGTCAGGGACTGATGTTGGACGAGAAGGCCTGGCTTACAGTCTCCGCTCTAATTCATTTCAAGGGTGCTCTATTGGGTTGAGGTCATGGCTCTATGCAATCCAGTCAAGTTCCTCCACACCAGACTCTCTGAATGATCTCTGCTTTGTGCACTGGTGCATAGTCATGTTGGAACAGGAAGGGGCCATCCCAAACTTTTCCCACGAGGTTGAGAGCATGAAATCATCTAAAATGGCTTTGAATGCTGCGGCATTAAGAGTTCCTTTCTCTGGAACTAAGGGGCCAGGCCCAACCCCTGATAAACAACCCCAGACTATAATCCCCCCTCCACTAAACTTTATATTTGGCACAATGCAGTCAGGCAAGTACCGTTCTCCTGGCAACCAACAAACCCCGATTCATCCATCGGATTGTCAGACAGAGAAGCGTAATTCATCACTCCAGAGGACATGTCTCCACTGCTCTGTAGTTCAATGGTGGTGTGCTTTACACCATTGCATCCGACGCTTTGCATTGCATTTAGTGATGTAAGGCTTGGATGCAGCTGCTAGGCCACGGAAACCCATAACATAAAATTCTCTACACACTGTTCTTGAGCTGATCTGAAGGCCACATGAAGTTTGGAGGTCTGTAGCTATTGACTCTGCAGACAGTTGGCGACTTCTGCACACTGTGCGCCTCGGCATGCGTTGTCCCCGCTCTGTGTCTTTACATGGCCTACCACTTTGTGGCCGAGTTACTGTTGTTCCCAATTGCTTCCACCTTGTTATAATACAGCTAACAGCTGCCCGTGGAATATTTATTATTAAGAAAATTTCATGAATGGACTTATTGCACAGGTGGCATCCTATCACGGTACCACGGAACTCACTGAGCTCCTGAGAGTGACCCATTCTTTCACAATTGTTTGTAGAAGCAGTCTGCATGCCCAGGTGCTTGGTTTTATACACCTGTGGCTATGGAAGCGATTGGAACACCTGAATTCACCGATTTGGAGGGGTGTACAATTCATTTTGGCAATACAGTGTACATATTTTGAATACCTTTTTCATGTTCGTTGGCAACTCAGCTACACTTTTTATTGAGAAGAATTTCTTATTTAAACACATTCATAATACCACATCAATCGAAAAAGAGATTTAAAAAGGTAGACTTTCTAGAATGGCACTGAAGCTGCGATTGGAAAGAAATTTTACAATCATGAACTTGGACAAATCCAAATGGCTAATTAATGACCGAATACTCTGATAAGAGGATGGATAGTGCTATATGGAACAGTACTTGCCAACATTCGCCACATAAATATTTAAGGGTGTGATAAATTGTTAATCTACCATATAATGGAGTAGCCTGCTAAAAACCACTGCCTTTGCAGTGTCAGAAATGTATCCAAGACAGCAACGATGAACAGAGATCAGTGAAAGGAGATATTTCCCCCCTCTGCTTAGTGGCACACTGCACAGATTCTGACTTCAAGATGTCACTGTCAGCACAGTGATCAGAACCATGTGGCACTGTTACTGTAGATGGGCTGTAGATGGGGTGGCCGACTCTCATCTATAAGAAAAAAATAACTAAAAGCAGAAACATGGACCAGATTTTGTGGTAAAAGTGCATAACATTGAAATAATATGAACTTGGGGTTGCCTGTAGAAGCAGTACAATATACATACATAATCATTTTGGGAATGAGGGACATTAATGGAAACGATCAACTTATGAATCACCAATCGAAGACCCTGGTCACCTAACTGATCATCTTTCCCATGATGCCTTTCCACAGATGCTTCTGTGCATGCCCAAATTTGGCCAGAAGCACCTGTAGATATACTTACCCAGCATATACACGTAAAACAGGTCTCTCTTAAATAGAACAGAAGAAAAGGGACATACTGTAAGCAGTGTTAATCTCTGAACACTGCACACTGCAGCTAAACTGTTTACAACTCTATTTACCTCTTTCTATAGGAGAGCAGCATTCTAATACTATGAGTTTGCTTTCTGGTTACCTATACAGCAATGTTCTGCCTAGTCATACTGTCAGTAACTCGGGGGTTTATATCACAGAAAGGGGGCATGGTACAGGCAGGAAAGGAAGAGGACGGTCCACTTGTGGCTCCACCAAAACATGGGGTTTATTAACACATAATGAGAATACTGGGAACACTACAAACAAAAAGACTACAAAGGGTCAAAACTAGACAGAGGAACAATATAACTAACAATAAAAAATGATCTACGAAGGGAAACAGGCCAGACAGAGAACAGGGAGAGTAGCGCACGTAATAACCAACATCACAGAATCAAGAAAACACAGTCAATGACTCCACGGGGAACCGAGCAGGATCAGGTACTGAAATACAAAGGGTTTACAAGTCATGGATGCGTGTGGGGAAGCAGCACAGAAACTATGAAGTCAGGTAAAACGGGGGTTTATTCGTGAAAAATACCAAAACGCAGCCCACAAAGCAAGCATGAACATCGATGACTGGACAGGGGTAAGACACACTCGGAAGCACTAAATGCCAGAATTGATTAACAACAACTAGACACAGCTGAGAACACTGGGATTCCACACGAGGTAACAAGGGGGCGTGGCACACGGGAGGATCGGACAAGCAGCCCATGACATAACAAGGAAACACAGGACAGGTGAGAACAATCAAGAGGCTCAGGGAAACGGCAAACATGTGGATCTAATAAACTAAATCGTAGAACTCAGAAACTTGGAGTCAGAATCCAACACTAGGGAAATAAGAGACAAGTGAAACACAAACAAGGGCACAAAGCAAAAACCAAAACAGGATGCAAACAACAAAACTCAGGAACTAGAAAACCTAATACAAAGGAAACACAAGGGAACAAAATCTACTAAATACAAAACAGAGATGGGTGGACTTGAACACAAAACTGACAAGCTAGTAGCCAAACACTCAGCCTATAGAGCCATGTGGCAATCTAGGAAGCTGGGGAAACACACTAAGGACTTGGATGACAGGATGGCCAGCGACACCAGCTGGTCAAAAGGGGAGGAGACACGAAAGGCTGGGACAGACGAGTGCTTACCCTGAGACATAGTTGGGATTACACACGACTAATGACACACCAAGCGGTTTGCTGAACAATGAGTGAATGTATACTCTTGCACTCTTTGTCCCTTTAGCCACCAAGGGGATATTCTGTGTAATGTCCATGGCTTACCAGAGAAAACACTCACGGTGGCTTGTTAAGGCGTGACCGGCAGGGATGATTATGGTAGCTGGACTAGGACGACTCAGCTTTTTTGGCAGCCGTAAATCATAAGCCAATTCTCATAAATGCATTCCCTAGACGTCCTTCAACCTCATTTATTATTTGGAGCGTGGTTCTTTCAGCTTGGCGAGAGGGTATTAGGGAAGTGTTTCCCAGCCTGGTCCTTGGGCACCCCCAGACCACCCACCCAGACCAATCCGATGGACGAATCAGGGTTTGGCGGTTGCCAGGAGAACAGTACTTGCTTGACTGCATTGTGCCAAGTGTAAAGTTTGGTGGAGGGGGGATTATGGTCTAGGGTTGTTTTTCAGGGGCTGGGCTTGGCTCCCGCCTAGCTCACTCCCAGACAGTCCATACTGTACCAGGAGCTGGGAGGGAGCAGAAACGTGGACTGTGTGGGGGTCCCCGAGGACCAGGCTGGGAAAACCCTGTATTAGGATATTATCTAAGAATATTACGCTTCCTGGTGAGAACCCAATAACATTTTGCATCTTTTGCCTGACCTATACCGTTGCAGATGCTCTGCCCCAGGGGTCCCATTGCTCCTTTGAGACTGGTTTCTGTGGATGGACCATGTCCAGTGGACCCACTTTGTGGACTCTGAGCAGTGGAGAAAAGCTGGCCGCTGAAGATCTGTTGGGAACCGCTCTTCAGAAAACAAAAGGTACTGTGGTAGGATGTCGAACGGCCCTGTGATCTGGGTGACTGGGCCGAGGTGGTGAGGGATAAGGAGCTTCACCATGGCTGTCATAACCTGTCTTTCAGTTCTGTGTTATTCTGCATAACTGAAATAAACTTAATCCAACATTCCGGTCGAGTGAAATTCCTTCTCTATAAATAATATTACATTAAATTTATTTCACGTGCCAAACATAATAAATGACAGCCAGTTAACCATTAATTCTTAAATGTCTTTGAAGGCTTTATTTTTGGAAAACAGGGGAACATTTTCATCAAACACCTTGAAAAGCTGCAATGTTTTCTTTTTGTTACTCTTTGAGATTTATGACCACATGACAGTACATAGTGTAGCTGAGAAAAACTGTACTTTAGTTACAAAATGAATTTCTCCATATTCATTTGTGCTAGTCAGATACCCTAAATAAAATGTATGGCCTGCTGACTGTATTATTATTCTTACAAGATAATCTGTGCTTTGCAGTTTGACCTTTTAACCCCGCATCCATTTTCACACAAAACTCCAGTTGTGCAGGGTGCCTGGTGCTTATCCAACCCTGGTTTTTGTGTCACCATCCTCACAGGTCACTTCCTGGTCTTGAGGGTGAGGAACACCTTTGCAGGTGGCAAGGCAGTCGTTCACGGTCCTCTGCTCCCATTGATGGTCAGCAGCACGGAGTGCCTGGTGAGATGAGCTGAGAGGAGGACCTGACATGCCAGTATACAGCTAAAACTATTTGATTAAACCCATATGACCTGGTAATAGAGGTCATAATTACTGACCAATTAACAAAGACTGCTTAGTTACCTATTCTAGAAGGTATAAACTGAATGATGCTCTCCAACTCCAACCGTCCTACCTGCTTCCCACCCACCTGTCTCTGTTCTGTTTGTGTACAGATGCACTTTTCCCTCTACATCTATGGGGACATAATCTGCACAGTGTTGCTGTCAGTGGAGGGAAACGGTACTGCAGTAGTACCACTTTGGGAACGGTCTGGCCATTGGACGGATAGCTGGATGAGCATTACGCTGAAACTACCCAATGTCCAAAACAGGTACTGTGCCATCTTATTGCAGCTTATCTTCAGTTCTGCTTATTGTCCAGTTCTGCTGAGCTATTGTATCAAGTGATTTTGCCATACAAAATAAATAATCTGAGTTACTGTGCATGGATGGTGCTGTGGCACAGTGGTTGGTACTGCTGCCTGACACATCTGGGACACGTCTGGGGTTTCAGTCTCTGCCATGGCTCTATGGGTGTGGAGTTTGCATGTTCTCCTGTGTTGTTCTGGGGTTTCCTTGAGGTTCTCTGGTTCCCCTCACAACCCAAACGTGTACTAGTGTGAACTGGAGGTACCAAATTGCCCATAGGAGTGACTGGTGTGTGAGTGTCCCCTGTGATGAGTTGGCGCCCCATCCTGGGATATTCCTTGCCTTGCTTCTGGGGTAGGTTCCAGACCCTTCGCACCCCTGGTCAGGTACAGAAGGTGGCTGGATGGTAATCAGGCACAGTGGCTGAACAGGTAATACTCTTGCCTCACACCTCCAGGGTTGGGCATTTAATTCCACCTCTGCTTTGCTTGAGTGGAGTTTACGTGATTGCATAGCAACATGCAGGAAGAAAGACTGTATCATTCTGCGGACTGACTCATCTCTTTTTACAGGCAGACAGTGGTTTGTAGATGCCTGTGTAGGACTAGGGGGTATACTGTACATCCAGAGCTCATTGATTGATCTCTCTGGCCTAATGAGCCCTATATGGTCTTACATTCCTACAGATTCCAGCTTCATGTTGAGACCCACTGGGGCCCAGGCTCTGTAGCTGACATTGCTTTGGACAACATCACGTTGGGTATCTCCTGCTTTGACATTGGTATGTATGGAGTCACCTTCTCCTGCCTTGCACTAGCACCCAATCCAGGGTGCTGCCCTACCTTGTGTCCTGCTGCCTGATACTCCAGGCCCTGTGATCAGGCACTGGAATCTGTTCGAAAACGGATGGATGAAAGGATTAATGGATGCATTGTGAACGGATCTTTTCAAAATCGGGCAATGAAGTCGCATTTGTGCAGTTTCAAACATCCTACTGTGTATATGGCTTTAAGCAAAGATATCCAGTTCAAGTTCTGGCAGTACTTCTGCAGTGTCTTCTAGGTTCACTTAACTAATTACCAATATCAGTTTTGAAAATGTTTCATTTTCAGCATATGTTACACATGTATTGAGAACATCCATTATGGTTCATTGGGGAAAATGCAGAGGCACTAGCTTAGCTGTTTCTGCTTTATTTATCACTTAATTTAAATATGGTAGGAATGAATGATATGGCAACACACAGAATCAACATATAACAAAAAAGCTTTTTGGATACTTGGGTCTGTTAAAAATACAAATATGGTAATAAGATCCACCCATGATTCAGAGTACGTGCCCTGGATGTGAATTTGCGAGCCTCGAATTCAAAGTGTCCCTTTAGATCTTTTTCCCCAGTAAAGGTAGAGGGAGTGCTGACTGCCATTATTCCATCAGTAGCAATGCAGTTGCTTTCATGGGTGTCTGTACCAGGATAAGTCGAGTGATTTGGCCGTCCAAACCTGTGCTGAGGGCCCATTTCACCTGGGATTGATACACTATGGTATGAACAGAGCTCGCAGAAAGTCTGAGGATGCTTGTGCAAATGATATGATGTCATAAGAAAATCCACTGCAAAGCAGTGTTTGACATAACTGTGCATCTGCACAGCCATTTTCTTTTTTATGACAGTAAGTGTCATAATTTTTTTTGACTGAGTCATTCAGTTCCATTCTTGCCATTTTGATATTAATTGCAATAGTAGTTATTGGCTCCCAAAGGGATACCAAACACAAATGTTTGGTGTTTTATGTCATTGCAATGGTGTTTCCAATTAAAAAGCACCCAGTGAGACAGTGTCCAGTGATGAAGAGCCAGAGACGAGGAATCGGGCAGACTAGGCATTTTACAACACGAAACATGAGGCAACGCAAAAGACTGACATCAATGACCAGACTGGGGAAACATACTTTAACGTGGACTTAAAAAGACAGGACTAATGACAGCAACTCGAAACAGCTGATCACACGGGGATTCCACATGAAGTAGAAGGGGCGTGACACACAGGAAGATCGGATGGGCGGGGCGTGACAGACAGGAGGATCGGACGGGCGGGGCGTGATAGACAGGAGGATCGGACGGGCGGGGCGTGACAGACAGGAGGATCGGACGGGCGGAGCGTGACAGACAGGAGGATCGGACGGGCGGGGCGTGTCAGACAGGAGGATCGGACGGGCGGGGCGTGACAGACAGCAGGATCGGACGGGCGGGGCGTGACAGACAGGAGGATCGGACGGGCGGGGCGTGACAGACAGGAGGATCGGACGGGCGGGGCGTGACAGACAGCAGGATCGGACGGGCGGGGCGTGACAGACAGGAGGATCGGACGGGCGGGGCGTGACAGACAGGAGGATCGGACGGGCGGGGCGTGACAGACAGGAGGATCGGACGAGCGGGGCGTGACACACAGGAGGATCGGACGGGCGGGGCGTGACAGACAACTTATCAGTGAACTTTTTAAACTCAGAACAGCTCTTTTAGAACAATAATTTAGGTTTCAGTTTATTACTGCTTGAAATGTATGTTGTACCTAAAACTACTGATTGTTTCTAACGTTATATATTTATTTATTTTATTTATTTCTGTAAACAGAAAATCAATAAATCTGAAAAAATCAAAAAATCTGATAAAATCAATTAATCTGAAATATTTTCACTGAGGGTTGCTAAATTGCCCATAGGAGTGCATGTGTGAGTGAATAGTGTGTGAGTGTGCCCTGCGATGGGCTGGCCCCCTATCCTGGGTTGTTCCCTGCCTCGTGCCCATTGCTTCCGGGATAGGCTCCGGACCCCCCGTGACCCAGTAGGATAAGCGGCTTGGAAAATGGATGGATGGATATTTTCACTGAATTAAACAAGTGTCCTTAGACTTTGTGAGAGCACCATATGAAAAGGTTTTTATCAGATGTCACGTTAACGATTTTCACATGCGTTTTTGTAAAGATTCTCCATGCTGGGCATGGTGGCTCTGAAAATGAGTAGACCGTGTTATCCATAAGCCATAAGCAGACGTTTTAGCTAAAAGCCTGATGAAGCACATCACGCATCGCACCCCCTTCTTGGGAACAACAAGACTGACAAATATGAACGCTTATTAAACTGAGAATGGCTTGTGTGATTCTGAAGTTTAACTGCTGTCTCCGGCAAGAGCGAGATGGCTCCCCCGGCAGTCCGGTGATGGAGCCTCTTCCTGGTTGCTTCTGAAAGGAGCCTCCGCCGTATCATGCCCACAATCCCATAATTCCCATAAAAGCTCAACAGCCAGGAGTGATTCAATGCATTCAGTATAGTTCCAAGAAACTATATACTCAATCATGGCAGGCACTGTGCGCCAATTTTGGAAATCTTGTCCTTCTGTCTAACAGAAAATTTTTATTGGTAGATTTTTATTGAGTTTGGTAAAAGGCTAAGAGGTCTCGTCCAGTGGGCATCTTCTAGATTGTGTACACTACTGTATGTTCATGTTACATTTTCATTGGTTCAGACCCACGGCGCCTGTGGAGTGCTGTCCATGGGCAGCTTTATTGACTCTGTAATGCTTCTGCACAAATCTAGGCCCTCATTGAGATTCCATACATGCTTAATCATCTGCCTCTGGCTTTTAGATCCCTATTTATTGGGCTTTTCATCATGCCTGTTTTGTCCCTGTCCTCCCTGTTTCTGGCGCATGTCCCCTTCTGGACGGACCTCTTCCCGATCACGGCGACTTCATCATCATCTCCCACAAACTAAATGTGCCTTCTCTTTCCCCGTGTAGTACTGACCTTCTCTATGGCCTAATATTTTATGTTTTTCCTCTTTTCTACCCAAGGTTTTGATCCAGTGTTTCTCAGTCACAGTGTTCTGCATGAGATGGACAGCTTTGACGACCTGGACATTCTCAGCCCTTATAAAGATCTTGATGCTTCAGGTATTTGCATCTGATTATTTGATCTTAAATGCCTCCAGTCCCTTTAAAGCTCAAAAAATTGTTTATTGCAGCTGCTGTTGTCTTGCCCAAAAATGACAATGGGCGTAGGACCTTTCTGTGTGGATTTGCATGCCCTCCCCATTTCCTCCGACAGTCCAAAAGTGTGTGTGGTTGGTTAATTGGCAAATCTAAGTTGGCCCCGTAAGTGTGCAGGTGCCTGTGTGTGCCCTCTGGTGTGTTGGCGGCTGCCCAGGGGTAGTTCCCAGGATAGGATCCGTGACCCCGGTTGGGATTAAGTGGTTATGGTGATGGATGGATGGAAGTCTCACTTTAAGTACAGAGCTGAAGTTATGCGGTCTTGTAACATTGCTATACTGTTGGCTTTCTGGAGAATTGTACATCACCTTCACACTAAACAGAACCTGTGTTAAGTAAACCCATTCTTCTATTCTCTATCACGCTGCTTGTTCTCAGAGGTAACCTTAAAGACCTGGTGGTTTACCTCTTGTGGAGCCAGTGGACCCCGAGGCCCCACCCAGGCACAGTGTGATAGCGCTTACCGGAACACCAACGTCAGCGTTATTGTGGGCAGTGAGGGTCCACTCAAGGGGGTGCAGATGTGGAAGGCGCCCGCTAACAACCGCTACCTGTAAGTATATAAGTCAAAAGTCACATAGGCCTGAGTCTGGGAAAATATGATGAAACTGTTGTGCTGTAAGAGATGTATCTCCCAGCAACCAGGTTAGTGTAAAGAGTCACATTCACTGGTTGGTTGAAACTAAATCTTGGCCTGGATTTTTACTTTCTGGGCCTCAGTATCCACCTCTGCTTTTGTTGTATTTTTTACTAACTTGCTGTAATAGTAAATCACAGTAACTCTCTATGGCACCTGAAAGATCCTGCGACAAGAGCAAGTCAGATTGAGTTTGTAGAGGCTCATCTTTGACTTAAGAATTCCCTGTGTATTTTGGAAAATATAGGAAGGTGACCTGATACCTTTAAACAGCAATGCAAAGTGATGATGGTGTGTTTTATGTGATAAATGCCATAAATGCTATTTGGTTTCTGTTCAAGGTTTGATAGATTTATTTGAATAAATTTCACACAGATTTTTAGCTTCATGCAGACTTAATGCTTTTGCATTATTTCTAGTCCGTTATTCTTGCATGGGAACCTGTATGATGTAAGACTAAAGCTGCTGTTCTGTGTTATTCCTAGGGGATCCTTTGTGTTGTGCTATGGCCTGTATCATTTTTGAGTTTTGTTTTTCCTTTGTTCTTCATCATCGCACAAACCTCAGTATCTCAGCTTATGGAGCAGCGGGAGGAAAGGGGGCCAAGAACCTCAACAGGCGATCCCACGGCGTGTTCATCTCAGCCGTTTTCACCCTAAAGAAGGGGGACATCCTGTACATTCTGGTGGGGCAACAGGGAGAAGATGCCTGTCCTGGGGTAAGTACCAGACTAGAATGAGAAGGGATCCATGCCATTCTCTTGAAGCATATTGACCAAAAAGCACAATACTAACACAGTTATTACTGCTTCTACAAACATCTATCTTTCCACCCATACTTGCATATATTAGTATGGTGACCAGATAATCCATATCAGGGGAGACACTTTGAGTTACTTCAGGTTTTACAAACTATACTTTAAAACCGAAAGACTCCTGTCCTTGGCTATATAGTTCAGTTCTTCTTGTGCTTTGGCTGGTTTGTTTCTTTTATTGAAAGACTCAGTCAGTTGTTTTACATTACATTCATGGCACATGCATGATTGTAGGAGACTGACCCATCTGCACACAACAAGAATTCAGTGCTTAAGTGAAATCCAGGTCCCTTTCATTGAAATGGTAGTTTACAAATCTTAACCTAGCTCAAAGTGTCCTCCCTGATATTGATTATTTGGTCACCATAACTATTAGTTATTTGCAAACTCTGAGATATTGACTTTGTATGTATCCATCTTTGCTTCCAGTCCTTCTTTTTTGTGTTCCCTGCCTGTGATGTTCTTATCTTTCCATTCATGTCTTTGGATGCTTAATAATCAATATGTGTACTTCCCTGTTCTTGTGTTCTTCCATACCTGTTTGACGGCACCTTCCATTGCTGAAGTACAGTTCCAATACTAAGTACAGAAGTTCAAAGGACAGTAAAAATCCATGGCTGCTGTCCTTGCTCTGCCCCAAATATCAAGGATGTTTCAGTTGCATCCTCCTTAACAAGAACAGTCCCATGATTCATTGCATCCCAGCTTCGTTCTTGGGAGGCACGTTTGCAAGGACGCTCTAGCCATGAACATAAGTACTATCTTCTTTATAAGTACTTGTCTTCTCCCAGAGGAATCATCTCTCAGAGAAGATCTGCTTGGGCGAGTCCACCATGATTGAGGATGAGGTCAGAGATGGAAAGATAGCAGGAGAATGGGCTGGTGGCGGAGGTGGAGGGGGAGGGGCCACCTTCATCTACTGGGTAAGACCCCTTTATAAATGGAGGCGATGTGATCAGTCACTCATCCTGGTTTGTCCCAAACGCATTTAATATTAATATTAAGACCCCTTGAAATATTTCTTTAATGAAGTGGAGAATACAGCTAGACTCAAGACAGTAGTGTCACGATTAAGGGTGTTGAAGGTTCGAGATACACTTGAAAACACATTGGGGCAGGGGGATGGAAAGGTTCTGCTATCAAAGGTTTCTTAATATTGGAAAAATATTTGATGTGCTTTATTTGTAGATGGATATATTTTTTTTCTTAGCACCAAACGGGAACCATTAATCATTGTATTTCTTATGACAGGTGTATAAGTTGGCAGGTTAATGCTGCTTGTTCTATACCATGTGTTCAAGAGCTTTGCACTGAAATTGAATTATAGTGTATCAAAGGTACACAAGTCAACTTTCAAGCAATGAAAGTGTCTCCGTTGGCAGTTGGTGAGTTAGGCTGTGAACTTTCCCTCCCAGGCTGAGAATGGGGTCATGGTGCCCCTTCTTATTGCGGCGGGTGGGGGAGGAAATGCCTACCTGGAAGACCCTGAGAGCAGCCTGGACCACATGAACCTGGAGCAGTACGACAACCACACAGTCGCATCTGGGACCAACGGCAAAACCGGCGCTGCAGGTCAGCCCTCTTTCATCGCATTCTTTTATTTACTTATTTTCCAAAACATATATTTTTCATTGTGTTTCTAGGGCTAGTGCTGGTCTTGGGTGTTCTGGCACCCTTGGCGAGATTCTGCTGAATAGACCCACCCCCAAGCAGCAGAACCCAAGTTTGGTCTATTCATTCATATTAAAGACATTTCAGCAGCACAGAGTATCTGGCTGCTAACTAGCTACCTTGTAGAAAAGTAGTGAAATATTAAAACCAGTGTAAATAACTGTAATGTCATGGAATGCAAGCAGATGCATTACTTCTGATTTCTTTTCCTGCCTTAAGTTGCACCGTAGATGAGTGCCTGTGTCGCAGACTGGCACTGACAGACTGGCCCTGTGTATTACAGCTGGGGATAATCTGGCCAACACATTGTTCATTTAGCCTGATAAGTTCTGGTTCAAATCCAAGTCCTTAACAAAAATAATATATCTCAATTACTTTAATGGATATAGTGAGTAGGTATAGAGCATAAATTACAAGGTGCAAACACCCTACTTGAAACGGCATCTTCAAAAAGAATAGGATAACCATGTGTAAGGCTTAAGAAGACTCATCACGTTTGGTCAGCATCCTTGACCATGCCACCATAGATGTCAGTCTGGGATGAGGCAAGCAGATGAGTGTTGAACCGTGCATATCACTGCCCCATTGAGGAATCCGCTCCTCTGCCAATACAAGCACAGGGCTTCAGCCCATTATTCTGTCAGCGTGAGTGAGAGGTTGCATAAATTCACTGTGTTTAGTCAAAAGAGTTTTTCCCTGATCTGCTGTGAAGAACAGAAAAATACACTGTAGCCAGGCAGCCAGGATTAGACAAATGCATAATTCCCAGCTTGCAGAATCGTCCTTCTTTTAAAACTCTTTGGGGAAAAGAACCCGAGAGGGTGTGAAAGAAAAACCCATGATTATGCAAATTTCCAATGCTAATTTAATCAGTAATTAATAATGAAACTTATGATAATACTGTTGATTTAAATATGATGATTGTAATGACTGGCTTCAGTCTTGAAACATTCAATATACTAAACATATAATGCAAGTTTGCTTAAGTAATAGTTTTTCATTTAGGTAAGAGGAACTGACATGTTTTGGCATAAGAGCTTGATTTGCAAAAGGTTAAGGTACAAACCTGATCCAAAAAGTAAGACTGCTGCAGTAAACATTTATAAGAAAAGTGCCTATATTGGGGGTCAAGATTACGTGAAAAGAGAACTAAAGGAACGTATGGGGAAGTGAGACAAACTTGTTTGAACACAAGAGTGATGATGAAAAGGTCAACCCTGTTCTTACCTGATAATGGATCAAGTTTAACAGAAGTGACTGGTGTCTACAGATATCTCCCCCCCCCCCAAACTGTCTGTAAACTGTCGCATTTTTTGGCTATAAAAGATGTATGCACTTGTGGTTTCGGCAAACAGAACACGAGACGCATGAAAGACTGCTAAGTGTCTGCATCTCGAAGCTTTGCAAAAGAAATAAAGTTTGTCAGACTCTTAAACAAACCGACTTCAGCGAAGTTTCTACCACAAGGGATAAAAAGAGGCCCTCTCTCTGAGAAAAATGATGCCTTAAAGCCCCTTCACCATTCCCATTAAACCCGAAGATTTCCAGTAACATTTACTGTTTTGCTCTGTTGCGGTACGTATGTGCCTGTACAGACAACGGCTTCTTTTTCTCCTGCAGGCGGTGGTGGAGGATGGATGGGTGCCTCAAATTTTGCCAGGGCTGGAAAATCTCTTCTTGAGGGGGCAGAGGGGGGTACATCTTGCCCCGAGGCCCTGTCCAGCCTAGCCTGGGCCACCTGTGGAGGATTTGGAGGTGGAGGAGGTGCCTGCACTGCTGGAGGGGGAGGAGGTGGATACAGAGGTGACCTGCCCAGTGTTTTGGACACATCAAAATGTGCATATAAAAAGCAGAGCAACACATAGTGACACAGACCAGAAAAAGACATTTCATTTCCTGGTCCAATGCCTCAAGAACATCTGGTGTTATAGCAAAACATCAATCCATAAAAAGCTATTCCCCAGAGTCCGCTAAACTCATCGTGGTGTTTTTTTTTTTTTTTTTTAAATAACAGAAGGTTCAATTTATCTCTGAGGAATCGAGGCTAAAATACAGTTACTGCTTTTTACACTGTTTTTAAATGTACTTCTTATTTTTCTAGTTGGTTGCTGTAAGCAGAACAAATATCTCACACAGAAATAAATGCATTCTGGGTAATTGGATAATTGCTCTGGCAGGATAGGTCACAGCTGTTTCCATTAACAAATTAGGATGCGGCTCTTTGGATGGCGTTCTTGTCATCTTATAAGTGGCATGATTGCAAGTGGGACAACTTGTCAAGGATCTGATTGGAGTGGAGGAGCCTCAGATCTGTTCAGAGTATCATAAAAACTGTTAGCGTAAAAGGGCCTATTGAGAAAGGTCGGTGTAAGGGGGGTCAGAGCAGTCATGCGCTGCAGATTTTACTCATTAGTGAAGCTGAATTTGAATGTGAATACTGGCTACTGTGTGTCGTTTTGTCATGATATTTCAGTAACATCTGTGCATCAGTGTAGCTTTAGGATCAGTATAATGTTATAATATCCAAATATTTGCTTAATCGTACATGAATTCCATTTTATTTAATGTGCGTAAACCTCCGGCTCGCTGAAAATATCTTCAGGTTTTGTAGAGCATCTGCTCAAGCTTTGAGCAAAGTGCTTCCAAATCTGCTTGGCCGAACTACTTTTACTACTGAAACATCTCTCTGCTCCACTCTCACATCCCATCGCAGGTGGGGACACATCCCTCACTGATAACATCACTGCAGATGGCCAGGAAGGAGTCTCCTATATACATCCCAGTGGGGAGATCTTTCTCCTCCCGTTAGCAGGTGAGGCTTCTTTACCTCACTGGCCCAAAGAGACCTAATTCAGTTTGACCACTTTTATCCAGCTGCCACCTGAGATTAATTCATCTGAGACACTGAGGCAGACCTGATCCTTGTGTAAATCAGGCAATGTGGGAATCATAATGTGAGTGCAGATCATGTGGTAATGCCATGCAGTTTTAAATGGCCATCTGTCTAGTGTAATGTGCCTTCTTTGTTTAAGAATATTCTTCTGACTCGAGAGGCCAAGCAAAAGCGGCATTCTTCAGTACAGAGAGTAATCAGTTATTGAAATGTAAAAACACTAGGGGCAGAAGGAAGAGCCAGACAAGTATCTTGTGGAAGCGATTCCCTTCACATTCATTATCCTGCCACTGTTAAATAACAGGATTGCAGAAGAAAAGGCTAATTGCTTGCATGTTTCCTGCTTGCATCCAAAGCCATGGAGAGCCACGGCGAGGTGGAGATCAAGGTGCAGCTGAACTGCACGCACTGTCAGTCCCAGAACTGCTACAGGAATGAGGACACCAAGGTCACAATCTGCCTCTGCCCACATGGGGAGGTGCTGGCCAGCGACAACGTCACCTGCATGGGTGAGCCCCCTCACCTCCACCCCCACAGGCAGTTGCCAGTTCCCACCCTATTTCCCACTGATTTGCATTGTGTGCGTGCTGCTGCAGGACAGGGGTGATGAAACCATGCTGGGGGCTTCACACAGAGCATGATGGGTAATCACCATCATTTATAAAAGAGCTGCAAACCAGGCTCTATGCAGGGTCTGGTGTAATGGCTTAGCATGTAGCAGTTTAGCATGAGTGTTGATGATTCATAATGTTTATTTACCTGTTGTTATGGCTTCTCTTCCACCTTCCACTACCCTCCAGATGAAGCTATATGGTGGTGACCATTTCTCTTATAACATTTCACAGTCCCCACAGGTCTCGCTCTCGAAAGGAATCCATCTCTACCGCTCGTCTTGGCTGCGGTGGCCTCCACAGCAGTGACTGTCATCATCCTGACCTGCGCCAGTCTCACACTCAGTAAGAGATTCTTCCAGCTCTGCGTGACCTCTGTCCCGTCCACCTTCCATCGGCTCTGAGACACGGCTCGCCCCCCGCCCCCCACATTTAACATCCGCCCTCAGATCTACCCCCATGTCTACTCCCTCTTTTAGGCTTTAAGCCTCTAGGTTGCAATTTGATGCAGTTTGCTGTATTTCTCCTAGAGGAAGTCCGTCATCCAAGCCTGCATACTTTGGACCAGGCAATGAGATGGAAAGAAAAACAACTTCTAAGTTAATGTCACAGCTTGACAAGAGCAGGCCACCATTATGGCTTTTTAATGAGAAAATAGTAATGGAGCATATTCCCTTCTAGGCAAATTTCTGGTCTTCATTTGAACCACCGTGAAATCCATGTGGTCTTCACTCAACTTTCCAGATTGAACTCAAGGAAACAGTGATTTTCAGGTCACATTTTTCTTAAGGTCACTAGTTTTCATACCAGCTCGTAACATATCTCAAAGAAGACTGGCGCTATTCGTTTTAGTACAATAGCGATTTGTACGTGCTGCAATATATCATGTTTAAAAGAAATGTGCCAGTGTCAAAGAGTTCTGGCAATATTATGGGGTTTTTATTTGTTTATTATTAAAGAAATCAATGATACTCTTAGAGAAAACTCAAAATGACATGGAAACTGGATACTAGAGCTTATATGAAGGCAAAGATGTGTATGCAATATTACATCATGGCAAAACGTCAGCAATTGAATAATGTTTTATGGGAGTGTTGTGGAGGGGGAGTGGATATTAATTACCGAATTTTTTTAAAGTCATGCCGTACTTGGGGCAAGATGAGGGCAAAACCATTTTTCACTCCTACACTTTGGGACAAAGTCAAGCTGTAATGACTATGTCAGAGATGTATGTCATGCACTACAAGGCATCTTGGGGCTTATGTGAAAGTGTGAGTGGAGAAGAATTAAGGATGGGAATGAAGCAAGCACATAATAATCTGCCATCATTAATCAGACTCACCTTACAGTACTTACTCTGCGTTATCAGACTCACCTTATTTACACTGCATTATCAGACTCACCTTATTTACTCTGCGTTATCAGACTCACCTTATTTACTCTGCATTATCAGACTCACCTTATTTACTCTGCGTTATCAGACTCACCTTATTTACTCTGCATTATCAGACTCACCTTATGTACTTTGCATTACCAGTCCTTACCTTGTTTTGTTCCCTGACTGCTCAGAACCTAGTCTCTAGGGAATTAGAGAAGCGACTGCTATTCCGTGCACGTTTATCGACATCTTACATAATACTGAAGGGTAGGAAACAAAGGAAGAGCATCATATTTTTTCAATATTTACTTAGTTGTTACAGATATATAACGGGACCCATCTGATTTATATGAAAATTACTGCTGTGATATTTTTAAGACACTAAAGACAAGAGAGTGAGTAAACACTCAGAGCTTCTGATGAACAATGTAGACCCATCCTCCAGCTTTATTACACATTTCCGTTTTTGTCGCTTTTCACGTGACACAACGACGAGTTCTGCCATCGACGCAGGAGACATTCCTGGTGGCTCTGACTTCCTGTTTTTCCAAGCAGCCCAGAATTAATAGCTGGAGTTGTGACTGTCACAAGATCACAAGCTGTTGCTGAATAATGTTTTAGAGAAACTGTCCGTATACAGTATATGTTTTATTTAGCTTGTTATACATGATTAAGCTGTTACTGGAACATATGAAACGAAAGCACCATCTACTGTTTATCCACTATCGGTACAAAAGAGGTCTTGTCGTTAGAATTTATATATGATTTAATATTGGGTGGCTCTGCCATGGTTCTGGTGTGTAAAAATAGCACTGTTTGTTCAAAAAATGGCTGACTGAGAGCATAGATTGAGAGCATTGATCAGTTTGAGAACTCCCAGCACATTTCTCCTGCATTATACAGCTGTTTGAACAGGTAAAGTCAAACATGTGTGACACTATAAAGCATCTGAAATCTTGTCCTACTGTCTCTTGTGCTGAATAAAGGCCACCAGAAACAGGTCTGAGTTGAAACTGTCGTTTCAGCTTATTAAAGGTGACATCGCTTCAAAAGGGGGATTCTATGAGCTATAACTATATACCTAATGGTAATAACCTTTCATATTCCACATAGTGGTTGAATATTTGCCTGAAGGTTGCTGATTGAGCTCCCAGGAGGGGCTTCATTGTAGTAACTCCTCACCATGGTACTAAATATGAATTGTTCAATTCCAGTATCCAGTGGGATAAAATTTGCTCTGGGGTATACAGTACATATCAGCTGTGGAATAAAGATGATCATTTAAGTAGCAGAGTTGGGCAGTGTGATGGCACAGTGTGATGGCGCAGTGGTTAGCGCGGTCACCTCACACCTCTGGGAACAGGGACAGACTCTCCACCATGTCTCCATGTCTGTATGTTCTCCCTGTGTCATTGTGGGGTTTCCTCCGGGTACTCCAGTTCACCCCCCCCCCAATCTAAAAACATGCTGAGGTTAATTGGAGCTACTAAACTGCCATGGGTGTGTGAGAGAGAATGGTGTGTGGGCGTGTTAAAGAGAAGGGTGTGCGAGCGTGTGAGAGAGAATGGTGTGTGGGCGTGTTAAAGAGAAGGGTGTGCGAGCGTGTGAGAGAGAATGGTGTGCGGGCGTGTGAGAGAGAACGGTGTGCGGGTGTGTTAGAGAGAACGGTGTGTGGGCGTGTGAGAGAGAATGGTGTGTGGGCATGTTAGAGAGAATGGTGTGCGGGCATGTGAGAGAGAATGGTGTGCGGGCGTGTTAGAGAGAACGGTGTGCGGGTGTGTTAGAGAGAACGGTGTGCGGGCATGTTAGAGAGAACGGTGTGTGGGCATGTGAGAGAGAACGGTGTGTGGGCATGTGAGAGAGAACGGTGTGCGGGTGTGTTAGAGAGAACGGTGTGCGGGCATGTTAGAGAGAACGGTGTGTGGGCATGTGAGAGAGAACGGTGTGCGGGTGTGTTAGAGAGAACGGTGTGCGGGCATGTTAGAGAGAACGATGTGTGGGCATGTGAGAGAGAACGGTGTGTGGGCATGTGAGAGAGAACGGTGTGCGGACGTGTTAGAGAGAACGGTGTGTGGGCATGTGAGAGAGAACGGTGTGTGGGCATGTGAGAGAGAACGGTGTGTGGGCATGTGAGAGAGAACGGTGTGCGGATGTGTTAGAGAGAACGGTGTGTGGGCATGTGAGAGAGAACGGTGTGCGGACGTGTTAGAGAGAACATTGTGCCGGCGTGTGAGAGAGAACGGTGTGTGGGCATGTGAGAGAGAACGGTGTGTGGGCATGTGAGAGAGAACGGTGTGTGGGCATGTGAGAGAGAACGGTGTGCGGACGTGTTAGAGAGAACGGTGTGCGGGTGTGTGAGAGAGAACGGTGTGTGGGCATGTGAGAGAGAACGGTGTGTGGGCATGTGAGAGAGAACGGTGTGCGGACGTGTTAGAGAGAACGGTGTGTGGGCATGTGAGAGAGAACGGTGTGTGGGCATGTGAGAGAGAACGGTGTGTGGGCATGTGAGAGAGAACGGTGTGCGGATGTGTTAGAGAGAACGGTGTGTGGGCATGTGAGAGAGAACGGTGTGCGGACGTGTTAGAGAGAACATTGTGCCGGCGTGTGAGAGAGAACGGTGTGTGGGCATGTGAGAGAGAACGGTGTGTGGGCATGTGAGAGAGAAAGGTGTGCGGACGTGTTAGAGAGAACGGTGTGCGGGTGTGTGAGAGAGAACGGTGTGTGGGCATGTGAGAGAGAACGGTGTGTGGGCATGTGAGAGAGTACGGTGTGCGGACGTGTTAGAGAGAACGGTGTGCGGGTGTGTTAGAGAGAACGGTGTGTGGGCATGTGAGAGAGAACGGTGTGCCGGCGTGTTAGAGAGAACGGTGTGCGGGTGTGTGAGAGAGAACGGTGTGCGGACGTGTTAGAGAGAACGGGGTGTGGACGTGTTAGAGAGAACAGTGTGTGGGCATGTGAGAGAGAACGGTGTGCGGACGTGTTAGAGAGAACGGTGTGCGGGTGTGTTAGAGAGAACGGTGTGTGGGCATGTGAGAGAGAACGGTGTGCGGACGTGTTAGAGAGAACGGTGTGCCGGCGTGTGAGAGAGAACGGTGTGCCGGCGTGTGAGAGAGAACGGTGTGTGGGCATGTGAGAGAGAACGGTGTGCGGACGTGTTAGAGAGAACGGTGTGTGGGCATGTGAGAGAGAACGGTGTGCCGGCGTGTTAGAGAGAACGGTGTGCGGACGTGTTAGAGAGAACGGTGTGCGGGCGTGTTAGAGAGAACGGTGTGCGGGTGTGTTAGAGAGAACGGTGTGCGGGTGTGTGAGAGAGAACGGTGTGCGGGCGTGTTAGAGAGAACGGTGTGTGGGCATGTCAGAGAGAACGGTGTGCCGGCGTGTTAGAGAGAACGGTGTGCCGGCGTGTTAGAGAGAACGGTGTGCGGACGTGTTAGAGAGAACGGTGTGCGGACGTGTTAGAGAGAACGGTGTGCGGGTGTGTGAGAGAGAACGGTGTGCCGGTGTGTTAGAGAGAACGGTGTGCGGGTGTGTGAGAGAGAACGGTGTGCGGGCGTGTTAGAGAGAACGGTGTGTGGGCGTGTGAGAGAGAACGGTGTGCGGGTGTGTTAGAGAGAACGGTGTGTGGGCGTGTTAGAGGGAACGGTGTGCGGGCGTGTTAGAGAGAACGGTGTGTGAGCGTGTTAGAGAGAACGGTGTGCGGGCGTGTTAGAGAGAACGGTGTGCGGGCGTGTTAGAGAGAACGGTGTGCGGGCGTGTTAGAGAGAACGGTGTGCGGGCGTGTTAGAGAGAACGGTGTGCGGGCGTGTTAGAGAGAACGGTGTGTGGGCGTGTTAGAGAGAACGGTGTGTGGGCGTGTGAGAGAGAACGGTGTGTGGGCGTGTGAGAGAGAACGGTGTGCGGGCGTGTGAGAGAGAATTGCTTGACGTCATGTAGGAGTCATTCTTGATGTAGCCAATTGCGATAATATTTCCAAAGTCTAATGGCTCTCAGGGGCCGATTGTTATGCATCATGTACTGACAACTGGGGCTTAAGACAGAATGAATATACTGCTCTTTTCATGCTTAGAAAGAAGCAGGTTTCAGGCTTATTTATTCTCCGATTTTATGTGGCAATATAATAATCTTTGAAGATTATTAACAAATTTCAGGCTTGCGGTAGATTAGGTTTTTGCTGTGCATGAAAATTTTCTGTAAAGATGTCAGATCATTTTCTAGTAACTCCAGAGCTGATTCTGCAGTGTGCCTAGCTATCCAATCTACAGCTGAATATACTTTCTTGAGCTGATACATTCCCATATATTGGACAGAGCACATAGTTTGTGCTATATAACAGGCAAAAAAGGATGCAGGTTAGCTTAGCTTATTGGCTCCTGTGTCTTCAGTCCATGAGTCATGCCCTAGCTTGACAGTCTGAAGATCTATGTCCTGGAAGTATGAAAGTTTAAAAAACCGTCTTATCCCTGCCATTGTGCTTGCCTGACTGCTGACAATGGGTCACGACTATTGTCTATCTTTAGTCCAGGTGTCCTGCCCTCCTGTGCCCCAGGGTCTTCATCCCCCAGAGACTTGAGTCAGGATCCCCCATAAAAAGTGGACAACTCCAGTAATTACCCACCATGCTGGACTGACTCTCTCTCATGCTCCCAAATTTAATCCCCATTTTCCAGCACAATAGAAGATGCATTTGAAATATATCATCTACTGTAGACTGTTTCCCTCAGCCAGAGTAAATGAGTATCAGCTGAGCAAAGATACCAGTTCTGGCTTCAAAGCCACTCTTAAATGACCCTAGACATCAACCAGCTTCAGGATCCCTTTGACTCACATCTGGATGAATGGATTTGGATGCAGTCGCAGCTCCTTTGTCTTCCGATGTTATTTCAGCTGTATGTCTCAAATGGTGAAAGTCAGTGGAAACCATGCACAGACGCTGTGATAGGACGATGCTTTGCTCATCAGTAACAGCTTTGGTACGTTTGCCTTAGCATAAAGTTCTTATTGTCACAGTTCTACCATCTTAGTTCCCCAGAGAAGCCAGATATGACTGTGGTGTATCGAGCAGTTTCCCAATCCGGTCCTTGGGGACATACAGCTGGTCCACATTTCTGATTCCTTCAAGCTCCCAACCAAAGAGTCCACATTTTTGCCCCCTATTTGGAGCTGGGAGGGAGCAAAAATGGGAACTGTCTTTGGGTCCCCGAGGACCGGATTTGGAAACATTGGTCTACAGGGTCATGAGGGAGGAGTGCTCAGGCATTTAACAGTGTCTCCCCACCTGAGCTCTCCCCCATGCAGGTTGGTAGTCTATGCAAGCTCCTCAGTCGAGCATCAGTCCCTTCCCCTTCCCCCATCTGCACCCGAGGCCCAACGGCAACATGGATCTTTCACCTCCAAGCATCGCCCCCCCAAGGCAAACTACCAACCTGCATTGGGGATGCGGCCAGCCTCCAAAGAGGGTGAGTCCCCCCAGGCAATTAGCTAAGAGGGCCACATGTAGGCTGAACTGTGTTAATGGACTCAGGAAGGTCATCCGCAGCCATATTCTACCATGTACCCCTAACTTGCCTTACATGAGACTCAGAATAGCAGCAACCTGCTAGTCCTTCAGTCATGTTTCTCATATGAAAACTGCTCTTTGCTCTTTCCTTCCTTTGCCCTTCCCTGTCACGTCTGATTCACCTGGAATAACGTCAGAGGTGGACAGGTCCAGAAAGTAAAAATCCAGACCAGGATTTTGTTTTAACCAACCAGTTGAGTATAAAGAGTCACAGTCGCAGAGTACTCAACTGGTTTGTTGAAAAAAAATCTTTTTACTTTAATAATTTTTACTTTCTGAACCTAAAATGTCCACCTCTGAATGAAATGTATAGCTCATAAAGCATGGTTCCCCAACTCCAGTACTGGAAGGCCAGTCTGCAACACAGTTGCAAATTTTCCTGCTCAAAGACACCTTAATCAGCTCACCAGCTAATTGTCAGATTTAATAGGTGTGTTTGAGCAGCAGCTGTGTTGCAGATCGGCCCTCCAGAACTGGAACGGGGGAACCCTGTCATAAAATCTTTGGCTGATCTTGGCATCCCTGCCATTCTTCATTTTTGCTGTATTAATGGGAGGCCACTGTGAAATGTAAGTCTCAGCTAAACAGACTAGGAGTTCTTCTGCATCAGGCCATGAGCTTAGCTCTCCAAGGTCATTTTAATGCTACTGAAGCAGGCGAATCTGTCGCACGGTCAGTCCTGCCCTCCCTTCTTTCAACACGTCTTTTAACCTCCCACATCTCACTTTGTAGTCTATTACCGAAAGAAGAACCGGCTTCAAGGAATGAGAGTGCGTCTACAGAGTCCAGACTACAAGCTGAGCAAGATCCGCACCTCCACCATCATGACAGACTACAATCCCAACTACTGCTTTGCTGGCAAAGTGGCCTCCCTGAGTGAGCTGAAGGAGGTGCCTCGCAAGAACATCACACTGCTCAGGTAATTCTTCTTGCTGACGAGGAGGAGCTGGACAGCCAGGAGGTGCTGAAAGGTGACCCAAGGCATGAAATAAAACCCAGCACTTCCAAAAGAGCAAAACATTTCCTATAATATTTGTTCAGCCATTTTGATTGTGTAAGACAGACTGTTGACCTCTTTAAGGACATATCCATCCAACGGTCTGTGACTTATTCAGGACTGGGTTGCCTTAAGCCTGTCCCAGGATTCATGTGGACAATGCAAGAGACACCGTAGATAGGACGTGGAAAATAGTAAAAAAAAATCATAAGTACATGAGTAATTAGAACCCAGTATCTACGATTTATATATTAACGTTATGTTTTTAAGTTTAAGAAGTTTATTGTCATATGCATGGTAAAACTGTCAGTTACACCATACAATTATTCTGCATGTTCCGCCTGGGCACAGTTGATACAAATCAAAAATCTGCAATATCAAAAATCACACAGTGCAATGTAAACATATAAACGTATAATGCAGTAGACAAATATACATAAAATATATCGATATGATACAAATATGAAAAAAGAAGCTCCCCAGGTAGAGGTTGTGCAAAGTGTGTGTGTGTGTGTGTATGTGTGTCTGTCTGTCTGTCTGTCTCTCTGTCTGTGCGTGGATTAGGTTTATATTACATTATGGGGACCAAATGTCCCCCACAATGTGATACAAATATGTTATTTTGACATATTTTGACTATATTTCAGGTCCCCACACAGATCTGTGACTGCAATCAAAAAAGTAAAAATGCCAAAAGTCTCGTATTACGTTTGGTTACTTATGGTTCCATTTAGGGCTGGTTAGGGGTTAAGGTCGTCATGTAGGGATTAGAGTTTTCCCCATAGACATGAATGGAGAGTTCTTACAAAGATATAATTATGAACCTCTCTCTCTCCCTGTGTGTGTGTGTTGGGGTGGGGGTGGGTGGGTGCTTTCAGCTCTATCTAGTACTTTTCCATGTGGCTTTGCCACATCGTGGGGGTAAATAAACCTACCCCCTACCCCCTTTTCTGTGCTTTTTTTTCTTTACGAACACCTTTTGTACTTAGGCAAATATCTGTAATGTTTGGCAGTACAGTAGCATGAACCTTGCGGGATCCTTACTCTGCATCTTGCGTTAATCAGTGAGACGCGACCTGCAGTGACCCCGTCTCCCTTCCCTCCCTCCCTCTGTGGACACAGGGCCCTGGGCCACGGTGCCTTTGGTGAGGTGTACGAAGGCCAGCTGCTGGGACATGGCGATGACAATATGGCCATGCAAGTTGCCATTAAGGTCAGTAGTAGCAGCCAGTGACACAGCTGTTGAATTAATACTTTATTATACATTACCCAGCAAAGAGAAGAATGTGTGTGAGGAATCTTCCTGAAGCCACTGGATGTAATAATAATCTTGTTCATAAAAGAAACATTAATAAGAAAGTCCAAAGCATTCATTAAGTAAACATTGTTGAAAGGTGTAGCTGGTACTTGTAGGGCTGGGTTACCTGCCTTCATAGAATTCTGCAATCTGTGGCTCAACAGACTCTTCCTGAGGTTTGCTCAGAGCAGGATGAAATGGACTTCTTGATGGAGGCACTGATTATGAGGTGTGTGACCCATAAAGCCCATATGAACTGCACACAAAAGTTCAGCAAGTTCAGCAGGGATCTTCCCCTGCAAAACATGTGTCAAAGGGAAGAAGTGTGCAGATTAGTGCTGCTGTCCTACTGTAAGCATTTTCTTTTCAATACATAATTATCAGAATTAGCCTTGGACTGTATTTTGCACTTTTTGTGGAACACTTGACAAACTTCTTACTATTACTGTCTCAGACAGGTCATAGAGGTGTTTCACGTGTAGCTTGATGACCTGCATGAAGCAGTTTGTAAGGTAGCACCATGTTCATTAGCATGTCGTTGCCCCCCGCTACAGTAAGTTCAGCCACCAGAACATTGTGCGCTGCATTGGTGTGAGTCTGCAGACCCTGCCACGCTTCCTCCTGCTGGAGCTAATGACAGGCGGTGACATGAAGAGCTTCCTCAGGCAGAACCGCCCCAAGACTGTAAGTTTAACATCATGGTCCAGACAGTAGTGATGGCCAAAACGACGTTTCATGAACCATGTGCTGTATTTTCTGCCCCCACTAGATGGTGGTCTTGGTTTGCTTCGGGACATACTTTGAGCAGAGCACCATCTAGTGGGGTCAAAAAATACAGCGAATGGTTCATGAAGCGTCATTTTGGCCATCATTACCAGTGGTGTAAAAGTGCACCACTTTAATTGCTGCCATCTGGCACTGAGATGCTGTGTAGATGTGTGTGCTAGCCTGTCACTGTTATCTTCTGTATGTGTGTTTGCCTGTGCTTGTGTGTGTGGTAGAATATGTGTGGAACTCTTCAAATGGTCTGCACATGTTCCAGGGCAAGGCCTCCTCCCTGTCCATGCTGGAGCTGCTGCACATGGCCAGGGACATTGCCTTCGGCTGTCGCTATCTGGAAGAGAACCACTTCATCCACAGGTTGGGCCCTTCAGCAGGTTCACCCATCCAAACTGCCCATGTCTGAATATAACTAGCATATCAGCCATGATCATTACTACAGCAAGTCTGAGCAGGGAATGTCTATCCCAGAGTTCACAGAGAAGCTGTGCAACTTTTTTACTTCTCAAAGTTGCAATGACATAATAATGACATGGCTATTCTACTCCTTTTTTCAAACCAGTGACACATGAGTGTAGTGTCTTCTCTTGAATATTTCACATTGCCCTAGATGGGCTTAGGATGGAGAGATAAAGCCTTTCACCCTTCTTGTACTGATCACAATGACCCTGTCAAAACAGTCTGCCTGCATTAGATGATATCAAAGCTCGATGAGCCAGCAGGAGCTCGAATATAGCTTCTGAGAACCTGGGACTGTCTTTGCGGCCCATTCCCAAGCATCAGCACTCCATTTTAGCTTATTTTAGCATGTATAATATATGGAAAACAATGCCCCTCACCAGGAGAAGCAGTCTGAAGATGGATGGATGGATGGATGGATGGATGGGAATGAGGGATAGTGAGTTATTCTTCCTGATCATTCCAGAGACATTGCTGCGCGAAACTGCCTCCTTACCTGCTCTGGCCCCAGGAGGGTGGCCAAGATCGGAGACTTTGGCATGGCGCGGGATATATACAGGTGTGTAATGCGGCCTCGCATTTCCTGCTTGCCTTTCCTCCCTCTTTCTGCTGGGATTATGAGGCCAATGACAGAGCTAAGCTGGAGGGAGCCATGCAGTAACTGCACGGGGGGGATGCTGAGTCAGAACAGGCTGACATATGGCGCAGGTCATCAACATCGTAGATAAGGGTGGTACAGGGATGACGCTGTTTTCCTCGCTGGATGGTCTGCTTGGAGTTAAATGCATCAGTATCCGTAGATCTGTTCACGCTCTGTGGAGCAATGAATGAGCTACTCTTTAAATGGAATTTAAAACCCAAGGTGATTTCATGTGTAAACAGCTTGGGCAATCCCTGTAACTAGTGTAAGTGCAATGAATCAGAGCTCCATGTACCCGTATAGGGATCCACTCTAGCAGCAGAATCAGTGCTAATACACTTTGATCTGGCTGCCCTAATGATGCAATTTGTACCTACAAACTCTCATTCTGCTGTGATCACAGGGCCAGCTATTACCGGAAGGGCGGCCATGCCATGTTACCTGTGAAATGGATGCCTCCTGAAGCCTTTTTGGAAGGGATCTTCACCTGCAAGACTGATACATGGTAATGTCAATGGCAGCTTCGAGGAGGTTTTGAGGAACCTCACTTCTTCCATTAAAGCAGTAGAGTACCTCTATTACAGCACATCTGTTACATGGGCAGTAGCTTCTGAACTCAAGAAGCGAACGGACTCATACAGGGTAATGCAAACTTTAGGGCTCGCTAAAGTCACACACTTGAAAATTCATTCCAGTGAACATCAGAAGATTTGCATGGCTCTTTCCTTTATTAACTCTTGTATAAAATCATGTCTTTCATGTTAGTTAATTGTAGTCTCAGTTAAAATAACAGATGTTGCAATGAACAGCTTTTTTTGCATTTTTGTGTATACTTTAAAAAGTGAGTGGGTTTGTATGCTCCATCTTTATTTATGTTTAATTTAATTGCAAACTACTTACAGGGATGACTTTTTTTTATTAAATTTGCATATGTATAATGTTTCTTCAAATGGTGCTTACCTGTGGATGGCTATTACAACTAGCCCCAGTGCAGAGGACAAATATGGCTCCTCGTGCAATAATACAGGAGGGGAGCCTGACCTACTTCCCTCTGTCTCCCCCTTTAGGTCATTTGGGGTGCTGCTGTGGGAGATTTTTTCTTTAGGCTACATGCCCTACCCTTGCAAGACCAACCAGGAAGTGCTGGAGTTTGTGACAAGTGGAGGCAGGATGGACCCCCCAAAAAACTGTCCTGGACCTGTGTGAGTTTCTGTAGACAAGTGTTATTGCGAAAAAATTATTATTATTATTATTATTTAGACTGCTGTTAGACACTGGATCATTTTCCATACTGACTTATATGTACTTTATACAGTATAATGTGAAAGAGGAATTGCTTGGTAATACGTCAGATATAAAGACCTCTGCAGAGAAATACAGTCACTTTCTTAGCAGCTTTTCTTGGCCCAGAGCTGTTCTAAAGCCTATGGAGATATCTGTAGGTCCCTGCTCAAAGCTGAGTGTTGTGTCTGGCATGTGGCACAGATACCGAATCATGACCCAGTGCTGGCAGCACTGTCCAGAGCACAGGCCCAACTTCAGTACCATTCTGGAGAGGGTCAACTACTGTACTCAGGTAAGGCCCGAGTCCACCTAATGAGTGCCTGTCACACACGATTCTTGCTTTTCTAGTATATTAAGCTGCTGTGTACCACGACATACAATGTAAGACACGTGCAGTATTAACATGGAGGTATCTGCATGTAGCGCATGTATAATAAGCTGGAAGGTAAGCAGATATAATGATTGGATTAGGAAACAATGGTATGGAACACTAAATCAGTAAAGAGGCAACATGGATTATGCCTCTCAGAGGAATATCATGCAACTTGGAACAATCAGGACACTGGAATATACCTCATCCTAAACTCTATAGTGGGAGGTAAAATGGACTTGGGTAAACCCACGATCCTTCATATTCTGTAGGAGGCAGTGATGCCTTTTCTGTTTAGTATGCCAGCACAGCATCATGGTGGCTGAATGCGAAAATAGTGAAAGGAGTAGGTGGTCTTTAAAACAAAAGTTTAGCTGCAGACTTGATTTCATCTTCATTGCATCTTCATGTTGCTTCTCCCGGAGAGGGCAATAATGGCAGTAAGTTAAGGAGGCCAGATCAGACTTATTTTTCCACAGCATCAAGCTTGTATCAGAGATGCTGATGGTCAGTGAATTCCAAACCACGTCTGATGACTTAACTCTCATCTTACCACCATGGACCTCCTCAATCTGCCCATCGGTCTCACTGTCCCCTTACCTTCACTCTGGAGCAAGTCTCTCCTCCTTCACCTGAAAGAAGCAAACCTCTCTCCATGGGGGGGGTGGGGGAAGCCTCCTGCCCTCAGATCTGGAGGTGCTAATTCTCATATCTACTGCCGTCTGGGAAATGCTGATCAGGCGAGACCAAAAGCGTAACATCAGCTGCAGATAGCAGTGGTGTCTGTCCCGGTCCACCATCCTGGATGCACTTCTGGCCGCGGCGGCCCCATGTTTCAGCACCTCTGGTTATATTCGTAGAGGAACAGAGCAGCAGCCCCTATAGCCCAAGTTCCCGCCCCCCTCCCACAGTCTGTGATGGGACGTGTGCACACTTCAACAAAGCACATGTAGGCTGTCTTAGCATATCCCCACCTACCCCATATCGCCGTGCTACAGGCAGGAGAGGCTGCACTATTCATTTTATTATGTGAGAATGATTTGTTTTAGTTTCTATTCTAGTTTATTTATATCCCATATAAACTGCAAAACCATACATGACAGGTGAACCTGAATACAGCTCCTACTGTAAATGCAATTCTTATGCAGTCAGTCTCCAGTTTGTACAGTATATAATACAGTAACTACATATGGTATTATATTGTACCTCAAGCCAATGAACTGCTGAAGCCATGCAATGTTTTCATGAGTGTCACAGAGTCATGCGTGTGTTTGTTACGCACTATTGTGTTTGTTATTTTTAATATAATAGGCTTTATGGCAGTCCATTCGTAAGTATGGCTTGTCTGTAATTTGGATGTTCTTAAACCAGGGACAGTAACTGTACACTCTAATAATGGCACATTCTGAAAACAGTGACTTGTAAGTGTACTGTAAAACTTCAAATATTAGAACTACAGTAGAAATTTCTTCTGCCAAGTGTCCATATGGGAATTAGCATGTGAGACACATGCAAATGGTTATTTATAAGGGTGCCTGTTCTGTGAAAATATGTGTCAAAGAAGCAAAAAGAAGGATAAAATAATGAATCCAACGGCAGAGCATTAAAGACAGCAAAATAACTGAGAAACAGTTGATACTTGTCAGTAATCAGTGATATGTGGAACCACCCACAAGACAGTTGCTCCAGTTAACGTCCTGTTGACCTTGAGCAAATCCATTACCCTGTTTCTCAGACCAGGGGAGAATAACCTAAACACAGATAAATTATCCTCCACGAAAGCTTGGGAGGCTGGGGAACTTAATCTAAAGCCACCACTTACACTCCAGAACTCCCTCCATTTTCCCTCCATTTCCCTCCATTTTCCCATCTGTGCAGTGTTAATTAGCCCTGGTTAGCTGGCTCACAATGGGTGTGGGAAGGCGTGATTGTCACGAACCCCAAAAAGCCAATGATTTTTTCCATTTTTGATATGGATATAGATTTTGGGTAGGAACCTTTTTGAAACTTTGTGGGAGGTGGCCCATATATAAGATAACGGGGCAGGAATTAAAACACCAATGTGCCCAGTTAGTGCTTAAGTGTACTGTTGGATATCACTTGTTGTACGTCAGCCTCCTCCACATGAATGATGGCTGAAGGCCATTGAAAAATTGGCCTGCTGGGACCGCATGAATTTTTCATCATTAGCTCGAAGCTGCTGTGAGCTGATTTATAAAATCATTCAAACGTCAAATAAAATGGGCTTTTTCGAAAAAAATGTCCGACATGTTTTCTGAATTAATTATATCGGGACATAACCTCCAAATGCGGCTGTAAGAATGAATTTTTTTTAGATTTAGGTAAGGGGCATGCGCTGACATCACCTTGCTGCACCCACCACACAACAAACCACTTTGGGGACGAAAGCGGGTGTATAGCCGTATAGCGGGTGATGCCTCAGCACCACACTAGTCCGAATGGACCAGTGTGAGTTCTTTCCAGTGGCTGGAGTGCCAATCCTGCAGATTAGATTTAGGTCAAAGGTTAATTATTTTGCCTTTAATTTTATGGTGTGTTTTAGCATATGAATTATATATATATATATATATAACCCAGTGATTATCTGTCACCGCAGTTGTTATATTGCCTCCCACTGTACTGTATGTTATAATAACAAAATGTCAGTTAGCAGTTCATATTAGTGTAAGCTGGAATTTTGACTGCCAGTGAATGACGCACTACAGCCTTTTAAATCATGGTCCCAGTGTCCCCTCAAGCCTGTCAGATATAATACATGCCCCCATTATTCTTGTCATAGAGCAGTTCCCATAATAGGATATGAGTGTTTTATGGGTCTGTCAGGATTCTGTTTCTTCCTTCCATCTCCCAGGACCCTGACGTCATCAATATGCCCCTTCCAGTAGAGTATGGGCCCCTGGCAGAGAAGGAGGTCAGTATTGTTCCCCTGACAGAGGGATCTGCAGCCTTGACTCCTCTGTTGACCCCAGAGCCCTCCCTGCCCTGGACCATCCCTCCACTCCCTCAGGGCCGCAGCCCTTTGTCTCTGCAGCAAGTTCTGCCACACCAGCTTGAGGCATGCTCACAAGCGGGCGCATTGGAGGTGTCCTGGGTGGAGCCTGCTCTTTCCCCAGGGGCCGGATCTGGAGCTTGGCTTCAAACAGACCAGCACTTGCCTGTTGCTGCTTCTTCCTCTGGAGGACAGAAGTTTAAGAACAAGACGAAGAACCTCTGGAACCCTACCTATGGTTCCTGGGGGCTGGAAGGCTTTGGACGGGGAAAAACAGCTCTGTCACAGACTCAGTCCATGCCTCTGTCTGGCACCCCGAGCAGCCCATCAGCAACCCCCGCCCCCGAACGGGATGACTCTGGATTTGATGGCAATGGAAGCTCATCACCCACCAGTTCTCAGGCTTCCCCCTCCTCATCCTCCCCTTCATCACTGCCTCCTTCCAGCCCCAATGCTGCCACCAGCTCAGCTGCCACCACAAGTCCAATCAAGAACCAATCCACTGTTGGCACAGAGCTGGCCAAGTTACAGAGTTTTCCATGTGGCACTGTAAACTACGCCTATGAGGACCAGAACTATGAGGCTAACAACCTCCCACTAGTGGTCACCAGAGTCCCAGTAGCCAGTTCAAACCCTGGTCCGTCCATATCCTGGTCAGGTATCTCCGTTTCAAGGATCTCCAAGCCTCATGTGAAGCGCCACGCCAGTTATGGGCATGAAGACATCAAGCGGTACACCAAGCCGGAGAAGCCTACTCGTGACAGGGACTCTGGCCTCTCCCTCTCTGAGGACCTTACCGTCATGCCAGTTTAATGGCACAGAATGACATTGAATATATTGGGATACGCTGGAATCCATCCAACACCTCACGCTGCAATGGGCCCCAGCAGCCTTATTTACAGTCATCGCTTACTTTTCTCTGCCATTTTTGTAGAGTTATTGACATGCCATCCATTGTCCATCCATTTATCACAATCAGGACCACAGGGAGGGCCTAGAGCCTATCCCAGGCAGCTTAGGCAACAAGGCTGGGGTACAGACTGGACGGGATGCTCGTCAATCACAGGGCACATGCCAGCACACACTTATTCATGGTCATACACTACAGGCTATTTAGAGATATCTGTGAGTCTAACTGCATCTCTTTGGACTATGGGAGGCAACTTCTGATGGTTCGCCAAGTAGAATGCAGGTGGCCTGGCCATGGTAGAGGAAGTGAAGGACTCATGTCTTACTAGCTTGTGGGAGTTTTGCTTACACAAAAATGTTCTGAGGGCAGAAGGAAAAATAGAACTAACCAATCAGATTATAGAGGAGGTGGGTCCAAGCAATTACAGGAGGTGAGACCATGACATCGGATTGGTTGGTCCTGCCTCCTCTAGTTGCTTGGACCCACCTCCTCTGCAGTCTGATTGGTTATTTCACTGAAAAAAAAAATATTTTTTCATTTTGCCCCCAGAACATTTTTGTGTAAGTAATATTCCAATGAGCAGATTAAAATGGCGAGTTCTGGCTATTTCCAGAGTTGACTTTCAGTTTTGCTTGCTGCTCATGTCATCATATGCAACAGAAGATAAGACTACTACTGTATCCGGCAGAGGAGTCTCCACTAAAACCCCCGCAGGGAATGGAATGGAGGAAGTGACAACTCTAGCCCTGACAGAGTGCATGGGCGAGGTTCCTCCACAGCCTTCGTACAGCATGAGGCCAGCCAACCACTTCATGTAAAACCAGAAAGTTACAAGAGAAAAACCCCAAGGTTGTTGTTGCCAAGAAAATATGCATAGAAAGACCTACAAGTTTCTGTTTCATGTTGTGAAGCCACTTGACTTTTAAGAGTTGTTACTTTTGCTTAGACAGTTAAAAACTTGAATGATTAACCAGTCATTTGTGTGCCGTTTTAAACATAGCATGTTCTGTTTTGTTTCTTGGCCTGTTGTGGTGGAGTGCATGTCTTTAATTCCCTGTAAATAATGAAGGGGAGGTTTTAAGAATGTGGGCGGATAGAAGACTGCACAGTTGGAAGATGAAAAGGCCTGTGACGAGAAGATGCACAGGAGGATTGTGGGAGTTTACAAGTGGGAATCATTTCATTTAACCTCAGCAGAAAATTCAGGGATAAAAGATCTGACTGACTCCTTAGATGGCGCTGCCTTCTGTGAATAAGTGCAGTAAAAATATTTCCTTTGTTGTGTTACGTGTATCTGAAGTATATACTTGGCAATATGAACATTTCTAAAAACCGGCTGCTGCGTTATTCAGTTTGAAGTCAGGATATTAGGACATTGGACGTTGAGGCTGACTGAGTAGCGTTTTCACTGACCAATGTACACAGTTTGTGCATTCTCCTTGCTTTACAACATGTTTTCTCCCACACTGCAAATACATGAAGTTCCGGTGTATCTGAATTTCCCATAAAGTGTGACTTTTTCATCAGTACCCCAAAGTAGGTCTGACTGTCACCCCCTGTTATTAAGATAGGAAAATTCCAATGTCTGTTTTAGGTTACAACATATTTCCATAAATACGCTTGATAAATTTTGAAGCAATTGGTGGTGTTTTAATACCCTTTTATGAACAGTTTTTATAACGCAAACTTTATTTCTTAAATATATTCCATCTTTGTTGTGTTGTTATGTGATTATTGTGTAAGTTGCAGATATACTTTCACGGCCCCCATTTTCCAACAGAGCTTGAGTAATTAGTAATCATTTACGACAGGTGCAACTGTGATATGTTTCTTTGCTAATATAAGAGCAGCGCAATCAAGGTAGAGAGAAGCTGTGCAGCCTGATGACAGCTCTGCTTGGCAAAATTAAGTCATTTTAAAGCATTTCAAGGACCCTGATTTAGTGACTGATTTAAGAAGTTAAAAGAATTGGATTGACAGAGGAGCGATGATGTAGAAACTGCAGGAGGCGTGGGTTGGGTTATTTGGTTTAGGAATACAGTGTAAAGGGGGATTTATGGGGTGGTAAAACAAACTGCTGTAGATTTTTTCTTTACATGTGTAATTTTGACCATGAATGTCCAACACTGATGACTGCCCTTTTATGTGATATAATCATTGTCTGTGTTTGTCCAGATTTAATATTTTTAGTTTTATTAGTATTTTATATAGAATGTTTGAAAACTCTGAATTGCAGAAAGCAGCCATAGCATAGCAATAATTCTGAATATATGTCATAGAACAAGAAAAGAAAATAAGCCACCCGTCAGACCCCATAATGTACTCATTATTTGTGTTGCAGTGGTAGTTATCCTATTCTCTCATATTTATATTGTGTATTTCTACAGGTTTTGGTAATATGTGCCCCACAGGTGATCACCATTGATTCTGAAACTCGCCTTATGGAAGAGATGTAGGGTGCAGCAGTACTGCAGTTTATTCACCAGGGGGCAGGATTCACAATGGACACACTCTGCAGCATTGCATTGCGCTTTCTTTGATGTTTGCCAAACACATTTTTAAAATATGCTATAAAAATAAATGCGTTCTTGGTAATGCTTTTTTTTTGTTGAAATACAGCAGTGGAAAAAATTAAGAGACCACTCTCTTTTTAACTATATCTGCATTTTTAAGTACTGGTTTAGTCGTGGCTCTGCTGGCCGAAGGCTATGCTGAGCTGAAGGTTGTTTCCAGGATCAAAATTTCTAAGACAGCAGTTCACAAAAACAAGGTGAAGCAGGAGACACTGGGAACGACCAGAAACCAGCCAGGTAGGGGGCGGAAGCGACACTCTAATGGCAGAGATGATGGTTAAGTTATCCGACAGTTTCTCATGAATCACAGGATGACATCAAGTGACCTTCAAAAGGAATGGGAAACATTAAGTGCAGGTGTGAAGTGCACTGCTAGGACAGTTTGTATCGGGATCCTAGAAGCAGGACTGAAGTCCCATGAAGCAAGGAAGAAGTCCTTCATTAATGAGAAACTAGGAAGAACCAGGCTGCAGTTTGCAAAAAGATATATACTATTCAAAGATGCACAATGATAATTTGAGAAATTAGTGAAACAAAATTCAATTCAATTCAATTTATTTTTATATAGCGCTTTTCACAACAAGGTTGCCCCAATGCGCTTTACAGGAGTGTGTTATGGAACATCCTTAACAATGATAACAACACAGAAACAGTGAAAAATGGTCTCTTAATTTTTTCTGAGGCTGTGTATGTTATTTTACAGATGCAGATATTGTGTATTGTAATTGGGACTGTTGACAGGAAAATTAAATCTCCATCCATCCATTCATCAGTCTATCCCTATAACAGAGCCAGAAATCATAGCAAGGATGGGCTGGTAGAAAATCAGGTGGCCACACCTATAACAGTTCACTTGGTGAGAAAATCAAACTACAGACTCACTTATATATTTTTATCAGTTTGGAAATGACCTGTGGCATTACTAAGACCAAATGAACAAAGAGAAATAAAAAGCTATTTGCTTCTCAGCAGCACATTTCCTGCTATTGGTTTTATCGTACTGTATCACTCGCTGTGAACGCTCAGGGGGAGGGGCTAGGTTCCCTCTGGGTGGGCCCAGAACCACCATTGTCGCTATTGTAGATCCATCCATCCATCCATCCATCTATTCTTCCATCCATCCATCTGTCTATCCACCTTGTATTGTTTTACTCAATACAGAGTTTTGTGGTGGGCCTATAATTTTAAACAAAAATTATAACTTCTCAGATGAGACCTGGTGTCTGTTAGTGAGAAAGAGTAAAAATAAAAAAATTCCATTTTAAGAATCCAAAAATGTAAAATAATAAAGCAAGTCTTTATATACCGAGCAACCTTGCTCTTAATATGTGTTTTCATAGTCTAGCTATCCCACCAGGCAGAATGTTGTTAACGCTAATCGATACTTCATTTTAAGTGCCATGGTGCCACTTCACACTCTGGCGATTACGGTACAAGCATCATTTTTCTGTAACACAAGATAAAGCCAGACTAATGGAAAGACTGGGGCACTTCAGTAATTAGGTCATTTCCCATTTGGTCTCTTAACTGCTGTGTGTTCTGTCTTTAAGCAGCTCACACCTGCTGTCCTAGTTGCCTGGGAGCAATTTGAATTATCCTCTTTTACTTTTATTATAAAAGTCGGTCAGTGGGACATAAAAGATGAGTGTAGCCTGCCGCCCAACATTGTCCTGAACGCTGCTCTTTTTCACACACTGGAAGCTCGCTAAAACCCAGTACGAGCCGACAGAATCTGGTAAAACGCAAACATCTGGCCATCAGATGATGGACAGAGAATACAAGCAGAGCGGACTAGACCGCAAGGGATGTAAATTTACTTTTTTTTTAAAAAACTACATTTTATCTCCAGTTCAGTACGGGTTATTTTACTGTCCTTAGCGTTTGTCGCTTCGTTTAATGAAAAAAAGTCATATAACTCCCCAATTCTGAGAGTCCAGTTCTTTGCTGGTGTTGACACAGACTGGCTTCTTTACGCTTCATTAAAATGTAGTAGTGTTTTCCATATGCTATAAATGTTCTTAATGTTTCAAAACACTGGCAGTATGATTAGGTATCAATTTATTAAACCAGTTCTGTATTAATGTGAACAGAAATGCAGTGTATGCTGGTTTAAAATGCAGTTTTATTTCTGAATATTTGCACTGGTACAAAAGTTTATCGAATGTGTTATCTGTGTGTTAAAGAAAATTTTAATTTTAGAAATAAAGTTATTTGAAATCATCTCATGATGACCTGTACATTTTAATTATATTTCCTCACTGATGTGTTTCATTAATTATGTATTCAATCTCAGTGCAGTATTGTGACTAAGGATATCAAATTTGCTGGTATATGACTGGTTACATTTTTTTATGATGTAAAATAAGAAACAAGGATCACACAAGTAAATTCAAATGTTTTTTTTTTACTACAGAAAAGGTTGAAGACCAAAACATAAAGACACAGAGTCCCTGCTATGATTGTCAAGCCAGTACAACAGCACTTAGTGTTTACCAGTTAACTAGCAATAACCCTACTAACATAAGTGTCCAGCCCTTAGTTACCCAGATTGGGATGGAAAATAAAAGTTACATACAAATAGCCTTAAGTTCCATAAACCATATTTAAAACATGTGTAAAAAGGCATTTTGAAAATGTTTTATGGGTATATCACCATTGTATGCACTTTCTAGCTCATTGTAGAAGCTGGGCAACCACCAACAATGATTGTATATGTATATCACACAGCATCATAGGCCACAGAAAATATATTCTAAATATATTAAATACTTGTCTAGCCTGTAAATGTTTCCACAAAGTACGGCTTTTCAGAGATGATACAAGCAGGAAAATTGTGATATATTATTTTCCCTTTCCCCATAAATACATATTTAGTCAGTCATTTAAAAAAAAAAACCCCTTCAATATCTGTAAGATCGACAGCTCAATTATTTCAGCATCTAATTTTTAAAGGAAAGGTTAAAATATTTACAAACGTGGTACAAAACTGGAAACTGAGTCTTTGGTAAAGAGGCAATCAGACAGGTTATAAGGAAGTAAAACGTAGTGTTGTAGGCTGTAAACATAAAATTCTTTATGTACAGTATCCAATTTTAACAAGTATATACACTGGAACAGATTGGCACTTCTTTACAATCCACCATAAATGTCATAATCTTTCACAATATTATGCAATATCATGCTTTGTCGTTTTTTTTTTGGCTGCCAGAATATCAGAGGCCTCTTTTTGGCGTAAAACAGACACGTCGTCTTAGACACAAGCTGGCACCACCTGGACCCACTCTGAGGTCACCTGACTGGGCAGTGCTGCCGAAATGGTCCCTCGCTTCGGGTCCCCCATGTCCCCCTTCGTCGCGGGGGCGGCCAGCGTGAGCCTATGCCATTCGCACGCATCCTTGCACTCAGTCATCTACTCGTAATTACTTTTTCAGAGCGGTTATTAACGTAGCGTTCAAAGATTTTCATCTGTCTATTCTCTAGAGGGCTGGCGCAAAGGTAACAATTTTGAACAGTCCCGTAAACATCAGACTTAGTTTGGCCTCTTAGGTACAAGGGTCGTATAGTTTTTTTGTTCCAATATTTTCAAGGCTGGTTAATTGCAGGTTTGACATATTATTACACAGTTACAGTTTCCATGTGCATTCAGACAGCTGTTAATGATTACAGATATACTACCGCAGTGTGCTGTTGCTAAATGCTTTACTTGTGAACACAGCTCTTTCAGATTTTATCCTATAAACAAAAATATATATACACTTCGGACATTAAAATTAGAGGGTATTGTATAAAATTTTAAAGTTGACCTCTAATTCATATGGAGCATTTAAATGTCATAAACACTTCTGCGACAGCATTATGCCCAAATCATTTTTCAGTAATAGATGGAAACACATTGACTATTTGGCAATAAGTGGACTGAAGTTCAACAGACGCAATCTGACAACTTTTGTAAGATGCAAACAGTGCCCTCTAGTGGCCATGTAGTACATGTCTCTTTGGTCTCCCTTCAGGACGTGTGAATTGCAGCCCTTAAAACACCACCACTACTCAAGACTTATTTCCTTCTAGTACCTCTACTCTTCTCCAAGTAATAGAAAGGACGGACAATAGTTGGATGTCATGGTTCCATCAAAGACGTTAGTAGCTGGCGCAGGTTGTCGAGTCCCAACAGGTAGCCATCCTCACGGTTGCCCTCCTGCCACGGGATGCGGTGGTTAAGTTTCTCTCCCTCTGGCAGCGCAGTGGTCTTGCCGAAATCAATGAGCCACACTTCAGCCCGCTCAGTGCGATCGTGGATGAAGAGCAGAGAGCTACCGATGACCTTGGCAGAGTGGAGGAAAGACGACTGTAAGACATGTGCTACTGTACCAACTGACACTAACGCAGATTCCTGGCCATCACCAAGTCAGGGCTGCGGCCCCCCAGGCCAATGGCAGCCCACTAAAACAGACTGTGCCACCAGTCAGAAGTTGTACAAGCCCATAATGTAATAACTGCCAATAATGTAGTAACTGCCAATATGGTTATAATTTTCCCATTCTTAATGTAATAAAAGTCGATAATGAAATAAATGGCAAATAATGTCATATACACCGCCTGGCCAAAAAAAAAGGCTCCATTTGAGTTTTTTGTTGGACCGTCTTTTAGCTTTGATTATGCCACACATTTCTCATGGCATTGTTTCCACAGGCTTATGCAACATCTCACCCTTTATTTTTATCCAGATTTGCATTCATTTCTCACTGAGTTCCTGTATTGACAAGTTAGTTGAAGCACTCCATAGAGCCTCCTTCAGCACATCCCAAAGACCTTCAATGAGGTTAAGGTCACAACTCTGTGGTGACCAAGTCATGCGTGAAAATGATTCCTCACGCTCCCTGAACCATCTTTGACAATTCGAACCCAATGAATCTTGGCATCCTTGTCCTGGAATATGCCCATGCCAACAGGGGAGAAAAAAATCCATTTATGATGGATGGAGGTGTAACCTGGCCAGTCAGTAGGTTCAGGTACTCAGTTGACTTTATTTCATTGCTGCATAACATTGCTGAGCTGTAATAATGATCCAGTCATTGGCTCTTAAGTATTTGCTGATATAAATTCAAATGGTGACTTTCTTTTGGCTGGGCAGTGTATTTTCTGAACCAATAGCATCATAACTTTTTGGCAATAATGTAATAAGCTACTACATTATTGGGCAGTTATTACATTATTGATTTTTGTTACATTAAGAACTGAGCAATTTATCACACTATTGGAATATTATTACATTACTGGAAGATAATTACATTATTGGCTTGCACACTAGTCAATGTGAAATGAAATGTGTGTATAATTAGATGCACCTGTGATCCATTTCAATACAAGGCTATTTCTTTTTTTTTTGATAGATTGGCTGTTTTAAATATAGTTGTACTAATGACGGAGAGGTTGTGGGTTCAAATGCCAGGGAGTACCCATAAAGTCGAAACCCTTCCCTCCACCATAAGTCATTTTGCAAACATCAGCCCTTTGCCCAGAAGTGTAAGGCTACAATGGTAAAAAGACTGATTCATATGATTCATTTTTGCAGTTATTCTGAGAAGTGACATACTCTGTTTACTATCATGCTGAAGATTGCCTCAGAAAAGGGCAACAGGATTTCGCCCGAATTAGAAAGGAGAACTATTGAGGACAATAATAGCTGTGCTGCCTGTAAAACGAAAGACTTCCAATATTTCATCCTACCTCATGCTGCGTGAAGAATGTAGAATCCTCTAGAACACTTTGTATCTGCTCCAGTTTGCTCAGATAGGACCTCTGATTGGGTGACAAAAAAGGCAGAAATTCTTAGGCGACAATAAAAGGTTACAAATCCCGACTCAACGCCACTGTTGTGAAAATGGAACTTACAATAATGTTTTTGTTCCCAGCCACGAAATCATTGAAGACCTGCATCACCTCTTCCTTCGACCGGGTCTTCTTGAAGTCTGTGCTACAGGTACCATCTGGTTTCTAGAAGCGGCATTGAGTCACGAGTCTTGGTCAGCTTGGTCAGTTTTGAGAGGTATTATCAACCGAGACACTGAAGTGATTCTCATTACTGAAATCTCTAAAGATCATCTGAATTTGGAAAAAGTGCTTTTTTTGTTCATGCCTACGCTGTGAGCTACGTAGCTTAAAGACAGTTGTGCAACTATATCCTCTGTTCACTCTACAATATCGGCACGGTCCATCATGCTTCACCTTGACGCCTTCGATGCGGAAACCCAGTGTGTGGGTGGAGCTTAAGGTCTCCCGCCACTGCATGTAGCGCGGTTTGGTGACTGCCTTCTGCTGGTGCTCCTCCGCCGTGGGGGCGTCGCTGTCTACCTCCAGCATCTTGTCGTACATGTCTTTGCGCAGTTTGGGCCTCTCCCGCGCTCGCACCAGCTCCTCCTCCAGATACGTCCTGTAGGACCACATCAGCCAAAGCCGGTAAAGATCAGGCTGAACTCATGCACTCAGGGATGCACAAGAGACCTGCCCCACACGAGCATGTAGCCACGCACTGCTAGGGGTGTCTTTGGTTGCTTGGTTGCTTGGGGAGTGAGATGAGGGTGGGTGGGTGGAGAAGTTTGTTTTTTTTTTTTTTTTTCCTCACACCAAAATAAACCTAAATGACCTTTAACTTTGTCTTGCGCCACAGAGCATTTGGCCCCCCACACCACCCACTGCTTGATCTGAGGGTGCCGGCATGTCTCAGCCAGTTGTGAGAATGCGAAGCGTCGCTGGAGTTGAGCTATAAGAACCGAGCCAAAGTTAACATGTGGGCCGGGCTGGCTTGCCGTATTTGTTCGCCCTGTGTGCCACCGCTCCCTCCGTACCTATGGCTCAGTGGGCTAAGCCTCTGTGCCGGTGATCGGAAGGCTGCAGGCGTGAGACCTGCCTCGACAGAACAGTCACATGTCTATAGGTCCTTCAGCAAGGCCCTTAACCCCCAGCACGCTGGGTGCTGCTGCAGGTGGCTGCCCTTTGCTGCCGAACACGCTCTCATCTACGTGTGTCTCATGGAGAGCAAGCTAGGATAGGTAAAAAAGAACGACCCCAGGTGGGATCAATAAAGTATCATTAAATTGAACTCCTCACTTCAGCCACGCACACAAACTCTCTGGTACAGCCTTCCTGTTACAAAAGACACGCAACAGTCTACTGTTTGTTTTTCTTCAGTTTCACTGTCTCCACTGAACCCTACCAGCTTCCTGTATGTCAAAGAAGGAAACGTAACAGAGGACCCAGTTTGTGTTAGTGTGTGTATGAATAGAAGCTCCTCTGTGCGCCTGTGTGCCGTTCTCGCCATATATCCTACTGTCTGCCTATATAAACACATGGGTGTGTGTGTATGTGTGTGTATGTGTGTGTATGTGTGTGCCCAGTGTGACTGTGTGTGAAAGACCAGGAGCGTGAGGGAAGCCTTCTTTAAGCTGACATTTTTTTCCTGTGTGTGCATAAGCGTACGTGTGTGGTGATACGTGTGGGTTTGTGTGCGTGTGGTGTGAAAACAAGTCTAAAGGGACACCCCGTAACTGCAACCGTGTTTCTGTGTGCGTGTGTGAGAAAGAGAGAGAGAGTGTGTGTGTGTGTGTGTGAATGCTTGCCTGAACCCATTCTTCCTCCACACAGGAAACATGGCTGTGCAGTCGGCAAAATAAGACCCGTTCACCGTGCCGCCCTGCCCTCGGGGGCAGGAAGTAATCACAAGGCCTCTGAGAGGACAGGTGTTCAATTACGAGAGAGAAAAAAAACAACTGCCAGTTCCCTTGGCTTCTCTGATAATCAGAAGCATTCACTGGGGGGCCTATGACAGCAAGCTCCCCCGCCTCAAAGCTCCACGTCTGCCTCGTAAAATCTTGCAGGCAGCCCACAACGTATTCATTGCATTTTTTCAGATATCAGGGAGGGGTGACAGACTGATGGCAGTATAGTGGTGTTACCCCTGCTGAAACCTTCCTCTGCACTCATGGTTTGAGTCATGCATTCTGGCCCCTTTAAAAGTTCCTCTTTAAAAGGTTGTACTCAAACCCTCCCCAGCTAAATGGCCCCCTCTATTTATGTAGGTGTTCCCCAAGGCCCTTATCTTAGATCAATATGAACTCTGCAGAAAAACAGTGTGGTTAGTGCTGGTGGGGGCCTGGCAGTTGTTTGTAAAGGTAATCCATCTACACAGAGTGCTGCATTTTTAATGTACGAGCTTTTCAGTGTGAACGCCCCCACCGCATGTTATACCTCACACCCATTTTGCAATCCATGACACTGGGTCCGTCGAAATCATACAACAGGTCTGTCAGCTGCAGGTAGGCTTCCCCGTCACGCTCTGTCACGCCATGGTATTTGGGCGCAAAGTCTTGCAGGCGTTCCCCTCTCAGCCGCTCGAAGCACAGCTTCTCGTTCTCCGAGAACTTCTTCAGAATGGTGCCCTCCTCGCCTGCCTTGAAGCTGCCTGTGGGGTCCAGTGCACATTATTGCAGAGAGGCACAGCTGCAAGCAAAGGCCTGAGGCGTTTCTACTTACTGTCCAGCCAGGAGACACAATAACTCCTTAACATGAGTCAATGGGAACCCTATTGCTTGTGCACATCGTTTTGTGGCTTCAGGTGATCATAGAAGAGCGAGGAAGGAAGCCTCACCTTTGTGTCCAGCGAGCTGAATCCAGGATAGTCGCTTGCGGTGCGAGACAAACGGCCAGTGGACGAGGCTCTTAATCTTCGACCAGGATCTGTTTTGCTGAAGGAAACAGGACAACCAAGCTGAGTCAAGGGAAGCCTCGAAGAAGCATGAAAAAATTGCCCAAGGGGGTTGCAGGCCTGTTTTTTTAGATGCTAGATTGACTGGCCCATCTCCAAGGGCGTGTTTTGCAGGTACACAGAATTCCGAGCCAAAGTTGAATTGCCCCAACGTACCACGGCATACCGTGCATAAGTAACCAGTCCGCCATGAAAACTCTGCAAAGACACTTATAGAAACCCTCACTGCTGTTCCACTTGCATCGCATGGAAAACACAAACAATAAAATCCCTCGCATTCATTTCATAGCTGGACTCAGATGGTCAACGTGACAGTGACGGTGCTTTGTGTTGGCCAATATTGAGGAAATGCTGTAGATCTCAGCTTAAACGTGCAGGTTCACACTCTGAGCAGATGAATCACACAACACACCGCAAGCAGCCAGTGCAGGGTTTGGAATTGCTGTTCAGACAAACAAGCATCGTAGAAGGGTTTCCTGCGAGCTCTGGTGTGTCTGAAGTGCGCCACGACAATGACCTTATGAAGAGGCTTGTGTGTGTGTGTTTTCTTTCAGAAACTGTGCGACCTATAGTATGTCAGCTAGACAGCTATTACAAATCGGGGGAAGTCAGGGCAACACTGCAGTTAGTCAACGCCTGCTTGCCTGCTGCTTGAGGCAACTCACTTCCAGGGAATCAGTGAGACTGTGAAATGGGAAGATTTGCCAGTAATTTGGAAAACATAAGCAGCAGATCTCATATGCAGCAGTTCCACAGCTTCCAGTTACTTTGAACATTGCTCAAAACAAAGCGAGCAGTTCCCTGAAGTTGTAAGCGTGCTTGAGTGGTTAGTAATCTGTTCGTAGCAACTGATGCTCTCAGTTTTTCTCTGTTCCAAAACTGAGCCAGACATTAACGCTGGCTCTCTGCTGCCCACGTTTTTTTACACGTCCCATCGGTCGGCACCCACAACAGCACCACGGTGAGTAAGCTGCCAGGATCTCGCCTATACCAGCACTTTCTCATAACTGTGCATAGAGAGATCTTCGGGCAGGCTTACTCCTAAGGCTCATCGCCATTAGCAACTCTCTAACCTGTTCTCCTTTATGATCAGAATGTTTTCTACTCCCACGACTGTGGCCTGACATGTCCTCCTCCTTCATCGGTGCATTTCCCACAGTTTGTGCTTTCAAAACGTTAAATACACCACAGGTTACGCCTTCAAGATGTGCAATCAGTGATCACCGCCTGGACGGTGGGAGGCCGCGCTGCCACCAAGGTCACTAATCGATGTGTATTGCGTCACTTCCCTCGGCATCCCCTCGGAAATGTGATTCACCTGCATGAATGTGAGCATGGCCAAAAACAGTGTAAAACTCATCAAAAGCATCTTCAGCATGATCAGACAGACTACTGTGGCAACACCCAGTACTAGCACTCAACCTATATTTCATTGTTTCATAGAACACTTCCCAACTGCTTTTCAGAGAAGAATGTGTTTCCATATTTATATCGATGCTAATATGAATTAATAAGTTACTAAAAACAGATGGATTCATTATAATTACAACCGAATAATTGCATTCCGCTGCAATTTTATTCACAGGTATGATCTTCGGTTTAATGCAGGAAGTTGTCAATCTAAATTACACTCACCGGCCACTTTATTAGGTATACTAAGCAACTACTGCGTAGGAACAAATTTTTCCTCCAACTGCTTCGAGGATGAGCGAGTTGTGTGCTCAGAGAAGTCCTTCTGCACAAGCACTGTTGCTAATTTACGCTTAACTTAGCATTTGAAAATCTATGGAAGGCGGCCATTTCTGAGATGCTGGAAATCCGCTCAGGTCACACATCTTAGTCGTTCTGATGCTCAGACACATGGCAGCTTAACCTCTTGAGCCTTTCCGATCCCTACAGCCACATCATTGGTTGTTCAGAGAACCAGTCTGTTTACACTAACAAGCATCTGCACCTAATGAAGTGACTGAGAAGGGTATAGTTCAATTGGATTTGCTTTTTATCATTTACCTCCATGTGTGGAACATTAGCAGACTTCAGTGTTCTTATATCCTCATAAAGTATCCATCCAGGCATCTTCTAACCTACCCCAGGCTGCACAGGTCACTCAGCTATGCTACACCCTAGAGGGGATGGCGGTACATTGCATAGCAAATGCACCCATGCACATTATACACTACAGGCATTTTACAGATACCACTGAACCAAAATGAAAGTCTTTGGATTGCAAGAGGACACCCACGCAACACAGGGAGTACATGCAAAGTCCACCCCTATTACTTAAACATTCAGATGCTGTTATTTTCTGTTCTTCTAAGTATACGTAGAGGTACATAGGAGTTATTTGCTTGTGATATATACAGTCTTGCCTTCTGAGATACATGTGAGGATGAAGGTTCCGGTCCAAGCACAGGGTCAGCAGACCCTGGGCTCAGTCAGGGTTCAGAGCTTTGCTCAGGGATCACAGGATTCAAACTGCAGGTCGGGGGTACACCATCCAAGCCAGCAGAACCACCGACCTCCACGTGAAATACTTACGCTTCACCACTGCTGTCAGGGTGAAATATTACGAAGTAGAAAAGTTGGGGCGTGCAACATACACATGCACACAAAAATTTGCACACAGAACAACGTGTAGCTCAGCAGAAGAAGAGCCCCCTATGCAAAAGCCTTTCAGCAAGGCGAGAATTCTGGTAGGAGGAGGACTGGATCTTCTCTAGCCATGTTCTCTCATTGTCACTAGGCAACCAAAAGAAATGCAAGCTCAAAAATGGTTTCACTGTAGGGATGAACTGCAAATGTCACAGGCAAAGGCTACTGGTGCAGCAGCCGACCGAGATATACAGAATCCTTACATAAACGTGGGATGCGCGGCCCCCACCATACAGATCGTGTAATTAGACAGCTTTTTATGACCCATGATCATTTTTTGACTTTTTCGCCTGGCTCAGCTTTTGCCACATAAAGCTAAATGTCAGCGCAGCAGGCTCGATGTGCGCGCTGTAATAGCTGGGCCCTCTGTGCAGCTTGTGTGTGGAGCCTTCGCCCACGCAAAGGGACAGATAAGGAACTACCCCAAGACTCATCTGCCCACGTGTGAGAGCACATTATCACTGCCGCCCAAAGAGGCTCGCGAGGACACACACGGGCGATGCTGCCCGCCCACTCTCCCTGCGCCAGTCTGAGAGGCCGAGCCGGCCACACGAGGCCGTGAATACCTACCTGTCCAACACACAACATTAATTACATAATGCCCACTGCCTGACATTTCGCATGCCCGGTGACAGTTTCAGGCTGTTTCATAAACAACTGCGGCTTATTTTCAGTTCCCCATGTCTCAACAAAGGACTCTCTCTTCCCTAGAGACCCACCACACCAAATGAATTTATAATCTCATTTTGCTTCAGCTCGGCCCCATGCTGGCCCAGGCCGGCACAGCTAATTGGCTTGGTGAGAAATTCAATCCTAACATCAGTTTTAGATGTGTGGCCTTAAAATGTGGCTATACCAGCACATCCCCCTGCAAGCTGTGAAATCTTTTTTTTTTTTCAATGAACATGTTATACAAGAAGCAACTCAAACCACCTGTTATCTTCTGGCAGAGATACAGGAAAAACTTTTAAATTAGTCCAACCAATTTATATCCTATCAGAACATGGCCACACACCCACACCCCCCCCCCTTAGCTGATCTAACTCACTTCTTCACGTTAAAACACTTGAATATATTCTGTAGAGCAGTCTTCACCATCACACAGTGACTGGTATAAATGCACTGAAAGCTGTGCAGAAGATCTGGGGGCCTTCTCCAAGGAAGAGTGAGTGGTATAAACACACAGAAAGCTCTGCAGAAGATCTGGCGGCTTTCTCCAGGGAACAGCGACTGGTATAAACACACCGAAAAATGTGCAGAAGATCTAGCGGCTTTCTCCAGTGAACAGTAACTGGTATAAACACACAGAAAGCTCTGCAGAAGATCTGGCGGCTTTCTCCAGGGAACAGCGACTGGTATAAACACACCAAAAACTGTGCAGAAGATCTGGCGGCTTTCTCCAGCGAACAGTGACTGGTATAAACACACAGAAAACTGTGCAGAAGATCTGGCGGCTTTCTCCAGGGAACAGCGACTGGTATAAACACACCAAAAACTGTGCAGAAGATCTGGCGGCTTTCTCCAGGGAACAGCGACTGGTATAAACACACCGAAAACTGTGCAGAAGATCTGGCGGCTTTCTCCAGCGAACAGTAACTGGTATAAACACACAGAAAACTGTGCAGAAGATCTGGCGGTTTTCTCCAGGGAACAGCGACTGGTATAAACACACCGAAAACTGTGCAGAAGATCTGGCGGCTTTCTCCAGCGAACTGCGACTGGTATAAACACACAGAAAGCTCTGCAGAAGATCTGGCGGCTTTCTCCAGGGAACAGCGACTGGTATAAACACACCGAAAACTGTGCAGAAGATCTGCCAGCTTTCTCCAGGGAACAGCGACTGGTATAAACACATCGAAAACTGTGCAGAAGATCTGGCGGCTTTCTCCAGGGAACAGTAACTGGTATAAACACACAGAAAGCTCTGGAGAAGATCTGGCGGCTTTCTCCAGGGAACAGCGACTGGTATAAACACACCGAAAACTGTGCAGAAGATCTGCCGGCTTTCTCCAGCGAACAGCGACTGCTATAAACACACCGAAAACTGTGCAGAAGATCTGGTGGCTTTCTCCAGCGAACAGTAACTGGTATAAACACACAGAAAGCTCTGCAGAAGATCTGGTGGCTTTCTCCAGAGAACAGCGATTGGTATAAACACACCGAAAACTGTGCAGAAGATCTGGCGGCTTTCTCCAGCGAACAGTAACTGGTATAAACACACATAAAGCTGTAAGATTACTTATCTAATCCTTTAAAAGGTAATAATTATACTCCAGATGAGCATAGGCAGCACAATACTAACTGCATGGCTTGATAAATCGCCCTTAAATCAGTATACATTTAGGCCTTAAAGTGAGAACATTATCCCAAGGTCACATCATTAACGCCCAAATAATTAATTTCGATTTATTAAAAGCTTGATTTATCAGCTAAGGATGAAGTGTTTAACTGTGCTGGGACAGCAGCTAATATGTACGCTCAGCGTTCTAGTGGGTGTTCCCCGCTTCGTCATCCAAGTGACTTTTCACACTTCACTAGCAGAGCAAACTTGTCATAGATCACAAGGAAGCATCAGCCCTGTGTTTCCAATACATTCTGCAGTGGAACGAAGCCAAGAAACCCCAAATAAATAAGAATACTACAGCTGAGTTAATAGAAAAAAGCACCAAATGTTATTACTGGGATGGTGTCTCCCTCGTCATGCTTATATAACTATACCGGCAGCTTAGGGTATTTGCTGGATGAACTTCTGTCACGTGGCCTACAGAGCAGGACTAGCACACGACCTGAAGACTGATTGCTGCTTTCCGCACTAGGACCCAAACTTTATCTGTACCTGGTTTTTGTGATTGTTAGCAGGGGCCCATTTATGCGATTAAGATTAAGCTCTGACTGCCTTAAACATCTAAATGTCTTAATTAATGCTCACAACCTCTTCCTTGCAATATTGTACAATCTAGGGCTGTCCAGAACTGTACTGGTGCAACGCGGCTCACTATGCTTATCAGAAAAATCCAGCATAATTTACAACTTAAAATACAAAGCAGGGAATCCACAGTAAACAAACACCCAGTGTCTTTATATCTCAAAAATATCTGGCATACCAGTTACGCTTTTCACAAATGAAAGGGCAGTTTTCCCTGCCTGATGCTCTGCCTAGAATATTTCCTAATTGCTCGGAAAAGAAAGGAGAATTGAAAGCCTTTTGCATCATTCTAATGAAACATCTGAGGGGAAGAAAAAACATTTCGCTACATTAGCACCTCCTGCTCAAGTGATTCAGATGCTGATCCATCAAAGCGTGTATCACATTTCTGACCGTGCTGTTAATATTTAATGCTGAATGTTAACAAATGCATGTGGCTGAGCCACAATACTGCCATAAAAACCCAGGAAGAGCAACCAAACATTAAATGGTATATGAAAGAGACTAGAAAAAAAAATTAGCATAGGGAAAAAAAAAATTCCTTACACGTGATGAAATTGTGTGGTAATAAACAGAGGATCCCTAGAACAGAAAGCTGACAGGAGGAAGTAATTCACTCAAGCTAATGTCAATCTTTAGCGATCTGACTGGCTAGAAAAACAAGAGGAAACCCTTTCTGCCAAATGCTGACTGTTGTATTGTTTAACCCTACAAGGCAGATCAGAATCTGTCAGGGGAAATCTGACAAGTCCATCGCCCTTGTTCTTCAACGGACCACGGCATTCAGTTGACAAGTCATTCAATCAATGATCAAAGCTGTCTTCCAGATTTCACGAAACGCAGTAACGTGAGTAACATGCCGGGAAACGAAACATACGCATATTTCATTCCAGAGAAATCACGATGAATAGTCAGTGGAGACAGGAGCCACCGATCAGTTATCAAAATTCACAGCTTGCAGTGCATGTTCTGGACTAGATTATGTATAACTGGCAATGGAAAACAAATGCCAAAATAATAAATAATAAAAGCAAATTCATAAATATGTGTGTGTGTCTGCTTGTGTGTGTATATATATGTATATGTATATATTTAGATTCATTTAAATATTTAAATGTAACAATGCAAACTATAGAATTAAATAATACATAGATTAAGGTTAACCAGAAAGCAACTTTGTGACTTTTTTTTCTACTTTCCACGGCTGGATATATTTATCTTCTCTGCCCTTTTATAGAACAGCTTGACTAAAGGCCTGCCAGGCAGGTGGAAAATGTTAGCCTGACGTCCCAGCCTTAAGTAGGCCATCACCTCCGAGGCCAGGCTAAAACAATCAACATCGAGTCCATCAAATCTTCTGCAGAGATAGAACTTGTAGAAATCAGCAACATATATAAGACTTTGCTGTTTTATGTCATAATTTTTATTGTGCCTTTACAGAGGAAAATGTAAAAACACTGGTCAGTGCTCAAATGACTTAGAAATATTTGACTTCAAATATTTTTTAAGGATCACTAAAAAAGCACCAGTTTGGGATTCTCGGGGGGGGGGGGGGGTTGTGTGCAGAAAACACAAGGTAAGTCAACAGTGGGTACTCAAGTGCAGTCATATGTGTGCCCACCACATACACACACACACACACACACACACGCATGTGTAGGGTATACCCATACTTATGGGGCCCACTCATTCACTTCAAAATGCTAACGCTAACTATGAGAACCTTAACCCCCACCCTGCCCTAACCATAATCATACGTAACCAAGCAAACTACATTTTTAGTTTTTTCATAACAATCACTGATTTTTATAAAATAGAGTTTTCCCTTATGGGGACCAGGAAACCGGTCCCCATAAGGGACAAAAAAACGTATATTTATCACGTTATGAGGACATTGTGTCCCCATAAGGATAGGTATACCTGCTCACACACACACACACACACCTCTTCCTCCTATTCCTCTCGCTCTCTCCCTTTAAGACAGAGCAGGATTTAAGAGGACCTGAGCATAGGAGCCGCCAAAAGAGAAGTGAAATTCCATGGAAAAACAGGGCCGTTCTGGCTCATTTCCGAATGACTCACTGGACAAGATCTGTCTAGCGCCAGAAGCTTTGTACTTTGCGACAAATTAAATGGAAAATACAGGAAGCACAAACCATCAAGTCACCTTTAGAACTAAACTGCATTTACAAAAATCCAAGACTGTACTGCCTGCATACCGCAAATTTGTGCCTCATTGTTAACCCCTGTCAGGCTGGTGCCTGATGCCCAGAGATTAACGACATCTTTGTAACATATTGACCTTACACACCTTTCAGAGAACCAGATGTTTATGGCTTGTATGGCTCAGAGCTCAAACAGTGACCTTTCAGTCTTCCAGGGTCAGACTTGTTTTCAGCAGAAGGCTGCTACTGCATGTTGCCTTGTTAAACTCTAAACATCTGACTACAACAGCGGCCCCCAACTGGCAGACTATGGCCCACATCCAGGCCAGAATACAACTTAATCCAGACCAAATGATAATAATCATTAGAGAGTGCAAACCCACACTGCCCATTATATTTAATTTTTTTTCGCAGACAGTGGATTTTGGCTTTTTTGCTGATGGAAATTGGCCCTCGGGGAAAAATAGTTGGAGACCGCCTCCTTTCATTCAGTGTCCATTTTTACTCTCCAGTGTCTGGGAACCTTTTGTACAGACAATGAACTGATGATGCATAAACAGGGTGACTGTGTGCTTACGAAAACAATGGGCACATGTGGCCGGGAATGCCAGGATGACACAGTCATAATGAGAGCAGAATGCGACTTCAAGCTGAAGCTCAGCTTACCAGTAGAGATACCAGTGTTATACCAGTGTTTCCCAATCCAGTCCTTGGGTGCCCTCAGCAGTTCCACATTTTTGCTCCCTTCCAGCTCCCTGCCAAACAGTCCTTATTTTTGCTCCCTCCCAGCTCCCTGCCAGACAGTCCATGTTTTTGCTCCTTTCCAGCTCCCTGCCAGACAGCCCACATTTTTGCTCCCTCGCAGACAATCCACATTTTTACTCCCTCATAGCTCCCTGCCAGACAGTCCACATTTTTGCTCCCTGCTCTAAACTTTGGAAAGCATGAGCACATACTAGCCAACCACCACCAAAAACTACAACCTTGCATTATTTCAATATCAGCTTCATGTTGTGGTTTTGTGCCCTGTGATGGGCTGGCCTCCCATCCTGGTTTGTTCCCTGTCTCGTGGCCATAGCTTCCGGGATAGGCTACGGACCCCCAGTAGAATAAGTGGTTTGGAAAATGGATGGATGGATTGTGGTTTTGTCTGTATTGCATTCAGCTACTCAACCACTGCTGCCTAATTTCATACATTTAAGTCTGCTATGATCTATTGTGTTTTAAATACATTAAATTTTTATCAGTAGGCAAATAAGCATAGCCAAAAATGTATTTGGTTTTACTGAATAAAACACAAAACTCTGAAGTCAAGCGTGCCTGCTTGCGAATGCTGGTCTTGTCTCCAACTAGTCCTCTTAATAAATAATTTGAATGCCTATTATTTCCTTTTTAGATATTTTTTAATGCATTTCCTCTGGCAGTACAACAGCATATTTTAAAAGGAGCGAATCTACGAGCCCTTCAACGTGCCTTGGTTAATCGACACATCACGCCAGTAGAACAACTGCATATCTTTAAACGAAAACACATAGAAACGAGATGCTTTGGGGGAAAAAAGCCCACTATTCAAGAAATACCATACACGTCATTTGAATAACCACTTATCCAGTTCAGCATTGCAGTAAAACTGGAGCATATTTCAGGAAGCAAAGAGCACAAGACGGGGGGGGCACCACTGACAGGAAGCCAGTGTCTCACAGGGCAGCCGTTCACGACTCGCCTACGAAGTCACATAGAGAACATGAGAACTACACGAGCCATGACCCACGGGATTTGTTACTTACTGAGCCACCACGATAATGTAAATGTAAAATCGTATAATAAATCTAATGTCCATTTCGTAAAGCGCAGCAAAAAACGGTAACCGTTTTAGTAATATTGTGAAACACAGTAACCAGACATGACGGTATGCAAATCGGGCTTTCCAGAAACCGCAGGCTGATTGCCAGGGTAGCGATTGATTCTTCAGATAACTCGGCCTGATTTATGTTCATATTACTCCTTAATATAAATACATTAGCCCTTTATTATATGAGTCCTTCATGTTATTTCAAGTATTGTGGAGAATTAGATACACACATTATAATTTCATTACATTTCATTATAAACTATAGTCACAATATATTCATAACACACATATAATATTGTGACTTTTTATAAAATAAATAAGTAAATAAATTAAAACTTTGTTTGAAAGCTGTTATGCAATCTGGAACAACGTTAAGTAAAGAGGCCCTCCCGTGTCACCCCGCGGGGACCCTTCCAGTTAACGAAAATCAATGATAAGTTTATCGTAAGATAACAATCACTGCTGCGCAAGTTAATTGTTCAAAAGTAACAACTATCACTGAATTGGTGATTCATTTAGAACATAAATATTAATATTTGGAAATAAAACGTATCCCCTTACATCTAACATGATATACAACGTCATCACTGTGAACAGTCTCAAATTGTTCGGCAATGTGGCAAAATAATGGGCTCATTTATTAATTTATTCCTCTGAGAAAAGTAAAAATTATTCAAAACAAACAGAAACTCATATCCTTGACAATAACTTCTGAATATTCGGATATTACTCGGATAAAAGGTAATGTCCTTAATATATGATATAACGAATGTTCTGAAAGACTAACAAACTAATTTAGAGGCTACGACAATTTTCGGTGCTGGTTTGCGAGAAAATAAAACACTGATTTCAACATTGCACCAGCATGACCACATCTGACAGTTATGGTGAGAACGCGACTTGCCAAAACCATTAAATGAAGACGAGAGGTAATTCTGAAGGTCTATAGGGGTCTATTCTAAAAAAAAAAATCTAACTCAAAGAGGAAACAAAAGTGATTTCGAAGTATATTCAGCTTTCCTCACATGATGTATATTTCATGGACTTCATAACTGCTTTTAGGATCCATCCATCCATTTTCTATACGCACTTGGTCTAAACGTTCAAAACGTCCTTCACTTGATTTCCAAGTTGTGCTTGGAATAAGAACGATCTGTTCACTGGCTGAAGTGCACTGTGTCGCCTAGTCTGTATCTACAATATAGTTCGAATACATAGACCCAAAGCGAAATATTCCATTGTGGTTGTATTTGTTCACGATGAAACAATATGTTAGTAACAAGCTGGCTTTTTGACTTAGGTTTATTAAAATACTGTGAGAGATGCGTGCAGTCCTGGGATTTAGAACTTCGGTAAATTGTTCTTTAATGGAATTATATAGGGCCTGTTTTATATGTGTGGACCTTCTGGACCTCAATCTCACAAAATAAATACATTTGAAAACATGAATATGGTTAACGATATGAAAACTTACCGTGGTCGAGTCCTCCACCGGCTCTAAAGTGACGATGCCTTTGCTTTTGGTCTCGTTGTCACTAAGAATGTCATCTTCAGACTCCTCGAGAACCGTGGAGGAGCCGGCAGATGACACTGACGAGTTGGACTGTTTTCGCCGAAGAGGACCATCCAGGTCGTTCCAGTCATCTTCTTGGAACTCCCGAGGACCATCACCCTCCTCTGGAGTTATGGTCACCTGCGGAACACGACCTAACCTACAGTTTAGGTCTTCATCTGAAGCGATTGTGGCCGTTTCCACCATGGGATTTGCTAGTTCTGTAGTCGGACTGACTCCGTTGCTGATCTCGGGTGACTTTCGACTAGCTTTCTTCTCCCTGGCCAGTCTCTGCCGTTCTTTGGGCATCTGCTTGACCTGATCGCCTCGTTGGTGCCGACGGTGGCTTTTATCTGCTGCGACTGGAGCGAGCAACGTCCGGACCTGCTCCGCGACTCCCGCTTTTACTGCATGGTTCTCCACGATCGCTTCAGTTTCGGCAGCAAAGCTAACTCGATCGGACGCGATGTCCAAACGCCCGCCTTCCGTTTCACTTTCCCCGTCTTTCAGAGAATTTCTCACGTCCGATTCATTGTCATATCCCCCGCTGGCTGTCGGAGCTCCTCTCCCCGCTCCGAGTGTGTGTAGCATAGCGCGATTCGCCGTGCGTGGGGTGTCTTCCTTATTTATATAGCGCCTTTTCTTTTCTCTCTCACTTGGTGTCTTTCTTTCGGTTTTAGCGCACGGACCTGTTGGGTCGCCGCAAACTCCTCTTGGGTTTCTTTCTCGGCTTGGTCTAGCACCTCACGATGTTTGAGCCAGCCCTAAATTACCACCGATCCTGAAAATCATTAAGTGTGTAAACAGGGTTTGGGGCAAAGGCACGGCTTAGCCCGGTGACTCACAGTTAATAGCCACCCATTATTTATCGGAGGAGAACAGAGGAACCCAACTCGGCGGATATTTCTAACAAAAGTCGTTTATACTTAGATAAATCGCAGTTTATCGATTTTTTGACCACCTGCGATTCCATTTTTTTTCTTATTTGCGACGTCAGCATCATCAACTTCGTTAAACTTCTCTTTTATGGTTCAGGGAAAAATTATGGAATATGGAAACGGCTTCCATAAATGTCGCTCATCTCAACTTCGCCTCAGCTACAGTGACATTGATCAGTGGTTCATTTTACTATTTTAAACTTCAATCTCAGTTGTTTTGCACAGTTTCTACAGACTTGGACAATCCATGGCTAGTCTACAAAGGCCATTTCCACTTTTGCATATTCTCAGGAACACTCCCAATGTTAATGGTGCAACGTAATGCTAATTAATCATATACACTTGATCTACGTGTACTTGATCTCTTGACTTAGGCTACAGTCATCAAAAAAGTGAACACCTTCGCATGGAACAATGTACATTAAAATATATTTACAACTCCAGTTATATTCTAAAAAATATCTGAATGTTGTTTAGTGTGTATGTGCTTGCTGGTAACGTACACATTCAGTTGTGATGGTGCAGGACATTGCAGGATTTATTTATAGGCACACAAATCAGTGTTGTAGTCATTAGTGGGACCTTGTGTGAGAGGATTCAGTCTTCTGTCTCTATTCTGAGTCAGAGACATAACTGGGAGGTTCTGCTTCATCTCAGCCATATATTTCCACTAACTATGCTCTCACTCCTGATCTCGAGCAGGAATGTTGTTGACCGGGTTCAGTCCTTCTTACACGCCTCAATAAAAGCATTTTATCAGCAAATAATAACCGTGTCAAGGCTCAATAAATGCCGAGCTTAAAAACAGGGCAGCCTTGGGTGGGGTCCTTGGGCTGGGGGAGAGAGGGGTTTGTGTGCCTAGCAGTACCACGTCAGCCAGAGCAAATTTCATTTCCTTGGGTGGTGCTTGACAACCACCCCCGCCCAGCACCCAGCCGTGGCTGCATAGCTGGGCCCCCATGGGACTTCATGTGGAAGTGAGGGAAGACCGCTCTCCCTCGGGCATGGAACAATCGTCAGACACCTCCCACAGGCTAGAAATTTACCAGCACACACACCCTAGAGGGAGAGTGCCGTTCTTGCCCCTCCCAAGTGGGTGTTGTTGAATGAAAAGTTATGAGATAAATGGTGATCAGTAATTCTAAATGGAAACTCATAATTCTGGAATACATACAGCTATATTTCTATATTTCCTATTTTGTGAAAATATTTCATATGAAGTTAGATCTTATTTGTTAAAATGACACCTTTATTGATTAAACTTAATTAGATTCTAGATGCAAATTTTTTTATTTGTCACATGCAATGGTGCCGTTATGGGAGGGGGAAGTTTGGATGATTCCAAGGGTCCTTAAAAATTTGGATCATTACTTGATTGGTCTGAATTTGGGGGCCTGACATGATATGCTGTCATGATGCCCAAAATCTTTAGCGATGCCCCATGTGGCAGTAAAATGTTATTGTGGCAAAACAGCTCCGTCACTGTGCATAAACAACTATTACAGAAAGTTAAGATTTAAAAAAATAGAGAATATGTTAGAAATTAAACATAATTAAACTGATTTATTAAGCATTATTATGAAGACATGATGGTATGTGCTTGTGTCTAATGGGTCCTGTGTTTGAGGAAAAAAATATACAAAAGTCTGAAATGAGCATGTGAACAAGGCTGAAGGAGCTTAGCAGCTCCTAGGTAAAGGTCAAGTGTTTGCAGTGTGTCAGCGAAGATGGATTTTCCATAGCAGGTAGGTCCTGCCCATGACTCTGCCCCTTTGTCAACAAAGCCTGCGAGCCATGCGGAAGGGTGTGAACACCTGCTGTCGACAGACATCCTGGAGCGAGTTGGAAAGGTTGCTTTAGTCCAGAAATGACAAGTCAGGGCAACATGGGCACACAGTCCAGTGTTAAATTGAATGACTCTAACTGTTGTCACCAGATCGACCCAGACGAGGTGACCCTCAGACTTGTCTGTAAACATTTTTTCAGCTGCCTGATCTGTTCAGTGGGGGCCTCCCAGTATCGTCCTGAAATGTTTAATCACTCCGCCTGACAGGAGGGTACTCAAGATGTACAGTATGACTGCATTTGTTGTTGAGTAGTGGAAAAATTTCTGATAAAATCATCCCATTAAAAACTACATACACATTTAACATATTCTTCACACAAACCTGACAACAAAAGTACCTTTCAGTCAACTTCCTTTGACCTAGGAAATGTTTAAATATTAAAAGTTATGTGTGTATAGCTGCCTTTCACCAGTAGCATCTGGGATAGGTTATGGATCCCCCCCCCCCCCCCCCCCCCCCGCCACCCTGAATGGGACAAAAGGTTACAGAAAATGGATGGATGGATACATGCCTAAATATTTTGTTAGTGTGTTAACTAACTAAATGCTAACAGATATGAACCAACTAAAATGACATTGTTAATATAGCTTTTTTTTTCTTTATGTTTACTTATGAATAAATACCGGGGCACAAAAAGAGAGTGAGGAGGTTGAATACAGCAGCGATTCATTTTTTCCACTTGTTCTGTTGTTTCGGATTCCACACCCTTGTGCCGTACTTCTTGCCTGGTGATGAGTGTAGTTGCTGAATCATCCACGGCAGGCGGCCAAAGGCGTGCATATTACACACTACGTCAGGCAACAACGTTATTCAGGTAACCATTCATCATACTCCAAACTGGTTTGTCGGCCTAAGTCTGCTATTGTACTATCTGCCATTTTAAACTGTGTTCCCAAGGGTAACGACTGCCGGTAATTAGTTTCTCTGCTGTGGCATGCACATAGATGTCTGATAACTAAAATGGTAGCTGTTCCAAGCAGCAAATGCTAAGGACAAAAGCGTGCGATATGAATAATATGTGTATCCTTGGTAATGCAGGATGTTTGTGACATTGTAGTGTTGCTGAGAGTGGGGTCTTAAAGGAATATACACGCAGTTTAATACCTACTTCAGGTTACCGCTCTTTAAATATTTATTGCTGTGAACTCAATGGGAGGATGCAAGCAAATTTGTGGCAAGACAAGGATCTGCAGTTTAAGCTGAAATTCTTTGAAAGACTGACCCTGCTCTGAACTGAAATGCCGCCTCTTTGCCTTTCGCTTATCACAGGCATCCTGACAGCAGCAGGAATCACCAGCTTTTTAGAGAAGACCACAGATTCCCGCAAACTGGCTTGGCTGCTATGACGACACGCCTGCCGAGGTGGCTGATTTCCTGACACGTCACTGATTCTTCTGCACAGATGGTACAAGAAACACACATTCATTACATACTCATTTTAAATGTCCCTATGAAACGGAGGTAAACACCTGTCTCTCATTTATGTCATATTCATAGTTCCCCCTAGTGGACCAAAGCAAGACAACAGGCATTGCGTAAATAGTAGTGGCATGCAAATCACAGACTAATTCAAACAACACGAGCATTTTCAAGGTAAAAAAATGTTGAGTGGTAAAACTGAATCTATTACAAATCATTATTAATAATTTTTTATATATTCACACTCCATTTCAAATGGCTTATCCCAGAAGACAATGTTGTTGAATGTAGTGAAAACATCGATCTGTCCTGTGTGATCTTTTGCATGACTTGGGAGCCTTAAAAGAAGAAATACATATAACAGACGAGTTAGTCTGACAAGACAGCAGGTTAATCATCTCATGACAAGCCTTGGGAAGGACTTGAAAGCTCATGAGAAGGCAGAAACCAAGGCAAATGTCAGCAGCTCACCTCAGAGAACACTGACCTTGCCATTAATGCTCTGAAAGAGACGTCAATTCCTGTCGACCTATAAGCATGACAAACCTCGCTCACATTTAAAATCAGGAAGCTGCTATTGAGGAAGTGAAATTTATGCTTTTAGTTTTTAGTTCTAAAGACATAAGGGCATTTTATTGGAAAAACTCACAGCAATACTGTACTCTCCATTAACATGGTGGCTGTGAATATTTACATTTATTTACACAGCAGATGCTTTTGCCCAAAGTGACACACAAATGAGGATCAGGGAGTTAGTCAGCATCACTGGACAGGTTGAAGTTCTGGACCTTGTCCAAGAGCCCAAAGCTTGTAAGATTAATATCCACGCAGAGCACTGGTATCTATGTGCATTTCGACCAATCAGACGGTGGTGACACAACCAGTTCGGTCTAGTCACGCTTTCAGCCATGCTTATTATATCAGCTCTGCTATGGCTTGGATAATTTATGATGGAAAACCGTCTCTTCAGGGTACGGTTCGGGTAATTTACAATGCTAAGCTCTTTGTGGTCCAGCTCTTTTCTTGGTGGCAGTGGAAAAGCAGCATAAGAGTCACACTATCTCTGCTGATAGTGTCCTATGGTCAACTCATGGGCCCATAGACCCTCAGGATAGATTGTATATACGAATTACAATGATCATGGGAGACAGAGAGCAATCTAACTGCAACCCTGCATCCCCCAGTTCTGCCTTATATGCATTTGACATCTCTAAGTCCACTTCAGCCAATTTCAACATTGTTTTCTTTTGCAGGAAAAGCATTTAAGCTTTAGAACCCATAATGAAAGCTACTCCATGAATACCTGATTTCCCAGTGAGCTGAACAGACTGCTTTTAACACTAGATTCACATGAAGGCGAAATTTGCTCTGAACAATGATTTTATATTTTCATAACATTCCAACTCCCTGGCCCTGTGACAGGTGTGTTTCCATGTCACTATTACATAGCAACTAGTAATGGGACATAATCATCCACGTAGCTTTCAGTGTATAATGGCTAACTCTTTGCATTGCATTAGAGGGGCTTAACACAGGTGATTTGGTAGTATTCTAAATGCATGCTAAACAAAATATTAACTTGTTATAAAAATCAACCAATTTATGTCACTTGCATTAGTTAAATGTTAATCCATCAGCAAAACTACGTTACATTTATTGTGTATGACTTATCCAATGTGGGTGATCTGGTGGTTCCTTCTGATGGCACATCCTACACTGGGTGCAGGTCTGTTGCAGGACAAGTCCACATTTACACAGTGAAATATGGAAATTAAGAGCCAACAGAGAGGCACTGCTCTGTACTGTAGGAGGGAACCCATGTGGACACGTGGAGAAGGTGAAGCCTTCGCACGCTGTGCTGGGGCTGGAATCAAAGTGTGAGGCAAGAGTGTGCGTGATCTCTGCCAACAGAGAAAGTACCTAGAAAGATAATAAGAAATTCCTTTATTTTTTTCTTCCTTTCTTTGTTTGAAGAAGACAGTCAGCAGCCAAGACCTGACTGCAGAAGGTCACAATTCACTGTTCTTTCTGGGAGTGAGGCAAGCGTGAAGGGTGCCTTCTACTGCCTGCCACGAAAATAATATGATTCAATATTATACCAAACAATGTATTCATCCTATGTTTACAAGAAGAATTATCTACATATGGTGGCATGATGGTAACAAGTCTTCTTTTACGAAAACTAATGAATATATGCCAATGAGCCAAAAAATTATGACCTCCACTACATGAAGTGAATAATGTTGACTCTAATGTAAAAAAGATGTGAGTCAAGGTTTGGGATTTATTAAAGCTAATATTCAGTACTCATAGTTGACACGTTGATCACAGGTATACACAGCCCCGTTTCCAAAAAAGTTAGGATGCTGTGTAAAATGTAAATAACAATGCAATTATTTACAAATCATATAAATCCATATTTAACTGAAAACAGATCAAAGACAACATATCCAGTGCTGAATCTGAGAAATGTATTGTTTTTTTGACAAATATATATTCTATTTGAATTTGATGCCAGCAACATGTTTCAAAAGGGAGAGGCGCATGTTTACCACTGTGTTGCATCATCTCTTCTTTTAGCAACATTCTGTAAATGTTTAGGCACTGAGGAGGCCAGTTCCTGGAGTTTTGAAAGTGAAATGTCTCAATATTGCCTGATAGAGCATTTCAACTGCTCAAAAGTTCAGGGTCTCCATTGTTATATGTTCCTTTTCATGAAGTGCCAAATGTTTTCAGTGAGTGACAGTTCTGGACTGCAGGCAGGTCAGTCGAGCACCCGGACTCTTCTACTACACAGCTTTAATGGTGCCTTCCTAGATGTGCAAACTACCCAAGCTATGGCCTCTAATGCACCTCCCCCATACCATCACGGATACTGGCTTTTAAAATGTCTGCTGAAAACCAGCTGGATAGTCCCTCTCCGCTTTAGCCTGGCGGCGTCCATGATTTCCAAAAAGAGTTTGAAATTTTGATTTGTCAGACCACAGAACAGTTTTCTATTTTGCCTCAGTCCATCTTAAATGAGCTCAGACCCAGAGAAGTCGGTGGCATTTCTGGATCATGATCATATATGCTTTCTTCTTTGCATAGTAGAGTTTAATCCTGCATTTGTAGATGCAACGATTAACTGTTCAACAGACAATGGTTTTCGAAAGTGTTTATAAGCACATGAAGTGATTTATACTATAGATTTTCGTCTGCTTTTAACGCATTGTCACCTGGGGACCCAAAGACCACAGCTATCCAGTATTGGTTTTTGGCCTTGTCCCTTGCGTACAGAGGCTTCTCTGAATCTTTTAATTATTAATTTACTGTAGATGATGAAATTCCCAAATGATTTGCAATATTATGTTGAGGAACATTATTCTTAAATTACTGCACGCTTTGCCCATGCAGTCTTTACCAGAGAATTGAACCTCTCTCCATCTTCACTGCACAGAGACTAATAGAGATAACCAATTCTCTTACTGACCTGCTGCCAATTAACCTAGTTAGTTATGAGATATTCAACCAGGTGTTTAATTTTACCATTACACAACTTTTTGCCCCTGTCCCAACTTTTTTGAAAAATGTTGCTGCCATCAAATTCAAATTGAGCATATATTTGTCAATTAATACATATAATACATATAATACATATAATATTAATACAACTTGTCAGTTTCAACATTTTATACGTCGTCTTTGTTCTATTTTCAACTGAATATGGGTTTATATAATTTGCAAACAACTGCATTCTGTTTTTATTTACATTATACACAACGCCACAACTTTTTTGGAAATGGGGGTGTACTGTAGATTTGAGTGACTATGACCAGGCTAAAACTTCATGGCCAGATGACTGGGTCAGAGTATCTGCAAAACAGCACGGCTTATGGGGAGCCCACAGCCTGCTATGTTGAGCACCTACTGAGAGTGTTTTGAGGAGGGAAAAACCACAAACTGCCAAAAGAGTGTTGGCCTACATACACTATCAGTCAAAAGCTTTTTGCACAGCACAGGATTTTACCACTTTTCCATTTATTTCATAAACTACTTATTCTTATTAAGCATTAGAAAGTTGAGTGAACAGCTATAAATGAAAATGTAAGTCAAACAAAACAAGTTTCCTTTATAACATGGAAAGAGTATGAAACAGCACATATCTGGCATCCTGTTAACGGGTACTGTGGTGATGGTATAGTCAAATTCTAGGCTGTCCTTTAACTTTAAATGCACTAGTTAACTGTTTCATCCTATGAAACAGAGCAGTGTTTGATATCCCTTGTAGAAAGAATGATTTTTTTTTTGCTGTTATAACTGCAAACTGAGGAAGTAACTTTAATGAGTAAGAGTAGGTTTATTTCATGAGACAACAAAGGTCCACATCAAAAAACACACAAAAGAAAAATAAGTAAAAAAAAAATACAGCTATACAAACCACATTAAAAAACATGCAAGCATTTTTTCCAGTATTTCCAATAACGAGAAATATCATGTATCACTTAATGAGGGCTCAGTTACGGCTTTAATAATTACATTTTGTGACTCCATTACTCTACATGTAAATTTATAAACAAGATTTGTCAACACAGCATAAAAAGTCAGAACATTATTAGTCACAAACATATGACTTGCACTAATCCATCTTGGGAGCTTAAACAATATTCGAAATGCATCGTTATATGCCACCTGAAGCCGTTTCATTTTTGCTTTGCTATAGTTACACCACAAATGTGCTGTATAATGTGGAGTGCAGTATGCTTTAAAAAGAGCTATTTTTACGTCATCTGTACAGATATGAAATTTACGAACCAACAAATTAGCTTGACCATATCATTTACAGCACTGGTGCATTACATCATCACCATCATCATCATCATCATCATCATCATCATCATCATCATCACATAAATTACTCCTAATGTGACCGAAATATCTCACCTTATTCACGATTTCTAATTCTTGATCTGTCAAGAAAAAAAAAATCAAAGCTACGACATTTTCTTGCTAATAAAGCTACTCAAATGGTGAACATACTGTAAATGTATTTGTAAGCAAAGAATACTAAGTGTATTTGTAATAAATGGTGAGCAACATGCAAATGTAGAAAATCTCAGTGTGTACAAAAACTTTTGACTTGTAGGATCAATGCATCCCAGAGATGCTTGACACGTACCTGGCCGTGCACATGATGCAGGAGAAAACAGCATTCAGCAGACCAGGGGACCTTCTTCCGTTGCTCCATGATCCAGTCCTGATGCTCACGTGCCCATTGTAGGTGCTATTGATGGTAGAATGGGGTCAGCATGGTTTCTCTGACTGGCCTGCGACTGGGTAGCCCCATATGCAGTACGGCTCAGTGCCCCGTGTGCCGTGACAGATCACTCCCATGACTGTCATCAAATGCGCGATCACAGTAGCTCTTCTGTTGGTTTGTACCAGACGGGACAGACAGTGTTCGCATCCTGCATTGATGAGTGCTGACTGGCCACCACCCTGTCGGAGGTTCATGGTTTTTCCCTCCTCAGAGTGAGATGCTCTGACCCAATCATCTGTCCATAATGGTTTGGCCCTTGTCAAAGTCAGTCACATCTTTATTCCTATCAATCTCTTACGCATTCAAAATGTCGACGAGTGCTGAATGTTGGCTTACCATCTAATATATCCCGGGGGGGGCATAATGTTTTGGTTTGTGGATGTAAAGAAGCTTTTAAAAACCTTGCCATAAATATTTGCAGCTGTACATTTACGAAGAATAGCTACAATTCGTGTATAATTGGTAACGGCAGAATAGATACAAGAATAAATTCAACCATGAAAAACTTGATATAAATTAAATACAGTACGTGCTAGTAATTTACTTATAAAATACACGTGGTAGGTCGACGGGTTATTCTGAACAATAGAGTGACTGAGTTCATCCCAGGCGGAGGTGGAGATCGAGTGTTTTTGCGCAGAAAGTGAAACTGAGCGTGGCGCCTTTAAATGCCCCTTTATTTCCCTTCTCAGAATGGCGCCCGGCTGGTTCCACACGTGACACGAGCGCCGCTGTTTTCCTTCACCGTGACCTTCCGCTGCGATTATTTACGTGTCGGTGCTGTTTTCAAGTTCGTGGAGTGTCCGGTATGATGCTAGCGGCGCGGAGAGCCTTGCAGTTCGGGATCAGGTTCAGTGCGCTACCAAGGCGCGGTTGTGCCAGTGCGGTGCCCGTGGATGATGTTGTCAATGGGCTGACCGACGAGCAAATACAGGTAGCTAAAGGATCACCACGCAGACCGAGAAAAAACGCCAGACTGTCCACAGTGCAGTACTAATGCACGATTTATACTTTAATTCACTGTGTACGCCTTATCCATAAATCTACCATTAGCATATTTTTATGTAAAACCAAACAAGCCTCTTTCGCGCCTGTTTGAAAATCAAATGATAACTAAACATTAATAATGAAAGTTGCACGGGAAATATTGATTTTATGTTTTGGGTTGTTGCGCCATCGCCTGCAATTCTTAGAAAATACGCACAAGCACAGAAAAACGACTAATACTGCTTAATTTAATCGGTAACTTATAGCAACCGGTAACTTATAGCAATTATATAATATAGTATTACGCTATTATGTATTAATTAACCACGAAGTCTTAGTTATACCGATTTCTTGTTAATTCATCATTAATAAATCATGACGCATGTTTTGTCTCAAGTAGTTGCAATACTTGTTTTTTGTTAATTTTGTAAACACTTGTGAACTACTGAAGGAACAAGTCACGAATAAGTTAATACTGATTTCATGTTTGTTCATCATTAATGAATCCTGATCCATATAAATTTTATCCTAAGTAGTTACTGCATTTCTTTCTGTCTGTTAATCGCGTAAAACTTTAACTACTGAAGGAACAAGTAATGAAAAAAAACAAGTGAAATGCTGATCTCATGTACGTTCATCATTAATGAATCGGGACACATGTTTTATCTCAATTTGTTCATGTATTTCAATAGTAACGCCATTGCTAAGTATTTGTGCCCCGTCAAGCAAACTGTTATCATTTAATCCCTATTAGCTTCCGGAACAAAATTGATGCCCTATGTACGACTAGTTTCATTTCTATCTTTACTTTTTGTGAATATTTGCAGATCACTTAGCGTTGACCTTGCGAACAACGACACTAAACCACATCAAAATAAAACGAACGCTTAAGCTTAACTTGTTTTTGCCTTCTTTTTAAAAAGACCCGCATAAATGTATTAAAACCACGGTCAATGTGAACGTTTTAATTAGCTGATAAATTTATTACCAACATTTATATAAAAGTTATAATAGCTCCACAAAGTTGAAAGGTTACCCGCATGATATTTTTGGATTGAGCACCGGAAGCTTTCCTGGATTGGTATTTAGCTGAATGCAATATCCTCGACTCCTTAACTTGAACATAACTATAAGATTTTTAATCATGATTTAGATTGGTGTGAATAGAACATCTATTATTACTAGTAAAGTGTATATGTAGAAAGTTGAATCACAAAAATAAAATGGATATTTTTTTCCAATTGGAAAGGTTTTTTCTATATTATTGTTAAAATGTAAGGACTGTAGTGTCACTCAGAAATTGGTGGTGTTTAATCATATGTAGATGAATTCTGTAGCTTTGTTACTGGGTGAATGAAAATGCGCACGTAGCCGATCAATTGTTGGCTAAGGCGGCATGTAAAATAATACATTATAAGTTTAGGGATAGCGGGTGGCATATAGATTAAAGAAGGTTAGCATACTGATTGACCTGCATGGGTCCAAGTCCCAGGGGAGGTTCTATTGTTGTACTTTGAAGTTAAATTTTAATCTCTGTACAATATGTGAACTTAAAAATAGAAGGTTTTATGCATAAAGGAGAGTGGTAAGCAAAAGAAAAATAGATGTGCAGGTTGTATTATTTTTAAACATCCGATTCTGAAATGTGTCATTTAGAAAGATGAGTTACACGATTAAGTAACAATGCACATCTTTCTCTTCACTTCCTGTGTTGTACATTGTACTTATGTGCTATCTGGAAAATTCAAGGAAATTAAGATTAAGCTATAAAATGCACATTTATGATGTAAGATGGTAACTCCCATAGAATCACTGTCTTGTATGTTGAGTATTCTTCCTTTGTATGACTGAATTCGCATACATGTCGCCTGGGGCAACAGGCACTCGAAATGGTAGCTTCAGTATTGACTATCACAGTTGAAGTTATTGATACTGCATAGTAATAAGCAGAATCTATAGTATGTATGTTTAAAAATGGACGGAACAGACATATTACACCAATGGACCCCGTTGTTTGTATTTGAAAATAGGATGAGACAAACGAGAAACAAAAAATGTGGATTCCTGCCTTTTTTTTCGTTCAGCTCAGACAGACGGTGCGAAGGTTTTTTCTGGAAGAACTGGCCCCCCACGCGGATGAAATTGATAAGAGCAATGAATTTAAAGGAATGCGGGTAAGATAATTGGATCTCACTTTTTACTGTGATGGTGTCTGTTGTTTTTTCCACTTTACAGGTTTTTTCCCCCTTGACTATGTAATAATCAAAACATCAAGCTGCATTTCAGCACTTTTCCTGAAGGTGTGCCTCGTTTGAGAATCGGAACGGTCACGTGACTAAGCGTGTGACGGTGGAGCAGTTAAATGCCTAAATAATCAGATGGCTGTTAATCTTCACAAACACGTGTAGCGGAAGATAGACATGCTTTGAACGATTAGATGCGTTTCCATTTATGGAGAACTAAGGAAAAATGCATTGCCAGCGCAGTGGATGCTGATGGATCTTATCTCCTTTAAATGAAATGCAGTTTGTTTTTAAAGCGGGGTCAGAACACAACATTTTGAAACTCAAGATTATAAAAACCTGAAAGTAACCAGCCATGGTTCAGCTGTGGATCAGTGACGATCCAAAACCGTGTGGCTCCCCCCACAAGCTTTATTGGCCCATTTCACTTAGTCTAAGATGTGTATGGGGGGGGGGTTGCTAGTAGTTTGCCAAGTAGGCACTCTGGTAGAGGATGGCACTCTAGGTGACCACCTGTGTTGCCAAGTGGGTTGACTGGCACTGATTAGTTATGGTTGGAAAAAGTGGATCCACAAAAAATCTGTTAAACGAGCATCAAAAATGGATGTCGGATTTGCAAGCCATTTTTCCTCAAACTCCTAACTTACATTATGGGAAAAAAAAACGTAAGCAAGCATAATCTATACACTATATTGCCAAAGGTATTGGGACACCCCTCCAAATCATTGAATTCAGGTATCCAATCACTTTCATAGCCACAGGTGTATAAAATGAGGCACCTAGGCATGCAGACTGCTTCTACAAACATTTACAAAAGAATGGGTCACTCTCAGGAGCTAAGTGAGTTCAAGCATAGTACCGTGATAGGATGCCACCTGTGCAATAAGTCCATTCATGAAATTTCATCACTACTAAATATTCCACGGTCAACTGTTAGTGGTATTTATAACAAAGTAGAAGCAACTGGGAACAACGACAACGACAGAGCGGGGACAACGCATGCTGAGGCTCACAGTGTGCAGAAGTCACCAACTGTCTGCAGAGTCAATAGCTACAGACCTCCAAACTTCATGTGGCCTTCAGATTAGCCCAAGAACTGTGTGTAGAGAACTTCATGGAATGGGTCTCCATGGCCAAGCAGCTGCATCCAAGCCTTACTGTACATCACCAAATGCAATGCAAAGCGTCCAATGCAGTGGTGTAAAGCACACCGCCACTGGACTGTAAAGTTTAGTGGAGGGGGGTTGTGGGGTGTGTGGTTGTTTATCAGGGGTTGGGGTTGGCCCCTTAGTTCCAGTGAAAGGAGCTCTTAATGCTGCAGCATTCAAAGCCATTTTGGACAATTTTATGGTCTCAGCTTTGTGAGAACAGTTTGGGGATGACTCCTTCCTGTTCCAACATGACTGTGCACCAGTGCACAAAGCAGGGTCCGTAAGGACATGGATGAGCGAGTCTGGTGTAGAGGAACTTGACCGGCCTGCACAGAGCCCTGACCTCAACCCAATAGAACATCTTTGGGATGAATTACTGTGGAGACTGCGAGCCAGGCCTTCTCATCCAACATCAGTGCCTGACCTCACAAATGCTCTATTGGAATAATGGTCAAAAATTCCCATAAACACACTCCTAAACCTTGTGGGTAGCTTTCCTAGAAGACTTGAAGCTGTTATAAGTGCAAAGGGTGGACCAATTATATAAAAGCCTATGTATTAAGAATGGGATGTCATTAACGTTCATGTGTGTGTAAGTCAGGTGTCTCAATAATTTTGGCAATGTAGTGTATGATCATAGAATGAAGAATGATTTTTGTGTCATAGATTGAAACCTTTCTGCATTGTGCATGGACTGGCATTAACTAAAGGTTTAAGAATCAAACATCAGTGACATGTTAAAACTAATGGCTTTGTAGATTTTTTTCTTGATGTTTTTTTTTTTTTCAGCCATACGGCATGACTGTAGCACACTTGCTTACAAGATTGGCAGATGCTGTATGATGGCAATTAGTTGTTTATGTCCCTATTTAATTTACTGCTACATTGTCTAATACAGTGGGTTGCAAAACTATCAAAGGGCTTCCTAGTCATTCCATATATTTAAGTTTTGCCACCAGAGTACCTGATTGCAGTGATTAACTGCTCATCAAACCCATTATTAACTGCATCAGATGTGCTACCGGTGGAACATAGCATATGTGAAATGAATTGGAGGGGGGTTGGGGCAGTTTGAGAACCACCCGTCCAGTAGATGAGTTCAACAAGAGAAAAGCATCAGCGGTCATTAGCGTTGCCGTCAGTGTTCTCATGCATGCTAATTTAATTATATACTTAGGCGTCTGCTACAATTGAATGACTATTAAACATGTGGTTTGAAACAGGCTCCATTAGGTCTTTGGTGATTGAGTGCTAAAATGTTTGTGAGAGCAAAAATCAAGGGGCAGCCTAGTGGTGCATGTGATTAGTAGCCTGGGGAGTCCATAAGAGGACACCCACCTGGCACCAGCACCATCGAGGATGATTATGTGGTAGAGCACGCGGGGAGCCAGGAAGTCCTCTTTCTGTGACATTTGTCATGACCGATTTGTTAACTGGACTGCCAAAAAAAAAGTATTTTCCCATAGCATTTATCCTTTTATCCGTGACTGTCCGATTTCACAGAGAAAGGGCTGTGCGAACATTAACTGGCCTGCAGTGGATTTGTTGAGCTGTGCTTTTCTTTTTGTCGTGCAGGAGCTTTGGAAGAAGATGGGTGATTTGGGAATCCTGGGTGTCACAGCTCCAGGTATGGTACCAGCCAGTGCTTTTTACTTTTGACTTCTCAGTTGTTTCCCTAATACTGAATACACTTTATCTTCTTTTTTTGAGTTGCTGGCCTGTCTGTTATGGACTCAGAAATGAATGAATTCCAAGGACACATAATACTAGCTCAAGGAAGTAACAGGGAAACAAGCCAAGCTATTGCCATGGCAGGAGTTAATGTTTTTTTTTTTTTTTTTTAGCTCTTGGCGTAAACATAAGCAAACCATGTCTAGACTGCGCCCTGGTCAAACAATTGGCTCCAAGGGCTGTAACATGTAAGCAAAGTACTTGTGCGAGTGTTGCATTCGACTCGGGGTGTTTCCATGTTCCTACCCTATATCGTAGCTTTTCAGCTTAAGATGGGCGCATGTTGATGCTCGCCGTCTGGTTTGTAATAGTAATAATAATAATTATACATTATGTTTAAAGATACCTTTCTCACTTGCAGTCATCTCGCAAAGAATAAGGACAACAACACAGTAACGACAATAAACTTGGGAATGACAAAACCATAAATCATGAGCTTTCAAGTAGATGGACTCGAGGTGTATATGCAAGCCTAATAGGACGATAGTTTTAATGGCAGTTTTAAATAGTTTTATAGAGTACACACATGTTAGGGGAGAAGAGTCCCAGAGATTGGGTGCAGTGTGGGAAAAGGCTCCAGCAGTCACACTGCACAGTTTAACGTCCAGGACAGAAAAGTAGACCGGCTAATGAGGATTGCAGGGGGTTTTTGGTGCACTGTGCGTTGTGACATATTATTCTCATCATCACAATTGACTGCCATATCTGCCGCAGTAGCCCTTCTGAATCACTAGAATAGTGATATTTTATTAACCCCCTATGGGGAAATTCCCAGTCCTGTTCTCCATAAGACACACAAACGCACATACAGGTAAGAACAACTTGAAGGTCACAGCACAAGGTCAGGCAGTGTCCGGTGTCCCTGGAGCTGGGAGTTATGGGCCTTACTCGGGGGCCCGCCTGGGAGTTATGGGCCTTACTCGGGGGCCCGCCTGGGAGTTATGGGCCTTACTCGGGGGCCCTCCTGGGAGTTATGGGCCTTACTCGGGGGCCCGCCTGGGAGTTATGGGCCTTACTCGGGGGCCCGCCTGGGAGTTATGGGCCTTACTCGGGGGCCCGCCTGGGAGTTATGGGCCTTACTCGGGGGCCCGCCTGGGAGTTATGGGCCTTACTCGGGGGCCCGCCTGGGAGTTATGGGCCTTACTCGGGGGCCCGCCTGGGAGTTATGGGCCTTACTCGGGGGCCCGCCTGGGAGTTAGGGGCCTTACTCGGGGGCCCGCGGATGTGGTTATTCTGTCAAGGTTGGGACTCACATCGGTGATCTTCCAGCTGCAGGCACAGAGGCTTCTGCCGCCTTCAAGTCCAACTCGGAAGATCCGATTAGGGAGTAGGAGTAGGAGTAGGAAAATCATAATTATGACATGATGCTGTTCAAGTGGTTAAGTCGGACACAAATGGAGTTGAAAAGAAAGCTGCTTTTCATTTTGCTCTATCTTTCGTTCCTCCAATTTGTAGCATTAATCGACTTGACCTAATCCCTTTGCCCAAACAGCAGGTAGCTGACCAGCTATGTATCAAATATTGAGACAAAAACTTCTATATATTTTTTTAACGATACACCATTTAATAACAATATCCTCAACATTCGAAACAATTCAAAACACTTTTGCAATGACACGCTATATAAAATTTACTACTTTTCAAAATAATTTGCGTCACACAGTGGAGCTATCCATCGCCTCCCCCATGACTGTTGTAATGACATGCCCCCAACTCAGGAACTCGGGGCTTTCCCACCAGTTTCCCACTGGTAAATACGACGTTTTTGTGACGTTCACGTGCTCTCATCTTGTATTTACGATTTTTCCGACATGACTCTAAGCCGGGGATAGTCCACTGAGCCACACACCGTCGCTCTTTGTTTGTACCACACGCCATATCCTTCAATCACATCTTGCGTCAATGAGTCTTGGCAACCCAGCACCCTGTTGGTGGTTCGTGGTTTTTCTGTCCTCGGACCACTCTCAGTGGGTACTAACCATAGCTGACCATGAGCTCCCCATGAGCCTCGCTGTTTCGGAGATGATCTGACCCGGTTGTCTGACCATAATGATTTGGCCCTAGGATCATAATTCCTGCACATTTCTTCTGCATTCAACATGTCGACTCAAGTACTGTACCATCTAATATATTCTCGATTTTAACATGCACCGTTTTTATGAGAGGTATGACATCACTTTTGAATAAATATACACCAGCTGCAGGTCAAAAAACAATCTAATTTGTTTATTTCTGTAATCTGCATGATTTCGGAGCCATCGCCCTGTTTTGGTCATTTGTATGCATCTCTGCCTCCGTCACTGCTGTCCCTTTCAGTTCTGTCAGCATCGTCATCCCAGATGATGTCACCCTCATTGACACCAGGGCTGCTTGCAATGGTGGATTTCGTGGCTGTTTCATTCTGCACAGGGGGGGGGGGGGGGGGGGGGTTTGTGGTTCTGTGATTCTGTCTGGCAACAGTGGAAAAATAACGGTGTCCGATTCTGCGATTCATTTAGTTATATTTGTGGTCATTTTTGATGCTTGTCCACTTTTGCTGCCTTGTTGAGCTAACCACAGAGGGGAGTTGAGGGCATACTTACAGACTCATCAGGTAGCTAAGAGGGGGTTGTTTGGAAACCACTGAGCATCCTCTGAGACCCTTAGTGGAATTTTCCTGTTTTCAGCTAGTTTTGGACAGGTTTTTTGGACAGTTGTTCTGATGCGGGTGGCACAGTGATTTAGTGGGTAGCTCTAAATCTCATTCCTCTGACCACTGAGGATTCCTCTTAGTCCAAAGACATGCGGTTTCAGGGGATTGGTGTCTCTAAGTTTCCCAGATTGTGATTTGTGTGCGAAAGTGTGTGGCCTTTGATGGAATGGCATTCCACACGGAGCATCTCCCACCTTGTGCTCAGCACTTTCTCGGATAGGAGAAGATTAAGATAAACAGCTATTATAAAATTGGGTGATTGCAGCCCTTTGTTGGCTAAGAGTTTATGAAAAATAGATGCATTATTCTAATATGCTCAACTGGGTATAAGGTGTTATACATACTACCTTTACTCTACCAGTTGATATACTGGTGAGTAATTCAGACCAGTTCAGCACTCCAGAAACTTGCCATGAAAAGGGACATGATTGCATTGGACTGAGGGGATGTATTGGGTTCAGCTGGAATTCCCAGTCTGAATTTAAGTGCCACTCCAGTGTAGGTCAGCCAGGAAGCATCAGGCAAGCATAAAATGTAAAAGGATTAGGGTGTTGACGCCCCCCCTGGCTTTGGGCCTGCCCTCCCCCTATCCCACGGTTTTTGTGAGATGCTGTCCCCGTATTGCCTCTCTGTGCCTTAAACAGCCCTTCCTGATCTTGTGTCGGGTAGCAGTCCCCTGTTTGAGCAGAGAACTTAGTTAAATCAAGGTTTTTGATCCATATAGGTCTGGTTTCAGGTTGTTAGTGGCATCTAAGCACATTCTGCAAATATCATTGTAGCTGTTGTATTCATCCAACAGTAATTTGCCCGAAGACAGTTCTGAATCCTGAGTCTTAAGCTAGATATGCTCTAGCTAATCCCCTCCCCCCCCGGGAACCCTAGATGGATGGTCAGCCTGGAACCCTATAATTTACCGAGCTGACACTGGAGTTGTAGGTCATGTGAACTTCAGTTTCTGTTTATAAGTGGACAGTGACAACTGAGGTGTAGCCAGATTTACCACAAAGGGCTGTAGATTGGCAGTGACAGCTTCCCTTAATGGCAGCGTGACTGTGGGGTCCTGCGCTCTGATTGGATGACAGGGATGCTGAAGGTAGATTTCCAGAATGCTTCTTGTTATTGATGATAGAAGCTTTTCATATGTAATGGATATTAACCAAAATCAGAAGAGCAACAAAGAAGATGGCAGCTTGCGATGCTTCAAAAGGCATCTGTTGCTGCCATTAAATGCATTTTGGTTCATTTCAGCTTTGGTAGTTGTCATGTATAACTTCATAAACTATATTTGTGAATTTTCTGGTCCAACTTGTACATCAATATGTGAATCAAAGCAGATCTTTGAAGGCTCCAGATGAAATGTGCAGTACCATGCAGAAGTCATACGCGGCTTAAATGATCTTCATGCTGGTCTGAAACGATGCGATTATGCCTGTCAGTTTGTCAGCTTAGCCATTTCAAATCCTCTCCTAAAGTTACCCCAGCATTTGCAGAATCCATCCAGTACACCCATGCATTATTTTGACTTGACCACTAACTCACCTCGTTTAGCTGAACAATATCTCATTGACTATTTTAACTTAATTAATTAATTAATTAATTAATTAAGTAAGCTGCTGATGAAATTTAATAAATACCGAGGTGCCCCTGAAGAGAGGTTTGGGAACCGAAGCCATCCAGCAAGATATCAGTAACTTTTTTTGTGAACAGAATCGATTCTTAGTAGTTTTTGTTGTTACTCTTAATTTTCACAAGTTCTGTTGCTAAATTGTGGTTTCTACTCTGAGCAAAAGTGTTGCTTACTAAAGAGAGAAATAGCTTTAAACTTTACTTTTGACTGCCTAAGACTTTTGCATAGTACTGTACATATTCTGTGAGGTTTCTGCTTATTGGAGTGGAAGCAGTACCCAGTTAAGCATCATCGTCCCTTGAGACCTCACAAAAAAAAACTCAAATATTATTGTTGCAGTGAACTTTCACCATGTCCATTAAGAAAATTTTAGAGTCCCTCCCAAATAAGTTAAGCCCTTCCCTCATCGTAATGTTGAAGGTATATAGTAAAACAGCTATGAAATATTAAAGAGCCACATTGCTATTCTGGTCTCTGGCTCACCATGCATGTAAAAAAGCCTAGAGTATTCAGGGTCAGTTACTTCATTTTTTAATTTATTTTGAGGTGAATAGCCAGCAAATTTTCTTACACCTAATAAATTGAACATAAAAGGCGCTTATGATTAAACAAGCTGGTAATATTTTGGGTATGTTTCTGATCTCCACGTTATTTCCTGCTGCTTATATGCCTCTTAGCAGACACCCCGAATAACAGAACTGAAAAATACTGTTTTTTGGGTTTTTTTTCTTGATAATTAGGGATTTTAGCGAATGCCCCTCTGCACAATGATTTGTTGTCCTAAGCAAGTTCATTGGGCTGGGCAAGAGGACAAGGAATTTGCTTCAACAGGACACAATGAAGGAAACTGTGTTTTCAACGCCTGCCATATTTGGACAGGAGCATGTATCCCCTGGTCAAACTGAAAAGTGTCTTTCTGTAGCCTATCAGACTGCTGTAGTCGGGGGTCAATTGAAAAATGGCCCATATTTGGCAATTTATTGCGCTTATATAACAAGGCAAATGCTAATGAACATTGAGCGCTACAGTGAAAGTTCAGCCTTAGAGATTAGCCCTCTTATTATTTTATAGTTCTTTGACAGTAGAGTACCTTTTAAATATGCTTGAGTTTTTAAATATTCTAATTCAAATAATTGTATAGACAGTATGTTTACTATGTCTAATTTGATTATTTTAAGAGTTAATTTTAGGCACTTTCCCATTGCATTAACTTTTTTTCTGGAACAAGGAACTGCTGTCGTATTCCCACCGCAGGAACTCTGTCTGATTGTAATTCCTCAGAAGTAGTTCCAGAACCTTTTTTTAGTCCCTATTCTGGACTGGGGTTTTTTGTTCAACCACAAAATACTGAGGTTGGCCTTACAGTGATAAACTTGCCGATTGGTTGACCACAAGCACCAGCACTAACTGGGAAGTTACTCAAAAGTACAGGTAATAGAAGTAGAAGTACTGGAATAAAAACTGAACAGATGGAATTATTTTTGTATCTGTTGCATTGAATGCATTGATGAATAAAATTTTTTTGTTGTGTCTCTATATTTTTTGTTGTATTTACCACTGAGCCTGCTGGTACAGTAAGACACAGGATTAGACCAGTGACTGTTTGAGGACTTGCAGCTGGGGTATAAATCATTGGTGCAAGGTGATTTGAATTGATCACGATTATTGAGGGCGTGATTTGATACAATTCATTTAATATTAATATAAATTTTTATTGTGATTATTAAACAGGGAGAATACGTCTGTGTAAACTGTCACCTACTGAACTGTACAGAAAAAAAATAATCAAGGGATGGGTTATCTGATATGGGGGGCGGGAGTCGGTGGTTGCCGGCGGTGAAACTTGCCGGCACAGATCAGTAGAATGATGTTAGATTTTTTTTTTATTCTGTGGAAAACGAAAGATTGATCTCTGGACCAGATTCAGTAATGACTTATAAACATGTTGCTAGCCGGTTTTTGACACCTCCACTAAGTGGCGAATGAACCGATGAAATCCCTCATCCTCCACCGTGGAAAATGGCTGGTCGTCCAATGCAGTTGGACGTAGTTGCCTTCAGCTCTGGAGCTGCTACTGTTGAATATTAATAATTAATATTAAGAGTTTATATATCAGCCAGTAATATCGAACAAGACTGACACATTAGACCAATACCAATATCTTGATTTTTGATTAATATTGGCTGATTTCGCTATGTTAATCAATATATCATGCATCTCAAAGGCTAACATTACTTTTATGTAGCTAGAGAGTTAGCTCCCTTGACCATTACTGCTGTAGCTAGGGAGAAAAACCTCACTTTTTGTAGCACAAGAAAGTCATTTCCCAAAAGCATCATCTCCCATAGATTATTATAGAGAGCGTTCTGCTCTACAAAGCAGGGGCGAGCTTCCCAAAGGCATCATAACTCTTCCTTTACATTAATGAACAGTTCCGTCATCCTACATCTCGGAAATTCACATGCCGGCACTGCTACTTTGTGCGTCTATTTGCAGCGCGTGAACGTGAGAGCACGGAAGGGAGATTTTGCCCCCAAAAATCAATTCCGATGTCAATCTAGCTGAATCGCCACCTTTACAATCGATTCATCACGATGCATCCTTACGCTCCTTATGATGCTGTTGCTGGGGTGAGTGGGAACACCTGCTCTGACAGGGCAGCTACACCAGCTGTGCTCGCGGCTGGGGTCAGTTCAGACCCGGAATAGTCCAGCAGTCATGGAGGCGACTCCTGACCAGTGAGACAGCCACTGTGCTAAACTGCCTTAAATGAGCTCCCGTGTTAGTAATTGTGGAACACCTCCTCAATAAAGGCAAAGCCTATCAATTTAGTTTATTTCTCCCTGTGTTTTGAATTAGAAGGGCGATTTATCCTGCTCTTTCCTACTGTGGTTAGCGAATGACGTTCCAGTATCGTATAAGCAGGAGCGTTTGGACGCATTAATGAAATTTTAAATAAATATACATGTAGTTAGTGTTTCCATAGGGCTTCTGTTGACCACTTCTAAATAGCTTGTACAACCTTGGTTTGCTTCAGGTGTAACAGTCAGCACTGTCGGCTCTGTGTTGATTATAATGCTGTATAGTATAAAAAAAATGTACATGTGTAATCAGATGTAGAAAATCCCTCCATCTTCCATAACCGTTTATCCAGCGGTGGGTTTTTACGATTCTGGAGCATATCCCAGAATGCACTGGGCCCCCAGACACTTTATCACGGGTCACAGTCACACACAATGCCGGCGTGTCAGAAACACAAATTCAAGTAACTGCATGTTTTTGGGCTGCAAGAGGAAACTGGATCCCCGGAGGCAGGGATGGTCAGACAAAGGGGTGGCATGCGAAGGGCACACACAGGGCTGCGGAGGGACTCAAACCTGCGGTCCTGGAAGCGTGGGACTGCAGTGCTGCCCCACAGAAACACTGTACTGTCCTCAGATGCAGAAGAGCTTAGTTTAATATGACATTTTAACAGCAGCTCCCTAATCGTGATTTTCTTTGTGCGCAAAGAGAACTTGTACTTAACCTTATCAATCGTGCTATAAATTTCGTAAGCTTCCATGCGTGGTTAAAATGGAAAAAGAGACCCAGATGTTAAATTTAGCCCCGGGAACGGGTAAGGCTGAAGTCACCACCTCTGTAATTAACGGCGTCCGCATTTGCGTGTCGTCTTATCGCGGTTCACAAGGTGAGAGGACAACTGGCAAATAAAAATAGCTTTAATATGTTTGGGACGGCGGGAAATGGCGGTACGAAGGAAACACAATGGAACCACCGCGGTTCCTTTGAACTGTGAGAAGTGGCAGCCTCGCCAGGAGGGAACCCCCCCCGACCCTGCAGCCCATCTCTGCCCCCCTGCTCCGCCTGCCTGCCGCTGTTTTGTCGTCGCCTGTAAGCATATAAACCCTGTTTTTGTTTGCATCTCACACGGAGACACAACACTATGGAATCATTACTGAAGTGGAGATTCCTCATACCGACTTCGTGGCGAACAAGGCCTGCTTAATCATTTACTGTAGTGCGACGTCCTGTGATATTTATAGAAGCCAAGGGCAGTGTCCTTTTCTTTCGGGTGGTGTCATTGAGGTCTTATCTCATTTTGCTTTTCATATGAGCATTCTTGCTTTTTCTATCTTTCCATCTAATTTATTTTGACACGCAAAAAGACGAGCTCCTAATTGTGTTCCGTGTGATTACGCCGGACTCGTTTCTTGCATCATCTTTCTTATTGTTTGTTCGTCAAATTAGCTACGCTAATCAGGCTCGAGTTCCGGTCGAGGAAGGTAGCAGCATTCCCATGTCGTTTTATCCTGGTAGCGTTCCGTCGGGGGGAGGGGGGTAAATGGAGAAATCAGGGAAGTTAGCATTGGCCGACAGTGTTCCCAAGTGCAGAATTGACCCTTTGCCTTGTCTCTCCGGCAGTGGAGCTGGGAGGCTCGGGATTGGGCTACCTGGACCATGTGATCGTGATGGAGGAGCTGTCGCGGGTGTCTGGCGCAGTGGCCCTCAGCTACGGCGCGCACTCCAACCTCTGCGTCAACCAGCTGGTGCGCAACGGCAACCAGGCCCAGAAGGAGAAGTATTTGCCGAAGGTGCGGGGGAGGGGTGCAGGGCCAAATGAGCGACGCCTCGTTCACAGGCGCCCTTAAGGAAGGTCGAATAATTAGCTGCACATTAAGGGGACGATTTAGGATCTCCTTAATCAAGGGTCTGGCTCACTGATGATGCATAATGGGCTTACATGGGTAGTTTATTGATGTGCTTTAAATACCTACTTCATTGACACCCCCTGCCTCCCCCCGAAGCTGTTGACAGGGGAGCATGTGGGTGCCTTGGCCATGAGTGAGTCCAATTCCGGCTCAGACGTGGTGTCCATGAAGTTGAAGGCCAAGAAGGAGGGTAAGCCCCCGCTGAAGGAATGGCGCATTCCGGAACTGGGCCTGGGACCATACATGGCTGTTCCACTGACGCTAAATTCGGGGGGGTCGGTCCCACATGTTTAGACCCACAAGACCCACAATAAAAGAAGTTTATTGCTTCTGCTCTGAGGGTTATTGTAGCTTCTTTGAATATAACAGTATAATGCATTGCGTTTTTCTTTTTTTTTCCGTTTCCTAGGTAACAGCTATGTCCTCAATGGTCACAAGTTCTGGATCACCAATGGTCCGGATGCTGATGTGCTCATTGTGTACGCCAAGACGGAGCAGAAGATCACCGCCTTCATTGTGGAGAAGGTCCGTGTATATAATCCAGCGGGTTCACGGTTATACTTGGTGTTTTATAGCTCTTCGATATCTTCATTGACTTACTTAATTGACTGTGACTAATTAAATAACTTACTGACATCCTGCTCCCTCTTGGCCAAGCAGCTTATCTATTTAGTTTAATTTATTAGATTAGTAGCTAATTTAATCGCGTTCACAATATGGAATACGTAGTTCTGTGCGACTGTAAACAGAAACTCCATACAAACCCGTCCTTTTATAAGTAATTTAGGAGGGTAACTCTGTTGCTTGCATTCCCCTCTGTCTTTGGCTTCATAAAAGCAAATTGTAAATATTGGTTCTGCTCTGCACAACTAATTATTTTTAGAGATCATTCCTCCTGTATGGGCGTGAGTAATAAATCAGTTTAGTGTGTTTTCCTGGCCACACTGCTCACATGAAAGCTGGATGCTTGATATAATTCCCAGTGAGTATTTTGCCCTAATGCAGGCTGCTCTTTAATCTGTCTGTTAAGGATTCATATGACTCATCTTAGATTTCAGAGGGGGAGGTGTAGGGAGAGCCTGTCGTTTGATATTATGTCACAATATAGGGTTGAATAAAAAGACGTAGAAATTGCAGTGACTGTTTGCAGAGTTCAGCGTGAGTTCAGCATGACCGAGCCCCCGCCATGCGCTCCAGCTGCCGTCACCTCAGTACGAGTGCCTCTTGGTGCCTCCCCCTGCCGGCTGTGACTTGTCCCCCCTCCCCCGCTCCGCCTCCCCAGGGTATGCCGGGATTCAGCACCGCCCAGAAGCTGGACAAGCTGGGCATGCGAGGCTCCAACACTTGCGAGCTGGTCTTTGAGGACTGCAAGGTGCCAGGTGGGAAGTCCGAGAGGCCGGATGGCTGCGGTTTGGCCCGAGAGGCTCCCGTCTCATGGGGTGGACAATTAACATTAATAAGCTATGTAAACATGAAGTCGGGGGCCTGTTTCACAGAACAGGATTTCTTGCTTAGTCGGATGACTTGTTGGATTTAAGGTAGTCTGGGCTAGATGGATCATATCTTTCGTCACATACATTTACCCCAGACTACCTTAAATCCAACAAGCTATCTGACATCTATGATGTTCCTCGGAGCTGCTCCTTACATGTGCTGCTCGTCCAAATGATGGCACACCCAGCATGATGGAAAGTTGGTTTGAGATCTGAACTGCCTCCTGAAATTTAAACTCCCAAAACAATCCTCTCTACTCTGCCTGTGGGGCTGAAAATCCTCCCAGCTAATGCCGTGTTAATTTGTGATAAGTGTCTGGGTCAGCCTGTTTCAGTGCCGGCTCCAGTGCGTGTGTTTCTATGTGAGTTTGGTAAATGCAGTCTGTTCTGCAACCCCAACAACTTATGCAATTTCCAGCTTAAGTAGTTTTTTCCAGTTCTAGAAAATTATGATTCCGTTTAAATGCATATAAAATTATATAAATGTGTATAACTTTGTATGTATTTAAGCCTGTTTTTTGCTTTCTTGCACTGAAAATGCCGTCAGAGTGTGGCGATCACATCTCCATGGCAACAGCTGGGACATACCTCATGCCATACATTTTTAATTTTTAGCGGAGCTGCTCTCTGTCACGGAGCAGCACCAGCACATGACGCCTACTCAGGAAGGGGAGTGGGTCCCCAGCATCAATATGAAGACCCCCCCCCCCCACCCTCCATGGCTTGCTCACCCCTCCGGTCACACTATCCAAGGCTCCCAGCCAGCGGTGCACTAACAAGACTGTCTGTAGTGTATTTAAACGTAAAACAAAACGGTTCTCCTTGTTATCGTCGGGGACATGCAGATCAGTTGGGTGTAAACCCTTGGTGTTGCCCACCCCTCCCCCCCTTTCTGTGTCTCTCTTCAGCACAGAAAGACAATATGGGGGGGCGTGCAGGCTTCAAAGCATCTATGTGTCCAAAATGATGAGCTTAGCTCACTCAGATCCATCCACCGGGATCCCTTCCTCTCCCCCGTGCCGCTTCTCTGTCTTCCCCATGTTTTTTTTTCTAACACTCCCCAAAGGTTGATGTTGATATTGCGTCACGGATCCCTTCCCGTGGGTTAAACTAAACTACAGACGCCCCCAGTGCTGCTTATAGCGGTTGTTTTCTCATAGCAGCGGATGAAGGCGTTTTGTTTTGCTGCTGCTTCTGGTTCTGTTGTCCCCTGCATGATTGCTGTGATCTCCTGCTGCTTTTTGCTTTTCCTTGTTGACTCTGCGGCATCTGTGCTCTGCTCTACCAGCTTGTATTAATTTTCACGTGTGTCTATCCCTTCCCAACCAAGAGGAGAATGTCCTGGGGTTACTCAACAAGGGCGTGTACGTCTTGATGAGCGGGCTGGACCTGGAAAGGCTGGTACTGTCCGGTGGACCTTTGGGGTAAAATAAAAAAATTTTGTTCTCTTTGCTCAGTGTAGCGATGTAGTGAAGTAATATAGTGTGTTCCTCACTGCATCGTATTCTTTTAGGTAGTTCCAAATTAATATTGCAGAATTCGAAAAGTCTGTTGTTTACTGTAATATACCGATGCGATCATAGCTTTCGTGACCTCTGGTCCCTTGTGCTTTTCAGCATCATGCAGGCCGTAATGGACCATGCCATCCCGTACATCCATGTCAGAGAGGCTTTCGGACAGAAGATAGGACACTTCCAGGTGAGGCAAGAACGCGCGTGTGCATGTATGTGTATGATGAGGTATGTGAGAATCAACCGCTTTGATTTTAAAAGCTTTTGCGTCACAAATGGCAAGGAGCTGGGCTTTGAAGGAAGCAGAACAGAGGGGGCTGGGGGGAGAGGAGGGAGAGAGAGGGAGAGCAGCTGCAAATGGGCTGTAGATGTGAGTCACTCATAAATACAAGAGGTTTGCAATTACTCTGCCTGCTTATAGCCCAGAGAAGAAGAAGCAATTATGGGCGGAGCTGGTAGGGAGGTCGAGCGGCAAAAGCTGCCCTCCACGGCCTAATGCAGTAATGGCAACGCCTCGCACCTCCCCAGGGGCTGCGGACTGGGCACGAGAGTGGTGGCGAGGAGGAAGCGGCCCGCTCTGTGTATAGCAGCACTGTGACCCCCTGTGTGTTTTTATGGGGCACACACTTACCCTGAACATGCCTCCCTCCCGAACTCTCTCCAGCTGCTGCAGGGCAAGATGGCAGACATGTACACGCGGCTGAGCTCATGCCGCCAATACGTCTACAACGTGGCTCGCGCCTGTGACAAGGGACATTTCAGTTCCAAGGTGAGCCCCCAAACCCAAGGAGCACATTACATACCTTCATTCTCACCCTTTATGTGCTGATGACTGTTACCAATGGGACCCAAAGGAGGATTATGGATAAGAAAACAAACCTGCAGAAATATAGATAATAGCACAAGGAATGTGGGGAGTACTATGTTTAAGTCAATATTGATTACTGAAAAGTAAGGTTTAGACCATTATTTTAAAATTATATATGGTTCAGTAACTTACTAAAAGTAGAAAACCCCCAACCCAAAGTTTGAAGCTCCTTTAGTTAAAGAAGATTTTCGAATTTGAAGACTGGGATGGATGTGTGAGTTTGGAAATTAAAATGTCAGACTTGCTGTAGTAAGCTGTTCTGGGTCGAGTACTGATCTGGTGTGCTGTTGCAGGACTGTGCTGGAGTCATCCTCTTCTGTGCAGAGAATGCGACGCAGCTCGCGCTGGATGGGATCCAGTGCCTGGGTAGGGACCCCGGCGGCCATTCCGTACAAAGCTCAGTCACTGCGGGTTTGGGAATTGCTGCTGATGTCATTCAGACACCTGCGTTTGTTAGCACTCCATTTCTGTTTGTTTATACCTGTGCAGCCGGCTGTGTGAACTCTGCTTTTGTTACTGTCCTGTTCCCATCTGCTTACACCTGTTCAGAAGGCAGTGCAGACGCTGCGATTGTTACCCTGTACTGCAATCTCTGCGTTTGTTATAGCTCCATTCCTGTGTGTTTACGCCTGTTTGCAAAGCTGTAAACTTTGCATTTGTTACTGCTCTGTTCCCATGTGTTCACTCCTGTCCAGAAGACAGTGTGAATTCTTTGTTACAGCTTCGTTCCCATGTGCATCTATCTGGAAGGCAATATGGATTCTGCATTTGTTACCACTCGGTTTCTGTGTGTTTACACCTGTTTATAAGGCAGTGCAGACTCTGCGTTTGCTACCTTCCCATAGTCAGTTCAGTTTATTTTTATATAGCGCCTTTCACGACAGAGTTATCCCAAAGCGCTTTATAGGGTTGTGTTGTGATACATGAAACAGAAGTAGAGGGAGATACAGAATGGGGGGAAAAAAGGAAGGAAAGAAAATGAACAAAGAAAGTCAGAAGACAATGGAGGAGAGGAACCAAAAACTCCCAAGTAGGGGGAAAAAAAAACCTCTGGGGGTCCAAGGTCAACTAGCTGCCCAACCCCCCTGGGCATACTAACATTACCGAAAACAGAAAAGAGTGGACCTGCTTTCTAAAAGGGAGGTATATGCTGGGATTAAGAATGAAGATAAAGTCCATCAATGAGTTCGTTATCCTTGTTGGCCTCTAAGGGGTAGCCAAGGTCTCCTTGCACTGAAGGCTGCACCCACAATGATATAGTTCGTATGGCCCATTTGCGACGTCACCCCTCCATGGGCGTGAACCTGGACTCCAGCTAATGTACAGCAGCACCAGCAGCCATAGTTACGATGTGGTAGGTCACGAGTAAGCTAAACTGAAGTAATGGGTTTTCAGTCGAGATTTAAAGACCAAGACCAAATCGACATCCCAAACATAGGCTGGTAAACCATACCACAATATTGGGGACCTGTAGCAGAATGCTTTACCACCCACTCTCACTTTATTCATATGTGGAACGACAAAGAAACCTGCATTCTGTGACCTGAGTAGACGACGCAGTTTGTAAACTTCGGTTAGGCGTAACGGAAATGCATATTTGGGTGTCGTCGGCAAAGGAGTGATAGTTAACATTATGTTTTCTCATTATGTTTCTTAATGGCAGCATGTAGAGGGAAAATAATAAAGGACCAAGCACTGATCCCTGTGGGACCCTATATTTGACCAATGACATTGATGATGGAGTACAAGTATTTGACAGTTAACTAATCGCTATCAGTATGTTCAAGTATGATTTAAACCACTTCAACACCGTTTCACATAACCCAACCTCAAATTTGAGTCTTTGTAACAAGGCAGAATGATCAACTGTGTCAAAAGCAGCACTAAGGTCCAGAAGCAGTAGCACAGTCGTGCTGTCAGCATCAGTTGCCATTATTATGTCATTTACGACTTTAATCAAGGCAGTTTCTGTGCTGTGTCCTGGATGAAAGCCCAACTGGAAACAATCCAGTATGCTGTGTCTCTCCAAGTATGAGGTAAGTTGAGCAGCAACTGTCTTCTCCAGAACTTTAGACAAAAATGGTACGTTCGAGATAGGTCTGCAACTGCTGAGCTCATGTGGATTCAAACTTGGCTTCTTCAGTAGTGGCCTGATTACTGCTACTTTCGGTTGGTCAGGGACATCGCCTGATAACAGGGACTCCCAAGGATTCTTTAAGAAGCTTAGTGAGGATTGGGTCCAGTGGACACATGATTGATTTAATCGTAATTATAATAGTTTTTAGGTCTTGTTCATTAATTAATTAAAAATCATAAAGGTTGTGTTCACGATCCGTTTGCACTGAAGTTAATTGTGAGCCATTGGGACAGGTTTGAAGTCGGGGGTTATTTTTATTGCAATCAATGAGGTTAGAATAGTAGGCTGTGTGCCCTATGGAGGGCTAGTTTGTATTGTTGCACGCTATAAGACCATGCCAACTCCTAACACTTCTAAGCCCGTGGATTTCCATTTGTGCTCCAATCTGCAGCACTCCTGTTTGCAAAAGCATGTGTACAGTAATAATTAAACCATGGGAGAGGGGAGGGGTCTGGTGGTTTTTACCACTTTATTTTTCAAAGGAGCCATTTCATCTAAAATCTGCCAAACCACTGTATTGAAGTCACGGGTGACTTCATTGACTAGACATGAAGTTCGTATTACTTACTGCATTAACAAATCGTAGCGAATCTATCATTTTGGTGACGTGTCCTAATAATCTCTGCTATAGTCAAAGAGGGTGGCTCAGTCAAGAAGATGAATAGAAAATGGTCAGAGAAGGACGTATCCAATGGACAGACAGATACATGATGAGCAGAAACTCCGTGAGCGATAACCAAGTATAGTGTATGGTTGTGAACATGTGTTGGTCCTGTTATGTGTCGGTGACATTCAGGAGGGACAGGAAACTTTTGCTGAAGGCATCAGGCTCTATGTCCACATGTATATTGAAGTCTCCAAGTATTAAAAGTTAATCACTAAGTCAGAGAGAAGTTCCCCAAATTCTGCCAGAAATGAAATGTATGATCCTGGTGGTCTATAAACTATAAGAATATAGATGTGCAGGTCAGACACCAAGTGGATTAGCAGTGCTTCAGATGTTATAAAATCTCTGATAATCTTGGGTTCGGTTTTTAACATTGTCTTAAAAATAGTTGCCAGGCCGCCCCCACGCCCAGAACCACGTGATTTCTGTACAAAACTAAACCCATCAGGTGAGGCTTCAACAAGAAGTATAGTATCTGTGGGTCTGTAAGGAGTTTCAGCAAAACGGTGGTTTATTGAACAGTAAAAAATAATATAATGTAATTCAGTGTAGACATACACCGAGTATTGAAAGGCAGCTCAAATACTAATTAAGGACAGTTCTTTGCCCCCCTTTATACCCCAACAAGGTGCTGTGTGTAGGTGCTGTGTGTAGGTGCTGTGTGTAGGTGCTGTGTGTAGCTGCTGTCAGTGAATTTACATATAATGAGTGACCCCCCTGGACTGTGAGGAACCTGAGACAGGAATTGGGTAGGATTGGATGGAGACTTTCTGATCATTGTAATTCAGTTATCTTCCTTATCACCCTAGTAGTGCCGACTGGAACCCCCATTCTGTCCCTGGCCTCCCCCATGATCATGAATTGCTGACACTGTCTGTATTCAAATGATCAACCAAGAACATTGGGACATCTTTACTACTTTTCCTTACGGGGTCTGAGCCAGGCTTCAGTTAAAAAACACAGGTCTGCAGCAGTGTCCAGCTCCATATCATTAAGAAGTGATTTACTTCCTAAAGAGCGAATGTTCAATAGTGCGCATTTCATGATGGGTTTACGTTGTGATTCATTCAATCTTATTAATGGAATTGATATTAAGTTATCTGCACCGGAGCCCCCAGTGGAACGTTTAGGTCTAAATCTTGGTCTAATAATGCTTACAGTATTCTTTCTATACTCGCTCAACTCTATCCTTAAAAAGTTGCTAGATTTAGGGGACACCGTGTGATGGAGCACCTGGGTCAAGGCCGAACATGATCCAAAGGTGGGAGAATAAACAGCCTTCGATGTAAGATGGCAAGGCTGAGGCCTGACTGGTGCTCAGTCAGGCAGGTAATTTACTCGCCATGTTCTGGGATAACATAAATGATCCTCTCCAGTTAGGATGAAGACCGTCCCATTCATAAAAACCAGGCCGTTCCCAGAAAAGGTCCCAATTAATAAAGGCAACATTTCCAGCGATCGAGTCCTCAATCACGAGCACCTTTTTCGTACTGCCGAGAACAAAGAATATGTTGCTAAGCGCAACAGTTGACTGGCATGCAGGAGCTCTTGGGGTAGAGCTCCTAGGACCGAGTCTGACCGTAACCCAGGCCTCGCATGTGCTGGCTGCTGGTGCTGGAGCCGGACTGAAGATAGTCGAGGAAGGACGAACAACTGCCAGATCTAATCTGACTGTGTGCTCTGATTGGGCCGGGTCTGTAAATCCCTCGTTCTGCTTAATCTCCACTAACGTGCTAATGCACTCCTCCAGTGTGCGAATCCTGTCCTCCAACTCTACAATAACTAAGCACTTCTGGCACACTGTACTGTCGGGAGTGTCGGAAGGACAGTCTACGCTGTACATGGTACAGGAGCTGCAGAACACAGGCGTAGAAGGCATGGCCCTTACCTTCTTGTTTTAAACGGAGATTGTGGGTCGGTGCTTGCGAAGGTGAATCTCCAAACCCCGATGGATTAATCAGAAGACTAATAAGCTTTGCGAAGATTTTTTCCAATGACTAAATTCTAGTTATTTAGGTGATATCTATAGTTTTAATGTTTGTGCACTAGCAACCAGTTTGGCTCTTGCAGGAAACGGCAGAAATGGCGTCAGCAATTCTCGGTACCAACGTGGAAATCATAGTGCAGACTTTGCATTTGTTACAGTTGTATTCTCATGTTTTTGCACCTGTCTGAAAGGCAGTGTGGACTCGGTGTTTGTTACCACTCTGTTTCTCTGTGTTTACACCTGTCCTAAGGCAGTGCAAACTGTGTGTTTATCAGTCCGTTCCCGTGTGTTTACACCTGTCCGGAAGGCAGTGCAGACTCTGCATTTTTTACTGTCCCACTGTGCAGACTCTGCATTTGTTACTGCTCTGTTCCCGTGTGTTTACACCTGTCCGGGAGGCAGCACAGACTCTGCATTTGCTTTACTGCCCTGCAGTGCAGACTCTGCATTTGCTTTACTGCCCTGCAGTGCAGACTCTGCATTTTTTACTGCCCAACACTTTACCAAGCCCATAGTGCAGACTTTGCTTTTGTTGCATCTTTATTCCCGTGTTTTTACACCTGTCTGGAAGGCAGTGCAGAGTCTGCATTTGTTAATGCCCAGCAGTGTGGACTCTGCATTTACTATCTCGTTCCCGTGTTTATACCTGTCCAGAAGGCAGTGCGGACTCTGTTTGTTCCTGCCCCATTCCATTGTGCTTACATCTGGTTGCAAAGCAGTTCAAACTTTGCATTTGTTACCGCTCCATTCCCATGTGTTTACACCTGTTCACAAGGCAGTGCAGACCCCTTGGAGTGTGGACTCTGCTTTTGTTGCCATTCCATTTCTATGTGTTTACACCTGTGCAGAAGGCAGAGTGGACTCTGCGTTTGTTACTGCTCCGTTCTTGTGTTTACACCTGTCTGAAAGACACTGCGGACTCTGCGTTTAACACCCCCACAGTATGAACAGAGTTGTTACTGCCTCGTTCCCATATGTCTGTACATGTCCAGTGGGCACTGTGGACATTTGTTACCGCCTCACAGTGTGGACATTGCATTTGTTACCGCCTCACAGTGTGGACTGTGGACATTTGTTACCACCTCGCAGTGTGGACTGTGGACATTTGTTACCGCCTCGCAGTGTGGACATTGCATTTGTTACCACCTCGCAGTGTGGACTGTGGACATTTGTTACCGCCTCGCAGTGTGGACATTGCATTTGTTACCGCCTCGCAGTGTGGACTGTGGACATTTGTTACCGCCTCGCAGTGTGGACATTGCATTTGTTACCACCTCGCAGTGTGGACTGTGGACATTTGTTACCACCTCGCAGTGTGGACTATGCATCTGTTACCACCCGCTTCCATGTGTTGCTTCTTTTGCTGCAGATGCTGCTGCACCCCGTGAACCATGAGACTTTCTCATGTCACGCAGTAATGTTCAGTAATTTATAACTGGGATCTTTTCCACTCGTAATTTTCTCTCTTGAACTTTACGAGAGTGAATAAACCCTCCTCCTTTAACCTGTAGTCCTACCATAAAGCAGAAGTCCATTCTCATGGAGGATTTCAGCCCTGAACCTTGTGTGGAGAGCCTGGACTAAAGACCAGGCCAGGAACACACTTTAATTATTAACACCCCTAATCGTACCAAGTCATTCCAGCCTGCAAGGGTTTTGTCAGCGTATGTCATGACGAAGCAGTAATCGTTAGCAAATGCAGCTCCTCCTGCCCATCCACCTGCCTGGCTGCGCTGCATCATAACCTTCAGCCAACTTTCTTAACCAACCTGCTGCACGATGGTGAAGGAATTTGCCTTTGAAAGCAAAATATAGCAGGTGGTAACCTCAGCGGTGGTTAGGGCGCCATGCCCTCCACTAATGGCTAACGTTTGTAAAGACGACCCCGGAAAACCGCTGAAACATTTCTTGTAAACCATAAACGTAATGCAATAATCCAACGTAGCACATATGGCCTGCAGAATTACATTAAGGCCTTTTGATCAGATTACAGATCAGAGTGGCTGTTCTGTGGTGTTTCTGCCCTGAGTGGAGGAGACGAGGAACCATAAGAACAGGAGCATCCGGCCCAAGCCAAATACAGTGATTTTTGTAATGATAATGAAATATTTATTTATGTTTCTTTTTTTGCCAACAGGGGGCAACGGATACATTAACGACTACCCCATGGGGCGCTTCCTGCGTGATGCCAAGCTATACGAGATCGGGGCCGGCACCAGCGAGATCCGCCGAATGGTCATTGGCCGGGCCTTCAATGCCATGTACAAATAAGCCACCTTGGGTTTTGGGGGTGGGGGAGGGGTGGGGTCAAATGAAACTCAGGCTCTGAGGCCTCACAGATAGCTACACTTTTTCCCGAGGGGTACTTCAGCTGAGACTTGGACAGCTGTGGGGTTCTTATAATGTCAGTATGACTCTGGCGGGAGGGAGCCCCCCTCGCCTACTGCAGTGAGAAGGGGGGCAGCTGTTCAGGAGTGGGAACGGCTTCCTCGGGCAGTTCCCGTGAAAGTTGGGTGGTATGTTACACCCCCGCTTTCACTCCTCGCCATCGTCCACCACGGACGGGAGATTGCTCACATTGAAAGGTGACTTCCTCCTAAACTGGTCCTGCAAAGATAATCTGTAAACAGCCTGCCCTCTGACATCTCCTCATGGTTTCTTTTCTGGGAAATCATTTCCCATAATCCACATCGATTCCCTGCATAGAGACTTTCACCTCATATAAACCACCGCCCCCCCCTCAATGATATTATTTGAAGAGAAACCTGAGATCTCTTAAATTTTACATGCTGTTGTTTTGGTCTTTAAATATAGTTTCTCCCTTTGTGAAACCCATCTGACCTCAATATAAACAAGGACACATCACTTTATATGCTCGGCGGTTTGGTTCACGGGTTTTTCCCTGTAATGAGGAAGTGCGGCCATCTCCATCAATGATGGGAAGCCCTCGAAGAATTATTTCTTTTGTGTGACTGTAAAATCTAGTCGTAAATGAATCAGCCGAGCTTCCAGATCAATTAATGGATATTTGTACCTCGCACACACTAAAATGTCGTCATTATAGGGTTAAAAACCACGTCCTCATTTGATGTGCAGCTTCTGTAGTATCTTCTTTTAATCAGTAGTTAGGAAAAAAAGAGCTACAGTACCCATGTATAATAATAATGATGATGATGATGATGATAATAAATAGTTGAGTCCCAATAAAACCTGAAATGTACTTCTAATTTTTGTGGGGTTTTTTTGTGTGAATTCCAAAACACTGCTTGTTGTGGTTTTCAGAGTCCTCTTGATGTTTTCAGAAACTCCAAGCCTGCTGGAAAACATGGACAGAATAATTTGAATTATTCATCACGGGGCCAACAGGTTTTCTAAATAATTGAGATTCATTTTGGAAAAAGCATGGCCCTTATCCTTCTGCCATTAAGCTGTGATTGTTGGCGAAAGTGGGTTAAAAGGTTATCGCTTTTAAGGCAAATGACAGTGTAATGTTATAAATGCTGAATTCTGTGAAACCTTTGTTCATCCTTCAGTTTAGCCATTTTCATACTGCTTATGCAGCAAAGGATTGTGGGTAGCATGTAGTCCATCCCAGGAAGCACTGGGTGGTGGATTCCCTTGCCAGTCCTCCACACACACAATGTATTAAATAGTGCCCACTCAGCGTCTGTGTTTCCGTACACATACGCTTATTCTCTTGCAGCAAATGACTCAGGGTGGGGGGAAGGTACACGCTTAATTAGCGCACAGCTGCATACCTCATTTCTCTGAGAGTACCAACACCTCCCCGACGACCCCCCCCCCCCCCCCCCCCGTCAGTCAGATGACGTCCTGCTCAGTGGGCGGGGCCCTCGGGTTTCCAGAGCTGGGCTGCTGTACTGCTCAGCAAAGCCCTGCATGTCAAAGCGCAGACCTTTAATTACCGCTTGGCTGCCCTGCAATTTCAACTGACCCCCCCCCCCCATCGCTGAGAGCACTGATATTATGGGCTATCAGAATGCTGTTAAAGATAAACCCTCCACTTCTGTCTCTGCCTGTTTGCAAGCCGTTTCTTCTGCATTACTTGCTGCCTTTAACCAGAAATTCTGTACTACTTCCCAATACTAATCTATAGAATTTTATTTTAAAAGAATTATCGTTTAAAATTTCGGCTTTTTTCTGCCTCACATAAAGTATGTTTTTTAAAAAATGAGTCACAGTGGCTATATATATATAGTGGATATATATGTATTATATATGTGTGTCACACATACTATATATAAGTGTGAAAGTGTCAAGACTTTGGAACAGTAGGGTCCTGATATTTTAGTCCCAAACCTGCCATTGTGGTGGGTAATCTGGCCTTCTTATGACATATGTCTGAGGGAGTGGAAGAACCGAACTAAAATGATTCCTAGAAGGGAATAAACTGGCTAATGATTGCACAATAAAATGTATCAACTAATAAAAGACTGGACAGTACAGTCTAGTACACAAGAGCTATGTCTCACTATGCAGAGAATCCAGAACTCTTCACTTGCATCAATAGTACGTGCTGCAAGAGCCCCTGGCCTTTCACTAATCTGCACTGATAAATGTGTTTGTATATGGCTCCGTGGGAAATTTCCCCATACTTAATAATGGAATATTAATAATTAATCTGCATTGGCACAGGGCAATGTTTTTTTAATAGTTTATACTAATTAAATGTCTGTGGGAATTTTACTGGTAATTTATGAGAACGGTAACGGTAAAATGAAAGCATAATTAGTAATGGGGAGGGAATGGATGTCTAATTACAAGAAATACTGTCTCTGTGTTCTCTTTGCATTTGCTTAATGGTAATTTGTACATATTCACACTGCTCATCTTACTCAACATGGTTGTTCTGCATTGGTCACGTAACGGTGAATTTCTATGACACAGGTAATGGCTGACTGATGTTAGACTAACGCAGCCTGGTATTGGCGTCTGATGCATTCAGTCCGTTACTTGCATCGGGGCACGGGGGGGTGGGCGACACCGACGTTAATTAACGCCAAGCTGTGTGTCGCAAGAAGTGAACCAGAAAATCCATTTCTGGGGTTGAGGGTCACTCTGTGGGGCAAAGATGCAGCCTGAACCTGGACAGGAGCCCCCAGGAGCTGCAAATGTACTGCTACCTGGTGGAGCCATGTGTACGTTTGGCACCCGGGCATTTTTTTTCATTTTAATTATAGCCCAGCTGTCTATCCTTTGTTCTCTATCCTTTCCTCCACATTTCTTACATTGACATCCCTTTTTTAAAATGCAGCAACTGCGCTTTTGTGCTTTTCTTGGCTAGCTGCATTGCAGACACACAACGCCTGAGTGTGGCAGCCCTCCTGTCTCTCCGCTATCGGAATTCTGTGTCTCTCTGTTTCGCTCTGATGAAACGCCACTGCGCTGTTTAAGAATGCTCGGCTCCACTGACGGAGACTCAAGTGCCAAAAAATACAAATAAATAAATATGTGCCTGCCTTTTAACCCTGAATCTCTCTGGCACAATTCGTTCCTCCCCTGCTCACACAGTTGCTGCCTTTTTGATTCTGAGTGCTTGGATGAAAAGACCCACCACTCATTTTAATGGCTTTCTCAGTATTACTCACTCTTTTTCTAACTTGCCATTGACTTTATTTCCTACGCAAGCACTCAATAAATCCCCAAATGACCTTGCTCTTTCAACAGGCATCCCCGTGATCATCTCCCCGCCCACGCTGTTGCACATCTACAGTGCACCCCCCCCCCCCAACTTTAGGTGCACACCTGCAAGGTAGCACTGTGTTGCTGAATCAGCTCTTCAGCCGCCTCTCTGCTGTTAAACCGAGGCACTCCCTTTCCAGAACTCACTTTTCCATGAGGCATCGCTGTGATCCTGGGATACACACTGGAGGGGACGCACTGACTCTAAGAGGAGGTTCACAATCACTTAAGGGAACTGAAGACCATGAAAAAAACCCATGTGATCATGGGTGTGAGAAAAATAAAAAAAACCCCAGAAAATCCGACCAGGAAGCCTAACAACTTTGGAGGCCTGAGGCAACACTGTTCTGTTTGGCTTCTGTAAAACCACATTCATTCGAGCATCTTCTGACTGCTTATCTGGTGCAGAGCCATGGCAAACCGGGAGCCAATCACAGGCAGCACAGGGCAAAAAGCAGGGGACGCCCTGCACACAAAGTGCTATAAAACCATTCTACTCTAACACGTTCTTTTTTCAGAAGAAAGATTATTATTTATATGTTCTCTTAATACTGTGTAACTATGAAAGGAAGTCATAAAGAAGTGCCTTCTGACATGTGAAGACAGGGCTTACAGAGGCTAATTACAGACTGTGAAGTGAGGCTTGCTGTTAGCGACTAGGGATAGTCTGCTATTTACAGCTTAAAGGGGTGTAGGTCCATGTTCTGAAGCTTCATTGTAGTGTGATAACAGAGCAAAGAAATCCCCCCTTTTCGTTAGTGAGCTAACTAGCGTAACTTTGGTTTCGTGCTTGTTGCAGTGTGTATGCACCGTATATAATATAAGGGTATTTTTAGAATATGAAAACAATCCATGAAGTTGTGGCTGTTTTAATATAGAAGGGTAGGTGGAAATAGGCATGCGTCAAAACGATATACGGGGCCTGGAGCCAAATGCTAACACTTTGTAATGTTTATGATTTGTAAATTCAACCGCATTCTGACATTATGACATTTCTGCCATAAATCTGACAGAAGCCTGCTTTGGTAATTGGTGCAAATGCACTCTCACCTAGCGCCTGCCTCACACCTAATATAACATTTTACAAAACATCCTCAGAGTTGTTAGTCCAATTACCCAGTAGAGGTAATCGACTATGGCAGCCCGTAGAGCTCAAATTATATTCATTTGTTTAACCTCATAATAATGCACTTTCCCTCTGTAATCTGATTAAGTCTATGTATAGAATTATTTCATTGAAGAACCGGATATTGCACATACTGTCCAAGGTTTTCGTTTAGCCTGAAACAGGTGCAGTAGTCTGCACTTAATGCTGAAGGACAGCCTGTAAATGATCTCAATTCCATTTGAGCTATAGCAGTGCCCCAGCTATTCTATAAAGGGCAAATAATCAAATGGCTTGGTAAACCATAAGTGTGGTCAAGCTGAAGGAAATGGAATAAAAATCTAATAGAGTAAGTCTCTATATCAATATGGTAATTGAATCGAACCTCCATTTTTCATCCACCTTCCAGTTGCTTATTTAGGTGGTCTGGAGCCTATCCCTAGCAACACAGGGCACAAGGCAGGGGCAGACCTAGGACTGGGTGCCAATACACTGCAGCGATGTACACCCACACAATATGAGCAATATTATAACATATAATATAATATAAACGCTACGTCTTTATACTGGGGGAGGGAACTCACGTTAAATGGGGGGAACATACAAACTCCGCATACACGCTGGGATGGAATTCAAACCCACAACCCTGAACTTCTTTAGTTCCTGCAAAAAATATTTGAGCTATGCGAGTGCGCGTTATCAGTGCTAAAGACCGGAGATGTAATTGATAGCGGTATCTTTGGACACATTAATACGGAGATGGATTTAACCACCCCTTTCAAATAAATTGATTCGGTTTGTTCTCACTAACGGCAAGCACATTAAACCAGATTGTTCACAATTTTTTCCCCGTTTGTTGCACGCACATTTGACATTTGATAACAGAACCGTATCAAGCTGCGATTTATAACCCTTATTATTAAGTCCAGTAGATACAACTTCGTAACGTAAACTGGATAACTCAGGTATACTCTCTTGAGGTAATGACCCGCAAGGTCAAAATATTTCTATTGTTATTATTAGTAGTAGTATGATTATTTATTTAATCATCTTTATTATTATTGTCATTGTTGTTGTTGAAGGATACAGCATTATTCCTCAACAGAACTGAACAAATATAGATGACTCGTTTCTAGACAACTTATGTAACATGTACATTACCTCGAGAATCCACGAGATGCTTGATTAACTGGTTCTTTTGATTTCTAATAGGATTCACAGTGAGTTTGAACAATGTGGGCAATAATTAAAAACAATCCAGTGCTTGATGACTCAAAAGAGAGCTCGATGTTTGTCAATTGCAATGGCTCTGCTGAAATTGTTAGTGCCACGCCCATGTGGCAGGGCATGGGTTCCCGGTGCCACCAAAACATATTGGCACACATCCGCTCACCTAAATATACGCAGTGTTGTCATTGTCAGATGGACCATTAAAAGCCAATGCGAACTTTCCAGAAGTCTTTAAAAGGAAAAAAAGATCGCGACGACCACCCCCGACTATTCATAACGTCATTTTCATCAGGCAAACATTGGTTCCCCTTTCCTTGAAGTGGGTCTTCTGCCATATGTGTAATTATGATTCACCCGTGAGAAAGAGATGCATTTTGTCTGCGTTTACAATCGACGAATAATTTAGTATGAACATTTAGTGTGAGCAATGTAATTAAAACTTACGCTCAGGTATACGTTTCACAAATTCACCCCCTATTTTTGTCTACACTGACAAGGTAACGCGTGTGTCGGGAAGGTTCGTGGCCCTTTAAGAAACTCCATGTTTTCCTAGCATGTGATGCGACAACACAGAGAGGATGATGCTGTTATGTAAAAAAGCAGCGTGAAAAGAAAGTGCTTGTACTTTAGTGTGGTTCACTCCTAACTACGCGGCATATATATATATTTTTTCGATCTTCCCCTATAGATCCCAAGGCGTTAGGATCTGTAAGGGACGTGGCGATCTGGAATAGATCATTTTTTTCAGAGGACTGATATTGCAGTTACGCACATGCTACTATATATGTGATAGAAAATATCTAATGCATGCGGTACCTGCTGCAATGTAACTAACTGTCCGGTCGTCGGTGCGGTGAGTAGCCAGCAACTGGCTTGCCTATGGATTGAATTCACTTTTACATAATTAGTGAATTACACCTCTGCGAGGATCGCTCATTCCTAATTTTTTCTCCTAATTTTGGGAATATTTTCACTTGGCGTAACGGAGAGACAGAGGAGCGGTGCGATCGCCGACAATATCGCACGATTCGGCAGAGGAGAACAACAGGAGCAGACTTGTCTGGTTTCATAAACTGGCCTTGGCTACTGTGAACCATAGATCACTGAACGGGAAGTGATCGTTGTTATCACTGAGCTCCGATCAGGGTGAGTCCACTCGTTTGTGGTGCTAGTTACTGTGTTCGAACTTTTTAAATGCGTTTTGGTGTCTTTGCATTGTCTTTGGTGATCCATGTCCCTGCGATGTTTTCCACGCTTCTCGGAGCGACGTACTTGTGATCAGAGCAACTAATTTGACAAGATGTGCGAAGGAGTGGTTTGTGTGTGAGAGCTGTCTAAGTAGATGGTTTCTGGGAGGTAGATGTTTTCTTTTTTGGGTCGTGTAATTTACTGTGTTCCAGTGTTGTGGAAAATGCTAGGTATGAAAATGCTATACGTATGCATAGATCTTTGGTTGGAAATATTTCAAGTTTATTTGGTTGTCGTGTTATAATGTCACATTCGGGGTGGGAATAATAAATATGAGAAATGTTGTAAAGACGTTGCTAGGACTTGGTCATTGAAACACTGTGTGGTGGGTAGGTGGTAGATTTTAACCATAAATAACAGCCTTTGGTGTGTTTTTGTGTTGGATTACATTATTTTGCCTAACCGTTGACGTGCGAAGGGAAGTGGGGTGCAGAAATGTATGCGTGATCACACCAAGAACGGGCAGGTCTGAATGGCAGCGATCGGCGGATTTCTTTCGATCCAGAAGATCTGATTAGTGTTTAAAAATGAACTAATGTGTTTTTATATATCTGATGTTATTGATGCGGCGTTTTTTATAGAACATACATCCGTTTTCGCGCGTGTCTAAAATTAAACCCGGGGAAAATAGTTGCATGATATTAAACGTAGGTGTCATTCCGTGGAAATTTAATGTATGAATCACGGAACCTGTTTTTGTGCAGTCGCTTGAGTCTTGCAACTTTCAGGTATTTTTAAGTTTTTTGTGCGAAGGAAAACTGGAAAACATTGATAGAAGAAGGAGTGGATTTATAAAGACATTTGAACGAATGCAGTGTCCTTTTTCAGCGGTGGCTAATGGCTTGTGGACAGATTGGGTAAACACAAACATTACCGAACATTTTAATTTTAAATATCCCAAGTTTGTACCAGCCGTTCTAAATATCCGATTATTAACAAACCAGAAAATGTTAATGTTAGGCTTGTAGGTATGGTGCTTAGTGACCGCGAACGTATTCAGCAAGTTATTTTTTTCCTGAAATTTTAGCGTTTACACATTTGAATCAGTTTGATACAGTTTTGTGTTGATGCTCCAGTTATATCCTTGCCGCTCGGTTAAGTACATAAATGCTGTGTGGGGGCTTGAGTGGTTAAAACGGTATCATCCTTGTCCAAGACTCAACGTGTAATAATGGAAACGAAATCCAAGTTTGATCTTCGATTTTTTTGTCCATGCACAAAAGGCATGTAATAAAGGGTTTTTATTTGCTGTGTGCTTTATCATCTGTATGCCTTATGAATATCATGGTATAAGAGAAAGAAATGATTAATAACTTAAGTCAATATAAGTGTTTTGGTTGGATAGCTGTTTCATATTTGGTTTGTATTAAAAATGTTTGTGAACAGAGCTATTTTTGGGACCGTTTTGAGATTGGGTTTCCGCGTGCTTCTCTGCCTTGGTTTTGACAGTGATGAGTGGTGAAGAGAGAATAAGTTTCGTTTGTTAAGGAAACTGATTAGCTGGGAACTCACATGTAAATAATAAGGTTACTAGTTGATCCCTAGGTGTCCTGGTGGTTGAGGGGGTTAAATCTCATGGTATCTATCAGTTCTGTGAGGTCTGCATTTGTCAGTGTCAGTGTACTGAAATGTGTCTGAATATTATGATGAAAGTCTCTTTTGTGCTTTGAGAATAAAAGAGTCCTTTAAGTTTCCGTCTGATTAGCCATCAGTGATGTGATCTTCCTGTACTTTGGTTATTTGTTGTTGGTTGTGCTTTGCTGTGATGTGTCTTTATTGTTTATCACTTGAGTCTCACATCTCTAGGGATGTGGGTATGAATCCTACCCTCATCTCCATGAGGGTAGTTTAAGTCAATTAGTGTCGCATGGTTATAACTACAGTATGTCTGTTGTGTTTGAGTATACACCTTCTGATGGACTGGCATGCCATGCTGGTTGTCCCCAGTGTTATGCGTTGGCTGGGATAAGCTCCAGGGTTTCATAAACAGTTATGGATACATGTAAAGTAATGATACACATGATACAACCAGCCCATCTGTATAATGCTAAAGATGCGATTTAAGTAATATCTGCTTCTGCTCCTGTCTCTGCTGGTTTTGACTCCTTTTGGCCTCTTAACAATCTACACATGTTGCACTAATTAAGAAACGTTGTGCTCCATGTTTCATGTACTAACTGCTCAAAGCCATAAGCCCTCTAGGTCAAGTTAAGTTCCCTCTTTTTGGGGAATAACAAGAGAAAAAAATGCATCTCCTCTGATCTTTCTTCTTTTTGGAACCTAGTGCTGATTATTAAACTAGCATAGATTACATTTAAAACTTCAGAGTCTATGAAGTAATTAAACTGCGAAGTAATGAATTCGCAGTTACATTTGACGGTCTTTCTTTTCAAGAGGCAGAAATGAAGGGATATTGTTTCTGTGTTAAGTACAATTACACCTTCAAAAATCCCACTGAAGTACTTTTTCGTGCTGTGCATTAGGCAGAAATCAGCTGACAGCTCAGTAGTGCTTAGCTGGTTAAACGATGCCAACATTTAAGTTAAGACACTAGTTTTAGTAATTATATGGAGCACAAATGTCAAAACCATGTCCCAAATGAACGGGTGAATATAGTTTGATAACCATTAAAACTCAGATTTGCTTCTTTGGGTTGTTTTTTACTAGTTAACTAGTGGATTTGCTGTTTATATATATATATATATATATATATATATATATATATATATATATATATATATATATATATATATATATCACACACACACACACACACATACATACACAAGTTATCTACAAAAATTTCTGCAGATCCCACTTTTTGTGAGCATAAGGGTAAGGTGTAGGTGCTGTCTTTCCCCTTGATGAAATACTGGTTTTAAAATCCCCAACCACATTTACTGATAAATATTTATCACACTCCCGCCCCCAGATCAAAGGACAGAGAGCAGCTGTATATCTTACACAGGTTTTGCAGTGACTCTGCTGTTGCTCATCAAAGCCCCATCAATCATCCATAACTCTTCCCCTTGTAGAGGACTCTGCTGAGCCTGTAGCCAGTCCCAATAAGCAGAGGGTACAAAGCAAGGGGCCTCCTGGACAGCATCCCAATACCACGACAGTGCTGTACCGTGGGTGGCTCAGAACAGGAAGCTGAACCTATAATCAGAAGGTCACTGGTTCAAATCCCAGGTATTTCAGTTGGGGCCTTATCCCCCAATTCTGCCTGATGCTCCTTTCAGTTGTGTGTTACTTTTAGATAAAAGCATCTGTTAAATAAAGAAAACGTAAATGAAGGAATTGTAAATTCAATGTCTAGTGTACTGCTGACAGTCACCAAAGCTTCCCAGTGGTCTGTAACTTCAGCAGGAATGGCTTCTACATCTTGGCCATGGTCAGAGTGTCGGGGTTGATTTTTGGGGAGACATAGGCACAGTTGTTGTGATGTCATAGGCCTTGTGACTACGTCAAGCTTTGTTTAAGATGTCTAATCTGACGCACGTGCTGAATAAAATATCTTTCAAAACCTCAAAACTCACTAAATAGGATTAATTTGGGTAATTCGTCTGCTGTCTACCTCCTTTCCCATGCAGATTGCCACCATCTGTATGTAGGTTATGACTTTCAGATGGTGGGGCGGTGCTCCGGGGGGGTGGCTGTAAATGGTCTTCATTGGGTCTCATTTGAGTGAAAATGGGGTGATTGTGTTACATCTGTGATTGAGTACACGGGGCTGCCCGATTAGGTAACACACCAGGTGTTGCTCTGAGATCCCCCCTGCTCTCCCCCCCCCCCCCCCCCCGATCGCTTCTTGCTAAATGCCCCCCCCCCCCCACCCAGGGGAGAAGGGTATTGTGGGTATATCCCTCAGCGGTAAGTGGCTCTCATTCCCAAGGTGCTCCCCCTTCACCTGCAGTCACCTTCAGATTGCTGTAGCGGCGAGCGAGGCTGAATTAATGATGCCCCCCCCCCCGCGCTTCTCATTGATGCTGCCACTTGTTTCTCAAAGTGTTTCCTAACAATGAACGCTAATCAAATGTCAGAAAATCACGCTGGCTAATTAAGGGGGGGGGGGGGGTGCTCACGGCCTTCTTGACTCTGAGACGTGGGCTTCCCCGTGTGTGATCGTAACCCCTCCACCCCCAACCGGGGGGGGGGGGGTTGGTAGGCGGGTGACACAAGGAGGTCACTGCTGCTGTGCTTCAGTCACTCGCTGTGTCACTGGGATTAATATGATAAAAACGTTGTGGTGGAGCTGCGTCGCTGGGCTGGTTTCCCCTCTGCATGCCTCTCGTCTGAGCATGAAAGCCTCTGTTCGCGCTAAATTAGCTGCCAAGTGGCAACTTTTCCCAAATCTTTTGTTTTTGTTTCCCCCTCTTTGAGATTTATGGCACCCTTGACACGGTGAGACAGGCCCGTGGAGGCACAGATGAATAATGCATCACTCCCACCCCCCACCCCCGTTCCTGCCAGCTACGCAAACTGGAGATGACTGGCAGGGGATGGGCTGGGCTCGGCGAAATCAGGCAGGTGGTCGTTACGGTGTGGCACCGTGACGTTGTTCGGGTCGCGCGAATGAGCCGCTCCCTGGGAATACATTAGGGGGGGGGGGGCGTGTGATTTTTATCCCAAACTGATTTATGCCAAATTTACACACAAAAAGGGGCCTTTCTATCAGGTGTATTTATGTAGGGTTGGCTGACATCCACTGGTAATTTTACTGTGTGTGTGTGTGTGTGTCCTGTGATTGTGTCTCCCGTTCTGGTTAAGATCCAAAAGTGCTCTTTTAACTTCTTCTTTTGCCTGTTGTGTGTGTGTGTGTGTGTGTGTGTGTGTGTATATATATATATTCACATTTCTGTCCCTAATCCCCATGTTCCCCTGCATGTCTGAGCCACCAGTGTTGGTGGCATAAGGGACCATAGAGGGACCTTTCAAAAGCCCCCCCCCCCCCCCCCGCCCACATGACCAGGTCCTGTCTGAGGGCTGCGTGAGCTTTGAGCTCTGATTACGCAACAGCCTCCACAGCTTTGATGGAGGCAGAGAGCCCAGGTAAGGGCCGCCCTAATTGGTGACACTGCGCCCCCCCCCCCCATCACTTCAAACACAGGCAGGTCCCAAGTAGAGCTCCGGTTTGCCTGACGGTGCCAGTGACCGCGAGTCGCGCCAGCTTGGGGTGGGGGGGTGAGAGACGTGATAACAAGGGGAATGGTAGGAGGGGGGGCCCAGCTTGTGGGATGCCCCCAACGCCTTTTTCATTGTAATTAAGCTGCTGTCTCGTCGAGCCCACCCCCCACCCCCGCACAGGGCGACCTGTCAGCCGCTGGGTGTTCTGTGGCTCTAACGATAAATTTGGAGGCTGACTGGGGCTTTTTTGACCTTGCCGTCTCCACGGGAACGCTTCCGCGGATGTAGGCCACATCGAGTCAGTAAAGGGAGCGTCTTCCCTCACCTCGCGCTGAGCCCCCCCTCGTAAAGCATCACTTCCTGTTAACTGGCGTCCCTCATTTCTTGGGACGCCTTTACTTTATGGGTGTCCGTAACATCATTTTACAGGGGATTCATTATGGAATATGAGGCCTCACTTGGTTTATTTTGTCAGATTTATCTGCAGCTTATTTGGTACGGTCTATAAAGCCTCCGCGTTATATATTACCCAGGTGGCTTGTAGTCGCTTTTCCAGGACAGACTTGTGTTTCGCCATTTCGCCTATTCTGGGGGCGTAGGGAGCACAGGACCGGGGACACCCTGGAGGGAATGCCGCTGCTTCACAGAGGCCCATGCTCACATAGGCAAACTGACAGTCTGGCTGATTCAGAAATGGCTTTGAATGACAGGCGGGACCCCGAAGACCCCAACGACACGGCAGAGCAGAGCACGCAAAATCCGTGCATTTTGCTGTGTAACTGTTCGAACACGTGGCTGGTCCTTCAAGATAGCTGAGGTTCTCGCAGATCCTGCCCTCTGCTTTCTCACCCTTCCTAGTGTCTCATTGTGCCTGCCAAGCTTGTCAGTTCGCAGACCTTAAACTGTGATCAAAAACTACTTCTTTGCAAAAAAACAAAAGGAAAGACTGCCTTCACTTGCTCTTGCACCTGTGGACCCAATGCTATAATGATATTAAATGTTGAAAGTCATGATTTTTCATTGGTAGTAAATAAGGCTACGTTCACACTGCCAGCCACATCGTTCAGTTCCGGATTTGTCTTTCTTGACGGTTCACATTCATAACTACAAGTGACCTGTATCTGAATGTAATGTGAACGCATTGGTCCTCCGAAACGTCACGAATGCGCACTTTGATACGTTTTTATATGGGTTAACTGCATCACCAACAACAAAAAACGTCATATCAGTGGGACGACTCATGGCATTAAAAATGGAGGTGTTAGTAGCTCACGCATGTATCACACTTTGCTCTGGAGGACGACAAACAGTGAACAGTGAAGGAGAAAAAAAGTCAGGCGTCTAGCTTTTTCTGCTTTCGCAGAAATTGCTGGAACTGCTGCACCAAGAGATGTGTGGGTACGAGCCTGCCGGTGCAGGCTGATGATGTCAGCACATACGTATAAGCAAAAAGCCACATGAATTCCGATCTGAGCGTTCACATTCAGGTCGCATGGCCGCGAATCGGATTCGTATCCGATTTAGTACCACATATGAAAGTGACACAAATCTGATTTGAAAAGATCAGATTTGCGTGTCCACACAGCCCTGAAAAGATCAGATCTGTGTCACATTAAGGCAGAAAATCCGATTTGAGTCACTTCAGCATGGCAGTGTGAACGTAGCCTAAGTTTCAGGTTGCTTTTTTAGTGCTAATTGACCAATAGCTTTCTAATTATTATAGTACTGTATAAATGAAACATCTACACATGCTGCTGAATGGAGTTGCTCATTATTGGAGCATATTAGGTCTCTTTTTAAAGCTATAGTGCTGTAGGCATGTTGTGTCAAGTATTTGCTTACAGTATGTCCGTCCTTGTTATCAGACAGGGCTAACGGCACTCGCGTGATTCCTGGGGGCATTCGCTGTCACACCCTCCGCTGCCTCAACAAAACCCACACGCGTGTCCATGATTCCTTAGAAACCAGATGGTAGATCGCTCCCCTCGCGGGGTAATGGGCCGGCCCCGCCCGAAGCTGACACCCTCTGTGGACTGTGCTGCACGCCGGGGGTTAAGCGCGTCACTCCACGCCGGCTTCGCCTTGCGGCCGTCGGTTCAGCTGTAAGTCTCTAGAGAGTGAGGTCCTTGAACTCTGGGATTTCATTTCCCATGATCACCCGAGTGAGTTCCCCATCCCCGGCCTGTCGATGCCTCCAGCCTGATCCCTGCCACCATCTCCTGGTTCCAACCTGAATCTTCCTTCCATGAGTTCTGGGTGTTACAGAAAGGTGAAGAGCAATCTTGATTACTCAGAGCTGTGTGACATTGCCTAAGGGGCTCCCAGTGCTAGCAGATGAGATTCTCCCATAAGGAACTGATGATTTGCCAAATTAACTCCATTCGCTATGACTGAGGTGTCATTTTTCTTCTTCTCGGTCTCCTTCACATCGCCCTAAACACAGCTCCTTTGGAAGGAAATTGCTCAGGATTTTAATTAATTCTGAAGAAATATGTTCACTGCTTAATTCAAAAAGACATCAATTTCTGCTCAGCCTAAGTCATGTTATGCTTTTGTTTTTGTTTTTCTTTATCTTTAAGTTGTTTTCATGTGTATTGACACAATATTTGGTGAAACCAGTGTAATTAGTAGAATTGTCTCACATGGCATCAGCTGATAGGAATCTAAAAGAGGCTGGATCACAAAGATTATAATTACTCTTAAGTAGATCTTCTAATGATGTACTTACTCAAAGGGTAATGTGGAGAGGGGGTGGCTCTTTGGATTGTAACTTCAGTGCAGAAGTGTAAATTCCTTTATCCTCCATTTGTTTTAGGTACATAGCTCCCCTTGCATACACCATTGAAGTCATCTAGTTCAGTGATTCTCGACCTTTTTTGCAGCATGACCCAATTTTTACCATGCCAGCTCAGTCGTGACCCTGTATCAATTATAGTTTAAATTAACGGCATGATCAAGCACACAGCGCACTCTGCTATTTACGTCAATCAGTGCTTATCGCACAAATCTGTTTGGATGTGCAATGAATTTTAAATGAAGCATCTGTGGTTTGGCTTCTTGGATTGGTTGAGCGTCCACTAGTTTTGCATTAAGCAGTTGCAGATCCAAGACCTGTTTTATATAGGTTAATTCTAGTGTTGGGGCTGGGAAATCTGATCATGGATCAGCATAGGAGCGCACTGATTCTTAAATGCGTATATTTCCAACTCTGCCTCACAACCCTTTTCCACCTTTTGGGTCATGACTCATGGGTTGAGAACTGCTGGTCTGGTTTATACCATCCAGTTTTCAGAGTCACTTATCCGCCGCTGGGATCTAGCGAGTCTGTCCCAGGAAACACAAAGACACCAAGCTCCATTTTACAGAAACCACATGTCTTTGGATGCGGGAGGCAATCTGGGAGATATTCAGAGCACTGACATGCAAACTAAATCGGAAAGGGAAGAATTGAACCAACAACCCCAGGGCTTCGAGACCACAGTGCTGCCTGATGTACCACTGCGCTGCCCTATTCTCCTTAATAAACTGGAACCATAAAATCAGCATCTAATCCCACTACCATGAGCGTGTAATATTTCATCACTTTCAAGAGGTGCTTGACATTGCATTTGTGCAAATAGTCTTAAGTAACAAGCTTATCAGTTTAACTCAAAGGCCATGATAATCACTGGGGGTTCAAGTCACATGTCACCTTTTCTCGGTAGAAAGGAATGTAGAAATTTGAAGGAAATGTACCATAGAACTGCTTTTTTTTGTCATAAAAATCATTATTCTGGTGGAAATTAATCTGTAACCTTCTACCTTTTTAAATTCATTTACAGATTTTACTAGGTATTCTCCAGCTGTGAGTGTCACCTGACTGTTAGAGATTAGACTGATTATAAAGACATGGACTCACATACTTAGGTTAGACTCCCAAGACTGACCCGGCTATTATACCCTTGAGCAAGGCTGCTTGACCTGCCTCCCTCCCCTGGGACTCCGCAGCTGTACGGGTGGGTGGGAGTTTTAAGCGGCTTTGTGTGAAGAAGGCCGCCGAGGAGCATCACGCGCTGCCTCGTCTGCCTGTACCCTCCCTCTCCTTTCCTGGCAGCCGCATGGGACCGTCTGTCAGGATTCTGTCTGCTGCGTGTTAAACTGGCAGCGACTCTGACGTTCACTGGTACAGTTGTTCTGCGATGTTCGCTGGAGGCTGGTGACTCTTTCTTTCTTTTTTTCTTCCCCCCTCCCCTCTCAGCAATGACAGACAGAGGTCAGCTTTCTGACTGCCCTCCTCCACCCTGGAACACTTGCATAAATGTGTCTGGCCTAAAGGTGCAAAGTCCCTGACGACATTTGTGTATATAGGCCTCGGGAGTCATATATTTGTTATTAAATACATTATCTAGGTATATAAATTTGTAAAGGGAAGGTCGTTTTAAGCACTTTTCATTTATAACGTTGGTGTCCTTTTGAAAATGCCAGGTTGTGTAGCAAAAGCAAGCTGAGGTTACATCTAGTGTCTGTTTACATTTCATCATACAATGCTATTCATAAATTCAATTCACTTTATGAATGAACGCCACTTGAAGTCCCTGTGAAATCGTGGGAATTTTACATTTATTTAGTATATGCTTTTGTCCAAAGCAATTTCCGAGCAGGATAAGAGATCAGGGTCGGTCGGTGTCCCTGGGGAAGCTGTGCCTAAGGGCCTTGCTAAAGGGTCCAACTGATATGATAGCTCCGCTGACTATGGGATTTGACCCCATAACCTTTGTGACAAGGCCACAGATCTCTGACCCGCAGAGCTGCACCAGCTGGGTCCTCGTGGTGTGTAGTGTGGGGTTCGAGACTTAACTCACCAGCTAATGAACATTTATTGAGTCGCTTGCAGAGTGAGAGTCCCCACTTTTCGCATGGAGCCGACACGGGGTTGTATGGCCACAGGAGACCTTGTGTAAAGAAATAATGTCAAAGAGAATTGTGGTCCTGCTCATTGATAATTAGTGTTAGTTGCACATTATATGGGTTTTGGATTTGCAAATTATCACAGCACGCAGTAAGTAATCTGGTTCTTGGATCTCAATTAACCAGTGTACTGTGGCATCTGCTGTGGAACAGCTCGTATTAGTGTGGCCATGGTCAAATTGATGAACGATAAGCAGCTATTTGTGCGGATTCTCAAATAAGGTCTTTAAGAGAAATGTGACTTATTATTAGCTGATGTTTTACAAAATGCTTTCTGTTATTTTGCCAGGCCTTTAGCTGTTGGTTGCATAGATACTGGGTAGCTAATTTTGTGCGTAAGTCATGCATTATTAAAGGATTGTATACGGGTATCGCATACAGGTCTGCTGCGTTCTGTAAGCCGAAGGGTCAATATCTGTGTCATGCTGTAGCTATGAGACCTACAGCTCAAGCCATCGTCACAAGAATGTTTGGTTAGGTTGGGATGTGATGCCATAAAAGGGAGGGCGTCCATAAAGGGGCTTTCACTCCTGCCCCTGAACAATAGGCCTGCGGAGGAATGTAACCTGTGCTTCAGCTTTGTTATATGCTAATTATCAGTTTGGCTCAATATTACAGTTTCTTGCTCAGAATTTCGTTATAGTCAGTGGCACTGTGCACCCAGGGTCACTTCTATTTATGGTCATGATTCTCGTCAATTTATTGGCCTTTCTATATTTACATCTATCTATTTACCGGGCGCTTTTGTCCAAAATGGTGTACAAGGCAGATAATACATAACAAGCATGAGGACCTATTTACCTGATCTAGATGGAGGGCAATGCATTAACTGAAGAACCTGTCTGCATTTGCAATTAATTCACACTTTTGTTTTGAATGATTTGTTAAGGAACTAACAGTAGTGATGGAATTGTGGAAGCAGAGGAATTGCATGCAACCTTTCTTTCCTTCTTTGATTTTTTTCTATCTGTCTCTTTCTGTCTCTTTCTTTCTCAATCTCTCGTTCTCTTCCTCTCGCTCTCTTTCTCTCTCTCTGTCTCACATCTGATTATTCAAATGGTGGCAGTGAGCCCATATTGGAGATAATTCCATGAGATGGGACGCCTTGGACTGGCACTGTATACCCAGTCACAAGAGGTAGTTTAAAGCCACCAGTTCACCTTTTGGGCTGCAGGAGGAAGCTGGCATGATCATAGGGCAGAGGGAGCCAGAGGAGCGAATTGGACCCACATCCCCGGAGAAGTGTATCAATAGTGCTCCCTGCTAAGGGCTCGTCTGCATCAATACGTTTTCGTTTTTGGATCTTTTTTTCCCCCAGAAACAGAGGAATTTCACTGCTGTCTGACAGCTCATCAGAGACATTTCGGCGTCTCTTTTCCTAGTTTGTTATTCTTCACGGGAATGAAGAATGCTTTGCCTTTGTTTTCATGGAAGTCAGCCACATGTGAATATGGAGGATTTACAGGACTTTTGCTACTAGGCATATGCTGTTTTGCTTACTTGTGTGCAGCTAAGCGTCTGACAGCTGCACAAACTACGTTCTGAACCAGAAAAATACCATTAAACCACACACTTAGGAGGTGTAATCAAGCCACTACATCAGGGCAGAACCTCCTCAGTAAGCCCGAGAACCTTTGGGTTATGAATTGGCAGCATAGACGTCCATTTCTACCGGCTGTGTGCTAAATGTGGTAAATCTTGTACTAAATGTTTCAGAGGCAATTAGAGATTTCTGAGCTGTCAGCGCTTCAAAAGAAAAAATTAAAACCCTTTTAAATTGCTCGTTGAATGTGACTTTAAGATTTTGGTGCTCTAGCTAGTCAGAGGTTAGTCTGCGTTACATTCTCCTGTCGAGACAATTTGGTTCATTGCTCAATTGAAATAAAATAACAGCCCCGTGTGGATAGACGGCCATATGGCAACGATGCGTTGAGCCTCATTTATCGTCGGAGCGGTAATGTAGAATGATCCGATCATCGCCACCATCCATAACGCCCAAATGGCATGTCTGTGTAGCCGTTGTGCGTAGCTTAGCGAGCGTCTCTGCTCCACCGGCGCTGCTCGCTAGCAAATGGTCCCTCGGAGGGGAATCCCAGTAGCGTGAGTCGAGATGTGGCCTCTCTGGGTAAGCGGGTACCAGCTGTGAGATGCTAGAGCGGTCAGGCTGTAAGCGCAGCTCGCCAAAGCCTGTTTACGCTCCTGACTCTGATAATCAGTACCGGTATGTAATGCCATTGTAACTCTCATATGCCTTTTAATAAGGGGTAATACAGCGTAATTGGATATAAACATGGCTGTGAGGCTCTTTTCAATGATCTTCACCGTGTCATTCATTAGGCTGATCGTAGGCGATCAAGTTGCACCGAAGAGTTGCCAATGGCCACAGGTATTCCTGTGTAAGGCTTTCAGCACCGTAGAATACATGAATTCCTGGCAAGGTCGTGTTCACTTTGGCTGTGCTCTGCTCTCTAGTAGAAAGTTCTTTGTTTTCAGAGATTCCTTTTTTGCCAGAGTGTGTAGTCAATTTGTTATTATTGTTATTGTCGTAATTACTTATGTAAGGTTAAAAGCCAGTGGTGTCATCACAGAATATAACGGCCTGATAATATTGTTTTTGGGTTCAATGTGTATATATTCATAAAATGCATAATATAATGCACTCATTGATAGATCCTGGCTGGAATCTAGCAGCTGCCTTGGCAAGGAAACGAAGTCTAGATGAACTTGATGTAGTGGAAGGGAGTCTTTAAATCAATGAGATTCTTGCTGAAAAGGACTGTAGCAAGTGGATATTAAGCTTTATTCAAAGCCGGCGTTCATCTGTGGAGTCTAAATTAGGTATTGAATCTCCAATTTTAAATGTAAATTAAGTCAAGGTATTTATTTTCTGGCCTTTGCTTGTGAGGATTGGTGGCCATTCATAAATATTGCTGCACTATGTACAGGATAACTTATGCACATATTCTACCTGGCTTTATTATTAATAAGTCATAAAATAATGTATTAATACTATTTTGGTGCTGCCAACAAATGATAATCTATTCACAGTGGTGGTATTTTGCTAGCTTTGAAAGTGGATAGATGTTTAAACTGTATCTCTTACTTTACTGTAAGTAATTATAGATGTTAATTATGAAGAAAAGTATTTAATGCATATTTCTGCAGCTGTGATCCCCATCTGCCAAACCATGGCAAACCTGAGTCGGTTGATCTCTTCAGTTATGAGTGGCAAAGTGGAAGAAGTCTTGGATTTCTTAAGTTAATCTCCAGTCCTCCATCCATCTTCCAGCTTCTTATCCTGGTCAGGCTTCCAGGGTCCATGGAATCTGTTCCAGGAAACAAAGGGTACAAGACGACAGTACTACCTGCACCCTGCATGGAATGCCAGTCCATCACGGGGTCATACACTATGGGCAATTTGGAGACACCAGTTACCCTGAAGGCTAATTTGTATTTCTAAGTGTGCAGCTTCTGGTCCACTTGGTAGCGTCGCTCATCCTCCTACGCAGATGTTTTGTTGTTCTCTGTTTCCAGCTGGGGGGATTTTAGTGTGGAACAAGTTGTGTTTAGCTCGTTGCTAGCCTGCTGTTTTTTGCCATGGCTGCAGCCGTTCACCCTGTTAAACCCAGTTGCAGCCATTCACACCAGGGGTGCACGAAAATGGAAAATTTCAGGTATCGCGGTGTTTTTTTTTTTTTTTTTGATAAATATGCTTATATTCATAAAGCAAAAAGGGAGTTTAGAATAAATTTCTCACAAACCCGTCTATGAGTTACAGCAAGGATGAAAATGATTATGATTGATTTGGAGAGCACATACTCTCCAAAAACAGTGGTGGTAAACTTTATAGTGATTTTTAAAGGTATATTAGATAATCTTGAAAGGGAACAATAATTAAAATTGCAGAGCTTGATAAGTTTTGTTTCCTATGACAGAGAAAAAATGTTTTAGCGAAACTTAAACCACCCGTGCTCTGCCATCTAGCGTTTTGGCGGTGTAACTGCAGAGCAACCCACACCAGTGGGACACACCAGTGCTCAAGTGTACATGCTCACAACGGAGTAGGTGTACAGCATGAGCCCTGCGGAGGCTTGGCACTGAAATGTAAGTCAGTCTTTAGGGTATGTGATGTCTCTAAGTTACCCATAGTGTATAACTCTGTCATGGACTGGCATCCTTACAGGGTTGCAGGTAGTACTCTTGTCTCACCCTGTGCTGCATGGAATAGATTCCATGAACCCCGAATATCTGACCAGGTTAGAAGATGGGCCTGAATTGCAGTCACATCTTGCCAAATAGTCTGCAGTGCATGTCGTTCTTTGGCTTGTAGAGTCACCAAAATCAAAACATTTTTAAACCATAGTGGTCAGCAGATATGGTGACATTACTTTTTTTTGCGTGTGTATTTTTTTTTTGTCTTACTGAGGTGTCTAACGTTTCATTGTTATCTGTGTTTAAGGAGATGTGATGCGTGTTTTGAAAGATATGCTTTCAACTTGTGTGATTCGCTTGAGGCAGGCTGGTGATGATCAGCTAGCTTTTGTTGCTTTGAGGGGGTGTGTAACAGGCTGGGGGGGGTATGTGGAAACTGCCAGCTGTGATGTTATGTCATTATTTTGATAGCTGCAGGCGAAGGCTTCAGGCTGCGCCGAGCGGAGGGGGCTCTCGCGTACCGGGCACGCCGGGCCTGACGTCGCTGGATGAGCTTCGCTGCCGTGTCCAAAGGTCAGCGTGTAATTATCTAAAGACCCCGCATCCTGTTTGTCCTTTATTTTTTACATCCATCGGCCGCTTAGGGGCTGCCTGCAGGCTCTCCTGGCTGTGAGCAGGAGGCTGCAGGGCCAACCTGCGGGTCCCGCTTGGGATTTGCCGCCAACGCTCTCACTACCCTCTACCGCATTTCGGGTGCATTTAATGGGACGGGGGTTTGGCTGATGATAAATTCATAGTGGGTCATCAGGTTAAATAGTTTGATGCCAATGGAGGAGACATAGCAGCAGCATGACTGAGCCTGAAATGATCACATTCATTTTTCCCTACGAGTCTGTGTGTTTCTTCCTGTTTTGCCCTGAGCTTATCCAAGCTCCATTTGTGAAGAACACTCCTCATGACCGCATCTCCCCTTTTCCCAGAGTTTGCTTTGGGATTTCTGTTGATATTATAAATATTTATGATGAGATCGAAGCCATCATATGTAAAGGGTACTGGTTAAAAAAATGCTATATCCTAGCTATATGCTTAAATTTTCTGTATTCCAGAAGCGAAAGGATTTTCTGGAGTAAGTAACAGGTTTATTTTTTGCAGGTTATAACGCATTGAATCTACACGGTAGTCTTTTCTTTTTTAAAGGTGTAAGTTTTATGTGAACAGTTTGACGGGTTCCATTCCCCAGGTCTTTATTCCGAAGGCGTTTCCTAACGACTTGCCGAGTTTAATAAACTGTCAAAAAAGTGCGGGACTTTCCGTGCCATTAATTAGAGCACGACATCAAACTGATAAACTGGTAGTCTGATTTGTATGAATAAAATGGTGAATACAGAAAAAAAATGTATTACATTTCATTAATGCCCTTGATTGCGGAGTAAAACGAATCTTTTTTTGAGCTGCTTATGGATAAAATGAATGACAAATCACCTTATTTCTCCTTCCTTAATATATTATTTGTTTGGAATGGATTAAAATGATGCATTTGGCTATTAGAAGCGCTTGTGTCGGGTTTTTCCCGGCGCTGTCGTTTCCGTCACGCGGTCGCTGCAGTGGCGGCTCTCTCCCGCCGCCGCGTGCGCTGGGGGTGGCCGAGCCGCTCCTTCTCACACTGCAGCCGCCAGGTTTCCTCCCGCCTGGGAGGGATTCAGATGAGCCTGATAAAACGTAAGTGGGTTTTGCGGACACGAAAGAGGTTGGCGGAGGTTGGGGAGAAGAGGGGGTGGGTTCCTACGGCTTCGCGGGGTCCGCGGCTATGCCGCACTGAAAGCCCGTCTTAATATCGCTGGGAGTTACGTGGTGGCGTCGCTTATTAAACAAGCTGTGAACGTTTAGGTTCACGCTACTTTCGCCTCATCGGAAAGATTAACTCTAGAATAATTGCAGTACCGGTAATATATTCGGAAACTGGATTTTTCAGAGTAACAGCTTTTAGATGTGAATTGGTTCTGCGCCGTCGAGAGCCCTTCTGGGGGCGACTCGGCAGGCGTCCAGGAACCACAAAATAATACCGCCGATTGATTAGCTGAATGTTTTGTCGGCGTATAAGATTTTATTTTATTTATTTTTTTGAGGCCATGTGGGAGGCATTCGCACCGCGACTCGCGTTTTTGAGCTGCTCCTCTGTGGCGTGGGCAGGCCGCTGTGGTTCTGCAGGGTCGGAGGAGGAGAGGGGGCCGGCGAGGGCAGAAAGGGACCGAGGGACGGCGCCGAGGAGGGCCGCACCTATCGGGCCGCCGCTGTTTGTTTTCTCGCGGTGACCATGCAAATGGGGGGAGAGGTCGGGTCAGAGAGGCCCATTGTTTGCGCCTGCCCCCCCCCATCCCGGAGTGCAGGGTTTGCAAATAAGCAGCTGTCTATTGGCGGCGGCGCCCGCTCAGCGCTGGGAGACAGAAACTGCATCCCAATGACCGCGTACGTGGAAGATTGTATATAATTAGGCTCATTCAGAATCCTTTAAGCGGCGTTTGGCCTGCTGGGCCAGAGAAGGAGGTATTGTGTGTGTGAGGACAAGGATGTGTGTGTGTGTGTGTGTGTGTGTGTGTGTGTGTGTGTGTGTGTGTGTATGTGTGTGTGTGTGTGTGTGTGTGTGGGGTGGGGTGGGGGGGGTTTGTCCAGCAGATCATTAAAAAACCACCTAGCGGATGCAGAAGGGCGCACCTTGTCTCTCCATTGCTGACATGTTAGTACATTAATGCGGACTCCTTGTTCTCTACCTGATTTATAAAGAACAAAGGCATAACGAAACATTAGAATGATGAAATGGCTGAACTTACCTGCTTGTTCCATTATGGTTTCTGTCCTATTGTAACCTACTACTACTACAATAATAATAACAACAACAACAACAATAATAATAATAATAATATATTATTTATTGCTCTGGGTGGTGAATGGGGTGTTGAAAATATTTAATAATGAAAATTGTTCGTAGTTAAAAAGATCGTTAAAGACATTATATAAGGTGTGTCAAACTCCAGTCCTGGGGGACCAGAACCCTGCACATTTTTGGGTTTCTCCTCATTTAACTGCTTGTGCTAATTACCACACAGCTCTTGATGTGAATCATTTGTGGTAGAAGAGGGAAAGAGCTAAGCTACACAGGGCTCCGGCCCTCTAGGACTGGAGTTTGACACCGCTGCATTAAATGAATAATCAAAGGAAATGTTTCTATAGGAACCTAACCAACTGACTGTCTTTGCTTTCTTTCAGAAAAGTGTGTTGGTTATAGTGTGAGATTAATGTGAGAAGTAATTTAAAGGATGTCAGATTTAGTGTTTTGGCTTTTTTCAACTCTTAATTAAATGTCAGCCTTTGTAAAATGTGAACTTTAGTGCATGAAATTCCGGTCTAAAGTACAAAATGTAACTTTACATTTTTTTTCTGTTTTTTTGTTCTGTTTATTCAGGTCTTTAAATATCCATATATTCAAATAAAGAAATTCAAGTTTTTCCTTTTAGATCTGTATGAACAAATTGTATCAAACGTCATTACAGACTTTGTCTTACTAAATGTTGGATCACACTGTATACCTGAGAACCACTGTCTGATGGATGAGCACTCAAATTCTTAAATGTGACAGCCTGCTCCCAATAGGGTTAAACACCCATTGGCAGATAGTAACATTTTGCAGTCTCATCCTATCAGGTGTGGAAAGTTCATGTTCAGAAAGTACAAATCCAGACCAAGATTTTGTTTCAACCAATCAGTTGAGTATAAAGAGTCACATTCACAGAATTCTCATCTGGTTGGTTAAAACAAAATCTTGGTCTGGATTTGTACTTTCTGAACATGAACTTTCTATCTTTGCTGCCTGTCATATTTCCCCAGTGTTCCTTGTGTGTTTTATGAGGTTATTCCACTTGGCTTTTTTTGCTTTTTACCCCAAAAGTTGTTCCATCACCCTTGCTTGTGATGAGAGGGTAGGACATCAGACATAAGGCAATTCGGATAGTGGTGAGCTTTCGGTCACTGTTACTTCCAAATTATGGGGTGAGGATAAAAGGTTTACATGAAGATAATGTTATGCTATCAGTTCTCAAGTCCCTCAGTCATTCAGAGATTTCTGATTACCAATGTATAGAGAGTTATTCATGAACTTAGAATGAACTTTATTGATCCCAGAGGGAAATTCATCTGCATACATCAACATGCATGTAGAGCAGAGGCGAACATACAATTAGTGCAACACATACAATGTGCAAAGACAGTACAGGTAGTGCAAACAAATAAAAAGGTACCATAACAGAATCCTGAACAAAAGAAAATTATGTAATATGAATGAAATAAACAGTTAAAAGTAATAATATTAAACTAATAAATAAATTAGCGGAGTTAATGTGCACTTAAAGAAAACATAAGGATATTCGGACTTTACTATTGCGAGATGATCTGCTTCTTGAGGTGCAAACCAATATCCAGCCTCTGCATAGAGGTTTCTCACACTAGTTTAAGGTTGTTCAGAAAGTAGCAGCTCTGGTATGCAAACATCCATCTATTTTCCAGCTGCTTATCCAAAGCAGGATCACAGGGAAGCCACATCACAGAGTGCATACATTATGGGCCATTTATAGATGCCAATTAGCCGCCGCTGTGTGTCTTTGGGCTGCCGGGGGGAAGCCACACAACATGGGGAGGACAGACCAGGGACCGGGAGGTGTGAGCCATTGTGCCACCCTGCATATATACCTTGAAGAGTGAAATGTGGAAACAGCTTTGTTCTATTCAGGTTTTTAATTGAATTGCTTTATTAACTTGTATATTTACTTATTTGTTTATGGAATTCTGTAGAGATGGCACAGTGATGCAGTGGTTAGTACTGCTGCCTCACACCTCTGGGACTAGGGTTCAAGTCTCTGCTGGTGTTCTGTGTGTGTGGAGCTTGCACGTTCTCCCCGTGTCATCATGGGATTCCCCCCACAGTCAAAATACATGCTGAGGCTAATTGAAGCTGCCAAATTTCCCATAGGTGTGCATGTGTGAGTGAATGGTATGTGAGTGTGTCCTGCAATGGCTTGGTGCCCCATACTAGGTTGTTCCCTGCCTTGTGCCCATAGTTTCTGGGATAGGCTCCAGACCCCCCCATGACCTTGGATAGGATAAGCAGTTTCACATAAAGAATGGATGGAATACTGTATGTGTGTCCATTGAAGTTGCATTCCCATTATGAACACCTGCAAATATTTATATGTACATTTTAATCTTTTTGAGGTTAGATATAATGTATTAATTTGAAATTGTATAATTAAATTTGTATACCAATGATCATGTGAATTCCAGATGTTGAAATGCTAATTCAATTGCTGTTCTATAGTCAACATCAAAGCTGAGTGACAAGTTAGAGATTTATAAGGTGAAACCTAAGAATTTTTGTTTAGGAATAAGAAAGCTTCTACATTTTTATGGGCAGAGTTGGTGAGATGGTGTGTGACTAATCCAGAGCTGCTAAGCGCATATGTGATTCACGGGTGAGTCTGTTATATTCGTTTTTGTGACTTATACAATAATGGCAAATGAGCCCAAATCACTGTGTATAAAAGTCGATCCCTTAAGAACAGAACTGGTGGCCAGCAGAGGGTCTGTCACTTGCACAGAATGGGCCAGCTGGTGTTGAGCAACATGGCTGAGAGGAGGGGGAGTGAGGAGGTGGAAGGTGTTGGAGGGGAGGATTCTCGTGACATAACCTTTAAAGAGCCTGTCGTTTCATCATCGCGCAGCACGGTGACTGGGATGTTCTGATGCACAGAAAACAGTGTCTGAAGGACGGTGTGTTCCTGTAGAGTTCTTCTCATTTACGGTCAGGAATTTGGAACCTGTGCACGCCTGTCACCTGTAACGTGTTTCACCTGTGATGTACCTTCTAGCTGACAGATGGTAAGTCTTTGAGATGGTATATAAAGAACTTAAAAGTGGGGGGAAGGTATTTTTATACCTCTGTCTGGAAAACCAAACGCTCCTTGGAGGAAGGCTATATACTCCCATGAAATGTACACAAAGCTCTCTGAATGGCATGGCTGTGAAGGTCCATTGAAGTAATCGCCCTGCTGGCCTGTCTTTTGCTCCTTTACTGCTCACTCGCGGGTATCACCCTGACGTGCGGTTGGCCGGCGTAAAGCGTGTTACGCGCTGTAAGCGGCCCCTGGCGCTCCGAACTTGACCTGGATTGCTGCCAAAGCCGTAACTGTAAAACTTGCTTGTGTTTTCGGAGAGAGGGGGAGAAAAGGCAGCTGAAAGCAGAGTCAGCTGCTTGAAGATTTGCGCATGTTAAGGGAGGGGGGCAATGAACATTAACTCTAGTCACGATTCTGACATATGTTCCTCAAGGTGATGAACGCTATTTATTTATGCAGAAGACTTGTTCTGGATTAATGGCCATAAACTAGAGCTAAGCAAAGAATAGAACATAGGTGTTCCGTAAGCAATGATGTGGCACCACATGGGAAATCCTGCTTGTTTCTCCACTCAAAATGGCCACCAGCAAAATTAACCGAAGGCTGGTGAAAACAAAAAACAAACAAATCTTCCAGACTCTGAAGAAACTGAGGAACTAAAATAGCAAAGACTTCAGATGGCATTTCTCTGACGGGGGCAGGTGACCGGCTCGCCTTTAGCCCTTTCTGCGAGGCGCGTACGTGCCTCTTGCGTCCCTAGAGGTGTGCAGGTGCACCTCCCTGTTATCTCACATTAGATCTGAGGTGGTAAACTGTCAGCTGCAGACCCGGTTCCGTGCTGATAACAGCATGGAAACACAGGGTGGTGTGCACTTCTGCGGTGAGGCGAGCGACTGGCTGCATTCGGAGGCGCCGCCAACTGCGAGGGACCTTTTCTACCCATTTTTTTTTTTTTCCTGCTAGCATGCGCTGTCGCCCCTGCTAGGAGTGTTTCGCTCATCCAGCAAACCACGGGCGGTGTGTAGATGGTAGCTGATGTTCTGAAAGCCGTGGGAACGAGCCACCTTCAACACACTGCACTCATCATGCTTATTCAATTAGGGGTAATTAAATTTGTGTGACCTGTGGAACATTCTCTATGTAGGTATTCCATCTTTTAGTGTGTATTCTGTACATATGAAATATGTTTCTTTGGGTTTATTGTAATCTGTCTTGGCTTTGTTGAGCAACAGACTGTTAAGCCTGTAAGTCTATAAACTCTACAGAATCGACTGCAAAGCTTGTGCCACGCCACTGCTATAATCTGTAGGTGGAAAAGAAGGGACGTCTGAGGAAGAGCCACTATGTGATGGATGAACTGTCACTGCAGTACATTCGCTGGAGCAAAGCAATGAAACAGCTTCCTTCATTTAGCATGACTGTAAGCGGAGCAACATCCAGCTCTGCGAGCTTAAACTCCAGGGTAGTCTGAAACATGCAGGAATGTGGTGGCTAACCCTCCTAACCTTCTTCCCTCCCAGCAAGTTTCATGTATTTGAGGGGGGTGAGGTGGATGATGGGCGTGTCGTGTGGAGGCGGAGCCTCGTAGGAGGGATCGTGTGCAGTGAACAGAGCTGGAGACACAGCTGGGGATTAACACAGGGCATGTTAAAGTGCAGCCACGTGTTTGATGTCTGACCTCAGGCTGTGTTGGGGTGTGCTGACTTTGGAGAGAAGGGATAAAATGCATAGTGTTTAAGTGTGTTAATCCCTCCTCCTTCAGCTGAGTCAGATTCTTTTTCAAGCCTCATTGGGTCATCCATCTGGATCATGGTAGCTAATTCTAATAACGTGCACAGTTCCCATCACCATACTTCCTAAGGTTTCCTGTTAGGTCAGAGTCTGCCTGAATGGGTAGAGCTTCTGACCTGTATGCCGGTTCGCATTGGTGATCATCACTACTTGGGGGAAGGGGCAGATTATTCGCCAGGCAGTCGAGGAATAGGATTGAGGTCGCGAGGCCCTAGGACTTTGGAGTGGAGGGAGCGATGGCCAGTCTGAGCGCTCTAGGATGGAGAGAAGGATGAGCGATTCGCACTGGATGGGGCGTCGTCGCCGGGGCAAGAGCGTGGTGATGAGATGCGTGCTGCTCTTCAGTGGACTGCCTGTCGGGAGTCAGCAGACCATTCTGCTGCCTGGGTTATACAAATTTCTAAGTAAGTCATACAGTAATAAGATCATTTTGGATAAAAAAACGCTAGCTAAGAATCCAGCTAAGATGGAATAAGACATACACTGACTCTGTGCTTGGACAATTACTCTGCCCTCTTTCAGTGCAATAGCAGTATCTCATTCTGGCTCTTTCTCAGAATGGAAAAACATAAATGTCCTATTCACTGTGTAGAAACATCTTTAGACACAAAAGTGTTATTCAGACTATCGAGAGACCATTTTTGGATACGGTTTAAATATAATGGTTCTATTACTTGTATGTGAGATTTTGTTCGCTCTAGTGCTGTCACTCGTCCAATCCATTCATTTGCCCCTCGATGTATTTTTACCGTCTGTCCAGGTGATGGTCATGGTATGAGGATGATTTAAAAACCTAGGCGAGTGGTGTCAGCGTTTATTGATCCCATAGACCCCAGCATTCGAAAACGGCCTAACACTGATAATCACGGTCTGTAAACCTATTGATCAGTTGCACTTTACAGTTAACTGCATCATAATAATGGGAGACCATTTAAGAATAGGATATAAAAATACATATTAAACTGAACAAAAGACATTAATGAATAACTCCCTGGTAGCTCTCATAGGGATGTAATACAAAATCGATTCCTTTAGTGTTGAACTTGAGGGGTTGGCTTTTTCCGATTGCCTGGTATTTTGAAGTGTCTCATCCTAGCTGTCTCCATCCATCCATCCAACCATCTGTCCATCCATCCAACCATCCGTCCATGCACCCAACCATTCATCTTTTTAAATGTGCGTCCTTGTCAGGGATGCAGAGAAATGCCTTAATTATTAATGAAAATGTTTTTATGTGGCCTGGCTTAGCTTTAACTCGCCCTCCCCTCCAATCCCTTAAAGAACTGTACAGTGACTTTGTGTAAAAATCATTTTGTGGAACTTGGACCAGGCAAGGGATCCATATTTCGAGGGGCCCCGACCCCCTGTACGCAGCCTTTAGTCCAGCTGTGCCGTAAAGTTAATGTAATGGAATGCAGTGTGGGTTTATTTCAGACTGAGAAACCGACCTGCACTTCGGTCAGATGTCTTCCGTTCCAGCTCAGTGTCGCCCATTAAACCAAATGCCCTCCAGTTTTCTAACTGTTGGAGGTTGGAGTTCTGCAAAGTAATTTTCCGGCTAGAAGGACATCCATCTTAAAACAAAAATGATATATATAAAGCTGAGTAACAACCATGTAATGCAGCCTCGCCTCAGCCGCCCCCTCGGATGCAGTCACTCCATTGCAGGCAGCAGATCTCAGACAGCCTGCTCCCGTTTCTCAGGAAAGCAGGAAACTCCCGTGTCGCCTGGACTTACTGGAATGGGTCAGTGCCTCTAGCAGGAAGAGCTCATTACACACCTACCTATAAGGGCACATCCTGGTGCGCGCGCGCTCTTCCCCTGAGGCCACGCTGCGTGGGGGTGCTGCCTGAACTCGGAGAATTATGGGGAAAGGTACTGCCCGGGGGAACAGCTCCGCTCTCCGTGTGAGAGGAGACGCCAATGCCGCGGCAGAGCAGACACGGAACTCTCGACAAATCTGCGTGTTCCGGAGCATTCCATAATTTATTTGGAGAGTTCATAATTCATCGTTGTCTTCTGTTTCATCTTCTTGCTAATGTTTGCTCTTGAGGTCTTCCTCCGCCCAGAGACTTGTTTCATACTGATTTTCTGACATCTAAATTACGTTTCTCCCCATAATTCTTTTACATACCCAGCTTGCCTTAAGTCATAATGTCTAGATTTATTTTTTTTTCTCTCGTTTTTGTCTTTTTACTTGTGTTTTTGAATTGTGAAATGTAACATACATTGATACATACGATAAAGTACATACACTCAGGACACTGGACATCATTCCAGCCTCCTGGTATTTTCTTGCTTGATATTCTTTCAGTGTCTGTATTGTGTTTCAGACTGGAAAATTGCTTCATCTTCCACCTAATGTTGACACAGTACTCTGAGGAGGATGCCAGAATAGTTCTGTGTGTTTGTGTGTGTGTGTGTAGGTATGTATGTATGTATAAGTATGCACTTGTGTGTGTGTGTGTGTGTGTGTGTGTGTGTGTGTGTGTGGACCAGCTCTGGAAATAGAGACCACAGCAAAATTTTCAGTTCTACTCATTGCGCTGTGTAAAATATAGCTCTTCCCTGCTTCTCATTAATGAAGGGCTTTGTGGGTCTTCAGTTCTGCTTCTAGTAGCATGTTATGAACTGTCCTAGCAGTGCACTTCACACCTGCACTTAATGTTTCCCATTCTTTTTGAAGATCACTTCAGGTCATCCTATGATTTATGAGGCACTGCTGGATAAGTTGACAGTCATCTCTGGCATTAGAAAGTTGCTTCTGCCCTCTACCTGGTTGGTTTTTTGGTCATTGCTAGTGTCTCCTGCTTCACCGTGTTGTGTACTGCTGTCTTAGAAACCTTGAGCCTGGAAGCAGCCTGCCTCAGAGTCGGCTAATGCCAGCAGAATCAGATTAAACCAGGAATTAAAAATGCAGATTTTTATAAAAATATAGTGGTCTATTAATATTTTCCAGAGCTGTATATACAATCTGTGTCTGAATTGTTTTGAATTGCAACTCATAACACTAAATGTTTAATCTATTGTTATCCTTTATTCAAACATTTTTATAAGTAATGAGTATGATAATAGTGATAATCTCCTAATATTCTGCAGTTCTTCATTGTTACGCATATAAAGAACGTGAAGTCACTAGACAGATTTCTATACCATATGCTCTCTGTGTGTGGCCTACAATGCAGTCTGACATGTAGTGATCTATGTGTAACTTTAGAAGGATACCTGAGGACACATCTTTGCCTTTTTCAGTGACTGTCATGCCAGCGGCATCAGTGACGTTAAGTCCAGAAGCAGGATTATAAATACTTCATTATGAAGTTCATGGAGTCAGTTGAGATATGGAGAAGGTGGCTTGAATTTAATTGGGCTGCGCAGATGAAGATTGTCGTGTGGCTGGTATATGGTAGCAAAACACAGGGAATTTCTAGATCTGAATATTAATCAAATGTGAAGATGCCCATTCTCTTTAGAAGTAGATTTGAGTACATATGACGCCAAAGAATAGGCTGGGCTAGTTTCTGCCGCAAGATCGCCTGCCTGGCGATTTAATGAACAGATAAAGTGCAGCGAGGATTTTCCACGCAGCGTGAAGCGATTCCCTCAGTGCTGAGAAATTATCAACAAACAAGATTGTGCTCTTGATCATAGCTGTTCAGCAGATGCTGGCGCTCATGTGAATCAAGGTGTGACGTTCCTCAGTGGAACTCCATTGTCAGAAAGGCCACCTGATGTCACAATTCACATGCCAAATAAAGATCCATTGTTCACATTTCACATAACTGAGTTTCATATAAGCTGTACATGATACAAATATATCGTAACTTATCACTTACAGCAGCTAGGGAAAGCCTTCTGATTGCAACTGGTGTAGTAAGTGTGAATGGTGTACTACTTCTGACTATAAGTTGTAAGTTCTCTGCCGTGAGGTTGGGTTGGGATTTAAACATGATGTAATGTCAAGCATTATTCTTGGTTAGGATTAAGTGAAGTAAGTTATTGGTGGATATTTTAACACTCCAGTCAAGCTCCCTTGTACATAAACCCTACCTTTAATATGTTGGATGAATGTTTTCATGAATTTTACAAAATAAGGCCCATCTTATTCAATACTTGTCTATTTTCTTTACCTGCTGTATATCATAACAGTGTACTCTAGAAGTTACCCATCTATCTTTAGTAACCAGTATTCCTATTCAAAGTCAGAGGGGGTCCAGAGCCTACGGGTGCAAGGTTGGGAACAACCCAGGATGGGGCACCAACCCATCACAGGGCCCACTCACACCTATGGGCGATTTGGTAACTCCAATTAACCTCAGCATTTTTTAGGATTTGTACCTGGAGAAAATCCCATGGCGACACAGGGAGAGCTGCACACACACAGAGCCAGGGCAGAGACATTAGGTCCCAGAGGGACCAGAGGTGTGAGGCGACAGTGCTAACCACTGCACCAGCATGGCACCCCTCTAAGTGCTGTCACGCATTGCGTTTTTATTTATTTAGCAGGCCCCTTTATCCATAGTGATGTACAGTTGAGAAACCAGGGTCAGCTAGTTCCTGGAGCATTTGGGGTTATGGGCCTTGCTTACTCTGCTGACCATGGAATTCACACCAGAGGCATTTTGATCACAGCTTAACCCACGGAGCCACACCACCCCAACAGCAGTTTGTCTCCACTTGGTTTGGACCTGAGGACCTTTCGCGTGTGAGGTGAATGTGATAAGCACTAGGGTATGTCCCTATTTGACATCCGTTAACATCCAGCAGGCCTCTGTCAGGCTTATTGGTATATTTCTGCCTGGATGGACAGCTGTCAGTCGCATTTTGGCACCGAGAAACATGCACTTCCCCGTCAGGGCCGTCTATGCTTAGCAGAAGAGCTGTATTGATTTTGAGTGTCTAATCTGATTAAACGAACAGTGATTCCCAAAAAGAAATAAATAAATGAATTATTACAGCCTGGATGGTGTCAGGTGTGGCAGACAGCTTGATGAAGGGGTGAAAAAGAGCGTTTTTCCCACAGTAAAAATGGTGAAAGGTGATATTTTCTGAAGACAGCACATATTGTGGGAAGAGATGATAACCAGGGCCGCGTGAAGGTGAAGCTGTCAAATGAAACCCAACACGGCATCTTCTAAACTTTGTAAGTCTCAAGTTAACTTGAGATGCAAAAAACAACTAAATTTAGATGGAACATTATTTATGTGTTAAACAAATGAGCGTAATATGTGTTTAAAATATTTTTCATACAGAAAATTCATGTAGCACATGTAGAATACCATTTTTCTTGAAGTCTTAAAAATAAGTTGTTTAAATTTAAATGTGTGATTTACCTTGGCCACTCTCGACTGAGAGAGCACCATGAGCTGATTCTTCTCCCCACGGGATCTCATTTGGCATCAAACTACTGAAGTTGTGCTGGAGGTCCAATTCAGAAGTCAAAAGAATAACATTATCTGAAGATAGTAGGAATGCCCTGCCCCCGCCCCCATACCAGATGCCCTTCCAGCCAAGATTGCGGCTAAGTGTCATCAAGCGGGTTTTATTGTCACACCGTCCAATCACAGACAGGATGGATGATTTGATCGATGCATTTTCAGGTAGTTTTAAAATGCATATCAGTTTTTTTCCTTATCCGAGGCAAAGTCTTTTTTTTTTTCTTCTCAAGAAAATTGAGTACGCAGACTCCTTGAATCTGTTACAATTAGATTTATTTAGGTTTTATTTTTTTGCGGGAGTCTGCGTCTGTACTGTAAGTGATTTAAATTAATACTTCTATAGATTTGTAGTGCAAAATTTGTGGAATCTGACTTCTTTTTAGAGAATTTGTTGGAAATCACTTGTTCTGCCAGTTGTTTATCATAAGCGTACTTCTGCATGGATTCATCACCGACTCTGGTTTAATGGTGAAGTGAATGTAGCTAAAAAAGTAAATAAATAAGAAATTTAACTTAATTCCTCTACAAAGCATTTAATATAGAGTACGCCGATACGTCCATGGGGCTTCCAGGTGCGCTTCTTTATGATTGAAAAATCACAACGACCCTCCTAGCCCGAAGACCGTCAGCTCACAGTAAAATGTCACTATTCTTCTGATACATCGCGAGTTCTCAATTTGTGGCTGAGTGGCATTGTTCTGGAGAGTTCGAGGAAATTGCCATTACTGGATGTAACCACACATCTCTGAAAAGAAACAACCTACAGCTGTTGCATTTCCCCAGTCAGTTTGGAAAGACTCATTTTTTTCTGGGAAATGGCAGTGAGTCATGTTCCTGTGCAGTTTTCAGGCAGCTTGACTTTAATTTTTAGGGTATTGTAAAGTGTGTCTGCAGGGGAAAATCGGTGTAAATTCCCAATTTATAACATGATTATCAGAAAGTTTACACCGCGGTCAGTCACAGCCACTGAAATTTAACAATTAATAATACAAAATAACACACAGTCACAGGGAAACTTGAGTTATACACCGATCAGGGCGCCGAAGCTGTTTTTATTTTTTTAGGCTAGCACGCTGAGTCATTGCATTATGTTGTCCCAATGATTAATCTAGAAAATATTCACAAAGTTACTGTAATATATTTGGCGAATTTAAATATTTCTGATGTAAACATTAGAACCAAGTATACTTTTTGAACTTTTGATTTTCACTCCCAATTTTGCAATCATCTGAAGTCAGGCTTGGCTTTTCCTCGATATTTTCAATACACGACTACATTTTGGTTAAATTAAGCGCCTACATGTCGATTTCGTTTTTCTTCGAGAAAATTCCGATTTAAGTTTGTTACAACAATAGTAAGATGTTAAGGCTAGCCAGACAATAAAATGACTTAAAATTATCACCTAATGCTCACTGTAATAAGTCCTGAATAATTTTATCAACTACCATTATGATCTTAAAATGTCAAGCTGAGTGCAAGTGCTAAATCAACGCATTAATCTCTAGACCAATGTAACAATCCAAAGGCTGGAAATAAACGGCAAACTAAAAGAAGACAGCAAAGCTGTACAGTATCCCGGACGTATTTCTCCGTGAATTTAATTTATGCTTAAGACTTTGCCGTGTGAGCTTTTACTTTCTGGTTTGTAAATATGTCAAAACCGACCATCAGAAGCTAGTTTTAATCGTACATTCTTTGATATGACCTAGGCACTGCTTATCGAAGGATCTCCTTTTGTCTACACGTATGAGTCCCCCTGGAAGGATTTACATTCACTATGTAGGTGAGCCCAGAATAGCGTCTTGTAGGCCTACTTCTTATCCACCGCAATATCCAATAAACTATCGAATTAACATATCCTGCGAATATATACGGCAGTTTTAAAAGGTTAACACCGCTTGTCATTTTAATATATTATCAAGTTTTATTTTCGGATTTTACAAATTTGTCATAGCAAAGGTGTTTCGATTGCATTGCAAGTGGTTCTGAGATGTATTAAATATGGGCTGCGGTGTGTAGCGATCCCTCCCATCAGAAGCACATTGTTGCGTTCAGATACGAATTTTTTTTTCACGGTTTTCTGTTGAATGTTATTGAGTTCAAGATGTTATTTAAGAATTAATTGTACCTAGTTTGACCCTTTCCCAATAAACCAATGTAGTCCGAGATACCCTTTTCAGGTGCTAATTCTACCTATGTGTATATGAAAGAACATCCTTTAAATTACGTTTTTTTCCCGATTGCAAAATATTCATTTTCTTTAACTTTAAAGATGCGGACGTTGTGGAAAACGTATGTGTACTTTCTAGATTGCTTAGGCCTATTTTAACACCCCGCTTTATGTGATATAATGATAGAACTGTCACTTCATGGAAGTTATATGGTCGGCTACTGTTTTACTTCTACTTTTGAATCTCTCAAGTTCTTAATTTTTAACTATTTTAAATGAACTGTAAAACCCGACAAATTGAAATGTTGTCCCATTATTTTTTTCATTCAATTGTCGAACTCTGTCCTGCGTATTGTTCTTTTTTTCTATAAAAATTTAATGGTCGTCCAGGCCTATATGTGAATTTTACCTCAATGTAATACCTGGCCTTTTTGCATAGCCTGTCCACGTTTCAGTCATATTTTGATCGTCACCAGCATGCCAGTTTTGGGGGAAATGTAATTGTTATTCCAACAGTGTTTACTTTTGATGAAATATTAATATAGGATTCTTTTTAAACACGTACACTGGAATATATCTTTGGAGTTTTGGCAATTCTTTTCTAAATAACGAACAATAACTTAAACAAAAATGGTAGCTGTTCAGTTGTCTGTAGTGTATGTAGGATGGAATGAGTGCTATATATATTCGTATATATGTCGCATTCAGTATGTATCTGTTAGATATGCAAATTAAACAAATTTAGGGGTGTGGACGCATAGTTTAGAAAATACGGGGCTAGCAGAGTACAGTCTGAAGATGAACCTCCGTAATCCCATGATTTGTGTTCCGTTAATGTTTAATCTATTGATTATTGGATTTCTGAACTGCACGATCGCGGTGCACTTTGACTGTATTCTATTGTTTTATATAAACAGGAGAATGGGTTAGTGAGTTATTGGCATTCCATGCGCTTAATGATATTTGTGGATCAAACCAGATACCCACTTTTTCTAACCTGTCTCTATTGAATTCTTGTTTAAATTGAGATGAGAGGCAGTTATGAAGACATGGGCGAGCAGATCTTCATCATACGTCGTCTTTAAGAGACAGTGGATAGAACACGGGATAGCTTTGGGAGGAGGGTGAATTCTGAAATAACTTGTATTAAAAAGAAGCAAAAGAAGTATGAGCGTTTGTTTTGATTGGACGATGGGGGTGTCAGATAGGGCGCGTCTGCGTCGCAATTGGCTGACATTAAGTTTTATTAAAAGCGGAGCAGTTCCGATTGGAGCCGAATCAGGAAGAAGGTCTCGAGCTGCCTGCTGTGCTTCTCGGCTGCACGCAACTTTCGGCTTAATATTGACATAAAACGTATCAATTCAGCCGCCTCGCCAAGTTTTTCCTCCTTGATGGACGGAGTAAGTTGCACATTTTGAAAATCGCCTCTTTGAAATCATGGATCCGGGCAGCGCTCGTTATGTAGCACAGGAAATTCCGATGTTCAAGGGGAATGCAAAATATTTTTTTCGGAAGGTAGCTAACGTCTTAGCTTAGCTAGCCAATGGATATGAAACGGGCAAGTCGCTTGTGAGATGTAATGGAGACAGCAACGTGATTAAAGCAGATGCACAGACGTGTCTCGCCTTTGACGTCTCGAATGCTTGGCCAGCCGTCGTGTCCCGTGTTGCATGATTTTAGTCGCTCATGATAAAATATAAAGGCAGCAACCTCGCCAATACAGCGCATGAATATTATCTTCAGCATGCTACTTCGGAAGTAGGTCACCGTTTTAACATGTCTTCTTGTCAGTTGTGAGATTTTTTTCGACGCTAGTTAATGTCACGGTAAATCTGTCACGATGAAGAGTATCCCGTCAGCAGGTTTTATTCCCCGATGCGAACTTCCGCAGGTTGATTTTTTTAATTATTATTCCCTTGACGTGGGGGGAGGTAGTTGATGATCGCGATCGGGTTAGATTGATGCTTTTTTGACTTTTCAGTGTCATTGTCAGAAAGTAAAAGGCGCTGGATGATGCGTAGCATTAATTCGCGGTAATGCATATCCACCTCAACGACGTGGATCGAGTTACTTTAAATATTTTATCTTGGTATAAGAGCTGCGCTTGCATCAGCTTGTGGCCGACTTTAGACTCAGGGAATGTTGCTCAGCAACATCGAAATGATGGGTAACCACCTCTCTTCCCAGAACTGAAATCCTGCTACTTGAATGGGTAGTAAATTGAAACGATTTTTTTTAATGAAGGCAATAATTGCATTGACAATACGAATGTAACTGATTTCTATAACTGTTAGTGGTGTATTGTAAACGCACGTTCATGATCGTGATTTATTGCTCTTTATTTCCTTACGTATGGATATTCCTGTGCTTTGGGGTGAATTTAGAGTGATTTGTCGGGAACGAGCAACCCTATAACAGTCTGTACATATACACGGGTTGGGCATTTCTCCAGAATCATCTCCTAATCATCCCCTCGTCGGGACTCGAACCTCCCACCTACTGAGTAAAAGGACGACACTAAGCACATGCGTATTGCTGCTCAGAGGCGATTAGTTATTTATTACAATAGTTTATCTGAAGGCGCAGAAATAGTGTAATCGGCTTCTTTCTGTAGTTAATGCATTCGTTTTTTACGGGAAAATGTGCGGCACGCTGTTTTAGGTGTGTCATATTGTTATTAATTATGATGTTGCTTTATTGCACTGATATTCTTATAACTTATTGTTGGACTGGTTTATTTTTATGTAATCGGGTGGGTAAAGGCGTTTAATCTATATTTGAATCGATCAATAAATATTATCCGCCAATTAAAATTAAACTTGTATGATTGGTCTTTACTTTTTTCGGCTTCAAAGAGTGAACAATTTAAAGTTGCTGAATTTCTGGCGAAGTATTTCCTCTTAACGTTCGTCCCTTGAATTTTCCTTTGTTTTTGTTTTTCGACTTAAGGGTCGTTGTTGTAGGCGGCATAGTGCTATACCTGTGGATGTCAGTAACCCATGTCCATATTGGCGATTATTGTTATTTTATTGATGGAATAAATAAGGCGTTAATGATTCAGCGGTTTGAAGCGGAATAGTTTGTTTTGCAGCTAGAGATTTCGTTTTCGGAGGGTTTAAGTCCGATTTTTAAGATTATTACTTAAATCTGTGGAATCTTACATAAGAACTTTTTTTCATACTTTTTCAATGCCACAAATTTAAAGTGTGTTCAGTTAACTGGCATGTCAGTTAGCAGACTTTTGTCTTGTTCCGGTGAAACGGCTTACTTTGGTGTTTCCATATAGAAAACACTGCGTTTGGCATGTCATTAACCTTCATTAATTACAAATGTGCCTTTACTTTTTGAATTTTGTTTTTATGCTTCATTAAGCCAACATTTCTAAAAACAATGGGGCATTAAAATCTGACTAAATTCCACGAGTTTCCAAGCCAAATATTGTTTGGCTGGTTACTTTTGTTGCATAATATCTATATGAATGAAAATCATGAATGTACATTCAGAAGGAACTTTCAAAAGCAAATGCGTCTTAACTTCTGAAATATATTTTCAACACTATTTAAGCCTCGTTTGTTTATATTTTATCAAGGACGTAGTGACAATGGTTGATAGATAAAAATCCATGCAGGAACAAGTTCACATTGTAGATTAAGTGAAGAATGGGTATGATTGAAACTTTTCAAATAACTTTTCAAGTGAATTGCAGGGCAGTTCAGTTAGCAGGTTTGAATAGAAAATGAAAGGTAAAAACATTGCAAGCAGTTAAGGTTACAGTCATGTCTGCTTTTCAATTGATGGGTGAGTGGGTGTGATTTAATTGTAGAGGTGATTCTACTTAATCATTTTATGTAGATGTTCTCTGCTAATTAGTGTCATATGAAACCAGAATCCCCTGGTTTTTATTTCCGTGTTGCATAGCTTTCAGCTGGTGCGTATTGTAGATGATTTATTTACATGGTGGCGTGGTGAGAATTTTTCCTTCAGAAACCATGAATTGGGTTCGCTAAGGTATTTAAACTCCATTTTCCTCTTTCCTTCTTCAGTCATGATAGATTCTTTTTTTTTTTCAAGCACCTCTTTAAGAAGCGTACCGTTCAGGATCTGTCCAGGGCTCTGAAAGCGCAGTTGAGACATGCTACCGAGCAGTGTGTTTCGCTTCAGTCATTTTGAAGTTTGTCACCACTGGGGAGAGGGGGGAGAGAGGGCGAGCGAGGGAGAGATTCTGTTCTGTAGTGGAGGTTTCGACACAGTTGGTGGGCACCAGCATGTGGCACCACTAGGTGCTTCCATGGCTGTTGGGTGGAATTGCTGAGTTTCTATGCTTAGACATGGAAATTTCACTTCTAAATCACAATGTGTGGGAATGAGCAAACAGAATGATCCGTAACTACGGTGACAGTGTGTGCCTCTTGATGCCCCTGTTTGTTGAGTATTAGTATAGGTACTGATACCTTCCGCAAATGTTAAGCTCGGATTGCAAATTTCCAATCCAATCCAGTCGAGAAACCACAGTATATTTAATAAGCAATACTCTGATTCCATGGGAGTTTGCTTAATTAAATTTCATTTAAGCAGACACCACGGTATACAGTAGACTTTATTTCCTTAATGCTGAATTATCTGTGCAGCTGTTTGCTGCCCTTGTAAAATGGGACTCGGGCAACTGGTCCTCCCCCCCCCAGCCCCCCCAGCCCCCCCGCAATGTGGTACTGATGACATAAGCACTGTTCCTGCAACTGTCCACTTGGCAATAAACTGATACCTCCGCTGAAAACGCGATTCTTCCGGGAGTTTGAATTGTTCGAGTGGCCAAGTCCTGCTGGTGTGAAGGAAAAGCCATACTTGTCCAGATGCTTATCAGGCTCTGCTGTAAACTTCTCTGGAAATGTGAGATGTTCTGGATAAGAGACGTTTCCCCTCGGATGTCTTTTTTTTTCCTTTTGTTTTTGTTAATGTGAAAGTTCTCATGGAAGCTTTGTGTGAGTCAGTTCTGCTAGCAGACCATATTTATCATGATCATTGTTATTATTCTGTTCTATTATCTTCTTAACCTAAAGCTCAGCATTGTGCTCTATGACACAGCCCTTCTTCCACATATATGATTATATTTATCCACTGAAACTTGGTATGAAGCAAATTAGTGGACAGGTCACTGCAGGTGGAGTGTCATAGTGCCTCTTTGGCATTCATTGTTCCCTCACGCCTTCAGGGTTAGGGCTCTGTGAGTTTATAGGATTTCTATGTTCTCCCTGTGTTACATGGATTAGGGTTAGGGCTCTGTGAGTTTATAGGATTTCTATGTTCTCCCCGTGTTACGTGGATTAGGGTTAGGGCTATGTGAGTGTATAGCATTTCTATGTTCTCCCCGCGTTTCGTAGGTTATGATTAGGGCTCTGTGAGTTTATAGGATTTCTATGTTCTCCCCGTGTTACGTGGGTTAGGGTTAGGGCTCTGTGAGTTTATAGGATTTCTATGTTCTCCCCGCGTTACGTGGGTTAGGGGTTAGGGCTCTGTGAGTTTATAGGATTTCTATGTTCTCCCCGCGTTACGTGGGTTAGGGTTAGGGGCTCTGTGAGTTTATAGGATTTCTATGTTCTCCCCGTGTTATGTGGGTTAGGGTTAGGGCTCTTTGAGTTTATAGGATTTCTATGTTCTCCCCGTGTTACGTGGGTTAGGGGTTAGGGCTCTGTGAGTTTATAGGATTTCTATGTTCTCCCCGCGTTACGTGGGTTAGGGTTAGGGCTCTGTGAGTGTATAGCATTTCTATGTTCTCCCCGCCTTTCGTAGGTTAGGGTTAGGGCTCTGTGAGTGTATAGCATTTCTATGTTCTCCCGCCTTTCGTAGGTTAGGATTAGGGCTCTGTGAGTGTATAGCATTTCTGTGTTCTCCCCGCCTTTCGTAGGTTAGGATTAGGGCTCTGTGAGTGTATAGCATTTCTATGTTCTCCCCGCCTTTCGTAGGTTAGGGTTAGGGCTCTGTGAGTGTATAGCATTTCTGTGTTCTCCCCGCCTTTCGTAGGTTAGGGTTAGGGCTCTGTGAGTGTACAGCATTTCTATGTTCTCCCCGCGTGGTTTCGCCCTGGTTTCAAGAGTCCAGGCTAGTTGGCGTCGTTAAATTGTAGTGCATGATTGTTTGGGGTGTGAGTGTGCCTATGATGGACTGGCATCCTGACCAGGGTGTGCCCTGTACCCTGTGCTGGCTGAGACAGGCTCCAGATCCCTGTGAACCTGCCCAGGATAAGCAGGCAAAAGATGGATGGATGTTTTTTTAAACTCGTAGGTTTATAAAAAGAAAAGCAAATCACCTTTGTGCTGAATGAAAGGCCTGGATCTTCATCCACGGCGATTCTGATTCTGTATGGGCTCCTCCCTCCTCGATGCGCCCGCACCTTTCGCAGGGGCCCTGAGGACAGGGTGTGTTTCCCCGCAGGTCTGAGTCGTGCTTTGTTTGCACGTTCCCGAAGGTGGGGACTCTCTAGCGAGGCTCCACTGAAGGTCGTTAGCACAGGTTTCCCCACAGCAGTGTGGCCTCGACTTCACCCGCGACGCATCGACGTCAGGTGTTTGCGGCGCTCTCCACCGCGGCCGAGGAGTGACGCTAGATGGAGGAATCCGTACGTGTGGGGGGGGCACAGTCACTTGCTGAGCTCGTAATTAGAACAAATCTGCATAATTTCATTTGGCTTTATCTCATAGAAACAGATGGGAGGAAATATGTGATGTACAGGTTTTTCTGGAAAAAAAATGAGTTGGTTGGCCTGCACTCTTGAAGGGGAGTGAATTGCGTGGCCGTCATGGAAATGCGCTGGGAGCCTTGCATTTCATACAGGTCCATGACAGTGCTTGGTTGGATAGAGCACTGTGACAATGTTTATTTTTTTGGGGGGGGGGGGGGGGGGGGGGGGCAAATAGCATGTAGAAATAGTTGAGCAGATACTATAAAGCCTGACATACCAGAAGTTTCTCTTTACATCACTGATTAGTATTTCATGTTCCCAAATAGATACTTGCCACAGAGAAACTATCAAAAATAACTTACTGACCCCTTTAAATGAAACTGACCAACTAATTTTTAGTCCCTTAATTATTGTCGCCCATGTTGTAATATTCATTAATGATTACAGCTCACATGATCATTTATAATAGAGAGCAGCAACATCAGATACTGTAAGTAAACGGCAACACCTAATAAGTATCTGTTTTTCTATATTTGATGCAGTATCTTGTATGTTATATAATCCAGGGGGATACTGGGCGCGATGTCTGTAACAGGCAAAATATATTGCATAGCAGGTAATTTCCCCTTGAGCTTTACCGTAGAGAAGTGGAGATTATCTGTAGTTAACCCAGACAGCCCTCGTCATTGCGTGCTGAATCCCGGCGGTCAGGCGTTGAACACGTCCTGTTCTGCTGGCTTCCCAAGCCTTCAGCTGTCTTTATTTGGTTTAGTGCTGGTGTGTAACGGAAGTTAGTCGTTTTTTAAAGCGGTTTTTGTTGAATGCTAACAAGTGTAATTTTAAAAAATGGTTTAATGAGACGTTTACTGAGCTTCTGGTTTCACTGTGGAGGCGTTTCAGTTTCAGCAGGGACGCCTGGCATGGGCTGGATGTCAGAGAATTTGGTAAAATCGTAAGTAGGTCTGGGTAAACGTATCGGCTGAGCAAAATAAACAGAATAAAATTAATATTTGAACTCCGGGAAACGGTTCCGAGTTCTGTTGTAGTTTTCGCATTTGGGTGAATTTTAATGTTGCAGTAATCTGTGTTTTTACTGAGGTACCGGTTCCACTTGTGATGTCTGTCTGATTTCTGTCTAGGAGGTTGATACGGTTTGTTTGCATACTGAGTGGCATGCGAGCGTCTCATTTGTTGTTTTTGTTTCATATTCGCCTGCTGTATTGATTTCAGTCTTCCCCTTAACAAAATGCTGCGCTTGGGTGTAGTCAGTCTTCCTGGTGAGTACAGACTGTTCGGTGTTGCTGGCCCGGTTTAACGATACGCTTCTGCCCGCTGTCGTTCGGCCCGTCTGCAGCCAGCACCGTCTCCCGGGTCTTCCCCGCCAGCCCTCGTTATCCCACACTAACGAGCACAGCGGCGCTTATTCCGCTGCATGCCGTCGCCTTCGCCGGAGATCCATCTTTCCAGTGGCATGCGAACGGGAGCCTCACGGGTTGGGAAGGTAGGACCAGGAGCTAAATAGCGGCTTAAGATCGTATGAAAGTCGCACACTTTTCATTTCCAGTAGCGAAATGACTCTGGGTGGAGTCGTCATGGAGTCTCGTGAAGTTGCCCGTGGCGACTGGGGCGGCCATTATGCCCTCTTTCTCTGCTCCTCTTTCTTTACTCCCCCCCCCCCGTTAATTTCACGGGCTTCCTGTAGGCCCTCACATCGCGGGCCTCTGCACCGTAAAACGAATGCAAGCACTGCACCCCATGGAAAATCGGCCTCCTTGTCAGACAGCTCCTCCTGGCACTGGGCTCTCCGTCGGCGCAGGCAGACAGTCATGCTTTGTGTGCCGTCGTTTGTGGCCATAGGCTGCGCAGTAGCTCCCCTTTTTTTTTTTTTTTTGGGACAAATGGGGTGTCCTCCAGCACTTGGTATTCACACAGCAGCATGAGCTGTGGGGGGGGAGGGGAGGGGGGTGGGGGGTTCTGTTGTTCTAACCCATAATGGGGGGCTGGGGTGAGGGGTCAACAGCACCACACCCGAGAGGGGTGCCTGGGCGGGGTGAGGCCTCGCGATGGTCTGTGGGGTGGCGGGGGTTTGGTTTGGGTGGGAGGGGTGCATTTCCGTACTGCCGTTGTGGAGGCTGGTTCTCCTGGCTCTGCTGATCAGACTGACCGCATTTTGAGGAGGTGCGGAGGATACGACCTGGAATTTTAATGGGATCAGCGCTGTGGTTTCCCGTGGTGTCGGGTGGGGTTGGAACTCCCTTTGGGACTTTGAGGGCTAGCTGGGGTTCTACTGTCTAGATCCAGCAGGCTTTACTTGCTCTGAGTCCACCTGAAAAGGACACTGTAAGTATTTTGCTGATTTGATGCCGACATGGGGAAGCAGTAGTTGGTCGCCTCGCACCTCTCGGACCAGGGTTCGCCTCTCTGCCATAGCGCTGTCGGTGTGGATTTTGCACGTTCTCCCCATGTCCATCATGGGGTTCCCCCCATCAGTTTAAAAACCATGCTGAGGTTAATTGGTCTTACCGAATTGCCCATAGATGTGCATGTGAGAATGAATGACAAGTAAGTGGGCCCAGTGATAGGTTGGCGCCCCATCCTGGGTTGTTCTCTGCCTTGTTCCCATAGCTTCTGGGATAGACAGGCAGACCGTACAGAAAATGGATGGATTCTGATTAGATGTGAATTTACTGAGTACAAATCACAGGCGAGATTGTTTGTCTCACAGTCCAATCGGCAAACTCATGGCCAGAGTGTTAAGGCGGCGTTTGCTAATTGTGGTTTTCTGACCGCAGGGCGCTCGATCTTGTGCAGTGGTACAGTAAACCATCCCTCAAGTGACCCCCGTGTGACACTTCAGGGGGATACCTGGCCCCAAGGTGCCGACCTGCCACGTGGCGTTTGTCGTGCCAGATCTCCGAAGCTGTTCTCCGTAAGGCGATAAAGCCCGTCAGGAGCCGTCTGGTTGCCCTTCAGACCTTGACAGGCTCCTGTGCCTGAAACCACAGGTTGTCAGGTGTGAGACCTTTGACTTAATTCTCCTTGAAGTGGATTTTAAAGTTTGATTTGAATTTGATACCTGCATATATTTCTTTAAATAGGAGAGTAAGAATAGGGTTCAGGGTAAATGTGGGTCTGCGATATTCGTCTGTCCGTCATCATTAAATGGCGTAATCCCTTACCACCTTGCCTCTATGATAATTTTACCCACCCTTCAGTATGCTGGTGCATTAAAAAACACCCAGTTTAATGGTATATTTAGAGAGTCTGCCGTTTTTAATGCTTTATGCCAGAGAGTTTCCCAGTGCTGTCTGGTGTGTTGTGTCTACTAGACATCCGTGTGGCTTTGAGGTGGTAATGTTCCAGAACATGGTGACAGGATCTGCAAGATGCCTCACGCTGCTCATCTCCTCTCCGTTGTTGATGTACACGGTGTCACAGTTGGCGATATGTCGACTGTTTTTATTTATTTATTTTTTGTGGAATGGGACCTCCGACAGATCCCCACCCATAAGGATGTGGACGTCACTCGCCTGTTTTCCGCAATCACTCCTCTAAATATTTGTGAGCGTTCTCCACGTCAGCCCGGCTCCTCGTTGGAGGTGCGGCTGCTCGCTGCCCACTTGCGTGGAAGACGCGCGTTAGAGGCGTTGCTAGGAGACACGGCGCCTGGATCGGCTGCCAGGGTGCGACGGAGAGGATGACGGCATGTTAGAACTGCCCGTCTAAATCACTGCACTGCTTTTCAGGTTCGAGATGAATGTTAAGCTAAATGTCACGTGGTGGTTAGAGCGGTTAGATCAAGCACCCTGCACGTTTAGATGTGCCTTTCAACACTTGCATCAAAGTGCTTTGTGTTTTTATGCCATTGTGATAGCTGGTGGTGTGGTAGCACGTCGGTTAGTGCTGTAGCCTCACACTTCCAGGTTTGAAGGCTCTTCTCACAGTCTACGTGTGGAATCTCCATGTTCTCCTGCGTTCTGGGTCCTCTTCCTCAAAAGCATACTGCCAGCCAAGCGGATGTTTGTAAATTGGCAGTATCATGTGACTTGGCAGTATCATGTGACTCTGCGCTCTGTGATGGGCTGGCTTCTCATCCAGGGCGTCCCCTGCCTCGTACCCTGTGCTTCCTGGGATGGGCTCCAGGCTCGCCATGATGCTGCTTGGATAAGCGGTCATGGATAACGGTTGGATGAATTCTTTGATAGCGGGAACGGCATTTGTTTGCTGTGTTTGGGCGTCGCATTTGTTTGCTATATTGTGATGCTGAGAGAGGTGTCGGATTCTTGTGATAACGACTGAGACAAGACTTGCTTCAGAGTGCCACCCATTCTCGGCCGCGTCAGTCTCCCCACTCCGCCGTGACAGATTACGCCGCATCTCAGATGGTGGAGGGTATGACATGTGAGTGTGTCTGATGGGCTTAGTGCCACATGCATGATCGGCAACCTCCTCGGCTCGCGGTGCCCCCCAGAGGAAATGCGTGTCTGTCTGTATGTCCATCTCAGAGTAATCAGAGAAAGATCCAGTCAGGAGACTGGATGTGGGTGTGCGTGTAGGAATAATTCAGGGATGTCTCTTACTATGGGGTAACATTCATGTAAAAATCATAAGTTCTCTGCTTAAAATGAATGCTGAAGGCCTAGTCTAAGATGAACTCATAGAAACGCCCGCGCACCTGAGTTTAATTGCTGTTCTGTTTCTCTCTGCAGGCTCCGTGTGGAATTATGTGATGACCCACGCGAGGCAAAAAGATTCCCTGAGCCAGTACCAGAGTGAAGCCCGGGACCAGGTGGGGGGTGGGCCGCATGGTGAGACAATGGGCGGAGCCTGGCCAGAGTGCCCTGTGCGAGGCAGCAGGACCAAGCAGGGTGCGGCCAAGAGAGGCGGGGCTAAGGAAGTCAAGGATCAGAGTGTAGACAAAGACAGGAAACTGTACCCGCTCAGGGGCAGGATGGGTATGCCTGAGGTGGGCACCCGGAACTGCCACGTGCTGCTCACCCGCCTGGAATCTGGAGGTGCAGTGCAGAGTGACGAGGAGCAGGAGGTGGATCACATGACTCCGCCAGGCAGTGCGGAGGAGCGGGGGTGCCGGCCCGGCCAGCGGAGGATGGGGCATCAGGGCTGTGGCAAAAGCTCTGGGCGAGCCCCACCCTCGGCACCAGAGTCCAAAGCCAAGGCGGAGGAATCGGACCACAGCCCCCCACCCCCCGAGCCCCGAAAGCGCAGGGTGGCCTCGCTGAACGCAGAGGCGGTCAACAGTCTGCTCCTGGAGGATCCACAGCAGGCTGCCCGCAACGCTAAAAAGCAGCAGCAGCAGCAGCAGGGCCAGCGGCACGGCGGGGAAAGCGGGGCCCCCTGCGAGCCGGCGAGGGACGAGGGGGCCCCCCGCAAGGGCCAGGACAGCCACAGGGGCCCCCAGAAAGCTGAGCGTAGCGGGAGCCCCAAGCCGGCCAAGAAGGCCAGAGTGGACGGTGACGGTCCGGCGGGGCTCAGCCTGGACGAGCCGGCGCCCAGGCGTCTGGCGGGGCTCAACGCCGCTGCCCTGCTGAAACTGACAAGCACCTCTGCGGGCGGCAAGCGGAGGCTAAAGGCCGACTGCAGGGAGGCATGCAGGGGCGCCCGGGGCAAGCCGCTCCACCCTAAATCGCGTAAGCAGCGGCCCCGGCCGCATGTGCACCCACAGCCAGCGCTGCCGGGGGGAGGATGCGCGCTGTGCAGCCGCGAGGTCCTACAGCCTGAGGCGGAGTGGGCGGGGACCGCAGTGGGCGGCGGCTTCCCCAAACCGGGCTACCAGTGCCGGACAGTGCTCGGCTACCCCATGAAGGCCGTCAAGGAGGAGCAGACGGAGACGGAGGTGATCCCATACTACTGCTGCACCCAGGAGAAGATCATGGACTACCACAGACTGGCCCTCTTCCTGGGCCCGCAGGCTTATGGTGAACCTGAGGAGCGCTCCGCCTCTTCCGTCAAGCAGGAGTTCCGCCCCCGGCACCACCCCCTGGCGCACACGGCCTATGCGGCCGACGGCCATTCCTACCCCTGCCTCTCCTGCTTCTACGTCCACATCCCGCATCAGGGGGCCTCGCTCACCCCCATTAGCACTAGCCCCATCCCATACCCGGCCCCCACAATGCCGCCCCTCAAGCTGTGCCCCAGCGGGGTGCCCAGCCCCCACCCCTCAGGAATCCCCCACCCAGCCTTCTGCGGCTCCGTCGCATCGCCCTGCTTCGGCGAGGCCTGCGGGGTCGGCGGCTACGCCTACAGGGCAGTTCAGCCTCTTGCCAGTAGGAGGTGCTCCTACAGCTCTAGTTGCTCAGGGTGCGCCCACAAAATAAAAACAGGTAAGGGGTCTTGCGGAGGATGCTTGTGTTTTGTTCCGTGTGGTTTTGTGGCTAAGTGGTTTTTCACTGGAGTTTGCATGCATGCATGTGGGCACATGGACATCTATTTTTTTTATATGTTAAATCCCTGGAAGGGAAACTCCATCCCATCATCCTGTATTTTCATTACAGTTAGGAATCTTCCACGAATACGTGTTTACCGTATGGCAGGTATATAGTTATAATCATAAATCTAACAAAAATAAACCAGATCTGGAATGCCCCCAGATGACATCAGAGGCCAACACATTTACTTCGAAAACAAGGCGCAAGGTCTCGTTTGTGGGTGGGTGTGTGTGTGGGTGTGTGTGTGTAATGGAATTCCCTCGGGATGCGTCAGGGCAGTGGCTGCTGGTGACAGATGGACAGAATTATCTTACAGTCCCCTTACAGCCACGTTTAGCACAACTGACTGCCAGAATGCTTTAAACTTTTTCTTTTATTATTATTTGACTTACTCAAGCCACATTTGATGGTGCATAGACGCTGTCAGCTGTACTTGTGCTGCACAGCTGCATGGTAGCTTGCGGGGTTTTTGATCTGTCTGGTAACGTACCTTCCTCCTCTTCCTCATCCTGTCTACCCTGTAACTTCCAGCGGTTCCCCATTTGATTGTATGGCTGCTGGGTTTAGATGCTTCTGTCGTGGTCAGATTCTTCCATTGGTTCTTTGTTCACCTTTTGAATCATCTAGCCGTACGATGGGACATTTTGTCAGCCCGTTAAACCTGCCACAATGTGGGGGAAAAAAAATAATAAAAAATGAAAATCTCACTGCTAATTAAACAGCTCATGGACAATTGGGTGAATGGTTACACTTTATTGGATCGGCTACCATTTAAAATCTGCCTGCTTGTCAATGGGACAAAGCGAATAAAGAAATAGCTTTAGACAGATGGCTGCAGTGCAGCACGATGGCTAATAACCGGCATATGAAAAGCACTTTGAAGCGAATGATTCCGGCGCTGAGACGTCCCATGAATATGAGATATCAGTTACCCATTTGATTTAATGGGTGTTTAATGAGTGTCGGATGGGCAGCTGGTACAATGTTGGTTAAAGACCTGGGGGACTATCATGGGTTGTGTACTCATGTCCTGGGGGGGGTCCTACTGCATGGCCATTTAACCTGAGCCTTTCTGGTATAATGTCAGATAAATGGGTGAAGCTGTAAGTCTCTTCGGGGTCGACGTCAGCTAGTTAGCTGCATTTAGCCTCCAGTGAAGGGTGATTCCATCTTGGGGCTGCTTATCAACTAGGGAAAGTTGACAAATGGCAGTTCCTCCTTGTGTGTTTTGTTACGTATCACCAGTTCATCTCAAATGTAGGAATGACTAGTTATTTAAAAAATGACTTTTGAAGGACAAATCATTCACCGATTACAGTAACAGAATTAGGGTTTCAAAATTCTTCCCATATATTCCTGTAAATTCCCATGGAAAGTTTCCAAAATTCTCCAGCTTACCTTCCCATGGAATGGAAAGTTTCTGGCAATTTTGCACCCCCTTGCAACTCGGAAAACACTTTTCACGTGGCAAGAGGCAATTTTATGTAGCTGCCGCTTTACTTGGCCATACCCACAGGATTTCGATTTGCATTTCGGGGACGTTAAAGTGCCGAGTAGGTTCTGAAGGATCGTGGAGTTCTTTTCTGCATTTGCACTGGACTGGTCCTTTGATCTACTCAACTAACAATGTCAGAATTGTAAACCTTTTACCAAAATGGTACAAAGAGTGGAATTTACATAGAAGGAGAAGGCAGTAATGAGATTCATCGCGAGAGGAGGTGACCTGACTCTAAGCTACATATTATGGCTGCGACGACCTGGGCTGGGGGAAAATGATCTTTGCGATCCTGAAACGCTTCCACCGTCTCGTGCGCGAAGTAGTAAAACAGGCTGAACTCCCCACGAGAGGATTTGGCTTCAGTAAATTATGGCTGATGATTTGCCGCTAAATCTTCTTTATTAGCTCTATGTGCTTCAAATGCACTGGGATCCTCCGGTAGAATGAAACCTTGCCCTGACATGCAAAAAATACTCTTAAAACAAGGTGTTTGTAAGTTTATAACTAGGAGTAAGGTACCCTAGTAATGCTTAGGTACCTTTGATCAACTAGGTTGCTATGTACAATTTTTTCTTCCTTCTTAATGACTGACTGACCAGCTCTTGCGCTACTGTAGCCACTTATCCAACACAAGTTTTGCTTATCTTGTTGTTTTCTGCCTGTAGACCTGCTAGGTGTAGCTGACCAGGCAGTCAGTTCTGATTGTGTGAAACTGTGGTTTCCTTCCTTTGACTCGTGAGAGAAACTGATCTATTTTGGACGTTGTGGTCCCACATGAAGCTGGATTATTTATTGGTTTTAAGACTGAAATAACCCCTGCCCCCCACAACAATGCCTTGTTAACAATTCAAGCAAATGAGCTCTTCTAAGACCATTGTGCTTTGTTAGTTCTCTTGTATGAAGTGACCTTTGTTAATTGATAGTGTCGCCTTTGATGACTTTGCAGCAGCATGATTATCAGTGTATATGTTTAAGATTTGATCACTTTGAGCATTATAGGAAGACTATTAACTGTTTATGGTATGGCGACTTGGGCTGCCCTGTGACATCAGCTGTCTGCACCACATGCCACGCAGTCAGCTGTTGTCCTGGGAGGTGGGGTCTTCAGCGCTGTGGCATCACAACTTCACTGGATTGCAGTGACAATTCTGCTAAAATCCTCTTCTTTTTGGACCAAAAGAATAGATCTGGGACATGATTGAAATGTTAGCCTTAAAGGAGGCATCAAGTTTGTAGATCACCGTTCCGTGAGTCTTCCCGGATCGACCAGTGACCAGTGATCTGAGGACATTTCACCACAGTTGCATAGTGCATCAGCTCTGCTTGTGATGTGACTTAGACTCATGGTGCTGCGTTGTTGTTGCACATTTAACCTTCTGACGTTAATTAGACCAGCGTTTTTCAACTGGTATCTCACGGCACACGCACTGTTTAAAATGCGCTGCCTTATGGAATGTGTGCGGTTCTAAAGAAGGTTGGGAGAAGCTGCATTAGATGGTGGTGCTTTCTGTGTCGTTCTTCTAGCTTCGAACTGCAGCAAAGGCTTCCGGTGGCGCGAGTGTTCAGGACTGTTCTCTGAGCAGCCTGCACACTCCGACACGCTTGGTAGGGAGGACCGAGTGAGAAGCTGTCTCTTAGGATGACTGTTTGTAACGTTGAGATCTACGTCGAACCACTACAAAGGAGAGCAGATGGGGAGGTGCCGGGGCTGGATTCTGCCGCTCGGGCTGTGGTGTGAATCGGGGTTGTGTCGTCTGCCGGCGCCGCCTGGAAGCCACCAACAGTGCAACAAATTGGCTTCGATCCTCAAAGGTGGTGGCGGGTCTGAGGGGCAGGGGGACGGCGCCTGCCCCAGGTTTGGCTTGCGCTGCCTTTGCTGTGCGTCGGTGGTCTGTGGGACTCATGTGTGAGATACTGGTTGCCAGTTGTGAGGGGAGAATCATCCTTCCAAGCCAACACTTGCAAACCCCCCCCCCCACACACACACACACACACAAGCTTAGCAGGATGTGAAGTAGGGGACCACATGCCGGCCGCTTTTGGCCTTCCTGGCAGCAGTGCGGGTGGTAGAAAGCTGCCAAGTCTAGGTGACAGATTGTACTTATCTGAAATGGGGGGGCTGGGAATTGAGTAAGTCTCAGAAAGCTGCAGTTCACATTTTCTCTGGTTGCCCTTAGCTAATGAGCGACGTATTGTATGTACGCTGAGTATATGTGGTATGCAGCTGTGTATGAATTTATATACCAAACAAAACTTTAACTTATGCTTGTTAATTGCAGACTTGGCTGGCTATGTTTTTATCTCCTGTGACGACTGTCTAGCTGGTGTGGAAGTTGAGCATTTGCGCGTAACGTTTTTTCAACTTACAGAACAGCCTACTGTACCCAACTGCTGCCCTGCTATTAATGAAAATCTAATTGGTCTGTTTCCAGCAGACCACTGACATAATTGGTGTCTCTGCTAATAGCACTGTTGAGAAACCCAGCCTTTGTATTCTTTCACAAAGATACTTGTATAGTCATTGTAAAAAGTAGTTAAACGGTGCAATCTGTACGCTACATTTTTTTTTTTTCATGATATTGGCTCATTTAAAAACATTGAACAGAATCTGTCAAGAAGCCTATTTTTCAGGTGACTGTTTTGCTTGATGTATATAGAAATGTTTTGCATGGCTTGCATGGTTGTTTTTAACAAAGATATTTAATGCAGGGGTGGGGGAATTTATGAAGATTCCATTTTTAAACAACCTAAAATACTGTAAAACCTCCTATACGAACCATTTCTATTTCTATAGGCCTATCTTTTAAAATGCCGCATATGGGAGACCAAATGATTTTTTGTGCCATTTATCAGTTTGATTTTGCCACGTAAATCCTTAGCCACGAGCACGTACAATCAAACCAAGGTATTTTCAGGTTTCGTATCCATGGATTCAGGCAACCACAGATATAGACATTTTCAAGGAAAAAAATCCAGAGAAGTTCCAAAAAGCAAAACTTGAGTTTGCCACATGCCGAGCAGAAAGCCGAAGACTCGCAAATGTAGTGATGTATAGTTTTGGGTGTTCGGTGAGTGTTAAAACTGTGCGTGTGAGTGAATGGTCCCCACAAAGATATAGATACCTAATCTGTGTGTGGGTGAGAGAGAGTGTGTGTTAGAGTGAGAAAGAAAGAGAACAGACACAAAAATACAGAAATTGTATTTTCTCTCTTCATAATTGTATATTTTTAATATGTAATATGTTGGTTGTGTCTATAGCAATGCGATTGCCCTGATTTAAAAAGTGTGCACTAAAAACAATTTGGGATGAACTCAGGATCTTTACATCAGTAAAGTCTGATTTATTATATATAATGATAAAATGTGTACTAGAAGCCCTGCCCCTTTATTATTTATATTTAGATTGATCCCCCCCCCAAACTGTTTTTCAAGCACTGTCTCTCATCTCCAACTCTTCACAAGTTTCTCGGTGTGTGAGTTGCAGGTGTGTCCAGCGAGGCATTGCATTGCATTGCATTGTATGACTCGTGCTCAATTGCAACAAGGGTGAATAATATCTATTTATAACTACATTAGTAGTTGCTTTGTATTTGTGCTGTAACTCTCAATTATATCAGTAATCGAGTAATTTACCCATTTTAATCTGATGGATTCATCAAGTAATTGCCACACATACAGTCAGTGTAGGTACTCCAGTACATTTAAGTTACATGATTCTGGACAGTTGGAAGGAAACTAGAGAATCTGCAGAAAGCCACGTCCACACGGGGTGACGATGCAACCTCTGCACTTGGTGGCGGTGTGACGACTGCTCAAGCCACTATGACACTGCCGGCACAAAATGCGTTGCTAAAATTGACGTGGCATTTCATGCACATGGATTTGTCGCATGGAAAGGACCGTGAACCCAGCTATCACTTCAAATCATCAGTAAGTTGTGCTAAAACGTTTTAGGTTATAGAAAACAAAATTTAGAAAGGTTAGTAATTTTATGGATCCTTTTCAGCATTATCTATTATGTGTTTAAAGATGATCGGTCTACAGTTTGCCACTATTGCATGAGCTCTGAATGCCCTCCCTGAGATGATCATAATCATTCTCATCCTTGATGTTGGACACAATCACGGACCGTGTGGCACCTTTGTGAAAAATTAAACAAAAATGAGTGAAAAGCAAAGAACTGGTCCTGAAAAGACATTCGTCTTCGCCTGTATTGAAATATTTTGTATTCCACCGAGACAGTATTGATGATTCGCTGACATTTTATTTTCTCTAATTCAAATGTTTGTTGCACTCAAACTGCAAAAGTAAACACATGATTGATCCAGGACGGCATATCAGTTTCTAACAGAAACAAAATGTTCAATTGGCTATTCAGTTAGGATAACCAAAACCGCCAAAGTAAAATTCCTGTAACATAAGTGCCAGTTTAGTCATTTTTTGGTACTTTAGTACTTTGGGGTAGGGCTTGAAATGCTTACATTGTCAATTGCTTATGCAAATCTGCTTCTGAAACGTGATACAACAGCCATTGTGTTGTAATAAATATTGGGGTATTTATGAAACAAAAAAGGAGTGCAACAAATTTCTCACAAACCTGTCTAGGAGGGATTTAAATGGCAAGGATGAAAATGATTGTCTTGGAGAACGCAAGCAGTGGTTGTCACGATCAGGGTTGAGCAGACAGGCGGTCAAGGAGCAGGCAGACAGGCAAAATACGGGGAAATACTGGGGATTTATTAGTCAAACGGGGAGCGGGAAACATGGGACCACAGCTAACTACAATGACGGACAAGGGAGACAAGCAAGACTAGGACTTAAATAAGACAAGATTGATTAAAGTAAATCGGACACAGCTGGAAACGATCAGGGAGGCACACGTGGGTAATTAGGGGGCGTGGCACACACGAGGAGCGGACGAGCTGGGCATCACAGAACCCCCCCCCCCCCCTAAAGGCACGCTGCACCGGGCGCGCCTAGGAAGGGGCGATGGACGGGACGAGGGAAAACAGAACCTGGAAAAGAACAGACCAATTAACGCGGAACGGGAAATAGGACCGAGGAACAAAACAGAGCTAGGGACAAGACGAAGGACAGACCAGGAAGGGAGAAACAGCAGGGACATGCGGGACACAAGGAGTGGGAGTGCCAGAAGGGAACATCGGGGAGCAAGGAGCATGAAAGGGTAGGACAGGGGCGAGGAGCAAAAGAAGGCGGGACTAGGGCAGGAGAGCAGGGAGAGAAGGAGGGGGAATAAAGGGGAGCCCGAGGGAGCCCTAGCGGGCGATGGGAGGCAGCCGGAGGGGCCGCAGGCGGCCAGGAGGCCGGAGCAGGAGGGGACCATGGAGGGGCAGAGGAGGCAGGGCGAGGGACAGACGGAGGAGCCGAGGAGGGAGCAGGAGGGAGCACCAGGGAAGGGGACGAGGGAGCTGGAGGGGACCCTGGCGAGGGCAAGGAGAGGGGAGGAGCCCGCAGGCGACCGACCGGGCACCGGAGTGGGGAGCGAGGCAGGGCGACGAGGCCGTGGAGGGCCAGGACCCGCAGGCGGCAGCCGACCTGGAGGGCCAGCCAGGGGGCAGGGCGGGAGGGACCCCAGCCCTGCGTCTGTGTCCCCTCCCCTTACGGGACACAGACATTATGACTCTCGGTCGGGTTCGAGTTCGCCGGGGTGAGGGCGTAGGAGTCACGGGGGGTAAAGTCACAAGGGCAGGCAGTGGAGGGGGTGCCTGCGCAGGCGGCTGCTCCGGTTCTGGAGCCGAACTTTTCCGGAGCTGGATGAGCCTTTGAAGGTCCGCTGCGAAGCTCTCGAGGTGGGAGTGAATGCCTCGAAGCCCCGCCCGAGCCGCGCGATGAGCTGTTCCACCTCAGGGTTCTCTGGAGTCGAATCCCCTACCTCCCTCCAGGACAGTTCTTGGAGGGCGAAGAACTGGTCAATCAGATGAGCCCTCTCTTCTGGTAGAGGCGCGGGGAGCGCCTCAGAGGTGGCTGCCGTCCTGTGAGGGGGAGACGGACGCGGCCCTCTTTGGGAAGCGCGGGGCACATGCGGGATTGCGTCTCTCGCCACTCTAAACCCACCCCAATTGTCCAGTTGTTCCGGCCGAAACGAGTACCGCTCGAGGGGAGGTAGTTAGTCGGGGGGGGATCGGCTCCAGGTCCGGGACCAAGAAGAGCTCCTCATCATAGTAAGGAGCCCAGTGCCTGGCCAGGGAGCAGGCTCCCAGTCGGAGTGGTCCCTGGTCTGAGCCCAGGACGAGCTCCTCCTCCTCGCCCTCCAGAGGGAGCCAAGGGCTGGAGAGCGAGCAGGCGCCCAGACAGATCGGCTCCTCCGGGACATTCTTCCTCCTCCGTCTCCTCTTTTTCTTCTTTGGGTCCGTCATTCTGTCACGATCAGGGTTGAGCAGACAGGCGATCGTGCGGGCAGGCGGTCAAGGAGCAGGCAGACAGGCAAAATACGGGGAAATACTGGGGATTTATTAGTCAAACAGGGAGCGGGAAACATGGGACCACAGCTAACTACAATGACGGACAAGGGAGACAAGCAAGACTAGGACTTAAATAAGACAAGACTGATTAAAGTAATCGGACACAGCTGGAAATGATCAGGGAGGCACACGTGGGTAATTAGGGGGCGTGGCACACACGAGGAGCGGACGAGCCGGGCATCACAGTGGTGAACTTTAAATGGATTTTTAAACATATACCAGTTAAACTGAATAATCAGTAAAATTGAAAAAGTTTTTTTTTTTCTTGACAAAAATGTTTTAGCAAAATCTCAACTCCCTGCGCTATGATGTCCGTACTGAATCGATGGTAAGAAGAAAGCTTAATCTAGCTGACTAGCAATGTAAGAACTGCACGTGCACAACATGCAGTGTTATACTACAGCCATTTTTCAGTACAAAATACCCAGCCTCGTGCTGTGATGTCATTCAGTGCCGGTACCAGTATTTACACTAGTGGGAAACTGACACCTTGAAGTACCAAAAGTGGAAAAGCACCCTTTAAAGAGAATGCAGAATTTTGGGATGCTTGAGACTCTCCAGGGAAAAGGTAGGAGCGCTTGTTTTGATCCAGCTGATGTAATACAATGCAGAAGAATCGTTATAATCGTTATAATCTAGAAATGATATCGCATAGGGATGTAGCCCTACTTTGTTACCACAACTAATGGGAATTCCACCGACTTACCAACTTTGCTGGTAAATTAGTTCTATTTGGCTATATAGTCAATTTTCAACTCTTAAATATTGAAAAAACTTTAAATATCGCAGTGTGAACTTTTCCCAGTATTGTTCAGCCCTATTCAGAAACACACAATACGTTCAAAAATATTATATGGGTTTGTACCGTATTATGTAAGATGATGCGGCTAAGTGACAGGGCTGTAACCTTTATTTTAGCAGTGATTATTTTGCACACAGGAATCATAATAAGCAAAATAATTTAAGTGGAAGTGGTGACAAAGACCGGCTAGGCTACTCCGAGAGGCTCAATGACACATCTGTGGCTAACCTCGCATTATTGGCTGAGTGCTTTGACCCTGAATGTCTTCATTTAAGGTATATTTGCATTGCGGTCATGCTGTGGTGATATTTATTTAAGTTCTGTGTTGCAATAGTGACAGACGACTGCATTTCATTTACTTTTAATGTAAAATGCTTCCTTACAAATGATGTTTTTGCTCATTTGGACCCTTCCGCCATATTGCGAGTAATCATTTAGGGAAATTTAAAACAATGCTTTTTAATAATCGAGTAATTGCGTTTAATCGAGTAATCATGACAGTTCTACTTTATATGTATCTTTAACGTATCAGATCAAGATCAGTGATGGAGATCCACATTCCTAGTCTGTACTGAACTGTACAAACTTTTTTTTCTTGTTATGGATTGTGGATGCAGATATCCAGCATCATAGGAAACAATTTATTCATATCTACATAGCTGTGTGTTGCTTGTTTAGTTATGAATGGGACAGTTGGATGGAAAAATAACATTTTCTGATGGAAGTTTTTAACTGTTTTTGTTACGATATGCGCTGTGGAAGGTCATGAAACTGATCTGCTGAACACAAACAAAATGCTTGTTACTCTAAAAAATGCTCGTTACATTAAAAAGAAAAATCCCTTTGTATTAGAGCTGCACTACACATAACGGTACAATCCTGATTCTATGATACGTGTGCGACAATCTCCAGGACTTGGTGAGTGTAAACATTTATCCAGAAGCCAGCTTTTCGGTACTGTACAGACATTTACTTAGTTCCATAATTTAAGTAGATTAATAATACACTTAAAATATTAATGAGAGGTATACTGTGATGGCTGAAAGTTAGTAATCTATATCAATTGGACATATTCTTGTGTTTGTTAAATTTGGATAGCAGAGCACGCCACGTAATTCTGCTTTTGTATAACATGGGAGCGATAAGCACTGAAGTGGCGGTGAAGAAGGGGACAGATCAGCAGCTACAACATCTTTTGAAAGAGGAGATTTGTGGATAAACAAGGTTAAAAGAAGATGGCAGTGGTGTGGCGATACGTTTTGCAGTTAGAAGGCCAACACATTTATTAAATTTAAGGATACGCCGAATTTATACAGATTACTAACTTTTTTTTTTGGGCATACCAAAAATTCGGCATCCGGACAAATGTTTACGCCGGGCGTTTAAAGCCCTAGTTATTACTGGATCTTTGCCATATAATTTCAATGTGATACCATGCAACCATGTTTTGTGCCCAGTCATGGGTTAGTTCCAGAATTTTCAAAAAAAAAAAAAAAACTTCGCTAGAAGGTAACAGAGCAAGTTATAAATTTTACAATATAGTTGTTATGCTGTTGTAAGCAACATCTGATATTTCGAAGCAGTGGACCCTGTGCATGTCTTTATATAAATTCAACTTTCTCTGAACAGTGTTACATTCTCATTCTCTGGCACTAGCTTTTGTTCCAGAAAATGCAAGCAGCTGTTTTCTTTGTGCATTATAAGAAAATGTTGTCATTATCTTTTCGCTATTTTTTATGGTAATTATAGCTACCAGAAATGTAACAGTCACTCCTCTGTTTTATGTGTTAATGTTTTGGAATTTAGTGAGATTTCTCAGGGGAAAATTGCGTTTACTTGGTGTGTTTGTGCAGCGATTGTTTCATGGTATTTAGATTGACAGCCTTGTTGAGATGTAAATGGTAAATTAAGTAATCAGCGAGGGCGGAGTTTCGCTTTTCAGAAATTAACTCTCCTACTCAGATACTGTCACAATTGGGCTGGGAAATTAATTGAAAATTAATTCTGGTACTGCTTTAAAAAATCTGTTGATACTTTCCTCAGTGTGTCTTCATGTAGTGTCTTATTAAAAACGCACTACAGCATGTGTTGTCATGTGACTCCACCCCTTTCAATCTGCAATATGGAGGAGAGCTCAAACACTGAGTCACCCGAGCAACTCAAGCAGCTTGTATCAAAGAAAAATGCGGTGTCATTTGGACACATTGTGGCTTTAGTGAGTTATGTATTCGATAAATAACTATAAATGGTTCATCTGTGTGTTTCCTTCAATTAATTTAAACCATAAACATATTCAGTCTTTCATTATAAAAAATATCCCAGCTTGAATCTTCAAACTTTGTCAATGAAATATGACGGCAAAAAAAACTAAATAAAAACAAAAAAAATGTTCATTAGTTTTAATTGAAGTAAAATGTTCAATTTAACCATGATATTGATTTGAGGTCATATTTCCCAGCCCTACATCACAAGTATGTCTTTTGGGAAGCAAAAGACAAATCAAAGGACAGAATGGAGGATGGTTCCTGCCTGTGCATTATGGGTTGGCCTTTTGTTACTATCGTTTATATTTCTCAAGTACACACTGAGTGGTCCTCCAGGCCGCAGCTGATGTCTGTCATTTCTGTTTTTGATGCAATGCTTGGTCGTCCTTACTTTACTAGAAAGTAAAATACAATGAAGTGGTTAAAAATGGCAAAAGTGTAGTGTCCGTAATGGGATTGTATCAGTTGGGTCATAAAGATAAGCTGTTACAATTCTGTGATTAGTTACCTGGTGAGGGTGATACCAAGATCACGAAGGGGGTTCAGCTAGGGTCAGGCTCAGCCTTTGCACTGTAGCTATGCTGACCTCTGCGAATTCCCCAAATGCGGGAATCTCGACTGCATAATGTCTGGTAATGGGTCCCCTGGTGTGCTTTTATTATTTAAAATTATTTTTAGTTAAGGGGCAGTGTGTGGCTCGGTGGGTTAAACCCCTCTGCCTGTGATTGGAAGGTCCCTGGTTTGAGCCCAGCTTCGACAGAATAATCATGTCTGCGGGCCCTTTAGCAAGGTCCTTAACCCTCAGGTCCATGAGGGTCGCTGCCAAACTTGCTCTCACCAAAATATGCGCCTGAGTGTCATGGAGAGCAAGGTGGAGCCTGCGATTTCATCACAAAGGATCAATAAAGTGTGATTGTTATCATTTTGTGTGTGTGTGTGTGTGTGTGTGTGTGTGTGTGTGTGTGTGTGTGTGTGTGTGTGTGTGTGTATATATATATATACACAACTGCAGAAAACATTGACAACACAATTTTTCGTTTCATTTCTGAATTGAAGAGTCTGTGTCAGTGAATAATATTTTTTAATTTTTTTTTACTAACCCCAGCCTGGTTGTTATCTGTTCCTCATTAATAAAAGGCTCCTTCCTTGCGTTATAGGACTTTTTCTTCATGGAGGTTTTCTGAATCGCACTTCTTTTCTGGTTGCTCACCTAGGATCAAAATGGTGCCAGACTGCGGGTAATGATGGACCTGACTAACCAGGGCCCTGCGGGGGGGTGGGGGGTGGACCTGACTAACCAGGGCCGTACCTGGAGGGAGGGGGGGGGGTGGACCTGACTAACCAGGGCCGTACCTGGAGGGAGGGGGGCTCCTAAAGCCTTAGAAATAATTAGATATTGGTTTCTAAGTTACTTTCTGTTATCATGTAAGTTATTTATCATTCCTGTAATAAGACCTGCTTATCTACCTGCTTCCCCCCCCCACACCCCTCTTCCCTCCTTGTCCTCCTTCCCCCCCCCCCCCAAAGCAGAAGTAGTTTGATCTTCCAGTGAGCAAATCTATCATGTAAACAACATATGCACTATGTAGTCTTTGCCTTTTGCCAATTCTGAATATGAAATGAAACCAAAACTAAAACCTGGATTTCAGAAGTGCAAGGAGAGCAGAGAGCGAGAGAGAGAAGCTTAAGAGGCAGGCAACTGCTGACGAATTTCTTTCTAAAAACAGGTTTCTCATTAATGAAGGGCTTCTTCCTTACTTTATGGGACTTCAGCCCTGCTTCTAGGATCCCGATACAAACTGTCCTACAGTGCACTTCACACCTGCACTTAATGTTTCCCATTCCTTTTGAAGGTCACTTGATGTCATCTTCCGATTCATGAGAAATTCTCAGATACGTTAAGTCATCTCTGGCATTAGAAAGTCTCTTTTGCCTTCTGCCTGGCTGGTTTTTGGTCGTTCCCAGTGTCTCCTGCTTCACATTGTTCTTGTGTGCTGCTGTCTTAGAAATTGTGAACCTGGAAGCAGCCTGCTGCTCAGCATAGCCTTATGCCAGCAGGATCACGATTAAACCGGGATTTAAAAATGGAGATTTGTTTATAACTATAGAGATCTCTTAATTTTTTCCATGGCTGTGTGTGTGTGTGTGTGTGTGTGTATATTTATTTTTTATGTAAAATAAAATCTAAAATAATCATGTGTGTGTGTGCGTGTATGTGTGCATATTATATATAATATGCACACACAGACGCAGTTAACAGTCACTGCTTGAGTCGACATGCTGAATGCAGAAGAGATGGGCAGGTATATAGATCTGAGTGACTTTGCCAAGGGCCAGATCATTACAGTCTAATACTGTGTCAGGGCATCTCTGAAACAGCGTGGTGTGTGCGGTGCTCGTGGTCAGCTATGGTGAGCACCCACTGAGATGGTGCAAGGAGGGAAAAGACACAAACTGCACACAGGGTGTTGGGCGGATAGGACTTGTCAGTGTGGGATGTGAATGCCGTCTGGTACAAATGAACAGAAGGGATACTGTGGGACGGAGGGCTGATATTTTTGGTGATTATCACGGGAGTAATGTGCTACAACACAAAGTACAAGGAGTCTTGCTGCGTATGAGGCTGTGTAGTCGTGGATCGGACTTCTTGGTACAAACATCCCACAGATTCTTGACGCTTACCTGGCCGTCCACATGATGCAATGAAAAACAGGATTCATAGAACCTGGCGACCTTCTTCCTTTGCTCCGAGGTCCAGTTCTGATGTTCACATGCACAGTGGTGACATTGCACAATCCCAGAATTCACAGCTACGATGAAAACGTTTGGTCAGCACCTCAAGGGAAGTTGATGGAGGGGAAAGTTCTGATTGGTTACAGCTTTTGGGAATTGGATTGCAGCGATGAAATATTACATTTAACTTTTGGACGGTTGTTTGAATAATTGAAAGAACGCAAGGATCTTGCTTAAAGAAACTTATGAATTAAATTTTTATGGTTTTATTGAAGGCTAATACTTTAAAGTGTGGATCTTTCCGGTTATTAAATGCACTTTTAGTGGTTGCCAGGTTTCTGCTATTAGAGCCAAATATGTTTTAGATTTAGATCGATTGTTTGGTTCCTAAACATTCACTTTCGGTTTGTGAGCATGTGTCATAAACTGAGGGGAAAAACGTGAAACAGAAAGCAACTTGGCCTGTTTCACTATTTGATTTGTGCAACAGTGATATAGGCATAAATTATTCTTGTCTTTCATTTTGAGACTTTGCTTTGAATACGTTTTAGTTTAAGAATTTACAGGCTATAATATCTTTTGGATACTATTGTAACATGCTTGTATATGTGGTTAATCGTGATTCAAAATGTTTGGCAGCCCTAATACACAAAACATGAAGACTGCTGGGTAATGTAGTGATTAGGTAAAGGAGCCATGTACCAGCATAGCATCCATGTGCTGGGATCTCATCCTGGATATCTCCAGTGAAGTATTCCGCTATATGGTTAAAAGTTAAAATGGTTAAAAGTTGCTTTGAATAAAACTGTCAGCTAAGAAACGGGAGGGGGGGGGAATGGATGTGTCTCATGTGGCCTCGCTACCTTGTTTGCCAGTCTTTTATCCTACATTTTTCATTTTGATCCGTTTACCCAGCTGGGGTTTTTCCCTGTATTGATTTAGTTCACTTGAACCCTCAGTACAACAGTTCTTCATCCTACACTCGAAGCGCTCGGCCATTGTGCCGCCCCCCCTTGGCAGAGATTCCAATCTGGCACCAGGGTCTTTCAGACTGTGCCGTGGAACACCCTGAAGAGCCTTTCTGGAAGAGCACTCCGCCGATGCCTCATGTGAGGACGTCCTCAAAGAACCACAGAGATGGATTGGCTGCTTTGGAAATGCTGCATTTTGTATGCTGATATAGGCAGTCCTCTGGGGCTGAAGTCTGTAGCTGCTGATTTTATGAGACTGTGAGACTTCAGCCTGGCTTCCAGTGTGACGATATATCCATGTCCTGCACCCCCCCGAGGCTGATGTTCCACATGCTGTTAGCGTCAGACAGGAATGTTACAGTTCCCTCCTGAAAGCCCAGTCACCGAGTCGTGGAGAGCCTGGCCTCATGGGGTTGTTGCAGGAAGTGTCCAGCCGCAGCTTACGGCAGATTAAACTCTGTTTGCCCAGACCTCCAGCTCTCCTCATCTCCTGAGTCTCTGCGCTGACACATCGAATGGGACTTTTCAGTCTGGTGTCCCAGAGGTTATGTAGAGGTTGCTGCGTTTGACTGCCTTCTGGCTCATGGTTGACTCCTCAGACTTTGGTTACCTGATAGGCTGGCTTCTCGAAGCTGAGTTTCCTGATAATATTCACTGCAATTGAGCTTGAAAACAACTCTCGAGTCTGATCCGTCTTAGGTTGTGGTTGATCAGAAGTCGCAAGAGTAGTGACAGTCCAGGGAAGAAGAGTGCATGAATGTCTGAACTGAGCAGGTGATTTTTCTGCCTATCCTACTTGTACCCCACTCATCTTTTGTGTGTCCAGCACACCAGTATTTTTTTCTGGACATTAACAGCTGGTTCGTCACCTGCTACTGCCCCCTGCTGGCTGGAGGACATTAAGACAGTGGTGAAAGTGTGTGAAACCTGACCAGGGGAGGGGAGAGGAGAGTGTGGTCTCTGCTCATTTTTCTCTTCTTGCCCGTGGCAGTGGGCTGGCTCAGTGGGCCCAGAATCCACTCTCAGGCTGGTCCGGTTATTATGAACCCCCTTCCGCTCGATTAATGTGTCCCTGTGGGGGGGTTCAAAGGGCTGTTGTAGCGAGAAGCTCCACCTTCCGCAGGTCTTTGGCAGCCATCCAGCACTTCCCTCCGAGCAGCCTGCCACTGCTGCTGTAAACACAGTCCCCTCCACTGGCTCGGGGTGTGTGTGTGTGTGTCTGTGTGTGTGCACTTGTGTGTACTTGCTTGTGTCTATGTGTGTAGTTGCTAGGTTTTTGCTCCCCACCTAACCCTTGGCCCTAAGCCCTCGAATCGAAAGCCATACTGTGAAACACTGGACCTCTGTCATGGCAGCTCAAAATAAAAAAAAAATGAAATGACCTCCTCACCACTGTGCTGACATAGCTAATGTCCATCCGGAGACATTCCCTCTGACGCAGCCCAGCTATAAATGAGAGCGCCGAGTCCTGACAGCCAGTCTGTTGGTTTTGTAGAGACATGGGTTTTCCTTGCCAGTACGCAGGTTCTCTGTTTATTCATTAACACGCCGCATTTATGAATCACCGTGGGAATTCACAGACTAGCTTCACATCACAGCACTTCCGATAGGGTTCCTTCTATTATCCCGGTAACTGATATTCTTCCGAGATGCTTCAGACTGCTGTCGCTTCCCACTAGGTGCCTGGCCCAGAGCTGCTTATCTTGTTCCCCTTAAAGCTCACCGATGCTGGGCTTTCCTGGGGAGATTGTGGTATTCTTTTTCCATAATAGCTATGCCTGGTTGGCAATGCCGTCCTCGAGTTTGACTCCCACGCTCTCTTACAGAGGACTGCTCTTCCCTGGGGGAGCACAGCCCCACCATCCCTGTGTCGCCGGCCCCGCCCCTTTCCGGCTGCCCTGTTCCCAGCGTGCCTCCGGCCGCCCAATCGGTTCCGCACCTGCAGACTCTGCTGTCGGACCCCAGCCAGCCGCAGGTGCAGCTCCGGGTGGCTCGGGAGTGTCCCCAGAGCGCCAAGGCCCCCAGCGGGTCGCGGTCCGGCGTCCGCAGCTCTGCCAGCTGCCCCCACGTCACCGACAGCCAGCTGGCCCCGAGCCGCGCCGGCAGCGCCGGCAAGCAGCAGAGGGTGACGAGACGCCGGGCCACAAACGGCTGGCTGCCGGTGGGGACGCCCACCGAAAAGGAGGTCTTCATCGTGGTGAGTAGCAGCGGCCGTGGCGTCTCGCTGGCATTCCTGCGCCATGTTTGTCTCGTCCGACTCATCTGCGGCACGAGAGGCCAGGCAGCCAGCTGTCGCTTTGGCAGGCAGTCTCCGCGATTTCACTGATTTATCGGGAGACCGTGTGGGGGGGGAGGGGCATTCGGGCTTTTTGAGCGGTCGCCCCACCCGCAGGCCCTGGCCTTTCGTTCGGCAAAGTGGCCAAACCCACGGCTGGATGGGCGGCCGAGGCTGTCTGGTTACGGTCGTAACAAGCAGCTGCTCAGAGGAGCAGTCCAGTGTTTTTGGCCCATATCAGCTGCATGGTTGCCCAGAGGTGCTTAAGAAAAGTGACTTTAAACTCTATAATAAACACCCTAAGAAGAACTCCTCCGTGCCGCTAACACATTCCACCCATTTCACAGATGCTCCGTTTATTGATTAGACAACTGCAGTTTTTAACGTGGAGGGTGGCTTTTTTCCTCCCTGCAGGGGGAGCACCTGACAGCCCTCCGACGCTGTTACGAGGGTGTCCAGCGGGACGGGGAGGTGATCCGGGTCCGAGACACCGTGCTGCTGCGTTCTGGGCCCAGGAAGAAATCCCTGCCCTATGTTGCCAAGATCTCCGCCCTCTGGGAGCACCCCGAGACTGGTGAGCGATAGAGAAACCAGACCAGTGTAGCTTCAAGGACTCCTATCCAATGGCTGCGTGACTAATGCTAGATCAGTGTTTCCCAAGTCGATCCTTGGGGATCCACGGTCGGTCCACATTTTTGCTCCCTCCCTCCTAGCAAAACATGCCCTGTAGGTCCCTGAGGACCAGATTGGGAAACACTGGACTAGATTATAAAGAAATGGACGCTTAATCTGAAGGTTGTTGGGTTGAATCCCAGGAGAGCTTTGCTGTTGTACCTTTTAAGTGCGGTACTTAACCTGAAATGTACCACAAAAATATGCAGTTGCATAAATGGGTAAAATTTGGATAATAATGTCAGATCAAATGTCAGGCATCTAAATACATATTAAAACCATTTCCACAAAGACTGAATATAGATTTAACTTTTGATATATTAATGTGCCTATAGTAATACAGTGGCGATTTTTAGAAATATTGTGAGGAAAATGTGTAATTTCATACGAATATTTTCTAAGAGGTTTGCATCCTGTGCAGCATTGATTGCAATCAGCCCGGCTGGAGTGCAGGCTTGAGGTTCCTCTCGCACAGTTCAGGGAGGGAGAGAGTGTGCTCGATTTGCCATTTGCTTTTTATAAGTATCGTTTTGAATGGACTGAAGTGTAACATTAATAAGATGCTGAGTCTTCGGCACAGGAATCATTCACCTGAGTTCAGGTAACAGGGCAAATGTGAAGCGGGAAAGAGAGGTTATACGAGAATCAATTTTTATCTTTGAAATTCTCCTTGGATACATTTCCTGGATAAGAAAGTCCCATTTGCCGCTATTAGTCCTACTGTGCCTTTTTAAGGCAGTGAGCACTCGTGATTCCCGTGTCCCCGATTGCTTTCGAGGACAGAGATTTCTCACTGCTGGAGACAGAAAAGGGCCAAAGAGGGATGGCAGTGCGGCAGGAGGCCACCTCCTTTGTGTGGGGGGGCCGCGTGGCATTTTTATCTGTCCCACACAAACATGAGGCCCCTGGGTTGTTTTCTGTGTTTGTTGAGGGTCTGCCACACACACATACACGGCATTACGCATCAGGTGACTGCGAAGCCTTTGATTAGCTGGTTCAGGCATGCGTGTGGATTATGGGAGCTAAGGACTGTTGCCGGGTGGGTCAGCGCGCGCTCGTCCCAATTAAAGTGGGGAAAATTAGAAGTGTGTGGCCAAATGATTGCAGGGCTGTTTCTTCATGACGGGTGTGACCGTGTGTTTGTGTCTCCAGGGGAAATGATGATGAGTCTGTTCTGGTACTACCGGCCTGAACACACGCAGGGCGGGCGGAATCCCAGCATGCACTGTGAGGTGAGTTTCCCAGGCTGGAAAGATAAACACGGACTTCCTTTACGTGCTCCAGGAAAAAAAATGGAGCAGTGAGGCAGCATGGATTGTTCTTCCAGCTGCGGCCTCGTCCTCTCTGCAGCACCCCCCCCCCCCCCCCCCTCCAATTCGGACACAGAAAGGTGTCACGGCTGTAGATGAGAACATGAGGATGTCCTGAGAGTAGATCCCCCCCTCCTGAGCAGACTGGTGTCTGACATCCCTTACACCGCGGTTCGCAGGGAGCTGCACTCGCTTTGCTCTTCCTACCTTGCTAAAGCGTTGGTGGCGAACCACATGCCCCCCTCCCCACACACCCCACCCCACCCCCACTCCATTTTTTTTCTTTCCAGAATGAGATTTTTGCCTCCCGGCATCAGGATGAAAACAGCGTGGCCTGCATTGAAGACAAGTGCTACGTTCTGACGTTAGCGCAGTACTGTAGGTAAGCAGGGTGTGGGGATAACCTTAACCTATCGGTTTCCATGGCGATCTGTCCATGGGTTCGGTGTTGTTCGGTCATCTGGCCGTTTGATAGACGCATGCAGGCGGTGTTTCTATATGGTTGTCGCATGAATGGTTTCCTCGACCTCCCTTTTCAGATTTTGTGCCTTGGTGAAGCGCCGTGGGGAGGGTCTCCCCGAGAGTGCCCCCATGGTGCCGCCCTCGCCCGAGTATGCCATCCCTGCCCACTGCCGCGTGCCCGCCGACATCGACCCTGACCTGGTGTTCCTCTGTCGCCACGTCTACGACTTTCGCTACGGCCGCATCCTGAAGAACCTGCAGTAGCGGATGGCGCCACCCACAGGAAGCAAAAGGAATTGCACACCGTGGGAGGGGCCCCGGCGGACATGAACCAATCAGATTTTGTTTTTGTTTTTTTGTTTTTTTCCTTTAACAAAATGAGCCAGCAGGCAGGTGCCAAAACGGGTGGAGGTTGTGCGTGTGGGTGAGCGTGTGTAGGGAGTGGGCTCAGCCATTTTTAATGAGTGTTTTTTTTGGGGTCATGGGAGCATGTCTACCCCCATATCCCGTGGGCACTTTTCTGCCATTAGACTTGTCCGCACTTGAAGTTTCTCTGTGGCTGGGAGATTGATGATTGGCCCCATGATGCAGTTTTTATGAAGGGGGGGGTGGCCTGGGCAAAGCTTTTCAATGAACAACGTATCACTGAAGTGTAGGCAGGAGAAATTACCATATGGATGGGGGGGGCGGGGGATACACGCTCACACACTCACACGTACACACTGGCTGATGTCTGCTGCCGTTTTGCTTGTTTCCCAGGACGAAGGTGCCCATTAATGAATTTGCATACTTACATTGTTAGTGTGTGTCTTGTGTGCTGGCAAGAATAGCTGTTCTAGGATCAGGATTTCAAGGTGCAATATGATGACTTTCGATCAAAGTGGAGAGTCCCCCCCCCCCCCACCAGTTTGTGAAATGCACCTTGGCTAGTGGAGGCTGAACAGTACAAGCCTTTTCCACCCATTTCTAAGTTGAATCTTTTTTGACGGGAAATGTTATTTATGTTTAATAAGTCATTAAGGATTTTAAAAGTCTAAGTTTGTTTCTTTTTAAGAGAAAGGACATCTCCTGAATCCTCAGTTTTCAGTAGACATTTGCTATTTAATCCAAGTTTTGGTCATTGTTGATTCAGTGTCTGCTTTGTGGTAGTTAGGAGCCAAGTTAAAGGATGTGACCAGAAACTAGAATGGGAGGGCCAGGAATAGTAGGGCGCACTGGGCAGCCCCCAGTCCCCACAAGAGAAATTTGGCCTGCCCCCTAAGAAACCCCACCCCCTTGTTAATTGACCAATGAGAGGGAGGCGTGAACGCCTGCCCCGTCAGTACCCATGATTTGCCTTAGGCCTCGCAGGTAGAGTTAGGCTGAATTCTTCCTCCTCCCACCCCCAGCTCTGCCTTTAGATCAAACCAAAGGATGTCACTAAGTAGAATGCCAGACCTGACCCCCGTGCAACACGCGTGTGCACACTCACACGGACAGGCACGCGTACACACACACTCGCACAAAGGGACATGCACGCACGCTCACACACGCACACAAAGACACGCGTACACACACAGAGGGGCACGCGTGCACGCGCACACACTCACCACTGTCTACCACCACTACCCTTCCTTTCCATTGTTAGTTTGCACTAATTAATTTTTCTTAGAAGTTTTATTGATTGTGTTCTAGGCTTCATCCTCTACTAATATAATATGGAATAAAATACTATGTATTTATGTTTGTGTACCTATAGAAGAGAAGGATGCCAAGTGTGGGTAGGGAGACGGGCGCAGCGCTGGTGGACACACACGCGCACAGTGACGTCGGCACGCGTAGCATCGCCTCATACAGCCAGAGCTCTCTAGCTCTGCCCTCTCCGAGCATGTGGATCGCTCCATTTCTGTGAAACCTGCTGCACTTTATATAGCAGGTCTTCTGAATAACGTTGTTTTTTTGCCTCCCTCGCCATCATTTGTCTTTTGTTAGCTTCTGCTTTTTAGTGCATTTTCCATTTCGTTAATCCTCCAAAACGAATCTGAGACAGTCATTCCTTAACTGCAGCTGCAGTTCTCTCTCTCTCTCTCTCTCTCTCTCTCTCTCTCTCTCTGTCTCTCTCTCGCTCTCTCTCCTCTTTCCTCGGGGATAGAGTCCCATCGGTGTCGTATTTCAGCCTCCGAGAGAAACAGCTGTGTCTAAAGCCATGTTTATTAAGGGGTTAATAGCACAAATGGGCTGATTTTTTTAAAATTATTTTTTTAAGCACTGATCTTGCTAATTTCAGGGTTTCCCCAAATCTTTTGTGATGCTCCGAATGAGAGTTTTGATACCTCCAATTAATCTCCCCCCAATCCTGTGGTTCCGAGGGCTGTGGAGGCGCGGAGCTAAGTGTTTCATTTTTTTGTTGCAGGAGTGTGTTTGGGTGTATAAAATGTATCCATGTTTTAAGGTAGATTATTTTTTTTTTTGGTCATGATACCAAGCTTGTTGTTACATTTTAACTCATGTAATAGTACTGACTTTCTGTCACAATGTGAAATTGAAGTACCCATGAACTTCCACTTTTTAGAAATCGTCATTATTTGGACCTATGGAACATAATTCAGCGGCGCCATTTTGCAGTGTTTGACACGCTTCCCAGTGGCATTGGGGGTGTGTGCAGTTTAACATCCACTCACTTTTATTGTGCTTTGGAACACACCTGCGGAACACCGGTGTGTTTAAGCACTCTGCAGCTGTAGGCAGGCACACAGCTTCCAGACCAATAAATAGTCGCTCGGTAGAATTGATAGACAATCCTCCTTCGCGCCAAGGGATCCTCTGTTCTCATGCCCGTCGGCGTGTGGGGGGGCTGCGTATCGTGTCCAGCAGCATCCGGTGCAATTCAGACAGAGTCACGGGGTCGGCGTGACGACGAAAGACCAGGATTCGTTTTATTACAGACAAAATTGTAATAAAAACACGCTGAGACCACTGCTGTCGTCCTATCAGCTGCATCCGGATGTCTTGAGAGGAAACTCCATTTCCTGTTTTTGTGATGTAAATTTTTAAATAAAAATTTATAAATGAATCGCCCCTTCTCCCCCCCATGTAGGGCCCTTATTAATACGACCGAGACGCATCTCTCCCACAGACACTGGCAGAACAATCCAGGCTAATTACCGAGCATGTCTGTTCTGGGACAAACGACAAGACGGCAGTGTTTGCTGGAAAATTTGGCACTAAAACAGCATAAATAACAAGGTGTGGTCCATACACACTTTGTAGTTTATGTACAGAACTTTCATTTTCATACAAAACAGTTACGCTTTATTAGCTTTGAAGCATATTATCATTTGAAGTTGATTCAACAAAATGGATCCCTGGGCTTTTCTGACAGATATTTCTGTCTCCTGATTTTTTTTTTTGTTTATTTGTTTAGATTATGCATTTTCTCACTTTTTAAAGAAGTTACCCAGCTAATTTTGCACAAGCAAATTTGCAGGTAATGCAGTGAAAACAGTGCGGTCGTCATGGAAGCAATTGCACCATTACAATTTGTTTTAATTACGTAAAAGCCTGACTAGGTTTAACTGACGTGATTATGTGCGTTTTTAAATATAACGCAGACGTGTGCAACATTCTCCTGCCTCCCTCGTTTTTCCATGTCTTTCTGCCCATACACTTGGCATTTCTCGTTACAGAACCGCAGGTCCGAAACGCCATTCCCCCTCATACATTTAAACCACGACCCCTGAGCCCGTCGGGCCCGATTCCCATGTGCCGTGCGACGCGTTCCGTGTGCCGTGGGTCATGCTCATATAATCACAATTAGTCCTATGAGTTAGCAGTTGTGAAGGTTTTTTATTTTTAATGTACCTACATTTTCCCCCTTAATGAGATCTGAACAGCTTGATACCAATTGTGAGCTTAAACTGGTCTGAAATGAAATACCAAAAAACGGAAGAAATGGTAGAAAATAAATTGACCCTAAATGTGTACAGGACACACTTTTAATTCCAAGTTTGTCTGAAATGAAATGTGTGTGTGTATATATATATAATCTCAACTCCTGAGCATGGAAGTACAGGGCATTCTTGGAAACAATAGACAGTTATAGCACAGCACATTTGTATTATTTAAAACAGACCTGTGTATTATAAAAAAATCTTTAAATGGAATAAATAATATATGAGTTTGAATTAAATTTTGTGGAGTGTTGTGTTTTCAGATCTTGTGCCGAGGTTAAGTTACAGTAGGTGCTCAGCTTCTGTCATGTGGGTGTTTTGGAATGATTTACGGAGACTCATGAGAAGCAGCTATAGGAGATATGCAGGTAAGTCTGTGCCCAGGAGGAGTAAACGGATATCGGACAGATTTATTTTTGGAAAGATCTGCCAGACATTTGTTCTCGACGAACACTTCTGCAAAAGCATCGGGAACTCATGTTGATTGTTGCCATGGTAAATCAGACATCGACTCTTAAACTGACATTAAGCTCCGAGGCGTCGGTCAGGTACGAATCCCTATCAACAGTCTCCCAGCGTGACTGTGTTTGAAAGCTCTCAGCGACATCACTTGCATTTACCACTGGTCTCTTGCTTCCAATAAGCAAAATGTCAAAATTTACTCAGCATTACGGGGGTGTATATCAGTGCATATGTAAATATTTCTGGGACATAGTTCCTCCGGTGCCAAGTTGAGCTCTGACAGTGTTAGTTTCCCAACCTGGTCCTCGGGGATCCCCTGATGGTCCACAATTTTGCTCCCTACTGGGAGGGAGCAAAAACCTGGACTGCGTGTGGCTCCCTGAGGACCAGATTTGGAAACACTGCTCTATGATATAGGCTTTATAGTCATGAGAGAAGTATACTCAGCAAAGAGCAATCGGAAGGAAAGTGAGGGGGTTTACTGGCTGGAAATGGAGGTGTCATCCTCTGCTGGTCTGTCTGGGTTCAGTCAGCAGTCAGATGGACAATCTTTGAACTGGCAGACTATGATCAGAGGAGGAATTCATCCTAGCATATGTCTACATCTTATTTACTTACCGGGAGGCCTTGTCTGGATGTGTGTTGAAAGTCCAGCCTATTTCTGTAGGCCTTCTGAGAAACGCTCACTCAGATATCCTCTTTTTACACATAATCTCAGTAGAATTCCTTTTTTTATATTTTGCTTGTATGCTGCACTGCTTCGCTAAGCCTCCTTGTATGGCTCTTCTGAGTTGCCTTAGCAAATGTCTGTTGGTGGCTCATGGTGGCACCATTGCCTCCCTTTGGGGTTTGAGCATTATGCTGGAATCAAGGTATGAGTTTGTTTTCCCTGCATTCAGATGTCTTTTCCTCTTGGTTTTCGCTTTTCCTCCAAATTAGAGGACATGCATGAGAAGTCGCCTGCGGATCCCTGGCCTCAATTCTGCCTGCCCCACCAGCCCCCCAGATGTTTATATTCAAGACCCCGTCATCTGTCCATCACGTCTCACGGATTCTTATCCTGGTCAGGAGACCCAGTCGTGCAGTTATGAATTATACTTCAGCTCAAAATCAGTTTTAGTTTTCTTTATCAGCATATATGTTATGCCTTGTAAAGCATGACATACCTGGAAGCAATAAAATAATCAGGACCCTCTAGAGCAGGGGTGGAGAATCTGTTCCATGGAGGGCCGGTGTAGGTGGAGGTGTTTGGGATAACCTCTCACACCAGCCCTCCATGAAACAGGTTCCCCACCCCTTGCTCTAGAGCCATGTTTTCCAATATGGTCCTCGGGGTCCACATTTTTGCTCCCCTCTAGCTCCTGGTAAGGAGCAAAAACATGGACCGTCTGTGGGTCCCTGAGGACTGGATTATTCTCTAGAGTAACTGTCCTGTTATGATAATTTGGCTCACCAGAACTGCAAATTAAGTATTAAGTCCCTGATTTTGTGAGTCGAGTGTAGTGCAGCTCTGTGGCCACAAGGTGTCATGGTGATTCTACTTCCTGACTGGATTGGCACTATGCCTCAGGAGGCCCACTTTAGTGGGAGGGGTGAAGTTCACCATAATCAACATGCATTTATAAGAGAAGGTTATAAATGTGGAAAATGTCAAGGATTACTTGTCATTTGACCAACTACTGCTCTCAGAAGTAACATTTTATGTTATGAAGTCGTTATATAGCAGATAAATCAGAAAATACATTTTTTTTGTGGCACTGGATTTTACAGCCAGTGAAACAATAGCTTTAGAGTTGTCTGTATCTGTCCCCATAAAGCACAGGGATGTGTACGCAAAGGTATATGCCAAGCTGCATGTTTTTGGAGTGGAGTGTATAGAACGTGTATACCCCACACAGAGCCGGGGCAAGATTCAAACTGCCCTCCCTCCACACATATGACAGGGCCGCTGTGTCATTACCCTTCCATGCGTTTTCTCTGCTTGCTTATATAATACAGCAATGCAGGCTGAGCCTGGGACCTCTCCTCAGAAGCAGAGGCACAAGGCAGGGGACGCGCTGGGTGGGACTCTGCTCTATCAAACACATAGTCATACCCTATGGGCAACTGAGAGATGTCACTTTGCGGCGTCTTTTTGCACTGTGTAAGGACACTGCAGTAGCTGCAAAAAGTCCATCCAGCACACACACACACACACACACACACACACACACACACACATGCACACACTGCAGTGGTAGCCTTCAAATCCATAACCCTCAAGATGTGAGGCAATAGTGTAGTTATGTAATTATGTCAAACATTTATTAAATGATTTGCTATTTGTGCCACGGCCGAAGATACTTTATGCTTATACAGTGATTAATATTCAATTAATATCTCCAATGAATTTTCTAATGCCAAATTTAACAGTTAAAATTGGAAGAGAACCGGGGCACATTACTCAATAAGCCCACCGGACCAGGATTACTAATGCATTAGCGTTTATGAGCGAAGCATTCAGCTTCAGCCAATAGGGGGCAATGTCATGTCACTGAAATCTCACGACTTCGCCATAAATCTTGAAAAAAATAACATTTACGCATTTGAAAAGAAATAAACGTCTTTATTCTCTTTGGAAAATATTTTTAAAATGTACAAATTACATATAGACATAAAGAATGGTTCATTTTGTTTTGTGGGATTCTTTCTGCTGTAATCACAAACCCAGGTATTTTGCTTTTGACACCTTGCCTATCATTAAAAAAAAAAAAAAATAATCAGTCATAGTTTTTCCATTTTGTTTCCACAAATAGCTGTCATAGATCTGCTACCTATGAAATGTTTTCCAAGTCCATAGGACCTGGATTTCCATAGCATTTATTTTCTAATCAGATAGTAATTTTGTAATAACCCACGCCGGACAGAATGGGGGCTTTATTCCGGTTTTGGTTTTTAAGAATCATAGGAGAGGAGCAAACACAAAAGACAGGCTTTGTGGCGTCAGCAAAGAGAAATTAGGAGGGCTGTCGAGTCAGCTGATGGGGTCACAAGGGCTGGGTGTGTGGTTTGGTCTGTCTGACTGAGAGACAAACAGAAGCTTGTCTGTATTATTACAGGCTGGCCATGGGTGAATGAAGGGGCTTGTCGTCCAATCAAAATATCCACTGGTAGTTTGTCCATTGACATAAGCTGTTTCTCAGACCAGAAAACATCCATGAGAATTAAAATGAACAAAATAAAGATAAGTGTCTTAGCCAGGGAACTGCAGCAGCCAAGACTATCTCACCCCTTTACATAACCTCATGAATTTCATCTTATTTGGACAAAACAAATACTTGCACATCCTGCAGCATATCCCCATGGATGAATGGCTATTTTTATCATGCTTGTTAAGTAGAGGGATAGGACAAAATAATGGAAACATCTCACAATGAATAAATATAAAATACCTAATAAGGAGTAGAGCCATCGTTTGCCTTCAGAACAATTTAAGTCCATCTTGAAAAGCTTGTGTTCATGTCCTAAACTGCAAGTACTGGCATGTTGGACAATTCTTCAGGACAAAAGTCTCTAGGTCTTTGAAGAAGAAACGTTCAGTAATGATTACGTCTGGTGACTGGGGAGACCACGGATGGTGTTTGACCTCACTCTGAAGTTCAGGAAATCATTCTTGAATTGTTTAGCAGTGTGTAGCGAGGCATTATTATCTTGGAATATGGGAACATCATGTGGGAACAGTGCACCACAGGCTGTGCCTGGTGCTGGGAAATTGCCTCAGTATTCCATGGCCTTTATGTGACCAGACAGAAGAACTAGAGACTGTACTGAGAGGCCTGCCAATAGTCACATACATCCTGTGAATCCATCCAAGCATAAATCTGTCTTAGTGTAGTAATGAGGGTGAGATATGACTCGTCAGAATGTGTGTGTGTATGTATATACAGCCATGGGAAAAATTGAGACCACTCTATATTTTTTAAATCATTTGCATTTCTAAATACTGGTTTAATCGTGCTTCTGCTGGCCGAAGGCTACGCTGAGCAGCAGGTTGCTTCCAGGTTCAAAATTTCTAGGACAATGGTACCCAAGAACAAGATGAAGCAGGAGATACTGGGAACGACCAGAAACCAGGCAGGTAGAGGGCGGAAGTGACTTTCTAATGGCAGAGATGATGGTTAAGTTATCCGACAATTTCTCATGAGTCAAAGGATGACATCAAGTGACCTTCAAAAGGAATGGGAAACATTAAGTGCAGGTGTGAAGTGCACTGCTAGGACAGTTTGTATCAGGCTTCTAGAAACATAATTGCCCATAATGCAAGGACGAAGCTCTTCGTTAATAAGAAACAGAGAACAACCAGGCTGCAGTTTGCAAAAAAAAATTTAAAAATATTCACAGATGCACACCAATAAATTGAGAAATGACAGAAACAAAAAATGTGCTGTGGTCTCTTAAATGTTTCCATAGCTGTATATTTTATATGTTATATATACAAGATGTTCTGTTTTCTGCACCAGATTATGCTTTTTTTGTACACTGGCCTTAAGTGTGTCTAACTGCCCTACATTGCAGCTTGGTGAAGCTCAATTACAAAGGTGCTGATTCAGCTGACCTTCCAGATGGCACCTGTGGTTTTTAGTGTCCATCTGTCCCTCTCTGTCCAATTTGGACAGGTACCTCCATGCTGGTGGTGTTTGCTGGTGTTTAATCATTTTTCCCCCCTCCATGAATCGCTACCCAAACATTGTGGAAGGGTTTGCATGCCTCAGTGATCCTAGCTATGCTGTTGGGGGCAGTTGCCTCTGGTAGGGTCTCCCAAGACATATTAGTCCTCAGTGGCATACCACCAAATTTTGGGTCTCTATCTTCCCTCCTACAACCCCTCAAGCTAGCTTACATTATTGCAACGTATTTACTGTTTGGCACTTATTGTTCACCTGTTTTCAGGAAGAAATTCGTCAGCAGTTGCCTGCCTCTTAAGCTTCTCTCTCTCACTCTCTGCTCTCCTTGCACTTCTGAAATCCAGGTTTTAGTTTCATTTTCATTTCATATTCAGAATTGGCACACATAGTGTATTCGTTGTTTACATGATAGATTTGCTCACTGGAAGATCAAACTATTTCTGCTTTGGGGGGGGGGGGAGGACAAGGAGGGAAGAGGGGTGTGGGGGGGGGAAGCAGGTAGATAAGCAGGTCTTATTACATGATAACTTACATGATAAAAGAAAGTATTTAACCAGAATCTAATTATTTCTAAGGTTTTTGGAGCCCCCCTCCCACTAGGTAGGGCCCTGGTTAGTCAGGTCCATCCCCCCCCCAGGTAGGGCCCTGGTTAGTCAGGTCCACGCCCCCCCCCCCCCAGGTAGGGCCCTGGTTAGTCAGGTCCATCCCCCCCCCAGGTAGGGCCCTGGTTAGTCAGGTCCACCCCCCCCCCCCAGGTAGGGCCCTGGTTAGTCAGGTCCATCCCCCCCCCAGGTAGGGCCCTGGTTAGTCAGGTCCACGCCCCCCCCCCCCAGGTAGGGCCCTGGTTAGTCAGGTCCATCATTACCCGCAGTCTGGCACCATTTTGATCCTAGGTGAGCAAGCAGAAAAAAGTGCGATTCAGAAAACCTCCATGAAGATCAAGGATGATATGACCCCCCCCCCCAGATTGGTTAGCAACCCTGCTCTGGAGCCAGAGCCTGGGGGAGGAGCTTCAGGGTGAGCGCCTGGTGGCCGGATCTCTACCCATGCGGCTCAGCCTGGCATAGTCTGGAAGGAGAACATCGGTCCACCCTCCTGTGAGCCCACCACCTACAGCTACAGCCACGGTGGTCGGTGCAATTTATCTTGGGTGGCAGTTAGAGGCCGGGGCCATGGGTGACTGATCACCAGCTACCAAAACTGACTTTAGGCACATGGAATCTTTGGGGGGAAAAGGAGTCGAAGCTGGTGCAGGAGGTAGAGAGATACTGACTAGATGTAGTCAGGCTCACCTCAGTGCAGGGCTCGCCATTGTAACTATGTTTGTAATTGTGATTTAGTTTCTTCAGTGTTACAGTCCTATCAGGGGCAGACTGGCAACAAACAGCAGCCAGGGAATTTGCCAACTAGTTGTGATCAACTAGTTGGCTATATAACACACAAATAGGCTGAATAATGCCAGGATTGGAGAAGAAAGTCTGTTCCTGAACATCGCAGCAGAGGCCTTTTCATGTGGTGCTCCTGCTATTTTGTCCATCCTCTGTATCTTAAAATGTCTTTATGATTGTATAAGACTTACTCCAGGTGGCACAGCTGCCAGAGGCAGGGGCTGTGTGGCCAGATCTTGGATAAGCTAGTGGAAATAGGCTTAACAAAATGAGGGTGAAGGAATGACACAAGGGAAACTGGGCAGACTAATTAGGCGTCCTGGACAGCAGTACTGGGATACGAGCTTGGGAGTCTGGGTTCGGATGTGTCTTCCCAGGGAATCCAGTCTATCATCATTGGCACAGGTGAGCAGGGTGCCATAAAGCGGGGGAAAGTTAGGACGATTCCAAGGGTCCCTGAATGACCGGGGGCCTAGAGAATTTGGAAAATAACTGGACTGGTCTGGACTGGGGGGCCCAATATGATACGCCTTCATGGGGCCCAAACTCTCTAGCAACGACCCTGCAGGTGAATGCATGGATGTCCACATCATCTGACTTCTCTCTGTCTTCCAGTCTGTTCTGGCAATATACGTTACATGTATTACATGTCTATCATGAATGTTCATTGATATTTTGCAGTGTTATTCAACTACTTCTCGTGTCATGCCCGATCTGCAGTCATAAATAAATATTTTCTGCCACTGACTGAATATTTTTAACAATGATGGGAAAAATCTGAAGGCCATCAGTGATTTTGAGTACAACCATGAGTGCGAACTACTGTAATATTTAGTAATTAACACCCCCGTCGAGTTGTTAGCGAGTGTGCAATTAGCTATCATCTAGTCTTTTATCTCACACGCATGAACTTGCTGTGTAGCTGGTTTTAGCCGTTTCATTGGTGGGTTATATCATTACATACCATTGCAAAATATCACAGCGATATCAATCAGTTGTTTTGTTTCAAATGACCATAAACAACGCTGTTGATGACAGCCACACCAACGACAGACAGGTTAGGACATGGGTGGCTTTACCATAAGGCAAGTGTAGGCAGCTAGCTGGGGTCCCCGAAAACAGAATTTCCCGAAGTTACATTTAAGGTTATAACATAATGTGATCATTTAAATTATAACAACCTGTCTGTTATTTGCATTTTTAGTGACAGTTTTCAGGATTGTAATGGACTATTCTACGTTGAGGCTTCGTGCTGCCTGTCAGAAGGTGCAGGTTAGCGACGGGCAGGAAGGAGGCAGGGAAGGACGAGGCAGGGAGGCAAAAGGCGGAGAAAACTGTGGATTTATTAAGGGAAGGAAGGGCTACGGGTAGAACAGGACATAAAGACAGAACTAACATCAGCAAATATCAATGACCGACAAAAAACCAAGGTAAGACACGGACTGAAATAGACAAGACTGGGCGAAAATAATCGGACACAGCTGGGCATGATCGGGGAAGCACACGTGGATAATCAGGGGGCGTGGCACACACGAGGATCGGAGGAGCCGGGCGTGACACTACCCAGCTTTCTTTTAACACTGGCTGTGAGCGAATTCAGGCATTTGAAGACAGTGTGACATGGCTGTCCCTTCAAATGAGATCTATAAAAGCATCCGGCTTTCGCAGAGTACCAAAGGATCCACCCAATGGATCCATCACAATCCAACACATCTCACGACTCATTGTGCAGAGGTAAAGTGGGAGTGTCTCGGCTAAACAATAGGAGGGATGCCTCGTGAATCAAGAGTAAGGGCGGGAATGGTGATGGCCCATTTGAAAGGCTATGCATTCCTAGTCCTTTGAAGGATGCAGCCCCTGAATTCAGACACAGCTACTGCAGTCTACCGGTTATTTTACTGCTAAGCAAACTGGCACAAAACAGCCTAACAGAAAAACAAAATGGTGTAAAGATACCAGAGTAACATTTGGCTTACATTTCCTGTGGCTTTGATACTATCCCACTAAAGTGGAGAGGACACAATAAAACGAGCGTATGCAAAAATTCAAGACTAACCTTAACAAAAGAGGGAACAGTTAAACTATTTAAATTTGGTTGATCGATCCACTGCAAGATACCCCCATCCTTCCTATTGGCGAATTTTACAGACAGCACCCCCACCCCCATCCTGATCGGTAAGTGTTACTGCAGGCACCCCTCGCTTTCATTAACATATCATTGGTGTCATCATTTTTAATTTTAACCCCCCCATGACCCTGAATTGGACAAACAGTTACAAAAGAGTTAGTGAAAATGAAATGATATTTAATATGTCTTCTTATCATTAAAAAAAAAATTAAATTAAAATGATATGTGATAATAGAATATGACACAATTTTTACGACCCTGTCTGGACAACGAGACTTTAATGCAACCTCTGCACCCCTATTTCCTCGGGTGTTCAAACTATTGATTGACAGACCAGTGTTAGGCACCGATTATTCAGAAATGCTTATTGCAGTTTGTTTGGATGTGCTGGTCGGAGAACATTGTACCCATTATTTCATTCAATACCAGACTTGTATCTTTGTGGCACAATGTGTTCTGGGAAAATTGTCCCATTCTGTATTGTTGCTGTTGAGGTGTGGTGTGAGTGTTTGGTGGGAAATAGGGAGGGGGGCAAACGTCTTTAGAATAAGCGGAAACTATGAATATTTATGCGGTTATGGAGCAGGAAGATCAGCCTGTGAGTTTTAAATGTCACAGGTACACATTTGGATCTCGAGTGGGCTGATGTGTTTGATTAGGAACAGTGTGAGTGTGTGTATGTGACAACTCACTTGTGAACCTAGACAACCTGCTTTTTGTATTTCAGTTAGGGTGTGGAGAATCCCAAGCTGGGGCACGAATGCAGTAGCCTCGGCCAAATGAACACAATTTTTTTAAAAAGATCTTTTGTTGTGACTTTTACTTTTTCACTGAGCATTATTCATGTCCCTCATTCATTCGTGAGTCCAGAGATTTCTTGGAATCGCAGCTGATTCGATGGCTGCACATTGGGCAGAAGCTCAGCTCCATTTCCCCAGCGCCGTGGGCGTAGGTGTTTCCCATAACGTGACATCACGTGAGGTGAGTCAATCCATCCTAGTGAAAAAAAAAATCACGTTTTTAATTATAGCAAGAAAAAGCAAGAGGATGACGTTCCAATGAAAAAAGAAAAACAAAAATCTAAATACCATGGCCAGTTAGCAACCTGACTTAATCTGGCTTTAAAAATATGGCAATTTTCTTTTTCTAGAATGGCTTTTTACAATTACTGGCCACCTTCACAAAAAGACACTATTTCTGCATTGGATCTTCAAATATTCACTTAATTGGAACAATTTATTGCATTAAGCTTAACAGATCTTCAGGGTGTCACAGTTCACAGAGATGGGTGGGCTGTGAACCTTCAAGCTCATGCTAACTCATATCTCAGATAACTTTTTTTGGTATGGCGGGGGTCAGAGCCATGCACAGACTTTTCAAGGGGTAGGTGCTTGAGGGGGTTGGGGTGGGATTGGGGTAAATTTCTCTGATGGTGCTGGAGGGAGGGGCTCTGATAAATTTTGTGTGGGGAACTTAGAACCTCAAAGGGGGGGGGGGCACAATTGTTTGGGCAAAATTTGGCAGCACGTATTCAGGCACCCCCCCCTCCCAACCCCCCACACCTGCCTGGAACAGGCTCCAGTTTCACCACAGCCCTGTGCTGGGTAAGTGCTGGGGAGATGGATGCATTGATGATCATGAACACCGTATTTGAAACAGTATCACTTCTATTCATCATGGAATTTCTTGGTGTTTGTCTCCAACATAAATGTGTACGTAAATGTGTCAAGTTGAAAAACCAACAAGCGAATAATTATAAATGTGAGGTAGAGATAATAGACAAGAGCTGTGCAGGGGAGTGTACATCGGCGCCAGGAACTGCAGAGAGTCACATGAGGGTATGGCAGCTTGGAGGAGAAGGCAAGCAGGTGTGTCCTGTGGCAGGGAAAGGGCAGGATGGGGATCAATAATCACTCAGCTCCTCTGGGAGACGGACAGGGTGACCTATTCACATTGTCTCCAGCCATTTGGTGATGATGGTGACCATGATACAACATTTTAAATCTCTGCATTGCTGGGTTCATGTTGCCTAATTTGCAGTGAAATACGAGAAATATGCGCAATTATATTCCAGTATTAATTACAGAGCAGAAAAACAAGAGCTGCACCTGTTGCTGAATTAGTACTGACATGATATAACCTCTCCACTGCCATGAATGGCAAAGAAGTCTGTGGGTGGATGGATGGATGGATGGATGGAGGAATGATTGGTTTATAAATATTGTATGATTGTAATGAATGATTATAACTGGCTCATTTTTGTTTATTTTTTTTACCATTTTATCACATTTATTTTTAACTCCATTTATCACTGTAAACTGCCTGCTTATTCAATTTTCTTTGACTAGTTAATACAAAACTATTCACAACATGAACTGACGTCACAGAACTTGAAAAAATCATTCCTACTCAACAGGCAGGAGGCAATAAATGTGAGTGAAATTTTATTATCATCCAGAGTTCAGCCATTTGATCTGGAAAAGCCTTTTGCTTTGTGAGTGTTGGTGGCACCAACATGGCAATTAAACTGCAATAAGTAATAAAAACACAAGCTATTAAGTTAGTGTTAATGGGTTTATGGCACCTTACTGCACGTTGACGCCTTGGGCAGTTGCCGTCCAAATTCAGTTACCGTGGTCATTTATCTCTGAAACACAAGGTCAAAGATGTGGGTAGAGGGGGCAGCTCAGGTGGGTATCTTCATGATTATCACTGGGGGTGATCAATGATTTGGGCCACGGGCGTGAGGTGCCTCGTGTGGCCGATTTAATATAAGAGGAGGCGTATTCTCGAAATGCAATAATGTAGTCATGCAGCCTTGCCGTGTCCCCTGATACTAGGCCGACCTCGCCACTCCAAGCTGCGTGCTGAGCTCTACCTCTCACCATCTTGCTTGAGGATGTTTTCAGCATCTTCCCCATGGCTGAGGATGCTGCAGGTCCCGTCCATCCATCCATTTTCCAAACCGCTTATCCTACTGGGTCGCGGGGGGTCCGGAGCCTATCCCGGAAGCAATGGGCATGAGGCAGGGAACGACCCAGGATGGGGGGCCAGCCCATCGCAGGGCACACTCACACACCATTCACTCACACATGCACACCTACGGGCAATTTAGCAACTCCAATTAGCTTCAGCATGTTTTTGCACTGTGGGGGGGAAACCGGAGTACCCGGAGGAAACCCCACGACGACATGGGGAGAACATGCAAACTCTGCACACATGTAACCCAGGCGGAGACTCGAACCCAGGTTCAAGGCAACAGTGCTAACCACTGCACCACCATGCCGCCCGCTGCAGGTCCCATGATAATAATTTAGACCAAGCTGTCACAACGCACTTTACTGACACACACATATATACATGAACACAGAGCCACCCCCCCCGTCATTAGCAACTATGTGAACGAGGGCCAGTCCAGCTGGTGTGAACTGCGCACGTTTGCTCCGTGCGTCTTTATAGATAGCCTCTAATTGTGTTTCCTTCATTCTAAATGCGTGTAAATTGCTCTTCTGGGAACAAGCACTGCAGGCTGCATCACTCTCCTGCCTTGTTAATAGAATATCAATTTGACACCATGGGCTGTTCAGGTGCCTCAAGTGATGGATGACTGAACTCTAAGTCAGACTGAACTCTACATCTGCCTAAATGTTAAGGCTGGGCAATTAATCACGTTTTAATTTCAATTAAGATTTTGGCTTGCAACAATTAACAGACCAAAATAATGGAGATAAAACAATTATCGTACCACGTTTCGTTGTTCAGTGATGCTCCCATTTTGTCTTGCGTTAAAAATCCAGCTCACCGCTTTCCAGCCTTTTTACTTAATTCTCTATATTTAGAGGTCAAAGAAATCCACTGTTAAATAGTATCGTAAAAAGTTCAATAAATGTGTGATATTTTGAAAGCGAATGAGTAATCGGGATAAATAATCGCGATCTCAGAATCTACCAAAATTATCGTTATGATTTTCGTCATAAATCAAGCAGCTCTACTAAATGTACCTGCATCCTAAATTGTCCAGAATGAAGATGTGGAGCCCGAGGCACCAAAGCAATTGCTGGTCTATATGTCTAGGATGGTGTCCTCGCTCTTCAGTGCGTGAGCGATTATGGAAAGTGGACGGATAGATGTATGACGTTTGTGGTTTAGACTATCGGCTGTGACGTAACTCTTCACTTTATCGCCGATAATGGGTGAGGATTTTCCGCCCAGCGCTAGCTAGCATGAATAGCTAGGTGTGAGTCCTACAGATGGCCATGTACTTGATGGTGATGTCTTCGCTGCGGAATGATTATGTCGTGTCATATTAATTGCTTGAAACAGCTGGTGGGAGCAGAATCGGAGCCCGGTCGGTTTGGGCCAGCCCCCCACGGACAGCGGGTTTGGGAGAATGACGCGGCCCGAGAGCTCCATGTGCGACGGTGGCATTTGAAATTCAGCTGCGAGGGGGCCAAGCCTGACATGTGCTGGAGCAGGGTTAGTAAGAGCCAAAACAAAGGCAGAAGATTAAAGTAGGAGGCTGGCAGGCATCTCCCATACTCGTCCACCAGCTGTCGGAGGTCTCCAAAAAAGCTTTCCTGTTGAAAAGGTTTCGCAGATGCAAGTCCATTAGAATGGGCAGGAAAAAAAAAACAGGCCAGGGATTGTTGCCATAGTTACTTACAGTTGCCGGGCTAAGTTTTCAACCACAAAATGGCACATCTTGGCACTTACAGACATCTTAGGCACTGGCCTTTTTTAATTCCCAGATCCTGAAGCGTGTGATTCCGAGTACATTTGTCCCAGAATGCAACACTGCGTCTCAATGCTTTAGGCCAATAACTACGTGGGTAAATAGCTTTTCTGTAAACATCACTTCAGTTCAGCCCCAAATTAAAAGACATATTTTAAAAAACAGCATATTACATATAAGTAAGGAAAAAAAAACATATCGAAGACTTTCTTTCCTTTACCTCCTCATCACTGTCTCTTAATGTAAGCTCGCCATCGCAGGCATCAAATGAACTCATTAGCTTCAGGTGGCGGCTGCCAAAATCAATTTATGACACATCCAGTCACAGCCACCGCATCGCCCAGTCAGGCCCTAATTGAGCTAAGTGCTTAGTCAGAGAAGATCCACGAGACAAACGTGTTTACCGAGGAATCTTCCATATTTAACGTGTCCACATGAACAGTTTGTACGCTAATTACATTTACGTCTCATTTTCTTGGTAGAAATTACCTTCCTGATTATTAAGAAAAAAACGTCTGGTTTCCATGATGTGCTCATTCATAAATCCTGGTGCAGCTATTACAACCTGCAGGAAGTTTTATACTCTGGTTCCAGGAAGACCCCCTGCCACAGAGCAGCGTCCTCTTCATTACTCCAATTAAGTCGTATTTAGCTACCTGGTGTTTTATGTGCAAAACTAGTGTTGATTGTGATCTAAAATGTAGCATTGCTCTAATTTAATATAGACCTTCTTAGAAAGAAAACTGAAGAGTTGTAATGGACACATGTTCTCCTTGGTCACATGCCTTTCCAATGTGGAGATGTTCTCCCCATGGTCATGAGACCACAGTTCCAAATCCGATCATTGAGGACCTGCAGACAGTCCACATTTTTGCAACGAGGAGCTGGAGGGAGCAAAAATGTGGACCGTTTGTGGGTTCCTGAGGACAGGATTGGGGAACACTGATCTGGTGTATACTGGTGACTGACTGGGTGTAGACCCTGACGCACCCGTGAGAGCTGCACCCTGCTTTGCCTCCAGGGTTTTCCAGGACAGGTTCTTAATCATTCCACCATCTGTTTTCCATGACTGCTTATCCTGTGCAGGGTCACATTGATCCTGGAGCCCATCCCAGGAAGCCCAGGGAATGAGATGGAGAATGCTCCGGATGCCGGGCCGCATACTCACGCCTACAACCTCACACTACAGGCTACCCAGAGTCAGCGCTGCACCTCACGGACTGCCTTTGAACTGCGGGAGGAACCTGCAATGCTGGATCAGTGCAGTACAGGTGAACATGGCTGCAGTGTAGCACGCTCTTAAGCAGATAAGCACTTTCTAATGATGATTGAATGATGACAACAGCTTGTAATAACGAGAGCAGATAATTAGGGGCATAAAGGTAAAAATTACAAAGGACAACGATCATTAATGTAGCGAAATGACTCATTAAACACAGGGCATGCTGGTGAGGGGGCTCTCTGTTTAAGTGTAATTAATACACAGGCGCCCACCCCGCCACTCCCAACACATTCAGAACGAAGCATCAATGGGTCACACTGGAAGCAATTAGCCATTTTTCCTGCCTCCCCCGCATGCTGACGGCCACCCCCCGGGCCATCGGCGTCCCTGTTCTGTGTGGATGCCCTTTCGCTCCTGGAAACAGCGTATAGGGCTAAGGTGTCGCTGTGGGGTTTCCCCATATCAGCCTAAAGAAGTGAACTAGATTTAAATCTTTCACTAGTTTTACCTTCTAGCAAAAAGTTTAACCTCTTGGTCTTGGGGAAATCATGCACACCTGGATTAAAGGCCGAAATTATCAACTGATTTTAGATTTTTAAAAAAATGCATCAATTGTAAAAGCAAATTATACAGGCGAAGAAACCAACAGAGAAATGGAAAATGAATATACAGTACAGTCTATAATTATAATTATGTATGATGTCATAATTGTTTACTTTCCTCCAAATTCCTTTTAAACCTCCTTTTCTAAATTCAGCCTTAGGCATAACCAGCACATAACTACGAACACCATGTTAAATTAAGCCAGTGCCCCCTATTATGGTTTGCCAGGTTTTAAATTCTTTCCTGACATGAGGGTTCAGGGCTACTTAAGTCATTATCACTTAAGCAGTGGGTGCAAAATGTAGCATTGCTTTGTGTAATTACTAATTAGCCGAAAACGATGGCGGACAGCTTTGTAGTGATTCCGAGATGGGCCGCATCCCGGTTACTCTCCTGAAGTCCCCCTCCAGCCTTCCCCTTCTGTTCCCGATTAACCGATTTGGCGCTGACCCCCTGCTGGTCCATTATTCCGCATTGAACATGAAGTCTGCGTGGCCCTTTTCACTTAAGTGGGAGTGAATTAGAGTGGAGGTGCCTGCTATTGGGGAGGGGCCACACAGCAGCTGCTAAACTACTACCTGTCCAAAGTGTCTGCACCTTAGAGAAAAGCGAGGTCAGCAGCAGGCTAGCAGAGCGAGGTCTCTCTCGCCACGGCCGAAACACCTCAGCGTCTCTGCAATTTATGCTCCTCCACCCACTCACACTTTACCCCCTTCTGACTGCCACGTGCCGTGTGAGGAATGGCAGAAACGTGGAGGTACGTGCTATTTTTCCTGGTAGCCTGAAAGAGGCCATCCACCTATGTCCTTCTGCGTATGTGCTTCTGCGGCTAAATCGAGCCGTTTGTTCATTTCGGTTGACGAAATGTCAGGGTCACAAGTAACACCCCTGCTATCCATGAGTGCCCCCTCTCTGAAGTGTGCTATTGCCATCGGCATCGGAGCATGAGAGAGCGCCACGGACAGACGCGCGTGAAGTGATGCCGTATTCGAGTGCACGCATCACAGTGAACCAGCCATTCCTTCATTTGCATCACTGGTAGCTCGGCCAATCAGTGCGCACACACCCTCTGCGCTGCATTTGGTTCCCATCATGTCTGTTTATCATTTATTTATTGTGTGAGAAGCATAGGGTCCCATCGCCGTGGCGTCCGGTGCAAATTAAACCCTGGCCCTACATCTGGAAGAGGAGGGCTCCCCCGAGCGGGGTGCGGAAATATGCGAAAATGGGTCAGCTTTGCGAGGACGATGATTGCGAAACCACAAACAGGCAGGTGTCACATGCCCGCTCTTTAAGTGCTTAATTGGTCTCACCTGCAGACATTTTTTCCCCATCCAACGGTTGAGCTTTATTTCGCTTGTATTATGTGTGAACTCTGACTGCCATATCACAGCGCGAGTGTTTTACAGAGCCCATAAATGCCTTTACTGCAGAAGCATAAAACCATCCAGCCGTTTCCGCAACCCCTCATCGAGACGAGGCCGCCAGTGGCATAAAACCAATAAAGCTCCTAAGGCACCAATGCTGGGGTGTCTGTGCTGTTACTGTAACTGGAAATGATATTTTTGAGAGGGGTCCTGTAAATGCATTAATCCTTCACATGAATGGGAGTAGTGATCAAATTTATGGGCACCCTGACATTTTTAAGCATATATTCAAAAGAAATGGTAACAGAAACTAAGGATGACTACCGTGCTTTTGTCAGTTTCACAGAAAAGAGTAATAGAAAATGTAAAGTATTTTCATCATTTTCATTTCTAGCATGCCAATAATTTTACTAACTAATTAATACCAAATTAAACAAACATGCATTCATCTTCCACCCTGGATTCCATCCCAGGCAGCACAGGGTATAAGGTTGGCATAAGTCTAACCCTGGACAGGACACAGTCACAGCTCTGCCCGTGGAGATCTACCACCCTCCAGAGCACAGGGCACCAGGAACCATACTTTAGGTACTTCTGCTGCGCCACCCCCATGCCCACCCCCATGCCCACCCCAGCCCACCCCTACCACAGAGCATCAGAAAACAAGGCTTGCCAAAACTTAAGAACATTTCAGCGGCACAGGGAATCTGGTTCCTAACTTGCTAGCTTGTGTCTATTTCACAAGAAAAGCAGTGAAATATTAAAATTATTGTAAATAGCTGTAATGTTACAGAATGCTACCAGAGGTATTCAGATTTTTTCGGTTGCTCTCTTGCGCCCCCTATTCATATGGTGCCTTAGGGGATCGCCTATGTCATCTATAGGATAGGCTGGCCCAGCCCTGATGCCACCACTATTAAACCAACATTAATGTTAAAAGACGTTCTAGAATCTAGGAAAGTGAACGAGCCACTGACCTCTGAGTGTAGCTATAAACAGCCAAAGACGCATCTGATAATACAGGGAGATGCACTAATCCACTTATACGATCTTTATTACCACAGTCCCTTGGGTTACCAAGGGCCACTCTGCACTATGATGATTAAACGGCGTGTATCGCTAGATTAATCTGGATATCGATACAGAGATAATCTTGTTTTCTTTTGAGCCATCCATTCACGGTTCCTCTATATCGATTTCTCCTGGTGAATTTATCAGCGATGGGACACAAGCCAAAAATCAATCAGGCCTCTACATAATAGATGTTTTCTGGGTCTTTAATGAGGAAAAAAAAATTCTCTTATATAAGTAACACATATGAGAAATATTTCTGAATATATTTAGGAATATGAGAAAGACGGCGCACGACAAAGGACCATGGAAAGATATCAGATGCAAAAAATGTAAGGAAAACGTGTCGATCCTTCCATGCATCCGTGACTCATTCAGCGACTGTGAGCCTGCATATCGTAAAACTCACATGCACTAGCATCAATTTAGAGAAACCGGTTGCTACTGTGCCCCCCATACCACAGGAGCTGTAAGCTGAATTCCTACCCCCAGCTCAGTGTGTGTGTGTGTGTGTGTGTGTTTTGGGGGAGGGGGTTGTGCGCCCTTCCTATAGATGCAGTTTTTCTGCAGACACTCTGGCTTTCTGAAAACATGTGCTTAGCTGAGGCTGAGGGCTCTAGATTGCCAGTATTGTGCGATCGTGTGCGTGAGAGTGAATCCACTACAATGAACTGGTATTCATCTATTTATCCAAGCGCCCCCTGCCCTACTTTCTGGAATAGGCTTTAGGTTCCATGCAAACCCATCCTGGATAAGTGGTTATGAAGAAAGGACACTCAGAATGATATACTCACAATGTACTTCATCTCTTAAGTGACATAGCAATTAAAATGACCTGCCAGCCTGGGCTGAACCCAAATTTTCCATTCTAGCTCTTCGATGGCTCATCTGACATCCCAGTCGCAAAAGCCTGCTTTATTTCAGCTTGTGTCACACGATTCTGTTATTTAATTTGTTTGCGCCAGAACGACTTCACAGCAGGCTGATAAAATAAAAGCTTTCGTCTGATTGGGTGCTGCGGTGCTAAAGCTAGCCCTGCAGAAAAGCCTGTGGAGACTTCGTCCTGCCGCTTACAATCAAGGAGGAAGGCAGTGGCCTGTGGCAGCGTCACACGGAGCTTAGCAAGAGGCCCTCCGAGGGACCCGCCTCTCAGAAAGGAGCCCTGGTTCGGTGCGGCTTCCCACTCCAGCCCCTACTGGATAGTTCCAATCTCCCCTCCATTCCGCTTTTCTTTTTCTCCATCAGGAGACCGTTTCCTGGTTGGTGTCAGCTGTCACAGAAGCCTTTCTGAATAGCCCTGATAGAGCTGGCCCCCATGCTGCTGTTCTGCGAATCACTGTATCCGTCCCCTCAGCATTCCATCAGTCTCCCAGCTGCATATCCAGCACATCCTCAGTGAGGCTAGATCTGTCACAGACAGCACAGGGTAACAGTGAGCCCAGGTACTCTCCCAGACAACACACAGTCATACTGAGGCTAGATCCTGTCCCAGGCAGCACAGCATCACACTGAGGCTAGATCTTGTTCCAGACAGCACAGCGTCACACTGAGGGTAGATCCTGTCCCAGGCAGCACAGGGTCACGCTGAGGCTAGATCCTGTCCCAGGCAGCACAGTGTCACACTGAAGGTAGATCCTGTCCCAGGTAGCACAGTGTCACACTGAAGGTAGATCCTGTCCCAGGCAGCACAGGGTCACACTGAGGCTAGATCCTGTCCCAGGCAGCACAGTGTCACACTGAAGGTAGATCCTGTCCCAGGCAGCACAGTGTCACACTGAAGGTAGATCCTGTCCCAGGTAGCACAGTGTCACACTGAGGCTAGATCCTGTCCCAGGCAGCACAGGGTCACACTGAGGCTAGATCCTGTCCCAGACAGCACAGCGTCACACTGAGGGTAGATCCTGTCCCAGACAGCACAGCGTCACACTGAGGGTAGATCCTGTCCCAGGCAGCACAGGGTCACGCTGAGGCTAGATCCTGTCCCAGGCAGCACAGTGTCACACTGAAGGTAGATCCTGTCCCAGGTAGCACAGTGTCACACTGAGGGTAGATCCTGTCCCAGGCAGCACAGGGTCACGCTGAGGCTAGTTCCTGTCCCAGGCAGCACAGCGTCACACTGAGGGTAGATCCTGTCCCAGGTAGCACAGTGTCACACTGAGGGTAGATCCTGTCCCAGGCAGTACAGGGTCACACTGAGGCTAGATCCTGTCCCAGGGAGCACAGGGTTAAACCGAGGATGAGGGTGTGCCTATGTGTGTGTGTGTGTGTGTGTGTGTGTGTGTGTGGGGGGGGGGGGGGGGTAACCATTGCAGCTGCTTGCATCAAGGAAATTCTGTCTTAAAAGCCCTTAATTAGCTTCCATTAATATGTAGATGGGTTGTTTATCGAAACATTTATTGAAAGAGATGGAGCAGGTTAGCAATGGACTGAATCAAGTGTAAATAGGTGACTATTTATTATGGGGTGTGTATGAGTGTCTGAGTTGATGTGTGACCTGACAGAGATGAATCTGTGTAAGAGGGAGAGTGTACACCCCCAGAACACCCTCTCCCTTCTAATAAAATGTAAAATAAATTGCCTGAGCTTACCTCCCATTATGACATCTCTGCCTCCATCATTTGAACCCAGTTAATAATAATATAATAATAATTAGATTTTTATCTAAGTATATTATCTTGCTATCTCTGCAAAAATCCCTTGCAATCTGCCTCAGTACAGAAAGAGTATGTCAGACAGTGTACAGAAGCATATCAGGAGATACTTATACTGGAGCAGGTCAGCCTACAACCCCGAATGCAGGGCAGTCGCAGAGTTCAGATGTCTGAGCTGTGTGCCAACATTACTGGTCTGACGTCCACCTGCTTTTTGACTCTGACTGGATCAAATTCACTCACAAAATTTCCTTGGCTGTAGGGAGATATTCTGAGGGGAGCTGCGGGGGGGGGGCACACAGAGGGTGAGGGCTCACCTTTTACAATTTTACATTCAGCTTGCAAAAAGGAAATCTCATATTTAGGTTAAATGTTAATTACATTTGTGGAATGCACATCCTTTAAAATGTACCCGCAGTTATCTGTTAACAAGATGTCAAAATACCTTTGCCATTGCTTTTAATGGCGCCTGCACTACAGTAACATTTCAGAAATATATCTGAACACATGGGTTTACCACAGCAACAACTACAGTAATCACACCACACCAACAAGGCATAATGAAAAGTCAACAAGAATATAATGTACAAGGTTCACGGCACGTCTTAAGTCAAATGTTGCAAAAATGCATCGATGAGGCAAGTCAGTGCTGAATTCTGCTGTGTTAATTACGGTGACTTACAGTGGGACATTAAGGGACGTGCTGTTATAAGCAGCCAATCTTAGCCAGGGGGACAGCTAAGAGGCGGGACTTACAAAGGCTGACCAATGGGAAAACAGAGAGATGGTGAAGGGTGTGTCTAAAGTTTAGCATGGGAAGGAGCCAAGCTTCAAGGATTTCGGAAATGAATTTTGAGGAAAAGAACCCCCCGCAATGTCAACATTCGAACAGGTGCAGGTATAGAAAACTTCTTAGGCAGGTTTCCAGGAAATGTGTACTGACTCCTGGATGCCTGGGCGGCCAGACAGCCTGGGTTTTGCCACGCTGTTGATATAAATGTCCCCAGTTGGAAACAGGATGCTGGTCGCAGCCAGCAACAATTTGCATCATCATAGTTTTATTCCCCGAGTATGTCTCAGGTAAAACATGGAATTATTAAAAATATGCAAATAGGACAGTAACACTACAATTATGAAGATGCTTTTTGCATAATTTGCAATGCTTTATAAAATTATGTTGAATTTGGTCTGCCATATCCAAGTTCAGGATGATTTGCTCAGATACTTCTTAATGCATTTATTGGACTATAATCATTTGGAGATGGACTACTTCAAAGAACAATTTGCATTAGGCAAAAGAGTAGGTCTTTTTCAAGGCAATCAAAGCTATGTTGGAAAGTGTCTAAGCATTTTCTTTTTAAGGGTTTTCTCCTTCCAGATAATGCGTTTTATTAATCCATGAACATTTTCAAGAACATATGCCAAGGCACAAGTTTGGTGAATCTTTTTTCCTAACTTGTACATTGTTTCTCTGAGCTGAGCAAAAAAAGAAAATCATACCTAATAGAACATTCCATCCATAGAATCCTCAGTCTTGAGCCCTGTGCTGCCTGGGGAACACGCCAGAAAACCATGGTCCTTTACAATATTCCATATGGAAGATGGGCAGATGGATGATATCTGTGCTTCAATAATTGTTTGATCACCTTACTTTTCTATACCAATTGATATAAAGTCATTTTTAGTAATATCCATCCATCCACCCTCAACAATTGCTGCTCCATGCAGATAACTGTGGTATATTGGGGCCTGTCCCTGAAATCACATGGCATTAATCAGAGTACACTGAAAATTTTGCAGATTTACTGAGTAATTTGAACCGATACATAATACATCATTAAAAAATACACATACTTCATGCAGAGTTGTTAAATATAAGTGTTGCGTGAACTGTTCTTCTGTCTTAATGAACAAAATAAAAAGCAAAATGATTAGTCACATTTATGCCTAACAAGCAGGTTTCTAAGAAATTACATTAAATTATCACACAGTTGCATTTGCGAAAAACAGAAACAAAGAGATTGAACATCTGTGTTTGTGTATTTTTGGACTGTTGGGCCTTGGAGTGTTGGGCAGCTCCCAACCCCAGGGCTGCCAGGGGGATTTGAACCCCAATCTCTCTTTTTATGCGTGTTTTCATGTGGCATGTACTGACTCCCACATTTCAAGACATGAAGTCAAGCTAATTGGCATCTCTAAATTACCCGTGATCTGCCCTGCGATTGGCTGGCATGGCATCCGGGGTGATTCCCATCTCCCCCAGAGGTTGCCCAAAATAGATCACAAAAACATACTGACGTTCTTTTGTGGACAATGAAATAATTCTGATAGTATAATATGAGGCCAAAATTCCAATACAAAACTATACTGTGGACTATAAATGAGTGAAATGGGACTCGTATGCAATTTGAGTAGGTAAGAGGGTTGTGCAACATTCGGAACTGAACTGAAAATGACCTGGAAATTCAAATTCAGTTCATGGATGGTTCAAAATGGTTGAAAACGGTGCAGAATCGCAGTTTGAATTTGGATATAAGGAGGTAGAATTTCACTGTAACAATACAACTTAATATTTCAATATTAACCATGTTGCACAGCATGTTAACCTAAACAGCATACACTGAATTCTGCTGCCACCCCCCACTGTGATCACAAATATTTACAGCAGCTAGCAGGACTTGTCGGCCATGAACCCTTGTTCTAACACCTGCCTGAAAAGCCTGTGCATGTCACTGTCACCTACTCTATAGGATAAATAATTTAAGTGTGATTTTGTGTACCATGGTGAAAGAGCACTTCATAGTCATAAAAGTAACCCTATTACAACCCTGTCCACCAGACAACCTGCAGGAAAAGCTGCTGCATGCAGACTCCTCACAAATGGTAACACACATAAACAGCTAAATATAAAACAATAAATATATGCATGCACAAAGAAAAAGGACCGACAGAAACCAAATGCTAGAATAGGCTGAAACGGTTAGTGTTTTTCTTACAATCAAGCAAATATAAGTTCACTTCACTCACTAGTACACATACAAGGTCAATATATACCGTCTTGAATGTAAATCTGTTATTATGTAGTTATTTGTTTCTCTAGATTAAACGACATTCCTATCTTGTGATTGGATTGAATTTCTTTTAAATTTAATTAATTAAATTCTTTTTACTGTCATTCCAATTTAACATCTTACAGGATGTGGCCAAACCAATTCAAATTCCAGTTCATGAATGGAATGGGGTACAATTCATAAATTCTGAACATCCCTGGTAGGCTACATAATGAACTAACCAATCAAACTTGCTATGTATTCAGTCACATCCTTTAAATTGCGAAAGCGAATCACCCCTCAAGACCGATTGAAGAATTATGAAACTCAACCAAAGGTAGCGTTTGAGACGGAACCGTCCAGGAAGCCAAGTTGCTTGTCTAAATGCTGTTTTGCAGGCTGACATGAACCCCTTGGACCATCTTATTAATGAACAATTCATAGAGAAATACAGACTGGCCTTGAGTGAAATAATGAGCCTCCTTGACCTGGTGCAGGATAAATTAAAAAGAGGAACACCAGAATTTTGCCCTCAGTGCACAAAACTGTTTCTGTTGCTGGTTAATGGGCAACATCAGGTATCCTCTTGGTGAATACTTGCTGACTCCAGTGTTGAATCCCCAAACTGTGGTTGACTGCTGTTTTATATTATTCTGCTTTTTTGTTCTCTGTCTACAGCGCTGTGTGATGTTTTGTCTGTGAAAGGCACCTAATAAATAAATTTTGCTTACTTAGAACATGCTTTGGGCATGTGGAACTATGTTTTGAAAACAATCTTTATATGCTAACTCTACTTTATTTGCAGTATACAGGTTAAAATGCAAGGTATTGTCTTGTCATATCAACGCAAATGCACATAAAATAAGTACACATTTACACTGTCACAAACAATCGATTGTTGCACTTTTTTCATCATCATCATTTTTAAAGGTGAATACGGGCTTGCGTACCAGTTATGTCCATCCCTGGTTATGGAACTCAGAGCTGCCCATCCATACACCCAGAAAAGCATAGGCACTATTTGTCAGGGTCAGCTCCTGTCGTTCCACTCTGTGTCCCTTCCCCGTTTGACCAGCAGGTGTTGCTGTTCATCCCGTCCCTTGTGTTGTCAGTCTTTGTGTTTTCTCCTACTCCCTGTCGGCTACATGGCTCAACTTGTTGAGCATGCGGTTGCCTGTGAACCCCTTCTGTCTTGTGTTGAAATCCCATTTCCTCTGTATTTGCATTTTGTTCTTTTGTGTCAGTTTAGTCCTGTGATTTTGTATTCAGTTTATGGCTTCTTGTTTTGAGACTTAGATGTGTTTTACTGGTTTTTGTTATTCACAGTGTTAGATTCTGTTTTCCCTGTTTCTTGATTAGTTCTTCATTTTCCTGTTTAGTTCCTTTGAGTTTGACCTTCTTTCCCAATCCTAGTTGATTGATCTCACCTGCCCTTTGTTAGTCTTGTTACTTCTCTGTATTTAAGTCCCTGCCTCTGTTGTGATTGTTTGTATGTTTAATTGCTGGAATCTTGTGAAGTTTGTTGTTTAATGTATATTCTGCCTACCTGCCCCGAACCCATTTGTAATTAGTCTTTGTTTATTCCCCAGTTACTTTTGACCCCTTGTGGTCCTTTGTTCTTGCAGCGTTTTCAGTTCGTTAATAAAGCCCTGTTATCCCTGCAAGCCGCAAGTGGGTCGTCCACCTCCTTCCTATCTGCCTGCGTCATGCCCCGGCTACGCACCAAACCCACCCGAATCCTTGACACTATTGTTTCTTGATCACATTGGATATCATAATGTTCCCACAATAGTATATACGCATAGCTGTGGACTAACACCTGAAAAATCCCCCAACACATACAGTACATGATATTAAATGCCATCAGATCCTCAACCTCAACTGATTAGTAGAGTAGTATTTAATAAAAGCTACACTGTATGCCTGAGGTGGTATCCTGGCCTCTCACGGGTAATTATTGATTCCTCCCCATGTATATATGTATAGACAGACACACATGCATACACACACAATATGGACAAAGGTATTGGAACACCTGCCCATTACACCCACAGGAACTTTTATGACATCCCATTCTAAATCCACAGGCATCAATATGGAGCTGATTCCCCCAGCTATAACAGTTGTCACTCTCCTGGGAGGGCTTTCCACAAGATTTTGCAGTGTGTCTATGGGAATTTTTGCTCATTCATCCAGAAAAGCATTTGTGAGGTCAGGTACTTATGTTAAATGTAAAGGTCTGGCTTGAAATTTTTGTTTTAGTTCATCCCAAAGGTGTTTGACGGGGTTGAGGTCATCCTTGACTGCAGGCCAGTCAAGTTCTTCCATACTCTTCCACCTCCCTACACTGTGGTAGTCATGCTAGAACAGAAAAGGGCTTTACCAGAACTGTTCCCACAAAGTTGGAAACCTTGAATTGTCCAAAATATCTTGGTACACCGAAGCATTAATAGTTCCCTGGAACTAAGGGGCCTAGCCCAGCCCCAGAAAAACAACCCACATACCATTATCCCTCCTCCAGCAAACTTTACAGCTGACACAGTGCAGTCAGGCAGGTAACGTTCTCCTGGCATCTGCTAAACCCAGACTCATCCATCAGACTGCCAGACAGAGAAGCGTGATTCATCACTCTACATAACACATCTCCTCTTCTCCAGAGTCCAATAGATGCATGCTTTACACCACTCCATGTGATGCTCAGCTTTTCGCTCTGTGACGTGAGGCTTGCATGCAGCTGCTTGGTCATGGAAGTCCATTCCTTTAAGCTCTCAGTGTGCAGTTTTTGTGCTGGGGTTAATGCCAGAGGAAGTTTGGAACTCTGCAGTTATTAAGTCAATGGAGTATTGGTGACTTTTATGCACTATGCACCTTTCTGATACTTTGCTTAGTCTATCACTTTGTGGCTGAGTTTCTGTTGTTCCTAAACGCTTCCACTTTGCAATAATACCACTTACAGTTCACCATAGAATATCTAGCATGGAAGACATTTCATGAACTGACTTATTGCAAAGGTTGCATCCTATGAAAGGACCCTATTGAATTCCCTGAACTCTTCAGAATGACCCTTTTTTCACAAGGGTTTGTAATCCTGAATGCATGGCCAGGTGCGTGATTTTATACACCTGTGCCAATGGGTCTGAATGAAACACCCATATTCAATATGTCCCAATGTATGCATATAAAAACTCACTTTAGAAACAACCAGTAATTTTAAGTAAAACATTCATTTCAAGTAGTAATAAACTAAAATCCAAATCATAGTTCTAAAAGAGCTGTTCCGAGTTAAAAAGTTAATTTACGAATAATACTTTTTAATTAGCAACATTTGTGTTTAGTATCCGTTTGGGAGCCATTGACTACAATTGCGGTTAAAATAAAAATGGCAAGAACAGAACTAAATGAGTCGGTAAAAAAGACAATAAAAAGAAAATGTCTGAGCGGAAGATATGTGCAGGTATGTTAAACATTTCTTGTCAATGGACTTTTATTATTAAACCAATACATTTGCAATATTTTTACAAAATGAAGCCAACATCCCATGACTTTAGCATTATATATACACATTGTCTGCTTATCCTGGTTAGAGTCCCTGTAACCTTGAAACCCATCCCAGGGTACATGGGGCACGAAGGGGGGAACATTCTGGATGGGATGCTATTCCTGGGCACAGACAACGATCAGCCTGTCTGTGCATATCTGGGCTGTGGGAGGAAACAGGGCACCCAAAAGACCCCCCACACACACACACACACAGTGGAGGTGGGGATCAAACCCCCAGCCCTGAAGCTGTGTGAAGCAAACCACTGAGCCACCATGGCAAAAATAAAATACATATTCCTGCAACACTTCCAAATCATGAAATTAATTTCTTTCACCAAAAGGATTTTACAAGTCATAAAAGTGTAGTTACATTTGTGGTGTATGGCATAATGCTATCAATTTGAATATTACTGCATCTTCCTGTTATTAGTATGTAAAATGCATAGACATAGGGCCCTCTTTTAACGATCTAAAGCGCACGCTCTGAAGCACACAGTTTAAGTTCTTTTACAGCGTAGCCAACCCACTCTGGCTAGTTCAACGACCGGAAAATATACTGTAATCTCTATAGTGGTCCAAAGGGTTGTACTTATCTCATAATGAGTCATGGGTGTGTTTGTGGCATAATGTGCTATAAACCATAGTGTCATCTCCCATTCTCTATGAGTCAGGTGCGCTTGCACCTTAGCGGATATCAAGTCAAGTCAAGTCAAGTCAAGTAGGTTTTATTGTCATTTCAACCATACACACAGTATATAGAGAAATGAGATACCGTTCCTCCAGGACCATGGTGCATGGTGCACAGAGCAGGACAAAGACAGAGCAACATCATAAGTGCAGACAGGACAGCATAGCAGTACAGATTGACAAGACAGGCAGGACAACATACAGTGCCAATTAACAGTGGTAACATTCTGGATACAGTATTTGTTACTGTATGGTAGCAGCGAAGGTTGTTTGTGCAAAAATGCTGTACAAAAATGCCGTGGTATAATAAATAACAATAAATATTATATACAGATGTACAGATGTGTATGTGTGTGGGGGGGGATTGTGTTCAGTTCCGGTTGAGGAGTCTGATGGCCTGAGGGAAGAAGCTGTTCCCCGTTCTGGCAGTGGAGGCCCGTATGCTACGGAACCTTTTGCCAGATGGGAGGAGGGAGAAGAGTGTGTGTGAGGGGTGTGTGAGGGGTGTGTGGGGTCATCTACAATGCTGATGGCTTTGCGGATGCTGCGTGTGGTGTAGATGTCTGTAATAGAGGGGAGAGAGACCCCAATGATATTCTTGGTTGTCCTCACAATCCTCTGTAGGGTCTTGCGGTCCAAAACGTTGCAATTCCCGTACCAGGCTGTGATGCAGCCGCAGAGAATGCTCTCTATGGTCCCTCTATAAAACATGGTGAGGATTGGGGGTGGAAGGTGCGCTCTTCTCAGTCTCCATAGGAAGTAGAGACGCTGCTGGGCCTTCTTGGCAATGGAGCTGGTGTTTAGGGTCCACGTGAGGTTCTCCGTGATGTGGACACCAAGGAACTTGGTGCTCTGGACGATCTCCAACGAGGAGCCGCCGATGCTCAGCGTGGAGTGATCTCTCTGTGCCCTCCTGAAGTCGACAATATTGTATCATGTACCTGTACATACCTTGTCATGAGTAGATTGTTTAAAATACCTTAGCCTATTGTGGGTGTTTACCAGTTTGAAACTCATGAACCGTTTCTCGGACCACAGTAAAGGTTAGTAATTGAAGCCGCGGTTACTGAAACTACGGAGGTCCCACCTTAATAAATAGTCAATTCCATTCGTCATGACGGTGACGAGATAATTTTATAAGTTATGACTAACCATTTGATGTACACGCTCATGATCTTTCACGTTATTTATATATAATATTTTTATTTTTAATATTTTGCATGTTTTCACGCTGCATCCAGTCGTATGGGGCGCTGTTAGGTTGAAGAAACTGTTATTAATCATTTGTTATCATTTCTGTATAATCAGCAATGAGTGTAAATATGTATATACATTATTTTGTTTTCCTTTACCTTCATACTTTAGATTATATTAGTTTACACGTATCTTGAGCACGTGTTTAAATAGTTGTCCACCTGAGGAAAACCAGAACTTCTTCTTACTCTCACAGTCCTTTCTTTGTTCTCACTCCAAGACCCCTGCCCCCCATTGACTATAAAAAAAGGTGCCAAGGGGAACCACCCTTTGTAACACATTCCTTTGTAGCCTAGCATGCAGAGAGTGTGGTTACCCTTGCGCAAGTAAAACTTTAAGTGTGTTGTCTCGTAATTAATGGTGTGTGCAGAGTTGGAGTGGAAAGCCTGACGCTTTCTCCAACATACACTGTACTGTAGTTTGGTCCTGTGTGCAGAGTTGGAGTGGAAAGCCTGACGATTTCTCCAACAGGCGCCGTTTGTAAAGGTAGCAAACATTTTTGTACTCGCCACTTTTTCAACATTTAGTGCAATTTTCTGACATTTAGCTAGAAGTCAATGGTGTTGTGGATCACCAGGTTTTTTTGCTGTGTAAATTATGTTCAAAATTGTTTATCATATGTAAATATAAATGGTTTGTCTATATATAAATATTAAATGTAAATGTTAAATATAAATGTTAAATATAAAACTTAAATATAAATACATCCATCCATCCATTTTTCAAACCGCTTATCCTACTGGGTCGCGGGGGGTCCGGAGCCTATCCCGGAAGCAATGGGCACGAGGCAGGGAACAACCCAGGATGGGGGGCCAGCCCATCGCAGGGCACACTCACACACCATCCACTCACACACACACACCTACGGGCAATTCAGCAACTCCAATTAGCCCCAGCATGTTTTTGGACTGTGGGGGGAAACCGGAGTACCCGGAGGAAACCCCACGACGACATGGGGAGAACATGCAAACTCCACACACATGTGACCCAGGCGGAGACACGAACCCGGGTCCCAGAGGTGTGAGGCGACAGTGCTAACCACTGCACCACCATGCCGCCCCTCAATGTGCATTAATTCAACCCAAATAATATAAACAATTATCCTTTTATAAGCATACATTCACTACTAAAAAGATAAGATCAAGGGTTTGATTTGTTAAGAATTTATTATTTTCTTAAACAACTTATTGATAAATTTAACTTCTAACGGGGTGGTAGTAACCTAGCGGGTAAACACATTACATGAAAGATGGCACGTTCGCGTGTCAGTATTGAACAATATGTGAACGAGCGACGCGTAACAGTGACCGATAACCACGATGGATTTTGATCTTCGTAGTTCCTGTGACTGGACCTGCCGTTTTGGAAGCGATTTCTTGCCATTTCCGAACAAAACGTTCAGCAGCAGCATCTTACGAACTGCCGCCACCAACGAAAGTATGGTGGGAAATATTTAAGGCCAATTTATACGATACTACTGATCCCCTTCCCGCCCCAAAATACATTCATAGCTTCCCGATGTCACAGTGGAAGGTGTACATGATGTTGCTCCTGGCTGTGTAGCAATACCATGTAACGCAGCGCGACCAACTGCCAAAACTGCACGTTCTACGGCCTCTAAGTGAGCGGAATTCGCCATGTTGCCCCGCATCAGCCCTAACCTGCGCTCTCGTCGGCACCGCCCATTTTACGCAAATGGGCGTGGCTAATTTGCATACGTTCTCAACATTTAGTCTACATTTAACATTTAGATTTAAAATTTAGATTATATTTAACATTTATATTTATATTTACATTTAACATTTGTATTTAACATTTATATTTATATTTAAGTTTTATATTTAATATTTATATTTATATTTACATTTAACATTTATATTTAACATTTACATTTAATATTTATATATAGACAAACCATTTACATATGATGAACAATTTTGAACATAATTTACACAGCAAAAAAACCTGATGATCCACAACACCATTGATTTCTAGCTAAATGTCAGAAAATTGCACTAAATGTTGAAAAAGTGGCAAGTACAAAAATGTTTGCTACCTTTACAAACGGCGCCCCATACGGAAGAAGGAAGTGATGAATGCCGCATGCAGAAAATTATAGGCGGAGCCTGCACGTGGAGGCGGAGCGAACGTCGAATGGAGCGCGAGCTACAGGACGAGGCTGTGGGCGGAGCTGAACTTAAAGCTGCGCGTAAAACTATACAAAATGTATGGCTTCATAAAAGAAGTGTAGTGCCATGTCCCTCTAAAAGAGGCTCTGTAATATCATTACAGAGATACGAAAAGGAATATGACCGAGTTGTTGCAGACCATTTTGGAGTGGCTAAGTCTAGGTGGTAGGCGATATTTGGAAGAGTAAAGAAAAAATCATCCAGCTCAGTTCATGGTTAAAAACTGGACGACCACAGCAAGAATAAAACGAGATGATTCGCTAACTCAGACCGAATTAACATACTGTTATAAGCCTTGCATCTCATAAATATGTTGTAGTTTGTATGTGTACACCTGTACATGTACGTTGTACTGTACTGTTCATGTATTTCGAAGTTATGGGCATTTCTTATTTACGGGCATCCCTCGTCCCCATTCTGCCCGGATAAGGGAGGTTTGAGTGTACTGGGTTCGATCCTCGCGTGGATTTAGCTTGTGTAAATTTTCCACCATGTGCGCATCTTGCAGTTCGGCATCTAACAACCTCATGTTTCCAAGCTGTGTGTTTGGTTCGGTGCTCATCGGGTGCTTGTTGTGGTTCTTTTCAGGACTGCTAATGAAGAGCGTGATTTCCCTTTCAAGCAAGTTTCCATGTTTATCTCTGCTCTCGCGATGCCTCGGTCCGCCCGGCTGATATTAGAAATGCACATAACTAGTCACAACTGAATTTCTGGTAAAGAATTTGCATTCTAACTAGCTAGAATCCAATTTGTTATATTTTCTAGAACTGAATTAAAGCGAAAACGACTTGCCAACCACAAGTACATTTGCTCTCTAAACGACGTCGCGCTTTTTGCCGTGTGCAAAAACTCTCAGAAATGAATTACATCAGTTTATTGTTCTATTTAGTTGACATCAATACATTTAATGGTCTTCATGCTCTTAGACAATTAGAAACTAAGCCTAATCAAAATAAACTGAATGCCAAGAGATAAAGGCTTTCTAGTTCAGATTTTCTATGCCTTCCTTTATTTTAATTAGTACACAAACACTGGTCAAACATGCAACACTGATGTCTCACAGTCCACATTCATGGTTTTTGAATTGTCAACATCAAATACATTGAGAACAAGAGCCATTATACTTAAACTGCATAACATAGGCTCAGATTTACTGGTACAATAGCTTTTTAAGAACTGTTGGTGCAGGTCTAACTCTTCTGTAGTCCGTCACCTTTTATTATGACAGCAGCCAGCCATGGCAGAAGACATGTCACAGGCGATAATCATAGTTGCTGACCTGCAGCTGAGGGCTTCCATCAATTAGGACCTTATAACAGAGCCCTGGGGGAATCCAGGGGCTGGGCTGCCGATCACAGAGGGAAGGGGGACAATTATACCTCAGCAACCCAGACTCAAGCAAGAGCAAATTCAGACTTGGCCTTTAACTAACAGGGTGCATGACTCAACAGCAGAGATGCCAGGAATCATTGGTTGATTTCCAAAGTAACAGACTTTCATCTTGGGGAAAAATACATACAGTATAAGGAGAAAATGTATCTAATACAAAACTTACAAATCTCTGGGGAACTCTTACTACTTTTCTCAGGAGCTCAGTCCTTCAAAGGGAAAATGCAAATTCTTTATATGAATAATTCCATACTATTCCTACATATGAACTGTCTTGCCGGCATACCTGAAATTTCTAATTTCTAATATTTTAGTCCAGTCATTTGTGCTCATTGTCAGAAGGTATGTTTGTACATCTTCCATGACATTAAGGTAAGAAGAGAGGAGGAATATTGGACAGACACGCCACTATGCTGGCTACTGCTCTTGATCAGTCTCTGGTTTAGTTTGTTTTCTTTGGTTCTGCTCTGCAGTATGTGGCCCAGCAGGTTAGGACCCTGCGGCCCTGAATGGAAGGTTGTTGGTTCAGAGTGGCTCACCACAGTGATTTCCCCATTTGGCTGTTGAGAATGGCTCTTAACCCTGGGTACTCCAGGGAGACTGGCCCTGCTTTCAAAATTGTACATTGCTTTGGGTTAAAGCATCTGCTAAATAGACAAATCATTAAAAAATATATAACGTGCAAGATGCATTTTTGCAGCCAACACAATGGCTAGAAATGATTTATCTAAAAAACTGTCCCTCTAGCTTAGATTTGTCAACCTACTGCATGCAAAAGGGGCTCATCTAGTAATTGCCAAAACGATGCTTTAATAACAATACCTACAGTCTGAACTTCCTCTTTCCAAGTACCATACCATCTCCAAATCTGACTCTATTTAAATTCTAACAAGCCAAACATTATCATGTTCAGTTGAGTTTCATTACCTACGTCCCTGGTTGGCCCAGGCTGGAGATATAATTGACCAATTGAGCTCAGGTACTGTCCAGTGTGCGGCTTCCTACCAGCTCAGGCTCTTAGCCTGCAGTAACGTGTTCTCTCCGTCTTTCATCTGTTACATTTCAGTGATAAAGAGAAACTCTATGTTTTGCATTATGCATTATTTGAATTTGCTTGTTTATTTTGTTGGAAAAGGCGTACGGTGTAATCTTATCTCAGTATCCATTCACTAAACTTCCATAACCACGAATCTAGTACAGCATTGCTGTGTTTATCACAGTATGCATTTTTCAAACTTTGTGTGTGTTCAGTTTCTTTTTATGATAATAATTGCAGCTACTTTGATTGTGACAGCTGGCTGCGAATTACACATTTCTAAGATTTAACTAATGATAACTTAAATATTAAATAAGGTAAAAAGGTACAAAAAATATTCTTTAATCTTTATTATTTTTATCTTTAATTTTTAGTTAAAATGAGCCACTAAATCAGTACCACTGAGTGCGGACTGAGTATTCAATCTGAATGCACTTTTCCTTATACATGGTGGCCCCAGCTTATTTCTGATCATATTGGAAATTGCGGCTAAAACAGTGTTGGGCTTGAAGCCTATCTCAGGAAGACAAGAAGCAAAGGAGATCCAGGACAGGATGCCAGTCCATCACAAGACACAGAGTCATACATTCAATGCCTGATTTGTGCCAGAGCCCAGCTCTGGGAAGTCTGAATGAGAGCAATCTGCCCTCTAGTACCTCAAACGCTACACCTGATACAATTACACTTACAATTAAATTGAATTAAACTTTGGAATAACTACATATTGAACTAAAGATTTTGTTTGTGTTGTATGAGCTTTTGACACACATCCATCTAAATGAATCTGTTTCGTTTGTGAGACTTTTGATTTGAAAGTGAAAAACCGCACCACACTCGCTCAGAAATTTTTTGGACACTAAAATAAATGAGGTTACCTTCTGAACCATTACATTTATCTGATAGGGTAATTCTGTCTTAAAGTTTGATGTAACTAACAGGTGTTGATACAAAATATTGCACTGTTACATGTTTGAGTAGTTAATAGCACATTCAGTCATTGTTAAAGACCTGATTTGTGTGCGACATTCTTCAAAGTCGGTGTACTGCCGCTCCTCCTAACGGTGGCTGCACTAGGTCGCTCTGCTCTTTATGAGCTCCAGCACTTCAGAGCTTACAGACAAAGCACTATCTAGCAGCATGTTTTTGGCATGAAAACCTCACAAACACAGCAGGAATATGCAAACTCCACACACACAGAGCCAGGAGGGGCAGCAAACCCCCAGCCATTGCGAGCTTAGGCAGGCGTGATACTCATTGAACCTCTGCACCACCTTGGGCACAGCTTTCAGTTTTACCCTATATTTTCAGGCTCACAGCAGCCACTTTTAAACCCACACAGGCAAAACAAACCCCACACCTACAAACAGGTGTGCATTATCAAAATTCCATATTTAGCAATGAATCGAAGCCGATTACAACCAAAATGCCATCAATCATCCCTCCTCCCCTTAGCTGCACTTATTTGTATCCAGCTTCTGCGTAATTATTAGTTTTTTACCGCGGTGATATCCACCTCAACAACGTCATTTGCAACCAGCCAAGAGCCTTAATATATGAGTTTTAAAAACGAAAGATCCAACTCATTAGCTCAGAAAAACGAGTTCCTATGGGAACTCCTATGTTCCATAAACAATCATCAAATTTAACATAACATAGCAGGTGTTTATCCGTTTTGGTTTTAATGACCTCACGGCAAATGTTGACGTCGACCCACAGGAGCACAAGGTGCATGAAGTACACCTCAGAGGGGAACGGCCGTCCACCATGAGACTGTCAGTGACACGAGATATCGCCCATCACATGTGGAAAAAAATGGAGAAAGCCTACTTAACATTTAAATCCCGCAGCTGTGAAGCCGTGAAGCTGACTCAGATGCCACAGGATGGCTTTTCTTGTTAAACAAGAACAAAGTAAGCTGGCCAGATCAAAGCAATCACACACTGCGGCTTCAAACACACACAGGAGTGGCACGGATTATAAACCAAGTACAGACATTTTCTCAGTTCCTATTAATAACTCCATCTCTTGATCTTTGTCCTTATGAGCATCAGATATCTTACTAACGGTAAATGGATGATTGAAGGGATTTAGTTTTTTTGACATTAGCATTTCAGCAATAGACAATCTCAAAATGTTATTAAAGATATTAATATTGGTTTATAGACATGAAATATATACAGTTTTCAGACTCAGGAGAGGAGCTACAAGTTAATGACCATCTAAGGGAGTGCTTTATTGATGGGACAAGGTGACACTACACAAAAGGGGATTCGTTACACGGTGACAGCCCCTTCAGAGTGGTCTTCCTCCAGAATTCCCTCCTTCGCAGGTAGGAGGCAGCATTCTCTGCAGAGCGGTCATCTTCCAGTACCCACCAGCAGAAGCACGCATTCACACTGGCTTCCCAGTTCCTTCTCCCTGGCTTCTTCTCAAAATGGCCCCTGAAGAAGACTACCCCATCTCTGATCGGGGAGATCATCATTTGGCAGTCGTGTCCCGACAGCTTCTCTTGAGGCTGGCAATGAGGAGGAAACCACAGTTACTGCTAGCCTGCGTGGTGTTGATTGCCCCCTATTGGTGCACAGTGGCTTCCCAGCAGGCTGCCATGTCAAAGCACTTTAGAAATGCTTCCTAAGGGCTTAAGAATCCAGGAGGTCCCAGGTCTTAGTAGGAATTATATTGATTTTTTAACTCAATAGAGCAAAACCTTATATTACTTAGACATTGCTTTTCATTAGTTTCACAAAGTAATGTCTGATGATAGCAATGAATACCATGAAGTAAGGAAGCCTGGAAAATACCACGGCAGAGCTCAAAATTAGCAAATTTCAATTTGTGTTGTGAATTTCCACTATAGTTTCAACTGTTCTTTACCTTCTTATACATCCAACACAGTATGTTGTTTTACAAAAGCTGACCAGCTTTAATATTTGATTTATGGAGTGAATACAATGAAATCTCTGCACTGTGGATCTTTGTTCCTCTGTTGGCTGCATTTGCTTGGTTAAAGTGCTTTCGTTAGAAGTTTTTGTGTCATTGATGAATCAGTGATTGCCTAAATGTTTTATGATGTATTTTTTAATGCATTTTGTCTTAATTTCCAATTCCAATCATGACCCGAAATCAGCATAGTAGTTGGAATTGCCAAGTCTTTATTCATAATTAAAGTTAAAAAAAAAGACTTTAAATTTAACGAGCATCATTATTTTATCATTAGCTGGTAGATGGTCCAGAATCTCAAACTCAGACCTGGTCTGACCCACCCAGTAAGGAGTATGGCCCACCCAGAAAGTGGAAAATGCCAGTAATGACAGATTCTTTAAATTACTGTAAAGAAGAATGAAGCATCAGCTTTTTAGAGATGGACTTTGGCCCAACCTACATTTCAGATCAACCCAAACGACCCAGAACAACCCAAACATTTTTCCCCCCCCAAATCTCATTCTTAACTCAGAAATATCTCTTTGTTGTGTAATATATTTTTCCTGACACTGATAACTTCAGTGCATAAAAGGATATTTTATTATGTTAGATATCAGTGTCTTACATGGGAAATAATATTTCATACTGAATCAATAGCCAGTGGTGTTGTAATCTTATATTAACCTCACTTGAAGATCCTGACACATTAGGTGGTGATGAAAGGAGGCTGCTATCTTCGAATCTCTATGAGTTTTTCATGAGATCAATACAAGGCCCCCTCCCAATGCACAAACCCCCATCCTCAGCAATAACACCACAGCTACTCATCTTGCAGTAAAGTCCAGTGCTATCTGTTTTATGTAGTTGCACTTCCACTAACTGATTGCTTTTATTTTTATATTTGTCTTTTTCCTCTTAAAATTTATTTCATTAAAATTCCATAGTGGTTGTTTTTTTTTTTCAAAATTCTATTTCTGTACTGTTTACATATTTTTTTTTTTTTGCATTATGTTTACGTCTTTGCACTATCTGTGCTATCTTTGCATGTTGTCTGTGTTGCACTAAATGTACAGGGGTTGGACAAACTGAAACTGAAACACCTGGTTTTTGACCACAATAATTTATTAGTATTGTGCCGGGCCGAGTGTGCAGCACGGTGGTGCAGTGGTTAGCACTGTTGTCTCACACCTCTGGCATCTCGGTTCACGTTTCTGCCATGGCTCCATCTGTCTGGAGTTTGCATGCTGTCCCCGTGTCGTCGTGGGGTTTCTTCTGGATGCTCTGGTTTTCCCCCTACAGTCCAAAACCATGCTGAGGTTAATTGGAGTTATGGAAATGCCTGTAGCTGTGAATGGTGTGTGAGTGTGCCCTGTGATGGGTTCGTGCCCCATCCTGGGTTGTTCCCTGCCTTGTGCCCCATAGGCCTTAGACCCCCATGACCCTGAATAGGATAAGCAGTTATGGAAAATGGAAGGTGTAAAACGTTTTTTGCAGCTAAAGCAGCATCAATTCATCCTGGAATGACAGATACAAGTCTTGCGCAGTGGCCAGAGGGAATGTGAGGCAGACCAGAGGCTCGGTCACTGTGTGATGTTGGTGGAGGAAAACATTTCCTTGGCTCGCTGTTTCAAAACACCCCAAAGTGGCTTAGTAATATTTCGATCTGGTGACTTTCATGTTCAACAAACCACTCCCACTCTGTCACCAGTCTTGCTGTGTGTATTGGTGGAATATCATCCTTATACATGGAACCACCTTCAGGGGACAGTGTCTGGACCATGGGGTGAACACAGTGTTCCAGAATAGTTTGTTAGTACTTGGCAGTGACATGCCCGTCTAGACCATGTACAGCCGTGGCTAAAAGTTTTGAAAATGACAGAAATATTAATTTTCACAAAGTCTGCTGCCTCAGTTTTTATGATGGCAATTTTCATATACTCCAGAAAGTTATGAAGAGTGATCAGATGAATTGCAATTAAGTCCCTCTTTGCCATGAAAATGAACTTAATCCCAAACAACCCATTTCCACTGCATTTCAGCCCAGCCGCAAAAGGACCTGCTGACATCATTTCAGTGATTCTCTCGTTAACACAGGTGAGAGTGTTGATGAGGACAAGGCTGAAGATCACTCTATATTGCTGATTGAGTTAGAATAGCAGACTGGATGCTTTAAAAGGAGGGTGATGCTTGAAATCATTGTTCTTCCTCTGCTAGCCATGGTTACCTGCAAGGAAACACATGCAGTCATCATTGCTTTGCACAAAAAGGGCTTAACTCGCAAGGATATTGCTGCTAATAAGATTGTACCTAAATCAACCACTTATCAGATCATCAAGAACTTCAAGGAGAGAGGTTCAATTGTTATGAAGAAGGTTTCAGGGCGCCAAAGTACGTCCAGCAAGCGCCAGGACCGTCTCCTAAAGTTGATTCAGCTGCAGATTGGGGCACCACCAGTGCAAAGCTTTGTCAGAAATGGCAGCAGGCAGGTGTGAGTGCATCTGCACGAACAGTGAGGCGAAGACTTTTGGAGGATGGCCTGGTGTCAGGAAGGGCAGCAAAGAAGTCACTTCACTCCAGAAACACATCAGGGACAGACTGATATTCTGCAAAAGGTACAGGGATTGGACTGCTGAGGACTGGGGTAAAGTCAAATTTGCTTATTGGGGCTAGAAACTGGTGGTAAAATTTGAGGCAAGGTTGCAGTGGTGAAACTTCTTGCCCGCTAATCTTTACCACTGCTGAATAGCAGAGCAACAGATTTGCAAGACATCACATGTCATTTGCGGATGTCAGGGAACTGCTACCAATTTCTGGGACACTCCTGGACCTTCCGGGAGAGGTGGAATGTTTGAATTAAACCCAGTTCCACAAAAACCGAACAGAAACTTGCCTCAAAACTGACCTGAGCGCTGAGCCTTGTGCTTAACAACGAGACTGAGCCTTTCCAGTGCTTACTGCTTCTCTTTCTGCCTAAAGAGGATTCTGAAGCAGCTAATTTTGATTCAGAGCAAGGCCATACAGCCATTGCTTTGTTCAACCTTTAAACACCGCACTTCTCCATTGGGATGTGCAGTTAGTGATTAGGTTATTAATATTATAATCGGGTGCTGTCAAGTTGATATGAACTCCTAGTCACCATTTTGATGGCATTCCTCTAAAATGGTGTAATAACTTACATATTGCCCACGACAAAAAGAACAAAAATTCAAAGCCTTCTTTTATAATTTATGTGAGCTTCAAATGGAGATTTGTTTGATGTATATAAATAATAATTAAGCAGAAAGTGGCCTTGAGTTTTATATCTCAGTTTGTGGCCACAGTCTTTAAAGAACAGACCATATGATGTATCTCTCAAAGTATGAGGGGCCTTGCTGGGTCTTCAATTAGTAATTAAGCAAACATTGTCAACCAATGCTTTCTCAGTCCCTGCTTAATTAAGAATGCTTTGCGTCATGCATGACCTTTGCTTAATGATGCTGTCGGGAAACACAACTGGCGTTTTTAAACCCCATCCTGCGAAATTTGATTTGGGCTGCTTATGTAGAATGTGTCACTGAAAGCTGTTTAAATGCGTAATGAACAGCTCCCCCCCCCCCCCCCAAAAGCCTGTCTATCATAAATGGTTATAAGTTGCATGGATGGATGATTTGATTATGCACACAATAAGCAGAGCATTTATAAATGCGTAGAAAGTAAAAATCCAGACCAAGCTTTTGTTTCAACCAAACAGTTCAGTATATAGAGTCACAGTCACAGATAATTCAAATAGTTGGTTGAAACAAAACCTTGGTTTGGATTTCTACTTTCTGGACCCGAACATTCCAAATCTGGAAAGCATACAGTGAATTTCTGACTTTTTTTCTCAACAAACACAAGTACAAAAACAATGGCATTTTGAAACATGGGGCCTTTAGACGCGAATTAGGGCTTCGAATCTCCTTTCTCTGGGAGGAGAATTTGCATCTCCTCATGCCGAGTTGAATTCCTCTGGGTGCTCCGGTTTCCTCCTGCAGGCCAAAGATGTGCGATTAGGATAATTAATGTCACTAAATTGTCTAGAGAGCTTGATTGCATGTGTGCATGTTTGTGTCCTGCAATGGACTGGTGTCTCCTGCTTCATGCCCTGTGCTGGTGTTGGCTCTTGTTCCCTCCCCCGTGACCCTGACCAGGATAATTGGTTGGAAGATGAAAGAATTGCACGCAATTTTGTATTTCTGTAAAATTCCTAAATATTGAGTTCACTAAGGAGTGACACGATGGCTCGGTGGACAGCTAATTGGCTTCTCTAATTTGAATGTAATGTGTCATTCTATGGGAGTGTGTGTGCGCACCAACTGACCTACCTGCTTGTTTTCGGACTGCACATGGAAACCCACACAATCACGGGGAGAACATGCAGACTCACACAGGGCCGGAGGTCGGAACTGAACCTCTGCACGACGCGCATCATGCTGCGGTGGTGCCCAATGATCCACAAGGTTTTAGGAAATCTAAAGTTTGCAGAGAGGCAGATCATTTTACAGGTAAAACGTATATATAGGATACGTATGTATATGTAAAACGTATGTATAGGATTTTGGATGCTATCGTGTAAATGAAGCCTGACTTAAACAAAAATAGAGGAGAAGTGAATGTCTCTGGGAGTCCGTGGTTAACTGCATTTCCAGTATCAGTGAACGTGCTGTTCCTGTACAGGTCAGAATGAAGCGTGTCATTTTCCTGTGATGAGTGTTGAACGGTGCTGTCCATTTGAGACTCTCCAAGGTCAGCCAAGGCTCTCTCAGAGGTGTGGGAATAGGTGAGGTGTTTACCTCAGAGAGTACATACCACATTTCTTGGCGAGTGTTTTTATTGCTTTCAAAGTTGTTTCAATAAAATTGGACATTGACATTGATAAAACTTTGAGTGGCGAAACTCAAACATATTCGCTTAAATTAGCATACATGTTTTGGCTGGTGACTGACTTAGCAGGTGATGTACTTCTTATCAGAAGGTCACTGGTTCAAATCCTGGCTTCGACATATTAGTTAGGTGTCTGTGGGCCTGTCTGCAAGGCTTTTAACCCCCAGCACCAGGGCCACTGTACATGGGCTGACCCTGCACTGTGATCTCCAAGCTATGGAGAATAACATGGGGTAGGTAAAGAGAAGCATTCCAATGTACATTTGTAAATAAAGGATTTATCATTGATGTATTAAAAATTAACTGTTATTTTTCAATCAAAAAATGAATATGTAGTTTGTATACAATATCTCTTCACGTACCCTTTCATGTCCGGGCTGGGGGTAGTATTGTGACATACTATGTTCCTTGAATTTCCACTGACAATGACTTTGCCCCCCCTCCCCCTCTCAATCTGTTTAGAATTAACAAGCCAGATCTGTTTTGTTTGCATGTGTCCTGATTATGTCCCTTGACAGAGGCTGTCCAGTTAATGAGCTGTTTCATAGGATTCGATGCCACACTGAGCGGCTCTGATTTATAGCAGCGTTAGCTGATTAATGGTCTCATGGAGATTCTTCTACGTGGCTTGTGCATAATGACGTTTTCATGACTTGTTTGCACTTTTACGTTGGGATTGGTGTGAACATGAGCCAGGACTACTTGTGAAGTGGGGAGCTGAGCCAGCTTATGCATATTAGCTAAACCTGTCACATTCATGAGTACTGTTATTACGTAACAATGCAATTACGTGTGGAAATGTGTTATGAGGTTGAATGATATGGAGAATCACTCAGGGTGTGTGCTGTGAGTGTTTGCCCTGCAATGGACTGCCATTCTGTGCCCTCCCCTCAACTTGATAACCTGCTGGGCACGACTTATGGCACAAAAGGCTCGAAGCAGCGGAGTAGCTGAGGTCATGTCTACAAATGTCCAGGGTTCGGGGCAGTTATCATGCTTTTTTTTCAAGCCACCCACATAAAATTTGACTCCCTTGTCAGTAATACATTAATTATGCCACAATTTCAGACTACAGTTAAAAGGGACTCACGTAAAAATATGACTATCACAAGGTACTCATCAGCCTTGCCAAGTCCCATTGCCTGATTTTCAAAAATCAAGATATGTAAAATAGGTGACTTTCATCGGTAGATTTTCAAATAGGATTTCTGTATACTAAAAACACTGCATTTATATTGTTATTCAAGAGCAAAAGTTATTATATGTTCCAGTTCTGGCGAGATGGCCATCTCCATGTGTAAATAGCCCTTTGTCTGTGTTATTGTAAATACTTGTTGTGTTCCCAATTGTCGTGTGTGCCCTTCCAGTGTCATGCATGGATCCTGTGTGATCCTTGCGTGTCTTTAGCTATTGCATAATTACCCACTATGTGTGTGCCTTACCGTCCGGCGTCAGACCTCCATGCATATTAATGAACGACATAAATTGGATTTTACATCCCGGTATTTACACACAGAAAAAAATACAGAAAGCATTATATGTATAGCTGTCAATTCACTCAATTACCCCAATTGCAACAAGAATACACTCTGAAGGATAGCTGCAAAGTATGCATTTTTATCTAAATCAGGAAGTGCTGAGATAATTACCCTACTAAAGATCTATGAACCTTTAATGCACTGACCATGCCCTTCCTTGAATATTACAATTGAAAAAAGTGAAGAATGGAGGAAAAAAGCTGTCTATTATTAACTCTGTATTTTTTACTTTGTTAAAGCTTAGATCTGCCATTTCATTTTCACAAATTCCTTGCCCAAGAAATTCATTCAGTGCAAAAATATCGCAGAACTAAGGTAATTTTTTACAGTTCACTGTAGTGAAAAATCCGTATCTTCCTTTATATTGTAAATAGGGTTCCAGATTTTTCACTGAGGTTTGAAACTGAAATGAGAAAATGTAATTCTATTGATTTTATGTGTAGTTTAGGGCAAGTTTTAAAATTCTTCTCAGGAAGTATCAAAATAATTGCTATTTACTCCTGCAACGTAAATGATTAACACACTCACAGATGGGGGAATTCCTTAAGCCTTTCTGATTGTAATAGCTATACAGGTATGTTTGTTGGACAGTGTGAGAGATGCTGTTTCATCATTATACACTAAATTCTGGACTGAGTTCGTTTTTGTACTGTGGCTTTCTCAGTCCCAATCTACATAATTACCTAATTAGCATATGCATTAATTGCAGTACGTTAGTTATCATATTAGGTGCATGAGACTTGTAACCCTATGGAAATGACCTCTGCTTAGATTTCATGCTACCATTCCCTGATTCTCTCTGCACCACCAGAAACTGACCTAGCAGACCAGTCATGACAAATGCACCTCACTGCTCCTAAATTTGCTCACACAAACCTTCCTACTTATTGTAGAAGATTAGTGTGAGAAGCTTAAAAGCCCAGATCTCTCTGCTTTTACACTGTTATTTGGCAGAAGCTTTTGTCCAAAGCAGCAGACAGCCTGGGGTCAGAGAGCAAGATCTACTCCGCTAGGCCACAACATTAGAACCTATGACCAACAGAGCCACATACAATACCGTGTTTTTAATCTTGATTTTTTTTTTCATTTCTCCAAATCCCTAACCTCCCCAACCCTAATTTTCTCAATTCCTTTTCATAGTGTGAATCACTTTGAAATCTATTAGACATTCATGCTAATGCTTATTTGCTTTTGATACATTGGTGGATTTATGCTAATTATGAAAGTGGGTAGTCATATTGGGAAGGGAATCATACTGAAATAATGAATTAATGAATTGCCGGGAGGTACTGTATGTAATATTGAAGAGTGTTTTTTTCTTTATCAGTGAAACGAAGAAGACAATTGCTGCACATGAAAGTTACGTCTTTGGTTTTTGTACTAATCGTTATAGCGAAGCTTCGATTTTTCGTTTGCTCAGTCATATTTATCAGCATAAATGCGGAAAAGTTTTGTCTACCGCGGTTTTTGAAAGGTCATACAACTGAAAGTGACATTGAAAGAAAATTCCTGTGCATGGTCCATGCAAGTCAAAACATTTCAAAAAGCCATACATGCACTAATCATAATTATCAAAACACAACATTAAAAAGCAAAAACAAAATGACAAACCATTCGACTTCATACTGATGTGGAAATAATGAGTGTTCATTGTGTACCAAGGTGAACAAATTGCTTGCACATAAACGGGGTGTTCTAATGACTTTCTGCGTGTTTTGCTTTCTACTGTAGCTTGACTTCCAGATAAAATAAAAATTATTTAACAGCCATGCAAGCAAATTCTAACAAGAATAACATTGAGATTACATCCATTTCACCAAGATAACAGTCGCTGGTGAACATGCTGTAGCCCAGTAATGGATGCTAACTGTAAATATAGAGTTTAATTTCATATTGACATCGAGTTAAATTCTATCCTCTGATTTATGAATTCTCTTTGAATGATGATGGAAAAACTGAAAGTCTTTCTCTTCAGCCTAAAAAACTGTACACTTTGTTCTTATATTTCAGCAGAATCTGAGCCTGTGGATTTATTAATCAGGTCATTCGAAGTTGACCCCCAGAGTGACAACAAAGCGTTAGCTCTGTGGTTCTCGTAGAGAGCTGGACCAGCTGAGGGCTTATTGGGGAGGTAGTTAGCATGATGTCAGCACTGCGACTTTCACCCATTTGTCTTTGACTCCCTGTCTGAGCCGCGTGGCTGTTTACACTTGACATCGTATAAATGAGAGCAGGTGCGTTTTAAGTATACAGCTGAAATGTTCGCATTTGAAGTTTCACTCACAACAGTCAATGCATCTATTTAATTCTGTGCTTCATTGGTTATTTTGACAGCATTTGAAGACAAAAAAAATCTGCATTAAGTACTCTGGTTTAGTTTATGTATATTTCCAATTGATCACAAAGTGATGTTTAAAAATACAAGTTATAAAATGATGTTTAAATTTTTTTTTTTTTTGAAGTATAACAATATATATAGTTTACAGGAGATATATAATAATTAGCACTGGTGCCTCACACCTCTGGGACCATGCTTCAAGTCTCCAGGCCATGGGTCTATGTGTGTGGAGTTTGCATGTTTTCCTCTTGTCGTCGTGGGGTTTCCTCCAGTTACTCCGGTTTCCCCCTGCCGTCCAAAAGCATGCTGAGGTTAACTGGAGTTACAGAATTGTCCGTAGGTGTGCATATGTGAGTAAATGGTGTGTGAGTGTGCCCTGCAAGAGGTTGGTGCCCCATCTTGGGCTGTTCCCTGCCTTGCACCCATAGCACTGGGGACCGACCCTGGTCCCCCGCGATGGTAAGGTCAGAATTTGGCATAAACAACATATAGACATGCATCCATCCAGCCTTGTATCAACAATTCAGGCTGCTGGTGGTGATGTAATGGTGTGGGGGATGTTTTCTTGGCATGCTTTGGGCCCCTTATTACTAATTGAGAATTATTTAAATGCCACAGTCACCCTGAGTTTTTTGTGTTTGACCATGTTCATCCCATTATGAAGACAGTGTATCCAGCTTGTAATGGCTACTTCCAGCAGTACAGTATAACACAGCATGTCACAAAGCTCACATCATCTCACTGTACTCATATGCCCTCCACAGCCATCAGATCTCAATCCAATAGAGCAAAAGGGATGGATGGAAGGCGAGATTTGCATTATAAAAGTGCAGGTGACAAATCTGCAGCAACTGCATCATGTGAACATGGACCAATGTCCCTGAGGAATGTTTCAAGCATCTTGTTGGTTCAATGCCAAGAAAACTTAAGGCCATTCTGAAGACACAAGGAGGTCCAACATCTAACCTCTTTGACCTTTAAGTGAGGGAGTAACCAGTATCTTTGTTGGTTCCATTTTTGATCTGATTCAATGCTTAATGGATAAAGTCGTAGTGTTCACAGTTATATGATGACTTCTTACAAAGTTCGGTAACATTTCCTGCAAAATTAGCAGCAGCTGTTAAAATACATTCACACACCTGTCTTTTTATTCTCCAGTAATCGCTACTTAATTTAGTGGATAATGTGCAATAAACAAGTTTGCTTTGAAACAGGGTTGAAGGACCCCTGCAGTATTTAGGATGCCTGACGAGTGTTATTCCTAATTGCATGACTATGCATTAAGCAATTACAGATGACTCTGAGTGGTGCTTTGGCTTAAAAATCTATTTTCTATGCTAATAAATGACTCAGACTTTAATTAACAACAACAGTCAGTCATTCTTCCATCAGGCCTGGAAAGACTATAGACAGCATAAATGTATGGATAGTGAGTGAACTTTTACAAGGTCTGGTTTAGAAGCCTCATAAAGGGTTAGGATGTACTCCATGGTAAAACGTTCACTTACATTAAAGTGCAGATTAAATACTCCATCATTTTGGGGCAAAGAGAGATGCAGTGCAATGTTTTTTCATTTACACAGCTGGGTAATTTTAGGCAATTACTTTGCTCAAAGCCACAAATGTTAGAGCCAAGTTTATGTGCGTACCCTTTATTTCTGCTGTGACAAATGTTACCCAGGGATGACTGGCTATCTGCTATAGGCTTTCATCCTATCAGGAATGCTAATCTGTGCTCTCCGAGCCAGAAGTTGCACAGCATCAGGGAGTGTGATGATATTAGCAACAGACAACGCCCAAGTCCTTGTCGCACCACACGTCATTGGAAAGAGACCATTTGTGTTCCGGTGCTCCAGGCTGTCTGAAAATCAAGAAATGGCACAAAACCAATACAGTACGAGCGGCAATACTCCGCCTCCCGGTTATACATGTGATGCCCATGAAGGACCATGAGCATTGAAAAACCAAGACCTAGAGGGAGCCATATTTCTGCACCATTGCCTGTGCATGTGATACAGTGCTGTGCCAAGAATGCGGATGTGGTCCCCATACTGCCTTAGGCTGATATGGGGTTTAAGACAAAATGAATTACCAACAAAAAAGGGAGCCAAAGACACAACCCAATGAAAGCCCTTAAAAAAATCTTCTGGGTGTTTTTTTCTCTTATGGCATAAATGACTTTAGTGTTAATGCTGAGTTCAAAGGTTTCAGAAAATTATTTGCACCATAAAAAAGTTCCTGGGTTATACCTCATCTTAAATATATTTAATAGCTCATGGTGTGCAGAGCACGTATTTTATACCTTACTTTGTTGCATGGAAATATGCAATAAAATTAAGTCATCATATTGTAAACAGCTAACAGATGTCACACATTTATAGAGTTGAAGGCTTAAATGGTGTGTATGAGGTTAACTTCCTTACTCAAGGGTACAACAGGTTTCCCTGTTCCAGCAACTGTCGACATACAAGGCCGTGGCCTTAGCTGCTAACCGTCCCCTTTAATTTTCACTTAATGTGACTATGAACCTTTAGCTGAATTAAGGGTGGGCTCAGATCAGTGAGGATCAAAGGGCATGTTCACAGACGGATCTAAAAAGAGCCAGGAAAGTGCATCAATCGGAGAGACAGAAGAGGAAAAGCAGCCGACAGCCTTTGGCGTCGCTATCGGCGATCTGTGACAGCATGTTTCACGATCTGATAGGACCCCTTATGTTCCATCATGTTTCATACGATCTGATAGGACCCCTTATGTTCCATCATGTTTCATACGATCTGATAGGACCCCTTATGTTCCATCATGTTTCGTACGATCTGATAGGACCCCTTATGTTCCATCATGTTTCGTACGATCTGATAGGACCCCTTATGTTCCATCATGTTTCGTACGATCTGATAGGACCCCTTATGTTCCATCATGTTTCATACGATCTGATAGGACCCCTTATGTTCCATCATGTTTCATACGATCTGATAGGACCCCTTATGTTCCATCATGTTACATACGATCTGATAGGACCCCTTATGTTCCATCATGTTTCGTACGATCTGATAGGACCCCTTATGTTCCATCATGTTTCATACGATCTGATAGGACCCCTTATGTTCCATCATGTTTCATACGATCTGATAGGACCCCTTATGTTCCATCATGTTACATACGATCTGATAGGACCGCTTATGTTCCATCATGTTTCATATGATCTGATAGGACCGCTTATGTTCCATCATGTTTCATACGATCTGATAGGACCCCTTATGTTCCATCATGTTTCATCATGGAGCATCGGCTCATATATCAGTTTAAATTGTTCTGGGCATTATCTTTATAGGGAGCTTTTTATTATTCCTGTAAAGTTTTGTTGCAGACCCTTTTAAGGGTGACAAAACCCTAACCTCATCCAGAAAACCAATGCATGAATCAACTGGCTTACAAGAGAGACGCAGTTTTAACAGAAACACTTTCTATGAATGCCACATCTATAATTCATTATAATGCATTCATAAAGAATTATAAATATGGCTATAAAATGTATCAAAAGCTAAAACACATTATAGCCATGTCTATTATGCATTATGACTGCCTTTTGAATGCTCTCATCTATAATGCACTATGCATACCTTTATAATGCAGTACAAACCATCCCTGATTCTTATGGCATCTATTACAATGCTTTATGAAGGCATCTATGGTGTATTATAGATGACACCTGCAAGTAAAGTGTTACCATTTTATCTTGATTGTGAGGCTTTTCGGACTTGTATTACATCATTTTACAATATGAAACAACATTAGGAAAAGGCCCAGAAACTTTATGAACTACTTCATAATTACAAATGTGTTATTATTAAAGCTTTATTTTTAAATAGTGTGCTTTGTTCCAGTATTTCCGCTTGCATAATGCTGTTATTTAGGACCACTCATGCATGAAATGTGTTTTAATGCAGCTTTGTCAATGTCTGCAAGTCCTTTCCCTACAATTCCTGCCAGCCCTTACCCAACCGTACAATTAAAATAGTGTTGCTAAGGGGCGTTAAGCGATTGTTAATGCAGTTTAGAGGTGCTGTCTTGTGGAACCGTGCCAGTGCTATTATAATACCTAGATAATAGCTATTATTTATATTTACACATATCACAGCACACATGCTACATTGGCAACTAGCCATATTTGCAATTTTTACCTGTACCTGTAATGTCCATAAAATCATACCTTGGATTCCAGGAAATACTTTATGATTTATTAGAATAATTGGACTATAAGATTTATGGTAGATACTGAGATAAACCGTGATGAATCTGTCATTCTCAAGCAGCAGGCTCTCTTTCCCGCCAGCAACTAAGTATGCATCTAGAGCTGTTCATGTGATGCAGTCTCCATAGGAGGGATAATATTCTATGTGCATGAGATATAATCAGTTTAATTAACCAGGGCCATTGCAGTAAGCAGATATGATTTTTTCCCAATAAACATGCAGGCTTCTTCTCAGAACCCTTTACCAAAAGAGGGCATGGTGACGCAATAGCAGAGCCAGTAAGATTTCTGCATGAAATGGACTGGGGCGGAGGGTCCTCCTGTGGACCTCAATCCAGCATCACTTGATCTTTGTCATCAGTGGAGAGGAGGTAATCAGGCTTCATCAATACACCATCTCTCATCCATCATCTCCCAACAATTTATCCCGAACAGGATTCCAGCTAATACCTTTTCATCAAAAAGAAGGGCATTTATTTTGCCCATATTATATAATTAGGGGTTTTATTGTACAGCTTAATCCATTAATTAAATACATTTTTCTACAAGTTTACTTTTCTATTAATACGGCAAAATGGCAGACGGTCCTGTATGTTATGAAGCGCGCACTTGAGGTGAGCATTCAGCTAAAAAAGTAAAAATAATGCTTGCTCTTAGGACACACGCACACGCATGCACGCACACGCACAGGCACACCCTTCCTGTGGAGCACGAGAAAGCTATCAGAATATCCAGCATGGATTTTTCCACACAGCTGCAGTGTCAGGATCCTTTATCACTTTGCAATCAAAATCTGGTTTCCATTGCTGTTTCTGTCAACACTGTTTACTGTCTGGAAGGACGTTAAAAATTCAATATTCAAAAATGTACTGGAATATGAGCCTTTGTATAACAATGCATTTTTTTCTGTTTATCTACCGTCATTCTCCGTTATTTCTGTCCTTATCTATGTACTGATGCTTCATGCAGTGTGAATCATTCTGGTTTGACTGTGTTACTCTGAAGGCCTCTGGGCCACTCAAACAGGTGTGTTCTTGGTACTTCAAAGGATGACCACATGGCGTTCAGAAGTCATATCGACAGACTGGATTGAAACACTGGATTATGTGCCAGCCATCCATCTGAGACCTGTAGCCAATCCCAGAATGCACAGGGGAACACCATCGATGCAAAGCTAGCTTGTTGCTATTTCTAGATGCCAGTTTGCTGAACTGCATGTTTCTGGACAGCGGGATGAAATATACCACAGCTGTTGAGCATGCAAACTCCACAAACTCAACCCCAATCCCCCAGATAAGAGGCATTGGAGCTGCCCTCCCACCAACAGTGCTGCACCATTTCATGTGCCAGACAAGTATACAATTACTTTTGATTAGTTTAATCTCAATTCAAGAAAGAGGCTGTAACCATGCATATGCAGACGGGAAGTAGAGCATTATTTTGACAGAGATTTCTACATAATGATGTTTATCTTACCTTGACTAGACTTTTAGAGATAATCGGGGCTAGCTAATTTTATGTAAGCTAAAGGACTTGGGAATTGCGTATCTACTTTCAGTTTATTTGTAGTAGCTTAGTAACATTCATTACTCAGATTTCCTTTTTGCAATGCATCAGTTTTCAGTTTGTTTGTGTCTATGTTACTGAGAGTTTCCATCCATGTTTTAAGGTCTTCTTGTTGCCTGTATACCAATATGTGACTGATATATTTGTGAAAGTATGCAGAAATTTCAAAGCATTTTTCTGTGTTGAATTCTCCTTGGATTTCATAGAGTATAACCTAAAGAAGTTGGGGAATGCTGCAGGATAGTAAGGATGCATCTTATTGGTATTTTCTAAAGAATCTTCTATCCATCCATCCATCTTCCATACTGTATCATTTAGCATGAATCTTGGAGCTTATCTCAGGAGGCATGGGAATGAGGCACTGACTCGCATGCAATATGGCCAATTCAGAGACACTGATTCACATAACTGCATGTTTTTGCTCGGTGGGAGAAAAGCAGAGCACTCAGAGGAAACCTGCTTGAACGCACAGAAAACATGCAAACACATACAGAGTCAGGGGTGGGATTCAATCCTGCAATCCTGGAGTCTCACTGTGTGAGGCCACAGTGTTACCCTCTGAGTGACCACATTTCCTGCAGAACAGTGTGGAGGGTTATGGAATTCCAGTCCTCAGTGACTTGTCATCATAGAACTGGCTGAAAGTATGGTGCATCTTAAACAGCTACCAAAAATCTGCCCTACCATGTGATCTGCATCTAAATGATGTCATTTATGCTATTAGTATCACCTGTTATACATGTGTTTTGCACTCTCTGTTATAGTTCAAGTCACTACAGCCTGGATTCTGAATTCTGTAATTTCAGGAAGCTTTGCCTTGTATTTATTTAGTCAAAGATGTCTGTGAGAAAACCTCTTGACACAGTGCCCCATTTTTCCATTTTCTCCATGGAGCAGCAGTTTCTTTAGTTGCAGAAGTGCATAACTTCTCTCCTGCTGGGTAGTGCCAGTAATTTTCTGTTTCTGGTTATTTCTGCTGTAGGTTCCCTTGTTCCTAAGTCATTCCAAGCCGCTAACGATATGAAATTTGCTTTTGAAAATCCTTTTCTAAGGATGTTGTTATAAAAAATGTGTCCTTATTATACAAGTTTGTCTGAAAATGTAACTGGACATCCCTCTAAAAAAACCCTAATCAAATGATTCTGGTTTTTGCTTCAAACTTGAAATGAGTGAATTCTAGTATTTAGAATCCTAACAAGAACTATGCAATTGCTTAAATTATAATCTTCACCAAAATAAGGGTAATTTATATCAATAATAAGTCCCCATAACCTGGAAAGGCCATTCATCTTCCATATTCATTTATGGATGGACATAATGAGCTACTTGCAAGATGGAGTTTAGTGGTTTTGCTGAACGGAATCAGCATCAGCGACCACACGAACAGGGAGTAAACACAGAGACCAAGAGCAAAAATTGCAGCTTAACTCTGGGTCATTTTCTTAGGCAGAATGGCAAAGGTACAGGGGGGGCAGGCAGAACTGAGGTCAGGAGGCTGGCAGACTGAGAAGTGGTAACACACAGCATAAAAATCCCAATCATAATCTTAGTGGCAAAAACTGGACAGAGAAATAGAACCAAAAACCAGCCCTCAAACACAACAAGAAGACACGCATGCAAGGAGTAAATCAGACATCTCACAAGCAGCTGAAGGTAAGGTAGGTAATTGATGTACAGTTGCTGTGATTAAGGTGACCACTATTCTGGATTCCGTACAGACAGTCCGGGTTTCCAGCCCCCTGTCCAAGCTGCTGTTGGGTCTCCTCATTTTAGACCCTTATCTTCCATTTAGCCCCCTTCTCCTCCTTTTTCCTTCCCCCTACCTGCCTCCCTGTCAGTCTCCTATGATCATGCTTGTGTCACTAATGTTAATCTAGTGGACTAATGTTAACAGCTGGATGAATCTTTCAACCAAATCAGTAAAAGTACAAGATGAACCAAACAATTTAGCCGAGCATGGAAGCCTTTCAAAATAGTTTTAAAGTAGTTTGTAAAATCTGAAATAGCTCATAGTGTCCTTCCTGACATGGATTAGGTGGTCACCCTATCACCCCCACAGCTTTTCATGAGTGTCCTCCTTTTTGAACCTTAGCCCTCTTCTTTGGACACAGGTATCCTCCTTTCTAGTGTCCTGCTGTTCCTCACCCTGGCTATAACTGATTTCCCAGTTGAATGATTCAAATGAACTGCAGTAGCAATGGAGAAGCCATCTTGAAAATAGAGTGGGAATTATGGGAAATGTAGTTCACTAAAACCAGTCCCTGACACGATCACAATGGGTCTATCAAAGGAAGCAGTGGCTCGGTGCATCACAGAGGACACACAGTCAGACAGTAAACAATTAAGAAATGTCAATCAACTTTATTGAATAGTTTTGGAATGCAGGAAGAAACCTATACAAATACCAGGAAGACAAGACAGCTCTACATACACAGGGTGAAAGGTTAGATTTGATACCCCATTGTTGGAAGTACAAGGGTCTAGTAGTAACCAATGCCCCCCCCCCCAAAAAAAAAAATACTATGAGAATTGAAATTCACAACATGAACAGCCAATACAGTCAAATCCTCTAGTATGATGCGAAGCATGTCTTCATTATTTCTTCCTTGAGAGGCACAGCTGAGGTCACATCAGAGAACCAACAACATAAACCATCATAAACATGGTGGTGGAAATGAACGCTTAGCATTGCCAGTTTCCCCACCATAATGGAAGGTCTCTGGGTTCTGCCGGATCCTTTGGGTCACCGTGTTGGGTCACCCTATCCTAGAACTAAGTTCCATGACGGCATATTTTAATTACAAACCAGGTCTGCCTTAACTCTATGGTATGTTCAGTTAATACTTCAATCAAGCCTAATTAATTAAGAGCTTGCTTGTACTGAAAACCAGCATAGACCGTAAGTGGCAATTACCCGGAACTGGAAGCACAGTTTTAAAAATATTTTCCAGTTTGTCCTTGTGATTTGTAGCTATACCAGCAATTATTAGGGAAATAACATTCCTGTTTACATGGCATTAGCACATCGTGTGCTTTTTGCTGGCTTCCTTGTTAATCACTCCAGTTAAAATGTAATCAGTGATGTAACATACATTTGTCATTTATTATTAATCGTGCCAACTTTGCTCTAGCTGTGATTTAATTGATACAAGTAAATCACACAGTGAGTGCTAAACAGATCTTTCAGGGTTATGTACCCCACGGTTCTTGATTCATTAGTCATTTTCGCATTATTTTAAAAACATTATTCTGATGCCTCAAGTAAACATGCTGAGGCCAAATCGCTGAAACGACTGAATTCAATTAAGACGACCCTCCAGAATGACTTGTGCATCCAGGGTGTGGGTACATCCAGACGCCCTCCTACCTGCTCCTGCACGGATGTCTATTTATTTTGTTTTAAGATTGGGATCAATTGTCACCAAAGTCTGTAGTGTCTCAGCACACTTGCACTTCAGTGGCGGAAATGGAACGAGGCCTGACTCTTTAGTGAGGAAGGCTCACTATGCCTGTACCAACTTAGGCCTTTCAGAGATTTCTGGCTGCCCCTCCCAACACTACATTTCTAAACAGCCCCCGCAGAACGCAGCCCGACAGGGAGCATCACCACCAGGTTCGGGAGCTGAACACTGCGGAACTGTGAGGCTGCGGAGAGAGCTGTGTGGCTGGCTAAATGTACAATTGGACATGTGCTTCCCATCCTCCAGGACATTTACAGCAGACGATATAGGATCGGGCTACAAAGATCATTAAGGACCACAGCCATCCCATAAGGGCCTCTTCTCTGTGCTGAGGTCAGGGAAACACTCGCGCTGCCTAAAGACCAGCTCAGGATGGCTGAGGAAGAGCTATTTTCTACAGGCAATATGATACCGTAATGAGGACTGTGTTTAGGACAGGGCTGCCCAACCCTGCTCCTGGAGATGTACCACCCTGCAGGGCTTAGGTTCCACCCTAATTTAACACACCTGATACAGATTATCGGACCCTTCAGTAGCATCTCAGTATTAGAGCCAGCTATGTTGAAGCCAGCTGCGATGCATTGTATGTCCTGGCATCTTTCTATCATGGCCAGCATTAACTCTTTCAGCAGTTTGTGCTACATTAGCTCTCCTGTGGGTTTGGTTCGGATGGGCTCCCCTTCACTCCCCCATCAACGGGGTCACCATTTGGTTTTCCTTGGACCACTTTAATCAGGTACTGACCACCATACATCAGAAACACCCCACAAGACCTGTCGTACTGGATGTGCTGTGAGTCACACTCTGGCCCTTGTCAAAGTCACTCAGATCAGTACGTCTGTTCATTTTTCCTGCTTCTAACAGACATTCTAGAACTGTCTGTTCACTTATCTGATATCTGATGGCACCCTTGACAGGTGCTATTGTAATGAGATAATCAATGTTATTCACTTCACCTGTCAGTGGTTTTAACATAATTGTTGATCAGTGTATGTAAATATTTGTCTTTTGACTCTTACACTACCTGCCACTTTATGGCCAGTGGCACTATGGCTATTTAGAATGACTGTTATTGTAGCACTGAGCAAACCAAGTCATTGCAAGAGCCACGAATGAGGAGTAGACTTGCTTGCTGGGAAGAACAGGCTCTTTTATTATAGCCCTTAGAAGAGCTAACAGGCACCTTAACAAGCACCAAACTAAATGTAATAGGGACACACAGGGTGGCATGGCTAACTGCTGGTGGGCACTGGTGTGACAGATACCCCCCCCCCCCACTGCCAACCCTTCTTCTTGCGTGTCTTAGGGTCCTCCTGGCCAGGGAACACAACACCCAGCGACTCCCACAGCCAAGCCCCCTTCTCTGGGGACAGCCAGCTCTTGGAGCATCTAGAGACTGCCAGCCATGAGGCCTCCTCCTGGCCCCAGCCCTTCTTTCCCTTCTGCTTGGTGGGGCCAGTTGTGTTGTGAGTCAGGCTGGTTCTGCGGAAGGGTCTCCTGCTCACAGGGTTGGGTGGTCCTGCACAGCCACTTGAGCTTCCACAGGAAGTGGGCGTTTTGTTTTAGCGTGCCGTGGGTCGAAGCCAACCGGGTCTCCATGGTGCAACACGCATCCCCCCCAGCCAAGCGGCGCCAATCTGACGGTCACGTAATGCCACCCCCGCTGCCTCGACCAGGCACGTCTGATGGTCCTGCTCTCACCACGAGTCCAGCTCACGGTGCTCTTGAGTTAGCTGGGCCAGACAGCAGTGGCACGCCTACTCACACTCACGCAGAGCAGCCTCTGCCTCAGGGGTCCAGCTGCGGCTCTTCATGGCTGACGAGTGGTTGAGCCCTTGACGACCAGTGGGTTTGGGGTGGGCTTCCAGGCAAGAGCGTAGCTGATGCCCCAGCAGACAGGCTTCTCCGTACGGGCCATGCAAACCCCGCTAGCGCTACATTATGTTCCCTGTTTACTGCCTAATGTTCGGTCTCTTTATGTCCCCTCTTGCACTCTCCCTTATACATTTGTCCCCTGCTCACAGTCTGGAGCTCAGCAATATGCAGTTTGCTGCAAACTATACTGAGTATAATGGTGTGTGTGTGACAAATACAATTTTGAATTTTATTCTTATGCAAACAGGACAGAGCGCTAAGGGATTTATGCCTTTTTATTGTCCAATTAAAGAGTAGATGAAGAGGCCAAACTGACTACAGACCTGTAAAAGACTTGTAATTAACAATAACTAAAGCGATTAAACCCACATGAAAATGTCTTCTGGTCCCAGTAGTAATTTCAACTGCCACTGAGAGACAAAGAAACCCAGTCTTTGAAGTCAGAGCTAGTTTTTGCATTTTCTTTAAATATTGTTTACCAGTCACTGGATTGACGTAAGCCATACAAGTATGTGTGGACATGTCTCACTAGAGGATGCAAGGCACCCCATTATTACAGGGACCTGGAAAAGGCAGAGAGGTCAGTCAGGGAAATATTTCTGCTGGAAATGTATCTATGGTTCAGACATTACAGTTCCGTGATGAGAATCTTCCCTGTCTGATTGTCTGATTCACAGACAGTTTGCTGTCATATTTTCACGACAGATAAATGGCAACTAAATAACACAAAATCGCTGTAATTCTATAATTGTCATTGTAAATAAATGTACACAATGGTGGTTCCGTACATTAAATAAGCGGTTACTCCACCGTCAACACAAATTATTTTGTGGTATTGATCACTCCTTCACAACACCATGGGCAACAGCTCTTAGAGCCCCAGAGTGTATCTGTCGCCACTAGGGTTAACTCTGTATTTCATTCCAGAATCATAGGCACTTTTATCAAGGTGTGAAGAATGTCTAAAATCCTATATGCTGATAGCTTCACCTCGACATGAAGTGTGTCAGATTTATTCCATGACCGGATGGCTCACCAGGAACCTGCCTAACACCCGCAGGCCTCATTCTGCACCATGCAGGGCGCTCTGCCCCAACACATCCTGTGAGGAAGGTTAACAGGACACAGCTGGTGGCTAATAGCCCCAGCCGGGGGCCAGGATGGCCTTCCCTAGTGTAACATAAAACCTTAAAGGTTAGAAAGAGAGTAAAAGGTAAGCAATGTGCTTGTGCTTTCTCTGTTCCCAGCGAAAAACAGCCTGAAGCATGTCCACCCTGAAGACACAGCCGCCTCCTGAGGACACATTCGCCTGGACGATGTCCACCCTGAGGGGACAGCCGCCTCCTGAGGACACATTCCCCTGGACGATGTCCACCCGGAGGGGACAGCCGCCTCCTGAGGACACATTCGTCTGGATGATGTCCCTCCTGAGGGGACAGCCGCCTCCTGAGGACACATTCGCCTGGACAATGTCCACCCGGAGAGGACAGCTGCTTCCTTACAGACATATTCCCCCTGCAGGATCCATCCTGTCTGGCTGGCAGAAGAGGAGCTTCCCACAGCCCACAGAATTGGAGACCACAGCCCCTCATCACCATAACCCATGTATATTTCTCCATTTTCTCCCCAAACAAATTGTGTATTTGCCTGCACTCTCATCTCCTGTGCCTCCTTGGCCACAGCTGGTCAGCATCCATTATATTTCGCTATTGTCATTTACAAAGAAACAGAGCATATTTGTCCTGGCAGAGAATGACAAAACAAAAATTTTATTCCTAGAATAGTATCTTCTCCTTAGTACTGATTAAGAACATTTTTCCCAGATCTGTTTTGCAGCCTGAATTTCCTGCTAATATTTCAGTACGAAGTACTAGAGAAGAAGCAATTTATCTTTTTTGCTGACTAGTCTAGTCTAGACTGTAGGAGTCTGACCCAATATTTTTTTCCTGACAATGAATAAACTGACCTGAAGATAAATTGAGTTGTAAGTGCCTAAAAGACATTGAGAAGAGACCTGAACAGAGATGGATAGTTCAGGTCCAGAAAGTAAAAATCCAGACCAAGACATTGTTTCAACCAAGCAGTTGAGCGTAAAGAGTCACATTCAGTGTCAAAACTGTTTGGTTGAAACAAAATCTTAGCCTGGATTTTTACTTTTTGGACCTGAACTATTTGCCTCTGAATCTGAATGTTGAATACAAATGCAGCTTACTAAGGCTATGGGAATATTATATATTGCATCCACGGCGCATTGTCCATGGGAACTAATCAGGATTTCTTTGTATGGGAGTCAGGGCATAGGTCCTTCATTTGTCAGACAACAAGCCATATTTGAGGGTGTCGTGAACAATATGGATATCACATGGAGATCTCCGACTGACCTGTGGCTGTTTTTGAACAAAAGATTTTGTAATGAGCCTAATTTGTGGGAGGCTTTGTGGTCGTGCCGGATACAGGCAGCGTATCCTTCAGATATAAGATGAGCTGCTGAGGTGGAAGCTGGTGCTGTTTGAAGTTTAAGCGCCTGAGCAGCCCATACTGGTGCTAACTAATGTTTTTGCTATTTTCTCCGGCTTCCTAACCTGTGAATCTAAAAGGAATGTTTTGCATCTTTAGATTTCTGCTTATTTTTATTTGTGAATAATTTTAAATTGAAAGAAAATGCCAAACTGATTGGACCAATAAGGCACTGGGTACATTCTTCATGGTCGTTTTAGAAAGTCAGTGCACTTTATGATTAAATCAAGAGTAAACAATCAACCAAAACAGGAATAGTGAGGAACATCCATTATTGCATCCATCCATCCCCCCATCCATTTCCGCCACCCGCTTATTGCCTAAAGATTCACCCCGTACTGTGATGTCTCGTATTTTCATTCTTCAGCTGTCCTTTGCCTGGAGATGTTTCACAAATAACACGTCACATTTTTCGGGGAGTACAATCTAAGTGGCGGATGAGCTGATTATGTTATGTGTGACCCTGAGTGCCTTTTAAGTGTATTTTTCTGTCAACACCATGCAACGCTTTAAAGCTTTCGGGCTGCTTCAACGGAGAGTAAACAACATGAGGGATGTACAAAAAATACGTGTGACAGAGGAGAAGCGATTCTGAAACACAGCGAATGTGCAAAGATTTTATTTCAATTACGGCTACATAAGAAGGTCCACGTGCAGATGAAAATGCAAATAAAGCTATGAAAGCACGATCCCATTAGCAACCAAAGTGACAGACAGTCATGCTCGCAAGGTCTTCATACTGTCCCAATAGACAAATGAGGAATAGGGTCATAGCCTGGATAGAAAGTGTTGCTCAGCCTTTTCTTAATTATAATCCCCATAGAAACATTGATGGTGCTAAAATCATTATGTGTCGGAACTCATAAATTCTTTTTCATGAATTCTGTTTCACAGCTGTTTTTAAAAGTAAAATAAATGGCTCTGGGCACGGCGCTTCCTGTTAATTGCACGTCGGATTTGGTCTGCCTGCTTCGGGACCAATCTCCTAGAGCGGGGAAAATCGCCTGATGAGCGTTTATTGTCCGTATCTGGCTGGTGAAGCAGAAACCTCTATGTTTCATTATTGCTGTCTCACTGGCTATTCTCTTGAGGTAGGGGTCATGCAACATTATTATCAAAGAAATGCATAGCCTGTAAAATCCTAGCTTAAAATGTCTGGGAATAATTAACAGAAAATATCCCTGGTGGTCAGGAATTAATGTGCTCACTGCCATGGTTTGATTTGCAGTTCCGGGAACACGGTGGCACTCCTGATTCAGGCTCTGTGCTCATTGGTCAGAAGGCTGGTGAAGGAGTGATGTCACCAGTGGGCCTTTAAAAAGGGCCCTTAACTTACAGGGGTGCTGGAGGCTGTCTGACCCACACTGTGCTCTGATCCAAAACTTGCTCTCACCTGTATATACGCTGGATCAGGGCTTGGCAACCTGCAGCTTATGAACCACGTACGGTTCTTTCAGCACGAGGCTGCAGCTCTTCTCAGGATGATAGACACATTCACATTTTCATGTCTTAACATATTATAATACTTTTGTAAATATAAATAATTTGTCTATGGGTTAATATTATTATTTTTCATTTAGATATTTATTTAGCTATATGTAAATGAGATGGTCCATCACACGCTTCTGTGATGTCTTCACTGCATAATTTACATCTTCTTCTCTGTCTCTAGTCAAATGGTACGCTTTCCGGAGTTTTCCTCGGTGTCCGAGATTCGATGTAGGCTTCAATGTTTATTGGAATTCCTAATTCTTCTATATACTTTTTGTAGTAAACCGTCACCACGTCTTCCCAGGTCTTAGTAAAATTATTATATTTTCTCTGATTGACATATTATAGCCAGCTGAGTTTGGAGTGGTGACGACATTTTGCACTGTTCGGTTGGCACAGTTACAAGTAGTGAAATGGAGGGTGAGGGCCAAAGGACTGCAGAGCCAAGCGAACTTTACTCAGAAAGAAGGGCAGAGGGTGATGACTATCGCTACAGGACTGAAGGATATTGTGATATTAGTCGCCTTTGCGCTGTTACACATCCAGGTGGTTTAAAACTGAAAGCCCCCCTCCCTGTCCTGAAATAGTGTTTTTTATTTTTTTGTAAGAACTTAAAATTTTATTTTTGTGTTAAATGTATATATTTCAATTTCGTTGTCAAGTGACAATGACTATAAAGATTTATCTTATCTTATATATACCTAAATCACATTTAAAAAATCGTATCTTATACCATCTTCTCTATCCATTGCATATCTTTGTAAATCTTGTGTCAGACATTTAGGATAAAGTGACTCTTTGCTTTGATAAGGTTGCCGACCTGCACTAGATGGAGAAAAGTATTGGGACACCTCAATTTCATTGAGACCCATTGCCACAGCTGTGTAAAATGAAGCACCTACCCATGGTGGCAGACTTCTAAACATTTGTGAAATAATGGGTTGTTCTGAAGAGCTTGGTGAATTCAAGTGTGGTATTGCCATGTTACGGAGAAAGATGTTGATACCCAGAGGTGGAAAGTTCAAGTCCAGGCCAATGTTTTATTTCAACCAACCAATCAGGGTCTGTATTTTTGGACCTGACTTTCTGGACCTGAACGATCCACCTCTGTATAATATCAAACCATCTCCCAGCTGCTTATTCAATTAGGGTTTGTGAGGAGCCTGGTATCTGTCACTCAGAGAGCAGGCTTTAAGGCAGGGATCTCTTGGATGGGATAACAGCCCAATGCAAGGCGTGCACACACACACACACACACACACACACACACACACACACACACGCACACACACACACGCACACACAGACCTGTAATCATATCTTTGTGGGGACCGCTCATTCATTTCTATGGGAAAAATGCTAACTATGACAACCTCAACCCCCACCCAGCCCTAACCTTTACCTTAAGTAACCAAATAAAATATAAGGAAACTGGTCCCCATAAGGGCAAAAAAATTGGTATTCATCATTGGTCCCCACAAGGTAAAGTATATCTGGAACCTCCGCCCCCCCCCCCCCCACACACACACACACACACAGCAGAGTGGAATTTAAACTCCAGACACACATACTAATCAGAAATGAATGACAAATACTTTCATTCTTACTCTCCTCATAAAAACCTGCTAAAGAAGTAAACATTCCCTACATGGCTTGTGACCCGTAGACTGAAATGGAGGGCTGAGGTCACGCAGCGGCTGGGAAATGTCTCTGGCCAAAAGTGAGTAAAACTGCAGGCTGACCACTTTGCAGTGACCTTAAAGGGCAACAGGGCATGTTACATTATGAAAACGGCAAGAACATTACAGCACCATATCTTAAAATGTTTTTGAATCCAAAACGTTTATTTGTTTTTCTCATTGAATGTCTTACAATCAAATGATTCAATCTCAAATTCAGAAATAGAATTTATTTAAAATGAACAAGGTTTACCACATGACATGTAACACCTACATGTCCTTCGATTTAAGAATGCACAACAAATAAATAAATTCTTTGGGACTGATGACAATAACTCTGAATGCAATACAAAGAAAATTTGAGAGAACACTGATGTAACTGCTAACAGTTTAAAATTATGTTGACATACTTAAAATACTTACATTTAAATATTTAGGCCATAGCTTTAAAATAATTAGAACATGCACAGTGTTTTTTAATAAAAGGAAAGCATTTCCACAGCGAGTGTGGCTCACAGCGCAAGTCTAGGAAGCAGACTATATACAGGAATGTACGCATTACAGCCAGTATCGCTGGCATCAGGGGCGTCACCCGGGGCTGTTTTAGGGGGATTTAGCCCCTTCTCAAATGTTCTCTTGCCCCCCAAATAAATGACCCCCCCCCCCCCCCCCCCCCCCCCAGCCGCCCTTTCCATAAGCCTGCAGTGGTGCTTCTGCCTGGACATGAGTAGTGGGGGGTGATGTTCGCCTCTTCATCCACAGCTGAGCAGCTCCTGCGCTCACATTATGCTAATAACCACCATCAGTGGAAATTCCAGGACGAAATGCGACAAATTACTGTCCACTTGAGGATTAAACCGTGCGAACAGTAAGACCGATCGTTTTTCTTTAATGATGCGCTGTAATTCTCCAACGTGTAGGGCTCATTAATTCGATATTCTATTCCCTCTCTTCCAAGTGAGGATGGGAATAATTCAGACAAAGTACAACTATTTTACATAAGACTATATACTAATGATCCCCAGCAGAGTTAGACTCCTCCAGCCGATAGAGTAAATTACCACAGTCTGACCGTGGTCTCCGGCCGGCAGTGTAAGTTATCCCCAGCTGCATGGGTAAAATGAAAAGTCTGCTTAACCTTGCATCAGGATATCTGCAGCCCTGGGTTAGTACTCGCCCCCCCCGATCTGCTGTCCCTATTAGGCAGGGGAGAATAGAAGGCCTGGCAGGGGGCAGGGCTCATGGTGGACTGTCTGTCAGTTTTCATGAAGTGCCGGTTTCTCTGCTGGATCCTCGTACGACTCTTTCTGGAAGGATCCCTGACAGTGGCCAGACCTGGATTGAGCCATAAAGTTACATTAAAGTGGATAGCACTCAGATTAAAAGCAGAGGTAAAGTAGGCTGGTTGTGATTAAATTACAGCCGTCTTCCTTAACATTGTGCATTAAATTCTCTGGGGGGGGAAGAAGCTATCTTGAAAAACTGTAAGGGTTAAGATTTAAAACGTAATAAAGGAGGAATGTGGCAGTCAGCTTCAGGTTAAATACAAGCATGGAATGTCTGTCAAGCCTGAGATCCAGGAAGGGCTGGATTAGCCGCCTGGTACACCGAGCATTTTCAGATGGCTGGGCTGACGGGTTTGTTAGCTGGCACTGCAAAGTCCAGGGCTGATTTTTAATGCCGGTCCAGCCCTGCATCCAGGGAGATGCACACATGGCAACACGACGTGATGCTAACGACATCAACCCAGAGCCAAGGCTTGTGCTTGTGTCTTGTTCCAAGGATGCAGGCAAGAGCAAATAATGAGACGTTACTGAAGGAGACCGTGAATTTCATTTGTCCCTTTCCAGCAGGCGCCCTGGATACTTTAAGGGCAGAGCTGATCTGCATCGGGAGAATTGCTCTTAGCTGTGGTTGTGAGGAAACAGGAAAGGGTTATCATGGCGTGATGCAGCCTGCATAACAGAGAACATGATGTCCTGTGTAGCATCCTGTGGCGTCTGTTCCCCTGTTGTTGCCTTCTCTAAATCACTGTCAGAGAGAAGTGTGACTGCATCCTGTTGACAATTCAGCGAGGAATCCTCCATTATGTGCATGCTGCGGGGGGTGCTAACAAAGGGCCAGTTCCCAGGTCGGCTGCCCTCTAGGTGGTGCTTTGCGCTGATTTGGTTCCTGAAATTCCATTTAATGTCATCCACCGCTTCCCTAAGGTACCTAGACTGGTTGAAGGAGTTCCATCCTACCTCTTCTTACAAAGCTGCACGTGGCCCCACCAAATCAGGGGAGGCTGGGAGCGTGTCCATGGGAACCGTCTTGGAAGGAAACCACCCCTATGGGAGAATGGAACTGCCCACCCTCTACAAGGCAGCACCTGAAAAGTGCATCTGGTACAGAGCGATGTGGGAGGAACTCCCATGCATGATTACTATTGGACTACTTATCTCAGTAGGACCCTCAATCTGGCTGAGTAATTTGAAATATTACAAGTCACTTTCTATAATGATAATTCTAAAACCAGAAGTCAAACAACACATGCTAATAGTTTTTTCTCTCTGAGTAGCCCCCGAGTAACCTCGAGTATGTCAAGCATTAAAATATAATAAAATGTTACATACATTTTAATTAAACAGTGGCTGTCATCAATAATAGTTACCGCCTGGAGTAACGAGCACCATACTTAAAAATTGAACTGGTTTCCAGAACATTGTGTCATGCCAATGTTCTCTGTCTGAAATCTCTCCCACTCACCTCTTCCTGGGACATTTAAAATGTCATTAAAAGCATTAGGGCAAGCCAATGTTACGGTAATGTTCTGTGGGATGGTGTATGCCTCTGTGGGTTAGGACTCACGATGGGAAAGTGGCCGGTTCAAATCCCACGGTTTGCTCAGAGCGATTCCCTTAACTAACCCTCACTTGTATGTTCCTCTGTACCAAAGCATCTGCTAAATAAATAAAATGTAATATTATTAACCTTGTTTGATAAATTATACATTTACAGTCATTGATGAATAATAGGTATAAGACTGAGATCATAAAAAATGCAGTACTTCAAATAAATTTCCATGGTTACCATTTGCATGTTGCATTTTTGTACTGAATCCTTTCTGGTTCCATGTATAAGTACATACAGAGGAATTAATAAGCAAACACATGCAACTAAACAAATCCTGAACCCCCCAGACCCAAATCAGTGATGTGCAGAGACTTTCTGAGGAGCAGGTGTTGGAATGGAAGGGGGGGTTAGTTGTGGAGGGGTACATTTTGCTGACCAGGGGTGCTGGGGGAGTTCCTGTTGGTATTTCAGTATGTTTTGCTGACTCAGTTAATTTTGTATGATCGTCAGTTATCAAAAAGGAGCACTTACAACCTCAAATAGGGGCCACTTTCAGACACCCTAAGCCACCCCCCCCCCATCCACGTGTCTGTGACACATCACCCCTAAGTATCCAGAACACAGCTCCTTGACTTTTCTTCATGGTTGCATTAATGTAATACATTCTGTATGAATGTGTTGGGACATATTAGACCTCCTCAGATGGATCCCACCTATTACCCACTGCATCTGCTTTTGACTGTCTTCCTCGCTCTTGACATATACCTTTAACATGTACTTCCATTCATTGCTAATAAGGCACCATTCATCATCTGCCTGAAGGCAGAGGCTTATGGCGTTTAGCGGCTGCTAACTTTTGCCGCAGCACATTATATAGAAAAGCAGCTACATGCTACATTTCTTTTAAGATTTCCTCCCTGTGTTTCACGGCTCAGTAACTTCTATTAAACCTATTGGGGGAAAGATGATAGTTTGTCAGGTCTTTTGAATGTTTTTGTCATTTAACGTCTTGCAACACTGTAATTTCAAAAGGCTGATTTCCACCCTCTTCAGACCTTGGTGTTTTTTATTTAAAGATAATTGTAGCCTCTACAGAGCAACACTGACAGGTGAAAGAGCAGAAAAGCTTAGTTACCCCATCCAAACGGTGATGACCGATCTCTCACGTCTTCTCCCTGTACAGTAACACTCGGTGGACATTACAGGCCAACTATGTGTGCACTGATTTTACGTCTTAAGCCATACCCCTGAAGCCACACCCCTTAAGGATACACCCCCCCCAAAACATGGCACTGACAATATGAAGCCACACCCCTTAAAGACACACCCCTGAAGCTACAATCCTTAGACCACACCCCCAAAACCTTGTTTTTCTAAAATTTTATCGCAGAATGATGCCTCAGTTGAAAGAGGAACGAGCCTCCAATGGTAGTTTTTCCACCACCATGGGAAAATCAGCCAGCGTGGAAGAAGTGTGGAGACGCTGGATGCGGTGAGAAGGAGTGAAGCTGCTCCGACCCTGCCTTAGCCTGCGCGGAGGGAAGAGATGGCGTCCCAGGTAGGACCGAAACTTGTCGTGGAGGGAGGCATAGATGAAAGGGTTGTAGCAGGCTGAGCTCATAGCCAGCAGGTGGCAGGAGACCTGAATCACATTGATGTGGTTCTTCCCAAGAATGGAGAAGTCGGGATCCAAGTCACGGATGAGGTTTACCACCTGCAGGGGGAGCCAGGAAAAGGCGAAGCAGAGCACCGACACTAGCAGCAGCTGGAACGTTTTGCGTTTTTTGCGGCCCCACTTCTCACGGCTGGAGGCCGCCACTGCTCCGGGCATGCTCCGGCGCCGCAGGTGGTGGGAGATGGCACAGTAGGAGACGGACACGGCCGCCAGCGGCACGAAGTAGGAGAGCAGCAGGACAGCGCAGGAGTAGATCAGTCGGCCCCGCTCCTGGCCCTGCCAGAATTCCTCACAGATGGCCATGTGGTGACCCGCTTCGCTCAGGTCAAGATAGCCCGTGTGTAGGCCGGTCGGGACGGAGAGGGCCAGGGCGCAGACCCAAATGCCGACCACCAGGCTCCAGCAGAAGCGGCGGCCCAGTCTGCGCCGGATGGGGTACGCCACCACGACGTAGCGGTCCACAGCGATGGCGGTGAGCGAGAGCACGGCCACGAAGACAGTGGCAACCTGCATGAGGGTGACGAAGTGACACATGAGGCGGCCAAAGACCCAGCCCCGGAGGTCGAAGGCGTAGGCGGCCGTCAGGGGCACGCAGAAGAGACACATGACCAGGTCGGCAAGCGCCAGGTTGCCGATCAGGAAGTTGGTGGTGCTGTGGAGCTTCTTGTTAAAAACGATGAGGAGGAGCAGCAGAAGATTGCCGCAGCAGGCCACGATCACCAGCATGGCATACAGAGGGATGAAGAGCGGCTTCAGGTCAAAGAGAAGGTCCAGGCCTGTGAAAGATGAAGAGGAGGAAATCGAGGGCGCGGTGGAGATGTTTTCCCAGGATCCATTTGGAAAGAACCTCTTATCCATCATAACAGAAGGCATTCCTGCAGGCACAGATGGGAAGCAATAACTCCTGTAAAACAATAAGAAAAAGACAGTTATTATAAAGATCCCGTAATCTACACATCTAATTGTACATCAGGAGAGAAAGTGAACTCTACCGAGTATAAAGGGTTTTGTTGCTAAAATCACTAAAAAGAATCACTAAATCAACTGCTGTGGATGCACAAACGTTTTACAGATATCCATGATCTTAAGGGTTCAACTAAATGGTTATATATAAACCTGCAGCCATTAAACCATTCCTTATGCACGTTTATAATGGGAGAAAAACACAAAAACTGAGATATTCCATTAATTCAGCTGTGCAAGCTCACACTTAAGAAATTAATACATTTGTTACAAATGGATTTAAGCATCTGCGAAAGGCCACTGCTATCAACTCCATTAAAATATCCATAACCCAAATCAGAGACACAAATAAAGTCACTGAAACCATAGGCCATGCCAGTATTACAGCAGATGCAGGCGATAACTTGGCTTGGCTAAATGTCAACTTTAGTCATGGAGCGCTGGAGTGAATCAAAAGATTTAAGGTTCACATATAAAATACCAGGATCAAACAGGAATATAAATCAAACAACAGTATTGTATTATTATAATACTAAATGTAATATTGCCAAGCATCTCCTCTGGCCCCATTTTTTTTTTACAAATTTACAACTGAATGTCCCATTTATTTAAAATGAATGTATAAAAACTGTCCATATTTGAATGACTTCAAAACAGTCGAGCCAAATGCCGATCCAAAGCCATCGTTCACTTTGTAAACAGTTCAGTTGTCCTCATGCTTTTGCGGGAGGCTAATGTTTTGTTGTGCAGTCGTTCATCGAGTTCATTCTTGCTGTCTTTATCATGCAGAAAGGTGCCATAGATTTCTTTCAGGGGACATAAAAGCCTCCCCCGTGTCCACACGGGTCCATCGGTTTCTACAGTGCATGTCGGCGATGTTAAAAATAGCAGCGAAACATTTGGAGGTGAGCAGTGTGTGTTCAGCAAATGTTTTCAGGGGATTGATTTTTAAAATGTATTTATCGATTTTGTTTTTTTTCCCCCGCCGTAATGAAAGCGGAGTCGCAGTCTGAGAAACTGTCCTGTCCCCCTCTTTCTCTGCCTCCACTCGACTCTGAAGACTGGTTGACAACTTGAGACATGACTGCTGAAAAGTGTGCGGCGAACTCAATTATGTGTGATGGCATCCAGGCCGCCCTATTTTGAGGGGGTACCTCCATGACACCTACACCTAAGACGAAGGACACTACTAATAATTTCACACATCCTCAGTTAACTAATTACCCTGCAGAGTCATTGCACCTCCCTATCCCTGCCAGTAAGTGGCGCTACACTCACAGAAGGCCAAACAGGAACCCTTGGGCTCTAAACACCGCAACTGGAACTGCCATCGTGTTGTAAAACGAGAATACCAAAGAGCCAGTTATTAAAATGCGAGTCTTGCAAGAAGGATGGCGTTTAGAAATATGATTACTAACGATCGTGGATGGTAACCTTGGTGACAAGTCTGGTTCATTCTCTCTAAGTTTTATAGTTTAATAAAAAAACGTGAAAAAAAAACTGCAGAATTATGACAGCAAAAGGGGACAAAAAGGAATCTTATGACCCACAGATCGTCCACTTTGCTGCCAAAGTGGTGACTCCATGCAGCACTGTAACAGTCCTTTATTAATAGACACTTGAATTGGACTCGGTACAGAAACAATGGTGATACATTCTCCTTCCGCCACCTCAAAAGTGAACGACCAAAGTGCTGAACCAATGAGTCAGTCACTCGTGTGATGTACTGTACATCGCTAAAGCTTTACTAAGGTCGTGTCAAAGCTTTGACCAAAACAACGCATCCGTCAGTCTGACCGCCCCCATGTCCTGCTAATAAGACTATTAACCTTTCCGGCCTGATTCTCTGCCTATAATGATTTTCTATCAACACAGGCTTAAATGTTTGATTAGCCATATGCTAATGTGAACAAATGTGTCTAAGGGGAGAAACTACTTACATTAGTTCATTACTCATTAGCGCTCCACAGCTACGGCATCCTAGTGCTTGTTAAACCTTGCAAACAATATATTTATAGCACAAATTTATTTTATTTACTGATACATAAAGTACCTTATGTCGATGTCAGCACATGTCCACCTTTCTACCTACACCATGCCTCATCCTCGCACCAGAACCACCCGGGTCTGTTTCACCCTGTGTTTGAGCACGTGTGTGAGTGCCCTGTTACAGAGTGATGTATTTTCTGGGGGTGCACCCTGCATTTAATACATTATTCTGAAAATAAAAATATATATATGGTATATTATTACTGATTCTGAAGAGCAGTTGGGTCTTCACATATAAAATGAGTGTAGTTGTAGGGCATCGTTTACATGATACTTTAATTAGTATGCTAGCATCATAAAATAATAGCATCCTAATAATAATAATAAAAATAGTACAACTATTTCCCCAAAATGAGTCACTCATATCTTTTGTTTGTTTCAAGGATGCTGGATAATTGTCGTGAATAGGCACTTATCCTCTGAACAGATCTCTGCTCTCTCTTGGAGCTGTCTATCTCTGTGGGATCCATAAATAACATATTAAGCTAATCATGGACAATACAAGTACGGGCTGAGGTCTGCCTGCAAGGAGGCATTGTGGTCCTGTGAAGCACTGAGTCATCATTCATTTAGTTCGCAGGATTATTCTTGCACTCGGAGGGGTAACAAGGCGTGATTTTTAATCGTCATATCAGCTTAGGAATTTCTTTAATGAAATGTAATGCAAGAAGACTACTACATGACAACTTTCTTTGAGTCTGTCTTAGAATAAAATAAACTAAACTAAAATAAAATGGAGTATTGCATCTGTCTTTTGTCCAAGCCTCACGCTTTGTCTCATTTGCCCCACCAAGTCCACACTCACGCAGTACCACTTGGCAGGGGCATTCCTGAGCTTAGTGCAAGTATCCAAGGGTGTGCCGTCCCTCAAATAAGCCAAGTGTGCTTAATGTACACTCTATCCATATTTTGGCAAATAATGCATGGTAGCGATTTTTGGCAAAGAATATAGACTACGATACACCGTATGAGTGACAACTCAGGTTTACATCGAACATAAGGAAGTCTGCCGGCTAAATAGGGGTCCTGCATGCCTCCAAAGAAGTTTCAATTAAACTGCGCAAAGTTGTATTAATGAATGATTACATAGTCCAGGCTAATGTGAGGGACAATCCCAAACACAACTAACACAAATGATAGTTAATAGTAGTGTATCCTTTATTTACCTCTTCAGTTTTCAGGTGTGTCCCACTGCTTTCAAGGAATTCCCACGCACTTGGACTCTTCACATACACTTGCAAACTTTGAGTCTTACGTCAACATATGTCACGAAAGTTTGTAGTGTCTCACACACAAAGTACTCGTCCTGTATCTGCAGGTGACAGGTCCAAGACAACTGAAACCACAGATAATAGAGAACCCTCTGTGGACACTATAAATAATGTAATTTTCAGCTGTATTATAATGAATATTGGTATAATGCCTATTATTGTCAGAAATGTAACATTCATAACATGTGTGTGTTTAAACATTCAGTAGTATTAATTTAATACTAACTAACATTATGTGTAATTGTGTTCTTACATTTATATGGCAATACATCATCCTCAATAATTTTTTCGGGCTGTTTTATTCCCTGTGTGCAAAGCATTGTGGGATATTGAAGTGGTAGTACAGTTGCGTGAGCCTTCATCGCTGCTGACTTGCTTCACGGGGCATAATGGACCACTCCCCCTTAGCCCTTTCTGCTTTAAGACACACTTCAATATGGCAACGGGTCTCGGGAACCTGCAAACGAACCCGAGTGCTGAGGTGGAATGTGTAGGGACTTGTGTGGGATTGGATCTCAATCTCTCCCGATCTTACATGACACATAAGTCTACAAAACCATTTCCAGCCATTATTGGGAATATTTAACGTTAAACCCATCACATAAATAGGAATGTCATGGTAACCAGTTTCAGGGTAAAGTTCCCGACAACTTTAATACTAGTTTCAAATTTTTATTTTTATCATTATAACCACGATTCATTACTGCGGTTTGAAAAACTCACGATTAATACCGTCTAGCATAGCAAAAGTCTCCCAGACCCAGGTGCCCAAGCTCAGCATCTAATGTGGGTTTGTGTCAGTGGCAGCTTCTCCGGAGATTTTTTAATGTTAACGTACATTTCATGTTTTTCATATATTGATATACGGTATTGGCTATGTTATTATTTTAACGTTTATGCAAACAAAAATGCATAGTGCTGCTACTTCTGTTTGCAGTTTTCAATACAATACTTGCTGAAATGATTTAAGTTTGTGTATTAGTGCTTTTTGAACATTTTCAGCATTCTGCAGACCTTAAATTACTGTAATAAGTCTGTTCTAAAGCAATTTATATATTAGGAGCCAAGTCCAATACAGTGCCAAATCACATGTATTGGCACGAATTTCAGTCGGAGAGAAAAGCACATACATTTGCATGAATCGGTTCTTTTCAGATCTAAAAGAATTAAACCTTTTGTACATCCACACATTAAAAATCAAGAAATATGAGAAACGATATATAAAACACACAGCAGTTTCATTTCTACTCATAAATATATGCCAAGCAGTAGAATAAAACATTCCCAAATACATAAAATGTCATTTTATACTAGAAGCATATTGATGTACATTTCATAATGATGTATGTGATAATTTTGGTCACTATAGTCATGCAATAAAATTTTCATACTTTTAGCTCTACTCATAAATGTATAGCAAGCAGTAGAATAAAACTTTTCCAAACACTTAAAATGCACGGTGCTTTTATTGTAGAGGCATATTGATGAAGATTTCAGAATGACGTGTGATATCTGTCCTCGGGACAGAAGGGGTAGCATATTGTGAACAGTACAGCAGCTCGTGGCTGGACACTGACACATGCTAGGCAATTCATTAGTCACTGATTCGCCAAGCTAAATGCCTCTGAGCTGTGGGAGGAATCTATTTGCCAGCTCAAAATGCTAAATAAAGATGAATGGCCAGCTAGTTTGAACAACACAAAAGCATCACAGGATACAGATGGGCTTTTTCTGAATAAAACACTGTTCTTTTTATGCAATAAAAGCTCTTAGGAAGCACAGGGCGGTCTTGATTCAGATTGATTTGATTGACTGAACTTCATTGTCTTTGTCCCAAATTAATTATCCTCAAGTAGCAAAACATTTCAATGCTCCATGAATAATATTTTTTCAACATCCCCTCCTGGAGCCGACACCTTATCGTGGTGGAGGGGTTTGCGTGTTACAATGATCCCAGGAGCTATGTTGTCTGGGGCTTTATGCCCCTGGTAGGGTCACCCAAGGCAAACAGGTCCTGGGTGAGGAACCAGACGAAGTACGGCTCAAAAACCCCTTATGATGAGAAAAATTTTGGATTCACGGTTTCCCTTGCCCGGACGTGGGTCACCGGGGCCCCCCCCTGGAGCCAGGCCTGGGGGTGGGGCTCGATGGCGAGCGCCTGGCGGCCAGGCCTACACCCATGGGGCCTGGTCGGGCGCAGCCCGAACAAGGCACGTGGGTCCCCCCTCCAATGGGCTCACCACCCATGGGAGGGGCCATAGGGGTCGGGTGCGAGGTGATCTGGGCGGCGGCCAAAGGCGGGGACCTTGGCGGTCCGATCCTCGGCTGCAGAAGCTAGCTCTAGGGACATGGAATGTTACCTCTCTGATGGGGAAAGAGCCTGAGCTGGTGCACGAGGTTGTGAAGTTCCGGCTAGATATAGTCGGACTCACCTCGACGCACGGCTTGGACTCTGGAACCAGTCTCCTTGAGGGGGGTTGGACCCTTTTCCACTCTGGAGTTGCCCGCGGGGAGAGGCGCCGAGCGGGCGTGGGCATACTTATTGCCCCCAGGCTGGGCGCCTGTACATTGGGGTTTACCACAGTGGACGAGAGGGTAGCCTCCCTCCGCCTTCGGGTGGGGGGACGGGTCCTGACTGTTGTTTGCGCTTATGCGCCAAACAGCAGTTCGGAATACCCATCCTTTTTGGAGTCCTTGGAAGGGGTGTTGGAGAGCGCTCCTCCTGGGGACTCCCTTGTTCTGCTGGGGTACTTCAATGCTCACGTGGGCAGCGACAGTGAGACCTGGAGGGGCGTGATTGGGAGGAACGGCCCCCCCGATCTGAACCCGAGCGGTGTTTTGTTATTGGACTTCTGTGCTCGTCACGGACTGTCCATAATGAACACCATGTTCAAGCATAAGGGTGTCCATATGTGCACTTGGTACCAGGACACCCTAGGCCGCAGTTCGATGATCGACTTTGTAGTCGTGTCGTCGGACTTGCGGCCGCATGTTTTCGACACTCGGGTGTAGAGAGGGGCGGAGCTGTCAACCGATCACTACCTGGTGGTGGGTTGGCTCCGCTGGTGGGGGAGGAAGCCGGCCAGGCCTGGCAGGCCCAAGCGTATAGTGAGGGTCTGCTGGGAACGTGTGGCGGAATCCCCTGTCAGGGGGAGTTTCAACTCCTACCTCCAGCAGAACTTCTCCCATATCCCGGGGGAGGCGGGGGACATTGAGTCCGAATGGGCCATGTTCCGTGCCTCCATTGTGGAGGCGGCTGACCGGAGCTGCGGCCGTAAGGTGGTCGGTGCCTGTCGCGGCGGTAATCCCCGAACCCGCTGGTGGACACCGGTGGTAAGGGATGCCGTCAAGCTGAAGAAGGCCTTATCGGGCCTTTCTGGCCTGTGGGACTCCAGACGCAGCTGACGGCTACCGGCAGGCCAAGCGGAATGCGGCTTTGGCGGTCGCTGAGGCAAAAACTCGGGTGTGGGAGGAGTTTGGTGAGGCCATGGAGAACGACTTCCGGACGGCTTCGAGGAAATTCTGGTCCACCATCCGGCGGCTCCGGGCGGGAAAGCGGTGCAGCATCAACACTATTTATGGTGGGGATGGTGCGCTGCTGACCTCAGCTCGGGACGTTTTGGGTCGGTGGAGGGAGTACTTCGAAGACCTCCTCAATCCCACCGACACGCCTTCCAATATGGAAGCAGAGTGTGGGGACTTGGGGGTGGACTCGCCTATCTCGGGGGTGGAGGTCGCTGAGGTGGTCAAAAAGCTCCTCGGTGGCCGGGCCCCGGGGGTGGACGAGATTCGCCCAGAGTTCCTCAAGGCTCTGGATGCTGCGGGGCTGTCCTGGTTGACACGCATCTGCAGCATCGCGTGGACATCGGGGGCAGTACCTCTGGACTGGCAGACCGGGGTGGTGGTCCCCCTGTTTAAGAAGGGGGACCGGAGGGTGTGCTCCAACTACAGGGGGATCACACTCCTCAGCCTCCCTGGTAAGGTCTATTCGGGGGTCCTGGAAAGGAGGGTCCGCCGGATTGTCGAACCTCGGATTCAGGAGGAGCAGTGTGGTTTTCGCCCTGGCCGTGGAACAGTGGACCAGCTCTATACTCTCAGCAGGGTTCTGGAGGGTTCATGGGAGTTTGCCCGACCAGTCTACATGTGTTTTGTGGACCTGGAAAAGGCATTCGACCGTGTCCCTCGTGGGGTCCTGTGGGGAGTGCTCCGGGAGTATGGGGTACCGGGCTCCCTTTTAAGGGCGGTTCGGTCCCTGTATGACCGGTGCCAGAATTTGGTCCGCATGGGCGGCAATAAGTCGGACTCGTTTCCGGTGAGGGTTGGACTCCGTCAGGGCTGCCCTTTGTCACCGATTCTGTTCATAGGTTTTATGGACAGAATTTCTAGGCGCAGCCAGGGCGTTGAGGGCGTCCGGTTCGGTGACCTCAGGATTAGGTCTCTGCTTTTTGCGGATGATGTGGTTCTGTTGGCCTCATCGAGCCGTGACCTTCAGCTCTCACTGGAGCAGTTCGCAGCCGAGTGCGAAGCGGCTGGGATGAGAATCAGCACCTCCAAATCTGAGACCATGGTTCTCAGCCGGAAAAGGGTAGAGTGCTCTCTCCGGGTTGGGGATAGGGTCCTCCCCCAAGTGGAGGAGTTTAAGTATCTCGGGATCTTGTTCACAAGTGGGGGAACGATGGAGCGGGAGATCGACAGGCGGATCGGTGCGGCGTCAGCAGTCATGCGGGCGCTGCATCGGTCTGTCATGGTGAAGAGAGAGCTGAGCCAAAAGGCGAAGCTCTCGATTTACCAGTCGATCTACGTTCCTACCCTCATCTATGGTCATGAGCTTTGGGTAGTGACCGAAAGAACGAGATCGCGGGTACAAGCGGCCGAAATGAGTTTCCTCCGCAGGGTGGCTGGGCTCTCCCTTAGAGATAGGGTGAGGAGCTCAGTCATTCGGGAGGGACTCAGAGTAGAGCCGCTGCTCCTCCGCATCGAGAGGAGCCAGATGAGGTAGCTCGGGCATCTGATCAGGATGCCTCCGGGACACCTCCCTGGGGAGGTATTCCGGGCATGTCCCACTGGGAGGAGACCCCGGGGAAGACCCAGGACACGCTGGAGAGACTATGTCTCTCGGCTGGCCTGGGAACGCCTCGGGGTCCCCCCAGAGGAGCTGGACGAAGTGGCCGGGGAGAGGGAAGTCTGGGTCTCCCTGCTGAGGCTGCTGCCCCCGCGACCCGACTCCGGATTAAGCGGGAGATGATGGATGGATGGATGGATGGATATAAAACATATACGTCCAAATTATCTAATAAATTAAATGAATGCAGTAACAATTTCAAGAAAACCCAGAACTGAGACTTGGAAAAGTTAAATATAGTCAAAAGCTCCAAGTTATCAAATTCAGCAATCACCATGCCTCATGACGGAGAGAAATCAAAAATAACCAAAGGAAACCTTTGTGTTACTTTTAACTGATACCTTAAACATAGACGTTTGGCTATTATTCCTCTAAATATCTCAAAATTCAGTTAATATTATTACAACGTGAAAAGAAACTACAATAAAACGAGGTCATGCACGGCGAATATCACGCATATGATTTGTCTGCCGAGCGTCACGTGATCACAACTAAGCTGATGGTTCTTCTCTCTCTCACACTGCGGGATTGTGGGTAATCATTTCCCATGTTTGGTCTTAGTCGGCATGCTTCACACGTATAGTCAAAATTTAGTAGAAAAGCACCACCTGAATAAGGGTGTAGCAGCGCGAGCGATGAATCTGTTTAATGACAATGCAATGTCCACATTTCCGCGAAATCAAAATGGAGGCAAAAGCGGTTGTCATTCGATAGGTTCCTTGTTAAAGTCGCACAAAAAAGAAAAAGATTCCAGTGAGCCTACAGATAGCAGTGATTCCGTCATAGCGAAAGTCGTCCTACAAAATAACCCTCCTCCTCTTCTCTCTCTCTCATCTCCCTCACACCATCCACGATTCTTTTCAAAGATAAAGTGCAGGTTAATTTGTTTTATATATTTTGTATTAATCATTTTTATATGAATATTTTTGGGTTGTGGAATGAATCGAGTTTCTATTATTTCTTATGGGGAAATTCACTTTCATTCTGGAACGAATTATGCTATGGAAGTAAATTAATGACAAAAGTCGTTGATGAAAAAAAACACGTTGAATTACACTTATCAAATAAAAAAGCATTGCATTATAGATGCTTTGAATTTTTGGGGACTGTAATTTAATATCTGTATACATTTAAACATTTCAACTGAAAACATTTCAATTGTAATTTCACTGCTTAAATATTCAGTACAAAAATATTCGGCTTCCAAAATTCAGTTCCAAAACATACGTATTTTAAAGTGCATGTTTATAATTCAACCACATGAATTCAGTTAATTTAATTTCGCCTCAAAATAAATTTGAAAAGAAGAAATTCAATTGAAATTATTCCATGTGTTTTATTCGCATCTTTATTATTCAAGCAGTAATATTCAGTCGCCTTATTTGCGCTTTACAATATTCAGTCCCGTTATTTTCGCTGTTTCAAATACGCTGCCAGAATTTCAGTGGTTTAAAATACAGTCCGAAATTCAACCCTTTACATCCGGGACCAGCAGGATGACTAATAGACTGCAGATAGAGTTCGTCTAACTGCTGTCCAAAATGGAGCAAGCGGGAAATACAAGTACTGATTGACTTGGCAGCAGATTTTTGTTGATTGTGTTATTTATGTTTCTTGTCGTTTACTAGTCAATCCGATAACTTATTGCGCCCCAAGTAATAGGTTTTTATGTAAGTAATTCGCTAGCTGCATTAATTATCACCAAACTTATCTTGCTTAACGTAAGATGCCTGCGGGCACCTACAAGGTCCGCTAGCTTGCAAGCTGGCCAGCTACTGTAGGTAGTTGGGATGGGATAGTACTCGACTTGGAGACTAACAGGTCCGCGATATCGGCGATGACACCAGAAGGGACCTTAAAAGGACTTTTTGAAAGTATGATATGCCTAATTAATTAAGGAAAATACGGTGAAGATGAAACGGCATCTGACTGGGCTTGATGACACTGCCTGTGTCATCTTCCATGCAGGGACGGATTACGGACCGGGCCAGCGGGGCCGCTGCCCAGGGGCCCTTGGGGTGCAGGGGGCCCGTGGGGCCCCTAGCCCAAAACAATTTGCAATGCTTATCAACAATGTATTTTCGTTTGTCTATTTTAGAGGGCCTACATTCTTTGATCCTCTGCCTACAAGGACCCCTGACCCTATAGGGAGGGTGTTTGGCTGCCAAGGGCCCTTGAATTGTGGTGGTGGTGCTGGTGGGGCTCTCGCGAACGTTTTGCCCAGGGGCCCACACAACCCATAATCCGTCCCTGCTTCCATGTATGACCCGCTGCCTTACTTCTGGTTGCCCGGCGATTGGAGGGAGTGTCGGCACCGGCTTGTCATCTTCCCCCTGCTCCCCGGTTGTGTCTCAAATTTTATGATTTGGACAGTATGACTCGGCACTTAGCCATCTCTCCAGTTTGACTCTCCCTGCCGGCCCCTGGAGGTTGGACTCCCCCTTTGAGTCTGGTCCCTCTCAAGGTTTCTTCCTTCTAGGGAGTTTTTCCTTGCCACTGTCGCCTATGGCTTACTCACTGGGGGCTCTGGGTGGGGATGCTGTAAAGCGCTTTGAGACGATGTAATGTTGTGATAATGTGCTATACAAAAATAAATTTGTTTGTTTATACTTGGACTTTGTCTGCTCGCAGGAATGCAATTTCCAGCATAGTAACCACCCCGCAAAACATAACACAGGCTGTCACTGAACTGCTTCAACTAATCCAACGAAACCTGACATTCAGGGAGATATCCACTGTGACTGTTCAGCAAGAGCAAGGACGAATGGGGTGACCACGTATGATCATATCACCATCATTTACTATATACAGCTAATGAAACAGGCTATTCACAGCTTCAAACTAATAAACCTTTACAAGGTTTGCATTACTGCAATGCTAGTTCAGGTCCTATCATACAAAATAAAAATTAAAAATCATACAAAAATAAACTTTGTTTTTATATAGCGTAACACAAAAACCACCGAAAGTATTGTAGTGTGTTTAGGAATAGTGTTACACATGTTGCTGGGAGGGATATTTTCTGTGGGCGTGCGCCCATCCAGGGGAGAGTGTGTGGGAGGGATGAGAGGAGGCGGGAGAGGGGCTGACGGGAAGGTGAAGGGGTTTGGGGAAGGTTAAGCAAGGAATGGGTGTAGGCAGGACTGTTCTTCGACTTGTTCTTAGTGAATAGGTTTGAGTAGGGCTGGGCATATGCCATAAAAAATATCACAATATTTTCAGAGATTTTCACCATGCCTATATTATGAAATCCATATGTAGAAAACAATAAAATATGACAGGTGGTTTCAAGGTTTTCTGATTGATGACCAAATTTTATTACTAATAGATATGGCGCGTGTGACTGGTTTGATATGGGCGCCAGCAACTGACTCATACCTTGATGGAATTTGTATAAATAATGCATTATAACTATTAATTACGTAAGAAAACAAATGTTTAGTACGACATTATTGTCATGCCGGGCTCGTCCGATCCTCGTGTGTGCCACGCCCCCCTGATTATCCACGTGTGCTTCCCTAACCATGCCCAACTGTATCCTGTTGATTTGCCCTGTCTTTGTTCTATATCAGTCCACGTCTTGCCCTGCCTTTAGTCCGTCATTGATGTTAGTAGCGTTCCGATGTCCTGGTCTCCCCCTTAATAAATCCCCAGTTTTCCCCGACTTTCGGCTACCTATTTCATTCTTCCCTGCCTGCCTACCCATCCGCACCCGCGAATCCTGACAACTATACACTGATGGCGATATGAATGTTCATAAACACGACGCGGTATTTCACGGCCCAGCCCAGTCGGATGCAGTTTCATCTTTACCGTATTTTCCTTAATTAATTAGGCATATCATACTTTCAAAAAGTCCTTTTAAGGTCCCTTCTGGTGTCATCGCAGACATCGCGGACCTGTTAGTCTCCAAGTCGAGTACTATCCCATCCCAACTACCTACAGTAGCTGGCCAGCTTGCAAGCTAGCGGACCTTGTAGGTGCCCGCAAGCATCTTACGTTAAGCAAGATAAGTTTGGTGATAATTAATGCAGCTAGCGAATTACTTACATAAAAACCTATTACTTGGGGGCGCAATAAGTTATCGGATTGACTAGTAAACGACAAGAAACATAAATAACACAATCAACAAAAATCTGCTGCCAAGTCAATCAGTATTTGTATTTCCCGCTTGCTCCATTTTGGACAGCAGTTAGACGAACTCTATCTGCAGTCTATTAGTCATCTTGCTGGTCCCGGAAGTAGAGGGTTGAATTTCGGACCGTATTTTAAACCACTGAAATTCTGGCAGCGTATTTGAAACAGCGAAAATAACGGGACTGAATATTGTAAAGCGCAAATAAGACGACTGAATATTACTGCTTGAATAATAAAGATGCGAATAAAACACATGAAATTATTTCAACTGAATTTCTTCTTTTCAAATTTATTTTGAGGCGAAATTAAATTAACTGAATTTATGTGGTTGAATTATAAACATGCACTTTAAAATACGTATGTTTTGGAACTGAATTTTGGAACAATTGAAATGTTTTCAGTTGAAATGTTTAAATGTATACAGATATTAAATTACAGTCCCCAAAAATTCAAAGCATCTATAATGCAATGCTTTTTTATTTGATAAGTGTAATTCAACGTGTTTTTTTTCATCAACGACTTTTGTCATTAATTTACTTCCATATTATGCGTGCAAACCAAGGTACCACTGTAATGTCATTTTAATTTTTTTCTACTTTTTTTTTAAAGATTCCCAATTTTAAAAATTGTAAAGCTCTGTTAATGGTAAGCATATTCTATGACACTAATAACATTTTTGAATGTACCTGGCAGTTTTTATTTTGCATTCAAATGCCGGTGCTTGTAACCAATTTTTGTGAATAAGGTGTATAGTGACTGCATCAATCATGAAACATAACATTAGGCCCTGCATCCTGCAGGAAAAAAAGCTAGATTTTATTTTCATGCAGAAAAAGGAATGTAAATGCAGTATGTGCATTACCATATGGAAAGAAGAGTAAAGGTTTAGTTTTGATTCAGTTCTTGTGATTTCCTCAGGGGGGAATTCACATAAAACCACAATATGTGAAATTCAGTTCCCCTCCATTTGCAAGGTAATCATATCCTAGGGCGACCGATCCTTCTCAGGTAGGACTTCAAAATGTTCAAAATTGTTTGTGGCAGACTCAAAATAAAATTCAAAACAGCAGTTAATAACATACAATAGCTCCATTTTCCTCAAAAATTTCACTTTTGGCATTGGCTAGCATTTGGCAGCTACCTCATGCTATGCCAGCACAGCACATGGAACTGAATGTCGTCTGAAATCAGTAAAGAAATGCTCAATGATATTTTTCTTTTCTTGCAGACCCTCTCATCCCCTTTGCATAGTTGGCTGACACTTACGAACACTTTATTTGGGCAAGACGCAGAGGAGAGAATAGAGATAAAGCAAAGCTATGTCAGACAGAGTCAGACTCATCAGGGTAGTGCTCGGCTGAGGAGTATTGTGCTGAGTGCAGAGTGTTGCGAGTTCATCTCCGCATATCCACTCAAGCACAGTCAGGTGTGATCACACATATCCTTACTGTCCTCTGGAGTGAGACTGGCACTGAGAACTCCACACTCCCTACTTCCTCTAAACCAAATATACATGCTTTGCTTTTGTGAGTAATAACATAAAAGAAAAAAAGTTCTGTTGATGCTATAACAGTAAAAGCAACAAAATTGAGCACTGGGAAATCACCGGACTTCTTGTTAGCATCAAAGGCTTTTGGGAAGCATGGGATGGAAAAAAAACTTAAAAACGCAGGACTGTCTATCCTCTCATTTCCCATGAGCAATGAAGAGTTACAGAATGCATGTCACAGAAGAGGTGCCAGTCCGTCACAGCGCTCACAGGAAGAGGTGCCAGTCCGTCACAGCGCTCACAGGAAGAGGTGCCAGTCCGTCACAGCGCTCACCGGAAGAGGTGCCAGTCCGTCACAGCGCGCACAGGAAGAGGTGCCAGTCCGTCACAGCGCTCACAGGAAGAGGTGCCAGTCCGTCACAGCGCGCACCGGAAGAGGTGTCAGTCCGTCACAGCGCTCACCGGAAGAGGTGCCAGTCCGTCACAGCGCTCACCGGAAGAGGTGCCAGTCCGTCACAGCGCTCACAGGAAGAGGTGCCAGTCCGTCACAGCGCGCACAGGAAGAGGTGCCAGTCCGTCACAGCGCGCACCGGAAGAGGTGCCAGTCCGTCACAGCGCTCACAGGAAGAGGTGCCAGTCCGTCACAGCGCTCACAGGAAGAGGTGCCAGTCCGTCACAGCGCTCACAGGAAGAGGTGCCAGTCCGTCACAGCGCTCACAGGAAGAGGTGCCAGTCCGTCACAGCGCTCACAGGAAGAGGTGCCAGTCCGTCACAGCGCTCACCGGAAGAGGTGCCAGTCCGTCACAGCGCGCACAGGAAGAGGTGCCAGTCCGTCACAGCGCTCACAGGAAGAGGTGCCAGTCCGTCACAGCGCGCACCGGAAGAGGTGCCAGTCCGTCACAGCGCTCACCGGAAGAGGTGCCAGTCCGTCACAGCGCTCACAGGAAGAGGTGCCAGTCCGTCACAGCGCGCACAGGAAGAGGTGCCAGTCCGTCACAGCGCGCACCGGAAGAGGTGCCAGTCCGTCACAGCGCTCACAGGAAGAGGTGCCAGTCCGTCACAGCGCTCACAGGAAGAGGTGCCAGTCCGTCACAGCGCTCACAGGAAGAGGTGCCAGTCCGTCACAGCGCGCACCGGAAGAGATGCCAGTCCGTCACAGCGCTCACAGGAAGAGGTGCCAGTCCGTCACAGCGCTCACAGGAAGAGGTGCCAGTCCGTCACAGCTCGCACGGTGGGGGTATTTTTTTTACATCACTTAAATCATCCGAGATCAGATGCCTCATCCTGGATGAGTTAATGCCAGTGAAACTCATCCGGGGTAAGTCGGTTTTTCAAACGCAGCTGTGTAGTAGAGTAGCTTAGCTGGATCCATTCATCTGAGATGATTGCACACGGCCGCGCTGCTTGAAAAGCCCATATATATCGAGTCTAGAAAACATGATCAGCAAGTCTTTGATAGACTGCAACAAAATGATGAAACAAAGGGCACACCTTTTCACACAAGCGGAGCAGGATCTCGTATTAGAAGGATATGCAGGATTTCAAGAACTAATTTACACAAGGGGTACTGTAACACAGCGAAAACAGCCCAAAGCAGAAAAGACAGCTGGCAAAAAGTGGCCGACAAATTAAAACGCGGAATAGTGTTCATTGTACTTAATTACATTGTATTTAATTTCCTATGTGTCAGATTAATTATTATTTAATATGTCATAATTCCAGATCAGACATAAGCACAATGAGAACATGGGGACAGGTTAAAGTGAAGTACAAGACAAGAATATACTTCAAACTGGTAGATATTTGTCTATCCATCCATCCATTTCCCAAACCGCTTATCCTACTGGGTCGCGGGGGGTCCGTAGCCTATCCCAGAAGCAATGGACACGAGGCAGGGAACAACCCAGGATGGGGGGCCAGCCCATCGCAGGGCACACTCACATACCATCCACTCACACATGCATTCCTACGGGCAATTTAGCAACTCCAATTAGCCTCAGCATGTTTTTGGACTGTGGGGGGAAACCGGAGTACCCGGAGGAAACCCCACGACGACATGGGGAGAACATGCAAACTCTGCACACGTGACCCAGGCGGAGACTCGAACCTGGGTCCCAGAGGTGTGAGGCAACAGTGCTAACCACTGAATATATATATATATACTTCGCCTAGTTTAAGTAGTTATCTGAGGTGTTAATAAATCTTTGAGGTACAATATTCCCCCTCAGCTACAGCAGTATCTTTCAAAAAGAATTTCCTCCGGGAGCAATGAAGGATCTGGCCGATCGCACAAAAAAACCCTCTTTATATAAAATTCTCTTATAATTTGCGCACCGATATCAGTTGGTCTCTCATTCATGAATGGCGAGGCCATGACAAAACGGATTTCCAGGCAAGGACACTGCTTAAGTGTGTGAGCTAATCTTTGTTTACGTAGAACAAGCCTGCTCCGAGCAGCGGCCTGTACTACGAAGTGAGGTTACTGGCTTTTGGGGTAACTGTCGGATTTAAGGTACCACAGTTTAAATTGACTTCATATTCGTTCACTTACATTTTGCCAAGACTACCTTAAATTTGACAAGTTACCCCGATAAGCCAGTAATCACGCTTCGTAGTGCAGGCCTCAGATTTGAGGATCTGGATGTGCTACTATGACAACACATCCAGCAAGAGTTTTGAAAAAACCGACAGATCCAGGATCATGCCAAATCGTCAACAATTACATCCAGCTAGAGTAATCCACATACGAAAAAACCCCCAGGAAGAGACGCCAGTGTATTACACACACATACCAGCAATTTGGAGACACCAAAACACCTGCTTTTGAACTGTGGAAGCAAAGCACGGTAATTTTAGGTCTGCAGAATTTTGTAAAATGTGTTTGTTTATGTAAAAAGGCTATTTTCCCAGTCAAGATCATTCTCTCTGGATCTGAAGTAATATGATTGTTGTGAATAAGTATGACCCTCAAATGACTGAATGGGTAGAGCCATCCTCCTCACTTTTTCAGGGTTGTGGGGTCATTTACAACCCCTGAAACTAGTATATTTTTAGTATATCTGTGGATTTAGTACATTTTTATATCTGTGTGTTTCCTTAGGCAATCCACAGATGTGGGTTTTAGGTGATCTGATGGTTCTAAATTTCCCATAGCATTTACAGTATGAAACTGAGCTTAGGTGTCAAAATAGTGCTTTAACAATATTCTGTTTTTCAAACAATATTAGATTTCACTTTGCAAACATCATGTTGAATTTTCACTTTCTCTGAAGTTGTGATGACTAACATTATGAAGGTTTTGAAACAGCCCTGGTCTGTTGTCGTGTATGAAATTCTAAAACTGAGACTATGGTCGTTAAAACATCCAGCCTAAATAAATCAGCCCTTAATTCAGGGCTTCAGGCTCATGACATGATTGAGTAGCGCTCAGTAGTTCAACAAACCATTATATACTAAAAAAAGCGGTACAGCTAGCCAACACATCTCATGTGAAAAGAAATAAATATTCCCATCACAATTCCTATGTTCAAAACTCCCAACAACAAAGCACTATCAGAGTACTCAGTAAAAGAAATTAATGGCGCAATGAGGTAAATAAATATAAATAGTTTATACATGTGAGTAAGGAATCCAAAATGAATATGAGTAAGGAATCCAAAATGAATGAATATTGTAGAATGGGGCATTCGAGGCCTAACAACTGTTCGAAAGTCACATGATTTGGTGAAAGAAACCATTTGGCTAGCTTTCCGAACCAAGGACACGCTGAGAAGCACAACAGAAATGATCCAAAATACGAAGACCCCACTTTTTAGTAAAAACAAACACATGGATTAGGGCCAAGCAGCAGCACTTGTCACACTTGTAACAGATGCATTTTGTTTCGTTGTTGGTGTCATTTCCGCCTGCGGTCTCACCAGTTTGAGTGCTGCCTTCAGCAGGAAAGATACCTGAATATTATCAGCCTGAAAGCCTCGTCAGTCCACAGAAGTGATGTCCCCTGGTTTTGGTTTTAATGGCTAGATGATGGGCACTTTTCCTGAATTTCTGTCTTTGTCAGAAGCACTCACCGGCTTTAATAAGGGGATGTCATTGACCAGGGCAGACTTGGGGCGATGGCAAGGCATGGCGCAGGCAGGGAGGTGGACGACCCACTTGTGGCTTGCAGGGAAACAGGGGTTTATTAAACTGAAAACACTAGGGACACTACAGAAACAAAAAGGACCACGAGGGGTCAAAAGCAAAAAAGGGATAAACAAAGAATAACTACAAATGGGGCAGGGAAACAAGTGGCGGGCGGGCGGGCGGACGGGCTGGCTACAAATAACAGAACATTCATCATCATTCAGCATCAGCAACAAACATCATACAATGAACCACTGGGGAACTGAACTGAGGCAGGGACTTAAATGCTAAGGGGTAATGAGACTAACAAGGACTAGTAAAACAGGCAACAGGTGAAACTAATAAACTAGAACATGAAACGCAAACTAGGAAACAGAATCTAACAATGGGGAAAACTGACAGGTAAAAACTCAATCAAGGGCACAAAGGCAACAAACCAAAACCGAATACAAATCAAAACACAGGGACTAGAAAACTGATACAACTGAAACACAAGGGAACAAAATCTACAAAAAACGGAGGAGGTGGGATTTGAACACGTGACAAAGGAATTTGCAGGGGAAAACACAAAGGCTGACAGGAGGGACAGGACAGCCAGCGACGCCTGCTGGCCAAACGGGGAAAGGACAGGAAAGACTGGGAACAACAGGACCTGACCCTGACAGGGAAACTGCAGACTTAACTGATATCTCAAATCCCATTCTGTTGATACGGTTAACACTTCATTATTGTTGGCTCAAGGTAACACTTGTGGCGCGCTTTGTAAGAGGGATGGTTGCAGAACCAGCAATCAGCCCAATGTTAAATGCAGTTGGAAAGCTACAGATGAACTGTTTTCCTTCTGGGGGGCAACAGTAGGGGGTTTGGGGGGGTGGAGTGGACTGTGGCTGGGGAACGTGAAAGGCAGGGGTCATGCCTTAGAGAAAAGTAGTAATTGAAGGATGATTGTGGCAGCTGAAAACGTACATTTCAACATCATGGATTCTGCTGACGAAATTCATCAGAGGGTCAGCATGTATGTATTTTTCCCCTATTATCCTCACAATGGTCAGCCCTTGCAGCACTAATAGAACATCCCAGATATACCCTACTCCGCATTAATGGAAGCCAGGCTTTTAAATGTCAAGTAAGAACTGGAAAATGTGAGAAACTTATCCTACAATCCGAGGTCTCGGTCTTATCATCCTCATCAATATATGATGACGTCTATGTCAGATGGGCAGCTAAAGGTCTGTGGGTGGATTGGGGAAGGGAGGGGGGAGAACACTGTCCCCCAAGCCTGTTGCGTCACTCGATGACGTTTGGATCAGAAAAGGTGTGTGATACTCTTCACTCCCCCCCCCCACCACTGAGCTGGCAGCAGTGCTATGCATCATGCCAACCTATGAGAAACTGAATTATTCACTATTTCTGAATGGGAGGAAGTTGTGAATATTTTGAACGAGAATTAATTCCCACATGTCTAGCGATCTCTCAAGATAACTGTTTAATGCACAGAAATATACAGAAATGGCACCGAATCATGCATAGCATACATTAATCCAGAGATTCCTTAAAGTGTTCAGGGCGGCCGACCCTAAATATTTTATAAAGACGGCACTGAAAAATGTTCCCGGTGTATTAAACATACAATTATTTCTTTAGCTATAAAAGTTACTGAGCAGAACTGATTTGCTGCTTCATCATTCATCTACCTGCCCAACCTGTGCCCAGGTTGTCAAAGACCTCAAGCTGTACATAAATCAATAAAATGGCATCAGTGGTAAATGCACATTGCAGCAGACGGTTTTCGAGATTCTTCGAGCTGTGGACAACGATTACAGCTAATCCAGGAGAAGCACACGACCTCCTGCAAAGCGAGATCTGGGGTCTTGGGATTGATTTTGATTATGGTTTTGAGAAGGCTAAGAGGAATCAGCTGGTTTGGGAGAGCCTTCAGTGTCCTCTCCATGGAGACAAAAATGATTAAGTCTTCTTGCAAATAATGAATGTGACATGAGACATTGGGAACAGTCAAAAGTTATAATGCCTTAATCCTGGAGATCAGTATGGCCTTAATATTTAATCTATAGGTATCTTAGTATGGTGAACTAAAGAAATCGCATGGCAGGGCACCTTTTCAGTCACAAAAGACCATCAAAATCTGCATGTAACCTGTACCTCTGTATGCAAACAACCTCTCAGTTTAACCCAGTATTTCAATAAACCCTAGATCCTAAGTGATTATCTGAATCCCATTATGAAAAATCCTATTATCACAGAGTATTGAATCTAGCGCGATAAGTGTCACATGAATTACGCACTTCATCTTTCATCACAACACGAATGAATCGCTGCTATAATCTGTATTTTCACTTGTTCCTTATGTGTTGCCCTAAGGACATGGAGAGAACGTGCGCATCGTGAACCGAATCAATGCATTTCCGATACTCAATTACAATTGTTTAACGTTATTAACACATTTCACGTACATGATTTTGTCTTTGTTCTTATTTACGGGTCATTTCAAGCAACCACACTAGCATTTGCAAATATTAGAAACTATACTGAAATCACTAAGCTGATGAGAAAATGTTTGGTAATTTAGTTGCTTTGTTAGTTTCCAAACTTGAGAATCCGAAGACATAGTACATTTCGTCATACTTTTCCAAGTAGGCTATGGTGTTTTCAAGTATATAAAAACAGTCACAAAATGACTGTATCATCCCAAATGTAAGCCCTTTCAAAACCCACAAACACTTTCTTAGAAACATATATTAATTTGTCAAGATTTAAAGAAAGTCTATAACAAAAACAACATTTTACATTTTGACAAGAAACTCATGTATACATTACGAAACGATAAAGTTGAAAGACATCATCTACCTGAACGATATCGGTGGCTGACTTCAAACGCTCAAAATCTGACTTCGGAAAGCATCTTTTTGGGAAAAACGGGAAATGTGGATGCATGGATAAAAAGAAATCGCCCTTAAAGTTCTTGCATTCTGGATAAATCCCGAAGTCCATTCATGTACTGAGCTGTGAAATCAAGCGTTCAGCAAGTAAATACCTTCGCGTAAAATCACGGGAAAGGAGCAATCAATTCGCCTTGAGCTCTTGCAGGGAGAAATTGACCTGCATCGATGCCCCGCTCCCGAGGAGCTGTCTTATGGACTCCTGGATCTGATCGGAATTGGAATTGAAGAAATAAAAAAAAAACCAAACCCTTCTCAAATCAACAGGCTGGATAGATGGCTCCATTATAGCGGATGTCTTTTAAAAGGACTCTGTCAAAACAGATAAAGACGTTTTGCTTTCACCAAGGCTTGTAACCCTATAATTTAGTGGGACACTGAGAAAAAATAACCACTAGAGCCTTTTGGTGTTAAAAGGGAGGAGGAAGTGTGAGAGGCTTGGAGGCACTGGAGATGCTATAAGGCTTCTCGTTTTGTCTCGGAATTGAAGTTTACCTGGCAGCAAACTGAAAACTGCAGGTATCATAATGAAAATCACGTTTCATGTGGTCAGGCTAATGAATGATCAAATAATATAATAGTTTCTACTTTTTAATTAAATCCATTTTATGCATAAATTCGAGTTATAATTACGGATTGCTGAATTTTTATATTGTATATAATCACACATGATATGGCATGATATTTAAAATATTACACTCCGAAAGGTATACATGCCGCGTTATTGGGAAGGGAACGTGACTAAACTCCAGACAGGCATAAACATCAACGCATGCTTCGTTGGAAAAGCGTCTGACAAAACGCAATATTAATCAATTAACTACAAATAAATCAATGATTTCAAAAGTCTTATTTCAGATATCTCGGAGAGGATTTCTTGTGTGACCAAACCAACAACTCCTTTCCTTGCTGATCTAGGCAGTAAGCGGCTTATTAAAAAAAAATCTAATAAAATGATATATATATATATATATATATATATATATATATATATATATATATATATATATATATATTTAATAAACGCGTACATTAAAATATTAATTGGTTAATTTAATTGTAACATATAAACAACAACGACATATGCTTCTTCTTCCACATTTATATTCGTTTTTTTTTATTTCCTATATATATATATGAATAATTAGGCTACCTTACAAGTGTTACCTTGAGGAGCTTATTTCTGTGGCATGTGTAACAAATTCAGTAACTGATCTCTAATATAAGACCAAAGCTTGCACTCCTTTAACAATAATTCCGAGCGTCAATTATTTACCGTTATTGGTGACCAGTACCGCTCCTGGCCCATGTTGCGCCCTAGGCGAGCATCACCACTGCTGCCCCCGACCGAGACACAGTGAAACTGGCTGGCAAGTCTGCGCCCTATGCGGCCGCCTGTGTCGCCTATAAGGCAGATCACATTGATTGATTACATACTCATCCATCCTGCCATTGAGTCCCCAAGAACAAACATATATGTGACATAGGTTTTGTCTTGGGGCAAAGACAAAGCTTAACTAGTCAAATTTAATGCTGCTTATCTTGAACAGGGTCGCAGGGCATGGGAACCCACTGGATGAGTCTATGACAAAGTACGCACACACTATGTGTAATTTTGGGATGGTGTTTAACGCAACTGTACGTATCAGGGGTGAGGGGAAACCGCAGCACCCAGCGAGATCACACACAACACGGGAAAACGGGCAAACTTTGCACACATAGAGCAGAAATTGGATTTGAAGCGCAAACCCAGACTAATCTGACACCATTACCGGCAAAGCCTCTCCTAACTATTTATCTGATATAGAACTGTGCTGAGAAGCTTATATCAGGAAGCACATGACACAAAGCACCGCAACACAGCGAATATAATGGCAGTCCATTACAGGACGCACACAGTGACTACACGAACAAATGTGTAATTTAGACAGTCCACTTATCCATGTGTCTTTATTCTGGTATTATCACGAGTAGAACTTTATAAATAGAATACACCAGTAAATGGATAACAGTAAAACTCGTAGCCAAAACGTCTATAACCTATAATCCATAGAATTACTTAAGGATTTTACATTGCGGAGTCAAATCAATTAAGGTGTTAATCGTAGTGCCATCTGGTGGTATTTCAGCCTAATAGCAGTTGCTGAAAAAAAAATGCATTTAGTATTTTAGAGATAAACAACCAGCTTGCAACAGAGAACAGGCAAAGTATGTGACCAAGAAGCCTGCTAGATTTCATATGTATGAGGGTTAGACAAGATTCAATTAAAAATATTAATTGAAGCTTGCATAACTATTAAAAATAGACAAACTTTTTTTTAAAAAAGGTTAAAATTAGTTTAGACATTTTTAAGGAAAATAAGTCCATATATGTCAGACATTTGTAAACAGAATCACACCCCCTTGGTCATATCTGATACAAAAATAGTGTGTAATAAGATACAGTGGCAATATAACAAGCCAAAATGCCTTTATATCTTTTCAAAACTTAACATCAACTCAACACAACCTTCACGGGTGTATCTCCAGTGTTATTTTAAAACAGCTGTATCATAATCCATATATCGCTCTTCCAATTCTTATCCTCGACAGTCACAGGGGAGCCTGCAGGCCCACCTCAGGCAGCACAGGGGAGAGGTACACCCCGGACGGGATGTCCGTCCACTAGAAAGCAGATACGCATACTCACAGGGGTTACAAAGTACTCAGAGCATCCACTCACACGGCAAACTCGACCCCCCAACACTGAAGGTGCGAGACAACAGTGACATTAAGAGCGACTGTGCCACCCGATACCATAACGTATGCGGAACAATGGAATGGAGTTTATTGAAAACAAAATCTAAAGCTCATTCAATACTATTACTGGCAAAGTATTACAAATACAGGCACGCCAGCCAATCACGGGATAAACATGCAGACAATGAGCAATTCAGACATTTCATCTACCCACTTCGTTTTGGACCACAGAGGAAAAACAGAACTCTGAGGAAATCCGCACGACTCAGAGACGATGTAAGCTCCAGACATGGACCGGTGCGGAACTCAAGCCCCTGCCCCCAGAGGAACGAGGCAATAATGCTACTCATTCCGCCACCATGTCTCTCAGCACGATGAGTGTAAACCAGTGTTTCTCAACCCGCTTCTTGGCAAACCCCCAGAATGCCCACCATTTTTACTCCCTCCCAGCTCCCTGCCAGACAGTCCACATTTTTGAGCTGTCTGGGAGTAAAACCCTGGACTTTCTCGGGGTCCCCGAGGACTGGGTTGACAAACACTCATTCAAACAAAATCCAGGAAGAAACCACAGTGTTATCCACATTTTCTCAAATGTGATTTTCTTACGTGTGTGACATTCCACACTGAATTAACATGGAATTCATTCCACTTCTTAATTATAAATAGCACTGTCTCCAAGTACAAATACTGTCGAAAATCATTTTTATTGCTACAAATGTATCGATTTTGCTTCTTTTATAGACTGTCCATCACTCACACCAGATCTGAACGGTTATAAACTGAAAAACAAGACCACAGTTGTAAAGTTGGAATTCCCCCCAGTATTTTTAGTAGGTCACCTGCTACCCCTACAATGCAACTAAAGATACAGTAAATTAAGCTCAATAGTTGGAATATCCAATCAAGTTATAGGACAGTGTTGCCATGGCTACAAGATTTCTGAAAGAACACCTTGAAACAAAGTCCTTTAGCTAAATTTGTATTGTGTTGTTGGGGTTAGGTTACATTAAAGCGACTTGGATATATGGAGATCTATCAGTCCTATGAATGATATATTCAATTTATAGCAACTAGAAAATGAATGTACGAAATGTTAAACTGCAACTTTCATGACCTGCAAAACCAAACAGAAAGCTCCCAAAGAGGGCTGTGAGGTCACAGGGAGCTCTACTAAGCTGATGCTTTTTGCTGATCGTATGTTGGGTCCATAAGCTCTATTTCTCCAGTGTCTGGCTCTCCTCCTCCCCGTCCTGTGCTGCAGGGTCTGCACCGGGCAGCGACCCCTCTGTCGTCGTCTGCTGCCCCCTCTTGGGCACGAGGAGGTACTCCAGCTCCTCGGCACTGACAGCCACCTTCTCCGGCTGCAGCCACCGCTTAAGGTGTTCCAGAGCACTGTGGGGGGGCAGATGACCCATGCCACGTTAACCTCCTCTCACTCCTGATTCAGACCCAAACAAATGTGCACCCCCAGCCTTTTGTTAGGCTGTCAACCTATACCTCTAACCTATAAGCATTACGATAAATATTCCTGATATGCAACAGATGCTGTAAGAATGCAAATTACTGCTGTACTCAGTGTTTAGTGACTATAGTTTTTCAATAAAATCGTGAAATTTATTATATTGTACTAATTCTACGTGAATCTTTTTTTTGTATTGTATATTAAAATTCTTGATCCAATTCATTGATATTTAAAACTTGAGCTCCTGAACAACCAGAGTAAATATTTATTACAAACTATTTATTTTAATCCAAAGTATAGTGAACTGCAACATTTCTGAAAAGTAATGTAATTAATGCATAGTTGCTGGTCAGTAGTTCAGGGGAATATAAAAGCCCTCCAAGTCACAACATCATAATTGTAGGACAAGTAATACCATAAACAGGTTTCAACCACAAGACACCATCAGTACTATGAGAAATTATATCCCCTCTGTAAAAATATACGGCACTGTGTTACTTTACCTCTGATCAAAGTCACTCCCATCTTGAAAGGGATCAGATGCTGGTGAATCATGAAGAAATCTATCCCAGCATTCCTTTTTCGCCTGTGATAGGGTGCGAAGCATCTCCCGTGATGTCACTTCCTGAGACTGGCCCTTGATTCTCCTTAACCGGTTTTCTGGGAGGGAGAAAAGGAACTTGGGAATGGATATATAAATGGGATGTCTGAGGTGACACATCAAAAGTAAGGCAGAGTGTGAAGCATTCAGACTGAATGGTACCTAAACTGGCAATGTACACGTCTGAGTCGGCCATCGGCGCCCAGGGGTTTAGGGGGGGATTTAGAGGGACACTGTACTGCCCACTTCCCAGCCCTGTCTCTTCTAATGGTGGCTGAAAGGAATCCGTGAATTCTTCAGCCTCTTGCCCTTGGGGCTGCTGGCTGGCCAGCCCAGGGCAGATTTCCGACCACAGCTCATTGCTGGAACGAGCTTCACGACTCTCCAAATCGTCGACCATACCTTCAGGACAGTCAGAAGGAGAAGAGAAATAATATTAGAAATTTGTAATTCATGAAACTACAGGGGTATTATTATTTAATATACATTTTATACGGTAGAAAACTTATCTTACATCTGTAATTCACGTGATTTTCACTGAAAACATGGCAATGTGAAAAATTACTTAAAATATTTGGCTTACCAGAACCACTACACAAGCATTAATACACATCCTGTTATTTTTATAACGGCTTAAGTAAAGGTGTTTAGAGTGCTTTAGCACATACAGTTGGATTAGTCTTGTCTAAATCAGGTCTATTGATTTCAATCGTCGTAGCCGACGTCATAGCCAGTCACTTTTCATAAGGCGAACTAGTATGTGATGTTCTACTACAAAACAAACGAGTTAGCATCGCATGTTAGAGGACACCGTACGGATACCAGTATCTTGAGTTTGTAATATAAGTTCTAGTAATTTTTAACAACATCTTAATATATATTCTGGTTTGAAAATGTATTGAGCGACTCCAGTCATCGTTACCTCGCAATAGCAATACAAACCTGGATACTATTTCTAGGTAAAGATACATATTTAAAGGCACAATATATTGTATATCGAGAAATATTTGAACTTGTCTTACCTTACGCTAACGCAGGCCCCAAAAAATCTATGTACTTTGATAAAAAAACTATATGTGACAGACGATTTGACTGTTATTTTTCGTCTATTTACACTAAAGCTGGACGAAGAGGATGACAGATAATTTCTCGAACCTATAGGATAGCGCTGGGATACATTGGCAAAATGTGATTCGATGAACAAATTGTCATTCAAAGATACTCGCGATCCTATTGGAACAAATGTCAACTCGTTCGAAATGTTATTGGACAATAGTCTGTCTTTAGTATCACACGTGTCACGTGAGTACACTGCCGTGAAGCGAGGTTAAATATCGTAAACTGCGTGTGACGAGGATTCCCAGTAGGTAAGTTGTGGTGAATCCAGTTTTTGTGATGCTGTCACTGCAATCGCTTAAGTTGTATTTTTTTTTCTATTACAAGTACTCACGATTATTTAACTATTTCACATTTGTTTGAAGCAAAAATTACAATTCTTAAACATGGTGTTTCAGTCTTTTATTTCTGTTGCTTAATCTTAAGATATTCCCTCCTACTATTGCTTTTTCCTCTACGTAGGAATGGCATTTTTATTTTTAACTGCTGATAGCATTCTTGGAGCATGACATTGGGGTCTAAAGAACTATATGAAGGATATAATGCAAACACGTTAATGCTTCGACATCTAGTGCGTCATAATAACCCAGCATAATAACTCAAATCTGTATATCACATCGGCAGCATTTCTCTGACATTTCACTGTCCTGTTCGTTCTTATTAATCATGTTACACACTTGAACTGTGTTATAAATAAAGGGGCTTCCTGTTGCAACTCAATACGATCTCTGAAATTGGTTAATTTACTGCACTGTGTTGACAGGGTATCTAGGGTTCGTGAGATGAGAGCTCTGTCCGGATTGGCTGCGGTGGCGTTCCCCATGGGTGTGCTGCTGTCCAGGACCATGGCGTGGATGTCCAGTGGGAGAACACATCCTGAACTGGTCAGCCGCCTGAGGGGTCAGTCATAAACCTGATGTGCTTTAAAATTCTTCCTTTCTTCCTTCCTTCCTTCCTTCCTTCCTTCCTTCCTTCCTTCCTTCCTTCTGCATGTGCTATTCATGGTTGTGGGGGGGTCCAGCGCCTATCCCAGAGGCTATGGGAGCAACACAGAAAACAACCCAGTATGTGGCACCAACCCGTCACAGGGCACACTCACACATGCACACCTACAGGCAATTTGGTAACTCAAATTAACCTCAGCATCCTGGAGGAAACCCCACAATGACACGGGGACAACATGCAAACTCCACACACGTGGAGCCATGGCGGAGGCACGAACCTTGGTGGCAGAGGTGTGCTAATCAGTGCTAATCACTGTGCCACCTGTCTATCTTAACCTCTCTAATTATACACAAATTAATTCTGTTAAATAATGAGTTTGAGGTTGCTTCGTTACTGTCAAAAGGCCAATAAAAATACAGTTTTTCCACCTTTTTTTCCAGTGACTTGTCTAGTTAACATTTTCAAATGTTGTTTTATTTAAAGATAACGGAGTTATCAAATCAGACCGAGTTTTTGAGGCCATGTTGGCCACTGACCGCGGGTTCTACGCCACAGAGCACTCCTACGAGGATTCCCCACAGTCCATAGGTAAACCTCCCCATGGCGTGCTTTTTGATTTTAAGGTAGACACATAGCCCAGTGATACCCTGCTTAGGTTTTTATTAGTAATGCAGGTTTATTATTTGTTTATTGCAGGCTACCAGGCTACTATCAGTGCCCCTCATATGGTGAGACTGATACAGAGTTTGATTAAAATTTTGCTTAAAAATAAACTAATATATAAAATATTTTTACTGGATTAGGTCAGGATGCTGTGTACCTTGTCCATATCTATACTGGAAACTTTCAAAATGTATAGATATTCGCACGCAGTTTTGCAGATGCATTAATATAATTATATATAATTATATAATTATAATAATTTTTCCTAGGGTTTTGCAGGCAGCTCAGTTCTGGAGCCTGACTGTTCTTGTAAATGCTTAGCTTAGCTTGTCATTATTACACTTCACAATAAATACAGCTAAGTGACTGTCTTTATGATTGGGCTTCATGGCCAGAGTTTCTTAGTTTTGGAAACGCAGGCAGAGAGCAGTATGGCCGTTAAGGTAGCCAGATGATCTATCATATAATATCTGCTAATAAACTTACATTGGCATTAAGATGCCTGCTAAATTGTCATCAGTTCTAAAAGACTGGGTAATGTCAAAGATTTGCCTGTCTGTTTGCATTTAGCACGCCCATGCCTTGGAAGTACTGAGTGACAAGCTAACTGAGGGGTCCTCCGCTTTGGATGTGGGATCAGGGAGCGGCTATCTCACTGCCTGCTTTGCCAGGATGGTAGGTTGGTTAAAATGTTTAAACACCCTATATCAGTGTTTCCCAGTCCGGATCTTGCGGACCCACAGACAGTTGTCATTTTTGCTCCTCTGGGAGGGAGCAAAAATGTGGACTGTTACAGGAAGCTTGGAGAGAACAAAAACCTGGACGGACGGGTCCCTGAAGACTGGACTGGGAAACGGCTACATCAAACTTATGTTAATCATAAAATAAAAACACAATTTAAGCTGTATAAACAAAATGGAGCACATTCAGAATTTTATTCAGATAATACAAAGTGCTTTTGCTTTGTCACCTATGACTCCTTCCTAAACCCTTACCTACTTTTGCAGGTCGGACCCACAGGAAAGGTGGTGGGTATTGACCACATACCGGAGCTGGTGCAGGCCTCCCTGCAGAACCTGCGTGCCGACGACCCTGAGCTGCTCGATTCGGGACGTGTCAAACTGATCGGTGAGTCACTTAGCCGAGGCGTCTAGCTGATGTGCCAGATTTTCGTTTTTCTGTCATTTCTCTGCCAGTAAACTCTCTCTCACCTCAATTTGGACTTTTCCTTTGCAGCATTTTTCGCTCTTTATAAGAAATGCATTCCCCCACATTTCTACCAATTTGGGATTTCCAATTAATCCCTTCATGAATCTCCTTCACACACACACACACATACACACACACACACACCGTCAGCTCTGGAAGGGTAAAGACTAGTACAGACCATTTCTTGCTGCATATGTACTGTCAGCCACCATTTCTTCTTGCTGTATGTGCCATGGGCCTCACTGTGTGGTATAATAGACACTGCAGAGGGCAGCGTTCACTCATTTCCACCCACAGCCCTGCTGACAACAAATGTCTCCGCAGAGGGAGGGGAGGGAAAGGCCACCGGCGTGAAGGAACGCCCTGCTCGATCGGCACGCCGTTGGGGTTGCCAGATATTTTTTTTAATATAATTTCTATTGTATTGCTGTTTTTCTTGGTCTGAACCTGTACTTTCCACCTCTACTCGTGCCCCATAATTTCCAGGGAGTGGCTGCAGGTTCACCGTCACACTGTGCTTGATAAGCATTATGGGAAATTTGCTTCTACAGGAGTTCAGGTAGTGCTCTGTTAGCGTAGCGTGAGGACTGTGTGTAACTGCCTGATCCTCTACATCTGTCTCTTCACAGTGGGTGACGGAAGACTCGGGTTCCCAGATGACGCCCCGTATGACGCCATCCATGTCGGAGCTGCCGCACCTACTGTCCCCAAAGCCGTATGAGATGGGGGGGGGTGTAAACCTGGGGATTACAGCAAAATATGTCGCTTGGCTTTACGATTTGACATCCCTTCAGAAAGAGCAGGGTCATCTCAAGTGGCGCAGATCAGATTTGAGACGTTCTCAAGTACTGTAATGCTGACTGAGTGGTTGACCTAAACCTGACCTCCCAGAAGATATGAGTAAATTGGTTAAGTAACAAGTTGATGAGAACTAAAATAAACTACCAAGCAAAATCTGGCTTCCTGGTCTGTAGTGGATACGTTTGTGTGACTTTGACTGACAGCATAGCTCTTAATGAAAATAAACGTCTTTATGTAAGCAGACTGCATGCGGCCATCTTAAAGTTGAGTGTTTCTAGCGTTTCTTCACCCCTGGCTGTGTCCCTCCTGCAGCTCTTGGATCAGCTGAAGCCAGGCGGCAGGTTGGTGCTACCAGTCGGCCCGGAGGGAGGGAGTCAGGTTCTAGAGCAGTATGACCGCCAAAGCAATGGTACGTTCTCCAGGAAAGCTCTCATGGGCGTGATCTACGTTCCCCTCACTGACAAGAACCACCAGTGGCCCAGGTAAACCTCCCAGAGACACCGGACTTTCACCTTGGGAAAATTTGATTACTTTTATTATAAAATTAACGTAATGCACAGAAGAATAATGCTCCCTGTGGTCACTCATTTATGACTGTGGACAAGGATTTTCACATTTAAGGCTTGGTTCCATCTCGGATGCTTTAAACGTGGAAAAGATTGCCGAGTTTCCCCAGGGTCATCCCTGGAAGGGACGTCCCTGGGGACGCAGGTCCATAAAACCTTGCGCCGCTTTCAATTTAGTTTTTAATCATTTTGAAATCACTTTTAAGTAAATATGTTTTAATGTTTCCAGATTCTGGTCTGGAAGTTTCAGTGCTGATCAGTGCTGTGTTTGTTTCCTTCACCCCGCCCCCCACCGACCCAGAGGTGAGCTCTGACTGCAGTGTCATTGCCCCTGCAGGAGGTGGCGCCCTTGCTGCAGTTCTTGAATCCTACATAATCCAAGGGGGGGGGAGGGTGCTTCTCTACTGTCTTGACCTGCTGCCTAGCAACACATGTGAGAGCGCCTGCCTGCCTACAGAGCTTTATCATCCGTATTTTAACAGGCTACAATTAATTGGCCCTCTGGCCCCATTGAGGTTTTGCTATGGCACATTATACATTATACACAGAATGAAAAATATGAATTTTTGCAGAGAGGGAATGAAGGCATAGCTTTTGGGCCTCATTTAGAAATGTATTTTGTATGTAAACCAGCGAACAGTTCACAGTATCACAGTAAAATCGTAAATTGACAATATCCACTGTGGTGGATTTTTTTTACCCATTGTATGATTTCTAGTATGTTGTCAATAGTACGAAACTTCCATTTAATGTTGAAATGGAATTATCTGTAGAATATTTTGAGAAGCTTGCATGCCCCATTTTTCTGAAAATAAATCTGAATATCACTAGATCATATCCAGAGAACTTGACATTGAAATAGGACTACCATTGCAAGTTAAAATGTTTGCTACTCAAAAACAATATTATCTTAACATGCTGAACGTAACAGACCAGTGTCTATAATCATAAAGTACTGGTAACTCACAGAAAAGAACTCTAAATTTGCCAGAACATTGATGCTGCATACCCTGTTAATTGAAATGATTTGTAAATTAAATGGTGATGTGATTTAATAATATGAATAATAAAATTAAGTATTTGCTATCTTCTTTTTCATGCTTCATTTCTTCAAATGCCCAAAGCCTAACTGTCTATTTGTTTGGGTAACTATAACTGGTGCCATAGTCACATTTTATGTAAATGTGACTTAATTTTATTAATCACTGTTGCCCATGATACAGTCCAAATACTGGAAACCACTAACTTCACTAGTCCCAAGTCATGGCAGAGAAATATACTGAAGACAAACAGGGGCAAGACAGTGAAACTGAAGCACCTAGTTTTAGACCACAGTCATTTAATTTAATTTAAAAAAAGTGGTCAGGTCACTACGTGATGTGACACTAGTGGAGGAAAACGCTTCCTGATTTGCTCCTCCAAAACACCCCAAAGTGGCTCATTTATATTCAGATCTGGTGACTGTACAGACCATGGGAGATGTTCAGCTTCACTGTTCATCAAACCAGTTACCAGTCTTGCTGTGTATTGGGGCAGTATCATCCTTATACACGGCACCACTTGGAGGGTACAAAGTTTGAGCCACTGGGTGAACACAGTCTTCCAGAGGGTTTGGTAGTCCTTGGCAGTGACAGGGCTGCCAACTCTCACGCTTCTGCCATGACAGTCACGCTCGTGCAAGAAATCTTATAGCAAATCTATATTACTTCATTATAAATCCAAAATTAGCTCTTGGGGTAGTGTACAAATCCTACAGAGTATTTAAAAGGTAATAAAAATGTTACATACATGTAAATGAGCATGCAGACTATTCTCAAATTGGAATTCTCACGCCAGCCAAAAGATCAAAGTTGACAACCCTGCAGTGACATGCTCATCTAGAGCAAGTATTGGGCCTAGAGAATGCCATCATATTGCAGCTCAAACCATCACTGATCCTCCTCAGTGCTGCATGCTGGGTACACAACAGTCAGGGTGGTTGGCCTCTCCAGAGCTTCTCCCCAACGTATCTATCCCAAACATGGAAAAGATAGTGAAGGTGGACTCATCAGAGAACAATACTTGTTTTGCAATGTCCACAGCCCAAGATTTGTGCTGCTGGCATGATTGAAACTGATGTTTGGCATTAGCACAAGTGACAAAAGTTTATGTCCAGTAACTTGAATGAATATGGACCTTATCGAGCTCCCAACAAATGGTTTTGGTGTAACCAGGAGAGTCGAGGTGTTCATTTAATTCTACACTGAGTTGGGCAGCTGTCAGTTTATGTTATTTGTGTATAATCCAGGTTAGTGCCCAGACATCCCTTTCAGACAGTTTCCTCGTACGTCCAAGATTACTCCTGTTGGATGTGGTCCGTCCTTCATGTTGGTATCCCGACATTACCCTGGATACCATGGCTCTCAATACACCACAAAGACTCGCTGTCCTGTTTTGAACTCTGATCTGTCTCCAATTATGTTGTGCTATTGCTCTGCTTATTTAACCTTCACACTCTGCTCTTACTGGTGGAATGTATGATCAGTGAAGATTGGCCACCAGGCTGCACACATATAGGTGTGAAACCTCAAACACTATATTGTCCAGTGTTTTAGTTTCAATGTCCAGCCTCTGTAGGGCCTGGTGGGAATTTTGTGCCCTGTGCTTCCTGGGATTGGCTCTTGATCCCCATCTCATGACCAACCAATCAGCAGATAGAAGATGGATATTTGTAAATGGCTTGTACCTGGGCTCTATTTCCAAGGTTGGAGATTTGAATCCTGTGTGTGGCGTGAAAACCTGTGTGACTAGAAGAATTGGAGACTCCAAACTCTCCACGATCATGTGCTACACAAGTAGTTGGAAGATGGATGTTTTCATTGATGCAGAGTGTATCTGACCTCATAGATGCTGGTAAGGTTGAGAGCAGCTACTCAAAATATACCATAACTGGGGTAAGAAAATGGCATTATGGGTAATTGGCAGTCATGGGTACCACATAGTAATTGGGATGTATATTCTGATGCTTGGGATCTGATAGTTATGTGTACTTCCTGTGAGAATAAGGGTGTCACAAATGAACAAAACACAGCTGTGAGAATTGACTTTGATTCTGTTGTAAAGCATATGAGAATTATACTAAGGAAAAATAAACTTTTAAAGATCACCCCTTCATGGTTGGGGGTTCAAGTAGAAAGATACTTAGCACAAGAAGTCTGCCAGACGCCCAAAGTACAGTCTTGAAAGTTTCCTTCTGACTGAACGTTGTTTAGAAGCATGGTTACACAGAACAATGGGGTCCTAGAAATTTTCAGGGTAGGTTTTAAAAGCGATTGGATTGTGCTGTGGGGCGGGGGCAGACTTACGTATATTCGTGCTTATTTACAGCTGTTATAATTGTATTTCTAACTACATGGACAAAATGACGTACAGTATTTACCACTTAGAACGATTGTTCATACTACTACTTACTATTCATTGTCAATGCTGCAGGTGGCAGCAACGAGCCACAAAACACTTTGGTACCTTAACATTTATACAGAAGAAGAGGCTGATGACGCAACTATGCTGCGACGTTAAACGAGAAAGGACCCTGTGTTAACTGGCGTGCAAAAGCTTCATGTGGTTTTCACTGGTGGAAGCAGCTAGTGTGTTTTCTGTAAATTATGCTAAGAAAGCTGCCCGGCGTTTATTGTACAATAGAGTGAGGAATAACAGAAGCACAGTGATTACTGAAGCCATAGGTGCTGACACCAGCCAAGTCAGCTGCATTAAGGCAATTGAATCACTTGGCCGGCGGATGATAAATCCCAAACGTGGTTTAACGACTTGCTGTAATATTCTGGGATCGGGTTGGCGTATAGGACAGCTGTATATAGGCGGACACTCAGGGTTTCGATCAGGGGGGATGGAATCTAATGAAGTACCAAAAGCGTTAAGTGAAAGTAATGCTGAACCAGAACATACTGGAAGTAGTCTGAGTGTAAAGGAGAGCGGTGAGAAACGTAAAAGCGACGAGACTGATGAGCCGGGGAAAAACGGCCGTGGAAAGAGGAGAAGAGGAGGGGGAGGTAAAAATCTTCGTCCGGGGGAAAGATACGTACCTCCACCTCAGAAATTGAACCCTGGCGTTAGTTTCGGCGAGGAGCATTTTCGGGAGACGACTTACTACTTCGAGGGTGGCCTCCGCAAAGTGCACCCGTATTACTTCGATTTTAAAACTTACTGCAAGGGTCGCTGGATCGGGAAAACCCTCATGGAGGTTTTCAGCAGCGAGTTCCGGGCGGAGTCACTGGATTACTACAAGCAGGCTGCCCTTCAAGGACGCATTCGTCTTAACGAGACACTCGTGGACGACCTTAATATCACTTTAAAGGTATGATATACACTCCTGCTTAGTTTTTCAGGTATTAATGAAATATCAGGCCTGAATATCAACATGCTGTATTTTTGAGAAAATGCAAAGTGTATACTTTCCATGAAGTGTGTTTTCAGTTTGATTACCTAGAGGTGTGTGTTTCATGTTATCAAATCTGGGGTCTTCCCTCCTAGAACAATGACTTCCTGAGGAACACAGTCCACCGGCATGAACCTCCTGTGAGCAGCCAGCCTTTGGAAATCCTGGAGGACAACGGGGAGGTGCTGGTAGTGGACAAGCCATCCTCACTCCCAGTCCATCCCTGTGGTCGCTTTCGTCACAACACAGTCATCTTCATCTTGGGCAAGGAGTTTGGAGTGTGTGGCCTCCACACAGTCCACAGACTTGACCGCCTCACCTCAGGGGTGCTGCTCTTTGCCCGCACTCTGGAGGTGTCGAAGAAGTTAGACCAATTCGTCCGTGACAGACAGGTAAGGCTGGCCACATGCTGATTCCCAGGATAGCTACTACAACCCCTGGCAAAAAATATGGAATCACTACTCTTGGAGGATGTTCAGTCAGTTGTTTTCCTATGCAGTCAAAAAAAGAAATCAAAGATATGACACAAAACCATTTTACCTAACAGCTGAACATTCTGGCTTTGTGAAACATACCTCTAAAAAATAAAATGACATTGTTGCAATTAATGACATCTTTTTTCTGATCAAGTAGAGGGAAAAAAATATGGAATCACTCTATGTTGAGGAAAAAATTATGGAATCACCCTGTAATTTGCATATCTGAAACTAATACCTGCACAGGTCTAATTAAGAAAATTAGTCTGCAGTTAAAAGAGAGTGCTTGCAGACCTTAACGAGCTGTTGCATCTGACTGATTAACAGGAAACATGGCCCCAACAAGAGATCTGTCAGTTGAAACAATGGAAAGGATTATAAAACCCCTTCAAGAAGGTAAATCAACACGGAGTGTGGCAAAGGATGTTGGTTGTTCCCAGTCAGCTGTGTGTAAAACTTGGCGCAAGTACAAACAAAATGGGAAGATCGTAAAAGGGAAACCGGTAGGCCAAGGAAGACATCCAAACGTCAGGACAGAAAACTCAAAGCAATATGCCTTGAAAATAGAAAATGTACAAAAAAACAAATGAACGAGAAATGGGCAGAAATAGGAGCCAATGGTTGTGACCGAACTGTAAGAAATCGGCTGAGGGAAATGGGATTTAGGTACAGGAAAGCCAAACGTAAACTATCATTAACACCTAAACAGAAGAAAATAAGGTTACAATGGTCTAAAGAGAGGCAGTCATGGACTGGATTGGATGAAAGTGGTATTCCGTGATGAATTCCGAATCTGCATTTGCCAAGGAGATGATGCTGGAACGTTTGTTTGGTGCCATCCCAATGAAACACATAAAGACGACTGCCTGAAGAAAGCAAGCAAATTTCCTCAGTCAATGATGATATGAGGTTGCATGTCAGGTAAAGGACCAGGGCAGACGGCAGTCATTACCTCCACAGTAAATGCAGAGATGTACTTTGAAATTTTAGACAATTTTCTCATTCCGTCAATCGAAAGTAGGTTTGGTGGTGATGAAGTCATTTTTCAGAATGATAATGCATCGTGCCACCGAGCAAAGAGCGTTAAAACCTTTCTTCAAGAAAGGCATATCAACTCAATGACATGGCCAGCAAACAGTAGGGATCTCAATCCACTTGAAAATTTGTTGTGGAAATTGAAAAAAATGGTACATGACAAGGCTCCATCCTGCGAAACTGATCTATCAACTGCTGTATGAGAATGTTGGAACCTGATTGATGTAGAATAGTGAAGTCCATCCCTCAAATAATTCAAGCTGTCAAAAAAGCCAGAGGAGGAGCAACAAAGTACTAGTACAAATTGTGTTCTTTTTTTTTGTTCTTGATTCCATAATTTTTTCCTCAACATAGAGTGATTCCATATTTTTTTTTCTTTACTTGATCTGAAAAAAATGTGCCATTAATTGCAACAATGTCATTTTATTTTTTGGAGGTATGTTTTACATACTGCAGAGTGAAACAACTGACTGAACATCCTCCCAAGCGTAGTGATTTCATATTGTTTGCTAGGGGTTGTATACGCCAATTCCGTGCAAGTATATATAAGCCGTCACCACAAAAACAGAGCCAGACGCCAGGTCTTACTGGAATACTGTCATATTCACCTGGGCTGCGACTGATAATACATATACATAATGAAAAATAAGCTGTCAAATATTAAAAACCCAACTTCTGCTTATCCAGTATAGGGTTGCAGTGAACATGTCCCATGAAACACATAGCAGGACACACACTCGATAACATAATCACACACTGGGTAATTTAGAGACCATAGTTCATCTAATGTTTACTATTCCAGAAATCCTTATCTGCTGGTGTAGTACCTTCTGATTGGAAGCATGCTAATATCCATCCATCCATCCATCCATTTTCCAAACCGCTTATCCTATTGGGTCGCGGGGGGTCCGGAGCCTATCCCGGAAGCAATGGGCACGAGGCAGGGAACAACCCAGGATGGGGGGCCAGCCCATCGCAGGGCACACTCACACACAATTCACTCACACATGCACACCTATGGGCAATTTAGCCCAATTAGCCTCAGCACGTTTTTGGACTGTGGGGGGAAACCGGAGTACCCGGAGGAAACCCCACGACGACATGGGGAGAACATGCAAACTCCACACACATGTGACCCAGGCGGAGACTCGAACCCGGGTCCCAGAGGTGTGAGGCAACAGTACTAACCACTGCACCACCATGCCGCCCCGCATGCTAATATAACACCCATATTCAAAAAAAGGGTATAGAAGTAATCCAGCAAACTATAGGCTAATCAGTTTAACTTGCATAACTGGAAAAGTAATGGAAGCTTTAATCCAAGTGAAAATGGTTTACCATTACCTTGATTCAAATAACATTCTGAGGGATAGCCAACATGGATTTAGGAGAGGTAGATCCTGTTTAACTAATTTACTTGAGTTTTTTTGAAGAAGCTATAAGAGAGATGGATCACAAAAAGGCCTATTATGTGATCTGTTTATATTTCCAGAAGGCCTTTGATGTTGTCCCTCACAAACGGCTCTTGCTTAAGCTCAAAGCTGCAGGGATTTTAGGAACTGTAGCAGCTTGGATCGAAAACAGGTTAACTGACAGTAAGCAGCGAGTAGTTATTAGAGGGATAATGTCACAGTGGGCCTGCGTTCATAGTGGGGTACTGCAGGGTCCAATTTTAGGACCACTGTTCCTAATTTACATTAATGATATTGACACCAATACATACAGTAAACTGGTTTTCTTTGTTGGTGCATTATATTTAGGTGTCGTCTGAGCTACCTGAACAGATTGTAAAGCAGTTTGTGAGGGTGCTTTCAGTTGCACAGCAGTTAATAGTTCAGCAGTGTTGGTTTAACTGTGGCAGTAACCTTGGTCTTTTAAGAAAATCAGATTTATTTACGAGGCACCTTTTGCCAGAGTTTGCAGTCCTGTAAAGATCTTCATTCGTAGCATTATTCACCTGCTACTAAGGTGTTTAAAATCTGTACCTTTTATACATCCTACAGGTGGAGAAGGAGTATGTGTGCCGTGTGACTGGCGAGTTCCCAGATGGCGAGCTGGTGTGTGAGGAGCCCATCCTGGTGGTCTCCTTCAAGGTGGGCGTGTGTCGGGTTGACCCCAAGGGGAAGCCATGTCGGACGGTGTTCCAGAGGCTCAGCTGGAACGGCCGGTCCAGCGTGGTGCGTTGCCAGCCCCTCACGGGCCGCACACACCAGATCCGCGTCCACCTGCAGTTCTTAGGTTACCCCATCGTGAATGACCCCATCTACGGCTCTGATGCCTGGGGGCCCCACCGGGCTAAGGGTGGGCTGTTGGGCAAGACTGATGAGGAGCTGCTCCAAGCCCTGGTGGAAGAGCATCGCTCCAAGGAGAGCCTGCATCTCCTGGACCTTCCGGGTGAAGTGCTGCCCACTGGTAAGAGTGTTGAGCAATTGCCTGACCCTGGCTGCGGTATAAGGGACGGATCTTCTGCTACTTTGCCACCTGACAATGACCTTTGTGGGAAAAGCGATGCTTTAAATACCTGCAATGTGAAAGAACCGAGCAAAGGATGTTCTGACTCAAACTCCCCTGATTTTGATTCCCATGATCAGAAGAAAGCTGAAGATGGGTCAGTAAACACAGGCCTGCCTGCATGCCAGTTGAACGGTGGCAGCAGTGCAACGGCAGTGTCCGTGGACACACTTCCCACAGCATGCATTGCTGAAAATGAAATGGCAGCTCTAGCCAAAGAGCCTGCCACCCTTGGACCTGCAGAACCTGCCCGGGACTCCAGCCCTGTTGAGTCTCTGTCGACTGTGAAAGATCCTTTGTGTAGCGAGTGTAAAATTGTGCGGGCAGATCCGACTGAGAAGGAGCTGATAATGTACCTCCACGCACTACGATATAAAGGTCCTGATTTTGAATTCTCCACACGCCTACCAGACTGGGCCAGAGAAGACTGGGAGCAGGACTGAGCAGGACCCACACTGCCCCTGGCATGTGCCGTGGCTTGAGAATGGCTCTGTAGAGGTTTTGTGTTTAAGAACTAAATCTCTGGAAGAAAAATCTCTGGAATTACCCAGAAATACATTAATAGCAATATGGGCTTGAGAATGGACGACACTGCAGTCTAATTCCTGGCGTCATTCATAGCCCCTTTTCTTTGTTTTTAGACTGTATATTTTCCCTGACTTTCCATTTTAAATAAATAAGTTGGATTCTGTTAGTGCTGGGCGCTATACCGTTTCATACCGAAAATCGTTATGATATGAATTCTTCTTATACCACAATACCGGGTTAAATAGCTTATACAACGTTCGGAAAGTGGCGCAGCTGGAAACCCCTTTTCACTGCTGCACCGCAAAAAATGTACCACGGAAGATATAGCTGATACTGGAGTTGCAAATAATGAGGCACTAGGGTTGTCAAAAATCTATTCTCAGATACTAATTTTTAATATCGATTTGTATGTCATTAGATACTCATTTTCACCATTGTTGATACCAACAGTGCTTTTTTCGGCTCATTCGTCACACTTCACACAGCACCACTACACACACACACACACACACACTCACACAGCCCCTCCCCTCCTCTCTATAGCCGCCCAGCACTAGATTCTGTTTTGTATTTTATTTCAGGCAACAAGTTGTCAAATTGCTATTGATAACTACTAATAAGCAAAATTCCAATATTTTACAAAAAATTACCCGTAAATCAAGCTGCAGGAAAACAAATGCAATTTATTTTGACAGTTCGGTCAAAGCGTTACCATATCAAAGACAATAAACTCAGTTTAAAAACTCCCTCTTAAAAAACATCATACATAAAATGCTTAGGCAGCCAGTATGTGTTTTTTTCTCTTTTTATATATGTGCTAAAAATAAGTGTTTAACTCATAACAGTGGAAACACTCCAAAGGTATCAGTGAATTCAAGTTCTAATTCACAATCAAAGGCCTCTGTATATACACCCAGTGGCTAGTTGATTAGGTACACCTGCTTGCTGATGCTAACAGACTGCTGCTCCAAATAGCCAATCATGTTGCTCCAGCTGAATACGTGCCGCATGCTGACAGGGTCAGGAGGTTACAGTGGCTAAGATGAGTGCCCTAAGTGTTTCTGGATGCGGTGTAATTATTGGTGCCAGCATCCTCCTCGGATTTTCACACACTACAGTGTCTAGAGCTTACAAACAATGTAGGCTTAAACACCATGTGAATGATGGAGCTTATTAAAGGTAACATGCAAAGCAAAGAGAGTATGGTGGCGTTCAGTGTGGCTTCACTGAGCACAGCCACTACTGAAGGGGGTTAGGAAGAAAACATGGCTCCTATTTGGTGCTAAATAGGTGTACCTAATAAAGTGGCTACTGAGCGTAATCGTTCTGGATTTCTGGGACAATGATTCTCACTCTGACCCTGAAGCCGAGCATGGTCTGTTGTAGCCTCAACCGAACAGAAAAAACCAGTCATTAGTGTCAGGAAGCCTACAGTGTCGCTAAAAGGGCGTTAACACGGCGGTAACTGTGCCATGAGCCTGAACCAAATGGTCGTCCGTTTTCGTGGAAATTTGGAGCGCTTCAGTCTTGCTGGATGAACAGCCCGCATCGTGCTCCGAAATGTAGAGCGATGGGATAATAATATGTTTGGTGATTCTCTCGGTGGAGTAAAAATAGTATTGTCATCGGGGTCCATGGATTGCTGCACCATTATGCAAGAGCAAAAATGAAGCGGTCGGATGTTAAGTGAATCCATGCAGATCCGTTGGTCTCCGACATGCTAACGGAAACGAAATGTGCTTCTCTGATGTGAGTTATTTAGCATGTCAGAGACTAAATATACAGTGGATGAAAACCCCATTGAAAATGGGCTTAAGACAAGGCTTTTGTGGCATCCGTTCATGCACGGTGGCGAGGGACTGATGCTGGAACTTGCCGGATATTCATTAGGTTTTGAAACATCCATTTGCAGGCAGTAGTTAATCATTAGTTGCACTGACCTTTCAGAGAATGTTTTGAGTTATAATATAAAATTGCATCTATCTCCTGTTGAGTAAATGAATCTGTATATCATACAGAATAGACTAGTACATGGTACTGTACAACGACGCAGGACAGAATAATCAGACTTCTACCCAGTTGTTATTGGACCTTCTAGAAAGCTTACAGGCTACAGAACTCGTCCAAACCGTATCAGCTGCAGTACTTAGATGCTTGAGAAAATTCAATTAGTTTTCATTCTTGAAGTATTTAAAATGTTGTGACCTAAAATGGTTTGGCACATGCATACAAATTGACATTTGCACACACACATACATATTTACATATAATTACAGTACATTAACAAAATGAACTTAGCTATACAACAAATTCAGTACGGTATAAATGCCTGTCAAATCTTCTATGGCTGTAGTTGTGCGACATCACTTATGTGTTCCCTACACGTGATAAACAGCAGTTTACACAGGTGCACTTTCTTTGAACCTTTCCAATATAGTCATGATTTTATATTTCACTAAGAGTTTCAGCAGGTGTCAAGTCTGTCTGATTCTGATCTGATCCTCATATGCAAATTTTGATTTACAGACTTGAAAACACTGCAGTCAAACTAGTTCAGACATGATGGTTTGGTACCATGGATCTCCAAAAGGCTTCAAGCACTTGATAACAGTTTTGTTATGTACAAAGAACTTTAGTGAAGACATTATATAAACTTGTCATTTAGGATCAAGATTTGCCCCCAGGTAATAAATAATGCACTTAATTTTCTTGATCTTCCTCTAATCCTTGGTATGTTTATTGTGGATTCTGAACCACATGTCTTCCGTCAAAAATGCAAGCTATTGCCTTCCAACACTTTGATAATTAACGGCTGTTATGTTCAACCTTTATAAAAAAAATTCGCATCCAATGTTTGACTTTCTTGTTCTTCCCTGGTCTTGTGAGATTTTTTAGGCAATAATACACTGGAGACAAATATGTATTTGACATCAAGAAGTCATTCATACAATAGTCTGACAGATTGTCACCAAGCTTGAACTGATACACTTTCACACGAAATAGATCACTTAACGCTGAACAAGTGTCGTGCTGCATTGTTTCAATTGAAGGGCTAACAAAAGTTATTCCTCCCCAAAAAAATAGGCTGAAATTTTTGATTGACAAATGGGTCCTCATTTTGGATCGAGATCTATTACAATGAATTATTTTGAGTGATTTGACTGGCAATTAGCTGCATTAACACATTGTGGCATGACTTCAACTACCTTCCCCACTTCTCCCTTCCCTTTTTATCCATACATCTGGTAAATCTGGTTTGCTATTGGGTAAGATGACTGGTAAGTCTCCTTGGCTTGTTCTACCTCTCCCCAAGGGAGCTGTCTCGTAAACAGTCTCCTTCAGCGACAGACGCAAAGTGTCCCTCTTGCCATTCAAGTGACCTGGTTTCAGCTCTCTTACAGTTTCTTCTAAAGTCTGTGGGGCTGAGGGTCCTGGTTCAATGTCACTCAGGCAAGTCTCATTGGAGTCCTCCAGCCCATCGAAAGAACTCTGGGACGAGAGGAGCCGTCGATGGGGGTGGTCCTTGAAAGGACTTCCGGTTGTCCTCTCTGTGGGCAATGATTGTTGGTGGTCTGGAGGCTGACTGCTGATGATATCTTCCATGCTTGAGGAGGAGGACGTTGAGACATTCCAGTGTTTACGGGTGCCAGACTGACTCTGGCACTGCCTACATAAGAGTCTTTCCTGGGTCAGATTAGTTGGTGATACTACCACTGGTCGGAGGGTGTTCTCCTTGTATGGGGAGGAGGTCTGTAGGGCAGGAGGTGGGTTACAGACTTCAAAGTGCTGACAAGATAAGTCCTCGCTGTCTCCCTCAATGCTCATTGCTTCTATATCTCCCCTTGGGCTCAGGCTACGGAACTGAATGTCATCCGAGAGGACAGAGGGTCTGTTGGACAGTTTGCTGGTGCAAGTGCTGTTCTCAAAGCTGTCGCTCATCTGACAGGCCAGAGGCTGAAGCTCATACTGTTCTGGCTTCCTCCCTTCGCTTCTGTGTCTTTGTCGCTGGCGATGCTGCCCCGGACAGAGATGACCACCGTCGCTTCCTTTTTCGAATCCCCTTTGCATTCTGGAATGCCCCCCGCAGCCAAAAGACCCATTAGCTGCTGCATTGGAGGAGGCCGGCTCTAAGGCAGAGCCAGGAGATAGCATGTTTTCAGTCCCCTTTTCCTTGTACTGCATATTTGTTCCTGCACATGGCAGAAATATTTGCCCACAGTTCCTCTGTGGCCCGAAAAAGCAACAGAGTGACTGGAAGAAGAAAGTGGCAAATCCACAAGCCACACACTTCACTAAGAGTAGGAAGATGCCCAGCTTGCGAAACAGCAGTGCAGTTGCAGGCAGCATTATGACACCCATGCAGAAGTAGGCACCGGCTCCTGTGGCTACCGGACAGCCCATTCTCTTTAAGGAGTGCGCTACCCTTCCGAGCCGATCCGAGTGTGGTGCCAAGCTATAGGAAATGCAATAGTTAGCAGCAAAATCAACAGAAAGCCCAGCAGCAGCTGATATAAAAAGGGCCTCCAAGCCACTTAGTTGCCACTCTAGCAGGACCAGGAGGCCAGCCGTGACGAAAACACTTCCTCCAACGGCGGCGGTTCCATAAATACTCAGTGGAATATTCCAGGTGGTCAAGAGAAGCATGGCGAAGGTAAGGGCTACTGAGAAGCTTGTCACTACCAGTGTCTCCGAGCTTAAACATTGCTGGAGATCGTAGAGAGACAATTGGCTTACAAACCAACCACTCCGAAGTCCAGTAGGAGCACTAGATATTTCTTTAGTGAACCATGTCTCGATCTCCTTGTAGAAATGTGCAGTTTGATTGAAATTGAAACTGTAGAGTTGGGTCGTCTTAAACTCTATAACTAAAGCTACTGGACGGCCGTCTGGGTCGAAACGAGGTCCCGCTGTGTCAGGCAAGTACCCTTCTGCATGTCTCTCAGCAGCCATCATGGCCAGGCACTGCTCAAAAACAGCGGGGAGGTAAGGGAATGGGATATTGTTGCAGCAGAAGTTGAAAGCGTCCTCATTCTCAGAGCAGCGTCTAATTGACACCCAGTGTAATAGCTGTTCAACAAAACAGATATTGTCCTGTTTGAATTCTCCCTCAGGGGACCAGGAAGGAACATAGAAACTCTGGTTTCCGATTCTTCCGCACAGGCCTCGCAGCCACACTTGAGCTTCTGGGCTGCTCATGTTAAAGCCTGGGTCCGTAGCTAAGGTACCATTGCTTCTGGGGTTCAGGTGGTCTCCATTGTCTACTGGAAGGATGCCCCAAACGAGAGTGATTGTCATGGGTTTGTCCTCCCCACTCTTTAGCCGCTCAAACATGAATTGGTGACGGTATTCCAAATCATACCTTTCAAAAGGATGACTGGAACGAAAGAGCTGAGCCACTTTACTGTCTGAAAAAGGGAGTTTCATTCCTGGGTCCACAAATGTTATGTAAGTTCCACCTGCTGCTAATACAGCAAACCAACAAACCCAGATATATCGAAATTTAACCACACCACATGGCAGGATTTTTAAGAAGAGCAAATCCGATGTGTCAGACAGTCCCCGTTTCAGTCCCCTTAATTTCCGAACCATTGTGAATAAGCATCGCTTCCTCGAGCTTGTGTCCCAGAATCCTCTGGGGCCCAAGGAACAGCAGGGTTTCCTGGGCAGCGCAACTGTTGCAGAGTAACGCTCACGCAGGATAAGGGAACAGGGCAACCATACCAGAGAGAAAAGAGTGCTGATTAAAGAAGCAGTACCAAGATAGACTGCAAAACACCTGATGGTGGTGATGCTGCTCATATATCCTGAGTAGAATGTGGCACTGGCTGTCAGTCCCGATGCCAGTATCAAGTATCCCCCCTCTTGAAGAACCCGTGTGACCCTTTTTTCTAGCGATGCAGGAGGCTTCTGGGATAGCTGGAGATGCCAGAGGTCTATGAACGTAAATGCCTGATTGGAATAACTCCCCAGCAAGACCAGAACCGCAGCAATGTTAAGAAAAGGGAAGAACATGAGTCGGAAAGCGACTTTGTAGAAAAAATAGGAAGTAAAGAGAGACACCATGATTGCCGCCAAGGACATCGCCGAGAGGAAGAATGACCGCAGATAGAGAGCCGTCGTCAATAAAAGCATCACTACAGCCAGCACTGGATAGACTGAGTCACGAGCCAAATAGTATTTGAAAAGCTGCTCTTTGATGCCCAGATCCATGCCTGTGATTGTGGTGTTGCTGTATGTAAGATCACGGCCCTCCAAATTGTCCAAGTATATCTTCAGCATTGGATCTCCTTTCTCTACAGGCAGAAACAGAAGGCTGTATTTCAGTGAGGGGACTTGATAACCTGTGGTCTGAGGTCCAAGGAAGTCCTTGTCAACCAGATAATGCAGGATCTGGTAGACTGCGCTGGAGTGCTTGCACTGAGATGGCACCGATGCACAGTGACCCATCTTGCTCCTCTCGGTGCAGGATGGTGCCAGGCTCCTGTCGTGGTAGTAAGGGGCACACTGGCGGAGTAGAGTCAGGCTTTTGGATACCTGCAGAGCAGTCAGGCTAAAGCAAGAGGTAGCGTTGTTCAGCACGGCCAGGTAATTGCCCAAAGACCAGCTTGGGCAACACATACGATTAGTTGAGGCCCCGCCTATGTCCGGTCTGTCCTGTTCACAGAGGTCTTGGAAATGAGCATGGGACCGGATCTGAAATGCAAAGCAAGAATGAATCATCATTATTTTTCAAGCAGAGCATCCATCCATCCAACTATCTTTGATAACTTATTCACTTATTCAGGACAGATTAGCAGTGAGCTTGCAGTTAATCTTAGGAAGTACAGGGCAGAAGCTTAGGGACACAGTATATGGGATGCCAGGCGGTTGTGGGCCACACATCCATACACAATTACAGATACAGGGACCTGCACAAACATGAGAGCCTACAATCTCCACAGAGAACGGGGCTGGCATTCAGTCCCCCAACCTAAAGGGTATGAAGCAACAGTAAAAGTAATCTGAACCAAAATCACTTATAAAAGACAATATAGCGATACATTCCAACTTACAACCAGTTACCCTGGTAAGATTGATGGAACAGGCATATATTAGTAAATATGCCTCAATTACAATGTGTACTGTTGGTTAAATTTTGTTATTGGCGGTGATGTACAAATTTAAAAATGCAATTGAATTCATGCAAGTGATTAGCTGTAAGTGTACGTAGGAGATCAACATAGAAAAAAGGCAGGCTTTAGATCAGTTCTTCAAAAAAGGTTCTTTAACAATCCAGACATCTACTTTGTTCTCCTGCCTTTCTTCTTTGCATTGCCTTGTCGTGTATGGAACCTCAAAAGCTATTTTGTATGTTTTATCTTGAGTTTGTTAATCTAAGTGAGTATTTTTTGTGCCTTTTGTATCTAGCTTGGCCGTGGTTCCACTGGAATACCTGATTGGTTGTTGGTGCTGGTGAGGTTATTCAGAGTTTTAGGGATTAACAACTGGGTTTGAGTGGAAGGGAAGACACTTCCTTGGAAGACCACCTGCATTTAGAACCAAGTGTAATCCCAAAAGCCAGGTAAACTGATAACACCATCTCCGCAGCAACTAATTCCATGTAACAATGCTGTTTTTACTTAAAGGTAACAGCACAAATGTGGGGAACGTCTGCATCCCCGGTGTTTTCTTTTGTGCGCTCGTTGCATTTCCTCAGCTGTCGGAGACATGCAGGGAGTCTGGGCTACGTCAGGATTCCGGATAGCAGGAAAAGCGGAATAAAAGCACCCCTCTGGGAAGAATGAGTTGAATAGAAATCCATCCTCTGCATGCCGCGGGAACATATGAGGATATTCGACACTGATATTAACAAGGCCGTCAGCGTGTAGTTTTATCTGCTAAGGAGGGCTTCTGACATTGTCATCTCCATCTCATTATGCAGATTCCTTTTTAATTTAGAGCCTGCCAGACAGTGCTGGAAATATCCTTCATTTCCTTGCCAGCGAAAAAGCAGATAAAAGATGTGAAAGGTCTAGTACTCTAGAAGGTACAAAATGTATTGTTACACCTTGGAATGTCTGACAGATATCTCCCTGCCAATAGCGACTGTCTTCCAGCTCCATAAATAAATCATTACAGTTTTTTTTTAAAACAACTAGAGGTGCAACAAGGAATCTGAGGAAATTGTTCACCGTGAAGAATGTTGACGAGATCCAGGAGTGAAGATTCCCCACGGAACGTATTACCGGTGAGGAGGAGATAATCCGGGCTTCTCCAGTTAGGTGTGGTGTGGCTAATAGAGAGGTGAATGATCGGGAGCAATGCATCTGGGACTGGGTGATGGGCAGCAGATGGAGCAGTCAGTCACTCACCCTCGCCTGCTCCATCTCACACATGGAGCGGATGGCCTTCAGGCTCCAGAGACTGGCTGAGTTTCCGGAGCGAAAAACCAGCTGGGCGTAACGTTCTCCTGCGACGAGCCGGACATGTGGGAGCGTGCGACGTTTTCCGCATCGGAGGACAGAAAAAAGCACAACGTATGGTTGTCTGCAGGTTGTACTGAAACTTCAGAACTTCTTCAAAGAGGAATGCATGATTTATCCAGTCACAAGACTGAAAAACAGTGTTGGCTTAATGGGCAAATGGAAAGTTAAATCCATTATGGGAATATCCCACCAAAAACCCCAAGAAGCAGGGATTCCCACCTGGGGAGTCGCAGAAGAAGGATTCCTGAGCGAACGCCCAGTCCAGCATTCTGCGAGAGCGTCGCTGGTGCTGCCCCACGCCGCGGCTGGTGTCCTGCTCATCACCGTGACCAAAGCTTCATGGAGTGAGGAACAGGGAAACAGGACCACAGTGTCACACTGCAGATACGACACACAGCTTCTAGCTGCAGTACCTTTAAACAGGCTTTCTGTCTGTTGTAGTTAGGTTGCTTATTTTATTTTAGAGATGTTTCCCAATCCAGTCCTCAGAGACCCACGGTCAGTCCATGTTTTTGCTCCCTCCCAGCTCCCTGCCAGACAGTCCACATTTTTTTTAGAGAGCTGGGAAGGAGTGAAAACATGGATTGTCTGTGGGTCTCCGAGGGCCACTTTGAGAAACACGGTGCTGGAACAAAGCTCATATTGCAGATGTGTTTCTGGTACAGAAATAAAAAAATATGACATCCCATGATGGAATAGTGACTCAGATCTTATGGCTGGCTTCCTTTCCATGAGCCATTCAGAAGAATGGCTCATTGTTCTGTTTTCTTTGATTCTTAGGGGTGGGAGTAACTGATTACTAGATTTATCTGCAAAATAATCGCTAGAATAATAATAGAGTAAGACTTGGATCAGATTCAGACTTCCCACCGATATAATTTCACTTCACCACTACATTACTCATATTGCCAGACCTAAACCCTGTATCATAAAGCAGAGTTTCTCACTTAGCAGCATAACTTATAGGATTTAAGGTACCCCAGTTTAAATGGACTTTATCTTCGTTCATGTACATTTAGCCCAGACTACCTTAAATCCAACCCGTTATCTGGCTAAGCAAGAGTTCCAGCTTAGTGATATGAGCCCCTAATGTCAGCAATCTGCCTTGTAAATATTCTGCAAGTATTCTTCCCCATATCCCTCTGCTTTGTCAGTGAATTTACTACTTTGAATTTTTCATCTGTAAGAAATGCGTAATGTGGAAAAAAGTCACCTTGACCTGAATGTAATGCATGCAACACTTAATATTAGAACTTTTTATTGGCAGAAATCCTGCTCATTCTGCCTTGTAGGGACCTGACTTGACAATGTCTACCTTTTGTTACTGGCTGGTTCTCACTGTTCACATCAAATTTGGGCACAATGATAAAAAGAACGGTTCTCCGGGACAACTGGGTTCCCTTTGCTCATACCAAAGACAATCAGATTGTTCATCAATGTAACGTTACTAGTCTGAACTTTAAATAGTTATGGTGGCTCCCAGATGTACAGTCGATTTTCGTGTTTATTATAAAGCCAGATCCAGCAGCTCTTTCTTGGCTACTCTCCCATATTACTATCATATAATGAAATTGACCAAGAGACCAGCCCTGAATTATTATCTGAAAACTATACTGAACATGGTCTGCTTCAGCAGCAGATGAATGATTGGACTCATTGACTGAGAAAGCAGAGTGAGACATAATTAACAGATCCATGATGTCATGAGGTCTGCGAGGCGCCCTACTTCCAGGGCCCCAGGGGCCGTTAATACCCGCTAGCCGACTTTCCGGCAAGATTCCGCGGTAACAGAGACAGTGGCTTCCCCGGTCCCGTGTTCTCCTGCAGCTTGGCCCAGGCGGCGAGTCGGTTCCCGATGTCCGTCCCGCGTGGTTCCAACCCCTGCGGAATGAGTACCCGATTGTTATGGTAACCAGTCAGTGTTGTCATGGGACTGGCAGTTGTCAAGGGAACAATGACTTCTATGAAAACCATTATTAGGACTGTTTTATTATTATGTTTACATAAAGAGGGAAATGTTAACATTGGACTTAACCCCTTAAACACAGCACACCCTATGGTTCTTTCAGGGAATGTACTGTAAATACTGTAAATATCCTCCATTTAGACAGCGTCTCCATTTGTAAGTAAATGGTTCTGATAAAATCCTGAATATTATCAAAGTGTCCTGAAGTTAAATCACATTTATGCGGTGGATGACAGTTATATGTGCAAATGGAGCTTCTGAGGCGAGGGAACAGGTGAAAAGCCGCCCCTCCCAAATCATAATTCAGAGACGGGTGCTGAGCCACTGGCAGGACTCTTGCAGGAACACAATGAGTCGCTTGCATCATCCAATTCCCAACGTGATGTCTAGGCGGAAAAAGGGACCGAAAATTATTTTAGATTTGAACTTTATTCGCACGGGGATATGGGGGGAGGGTGGACTGTTCCACTTACATTGATGAATTGGCAAGAGAGAGTAGAGAAAGGACTGCTTGTAAACGATTGCCCCCAGTGGCTGGGTTAGCAGAAGGAGAAAGAAAACCACGGAAACCCACCAATAAGGGGTCAGAGAAGTCTGGCAGTGGACCAATCAGGATCCCGGCTAAGGAGCATCCCAGGAGAGCAATGGTGCAGCTGATGAGGACCGCCACGGGGAACTCCACTATAAGCTGGGAGTAGCTGGCAAGCAATGGGGGAGGCATGCATGATTTTATTAGAGAGATGCAATTACAGAACTGACAGCTTAATGGCTTCCACATTGCGGCTGCAAGATGAGTGTCAGGTCTTTTTCCCTCCTTTCTACCCCAAGCAGACACGTGCTCTGGAAAAAGCAGCGTTTTCTGCGACTTAAATTCATTTCAGCCTGCTTGCTGGCAACCGGAGAGCTTTCCGGAATAACGGAATAACGACTGGGCATGTGTTCTTCAGAGGATGAACTATGCAGCTCAGAATTTTAAATGGGTTCAGTTCAGCTAAAGCTCATATGACTCTTGTTGAGTCTAAACACAGAACATATGTGATAATGCCTCATAAAGAAGATGATTGACACGTTTGTTGTGTGAAACACTGACCTTCTTGGAATCCTGTATATCCCTTCATGGCTAAAATGAAACAACAGACATGAGCACAGTTAGTGTGTTATATTAATCTTTGTGTACTTTCCAGTGTTAATTGTGTACAATAGATGTACATCATGTGCACGATACATTTTGCACCTGACTGTTACTACATGGTGTTGCAGTGGGTGGTGGGCGCCGCCTTCATGTGATCCCTGCAGCCAATGGCAGTGCACGGTGTCGTGGCAGGAGGGCACGTGGGAGGGGCTGCAGCCACGAGCAGTCCTGGTGGTCTCTGAGGAGCAGTTAGGGTGGGGGCTTCCTGTCATGGAATGCAGGCTGGGACTGGGGCTGCCCGGGACTTTCTGCCGGTGCCCGCAACAGCGGCATCGCTTTGGATGGGGGGAGAGGTGGGAGCAGTCCGCGGACACCTGGTGGTACAGCTGGGATGAGGAGGACATCCTGGCCAGGCTGCAGCTACTGGAACGGAGTCCCTCTGTCTGTAGGAGAGTCACTCTGGGCTCCATAGCTGGGCTGTCCGGAGGGCACAGTGACACCTCTGGTATTTCACTGTAACTGCACACAAAAACAGACACATGCCGAACATTCTAACATGTACTTGTATTCACGATTCCTTTTATTCCTGAGCTGTGCAACCTGAAAATGACTTTATTTGTGTTGTGCTTGTCTGCCTCTCAGCGCAGCGTCGACCGCAACACGTCTCCTAGCATTTTTGCATTTTTATTTTTTTTTGCATTTTTAAGAATTTTTTATATATGTTTCAGAATGTCAAAGACTACAGTCACAAGGGTCTTTTTTGCACAAAAAACACCTCAAGTGAAAAGCGCACGAACGACCTTCACGTTTGCCTCGTTATATTTACCATCCATCGTTGGCAAAGTGCTTATGAACAGCCTTCAGCTGCCATCCAGTTGTTGGGTGAGGGGGCTGTATGACCCCTCCAAAGCTGCAGGGCTAAAAGGCAGATGAAGCTAATGGAGACCCCGTTTGATTCTGCTCCACGTCAAAGCTCTCTGCTGCCTGGGTGTTTCACAGGGCAGCGATGACCCTAACAGCTCTAAAGCTGTCTTTCATTCCTCTGTTCCTTTTCCCCAGGTTGCCCCTATGAGTCAAAGCAATGGCGTTAGGTGAACCGATGTCTCTAATTGCTCATAGAGTGCGACCATGAGCATGCGTGTGCTCAGCTATGGATGGGCATCCTGCACAAGGTGTTTCCTCCATCAGTGTTTCTCAACCAGTGGGTCACTTTTCAGTGGGTTATCAACAGAAGTGGAAAGTTCAACCAATCAGTTGCATACTCTTTATACACAGCTGGTCAGTTGAAACAACACTGGTCTGGGCTTGTACTTTCTGGACCTGAACTTCCCTCCCTGCGCCAGTAAATAACTCTTATTGTAAGTTTGGGTCTGGACTTTCTCACCAAGGAATAACATGGGTCCTGAGGCTAAAGCAAAAGGTCTGTCGGTGGATCCTGGGATAAACTGCAGGCCCATTGCGGGGATTTGCCGATGGTGCTGCATCTTTGCTGGCTGATCCCGAAAGCTCGTGTTTCCCAGGATGCATTGCATATTGGAATGTAACAACTTAAAAAAGCCATAAATTACTTTAAAAAAAAAAAAAATGCCGAAGCACATTTGCTCATGCCAGGATAACATTTCGCCCATGGATTACGAAACCTGCTTACTTAAACAAATTACGAATGCGCAATAAAGGTCAGGTGACGCCGATGGAACGCGAGAAGCATATTTAAGTGGCATTTAAGAAAAATCAGCTTCCAGATTTGACATTTAACACTTCAGATGAAAAGCTATTACTGAATATGATGTGTAACTGCTTTGGTTTACTGTTAATAACCTGTCACATTTAAATAAACCTTCATTACTTTTAATGGGATATATTCAGTAAAGGAAGCCAATCCATCCATCCATTTTCCAAACCGCTTATCCTGCTGGGTCGCCCGGAGCCTATCCTGTAAGTAATGGGCATGAGGCAGGGAACAACCCAGGATGGGGGGCCAGCCCATCGCAGGGCACACTCACTCACCATTCATTCACACATGCACACCTACGGGCAATTTATCAACTCCAATTAGCCTCAGCATGTTTTTGGAGGGAAATCGGAGTACCCGGAGGAAACCCCACGATGACATGAGGAGAACATGCAAACTCCACACACATGTGACCCAGGCGGAGACTTGAACCCGGGTCCAAGAGGTGTGAGGCAACAGTGCTAACCAACCACTGCACCACCATGCCACCCCCAGAAGCCAATCCACCGTAGGAAATGCACATAATATACTGACATACTATGAACAATTTAGAGGTGCCAATATGCCGACCCATACAGTACCTGTACGGTCTGCAGGAAGAAGCTGGGGTACCTGCAGCAAAGTGACAGCGGCTCAGGAAGAACATCGAAACTCACAGAATGGGAGGGATGGCATTTAAATTCCCAAACTGCGAGAGCTCAAGGTTACTGTGTCACACAGACATAATGGGTGCCTTGAAATTTAGTAACTGCTAAATCAGACAGCATTCGTAATTAGCATTAGGTCGTAAAGACACACTGAATACAAATCTAAGCATATGATTGGAGCTAAGAATTCCAAATTGCAGCTTAAATTCTAGCATGAATACATGCCAGGAGTTACAGAGGCCGAAGGAATGGATTTTTAATTAAATGCTGTTTGTTTAAGACCTACGAGGGACACTGCTATAGTTCCAAGGGACATCTAACAAAGAACGACCAGCTGAACAGAGGGATAAAACTGTAAGCGGCTTCAGGTAACGGCACTGGCTAAGCTGTGGACAAAAGTCATTTCATTCACTGCTCACGACTGGATGTTCTACAGCAGAAAATGTAATCGCTATTGTAAAAGGGGAGGTATATACTGTATGGGTCGGGGTATCTCAACCGGATTGCCTCATATATGTCCTCAGGCTCCACTTCTACCTTCCAGTTCCAGGTGACTTGTGTATAAACATTGTAATATGCTTTCAGGGGGTAGTTTCTGGGTATTGGTTATACTGTTATAAAAGGCTGCCTTTTCTTGCATGAAAAAATATGGCAGAGACAAAATGTGGAAAATTAGTGTAATTGAAATGTTTTCTTTAACACTGTCTGAGCATTTTGTCAGGTTTTGGCAGTAGTTTCTTGCGTTTAGGACACCATTTTATCCAACATTTCCTAATGGCTGTTCGACTGAATCTGAATGATTCTGTCCTGCCACTCAGAAAATCCTGAAACCTATGTGAGAACAAAATTGGGTGGTAATTACATAGTATATGTTGCCTAAAATGTATACAGCAGCTGTTTAAAACATCTGTGACAATTAATTAGAATTTCCATAATGGTCCGTCAATCATATCTGCCTGGTGTCGTAGCGATAGTAGCTGGCAGGTCAATAAAAGAATTTATTCAGTTGTTTCTAATCCTGAAGGCTACAGGATTGATTTTAGATGGGGCTGAGTGGGCTCACAATGGCCTCCCCATCTCCTAGGCGACAGGGCAGGTAAACAATGGAAGAGAATGCCTTTCAAGACCAGCACCAATGTTCAAGGGCTTTATTTGCATTCCTGCAACAAGAGCTAATTAATCATAGCCCCAGTTATTTGCCGCTGTGCATTTGACAGTGGGTGCCTTTTAGCAGTTCTGTAAAACGCAAATGTTCGACGTACCGACTGAGACGTCCATCTGCATCCAAGAGGGATTGCTGCCTTCCAGACTTCTCTGTGAATATCGTTTGATACCTTGGAGGCCAAACACGAGATTCTGGCCTGAAATGAGGGTGTCCGTCAGCTCCCTCACTGCCCACTCACATTCACTGCCGCCCAAAACGTGTCTCCGTCATGACGGCCACATTCAGGATGAGCGATGGCCGAGTGCCGCGCTCGCCATGTCTCCCTCTACAGCCCTGGGACGTGGTGAAGGTTCTCTGTGCCAGCAGAGATGGTGACCTCACTCGGCAGCTTCTGTCTCCTCACTCAGGGACGCAGTACACAAGTGTCACATTCTCAGCAGGCTCTAACCAAACAGGAAATGCATTGCTGCAGCAGAGCGTGCTGTAAAAAAATGTACGGGTGGAATTCATTCCCGGCATTTCGGTATCCTGGACGAAGTCTGACAGGCACCAGAGAGCACATGGTTAGAAAGGCGGGGTTCAGTTTGAGGGTCCACTCAGCACCCCCCCCTCCCCCCCAGATAGTCACTTCCTGTATTTTTCCCTGTTACCAGAAAGATAGGGACTGCCTTCTTTAGTATGGGGTATAGGGATTTATGTGGTTGAACCACAGACTCGCATCCAGTTCCACACGGCATCTCAGATTTGGTCCCTCCCTTTATTTCAGCCTTCTGCGGGGGGTGTTTTGAGGGGCCGCTGGGCGTGGTTACCGGCAGCTCCAGCGGGTGAGGGAGCAGACTTGTAACGCTGCCGTGGCACTGGGAGGCAGACAGAAGGCCTGACAGCTGTTTCTCTGCTCTCTGAGTTGTACAGCGAGCACTTCTTCAGCCAGTTTTCAGCCAAATCATGTCTGCTGGCACAAACACCCACCGCTATTACAACAAAAAACTAAAACAAAATGAAGACATCTGTCTCCGTTAGCCAGAATTCTACATACACCCATTCTAAGCAGCTTCAATCAAGTATGAGCTCCATAAGCTAACCTGAGTGCCTTGAAATGCTTGTCACACCTTATCCGGAAGCGTCCATCTCTCTGTGACTGATTAGACCTTATGGAGTCACATTGGGCCTCTTACTCTTTTTGATTATGTGCCATTCTAACGATGATCAGAGGTGGACATTTCAGGACCAGAGAGTAACAATCCAGACCAAGATTTCATTTCAACCAACCGGTTGAGTACTCTGTAACTGTGACACTGATTGGTTGAAACAAAATCCTGGTCTGGATTTGTACTTCCTGGATCAGAAATGTCCTCTGCTGATGACACAGTCACATGAGAAACAGAGGAACAGCAGATTTTCGATAAACTGTTAAGTACCGCTTGTTTTATTATTTTTTTCATGAAAAAATACTGCAAAGAGAATCCAAGGTACTCATCTACAGTGAAGCGAAAGCCTTCGTTAAACCAACAGAAAACAGCAGGAGAAATGAATACTGTTTACCCAAAAGATATAGCTGTATCCCCCGAGTATATCTCCTGTATCTCATGTGCTAGTGCGCTGCAGGCTGGGAAGCTAAAAACTCCATTAGGGCCCTCCATTAGAGACGGCAGTGCTACAACGCTCCTGTAAATCCCAGTCTGACAGGCTGAACCCAGGTGGCCTGATGATGGAGGCGGAGGCAGGATTCTTCACACTGCAACGCGAGACCACGAGCACAATGTTACCCATCAATAGGGCTCCTCACACGCATGGAAATGCTCTTTAGCACTAGAGGGGAAGAGATATCGATTTCTGAGATTTGATTTGACTGCTGAAGCGGCCAGATGGGAGATGCGAGGGCATGTGTGCGGCATGGGGACCACGTGGTTCACATCCTAATGTGAGTTAGAGTAAGTGCTTAGCGTTAAACACACACATGCACTCCTCCACCCATCTTCTACTGTTCCAGCACCGGATCACAGTGAACCTGCAGCCCACCCAAGGTGGCACAGGGTACGAGACGCTCAGTGCAGGATGCCAGTCCAAGGGAGGGGATTGTGGGGGCCAGAACACCAAAGCATATTATGATGGATGGCAAGTTCTCGTTTCAGATTCCTCCCCCAGGTGCAAGAGGGGCAGTCACCAGCAGGGACCGGCAAGCCTCACACGGCGGAGTGGGTCCTCCTGGGGGTCATCAAGAGGAAGTGGTCAGAGCCCCAGTGGACCGGCCCCTTCCAAGTCACCGAGAGGACTTCTCATGCAGTGCGGCTGAAAGGGAAAGGAGACACGTGGTTCCACTGGAGCCAGTGCGCCGCGACACAGCAGCCAGGCAGATCCGTGGCTGAGATCCAGGAGGAGCTCGCTGGGAGAGCATAGAGTTCTGGTTCGGAGGAACTAGACCCAACTCAGGGCTCCACAAAGGGGCAGAATAATCCCCTGACCTGAGAGGAGCGGCAGGGTAGTCTACCCCTGTCCGGCAGAAGAAGCAGAAGGCCTCATCTGACATCAGACCACCGAGACCAGGATGGAGATGACTGAGATAAAAAGGGGGACTTTGGGGGGAGTTATATTACATGTGATGATTGCTTTGTTTATGATTCCACTCGGCGAAGAAGACTTCCACCATAAGTAGTGATCTCCTAGCGGAGATCAAAAGGGGGAGTCACAATTTCCGCCAAAGCACTGGTGATCTCTTTTCAGAGATCAAAATGGGGAATTGTGGATAGCGATATCTGCAGGAGACCAAGGACATATAGGGAGGCTCTGTGCGCACCAAAGTTAATCTATCGACGCAGGCTGCGGTGACAATCGCTAGGCAAATGATATAGGGTTGATGCAATAACTAGGAACGTACAGAACTACATATTGCGCCAGATAAGCCGAAATTGGCAGAAAGTGGAAAAGTACGGACAGGGGTGGGGGCTGCTTGTAGAAGGGGTATAAGACAAACATGAACAACAAGTAAGTCGAACTCTGTGGGGGGTACGCCGCGTTGCAGAGTTCCCAGATCGATCTGCGGGAATAAAGGTTATTTGACAACTCATCCACGCCTCCGGGTGATCTCTTCTCATCTACGGACCCAGTGGAGTCGGCATACTCCAACAGTCCCCACAATGTAATATATACATACCCCCCCCGCCCCACACATACTGAGGCACCATGCCACCCAAACACAACCCAACAGCAACCCGCAGTCAACAGTTTACCCACAATTCAACCACACACCTGTGTGCTGTTGGCGAACTTGGAAGGGAGACCTCGAATTCGACATGCAGGGGCAGAGTCGACACGCCGGCCGCTCCGAGAAAAAAAACAAAAGAGGTTTAGCCGTGCCTCTCAGACGTGGCTACATTCACACCGATTCTCCGCAGTCCAGCTCTGCGCCAAATCGGCCCGTTCCCCGCTCCGTGGCTGGCGCCCAAACCTCGCCGATGACTAATCCCTCATGTCTTTTACTACCAGCCGCTTACATTTCTGGGCAGCATAACAACAGCAGACAGGCGGTGGGAACGCGAGCCGGCGCCGAGGCTCACGGGAACAGGCAAGCGCTTAACTCTCCTCACGTCGTACGCTGAGGGCTCACAGAACTTGGCTCCTTTCCAGCTGCTGGGCTGGGCTCCTTCTGGGCCGCGGGCATCACATGAGGCCCTAGGCGGGATGGGGTGGGTCCTGATGCGGCTGGAGCTGTCAGTCACGCTCGGTTCTGACAGAACTTCAGCTCCAGGTGGACACTGAGGCTGCTCGCTCTCCTCAAGGCTCTATCTACCTCCCACAAAACCCTGCATCTCCACCGGCCTTGCAGACCCTCCCCCCCGACACCCTTATCCCCATAATTAAATATTATCCGTGGCAATTTGCTTCTTTGGGAGAACAGACGTCATGGGGGAGGCCTGAGAGGAGCCTTGGCAGTCCAGCAGAGTCGAGCCCACGTACAAGTCGCCTACCATTCCAGGCAGCCACCTCCTTGGTTTTGTCCTCTACTAACAGGCGTGTTTGGCAGCCTAAAGATAAAAGCTGCCTTTCGATGCTCAGGAGCTTCTGTCCCAAAGCAGCTGGACCTGTTTCCTCTTCCGTTCACCTGGGTTAATTGATTCACCGAGGCTGGTTTTGTATTCGCCCCTGAGTTACTGGATATACCAGACATCCATCCATCCATTTTCCAAACCGCTTATCCTACTGGGTCGCGGGGGGTCTGGAGCCTATCCTGGAAGCAATGGGCACGAGGCAGGGAACAACCCTGGATGGGCGGCCAGCCCATTGCAGGGCTATACCAGACATATATATATAAAAAAAACGCAGAAATGGTTCATCCTACTGTATGCAATGCAAAGCGAATCCAGAGTCCCTCAAGGAAAACATTACATCCGACTCAAGGCTTCATGCTGTGTATTCAGCATATTAATCAAAAGCTTGATTCTTCACATTGGCTGGGAATCTGAATCATTACAAGTGTCTTTCAGCTTGGAGCCTGTAAGCAACTAAACAAACCTCCCTTCTGGTCTTACCGTCGCCAACAGCTTTTCACAAGAAAAATAGTTGAAAAGGTTTATTTTTAAAGGTTTCCAAATGAATAGTGATGCAGTTTCTGAATCCAAGATTGCAAATGCAGAAAGAAGCAGCTTTGTTTTCTAAATCCAATTAAACACATTATTTGTTATTATTTCCTGTTAATCCCCTAAAACTCCAATGCAGCCTCAGTTAATACAGCACAACTCTTGATGCTGTTGCGTAGCCTGTGAAAAATACTCTGCTCTACATATGATCTGATCGATCAGTGTTTCCTGTTCTCTTGGTGCTCATTAATCTTCATTCACTGAATTGCATTCTGTTTCCCCTCATAATTCAGCAGTTATGAAAAAATGTACTTTACATTATGCTAGATCAACCAAATAACTTACTTAATTTTTTTAAAGTCCATATTTGCATTGTCTATGTTGAAATTCTTTGAAGCAACTTAAGTACATTTTTAACAATGAAACATTACTATTTATTTGCCTACTAGTTTTAAGATTAAACGGCAATTAATCAAATATTACCTGTATTTGAAAGGCAAGATACATATTTTATGAGCATGTGTATATCATTATTTTATTTAAATTTGTTTTAAATTATTTAATAGATGTTTATAACTATCAAAAAGGTAAAAATACCAAAAGTCTTGTATTGTGTTTGGTTACTTATGGTGAGGGTTAGAGCTGGGTAGGGGTTAAGGGTGTCGTGATTGGGGTTAGGGTTTTTGTCATAGGAATGAATGGAGAGTCCCCGCAAAGATATGAATACATATATGTGTGTGTGTGTCTTAAAGCCTCACGACAAGAAAATACTTCACATTTTTTTCGTTCTAATTACAACAGCAGATCGCTCAGTACCTCTGAGGTTTATGGACATTGGACCAAATTACTCTGGTCCAACTCGAGATCTCACAAATGTGTTACGGAAAAAAGATGTTTGGATACAAAACATTTTACTGCATTACTGATGATTAAGGGAAACTACCCAGTCAGGAGGATAGTAGGATTTGGGACAAGGACACAGATTAGAGGCCCCAGAACATGTTAGTCCATTTATGTCTGTTAGAATAAAGATGACAGGCCTAGAAGGGCTGTGATTGATGTAGTACAGACGCAGTAACCCTGGGTGTGATGATCGGCTATGAAAGTCAATAATGGACATGAAATAATGAATGTCGGAGTGACCAGGGACTAAGACACGCGATCTGAGTCACAGAAGCCCCCAAACATAATCAGTACCATCAGGGCTTATGAATCACTGAAAATAGTGAAGAAGGACAACATTTTCCTTAAAAAAATCCATAAGTCGGACAGGCTGAATAGCTTGTATCATTCATGTTGTTTACTTTGTAAAGGAAGAGAGACCTCAGCAAAATTGCTCTGGTGAGGAGGTCGGTAAGCAGTGGGTGTTTGTTCAGGGTAAATGAAGTCTGACGAAGGTTCACCACCTGTTGTTTTGATCCTTGAAGTTTTAGGTGAACTGGAACAAGTGTTTAGGTACAGCATATGCCTGCTTTGGGGGCTTTTACTGTCCTAGTGGTAGGATCCTCTCCGCACGTGTCCTTTTGTGGCAACGGGCAATTTTTCACCATGCTAGTAGCCACACGTGGTGCCATTAACTGACTGTGATAATTAACAGTGACGCTGGCTGCAGGTCTCATAATTAGCGGTTCGCGAGGCTCCTCAACGTGACGAAGGGGAGACGTCGTGTGACAGTGGATTTTGAGCTAAGCTGAAATAAATACTTCCGGAATGATAAAGCGGCCATTGGGAATTATTTTGGTATCACCTTTTCGTGAAGCTTAATAAAAGATTCATATAAATGGAAATGAAAACATAAGTTAAAGTATTTAAAGTCAAATCCTTTTATAATTATCATTAAAGACCTCCAGATGTTAAACTCTTTGTATTAATCGTGACCTGTTACGACAGTTGTGTCATGCTAATGTTTGAAAAATTCCCTTGTTTGTCAGATTCTTAATTGCACATTTCATGCAGTCGCTTCATTTGGTTGCCTCTCCTGAGGTCACCATCAAACACTCTGCTTATATTTAGCAGCCTGTATCACATGTGTGTACATGAGTAACTACTCACTGCCCCTAGGAGGCGCTCTGCACAAACGTGGCACACACTGCTATCAGTGCCGCAAGGGCACACAGCTGGCAGCTTTGGGAGGGGGGGTTCCCACATTATGTATCTGCATGCTCAGGCACCCCCACAATCCCCCAGAATATAGCAGGAAATCCTCTGAGAGCCACGTCTCACTGTCCAATGAAAAATGTCCTGGCCAACCAGAGGGCTCGTCAACCTTTTAAGAAGGAAGGGATCTTGCATCCATCCATGTAATGTTTTCCCTGTCATATGCATTTCTGAATTTCATGAGCCAAATAGCTCCGCTTCTTTCTAATGTGTCTTCATGCAATGTGTGCTGTTGCTGTGGGACATTCAATACTCTTAATCCAGCCCTGTATCCATCCAACCAGGCCATACTTGATCAGTACTAGCAAGACAGACTAACTATAGCGCATGGTCCCAGCGCGTTTACAGCTTTCTCCGGTTTTCCACTGCAGAAGGGTCGGCTCAGTAAAGGCGTCGCCGGGTTTGGTGAGCGACAGTGACATAAAAGTGAAGAGACGCTTATTTACTGCTCACATGGTGTACTTCATGATTTACTATGTACTCATTTCTGCTAGCAAGACTGTGAAAATTATTAGTAGTAGTAGTATTATTAGGGGCGGCATGGTGGTGCAGTGGTTAGCACTGTTCCCTCACACCTCTGGGACCCGGGTTCGAGTCTCCGCCTGGGTTACATGTGTGTGGAGTTTGCATGTTCTCCCCATGTCATCATGGGGTTTCCTCCGGGTACTCCGGTTTCCCCCCACAGTCCAAAAACATGCTGAGGCTAATTGGACTTGCTAAATTGCCCGTAGGTGTGCATGTGTGAGTGAATGTTGTGTGAGTGTGCCCTGCGATGGGCTGGCCCCCCATCCTGGGTTGTTCCCTGCCTCGTGCCCATTGCTTCCGGGATAGGCTCCAGACCCCCTGCGACCCAGCAGGATAAGCGGTTTGGAAAATGGATGGATGGATTGGCTTCCCATCCAGACTGTCCCCTGTCTCATACTCCATCTTTCTGGGGATAGTTATTATCATATTATTAGTATTATATGTTACGGATAGATAGATAGATAGATAGATAGATAGATAGATAGATAGATAGATAGATAGATAGATAGATAGATAGATAGATAGATAGATAGATAGATAGATAGATAGATAGATAGATAGATAGATAGATAGATAAACATTACAAATCCATTCTGTTCAGCTGTTCTATAGTACTTTTTTAGGTTGGAAATTTTCAAGTTCTGACAGAATGTGAATACAATGCAATTTGGAAATCTACTAATAATGAATAGTACATAGAATATGCCCATTTTTCCTTCAGATTATCCCTACATATTGACGCAGGTCACTGGTATCTTTGTGCTTTACGTCCAATCAGATGGTGGTTGACGCCACCAGCTTAGTTTAGGCACAGTTTCACAGGCCCATGCAAGCGAGGGTACGGTTTGAGTACAGCTTGGGTAATTTACAGTGGAACGCAGAGAATATTGCTTTGGATATTTTCCCTGCTTGTAATTCATGAATTGCAGTGAAATGTTCATCAAATATACAGTGCGTGGCACGGTTCGGGTACGACTTGGTTCCTGGTTACAGTGGAAAAGCATCGTATGTGAGATGGAGTATCACTCGATAGACATTCAAGGTGTTCTCCTCCACTAGTGGCCGGCCTGGAGAGAGTGGCTGAGCACTCAGGGGCAGCTTGCTTCATAACCACAAAGGCCATTTTGTATAGCAGTTTTAGGCATTTCTAGATGTCTCCCATGTGAGATTTAGCTACATGCCCAAAGTACATTCATTAAAAAAAACAAATATAGAAAGAGTCTTTGTTTTGGACTGCACCCTGATTCAAAACCAAGTAGGCCGGGCTGTCATACTCTGCAATGGTTCAGTAATAGCAGTAGATTAGTCCCAAACGGGGCTGGTTATACACTCACAACTGAGGCAGCCATTTGTAATACGGCCAATCCCAGGGAGCTATGCTGAAAGGCGAGTCCTATCGGGGGCCGGGGCTCAACCACTGGGGAGGAACCCAGGAGTGTCACCATCCACAGTAACAAAGAGGAAGATGCCACAACTAACAATGCAGCCGAAAGGCACTGTACTGTGCGGGTCTCATCACATACACTGAATTTAAAAAAAACAATTGACCATCGACGTCCGGTGCTTTTGCCTGCAACCCCACACAGGGCTGTCTCTCTGCCACAGCTGTGCTTTTTCACACATACAGTCCACTTTAATCTTTAATTTTCTTTGCAGTTGGTGTGTGTGTGTCTGGATTAGGTTTACATTACATGTACCAATGTATTGTGTGTGTGTGTGTGTGTGTGTGTGTGTGTGTGAGTGTGTGAGGGAAACAGGAGGTGGCCTTCCTAGAGCCGTTCCACAAATTCGAAATCCAGCAGATGAAGAGCAGACATGAAACGACAGGCCCCAAAACAGCTACCTGAGACACCGTGCAAAGAGGGGTGGGGGGGGGGGTGCTGCCTCTGCTTGGCAGTTTCCTGTCAGCGTGCGGTGGGGGCAGGCTCCCTGTGCAGTGTACTGCTGAAAACAGCAACTAAACCACACACCCCTCAGCCAGTCAGGGTTGTGTGACCAATTACAAGGTGCAAATCCGGCTGTGGCACTCGGTGTTGAAAATGTGCTCTTCGCCTTTGCCTTCTGAGCAGTGAACTCGAGCAGTCTGAGAATGGGGTGTCATATCCCATCAGAACCACAGTGGATGGTGTTTAGCGTGGCGTAATTTCAAATACCATGGAGATTAATGCTCTGGGTATATTTCCTTTTTGTAATTCATTAATTCATTTTGCCTGAACCCTGAATCCAGTCTATTCACAATATGATTCTCCCAGAGCTAAATGAAAGATCTGTCAAGAGTAATTTGATTACCAGAAGTAATATGTGCAACAGAGCTGATCTGGTTATGAAATTAAGGGGTTAGATGAGGATAATATTTTTCTTCAGGATGTTTTACCACTGATACAACCATTTTCATATTTATTATTATTATTATTATTATTATTATTATTTTACAGATAGATAGATAGATAGATAGATAGATAGATAGATAGATAGATAGATAGATAGATAGATAGAGTATGAAATCCCCTTGCATTATTGCCCAAATGTCTCTGTAATGTGTCCAAAGTACGTTGAGCAAAAACATGTTATCATACGGACTGCTGCATCTCAGTTTGCCTGAACAGCAAGCGAAACGCCGGGGGCACCTGTCAGTTCCGTTTCCACCTCTGGTTTCTTTAAATGCATTTTTTTTCTTTCTGTGCTTTCTGCTGTTGAACGGAATTGTACCATTTTGCTGACTCAGACAGAATTTATTTACTGGGGAAACGTGGCCGGGTAATTACTTCGTGTGATATAAGAACAGCAAAGAGGAACTTCATTTTTTTTTCGCTCGGGAGGTCGTGCATCCCTACCGAAATGACACCCTGCAGGCACAATATGAACGGATCCAGAGCAGGGCACTTAAAACACTATTATATTGTATATTATTATTTGTGTGATTTCTTCTTTTCCACGATACACTCAAGCTTATATACCCCATCTGACCCATAAGGATTTTATTTAGAGGTGAAAAAGGTAAAAATTACTTGACGTGTCGTATCACTGTATTATATATGGAGCATGACAGTAAATCTCCCGTTGTATTTGTGTAAATGACTATTCTCTGTTGTTATTAAAGAGATAATAATTACAGTTAAGTTACTTTAAATTTAACACGTACATCTTGGATTTATATATTTTAAAACGGTTTTCATTATTAAAGAGCTTGTAATTTGTTACTGTTATTATAGTGCATTATAAATGTTATCATCCTAGGCATATACATGTATTTAAATACAACTGACCAAAATAAACAATATCAAGGGTCGCGAACCACATTTTATGAAACGATTATTATCTACATGTCCGTTCGCTACTGCTTGCGGTCTGTTCCATATATATCACTGATATATCAAGGGAGGGGACTAGCAAAAAATACAAAAATAACCTTATTACAGCGCCTTGTCAAAACAGTCAAATTGGTTATGAAGTAAAAATATTCTAATAGGTAACTATTCGATCTGGGTTGGTATCTGTGTCCACTATCTGGGGAGAATGTTATACGATTCGATAAATGAAATTAAGGGGGTCGGGAAGCATGACTGAACGCATAAGGCGACAGTGCACGCATGCCTGACCACGCTAAAACGTCGAGTGTGATCAGATCGCAGTCATTAAAAAGGCGAAATTAAATGTGTAATTCGTACCTCTGTGACGCTTCCCGTGCAGGTTGCTCAGCTGTTGGAGAGTCCATCATCATAACATGAGCGTTTTCTTCCAAGGAAGCCTCCATTGAAAAATGCCCTACTCTGCAAAATCAGTTGCCTCTAAAATATCTAAAACACTGGGAAAATAAATACGTAGACGTTAATCGCCGAGCAGGATGTTATATACGAGCATGTAGTATGTCGGTATAATTCTCCAAAGCTGAAATGATGTCTGGCTCAGGCTTGTTCGCTATTGGACGGCGCGGATGTGATGACCGCTAACGCTATTGAGAAGTTAAACGGCAACTGGTCCCAGTCTAAGGCGTACTAACGCTAGTGGATCACTCAGAGGATGGCCTAATCTAAATTACTTTCTAGCTTCTGAAATTTATATAATTTAGGCGAATAAGTTAACGACCTGCGGAATCTGGTGGTTAAGTTATTTATGTGGAAAACAACATTTGCGTTAAAAAAATATTTCAATAGTGCTGGCGTGACATTGTAAGGAAATTTAATTAAAAATCTTGCATTAAACAGGGCTTTTGAAAGGGTACGCAAAGCGAGTTAACTGGAACGTCGATGCCATTCTGTACAATTTACAGGTCTTCGGGTAATAAAACAGGACATAATCCTGTGAGACCCAAAGGTTATTACTGATTAATTAAATGGGGAATATGAAATTACGGACATGCTAAGCCTCATACGTCTGCCGTCATGTGGCTTATCTCCGAGGAATCGCGTCTCAGACTCTACGTGCCGTATGGTGTCGTGACTAAGGCTCTTCTTGGTGAGGTTTAGAAAAATAAAATAAAATAAAATACTGTCACCCCGACACATGCGCAGCGAGATCATATACACAAGACCTTTCAGTCACAACAATTGCCTTGATTAGTGGGTATCTGCCTTTAAATCAAGTGAGATAACCTAATCTGCTAATGCTTTGCCTTTCTTTCATTTTATCAGGACTAAAGGGTCACGATCACTCTTATTTCATGACGCAGCCATGGCAACGTTTGTCTTGCTCCATTTTTGGTAGTATGACTAGCACTCGCCAGGGTGGTTTTCAGCCATGTAGTATTTTATTTCTGGAATAACTACGTAACTAATATTAACTCAATAGCTCCCCTAACATGTCATATGTGCATTGGTGAAAGTGGATAAAGTGTCTTGTGATCATATGTATCAGATAATGGAGGATTATTGAGAAAATTGATCACTTTAAATATTAATACTGGCTATTGTGATATTAATAGCACTTGTCATGCCCAAAATTGCTCTAAGAGATTACATTTGTAGTAGGATATAGTATATACCCCTTCATGTTTGCTGTACATTATATATTCCATGAATATAAAACATAGAGAGTGATTGCATTTGTGCCTTGCGATGGGCTAGTATCCCATCTAGGATATTCTGTGTCATCTAGCATAGACTAATCAACCGAGTCAGGGGTAAAATAACATTTACAACAATGTTGATGTGGAAAAATAAATCAAAATTACAATACATGATAATAATCCAACAACAATAAGCCCAGATGGCTCTGTGGCACATCCATCCATTTGTGCCTCAATCCAGCCATCCATCTATCCATTGATCCATCCATCCAGCACAGAGCCACTGAGACCTTGGAGCCCTGCACAAAACCCCAAGCCACAGGGCAGTAGGTCTTCTGGTCTAGAATGGGCTCTGTGGGGCAAAGCTTTAATGTATATTTTTTCTCAGGATAATTTGTTAGAATTTGCTTGGGAGGATTGATGGATGCGTTGTGTTTGTCATACAAGACAACTTTCCATGTAATTGTTACTTGTGCCTGGATTGTTGCATCGTGTCATTTTGAAAATCACATTCATGTTTTATAGCCACTCACTCCTACGGGCAATTTGGTAACTCCAGTTTACCTCAGCATGTTTTTGGACTGGGGAGGGAAATTGGAGTTCCTGGAGGAAACCCCCATGATGCAAATTGGAGAACATGTAAACTGCACACACATGGAACCATTGCAGAGACTCAAACCCGGGACCCAGAGTGTGAAGGAACAGTGCTAACCACTGCATCACCATGCTATCCCTTCACTGAAGCCCTTGTTCTTTTTATTGCAAATTGATTTTCGTAATGCTGCACCCTCGATTAATCGTCGGTGGTGGATCTATGAGTGGTTCATATATGTCTTTTATATAACGCTTTGGGAAGTGGGGAAGAATGCTTCAAATCACTAAAATACAAGTGAGCTCAGGAGCAATATGTCACATTCATTCGCGATACAAGCCTAAACTAAATCTGTAATATCGGTGACGGACTAGTAACGTCAGCATATTTTGCCTTAACTGAGACCTGCTTGTAACATTGTGTTGTTATTGTTGATACGGAATGCGGATGAATTTTTTATAACTTGGTGCATGCAGGTACGTCTGACATCCTTATGAATAATAAATAATTTTGCGCTATATTATTTTAGGATCTCGGATTGACACCCTCCCCTGTCCTCCAGCTATCTAGCAATCCGTCCCTCGTGATTTAATTTGTGGTGTGAAAGGTTGTGCAAAGAATGAAGATTCTGCGGTAAGGTACGTGTTCTTCATGTTCCACTTTGTGGAGGTATTTTACATGTACAAATTAGGTGCCTTTTTCATCAATAGTACAAGAATCTGGCCTATTACTATTCATCACGGCCGTAAGTGCCACGCAGAGATGTGAAGCAATCTGATCCGCTGTGCATTTGGAGATTGCTGCGCAGTGCTGCTACCTACTGGCTATGATGTGTAATACACTGCTTCAAGATTTTTTTTAAGGATTTGAAAAATCTGGTCTGTGTTTGGACGTATTTTAATGTATGGTTAGGTTACTGGACGGCCAGTGTTGGCAATTGACAGTTGTAACAATTATCATAATGCACGCCTGTATATTTCAAAACAAAACTGGAAACACTGCTCTAGTGACCAAATATAAATTAAAATCTGACAACTTATAGTTTATTTAACTGAAATTACCCTCCTTATACGTTGGAATAGCTAGTACGGGGTTAAAACCCCATTGTGTAATTTTGTGTCAGCGTGTGATTTATCACGTGGACAAATTTAATCATGCACATGGCACGCGCTTTAAAAATATCTTGATAACTTGCATACGATTGCTTTTAGATTGCAGAAGTTGTCCAACTTATTTCAATTTCAAATAACTGCATTTGCATTTAGCTTGATGAAAAATAAGTTATATGACATATATGGGAATTTTTTACTTTTTTTTTACTATTTTAGCTCACTTGTCGTTTTAAGAAATATATGTATGATAATCGATAAATACTCAAGTGTGGCAAAGCTCTCCTTTAGTGTAATGTGTGTTGGTTTATAGGAGGGGTCAGTGTTAATCGCCCGAATGACACGCCTCCGTAGGGCGTGCTTTAACATTCCAGTGACAAGCGGAAAACTTTCCAGTGTAGGCTAACTTACATTGGATCAAGACACGATCGCAACTTAGAATAGCTCTCAGCACTGGGATCGGGTCCGTCACACCGTAAAACATGCCCAACCTTAGCATCCCTCTATGTACAACAGCACTTCTTGCTTTGATCTTTACCTCTGTAACGTTTTTAAAGAAGGACAGGCACTTACGTGTAAAAGTCAGAGACCTTGTCAGTGGGAATCCCGATTCGTATCCCGACTCCAGGAGAAATGTCTTACTGAAGGAGCTCAGCGACAGGCGCAGGGAACTTTTGCCGTACTTCAGTGCTTCAGAAAAGGATGCTTTCATGGGACTACCCGGAGGAGACGTGCACCGCCGCGCCTTTTCAAAGAAGCTGACTGGGGCAAGATCGGAGGAGATTGGTATTCATTTAGAGGCATCAAACACAAACCATAACAAAATTGGATGCAAGGAGCTCGGTTACATCAAAAACGTGGCTTTTGTAGGGTCAGGCTACACTAAGGCTGTTTTTCAAGGCGTTTTGCCCGAAGGATTGCCCGTAGCGCTGAAATCAGTGAACGAACAAGGGACTGATATGAAAAGATGTCTGGAGGATTTTAATGACATGAAAGGCTGTTATGAGCTTGTATCCTACAAACTAATGAAAGAAATCGTTTTGTTACAAAGACTGGACCATCCAAATATTATAAAGGTAAGCGAAAAAAAAATTTAAATGTAAGCCCAATATAATACGTGTAATGTGTAGTCGTCTTCTGCAATGCAAGTAATCATACGCAAAAACGCATTTAAAGCCAAAAAAACTTAAATGTACTATCAAATAACCGATAGGAAACAATGAACGTCTGTCAAATATATACTGGGGTCTGGGCAATTCAGACACCTTATTGGATTAGACTAACTCAACGATTGCCAATTTAGCACCTATTCACCAGCGACCAAAAACAAACATAAAACTTTAATTAAAACCATGCGGCATCATGTGCTATTTGGTTTCGCGACAGGGATGGATGTACGCGTATATCCATATTCGCTGACGACAGTCTTTTTTCTTACAAATCTTGAAACTGAAGGGGGTTATTTTAAAGGATCGTTATAACCCAATGAGACTAAAACGATGTTTCTGATAGTTAATGATAGTTATTCTTTTCCGGAAGACTTTCTTAGACATGGCTTGTTCGGTCCCTGTCTGAAACGTGGGCTGACAGTGTTGTCCCGGACGTACTATCCTGCAGCTCCACGGCCACTGCCAGTCCGGCGAGCGAGGGGGCAGCATCAGTGCCGCTCTGGAGCAGGGATCCCCGCTGCAGATGATACAGCTCCTGCAGAGTCCCTGGGAGGACCGCTTTCGGGTAAGAATGCCAGACCACCCCCAGATTTCATACTATCTCTCCTGTTCCTATTCCAGGGGCGTTAATCAAAAGGCCAGTCCCACCACCCCCACAAATGCTTAAACACATACACACACAAACCACCCACCGGGCACACCTGGGGCTGGGCTGGATCTGAAAAGGAGGGGGGGGGGGGTAAATGCCATTCTTTTCCTGGAGAGGATTAACTAATCCCACCCCCAGCTTCATCTCCATTGCCAATGATACTGATCAAACAGTCTGAGGGACAGATGCCTCCACTCTGTGTGCTCCTCTGAGCCTTGGGCACGGAGATCTCATGTCAGGCTCGGCTTCCCGGGGGCGAGAGAGACGAGCAGAGCACACGTGCAGCCAGATGCTCCGTCTGAGGCTTTCTTGCGGTTCCTCATTTTCTGGGCGATCTCCAGGGGCTGATCTTCGAGGGGCGAGTTCTGTCGTCGGCGTGATTGGCTCGGGTGTCCCATTTCCACGGTGTCATTATTCTGTCACAGAATCACACAAAAAAGGGAAATAACTGCCCCCCCCCCCCCCCCCCCCCCATCTAACAAAGGTGTTTTACTCATGACGTTGACAATTAAATCTTTTTTTCTAACTCCTGTGGGTTATTGTTTTGCTTAGGAGACATGAACCTTGCACAGCTTCTGGATTGCGACATGCTGAAGGAACACATTTCTTAATATATTTTTCTTAGTCTAGTATATTATACACGTGACATGAAAAGCTATTGAATCTACTGGCCAGGGACAGATGAAAGTTAGCCTATAGGGCTAACTTTGGCTCATTCACAGTCTCTCTTTCTGATGATCAGTGACTATTCTCCCTGAAATGAAATCAAATGAAACATTTTCATAATAGCGGGAATCAGGCAGGCATCAGCAGTGGGTGAGCTGGACTCTGACCACCATTGCCATTTCAGGTCTGTCTGGGTCTGGTGCGGCTGCTCAGCTACCTTTCCCACTCGCCCTTGGGGTCTGTGGCGCTGCTGGACTTTCAGCCTCGCCAGTTCGTCCTGGTTAATGGGGATCTGAAGCTCACGGACCTGGACGACGCTGCTGTGGGTGATCCGACCTGCCAGACTGACTCCGACTGTGACCTTCAGTTTCCACTCCGTAACTTCAGCCTTCCCTGCTCCTCAGACGGGGTCTGCCAGGGCCTCAATGAGAGGAGGAACCTCTACAATGCCTACAGGTAACCCAACCCTGATTCTTCCCTTGGCTTTTTGTGGTTAAATACCACTGTATTAATCAAATGCAGCTCTCATTTGAGGGTATTAATTGATTTATTGGGTAAACAAGTAAACACGTTGAGTAATGGGTCTGTTGGATCTAGGTGTACTCATGACGTCAATCTTCTAGGTACTTCTTCACCTACCTTCTCCCCCACCAAGCCCCACCCACTCTCCGGCCTCTCATAGAGCGGATCATGAATTCTACAGGTGAGAAGCACTAGAGCCTATAGTCCTGAGTTGGGTTGAGATGTTCTGCTCTGCACTCTTAGCCAGAAAGTGAGACCAAACCGGTTTGTGGCGAACAAGCCGCTTCATAATGGGCTTTAATTATGAGTAATTAGAGCGGATTTGTTGGTTTGCGCTAACCTTTACTGCTGGCACGCCAATGTTTCCTTGCAGCGGAGCTGAACGGGGATGTGAACGGCACACTGGCTGCTCTTCAAAACATCCTCCATCTGTACAAGTCTGGGCTTTACCTGGAGAACCTGCCGTCGGCTCTAGTTGAAGGTAAGAGTCCGGAGAAGTAGACTTGCTTCAAAACAGATTCTTTGTAAATGTCTTTCCCATTGGTGAGTGTGGCGCCACTCCAATCACCCTTCAGATGGATAAAAGAGGGAAAGTCCAGCTCACTTCATGAGGTTCTCACATGATACTTTTATCTGCTCTGGTGACTGAAATGGCATTTGGAGCTTCACCAAAACAAAAACGGGATTTAGGCATTTAATCCCGGAGGCTGCTTTTTATATTTTGCCCCATTCATCACTCCCCAAATCTCATGGGTCTCACACGTCTGCCTACTCTGGTCCAGCAGATGATGCCAATGTCCCTGTAAACCTGGGAAACTGGCCAAACTGGCCAAACGTGCACAAACGTGACTTCAGAAGGGCAAAATATGGAATTAAGGCACTGCCCCGTGCCCTAAAAACCGCACAAAGTACCGTACTTTCGGTACCAGTACCGAAAGTTCTAGTACTGAACATGCCAAACCAGCTGGGGTACTTCTTTGCTACTTTGGGGTGGGATTGGTTATGCAAATAGCCTGCCGCTAAAACACAGAATAAAACCGGCATCTTTTGAAACACACAGCGAACAGCGAGAAACAAAGTAAAAAGCAGTAGAAACAAAAATATTAAAAAAGTAAAATGGAAGGATGGAAAAACACAGGCTTTAATCGCCATATGGTCAGATGAACAGATCCAGTGGGATTTGGATGCACGACTCGAAATAAAAAAGTGTTTGCCGAAATAGCAGGCCGCTTGGAAGAACTGCGCGAAACACCGAACAATGCCGCTTGAAAAAAAACTTAAGCAGAACTGCAGGAAAGTAAGGGATCATAATAACGTGTTTGAATTCAGCGAAAGAAATACCACGCCGCGCTTTGTGATGATGTCAGTCAGGGGCGGTCACTGATGATGTCATTTGGCACCGGTACCAGTTTTTACGCCAGTGGAAAACCGACACAAAAGAAGTACCATACTTTTTGGCACTTTATGGAAGTACGGAAAGTACGGTACCTGGTGCGGTGGAAAAGCACCCTAAGAAGGGATGGGTGGGGGGAGGTGGAGGGGGTTAAGTGTTGAAGGATCAAGTGGGAAGCATTTCTATCCCTTGAGGCACGACTCAAAGTGTGTCATTTTTGTGTCGTTTTTTTATCAGGGGAGCAATGGTTTGCTGGTGAAATCAGATATAAGATACCGTCACACGTATGGGGTGGCAGTGCTCATTGTCACACTAAGCTGTGGGAGAATAAAGGGCAGAGTGCCTGTTTTCCTGGAGTGTGCCCCCCCCCCCCCCCCACGTTGCTTGTCCCGCCCTCATAGTGCGAGCGCATGTCAGTATATAATGTTACTCTGTCACCGTCGCCTCTGCTTGCGGGTACCTGTGTGGCTCTCTAAATGATATTGGCCTGCTGTCCCCCCCCCAATCCCATAGACTACGTGGCCTCCAGAGGGATGAGGAGTGCAGGGGGTGAGAGCTACAGATGCTGGCCCTCCTACCAGCACCAGGGCTGCGTGCTGTCTGTACACAGCGTCGGCGAGGCCGCCCTCCTTTGCAGCGCCCGCCGTGAGTGCGCCGGCTTTACCATCAATGGCCAGAGGACCTGGACAGGTGAGGGGGTGTGGCACTGTGGTTGGGGGGCGGAGCCACAGCTGTACTGTTGTTGTAAGTGAGGTACAGTTAACGGTCCAGCTACATAGAAGTAGTGTGCTAATATAGGGTGTTGTTTTGCCAGTCAGAGCTCTCTTTGGTCTTTCTTTGAAAGAACAATTAAACATTTGTCTCTTTGGATTGAAGCATCTACATAGAATCACAAACTATCCATCCTCCAATGGCACGCCCAGCAAAGAGTCACAGAGGCATCGCTAGCCAATAAAAGTGCAAAAATTCAGGCACTTTCACAGGCAGAGAAATAAGTCGATTTGACCTGGCGTTTGCAAGGAAATCTGCCGGCAGGTTCCAGCTATAAAAATAAAGTATCCCTATTAAATGGGACAGGTCCCGTAATTGGCGCAATTAAGAGAGCAAACTGGAGAATGTAGTGTCTGTTTGGGCTGAGTGCAGCCCTTCCTCACGGCCAATTATGCAGCCAGGGGCCTGGAGAAAATCACCATCCTTTCTTTCTGGCACGTTTCCAAGCAAAAGTTCCAGATCTGAGGTCTACGCGAGCCTATTAGGGGCCTATTCAGCTCACAGTCGCACTTTTTTTTCTTCTTGTTTGCTTTGAATTACGGCTCCGGTTTCCCTCACGAGCCACCGGCTCAAATGACTTACGGACCCTCAGCCGCTTGAAAGCCCCCAAACAAAAGGCGACCGGCTGAGACGTCTCTCTCTGATCCCCTGTACAGCGTTTCTAGCCTCCCGGCATGTTTTTTACAAAAAAAAAAAATAAAAAATAACGTGAGTGACGTTTGTGAAACTGAACGGCTGATTGTACCCCCCCCCCACTGCCCCCCTCCCCCGTTGCTTGTGTGCAGGGCGGCTTCTCGCTTCGTTTAAGAGTGGTTTCGGCGACCTGGTTCCAGATGTGAACTCAGCGGTGTACATGAGACGAGCTGCAGCTTCAGGATTTCCTTTGTGAGGAGCCGGAGAGGAACGGGGGAGCGGGGGGGCAAGCCAAGGTGAGGCTGCCCTGCGCTCCGCCGGACCTGGAATGTTTGAAGTGTACGAATATGATATATTTATAAGGATCTTGTTCTTTGGCAATTTGATCTACGTGCCAATCTTGCATACTGCCAAGAAACATTTAAAAAGATTTCCCTCGAGGTATAATTACAAAAAAAAAAACACACTGTCTTTCGTGTACCGCTTTTACGCCCTTTCATTGTGCCCTGCATCTGAGGCCTAGTCCTCGCAAGTGGACCTTCGTAAGTAGGAGGTTTAACGTTTGTGGAAAAAGTGAGAAAAAAGCTCTTATACAAATATACTTTGATGTAAATCAGATCTGAAATTACGTGGCGCCTCTGGATTTCGGGAGTGTGCTTTGTTCTGGGCTGAATTTTAACAAGCTGAAAAGCAGAGGTGGAAGGTTCAGGTCCAGAAAGTACAAATCCAGACCAATAATTTGTTTCAGCCAACCAATTGAGTTCTCTGTGACTGACTCTTTATATCTAATTGCCTGATCGAAACAAAATCTTGGCCTGGATTTGCACTTTCTGGACCTGAACTTTCTATCGCTGCTGAGAAGTACAGTAGTAATACCCCACTGAGCAAGAAACGGTCAGATCCTTTCTCCTTACTGCTGTCTTTCATTTCTACCTAGTATTTAAACTTTCAGATGTGTTTGAGATTAATTTTAACACACATCGGTTGTGTAATTTCACCTTGTGGGTGCCATTGATTTTATATTCTTTTAGAGAAAGAGATCCTATTTATTGCATTAAGCGCAGTGTCTGGCATGCTGTATAAACTGCATCCTTTGTATGGCAAAACTAGAGCATAATAAAAAATATTCAATGTAATTCAGTTGTTTTGTGGCTATTATTGTGGCTACCGTTAAATGCCAGCAATGTTTAGAATTACTTTTTATTTTACCTTTTGTTTGTGAAATGAAACTCTGTGCAGTATGTATACCAGTGTGGTCTGGTCTGGAGTCTGTGAATTTAAAACTTTTATCAGATCTGCTAATTGGGACTGAAAGTCACAACCGGTACTAATGGGATGTTAAGTTGCCCTTTTCACTGTCCTGTCAGCTTTCAAAGAGGCCAGAAACTGCTCTGCTTTCAAAGAGGGGGCCACCCAATCATACCGAGCCACACAAAGTTTTCACAAAAACCAAATCTATGCAAATCATCACCTGTGGGGTCATTATATCTTAATTATGACATGTAAATGCGCTTTAAATGGAGGTCCTTTCTCATGCGGGGTAGAATGCGTGCATAGCCTTGCGGAATTAAAATAAATGTCTCGTTAGCACAAGAAAGGGTCCACCATCTGCTTTTTAAGGTGGCCCTATTTGCCCACTGGGCTGGGGAGATTCAGAGATAAGCCCAGGTTTAAGCTGCTGGACTTTTGTGTCCCCCCTCCGAATGGTTCTGTGGTACACCCTAACATGAATAACCTGATTGGTCTGCCGGATTGGATGCACCTTCCGTAGACCCCACATACTGGCCCCGAATGGCGGGGGTCTGTCTCGGTGGTAGCTGCACACATGGGGCACCGCATCTCGGGCAGGTTCTTTTTTTTCCGTACATGTGGTGAAAAGCGAGAAGGGATTGTTCAGGGTGGGAGATGCTGGCGAGGTCATGGTGGAATGGGGATGTTATATGGGGAGACAGATCGACTTTTTGGTGGGACAGGACTCAGGGCTGGTGTAGGACACGCCATGTTCCCTTTAGTCCTGGCAGAGTTGGTTCCCCTGTGTGTGGCACACTGGGGGGGGGGGGGGGGGGGGGCGGGAGTTGGCTGGCGTTCCTGTCACACTGATTCTGAGATAATGATTCCATTTAGGACCCCCTCCCCTGTCTAATACAGTGCACCACTGTGTCACCCAGGTATGTTCGACAAGCAAGGGGGGGCATTTTCAATTTTTTCGGGATTGTTATTACTAACCCCCCCCCCCCCCCCCCCCCAGACTAGCTTGGCTTTCCACATGTTTTTTTCTGTTTCTTTAGTTTCCAGTTTCACTGTTTTTTTATTCATGATATCCATCTGGAAATAATATACTCAAAAAGCCAGTGGCTGGGAGCCGTATGAGTGGCACAGCGCCCCCCAGTGGCACTCACCACCCTTTTATGTCGAGTGGCTGGGAGCCGTATGAGTGGCACAGCGCCCCCCAGTGGCACTCACCACCCTTTTATGTCGAGTGGCTGGGAGCCATGTGAGGGGCACAGCGCCCCCCCGAAGGCGTTCTCACTCTCAGAGCTGATGCCCTTCTCATGTGCACAATTTAATAGCTCTGGCAGGCCTTAGCAGGCATAGGGCACAGACTGTGAATGCTACAGGCTGCAGTTCAAGTCCCTGGGGGGAGGGTCTCCCAGTGTGACCTTGACAAAGGTGGTTAACCCCAACGGCAGCGGTATAAACACCCAGCATACATTTAAAGGTGTCACTTTCAGTTAAAGCATCGTCTGAGCGGCCGAATGTGTGTGGAGAATGTGTGTCCTGGCGTTAGAGCCAGCAATTTCTCAGGTCTATGTGTAGGGGGGGGGGCAGGGGGAGTAACTCCCTTTGGCTTTGTGTACAGCCCACCCCCCCCCCCCCCCCGATTTGCTCCAGCCACACACCAGGGGGGACTTATAGAGCTCAAAGCTATACAATCCAAGTCACGAAATACTTTAGTCAGCTTCCACGGTATGAGTGCGCTCTCCAGCCGGCTCTGCCTTTGAAGGCACCCCCCCCCCCCCAGTCCTAACCCTGCACCACCAATAATCCATCATGTCGAGGCTGGGATGGCCTAGAGGCTGCCTGAGACGGATCGGCTAAGCCCCCCACCCCCAGCTCGGTGCAGCAAACTGCTTCTGTAAATCATATCAGTGTTCTTGGTTTTTTTTGTTGTTTCGGGCAGGGGGAGGGGTCTGCCTGTGGGCTAGGGTGGGGGGAGGGGGTCAAACAATCTGGCTTGGAGAATGGGAGAGATGTAAAAAAAAGGCTTTTGTTCTGGGTTCTGTTAACATGTTTTTTTTTTTCAAATGTTACTCGGTGCCGGAGATAGTGAAGATACAGACACCCCCCACGCTAGAGGGGGTGACAACCTCATCTCAGCCAGGGGGTGACACTCTGCAGACCATTACACCCTATAACAGAGTGACAAGCTCATTGCACCAAACTGTATAGCATGCATATAATTTGCACACTCGTTTGTGACAAAGACAAGGGATCACACAGCCCTGATAGCGCACTGGCAAGAGGCCTTGCTGCTTTTGACGGCTCCGCTGCAACAAAGGCACAAACGTTATGGTTTTTCACTGTTGCAACTGTGGCCGTTGACAGAGCGGGACGCCGCCTGGCGGGAAGCAGAGCGGATTGGAAACCAAAAGCTGGAAGCGAAGCAAGGCAAGTACCCTTTGTTTTTTCGTGTTAATTTAACCAGGTTTGAAGAAACTGGTTAAGCTGGATACGCCGGGAGCTAAAGGAATAAACATCGAAAGGAGGGTCAAATTTGACACAGCCTGTGGTTAGCGCTGTTCCAAATTTGAAACAGAGGCACAGAATCGAGTGTGTTTATGTCTCTGTTCAGGAACAGCCTGATTAGGAAAAAGTAACAAGCATTGAGCTCATTCTCCCATAAACCTTATTTATTTACCACCAAGGAGCAGTGAAGTGTCCAGTCCCAAGCCTCTGAAATTGCTGTTATTTTTTACAGACAGGCTGGAACTCTCTCTGTTGGCTTTTCGGTGATTGTACCCTCACAAAATTAGTTGAGGGTCTAATGGTTTTATAGCCTCTGTTAACTGGCAAACCTGTGAAGGGCTGACTTTAACCACGAGCTGCTAATTACCGCATGCCATTAAACAGTTAAGAAACTGTTTAGTTGTAAATTTTGATGCTGTTAGGAGTTAATTTGAGTGTGTGCCTTCAGATCATTAACATTGTGCCAGGAATCTATGAGCATGAATGTTAATCGGCTGGTTATCATGGTTAATGAGTCACACAGTTGGCATCAGAAGAGACCTTGGAAATTTATTCCTAAACAACGTAAATGTAAAAATCACTTCAAGAAGTTACCAATTTAGACCAATCCAACACCTTAATGACCACCTTTAACATTCCTCACAACAAAAATCCCTCTCAAACATTCTCTGGGAATAACTACTCATTTTCTTTGGTGAAATGCTGAATAATCCCACCAGAGAATATTCTAGAAATGCCCTTCTATGGTAGTGAAGCTTGATTGGTACTGAGTTTTAGAGTGGGAAGAGAGAAAGAAAGAAAGAAAGAGGGGGAGTGAGATGGAGAGGCAAAGAACACATCCTTGAACTCTTCAACAAACAAGGCCTGGTGATCAAAGTGGACATTATTAGTTGGGGCTTGACAGGGCCTGGGAAGAGGAAAGGCCCCATGGGGGCCAGCTGCCCCTGGGCTGCCCCCCCCCCGCTTCCCGGGTGATCAGTCACTTACATCCTATAAGCTACCTTTGCAGTGCTCCAGTCCACTGCAGGACGAAGGTGCAATCACCACACTGACAGGCCAAGTGGCGCCCTGGTCTATGGGGTCCCAACTGCGATGACTATCACCACACTGACAGGCCAAGCGGCGCCCCGGTCTATGGGGTCCCAACTGCGATGACTATCACCACACTGACAGGCCAAGCGGTGCCCTAGACTATGGGGTCCCAACTGCGATGACTATCACCACACTGACAGGCCAAGCGGTGCCCCGGTCTATGGGGTCCCAACTGTGATGACTATCACCACACTGACAGGCCAAGCGGCGCCCCGGTCTACAGGGTCCCAACCGCATGGACAGACACCACACTGACAGGCCAAGCGGAGCCCCGGTCTATGGGGTCCCAACTGCGATGACTATCACCACACTGACAGGCCAAGCGGCGCCCTAGTCTATCGGGTCCCAACACAATGCTGAGCAGCATTCCGTTTTCATAGTGCACCCGTGGCTGGTCTTCCTCACACTCTGGCTGTTAAGAGTCAAGACGTAATTGAAAGTCATACTGCAAGTATGTCTTTGAAGTTGAGACCACAAAACCAACTCAAAGAGGTAAAGGGGAAATTAAGGATTCCTCATTCCTGTTGGCTTGTGATCAGAGCATTATTAACACTCTGACTGCTTCCTGGAGGGTGATCGGAGACACCCCACTCCTGGATTTGGCTTGGGGCCCTCTTTGCTGGGAACCTCAGCCACAAAAAAGCCTCCCAAAATCCAGATGTTAGAGGAGGAAGAACAGATGAAAGGTGCTTTTCACACAACCTAATTAGCTTTGTGTCTTGCAATGATGAAATGATGATCCTTTATTGATCCCTGTGGGTAAATTTTATTTTCACCTACTTCTTTTGGCTGTTTTATTCATCTATCTATCTATCTATCTATCTATCTATCTATCTATCTATCTATCTATCTATCTATCTATCTATCTATCTATCTATCTATCTATCTATCTATCTATCTATCTATCTTTAATGATGTTTCCCTTGGGTTTTGGCCATCTGGTTAGTAGTTCATCTGTCAAGGGTCACGCTGCCTGTGACTGCCTAAAACTCTTCATCTGTCAGAAAAACCTTTCCATTAACTTTTCATTGGTTCCACTAACTTGATCTCAGGTAACTTGCTCCATCGTGGGTTATTTGGTTCAGAGGTCATGGGAGAAAAGATGATGTTTGTTTGTCTTGATCCGGCTTTTTCTTACAAAATACTGTAAAGGGTAAACTAAGATGCTCATTTGGGATCTGCTATAAGAATATGAATTCCACAGCCTGATTGCAAGAAGATTGCGTGATTTTATAAATGACTAGGATGGAAGTTTCAAAATTTTTACTGCAAAAGAAGTTCACTAATGAATGCAAATAAATATACCCATTCATCATAACCACGTGTCCAGTACAGGGTGCTGTGAGCCTGGAAACTATTCCAGGAGGCACGGGGTACAAGGCAGGGGGTGCCAGATCATTGCAGGGAGCGAACTTGCACACACACTCATATGCTACAACCAATTTAGAGACTGTAATTCACCTAACTGCGGGTTTTTTTTAGTTTAGTTATAGCAGGAAACCAGAGTAGCCAAAGGAGTCCTGCATGAACACAGGGAGAACATGCAAACTCCAGAGACATGGAGCTGGGGGGCAGGAATCTGAGTCCCTACATGCCAGGGGTAATCTGCAGTGATTGGACTGGATGGGACAGTTGACCTGGGAGGCCTAAGCTCACACTGTCAAGAGCATTTGCAGCACGCTGAGGAGAAAAACAGTACCGAAAGGGTGAAGAGTTCAACCCCTCGTTGTCTGTGTCCTTCTCCTCCACTCAACTTAGCAATACAATCCAATAGCAACCAGGTCCATGCGTTCAACTCATGCCTGCCCCTCCCTCAATTCCATCAGCCTGAGGCTGATGGTGGTGTTGATGGGGGGGGGGGGACGAGAATCACCCCCCCGACAGCTTATTGTGCATGGGGTTAGGCACAGTAATAGGATGGGGAAAAATGTCACAAAACCCCCCTTGTGAAACATTAAATTAGCTTGAAGAGAAAACACCAGACTCAGATACCGAAGACCTATTTTTTTCTTCCTTCTCTCAACACTGAACTTTTTGACCGTGGCTTCGGATTCTCAGCCACAGATTGAACAGGTGCCTGTCACACACGTTCATCCAAGCCGCGCTGTCGCAGGTATGTAGACCCCTCCCGCGTGACCCTCTCCTTCCTGCCCCCTAGCTCTCCATTGCCTGCACCACACGGCTCACACTGCCCCCCCCCCCACCCCCCAACCACGTCATTAAAATGATCTCAGTCAGCGAGCAGGACCTATCCTTCCCCAGGGGGATAATACAATTTGTACGTGTGTCGCACCATGTGATCGAGCCACTGCCTCCGGGGGATTTTCAGGACAGACTGAGGAGTCAAATGGAATCAGACTCCCAGAGCAGGCTGTCAGCAGGCCTGAGGAGACAGAAACGTTGGGGGCAGTGAATGTCAGCCCTGCTCACAAAGCAGCAACTCCCCCTGCCCCCCCAGAACAGAGCCTGCTGGGGGCTCCCTGCTGGCACTGCTGCTGCTCTGAATAGGACACCCTGCCGTTCGGCGTCATCAATGACAATCCCACCACCGACCGTTGCCCTCTGTTATATATTTACACTCCAGCACAATAGGTACAGAACTGACCTGAATGTAGTTTTATCTTAAGATCTGGTTAAATCAGGGTATTCCTGCTGATGCCTTATCAAAAACCTGCTAAACGTATCAGCAGTCGATTACATCGGGGGTGTGACCGAGCAGAAAATGAGTATGTCAGATGAAGGGGGTGTCTCGGGACAGCTTAAGGCTCCGACATTTACATAAAGCCAGCAAGGGTACTTTGGGGACTGCGAGGCCTCAGGTCCCGGGCTAATGCTGGTGGAAGGGACACCCGCTATGTCCCTAATGAGCTGAACTCTGACAGCTGAAGTTAGCAATGCTAAACGGGATGCAATAAATTATGCATCATTATCACGAATAATTCACTTGTGACCCAGAACCAACAAAAGGCTATTTGCTTCCCTGTGTCTTCACATTAGCAATCAAACAGGTCTTTATGGAGTTTACATTGGTAGCAGACTTTAAATATTGAGGTTGAATACAACCAAATATATCTCACTACTGAAAAAGCAGGGATGCTTCAGTCTGTACTAAGGACCCAATCATAATGCTGAAAATGTGTTTTATGACTTACAATTGATTAAAAACACATGTGTTGAACTACCTAAAATTAAGAAATTTAGGCTTACTTTTTTTGAAATATTAAATTTCTTTGTATCTTCGTCAGTTAAATTATAAATCATGGGTTGTTTAATGGGTTGTTTCTGTCACTGAACACAGCTATATACAGCTGAATTTGCTTAGAGGAAACATACTGGCGAGATCTTCTATACTCCCCATTGAGCAAAGACACAAGTACTGTCATAATTATCAACCCCCTATGTGAAATGCAACCTTCCTACATTTATATCTAAATTAAATAAAACTTACTTTATGTTTGAAAACATTATGTTAAGTCATTCATCAATGTAAACACCTCCAACTGGTACATTTTTTAATTTAACAAACAACTTCTTTATTGCTGTATACAACTAATGAAAATTGGGGTGGTCAAAATGATTAGCCCCATGTGAATTTGCATTGCAGTAAAGTTAAATATTCTGGTGTCAAACCACAACTGAACCCCATAAGATTTGATTGGCTCAATCAATTAGCACCACACTCTGATAAATGGACTGAAATGAGCAGAGCTGGTGGTAATTAAAAGCAACATTGAGAGGCATCACACTTACATGCTTTGTAAATAGTAATTTCATCACGCTTGATTCTTTTTTCCCCCAACTTAAAAGCAACCTTGGGATTGTGAAAAGCGCTATATAAATGCAACTTAAGAGTACTAGTGCTCTATCTTTTCATATTATTTTTATTTGTATTCTTATTCTTGTATTTTTATATTCTATTACTCTTGTCAACTCTTTCTTCCTAGCTGTCTGGAGCTGCTTTAACATGCAAATTTCCCCAATGTGGGATCAATAAAGTACTATCCTTATTATTATTTATAAGTTTGAATGTCAGAGAAAAGTTAGTGGATGCTCATCTTAAGAGGGATGTCTATATGGCCAACTGCAAGCATTTCACTGTGTCCAGAACAGCTGTAAGTTGCATCATTGCAAAATACAAAGTGACCCATTCTGTCAGAAACAAACCTGGGTGTGGTTGAAAGCACAAGATTTCAAAGACTTTGGAGAGAATAATCAGAAATGTCAACAAGAACCCCCAGCTCAGTGCAAAGACCACTGTCACTGAACTGGTCTCTTCTGGATTTGAAATCTCAAAAGCAATTGTTGTGAGTGGTCAGAGGTTGCTATCAGCTGTGAGTCGGCTGGGCTACACTATTGATTATTAATTGCCGGAGTGCTACTAATTTTGGCCGCTATTTTTGTGTTTTCCCAGTTTCAACTAAGTGCATCAGTAAAATATTTTCATCAAACTTCTGGGAAATTCTGTTTTTGTTCTTTTGGAAACAATTGTCATAAACACTTTAAATGCTAGTAATTTTTCTTAGAAAAATTTAAGTTTTGTTCGATTTAGGACAGGGGGCTAATATTTACCTTTTACATTTAAAAGGTGTCATTTGAATGTCTTTGTCTCACTGAAAAGACATTCCACGAGGAGCCAGGACGAAAGTTTTTGTGAGGTCTTTTTCATCCGACCATCCAATATTAACATCCACAAGACCTCTGTACAAGGTTAAAATTAAATCCGTTCAAATATGGTCATTGTCAATGTCTTTTGAACGTCTTTGTCATATGCTGAAAAGTTGTCTTCCAGAATAAAAGTTTTTACGCCTTCCAGCTGTCCAGTGGACCTCTATACAAGGTCAAAAAATAGTCGAAAAATATGGACGTCTTTTCAAAATTATAACATCAACTGCAGACTGTCACGCCCACGCAGGCGGGAACTACCGGGTGTGTGGCATTGTGGGTAACGAGAGGGAGTATAAATACGGCCGAATTACCCCAGCATGCCGCGAAGTACTGAGCCGATGATTCCGAGCCGTACTGAGCGTTACTTTGTCTATAGTCTCCCTCATCTCCCTCGCCTGCTCTGTTCACCCAGTGTTTTCTCCTTACCTGCTTCCCCTTCCTTCCCCAGACCCGCTCCTAACCTGATTTCCCCGCCGAGACTGACACGTCCCGTTCCCGCCCCCCTGTGTGGTCTCGTCTCGTGCCTACTCGTTGGACTGACTTCCCGGATCCCGACCTCTCTGCCCGTCAAACGACCACGACTTCTGCCTGTCCCTACCTGTACCTCTGCCCCGATTGCGCCAATAAACAAGGCGTGGGATTGCATTCCTGGATCCGTGTCTTCCTGTCTGGGTTACCCTTACACAGACTTATTTACGCATCATTCTTACTGCTTCTGACCAAAATTTGGCCTTATTTGCAAATAACAATCTCACACTGCGTTCAATTAAAATTCACTTTCATTTATTTCAATGTAATTTCAATTAGTAGTGCGAGTCCAAAACTCATGAAAACAAAAGTGAAACTTAATTTTGCAGTGGAAAACAATTAAATACCAAAAGAGTCCTCCACCTAGCAAACATGCTACTTCATAATTGCTTCACAATTTCTATAATATAAAGTTCTTTAAAGTCCATTGTGTGTGTGTTCCCTCCCTTTCGCCCTGGTACACAATTAAGGTGCTCTGAAGCATGCAGTTTGATCAACTCTGTGGCTGTGTCTTTGCTCCATTTTATTACTGCAGCTGCAAAAGTTACAAAAGACAAAAAATTATAAATGTGCAAAAGGCAAACGATAGTCATACACATATCCATCCATCTATCCATTTTCCAAACTGCTTATCCTTCTGGGTCGCGGGGGGACTGGAGCCTATCCCGGAAGCTACGTGCAGGAGACGGGGAACAACCCAGGATGGGGGGGCAGCCCATCACAGGGCACACTCACACACCAGTCACTCACACATGCACCCCTACGGGCAATTTAGTAACTCCAATTAGCCTCTGCATGTCTTCGGACTTTGGGGGAAACCAGAGTACCCGGAGGAAATCATATACATATTTGTATGAAAAAATATCAAGGTTTCAAACTCTTGTACATCCCACCTTCCCAGCTTTTGCACTACGAGCTACACTGATCAGCCACAAACATTTAAACTGGAAACTGGTTTTAATGTTGTGGCTGAACAGTGTATATCCCTGGCTAGCTCATAACGCTAACTATGACTGAAACCAATGTTTAGATAATGTTAGCCAGTTACCCATAAAAGAACAGCTAGCTTAGTCATGCTGACTAGTCACGGTGGGTTGAAGTTGGTTTACAAAAAAAAAAACAAAACACTAAGAAAATTCATAAACGTAACTTAACATTAGTTAACTTTACCTTAGGTGTGTTCACCTGGCTCAGTGAGGGCGAACTCTTGCCTTGCCGCAACACGATTCTTGCACGAGCAGCACATCACATTTATTGCAAACTGCAAGCCTCTGCCATGCATGCTAGTGATAGCATCTCATTCATGAACAAATCATTCTTTTAAACAGTTTTTTTCAGTTTTTCAGTGGTTTTGAAATCTAAAAGGATTTAACTTTTTGTAAATACATGCATTATACAGGTCAAAGTCTTAGATTCCAAAAAATATAATTCAGTTACATTTGCTTTTTGTAGACCGTCTGTGGCTAGACTGCCTTCAGTGCCCCTCCACGTACTATAATCCATTGTATTTGTGGTAGGTGCATGTCTGACCACATGGTGACTGTTGCTCACCAACTCACAACTCTTGGTAATCGGCAAGTTCATGACTTCAGCATGTCCAGCTGAAGCGGTTCACTAACTCACTGGCTGCATCCTTTGACGTATACGATTTATGAAGGCGGTGTGTTTTTAGGCAGCATCCTTCAAAATTAGAACCGAAATCATCGTAAATTGGGACGGTCTGACCAATGGATAATTTCCCATTTGCGTTGCCAGCTGTTCCTGCCCTTATCTGTGTGTCACGAAAGGCCCCTCCCATCACTCATCTGGGACACACCCACTTTGCAAAGAAGGACACATTTCTAGGCCGCATTTGAAGGAGCCTTCGAAATCAGACAGCTTTGACTCCTCATTCATATCTAAAAAGCTAAAGCCTGCTTATGTGATTGTCTTTCATTTTAATTAGACCTGTAGTGTATTATGATTGGCACAGATTCACAAGTGTCAGGACCGGTCCCTGCCCTGTCTGTCTTCCAGGTTCGGCCAGTAGGTGTCGCCAGCCGTCCCATTCCTAGTGTTTGAGTCCTGAATGTTTAGTGATGATGACCTTCAACTGTATCATGTTAGTTTTAATTGTTGTGGTCAGCACCTGTCCCTCATGTAGCCCATTTAAGTGTCAGTGTTGTATGCCTTAGTCTCCTGCTTGTTATCAGATTTTGTAAGTGCTGTCAGTGTATTAGATGTGTCTTTGTGTGTATCACTGCATTTACATATAGGCCCTGTTTGTTTTATATAGCATATTTATATATTATGTTCATGCTTCTCCTTTTATTATCTCAACATGTATTAAAATCTATAATAAAAGCCGAAATATAGTCTCCATGACTTCCTTTCTAAAAGATTTTGAGACTTCATTGGTTTGGAAAAATAAAGTACCACACTAACAGGCATTACGTTAACACTGGTTCCACTTCAGCAGCTGGGTGGACAGAATGGTTGCCTCACAGCTCTTGACTTGGGGGTTTGAATCCCATCATCGTCTGTTGTGGGTCCTTCCAAAGACAGGTACATTTGCTCGGTGCGTCTGAGTGCTCTGTGACGGCCTGGGATTCTGGGCCAGGTCTTCTCCTGCCTCTCCGGACCCCATGCTGTCTGGGATAGACTCCTGAGCTGCACTTTCAAGGGTGATTCATTTTCCAAAACTAACATTTAATTCAATGTGAGCTCAACATTAAGGCCAGATTTAAAGTCATCCATGTTGAAAAGTAGAACGATGAAACAATGTGGCAATATCAACGTTGATTTGATTTTCAAACTGGAATGAGGATTCAACAGTGATTTAACCTTAATCCATAATTTTGATTCACCCGTGAATAAATGCTCAAATGCCAGCTGGGCTGCGAGTGGAAGAAGTTATTCTAAAGCCCTGAGTTAAAGCACAACATTTTTTGCAAAATTTTACTGATTTATTTCATTTGAAAAGATATGCGTATATTACTTAAAATCGTTTACACTACGCGAGCGCAAATATAATCGGACAGTTCAATGCACTGTTAAAATATGACGTATAACCTGGACTGTTTTACTAGCGCAAGAAACAGACCTTAAGTCACGGAGATGAAAGCAGTTTCGTTTTTTAAAGTGGTTTTCTTTAAGATAATGTTAGGTAAACTGCCAACCGCAGAGAGCCAGGGATGCTTTTTAGGTACTTTGTTAAAACTAGAGCAGCGGTGTTTATGTTAAACTGCGGCAGCGCCAGAAACCATAACAACATACAGTGTAGGGGATAAAATAAACTTATTTTTAACAGACTGCTTTTCTGCGCCAGGACAAAGCGTACCGTATAGTAAATTGACTTGGAATTATTATGGGGACAGTTTACTAAAATTCCAGTGTGAACGTGAATATTTTAAACAGGGGGTGTAAGGTCTGCTAACTCGTTTCAATTTACAAGACGTCTTTTACACAGCAGTAATGACTCGTGTAAATAGTTGTAACACGGAAGGGAGTATTTATCTCTCCTTCACAAGGAGGAATTTCAAAGATAAACAAAATTCAGGGGAATGTAGTGTTTTACTTTTAATCCACGAGGGGGCAGTATTATATACGCATTAGAGAAAACACTGCAAATACATAGTACTTTTACTTTGAATAGAAAATACGTAGCTATTAACATTATCTAAACCCAAAGCACAATCTTCACCAATCTTTCTCATTCTTCTTCTTAATATATGCTGTATAAGTTAATCAGGTACGTAACACGTTTTCAGATTTTTTTAATTTTAGATGTTAATGCTGTTTCATGTGTCAGCGCACAGTTTGCTGTTTTTCGCACACAGCGGCTACACAACAAGGTTCAGCCATATCTGTGTACAACATGCGAACTATAGTTTCATATAAGTAGTTGCCAGACCTTCAGAATGTATCATTATTTGTTTGTTTACCATAAAATGTAACAGAAAGCTTTGTAAAAGAGAATCGGCAATTCTGCATCATACCATTAAGCTGGTATAGAAGTTTTCCCCCTTTTTTCTGAGAATAAAGTTTTTGGCTGGGGACCAAGAGGGTAAGTTCTTCAGTAATGGAGGGAAAAATCCCTTGTAATAACGTTCTTGTAAGTCCTTATTACAGTGCAATGCGGCAGTATTTATGAATCCCATGATTTGTTTATGACGCATAATGCACATTCCACAGTCAACAATTTTTTTCAATTCACATAACATATAAAATATATTAGATATAATTTTTGAGAAATAATGAAGCTCTCTGCTTGTAAAAATCAAAAGTCGCATCCAGTATGTGATGTGGGCAATTCATAAAGAACAAGAAGGGTCCCATTTCTCAGTTCTGTGAAGTTGACTGCACATCCCTGCAGCAGTGACATCCACTGCCATCTCTCGCGTGTTGACACCGGAGATATCTCTCAATTCCAAAGGAAGCAGCAGACGTTTATGGGATGCAGAAAGGAGAGCAAAGTTCAACATCCTTGAGTAGAAAACTTTTTCATCATCTGACCTAGTTTCGTTTCACACCAGTGGATGACTGGGCTAAATGCGTAAGTAGAACTCAGTAGCTTCGTCTTCCAAATAAAGTCTCTCTGTTTGGTGTCACAGAAAAATGACAAAGACGAAAACTGTAGTTTAGTTAAAATGTCAGCATCTGTGTACAGTATTACAAAAAAGAACTGTATTGTACATGATTTTAGAACAGATAAAATATATTGAAATAGTGTTTTTAGTAGACACTTTATTTCTCTATTTATAACAAATTGCTGATATTTCTGTCCATGTTGAAATTAAAATTGTAGGTATTTTACATATAGATCTGTATTTAAAAGTCCTTTACTCTGCCCTTAGAGATACATTGCGTGACAAACACCAGCAGAGTGAAAACAACCCTGGTTATCAAACATCCAGCAGCCGTTGCATGCAGTTTCCCCCGGCAGTGTACCGCCTATGTACTCTGACATGCTGTCCCATTGCAACAAACCCGCTGCTGGTCATTGGCTGGGACAGGAAAGACCAGCATCTCCTTTGTTTTGAAGGCAGCTCCCCTGCCTTGGTGCCCCCTGGGCCCTAGAGTCCCTGGAGTGTTAGAGTGGGATGGTATTAGTTTTAGCTGCTGGCAGATCTTGGCTGGTCGGAGTTACTGATCTCAGCATTAATGAAGCAGCAGTCCTGGTTGGGAGGGGAGAGAGGAGAGCGAGAGAGAGAGAGGGAGGGAGGGACAAACGGAGGGAGGGGAACCAGAGCAAACAAATTTATCCTCCAATAGCAACTTGGCTAAGTGCCTCTGAGATGCATTCTTAGCTTCCCACAGCCAGGACCGGCCCAGAGCGGAAGAACCAGCACCAGGTCCGACAGGCCAAGTGCATCGCCGCTCGCAGCAGGTCACGGAGAGCAGCTTGTCCCAGGAATCCTCGGTCCCACGAGAAGTTCCCTTCCCATCATCCCATCATGTCCGACTGCGAGGGATTGCCGATGGGTGAGTGCCCCCGATACCCTGTCCGGTGTTGATGACAGCTCATGGCACCACTATCCTGCGTGAGGAGTCCTCCTATGTGCCATTCTGGAAGAGTTATGAGATTCAGGGCAGCTACACAACCTGAGTGCCCACTCAGGGCTCAGTGCTATAATCCGATACTCTTAACAAGTAAGACAGCTGCCGTTCAAGTGTGGAACCCGGTTCTGAGCTAAGTGGAGCTTCGTAATGCGCCAGTGTCTAGCAGAGGCTTCACGGATGAGCACGCAGAGAGGTGTTCATATAAGGCACGGCAGTCCGCGCCCATAACCCCCGTGCCGGTTCTGCGGAGGGTTACAGCAGCCTGGTCATGGAGTCAGCGCCGGGCTGTGCTGCGTTCCGTCCCGGAGGAGCGTACCACGAGCTGAAGACTGGATCCGAGAGAGATGAAGGTTACCGGCTGTGGAAAGGGGACAGTCAGATATAAATAGCTCCCCCCTTTCCTGCTTGAGGCAGTGGGAAAGTCCGGTCACAGGCCACATGTTTAGCTTCCTACTCTGCGGGGACTGCTGATGGGGCAGTGTGTCATTGAGAGTAGGGGGGGCAGGGTGTTTGCTCACAGGGGCTGATATTGACATTGTGATATCCCACACATCCCTCCTTTTGCCTAAGCGCAGACCTGTGGGACTGATTTCGTAGGATCCTTAGTAATTCTGCAAATCCTGTTATCCTACGATACACGCAGTAATCTGCAGGGCATTAGGCACAGCCAGCCTGTAACAGCTTTCTCAAGCCGTGTCAGTGTAGGGCGGAGCTCAGGAGGCTGGGAGTGCGTTCGAGGTTGGGAGCTGACTCGACAGCTCGCACACACAGTGCTGACAGCCCAGATCCTCCATGCGGGGGGTGTGGCCAGCTGTGCACACTGCACCACTCATTGTGCCCATCGATCATGGGTTGGGATGGCTTGGCCCGATGCCAGGGCGACCTTGTGTGACGTCATTCCAGAGCCCTTAGCCGGATCTGCGGCGCGGTGTTTATCAGTTGTGTTGCAGTCAGAGGAAAATCACATGCCGGGGATCAGACTATGAGGAAATCGCTTCGGAGAGGAAAACAATGCATTCTCACATGGGATAGTCGTTGGCTGCAAAGCTGTCGTGCAAGCCTGGCTGCAAGCTACGCAGAGGTCTCGAGAACATGATCCACCCTGTTGTTTATGCATGCAGAGCATGGTTGCCAGATGAGATCTCGATAGAGGCAGCTGTTGATGCGAGCCTGCAAGGGGGCGAAGGCTTTCAGAATGGACACTTGTATCCCGGGTTAGCTGCCTTTGAACTTGCTGGCAGTTTTACGGGGAAAAGAATGACCTTCAGTGGGAGTAAACACTGGCCGGAAAATGCTGAAGAATTATACAGCAGTAAGAGAGACCTACAGCAGTGTTTAGATGAATTTTAACTGTTACCATTTCAGCCACCTTGTCTTATTAGTAAGAGAGATAATTCCATATGAGCTGTGAAGTAGCAGTAGTTGTGCAGGCAGTCTGCAGCTCAATGGGATAGAAAGATTTCACTGTTGGACACTTAACCCCAATCGCATCAGGGACTAGCTGCTTTCTCAACTGTGTAGGCTTTGGATAAAAATGTCTACTAAATAAAATAAATGCGATGCTGCTGTGTAAGTGTGTATATAAGTACTTTTTCTTTTTGTAAAATGTGTTATTTTGGGGATTTTGTGGTGCAGAATTGCAAGGGGGGGTTGGTGGTGCCTGGACATTATAGCGTGTGCCACTTTAGAGGTGTCCCTCTAGCAGCCATCAAATTAGCTTCTGTTTTTACTCTCACCTTAAGAAGAAATTTCGCTCTCAGAATAAAGTTCCTGTTCCTTCTTCCTGTCCCATGTCACATGATCTTGCCCAGGGCAATTTACCTCAATAACTGCAGTGTTTCCCCTACTATTATATTAGGGGGCGCCCCGCCCCCCCAACAGCACCTCCCGCCACCCCTTGAAGGTCAAGTTAATTTTATTTAATTTTATTTAATTTTATTTTCTATATAGTGCCAGATCACAACAGAAGTGATTTAAGGTTACCTTTCCTATAGAACAGGTCTATACATTGTCCTTTTATTAAACAAACTAAATAGCCTTATGTTATTTATCTTATTTACACAACAGCTTGTCATTTTTGTCTGTACACGGTCGCATGCTTACAGTTCTCCTCTGCTCTCTGTATCACGCATGGCGGAGTTCCGCCGCGATGCGCACGCACAGACACGGGCATGCACACACAGGTGAGCACACTCCCACCAGCGGACAGAGAGCGTGCATCGGAAAATATGTCGCGTCAACCCGCTCTACCCCCCCAAAAAAAAAGCTGTAAACCTAGGGGAAACACTGAACTGTACTGTATATGCAAGGAACAGTTACTAAAGTTATCATTAACTCATGCAGTAGGACAGCATGCTAGTGGTCAACTGCATGGCATTATATCTCAAATTTTATGGTGGATTGTGAAAAACTGCACTGGAGTATATGCTGGTGGGAAGGGTTAGGCTTATGGTTATGGTTATGGTTATGGTTATGGTTATGGTTAGGGAAGGGGGTTAGGGTTAATGTTAGGATTGGCATTCATTCTTCCCCATGCATCACTTTCTTGAATTTACGGCTTTGTAAAAAAATGGTTATAAGAACATAAGAAATTTACAAACGTGAGGAGGCCATTCGGCCCATGAAGCTCATTTGGGGGGAACTCAACTAATTACTTAAAGTTGTTAAAATCTTATTTAGCTCTAATATAAAGGACCCAAAGTTTTAGCTACACTAACAGGAAGACTGTTCCATACTCTAACTATACCCTGTGTATAGAAGTGCATACATTCAGTCACAAGGGCAGAATAGTCACTAATTCACATGATCTGCTTGTGTTTTTACCTGGGGAGTGGAGCCAACCTACTGAGCAAAGAAACATCCAACTCTTTGTTGACATTAAAAGTTTTTATGACATTTTTATGATGAATGTCCAATCACCAACACCCATCTTGCACATCCCCTACCCAGATATTCAAATATTGAACTGCTTATCTACATCCAATGGGGGGGGGGGGCGTAGTCAGATGTACAAATACTGAACATGATTTGCACATTGTGCAGACATACAGATGTGGTCCTGGACTGAGTGATTCGATATAGATATAATCTGATTGTCAGGTGGATGTCACATGTTTGCTGGAGGAGACCCACACAAACACTGAGCATGTTGCCTCAAAGGCCTGTGTGCGTGATTGAGCCACTCTAGTAACAACAGATTAATAATACAGATTGCAAAACCCGTGTCGCAGATTTTTAGATTAACATTCATGCTTGAGTATGTTATACTCAACAGAACAGGTTGTTAATGTGAATCTTGACAAATAACTGAGCTTCAGCTGTTACAGTATAGCCCATGAATACTGGAGTGTTGTCTGTTTATTCATCCATCCATCCATCTCTCCATCCATCCTCTGTACCGCTTTCCAGTGCAGGCACATCATGAGGCTGGAGCCTCTTCCATGAAGCACAAACAGCATGTACAGGATGCTAGTTCATTACAGGGCGGAGGAACTTCATTTGTGCTTCAAATGCTCCTACTAATGCATTTGTGCTGGGCTGTATTGCCGGATGCAGTATGATCTATGGAAAGTATTCTTGGCTGGCAATTATGCCCATTGAAGAAGAACCACTTACGCTGAAAGCCCTGAAGGGAAACCTCTTCCTATGAGTTCTCTGAACATTATGGCCATGAGTTAGAGCTTAGTTGGGTCATCGTTTTTCTGTGGTACCATATAGGTTATTTTTGAATGCAGAGTATCTCGTCCCAATGTACCTGCAGGAGAGAAACAGAGACAGACCAAAAGAGGGTCTCTGGGGAGACATGTGGAGGCTCGGATGGCAGCATCGTCCTCCCTGCTGTATTGGGGTGTCGGTAAACTCTGGGATTGGACCCTAATTACGAATTCCTATTGGTGGAAATTTATGCTCTGGGCTTCCTGCTTTGTGTGGGAGGCGATCTGTGTCAAATGGTTTCCCTGTATCCCCTTACTGGCCCGTCCTCAGGATTTGACCCTCCCCATTATCGGGCAGTGACTCCATGGCCGATGCTGTGTTAACAAATCATCAGTTAGCCAGCTAAGGTAAACGGTGAGGAGTGTGACAGGACCCAGGACAAAAAGCAACACCGTCTTTCCTGGGGAGCTTAAGGCTGCAGATGTGTTTCTTTGGCCTGCGATGGGCTGGCCCCCCATCCTGGGTTGTTCCCTGCCCGTTGCTTCCAGGATAGGCTCCGGACCCCCCGCGACCCAGTAGGATAAGCGGTTTGGAAAATGGATGGATGGATCAATGTGTTTCTTTGGCTGATTTATCGCGCCTTTCAAATACACCCTTGGTCTGGCAAGTCTCAAGGAGAAGCCGTCTTTATAATGCTAAACGAGCAGTGTCTTTGAAAACGATCAGGTGGACACATTCATACTGTAACCCCCCATGCACTGCTCACTGTATGTGATGATGGTGTTGCAGGAAATTAAATAGAAACTTTCAAGCTCAGAGTATTTATAGCTTCTGACAGAAGCCATTCAGTTTTGGATATTAAAAAATATATTTCAAAGATATATTTCAAAAGATTTAATGGTATTAAGCACGATTGAGATCATTTTTGCAGCCGCCACTTATAAAACACAATATAAAATCTTCCTGATAATACTATATCCTGTTGAGAACAGTGTTGTTTTGTATAATTTTCTTTTGTCTGTGACTTTTCACTTCAGGTGACTTTTTCTAACTTGTAATCAACCCAGTGTGTGGTACTCTCTCTCTCTCCCCCCCCCCCCCCCACCACCCTAAGAGCAGAGCAAAAGGACCGAGCTGTAATTGAATCACCTGCAGGTTAATTATATTACCAGGCCCACTGATGGGAGTCATTTCTAAATGGTGTAATGTTGTTCATTAACAACATTCACGCTGCTGGATGGAGTAATAATCGACTTTCACTGGGGGGAGTGTTTGATCATAATGTGTCTCTGCCTTATTAAAACACAAAGCTGCAGTTTGGCAGTAACTGAGATGTAATTATAAATCTGTAAAGCTGGACGCCCCGTTGTAAAAATGTTACCGTGATGCCTATGTTTAGAAAGGAATTCCTAGGTTGCCCCTGGATCTGATTGCCGCAGAGTGTCCTGTTACCCTGAGGGATGGTGACAGGAAAGCTTCTCCGGGCATTTCTGTGTGTCGCGACGTTTGTGGATTTCAGATGTCGGGTTGTTAGATCGATCGGCAGGATGGACAGGCTCTGAGTGACATACTAGTCAAAACTCAATGCCATGCTTTGGTAGTGGGGGGGGGGGGGTAGTGTGTGCTTTTTCTGACACTGCACAAGGTCGTGGGGTCCTGGTGGATGACGGATCTCTCCTGGCGTGTCTATGGAGACCCCCGCGCTGGGTTGGCGCGCTGCCCAGGACGTGCCCTGTCTGGCACAGCCATCAGATCCCTGCAGACTCCTGCTCCATAATGCATTACCGACTACGGGCGGAAAGATGAATGTAATGGGTGACAGACCTGAGATTGTACCAGAAATGAGTTTTAAGGTGGTTCTTATGAACGCATCACCAGGGCAAAGATTCAGGACATCACAGGTTTCTAAAAATACCCCGCTGGTGTTTTTTAAAGGCTTTTTCCTGTAAGCTCATTGGCTCTGCAGTCGGCTCTGGCACATGCTGGGCCTGCAGACCCTCTCTTAGTCCCTTTTCTCCATTATCCCAGCACTGAGGAGCCATGGGTCGGGCTTATATACCTCTGTGGGTATATGAGGGTCACAGGTCCATTTCATGACTGAAATCGATGCTCCGGTTATCCCAGTAGGTTAAAATAGCCGTCTGCACTCTCCCAGTTCCTGCCCCTGGCCGGCACATGCCAGGAGGGTAAAGAGGCATATACCCTCCCAGGCTGGCATGATCCCGGCTCGATTGCAGATTGGCTTTTATTTTTAGTGATTTGGTCTGGTTGCATTTGGCTTTTGACATTGAAAGTTCTGGTTCATGTTGTAGCTGCATTTATAATATACTCTCTTTGTATAATTAGTCACAGTTTAACTGGTGCTTCTTTAGGTATTTGCCCATCCCAAAAAATCGCATGTGTGCATCTCAAAATACATTTTTGTCATTTTTTTTAGCTCTCATCAATGTAATTAGAGCATTGGGTTACAGAAAATAAGAGATGCAATTCATTCTATGTCTCCTTTAGTGAAACTGATATTCAGATAACAGGAGGGGCTATAGGCATAGCTACTGTTTATTTAGGCATTTAATTGAGTTTTCTTGGGCAGTGCTTTTGTACACTATAACTTATGTAGCGTGCAGTGTTCCCTAGAAAGTGGATACTGGATACGTACTGGAAAAAAATGGGAAAGGTGTTTTCGAAATGGAACAAATTCAAAGATCGTCTTCTGCGCTTTGCATTTCTTTGCATTTGTCAAGAGGGTAACAACAGAAGAAGCAAGAATGACTGGTACAGCGATTATTAGACACCAAAACATATGTCCATGAGGCCAAAGAATTTCATAGACATTCTTTAACTTCCGAGACGTGCCCCCCCCTTTGGCGACCTCGGTGCCATTAATCGATTGAGATGATCCTCAGAGTTGTCCGGGAAGTGCCTGCCACATTGATTTTTTCTAAACGTTGCGGCCATACTTATGAAAGGATCGGCCCAGATATCTGCTATGGAGGCCTGTGAGGAACAAACAGCTCTGGGCATTTCGTGCGTCACTCACAAAACTACTGGTGGGCTCATTGTGGTCCTGCTACCTGTAATTATCATCTGAATAATTTAAGAGTGGGTACGGAGCTGTTGGGCGATGAGTCATTGTTACGGCAACCTCCTTTCTTCCTGTTTCTCAGACATCACAGTGTCAAACAAGAGAAGTTCTTTTGTAAACCTGTAACACCTTATATTTATAAATGTAATAACATTTATATGTGCAGAAACATCTGCTAAACAATTGTGTGGGGTTCTTTAACTGCAACTACAGTGTAATTGCAGTTAAACTAGATGCATAAAAATAAAAGATAAAACAGGAATAGGATGTATAATAGGAGCAGACACCTATTAAACCAAAAAAATGTTTTAATAGCTAAATTCCACTGGGTGGCAGTGTGTGAGTCTTCATATAAGTTCTTCATCCTTTGTAATAAATCCCATTCTTTGTTACAATATATCATTGTAGTCCATCATAATGAATATTTGTTCTGTTACTTTAAAATCAGCTTTTTTGTAAGATGAACAACCTTTGGTGTTTTCCAAGTTTATTTTGATTTATTTTGAGATGGGTGTGATATTGTGATATGTGTATTACTCATGTATTGATTCAATTGGTATACAAATATGGACAGAGGGTATATATATTCAGTTTCCAGGCTCTCTCAAAATGCTGCAGCAATAAGGGACCTACCAGCAGGGAGCAAAGTGGTTGAGAAACTAGGTATCAGTGAGAATGACCCTGGTTAGGCATAAAAGATCAGCAAGCGGAGGGAAGCCACTGCTGTGTGGGTGGGGGAGGGAGGAGGTCATGTATATTTTGCATTGTTGGGGCCAAATGTCTCCACAATGTGATAAACACCTGTTATTTTTAGTTATATATTGCTGTTATCGGGGGCTCTGTGGGCTAAGCCTGTGTGTCTGTAATCAGAAGGTCGCAGGTTCAAACCCAGCCTCAGACTGCGGGTTCTTGAGCAAAGCCCTTAACCCCCAGCTCCCTGGGCGCTGCTACGGGTGGCAGCCTTCCTCTATGAAAAAAGAGCAAGTTGTGGGAGGCATATAGACAATTTCCCTACGGGGATCAGTAAAGTATCTATTATTATTTTGACATTGTGGAGACCAATTTTTGGGATTTTTAAAAATGTGTGACTGCAATCAAAAAACTAAAATGCAAGTCTTACATTTTGTTTGGTGACTTATGGTTAAGGTCAGGGCTGGGTAAGGGGTTAAGGTCACCATTACTGAGATTAGCTTTATCCCATAGAAATGAACGGACAGTCCCCACAAAGGTATGAATACAACGTGTGTGTGTGTGTTTGTGCGCGCAGACCCGTCTGTTACGGGGGGAGCAATTCAGAAAACTGCAGCCAAGTCTGATGTGATATTAATGTCGTTTGCGATTCACTGAGCGCGACGCCATGAACTGTTTAGAAAACATAAATGGTATCCGGCCCATTTGGTCCAGCACACTAAATACGGGAAGGCACCCAAGTCCCAGGATGTGTCTGCTTCTGGGTATAGCGGCGTCAGTGCTGTTACATGAGGACTGTCCTTTGGAAAATCACCAAGCAGATGATGTCACTGCCGTGTCGAAGGCTCAGATTGTAAGAAGTCCACCAGCTGGTCTCATTAAAAGCTCCAATCAGATTTATGCTGCTTATAAATAGCACAGGGGACCACTTTGTCGGTTTCCAGTCCATGATATGTGTGAACGAACATCAGTTGCTCAACCAAAATGTATTTTTTTCGCCTTTGAGCAATATTTCACTGTAAGATATTCATGATGCATCACACAACCTCCCGTCTTTTAGCGATGAGGGTCCATGAAACCTAATCCCTGCTGCTCACGTGCTTAATGCATATATCCGAGGATATCTTGTTGTCCTTGGAAGCCAATCGGCTGCATGGTCTTATCACATTATCCTAAAAAAAAAAACCTTAGTCTGCATCAGTGACCAGGCTGTCACTAGACAAGTACAGCACAGAGCTGAGGGTGGCACTTTATACCAGGAAAAGTCGCTGAATTTGCTCGATGATGCGAATCATTCACACTCCATTGAAAGAAACTTAGTAATGCTATAGGAGCGCTTTGCATCTGGGCTGTGAGAATTTTACAAAGGGGAGGGACATTGGTCGGCGGGAGGCGGGGGTGGGTGGCGGTGGCACAGTAATGTAATCTCCAGTTACTACTTAGGTGATAACTGAGAGGATGGGGGTCACATTGGGAGGCAATGGAGTGTTCAGCTGGTGGGTAGGAGATTGAAGACGGAAAGACCTATCCCTGGGCGCAGCTCTTTGTGCCGGCCGGACTCCTTGTCAAGCTCCGAGTTTCATTCCGTGCTTCCTGCGTTACTTCCGAAGTGAAACAAAAAACATGTTTAAAACATTAATGCGGTAGCCTGCAGCAGCTGCTAATGACTGTCGTTGAATAGAGAGTAACAATCCATGTGCAAGGAGCAAGGACCAGCCCCCGCCGAACATACCGGGCCAACACCAGCAACGCATCCTAAACAGAAATATAAGCTTATTGCTGGGGGGGGGGGTCCTCTTATCCTCCCCTATTGACTTAATAATCTTAAGTGTTCATTCCCCCCACTCCGCCAATTTCATTAGGATTTCCACTATCTTCATGTAAATGTTATTGCCTCTCCTGAATCATAATATAGGAAGTTCACGTTTTGTTTGTTTAGCAGAAGCTGTTGCCCAGAGCCACTGCTTATGTAATTCTTCGCCTATTATAGAGCTGGATGTTTCAGTGGGTCGTATTGGTGAGGCAGCGTGGTGCTGGTCCAGCATCCCCAGGAGTCTCCGGTCACTTACCACCCTTGAACTTGACGTTTATAAGCATCTGGGCCTGGGCCTGGAGAGCTGGGCTGTACAGGCTGTTTAATCTCCATTAGGCCCTGCGGCCTCTGCTTGCCTAGTCTGTGTATCACCCCCCCCCCCCCCCGCCCCCTTCTTGGGATAGCTTACGGCTCTTAATCCAGGCCTTAGTGACATCATGATCCTACTCAGCGTGGCCCCGGGGGCCTGTGTGGGTGAGCCGGGAGGGAGAGTGAGGAGGAGGAGGAGGAGTCACCCACACCGAAGAGGTTCCCGCGGAAGCAGAGGCCATTGTCACGATGCCCGGTGGCTCCGGCCCCCCGATGAAGCCGATCCCTGAGGAGACGCTCTGCGGCGCCACCCTGCTCCCTGCCAAGGCCGCCATCACCATGGGTCAGTGTCGTCCAGCTCCGCGGGGGGAGGGCGTGGCTTCTCACGGGGGTCCGAGAGAAAGCAAGGGCGTGGTGCAGGGAAGGAGAGCGTCAAAGGAGAGCTGCAGGTATCTGCTCTCAGATTTGGGATTTACTTTCAGCCTAGTTGCCTTGCTCATATATAGTTGTATTTCCATTCATGTTTATTGACTTACAGTTGGCACTGTGTACAGTTAATATACACACTTTGTATAGCGCTGCTCTAAGATGGTCTCAACTGTTGGACTTCTTCGTTGACAAATCCCGAAAAACCTGAAATTATCTGTTTACAATCCAAAAATGAGGAAAAAGAAATTCACACGGTGTATCATGCTTGGCTATTATTAGCCAATCCACTTAGATCACCATGCCAACTGTTGCTCTGAGTGACCTCTGGGAGACGTTTGCAAAAACAACATCCCTTATGTACTATCTGGAACGTTATCTTCACGTCTCTGTTACTGCACGGCGTTGTCCCAGAAGACGAGAGGGTTGACTGTTCTGAAGAAAGATTTGAGGCGAATATCAGATTATGGCGTAAAGTCTTACTGTTGGAAAACGGCAGTCCAACATTAGAGATCTTCCTGTGTAATGGAGCGTACCATGTGACACTGCTGGCCATATGATGTCATGCAATAAAAACACAGGGGAGATGTTCTAGATTAAACTGAGGTGTTTGTTTAACGGCAGAGGAAATCACATATTTCAGTGTTTGGGAAGATAAGATTTGTGGACCGAGGCGGTCCGTGTCTTTCAATGTTTATATAGCTTGAGAGTCTCGAAGTGAAAACCCTTCCATGGAGTCAGAGCAGAAGAAGCTGGTTAAAGTACCTTTCTTGCTACACTGCAAGTAACCAAGGCTCCCAGTTTTAGGGCTGCTGGGGGGAGGAATTCCACTATAACATCGTGGCAAAGGTGGAGGTGCTCTGTATAATACTTATCACTACATATGCTAAATGGTATGTAATAGTTGGCTCTTAAAACTAGCTTTTAGGTAAGTTTGTACGGGATATTATTACTGTGAGTGAGTTTTCCAGGCTTGTGTTTATACATCCAAGTGGAAAAAAAACACAAAGCCCCTGTCTGATGGTTGTTCTGAGCCTTGCATTTACACGTCTGCGTTGTGGGCAATTGTGACCTCGCCTGTTGACACCCTCGTAATGTAGCACCTAACCCCATCACTGCCCTTTTAACGGCCCTGGGGTCACTTGGCACTTTTATGCCGAGGGCGAGATCCACTTCTTCCCAGCTGAGTCAGAAGCTGCAAGGGGATGCAGGAAGAGAGAACGAAGTGGGCGAGTCGCCCCGAATACATGGCCCATCGGGCAAAAAAACACCGCTGTCTGCTTTGAAATGTGACCAATGAGCACGCAGAGCTCATGACGGAAATCTTAGAAAACATAATGAGAGGAAAAAGTCATATAAGTCATAGTAGGCCCCATATTAAAAGTCTAATTATATTTTGTAACCCATTCATCAATCCTCCAAAACCACCGTACAGAGCACTAGTGCAACGGAGCTTTTAAAGTAACAGTTCTATAAAATCAGGTAGCAGAGCAATGAAGAAGAGAGTGTCTTCATTTATATGTGAAGAGTGACAAACGAAGAGACGCTGCTTATATGTCGTATATCCTGCCGGAGACACGGTGCCTGCTCCTTTGTTGCTGTTTATCGTTTGTGAGAATTATTTGTGAGAAATCGCTGGCATTTTTGGGGCAGCTAGCAGCAGTAGTGGGATTGTGGTCTCCACGCTGGCCGACGTGAAAAGGAGAAGAAGGCGGTGAAGGGAGCTTAAGATTAAAACTTTAATTATGGTGTTTTTAGAGCCTGTGTCTGCTGAAGAATGCCTCTGTTGCTTCTCTGGCAGCCGGCCATGGCGTTTATAAACGCTGCAAAACAGCAGAACAAGTGGACCAAGGAGGAGCATGGAAGGAGAGTCAGAAAGGCCGTGTCGGGGAGATTTACGGCGATGTTCTTACGCCACCGCTGTTTGTGCGGCTGATGTTCCTCGCCAGTAGTCCGGAGGTGGATATCACAAGTGGGAGCTAGATAGCTTGTAGAGTTTTACGGGCGTAATTTTGTAAACAGATTTTCGATTACTCTCAAGGACGTTCCTTTGGGTGGGGCAGACTAGGATATCTGCACATGATTTGTGGCAGTGTGTCCCCCATGTCCATCAAGACCAACAATCCCACACATGTGAGTCCGCGTCCAGCTTTCTGACTCCGGGTTCCGGGTTGATGACTCAGCACCACAAGGGTTTCTCAATACCTCCATCCTATAACAGATGAAGCCTCTAGGTGTTTTTTAGTACCTGGGTTGCCACTGGTTTGCATTTATTGTCCCTTCACGGTTTGTGCGGTGCAGTAGATTTAATTTGTGTTTATGTATCTTGAGGATTCGCAAGCTGATAATTAGCCTTTCATTTCTCCAGATTGAAGGTCATGTCATTCTCACCTAGCAATATCCATAGTGACAATAGCTTCTCCAGTTTTTTTTTTTTATGGACAGTGACTGTTGCTAAGCAACACATACAACAAACATTCAGTGCCTCAAGCAAGATTATCTGAGAGCCGGGACTTCAGAGTCGGGTTCTGGATTTCATTTGAGAAAGAGAATATAAATATATTCCCTTGAACTCATCCGTAGTTCCCACCTGTCATGTTTTTCATTTGTATGCTTCGAGGTTTTCAATAAGTAAATAAAGTACATTAAATGAATATTGGTGCCTGATCTGCCATTGTGACTTTAAAATGTGGTTTGACAGTGCAGGGTATGTCATGAGTATTTGGATTAAAAAGTGCACTAGGTTGCGGTACAGTAGGTCTCCCCACACATGAGTAATTAGCCTTTGCAGCATCCAGCGTTCATTGGGGCATGTGGACCACGTGGGTGGGGCTGGTCACCTGTGAGCCGCCTTCCCAGCAAGCCCAGCTCCGCACGCGGCTCCTCCATTCGCCATCAAGGACGTTGGCGGCGCGATCGCTAGCCTTGAGTCACCTCATTTTGTTTAATCACAGTTGAGGCTGCAGGGTGGGGGGGTGGGGGGGGAGAGCATGCTGATTGGTCGGCGTCTGGCGAGGCGCTCGCACGAGGAGGTCCACAGAGGACCTTATGAGAGGAAAAAAACCAATAATCAGAAAGCCTCTTCAAAGCCTCATTTTCATTGCATTAGCTTTATGCTAATATTAGATAGAGAGGAAACACAGAGCAGCTAATTGCTTTAGATGAATTAATTGCGGTGATACCTTCTTGAGAGTATTGGAAAACTCCGGAATTTCCAATAGCAGCAGTTTGTGCGATGATTTTTAAGGAGCCCCAAATTTTGTGAGTGTTAGTCTTCATGTGATTTTGTGACCCCATCATCCCGGGATTCAGCTTCATTCAAAATGCGGTTTAAGGGAACCAGATCGGTAGCAAATCCGGCATATGAGATGATGGCCCCTCGGTCTGAGACTGATCACCAAGTGATGAGGAGATGAGGCCGGAACTTCTATCCCAGTTCAGCGCAGAGGCGTGACAGACGGCAGCGCTCTGCTGTAAGGAGTGTGACTCGAGGCTCGAGGCCTGTCAGAATGTCCCGGAACCTGGGCCCCCCCCATTCTTTTAGAATAGACACCAGTGGAGGGTCGGTGGCCTGTCACTTACAGTGACAGCTTGCCCCTTCTCACTCTCCCTCCTCCTCTCCAGGGCTGATTATATGCAGGCGGGGGGGGGGGCATACCCCCCCACCAAGAGCATTATTTTTCTTGTCGTCCTCCTCCTGTGGCGGAGTTGGAAGTGGATTGTTGCGCGACGGGGAACGCCGTCTGCACCTGGAGGCATTCCCGCCCAATGCAGCGATCCGGGGAGTGACGAGTCACACGAGGAGTGACTTTTTGCCGCTCTGTGGGATAACCGTGTTGTAGTTTTGAAAAAAGCCAAGGACAGCTTCCTGTCGGTGTCCTCACTGAGCTTACAGAAGCTTGGAGCACGGGCAGGATGTTTCTGACGACGCTGGTGATCACCATTGATGGCATGGCATAGGAAGGGGTTAAACCTCTTTGGCAGGACTTTTAACGGGGCCCCGATCCCGCCCACCAGTCCCAGGCGACCTGTGGTGCCAAGTCCACATGAACACAGAGCTACAGCATTAAGGGTTCGCCAAGGGGGCCGCGTTTGTTTGCCCGCTGTGATCAGCCGACTGGGTGCTGTTGCTTCCACCCCCAGAGTTTGCGGGGGTGGGGGGGCTGCATCTCTGCACTGAGGCACTGGAGGGCAACCAGGAGCTGTTCCAACAATGGGATGAGGGACCCGGGTTTTAGGCTGGTTTAAAGTGCCCCCCCCAGCTATCCACCAATTTTTATCTCATTGCAGTTTTGGAAATTTGGTCATATAATATACTAATGATAGGAATTAATAAGGAGTCAATAAAGTTCAATAATAAAGGAGATTCTGTATTTTATTTCATTTTATGATGTGTGAGCCTGGTTACACTGTGTATAACAGGATTACAGACCGTAAATTGATGCTCTTTTCACATTCGGCAAAACAAATCTTTTTGTTTTTCACCCCCAGTCCACAAAAGCTGAAATGACTTGCCGCTTACTTGTATGGGTGTGGCCCCCGTACAGGGCTGATGTGATTGGTGGATTGACAGGTGTTTCCGAAAGGTGCGATGAATTCATACATCTGTCACGTAGCGACTCGCAGGATGTTACAAGCAGCCCTGCATTTCAATACTTTATACTTCACCCCAAATGTTTCACAGACTAGGGAGACTATCAAGATGGCAAAACAGGTAAGAAAAATCACAGATCTTCATCCTCTGGAGACAAATACAGATCAGGTGCCTAGCAGCAGACAATTCGTCAAGCGCAGCCGGCACCCGCTCTTTGTTGTCTGAGGAAACAGTTTAATTTTCATGCAGGGAAAAGGAAATTAGCCGTCATTTACATGCTGCCCCTGGCTTCCAAATGGGAGCATTTGCCCAAGTGGTCCGCGAAGCGTGAACGATCCCTTACGAGTAACACGTCTCATTTAGGTCGCTGTTATGCCATCGTGGCGTCTCGGTATCTTTGGGCAAACCCATTTAGACAAATCTGTCAGCGTGAATGATGTGCAAATGTTTAAATGAATGTGAACGGCTTCGGGGGGGGGGGGATGTCTTTGTAAATGAATGTGGGGGGGGGGGGGGGCTGCTGAGATGCCGTAAGAAGTCAGGACTGCCGAGTGGAGGAGGGTCTGAGGGATGTCGGGGGGAAGCAGCCCTGCACCTGAGTAATAAGCGTGCTTGGGCACCGGCTCATGTCATGCCGTATGTGACCTGCCCAGTGAATGCCAGCCGCATGCTCTGCTGCTTTGGCAGCCCGTGGGAAGCCCCTCTTCCGGAAGGTTCCTGTCTCCCAGTCCAGTATCCACCCACTAAGCTCCCATCTCACCAGTATCCACCCAGCACCAGCCTGAGAAAATCACCTTTAGGGCTCTAGAAGTAAATATAGGGCACACAGTCATTACTATGCATATTTTTTCCATGCAGGCACATGAATAATTGAGGGTGGTTATCCCCGTGGCCACCGCAGAAGCCCCCCTGCCAGACCCACGGAGCCCCCCTGCCTTCGCCCTCCGCCTTTGATGATTACATGGCCGGAGCTGTCTGCTTAAAGACAGATAAGGCTGTGGCTAATAACCACGCGTTGAAACTGGGATTGCTGGAGCTCATTTGAAGTGGGAGAGGGCTATGACGGGGTCTTTGCTATGGGGGCGTGTGGGGGGGGAGGTGCTTGGGCATGTGATGTCACTTGTTTTATCATGAGGGGAGACAGAAAGTGCTAAATCCCCACTGTGTCTCCCCGGGGGGGTTCCCGTCTGGGATTTCTATGCAATGGGAGTCTTCCTATAACAGCTAACCTTTCTTCATTCTTGCAGTTTAAGATGCTGTGTATTTGCACCCAATTCTGGCCGATTTCCCACCCACTAGCACTTCCATACTTGCAGACTATAAACTCGTCCCCCCGCCCAGGGTATGAATCAACCGTGAACCATTTTGGCAGCCGAGGGTCCATGCTGCTGTTGTAAGGCTTGATGCTTCGTCTCTCTTTTCGCGGTGCTGCCGTGCTTTTGGCTCGGGTGGCAGGAAGGCAGGGGCTAGTCACAGTCTACAGGCCTGTCCCAAGTTTTCACCAGCTGTTTTACGTCTGACACGTCAGCTTGGCTCACAGCCTGCAGTATCTGTCGGCTTCGAACTAGCATCAGATGTGTCAGCTTCTTCCGAAGCTGGGAAAACTGGCTGTTTTGTTCCCTTGCTGTCTCCAGCCCCCATGTTGTTTTCTACCTGACTTCCTCACATCTATTCACCCCCCACCGCCGCCTGATTTGCCATTTTCCTCAGTTTTATGCTCTGTGCTCCGCTCTTCCCTCCCCAGCATAGGGGAGGGGTCTCATTTTGAATGCAGCTCGGCCCTCTGAGTTATTACTGGCTCACACTGCCTGTCAAGCTGGAACTGGAGAAGGCAGTTTGGCAGCTCTATGGCCTGTGAGGAATGACACTCGCGCGCGCACACACACACACACACACACACACACACACATTCACGCTCAGGCAAAGTCCCTGGGCCGGCCTTCCTCTCACAGCTCAACTCCTCCTAAGCTGTTTTTCTCACAGAGATCAGGACGAGCTTTAATGGCACGCCGTTCCCGGCACGGAGGAAGGTGGAGAGAGGGAGGGAAGCCGGAGGCAGGGCGAGGAGGAAAATACAACAAATGAAAACATTCTTTTCCAACTCCTGTGCAAAAGTCTCCTCCTCTTTCCACGTTGACTCCGCCGACGGTCCATTCAGGAGGAAGGGGGGGCTGTGTTCACATGACATAATCGGAGTGAAAGGGTTGCCATGGTAACTGACACTGGCAGGCCAACCCAAGACAACTGGATGTTGAATGGAGGAAGAGCTGCCGTGGTGAGCAAGCGAAAGTGACAGAGAGTCGCGGGCGGCAGCGGGAGGCAGCGGGAGGCAGCAGGAGGCAGTGGGCCAGCCAGGGAGAATGGAAGACGGCTTTTGCAGCTTCAGCACCCTCTATGACACCTCGTCGCTGCTGCAGTTCTGTAACGGTAAATAAACGCCGCGTCTCGCTCTTTTCTGTCCGGCCACGCGCTTTGTTTTGCTTTCACCTCAGCTCCCTTTGTAAGACGCGCTCAAACTAAACTACAAAGTACTTTTTACGGCCGCTGTTCTGTTTATTTCCTGGCCGTGACTCCCTCGCACTCTTAAGCTCCGTACACTCGACTAAAAGTGAAAGTTTCTCATTGATCTTTATTCGTGCGCATCTGAAAATCTCTCCGTGGAGAGAGCACTTCCCGGGGGCTGGGAAACTGTTGATTTCAGGTGCTCGCTTCATCCCAGGGTTTTGAGTAGGCAGGCATTTTATTGCAGCTTTTTGCACTCTCTGCCTTCTCCTCAGTCAGCTGCCGGCTTTGAACCTTTGTTCAGCTGGGTTTTTTCCCCATATTTCATTCTTAATTATAAGCCTGTCATCCTCACTTGCTGCAGTAATGTACGCGGCAGGTTAGGGGCTTGGTTTACACCCCCTCCCCTCCTTATCAGTGGCTTTTGTTTTCACGAACGCTACGTTTAAGGGACGACAGCAACAGCTGGCATTTAAGTGGAGTGTCAGCTGGTAAATGTGCCTCTGTCAGCGGCACAGATGAGGGGGACACAGGAATCGCAGTGCAAGCTGGAAGTAGCGCGTGCCCGGCGATGATTCACACCCTTATCATGTCAGTGCAGAAATGTCACTTAGCAGGTAGTGCATTTACATATTTATAGAGATTAATGGCAGCAGGACGGACTGAAAGCCAGGCTGTTCAGCCCCTTTATCCGCGGCTCGGGCTACGGCTGCATTCACCTTCTGAGTTTCGCTTCCCCGCCTTGTTGCCCTGGTTACTGCAGCGTCCCTCAGACCGAGGCCAGAGCGGTGCAGTCGGATAGGGCTGTGAAGGCTGTTGAGGGTTCAAAGTCTGCCCACTGTAGCTGAAGTTCTGCCTGGTCAGAGTGCCGTTATCTGTGAATAGAAATCCTGTAATCTATATTAACCTTATCTTATTTAATGCCCCAGGGCACCGTGCTGTCTCTGGCTTTTTAAGCCGTAGAGGAAATTCAGAACGAGGGAAGTCGGGGTTCCCACTGAAATCGAATGTTTCTGAACATTTCTCGAGAGAGAGGTTGTCGAGGCTGAGGGCTCACTGGCGAGCGACGCGGAATCGAGCAGGCTGCCGTGAAGACACGTGGCAGGGGGGGGCAGGGGGCCGGTGAGGCTCGGCACAGGAATTCCAGGATGCGTAAATAGCTGACAGACTGGTGCTGCCTGTACATATCACAGGAGTCATCGGACTGGTTCCTGCTGGCTGACCAATGATTTCACAATGCATTAGAAAACAACATAACATGCATTCATTACAATATGACATAGAAATTTAAAAACACATAGTAATAAATTTGGAATTGTTTTGTACCCTGTTCTGCCTGGGAAAGGCTTCAGGACCCCTGTGACCCTGCTCAAGATAAGCAGTTGGAGGTTGGATGGATGGATGACACGCTTTGATTGCATGGGCATTTCTTTAGTCTCCATTCCAGTCTTGGATTCCCATATCAGCCTGATCAGTACCTAACAGTTGGAAGCTGTTGCTATATTTAATGTGTCTGCTGCTGTTTTTCCTCGTTCTTGTAGAAAAACCAGAGATGCTTATCTAGCATGTTATTTGAAGAACCAGGAACACTTTGAAATCTTAGTCATCATTTGGGCTGGGTGTTCCCCTGTGCACACTCATACTGGGCTGGTCTGCCCCCCCCCCCCCACCTCCACACTCTGCTCAGAGGAAGGTGTTAAATTGCCTGGCACGGGGAAATGGGTGGCATGTTGTGCTAGATGGGCTAATGCCAGCCCAGTCTCCCTGAGCCCAAGGATCGTCCTGTGGGTCTCCAGCTACGATCTTCAGTTTTTCCTGCTCTGTTGACCAGTTTGGTGGGTCTCCATTTTTTAATGTAATTTTCCCCAGTGATGTCAGATGTTCTGCTGGTGGGTGTGGCTGAAAAGACCAGAAGAAATGGCAGCAAGGGGGGGGGGGGGTTCACGTTATCCATGGTGAGTCAGCTCCGCAAGGACAAAGCTGGCATTAGGCTAGCCCCCGTGATTCAGAGAGGCCAGCGATTCTCACTCAGGCAGACGGCTGGATCCATCTCCAGTACCTAATCTTTCCATCCCCCTGATGAACTGGGTGATTTCTCTTTATAAGCGCTCTGAGATTGTCCGATGGCTGCTTCGTGTTGACGTCTCCTGCCCTTGCACACGTGACACACTCTGCGCCCGGACTGACTGCCGGGTCAGTAAACCCAGAGAGGAACTGCCTAATCTGGGCTCAGCAACAATTTATCAGAGCCCTCCCCCCAGCCGCGCAGTGAAAGCACAGAGTACCGGAGCAGTGTGATCTGTGGCATTAGCTCCACTACAGATGCCGTGGTTACCCTATTAAAGAGATGGATGTCTCCTCAGTCATTGCTTTAATGCACTGGATATTGTCTTCCATGAGGAGAGGGGGTATCGTGGACCCTGATTGGCTGATAGAGATCAATACCAGCCCAAGTTGGCTACAGAGGTCAGGAATGTACTGCGAGCCAGTGGAACGCTCATCCTCCTCCCCAAAGATGGTAACAAAAAATGAGGATGTGAGGATTTTGTGAATTTATCTCCAATCCGATCTGCGCTTCGGCTTGTTTTTTCTGGCGCTCCTCTTGATTTTTCTGGATGTGTATATCGCAGAGGGATTATCCCCTCTTGTCGCCGGGCAACTGGCATGGGCACTGCGCCCTTCGCGGTGGTGCCATGGGTAGTGGCGAGCGGAGCGGTCTCTCAATCTGCTACCGCCACCCAGAAAGCTTGTTAGATCCGTCGGTGGCCAGGATCTGTGTGATCAAACGATCTGGGCCCTCAGTCCCGGGGGAGCAGGGGGGGGGCTGTCCCAAGGGACAAATGTTGGATGAGTCTGTGATCAAAGCCCGGACATAACCCTGGAGTTTTAAGGCTCGTCTCTCCCGCCAGGCGTTTTAATCTTCCCGCTGCCTCCAGATTACGCTCCATTGTCTTTCGTGTCGCCCAGTGGAAACAACGTAGAATCCGTGCAGAGACGAGAGCCCTTGTGATCCTCCGGAAGGTTCAAAGTGCCCTGTCACGTGACTTCACGTCTCCAGGCTGTTTCTAGGCGCCCGGTTGAAATGGGTGATATGACTGGTCAGTGACATTTCAGTAGTGAATGCATTAGAAATAAAAAGATGAATGCGTGCTTTTTAATTAAGGAAAATCAAAAGTTATACGCTAGATAGATTGCATGACCAATGAAATGAAGAACAATTCAGCATATGCATTTTTATAGTACACCGTAAAAATCCATGTGAGCATCAACAGCTGATATGCTTTGTTCACAAAGATGTAACCCGCTGCTGTGTGCATCGTCTGGCTCTGAATAATAACGGTGGGCTGTTTGTGCTGATGTACTGCTTTGTCCTCTCAACTGATACTTAGGAGGGACAGGCAGGGGTGGTATGGGGGGGGGGGTCGCTTATACAGTGATACTGCCAGGCAAATTCATAAGAGTGACAGGTGGCAGGGTAAAAATCCTCAGTCTGTACATCCAGCCACCAATAAACACTCGCACTGGGATTAGCTAGAAAGCTCCACCCTCGTTACCAACCTGAAACAGAAAAATGCACTGTAGCGGGACTGGGTGGGGGGCAGAGTTCGTGCCTAATTGTGGCTAAGGCCCGTGTCGCCCGGAGTTACGCCTCTGGCTGTGGTCTGCTGCAGAACCCCCCACCCCCCCAGGAACGTCGCCCTCCATTAGCCTCTTTTGGCTCTGTCTGCCACGGCACAGGAGCACTTCTAAAGCAGTACCCCCCCCCCCCCCCCCGCAGCTGTGTTCACCCTTTGTGCAGCAGCGGTTATGGGAGGATAGAACGAACCTTGGTCCTCTCCGCTATGCTGGTCCTCTTACCCTCTCTGCCCCACGACCAGAGGGGGGCCTGGTGCCATGTGGCTCCTGTGGGGTCTGAGGTCACCCCGACTCCCATGTTTGATGGCCTAACCCCTCCTGCGGTACAGAGCAACATTTTCTCAGTGGAATATTGCAGGTTGCTAAAAAGCCTGCAGATCCATCACCCCCAGCCTCCCGATGACACCTTATCTCCCAACCTTTGTTTGAAAAGCGACCGGAGACTCGATTGCTTCTGTCACTCTGCTGGTTGATTTTTCACCCCCAGTCATGTAACACCAGGACAACTCCGGGGATCAGTGTATCGAGGATGAAAATTGGCAGTCGTGCAAGACCAAGCTATGTCTCTGGTTGCCCTCTTCCTTTTGGCACCATGGAAATCTGTGGCATACACGCTTAGCCCCAAGGCAGCTGAGGACTTAGGAGCACTCACAGCGGCACTCCCGCTGGTGACTCTGCGGAGGAGGATGTTGTTGCTGGCAGACCCTTGTCAGCCTTTCGATGTTGCTTGTCATCACTTGATACCCGAGGAGAGGGGAGGGCGGAGGATGAGCTGCCTTGTGCAAATCTGAAGTGACTGTGTGTATCTCCTGCCTTTGAAGGCACGGCCATTCTTCATATGTGTGGTGTCAGCAGCAGCAGATCAGGATGTGTGATAGGGAGTGAGGGAGATATAAATTTGTCAGGAAATGAACACTTAAATATTGCAGCGACAGAAGTCATCTTGCTAATCTGTGTTGTTATCGGCATTTAACTTTGCCCGTTGTAGACTTTGTCTGTCACAACAGGGGATAAAATGGCATTGATTTAAGGAAGCGGAAATGCCTGAGAGCCCAGGCACCCTTCTGGCCCAGATGGAGCCTGTGTTTGCCCCCCTTGGGCTGCGCAAACACTGGGATTTCTTTGTGCGTCTCCCCACATGCTGTTGACCCCTGGCCTGACCCCAGCACCCAATATTGTGTTGTTTTCTTGATTCCCCCTCGTAGATCCAAAGCCAGATGAGACAGCACTGAATCGTAGATGAGGGTGGCTTTCAGAAGCTGGCCCCATGTTGTCCTCTTCTGGACAGATAGCTCCAGGAATGCCTGCTGAAGTGGGAGGGCATGCTGGGTAATGAGCTGCAGGAATGGGAAGAGCCTCCATGGAGCACTGCCTGGGGTCTTCACAGGTGTCATGCAGGCCCTCCCATGCAGCAGCAATTCCCCCCAACTTTGTCTGCCGTAGATCCTCCTGCCCTCATTTTCAAAACATTCACACCCCCACACCCACTCATGTGACTCCTCAGGCTTCAGGCACACCTGGCCTGGTCATCTACCATACCTCATGCTTTCTCGATGGGCCAGTGGGTTTGTGGACCAGCACGATTTATCATGATAGATCCCCCCTCCGGCAAAATTCATCATAAAGGACCCTCTACTGCTTGACGAATTTATTGTATGGGACCCCACAGTAATAGGCCCAGTCCACCCTAGCAATAGGGCACCATTGCAGGACCCACAAAACATTAATGACATCCGCTTTTCCGATTGGCGCCCTACCAGAGCTTTGCCTGACCCCTGGGCCTCAGATGGCTGCTGGAAGCCTGCCCAAGGCTGCTACTGTGAAGCTGGCACCTTGTTAAAAGCCCCAGGCCTATCTCTAGCTTCAGGGAGTTTGTCTCCTTAACCTTCTGGCTGTGCTTATACTTCCCCAGTTCTCCTCTGATTTTTCGTGATATTACACATCAAGGCCAGCATCTGTCCGTCGTAGATCTTTTTGCTTCACCACTGCTCGACCGGGGCTAACGTCCAGAATCTCAGTAATCAGACTCATGTAAGCGAGGGCAGAAAGCACTCTGTTCAGCTTAAAGTTGATTATCATGACTGGCGTGCTTAGCCTGAGTGGTCGGAAAGCGAAGGCTTTTCTAGAAGGGCATTAGAAATGTGGGAAGCATCAGCAGGCAGTAGCATAGCTTTTAGCATATTAATGGGAATATTTCCTGCGGATGGACCTGCTGTGGATTTCGCCTGACCCTAATTACCGGTTCTGATTGTTGAAGTGATTTCAGACTGGGATCTAAGACCTAGCGGCCAGGCTGCCTCTCGACTGTGGCCTGAGATGCTAATGGTGGCTAATTCGCTACGCCCTGATTTGTCCCAGGGGACAAGCAGGACATATAGCCATAGTCTCCCTGTGGGGGGGCACCGACAAGGTCTAAACGAGCCAGAAGCAATGAATCCAGCACGGGCGTCGTTCAGAAGGTCCATGGGTTACTGCTACCAGACCAACAGAACTTAAACTATGAATGGCATCAAAAATGTACCACTGGGGTGATTTGTTAATGGGGTAGTTCAGAGAGAATATATAGATGTGGTGGGGGTGGCAAGGTCGGGCATTTGAACTTTACTTTTTCTGATCAGAGATGGAATTCTCCTGGGTGGTGCCATGGAGCACCGGAGGACCCTGTGCAGGAGGGGCTGTCACCTCCTCTCTCCTACATAAAGACCAAAGGGTTTCTCTCTCTTGGTGTGGGAGAACAAAGCATCCTTTCTTGAAAGGCGGAAAGAGACAGCGAAATCTCACAGGGTGCGGCTCACGCTCCGCCCTTTGATGAAATGTGCACAGATGCGGGAAAAACTAGAATTCTGGGTTGTGAGACATTCCGTTGATTTTTTTTTTAATCATAAAGAGGGCATGTCATCGCATTCCGGTAACAGATGTCGCTTCTGTTGCCTTTAACGGGTAGATATGCAAAATGGTATCTTGGCTGGTCTTTTTAGTTTGCTTATTTGAGGTTCATATGCTGACAAAAATGGATCAGTGGTAGAATGAAACACAACTGGTGCTTTGATGTACAATCGCTTGTGTGTTTATTTCATCTTTGTTCCGTCTGCCAGCCTTATCTGGATTTGCCAGTGTCTTATTTCATGTCATGTGACTGGCCCTTTAACCGTTATCCGAGCGCTCAGTTTCTCAGCCTGAAAGTCCTTCGTGCTGAGTGCTATAATTAAATTTGATTGCCATCCGTCAGCAAACGGGTGGCAGGGAAGCCGGTCAATCGTATGAGATCAGCGTTTATCAGGCAAGGCGGGGAAATTTGTACTGGAAAGTGCAGCAAGCCAGTTTCGCCTTTTATATGACTGCTGGAAAATATGGTTTGCACTCAGACCTTGTTCAGATTTTGGCTTCTCTGCTGTAAATGATCACAGTTAAAGGATAGGCTTGTTATCTTCGGGTTGAGATGTCGCATACCATCTTGGAAACTTGGCCTCACCCCGAAGGCAAGCGGCTGACTTACACGCTGCCCCCGAATGCTGTCTGATTATCGATTGTCTTGCCTGCCATTTGGGGTCTGCGCCCAGGCGGGTCACAGGATCGCGAAGGAACAATAGTGGCTTTTTAAAGAAAAAAAAAAAAAACACAGAAGGTCCATGCTGTCTTTTCCCGAGATGTTTGTCACTGGTTTACAATGTCGATTTTGTATTTGAGCAAAAAGAAAACAGAGGAGCAGTCTCTTGGAAACAGCAGGGAGTGTTATACGGGGCTGAGGGGCCGAGTGGACCAAGGGGGCGAGGCCAGAGGGACTGCTTGGAAAATAGGAGCGGCGTAAACAATGCTTCAGAGTACAGGCAGTGGCTGCTGATTCACTCACCGGGGTCCTCTCTGCCCCCACGATACAGATGGCCTGGAAATGATGGACTCTCTTCCCATCCAGATCGCCACGCTGCCTTGCCACACTCACTGCAGCTTGTCCGTATCAGTATAGGTTCACTGTGCCCTTACTAGAGGAAAGGGAGGAGGAAAGGAGGGCTGATCTCAAGCAAGGGACTTCCTCTTATACTTCCCAATGTTCCCCGTGGTCATTGGCGCAGTCAATCCTCTCGATTCACTAACTGGCAGGGGGGGGGGGGGGGGCAAGTCAGGTGCCACTGAAGCCGGCAACCTGTTCAAGTGATCTCTTATACTGTGGTTAAAGAGCTCCTCGCGGAATCATACCTGTCGAATGCAAGTCAGTGCTGGTTAATATGTCTGTGTGTGTCGTCTGTGGGTGGCTTTGGACCCTGTTTGGAAGCACAATGTTCTTTCTGCTCTTTCTCCTTCATAAAATAGTACATTTATTAGATCATTTCCCTGCTGGGTGCCAGGAGTCTCTCCGCTTGAATGATAGTCAAACCTGCTCTGTGGCTTTCAGACAAAAATAGGATTGGGAAGGAAACATATTTTTGGTTTTATTGTCTTTCTTCAATAACAGTGGCCCACCTGGGGCTTGCTCGAGGACTAATGCCCCTTACTACTCATAAACATTGGGTCAAGTTTGACAGTGGAACCATCGTTTCTCCATATTCGCTGCCATCAGATTTGCTCTTGTTACTGTCTTTGTCCCCAAAACACTCAATGAGGGTGAGCACCTGTGTAGGAGGAAGGCTAATCAGTCCACAGCGTAGCGTGAGGACTAGCAACCTAATCCCCGTTGAGCATTACGCCTGTGCTCACTGAGAGAGCGGCTTTGAAAAGGGAGCGGCATTATGGGATGCAGAGGCTGCGACCAGCCCGCAATAAGCGCTCTCGGACCGTGCCTTATACCACTCTGGCAGCAGCCTGAGGATTAGCTGGGAACAATGGTCACTACGCTGTCCAGGCACATGTCAAAAGCCCAGGCCTTTTTCAGGACTCAATGGGTGCATCTGATGGCAGGACGGTTGTGATGGTAATTGGGAGTGATGCCGGCATGGGTTTGCGTACCTCCAAGCTTGGCACTGCCAATAACGGCCACAGGCGGCCACAAGTGGGACTGAAGGGGCTGCCAGTCCAAGCAGGATATCCAGCAAGCTACACTGTCATTTGTTCATTAGACTCCTCAGTCCAAGGCATCTGACAAGTACAGTAGAGGCAGTGTTTCACTAGCAGGTGGAGTTGCGGCTCATTGAGTTGCATTGTATGGGGGGCTAGTTTGGGCTTTTTTGCATTGGAGTTTGCATTTTCACCCTCATTTTGACCAATTCAGAAACATGGAGGTGAGAGCATTTCTCAGAATTTGTGGTTGTGTGTGAGTGTGTGTGTGAGTGTGTGTGAGTGTGTGCGCCATGTGATGACCTGGCTTCCCGCACCCCGACCTTGAGCCCGATGCTGGACTTCAGGTTCACCATGAACCCATACTGGCGATGTGGTTGGCAGATGGATGCATCCAATCGGCCGAAAGCCTCAGATAAGTAAGTTCATTGAATAAATGAGAGTGTCAATATTCAGGCTTGATATTAGGACCCTGGCAGCTTTCTAGTGCAGGCAGATGGTGTCAGTCAGGTCTCCCTCAGCAGTCCCATTTTGATTCCTAGTCCTGTTCTTCTAGGAATGCGTGGTCCTGCCACAGAATGAGCCGCCTCGTGCTGAAAGCCACAGGAATCCAGCTCAGCTGTGAAGTGTGAAGCGGCCAATCAGATGCAGAACGGAGCTGCAAGGCCGTCTGATTCCAGTAATAATGGTGGTGGCTCCGGAATGATCCGGGAACAATGGTCATACTTCCCCAGCTGAATGCAGAGCAGAAGCAGAGTGAAGCTTCAGTTGTAGCTTGGTTAGATTAACAAAACCTTCAAAGCATTTTCTACTCTGATTTAACCTCTTCAGTTTCCACTTTTGCATGTGTGCAGAATGTGTTTCCTTTAGCAGCCTGAGCAGGTTTCATGCCGTACAGCCAGACGCTCCTTCTGCAGGGGCACTTTACTGTAGGTACTATGCTGTCTGTAGTGCAAAAGCAGCTCACTGACCAAGACATGGTATTATGGGTAATACGCGGTATTTTGAGAATACTTGGCAACAAAATCTGCCATTAACCTCCCCACCCCATCCCGTGTTGCCACGATATGGAAATACTGGAACAGTGTCAAAATACCATATACTGCACTGTAGTGTCTGAATGGTATGGAGAATTAGACGCTGCCTAAGCCTACCATGACCAGTCTCACAGCGCCGTATTCTGTTCCATAACATCTGCAGGGATATCCCTTTGCTCAGAAGTCAAACTGCCTTAAGGGACTCGCTGAGAGGTGTGGCTGTGCTCTGCACAGATACAGACGGCCTGACTGCATACCCTGTGTCTGCATTTTTCAATATTTTTATTTTCTGCAGAGGCAGCAGGTGAATGTGAAGCTCACGTGCACATCAATGTTCCGTGAGCCCTATTGAACCACGAGCCAGTCCTTTTGCTAATGTCCCTGTAATCCACTAGTTCATTAGCGGCTAAGCCTCTTTGCAGGAGCCCACCTCATTGTGACTGCTGGGATTAGCGTGCATTTTTATCCATCTTCTAAATCACTGTTTTCCTGAAGTTAAGGTGGGGTGACTGGCCTATCATAGAAGAACACCTTGTGTAAACAGGCTCTTGCTACAAACTGCCCCCCGACCCTTGACCCTGACTGTTCAAAGGGGAATGGACCATAATCCCTCAGCTTTGATTTGGAAAAGAAAGGTCTGGCTGACGGGCCTGGCAGGCGCTTAGCAAAAACGCTTTTGTGACTCTGGTGTTTGTTCATTCGTTGCACTTTGTGGAGACACGACGAGGGCATCCTGCGATGCTTCCGGATGGCTCAGCCAGCCTGGGAAACCAGCTGGCCGCAGCTGCTGTGTCATGAAGGTCGAAGCCGCTTCACAGAGGCGAAAGTGATTACGATGCCATTAGCTATTTTCAGGTGCCTTTCCCGGAGTCTGCATTTTTGTACAGTCGCAGTGTGCTGAGGTTAACAGCAAAACTGTGAGAAGGTTCATGCTGTTTATCACCAAGCAAGTGAAACATTTTCTCCCACTGACTGAAATATAACTTTATATTTAGTTTTTTCCCCGAACAAACAGAATTTTAATATGTTTGGAGTAAATTTAGAGCACCCTTGATGTTATGAGTTAAAGGACAGGAAAAACCCGAAGATAGGGGAACATTACGGTTCTGTATCAAATTTCCCACATTTCTCACCCTGATCCTCACCTCACCTTATATATAGGAGAATAAGCCAGCTGGCATCAGCAGTCATGGGAGACTTGGGGGAAATGTGTTATTAATGAGGCTGCAATAAAATCACATAGCAGAGTGAGAGGCCATTAAACAGGATCATCACATGACCCACAAACACACAGCCCAGCACCCAGAATTCACTGCGTGTTCTGGCACTACCCATGTGAGGTGATAGGACAGTGGGGTCATCTGGAGGTAGGGGAGCAGGGGAAGGGCCTTGTTGGGTTGGGGGGGTGGGGGTACCGACTGGCCGGAATGGGAACTGGGGGGAAATGGCCTTCTGGGTAGAGGTGGCCTTTGGATATCAGTGAACGCGAATTAGTGAAGCACGTCCATCAGCAGGATGAGGTTAATGGTTGAGGTTGCATTAGCTGAGAAATTCACTATTCCAGAGTGTAATTCTAAGCAGGATATTAACAAGAGCAAATTGAGCGGGGGGTGTAATTGAAGAAAGTGATAGATGTGACGGACAGGGACGAGGCCGGGGGGGAGGGGAGGCAAGCGGCGTAACCAGCCTGCAGAATGGAGCGCAGGAAGGAGAGGAAGTAAGGGGGAGGGGTACAAAAAAGGAGGATTAAGCCAAATTAGAGGAGGATGGGAAAGGAAATGGGAGGAAAGAGAAAAAAACAAGTCATAAAGTGTGTGGGGGGGGAGCATAGTGACATTTCATAGTGACCTCAGATGGGATATTGAGGAAGACACAGGCTGAAAGGCACCAGGGGCTGCTCTGTCCCCACCTTTTATTTGAAGAGTGCAGAGAAATGATAATACAGGTGCTGGGGTCTCCCATCCTGGTGCTACTGGAGCCATTAATACAGAGCTAAAGCCTGGAAAGCTGCAGTCTGCGGGGACCGCCAGACCCCAGGCACACTTATAGCTATTGATTTCTTTTATTTGCCATAGCAAGATATATAAAAGTTCAATTTTCCAAAAGGATTGTTTTTGTTATCAGCTGCGTCGTGGGACGACCTTTGGTGACCTTGGTGTTCATGTTCCCAGAGCTTTCTGAGGTCATCCTCCTCCAAGATTAGGCCTTTTGGAATGTCATCGGGAATTAAATTAAAGGTGAAAGATTCCGGAGGATGCTTAAGGGACGACCCATTGCCTGTCAGCCCGTGTAAAGCTCCTATTAATTAGGCAGCACCACATGGATGTCATGCATGAATATAAGTCATGCCGGACTGTATTAACCTTTCAGCCCCGGATCATTGTGTACGGAGTGCCTTCATTTCCCTGGGGAATCATCCGTCTTCTTGCATGGAGTTTTGCATCTGTGAGCTTGGCCACGGGACAGACTAATGGTAGTAATACGCCCCATTGCCGTCTTGTCCCTCGTAAACATGCCACCCGGGACCAAAAAACTCCAGACATATGCCTTAAACTAAGTCGACAGCAGGGACGCATGGCATCATTGCGCCCATCCGATTGGCTGTGGCTGCAGCTACACATGACCATCTCCGCCGCCCTTGGTGTCTGACTGTGTAAGTGGTGCTATCCTATGTCCCTCGGGTTTTGTTTGGATATGGCAACTCAGCCCAGGCCTCCGCCAGGACCCCAAGCGATCCCAAACATCCTAATAAAACTGTGGGGATTATTATCTTACCCCAGAAGGCATCTGGTGCCGGGCTGTCGTAATATGTGCAGTTTTATAGGAAAATAAAGAAACGCTCAATAAAATTGCATGACACCAGAGGTGCTGACCACAGCTGCAGGATCTACTGAAATTTAGCTCGTAATGGTTTGGTTTTCAGTAAAGGAAAATGAACTAAATTACTAAATGATAAATGCCTTTATTTAGATGCGCAGTTCAAAAAATTTTTTTTTAAATAACTCAACAACTATGATCAGGATCAACAGTTAGAAGATGGTTGGATGGATGAATGGATGGATGGATGGATGGATGGGTGGGTGGATTTTTTAAATGACAATCCCTATGGCATCCTGTTCAGAGTATTCCCCATCCTCGTGCCCTGTTTTTTCTGGTATAAACTCCAAGAGTTTTGAATAGATGGATCATATAATCAGGGATGGACATAACTGGTACGCAAGTACGCATTCACCTTTAAAAGCGATATGTGCGGCAATCGATTGTTGTAGCAGCATGAATGTGTACGAATTTCATGTGCATTTGCGCCGATATGACAAGAAATTATCGTGCATTTTAACCTTTATGTGCTAATTCGTACTTCATTTGGAAAAGAGAGGTTAAAATGCACGACAGTTTCTTGTCATACCGGCATAAATGCAAATAATAATACATAGTCATTCATGCTGTTACAACAATCAGTTGCCACATGTATCACTTTAAAAGGTGAATGCGTACTTACGTACCAGTTATGTCAATCCCTGCATATAATACTTTGTATTATCAGCGTTTAGATAACATTCCAAATTTTCAGCGATGGGGAGCTTGAGGTCACCCTGAACAGATTCTCAAACCTCAGCAGCCCGATGCGTGATCAGCATTCATCAGTTCAAGAGGCAAATTTACTGCCGTGAACTCAAGCCTTCATCAAGACGAGAGCGCCAGTGCTGAGTCCCATCGTGTGTTTCTGCCTTTTGTTTTCCGGTTCTACCAAAGAGCTCCTCCTTCTGTCACCTTCAGCAGGAATGTTCTGCAGTTTTGGCCATTGGGCTCATGGTCCATCATGGAAAAGTAAAAGTCCAAATTTCAAAGGGTGAAGCATTTGTATCATGTTCCGTTTTTAGTAGTGTGTTCATGGTAATTTTAACACGCTGGATCATCATCAGTCTCACGCAGACATGGTGATGACTGCTCTAATGCCGTACATGCAGGCATCCTGCCATGTTTGTGGGCTCCTCTCCTACCGTTCACGGTTTTGTCCCCGGCTGTGGCACAGCTTGGTATTTTGTGGCCCGTGGCATGCCGCCAAACAGAGACTCCTTCCGACATGGTGTGGTCAGGAGCTCGGAAAACTGCCGAGCTCTGACAGCGATTCCTTTTCCTGCGGGAGTTGGGCGCTCCTTTTCCGAGATGGGAAACTATAAAGAGAGCGCTGAGATCCAGCCCTAAGACAGTCTCCTGTAGGGAGCCATCCTCAGGGACCTGCTCTGTGGCTGGGGGGGGCTGGGGGGATTCCAGTAATCTACAACCACAACCGCTGGAAGTCCCTGGTCTATGCAGGACAGGGCACTGTGTGTATGTTTAGGTTTGCTAACGTTTTTTTAATTATCGTTTTTTATATTGCTCCATTCCCTTGGCCTGTTCTTTGTAGCTTAGTGTTTAACTGCTGAAATGAGAAGTTTCTGATTAATATTAAAATTTAATTTGTTCGTCTGCAGAATTTGAAAGCTCTCTCAAGATTATGGAAAACTATGCTAAATAAAATTAAGATTTATATGCCCCCGTCTATCTTTTATTGCATATTCCAGAGCATGTATGTACATTTATATAGTTGTATAAAACATGTATTGTTTTTTATATAATAATATAAGTGATAGATTGGTTTTCAAGAACGAAAAGGATTTCAAAACCAGCACTGACACACAATGCCAGGTCTTTGTAAGGCTTTCTGTGCAAAGCAGCACCAGGGTGCAAATTTCTGATCCACTTCAAGGTTAATAATGTCTCAGTGCACTTTCTGCACCCACAAGCCAGCGAAGTGCATCCACCACGAAGAAGCCGCTTTCCATTTAGCATCTTGTCTCAAGCCGGGCATTAATCACTAGGGTTACAGTAATGGTTGTGATCATTACAGCAGAGACGCCTCCTGAATTTTAAGTGGGGTTTGCGGGCCTCGGGGGGCAGAGACTGCCAGGAAAGGGGGTGTCTGCTCAGCAATGGGGAGGGCGTAGACGGAGACACCACGACCTAGTGTTTGCCTGCTGTTATCTGAGGTGCTCACTTCCTGTTGGAGTGCACTGGAAGGTTGAGGTCTTGATACATGACAGGATTCCTCTTCATTTCTCCTCATTGCCCTCCAGTCCCTTAGTGCCATCCCTCTCCATTCCTCTCCAACATTCTCCACTACCTAATTGCCGTTCTTTTCCATTCCTCTCTATTCCCCTCTGCTGCCATATTGTCATCCTTCTCCATTCCTCTCTGCCTGGTGCCGCTCCTCTTAGTTCTTCTCCATTCCTCTGCTGTCTTATTTCCATTCCTCTCCATTCCTCTCCCCTGCCTTATTGCCATTTCTCTCCATTCCTCTCTGCTGCCTTATTTCCATTCCTCTCCATTCCTCACCATTCCTCTCCCCTGCCTTATTGCCATTTCTCTCCAGTCCTCTCCCCTGCCTTATTTCCATTTCTCTCCATTCCTCTCCATTCCTCTCCCCTGCCTTATTGCCATTTCTCTCCATTCCTCTCTGCTGCCTTATTTCCATTCCTCACCATTCCTCTCCCCTGCCTTATTGCCATTTCTCTCCAGTCCTCTCCCCTGCCTTATTTCCATTTCTCTCCATTCCTCTCCATTCCTCTCCCCTGCCTTATTGCCATTTCTCTCCAGTCCTCTCCCCTGCCTTATTTCCATTTCTCTCCATTCCTCTCCATTCCTCTCCCCTGCCTTATTGCCATTTCTCTCCATTCCTCTCTGCTGCCTTATTTCCATTCCTCTCCATTCCTCACCATTTCTCTCCCCTGCCTTATTGCCATTTCTCTCCAGTCCTCTCCCCTGCCTTATTTCCATTTCTCTCCATTCCTCTCCATTCCTCTCCCCTGCCTTATTGCCATTTCTCTCCATTCCTCTCCCTTGCCTTATTTCCATTTCTCTCCATTCCTCTCCATTCCTCTCCCCTGCCTTATTGCCATTTCTCTCCATTCCTCTCTCCTGCCTTATTTACATTTCTCTCCATTCCTCTCCATTCTTCTCCCCTGCCTTATTGCCATTTCTCTCCATTCCTCTCTGCTGCCTTATTTCCATTCCTCTCCATTCCTCTCCCCTGCCTTATTGCCATTTCTCTCCATTCCTCTCTGCTGCCTTATTTCCATTCCTCTCCATTCCTCTCCCCTGCCTTATTGCCATTTCTCTCCATTCCTCTCTGCTGCCTTATTTCCATTCCTCTCCATTCCTCACCATTCCTCTCCCCTGCCTTATTTCCATTTCTCTCCATTCCTCTCTGCTGTCTTAGTGCCATTCCTTGACATTCCTTTCTGCTGGCTTACTGCCGTCCGCTTATTTCTCTCCGTTGCTCTCTGCTGCCTTATTGCTGTTCCTCTCCATTCCTTGTTGACGTTCCTGCTTTCTTCATCCCTCTATAGTCCATATTCTTAAAAGCAGGTAATCCCCTGGTTATTATTCTGTAATTAGTGCCATACCCCGAGCAGCCTGTTATTTCCATATTCTGACACGGCTGATCTGATTATGCAAAATGAAAACATTGAAACAAGGAAGCCTCTTAGTTTGGTCTGCACCCTGTTCAATTTGCTTAATCACACTGCAGTGCATGGCCGTTATATTAATTATGTATATAGTAATATTATATCTGGGATATGGATGTATCGAAAGGATGAAAGGAAGCAGTCTGCATGTAATAGCGTGTGTAAGTGTCCGCGTGTCAGACATTTCTCTGGATGCCTACTGTAGAATAAGTCATGCAGGCGGAAGGTTAATTTCTCACTATAGTCACCTTTTAAAGGAGGCCAGCCAAGACTCATTCAAACCCAAGGTAAACACTCATCTCATATTTTTAAGTTCTGATCGATGGAGGCTTGTAGCTTGGTGATTTAGGTGGCTGTGCTCATGCCCAGACAGTCATGGGTTTGAATCCAGTGACCACTAGAGTCACCTTGAGTGTGACTCTTAACCTCTGGTAGTCCCAGGTTTTCCTCATACGTACATCACTTTGTACCATCTATCTAATAAATATGTAGATGTGCTGAGCTGAGTAAAACACCACATGTGTGTTTTATGGTAACGACTCCCTAATTACCAGCACATCAAACTGAGTATGCGGCTGGATTCCTGCCTACATTCTTACTTCCGCCTGCTGCTTGACAGTCATGTCCATCCAGCTGTCCACCTCCCGCGACGTGCTGGCTGCTGAGAGTCTCGCCGTGCGAATTACACCGCGGTTTGCATGACCGGGATTTCACATAAGCCACAGAAATAGATCGGGCCCCGCATTCTGTTTGATTTGACACCGAGGAGGTAAATAATTCAGAGCATAGCTGAGCCAGAGCGTGTGTTGCAGAGGAGCCGTTGGGGTCAGCAATGGAGTTTTCTTTGGTTTTTGGTAGTTCTGATAATGAAATGGTGTTATGACCCTGAGATGTGGAAGAGCTCAGACATGCCGTAAGCTTCCCCCGAGCGTCACCCTCACTCCTTTGTTACATTGCCATTGATCTCTATCTTTACTGCTGTCCCAACAGATCTATTTAGCTTGAAAGACTGGCTCTGCACCCGCTGATTGGTCTCTGTACTCCTGTTTTCTCAGCCGACTTGCATCCTCCTTGTAACCTCCATGGGACTGTCGACGGAGGAGCCCGCCACTGTAATATCCTTGTCCCTCAAACCGATCCGAATCAGAGGGATTCCCCATGGTGCCGGAATCCTGCCGAGCAATTAGAGACCCCTGTTAGCTTGCTGTCACATTGTGTCCATGTACCGAGGCCTCAAGCAGCCACCTCCAGAATGGTTTTTTTAGATTTCCATTTACCATCCATTTCCTGCAGCTTAACAGTTTCAGATCCAGTCTAAAAATCATTTACCTGCCCCATCTTGAAGGCATTAGAGGTGTCTGATACTTCTCTGGGTGCATTTGTCTTGGACACGGGTTCTGTATAATCTATTTTCTTAACCTGTGTAAACATTTCCCACACGTGTTTATCAAGCCATCGGTTAATATTAATAAGGTGCAGTTCTACGCGATTACTGGCGAGTTATGAGCTAATCCATCAGTTGCGTGCATGCGAGAGGAGACTTCTTAATCCATCAGCATGGGATGTGGGCGGCATTAGAGTAATATCGGGCAGCATCAGCGGCAGTCTCCCACTGCATTATTCATGCTGATGTTCTTGACTGACTCTGGGGGGAATAGCGCATCGTTCTTCATTAATATTTCATCACTACCACTTCAAAGCGCGCCTTTGGGTTGGTGTTCGCTGGGTCTGTCGCTTACTTGTTCTGTGGGAGCTGGGGGGGAACAGACGTCTACACAACCCCTCCCCCTCCTCTGTCTGCTCCCAAGAAGTCCTCCAATTGGCTGGTCTGCCGGTCTGTCTGTAAAGTTGCACATATGATGCTGTGTAATAATTGGGTTTGGTTAGAAGTGGATATTTCAGGTCTAGAAAGTAGAAATTCGGACTAAGATTTTGTTTCGACCAACAGGTTGAGTGCTCTGTGACTGTAACTCTTTATACTCAACTGGTTGGTTGAAACAAAATCTTGGTCTGGATTTGTACTTTCAGAACCTGCACTTTCCACCTCTGGGCACGGTCTCCCAGCTTGACCTCTGCCAGTGACAGATGATCAGTATTGCTGGCCTTGATGCCCCTTATATCCTTTGCATTGGTTTAATTCATGCATCTTCCATAACCGCCCATCACGTACAGGGATACAGGGGCCTCTCCCATAAGGCACTGGGCCATGGTGGCAGCAGCGTATTCAGACACGGCTTCGGCTAACCGCATGCTTTTGGATGGCAAGGAGGGCTGTGCTGCCCATCAGAGCCTGAGGCCTCTGCGTTTCTCACAGAACTGCCTCAGCTCTCTGTCACTATAATAAAGTTATCAGCTGAGATGTGGCTTTGATACAGTCATCACAGGCCTGCTTACATACGTGCTTCACTGCCACTAGTTAGAAACATATTGAGCTCATTAGCCCTGTATGAACGCTGCAGCACCAACCTTTTAGTGTTTGCGTTACTCAGTGGAAAAATGGCAGCGCCAGTGGACTGCTGGAGATGCAGACTACATCCTGCATGCATTTCATTTTTTTTTTTTTAGGGAAAATTTGTTTTCCATGACACATAAACATTTTCGGTTTTCCTTCACTACCCCCATTCTGCTTATGTTTTTACTGCATGCAGTGCCAGTCAAAAGTTTGGACCTACCCATAGAAAGTATTATCTGTGCATTTTAGAATAGCTCTCTAGCTTGTGACTAGCTTGTGGCTGTCGGTTCAAATCACTGGGTCGGCAGAGTGATCCCACCATTGGGTCTTTGAGTGAGGCCCTTAATCAGTTGCTCCAGGTATTGGCTGACTTTACTCTCTCCTCTACGCCAGTATCATGAAGTGGCCTCCTGGGATGCTTCTCCAGCCTTCCGGAAGGAGATCCCACATTGACTGCTTTTCCTTCACTCTCTGGGGAAACTCCTCCAAAACTACTTCTGTTGTGTTTATGTCTGGTGGCCAGGTCATGGGATGTGACACTATCACTCTGTACATTATCATGTCCCGCATGTCTAACCATTCCACCCACATACAGTAACAAAGTCGAACTTGCTTGCTTGATTACGCGCGTCGCTGACCCTCCCCCCCACAGCACCCCCCCCCCCCCCCCCCCCACGCTCCTTTTAGAGATCCCTGTTGGGTTTTTGTTATCTCTTCCCGATGAAGCTGTCAGCCGCCTGGCTGATTGGGCTGCGCTTGCTGTCTCACTGTGGATCCGCTGGCCCGATCCAGGCCTGACCGTTTCCCTTTCTTACCAAGTGTCATCCTCCTGGTAATAAAATAAAGCAAAAGACTATTTTGCTCTTTACGTGCAAGAAATGGCTGGTCATACACGACCCCTTTATCTGTCCATTTTCAATATCCGCCCGTGTAGTCTGGGTCTCGGATCTGCCGTTTAAGGTGTGAACCGTGAAATTGCCCGAGCAGCGAAATCGGACTGACGATAGCAGAGAAATCCTGTCATTGTGCGCGGGTCTGTGAGCCTGTCTGTGCCCCGCAGATGACAGCGCCTCGGCAGCCAGCAGCATGGAGGTCACTGACCGCATCGCCTCGCTGGAGCAGCGCGTGCAGATGCAGGAGGACGAGATCCAGCTGCTGAAGTCGGCGCTGGCTGACGTGGTGCGGAGGCTCAACGTCTCTGAGGAGCAGCAAGCCATGGTCAACAGGAAGGGACCCACCAAAGGTACCCCCGAGACCCTCACCATCACCATCATCACCATCATCATCATCATCATCATCATCATCATCATCACCCACACACATGGTTCACACAGACCCACACACACGTTACTAAGCCCCCCGAAAGCTCTTTTCTTCACACTCTGATTCCATCCAGGGACACTGTGAATTAGGTTAATATCACTCCCGCTAAATACTTCATAATGAAGTGAGCGTGAGCAGCACACAGTGCTCAGGGTGAGGCTGAACACTGCGCTGAACCCTGCCAACAGACTGTACGTTTATCTCTGCTCCAGTGATGCGGGTTAGGGAGGTTCAGTCCATCTGTTGATGTGTGTCTGAATTGAAATGAAATGTGGATTTGAAAATTGCCGTGGGATGGGGGGGTGATGGGCAGAGCTGGACTTTAGCGACAGAGTGCCAGTGATGTAGAAGAATCCCCTCCCCCACCGGACAGCCTTACTCCCTGAGTCAGGGATTTTCCGTCGCCATACTCTCCTCTTTCACTTGTTTCCATCTTTCTTGCTCACTCATTACTGCCTTTCCTCAGACAGCAGCAATGCTGACAAGCCAGGTAAGCTGCCAGCCCCCTGCTCCACACACCCCGGGGTAAACATGCTCACCCTCACGTGACCTCACTGTCTCCCCACTCTGATGTGGCACAATAAGGCCAGTAATTTGCACAGGGGCTGCCCTGAAACACCCAAAGGCATGCGATTGTGATGTCACAGGGCACCCAAAGGTGTGCAGTTGTGTTGTCATGCAGCACCCAAAGATGTGTTTCGTTGTGATGTCACGTGGCATCCAGAGACATACGGTTATGACGCTAAGGGGCACCCAAAGGTATGCGGTTATGATGTCATGCAATGCAGCACCAAAAAGCATGTGGTTGTAATGTCACGCGGCACTCAAAGGTGTGCGGTTAGTGATGTCACTGAGAACCTAAAGGTGTGTGGTTGTGATGTCATGGGGCATCTAAAGGTGTGCGGTTAGTGATGTCACTGAGAACCCAAAGGTGTGTGGGGGCATCCAAAGGTGTGTGGCTGTGATGTCATGGGGCATCCAAAGGTATTCTGTTATGATGTCACAGGGCACCCAAAGGTATTCTGTTATGATGTCACAGGGCACCCATTTTCTTTTCCTCATACTCCTTCAGGGGGAAAACACTTTTTATGGAACCCCACCCAAAAACTTGCATGTGTTTGATTTGTTTTGTCACAGCCTCCTAATTTAAAGCAAACACAGCAAATAAACTGGAGAGGCCCATCTGACTACCAGTAAAGCATCCCAGGACACTACAGGAGAGAGAGGCTGCCTGAGCTGGCCCTGTGACTGACAGCCGGCCTCTGACCCCTGAGACGAATAGCTGTTCTGATTAAGGTCCTGTGTAAGCAGCTAGTCTCCTGACTGGGGGTCTATTAGCGACTCCCTGTTTGCCGATTGCTCTACATATTTGCCTGTTGGCTTCTGTAATTCAAAGTCCTCTCTTCCTGCTGGTGTCTGTGGCAGCTTCTCTTCTGTTCCTTCTGTTTTTTTCTCCACCCTATACATTATTTATGCCCTTTGCCATCAGGAATTTCACGGCCCGCTGCGTTGCCAATTGCACAACGTGCCGCATCCACAGCCGCCTGGCCGGGCCCTCAGTCACTGGCAGGGGTGCTGGGACAGGGCCAGGGTGTGCCTCTCTGCGCATGAGGCCACTATAACCCCCCCCCAGACCCCCCCCCTCCCCATCCTGTCTTTTTCTTCCCCTCTGAAGCAATGTCTGTCAGTTCAGTAGCTCATTAAAAGGCAGGCCTAGCGATTCGAACCGCAGCTGGCCCTGCTGTGAATAGATAAATATTTTAAACAATGATACGAAAAAAAATTCTTGTCTTTTTTTCCCCTGTTCCCTCTGCAGCAGTCTGCTGCAGGGAAACGTGTGTCAGCATTTTTCCGTCCGAGGGAGGGACTGAGGGATGTTCCAACGGGAGGGGTTGTAAAGAGGCGAGTCTGGACCTCCTGGCAAGCCAGTGGCCTTCAGCAGAAGCTGAGTGCCTTCAGCACTCATGTGCGAATGGGGCGTCTACAGAGCTTACCCTAATTCTGCCCTCGTATGGTTTCCATGCAGAATCTGCTCGTGGTTCGCTGACCTGATCACACTCAGAGGATGAGGTTGGGGCTGCCTTGGTCAGTGTTGCATTAGCAATGCCCAGTGATGGATACTTAGTTGCTACTGATATATTAATGACTTCATTTTTCAAGCCTGTTTTGGATGTAATGGTCGCACATGCCATGTGTCTGTCTGACTGACCTAAGAAGGCAGCAGGTCCCATTGAAGAATATGAAGTGGGTGTCTTATAATTGAATTTTAAGATCAGCAGCTATAGATCACTGGATTTTATAATTAGATTTATAGAACAAAGAAAGCATTCCAAGTGCTGCTTTAATTAAGTGCAGTAGATTCATCCCTCCTTCTACAAACTCATTTGGTCCTGGTACTTCAGTTTAGTTCCCTGCTTGATAATGAATGGCGGACCCAGACTGCACATGCATTCCGTGGGCATTTAAGGGGTTAGGGTATAGATCAGCCTGAGCGATTTAATTGGTCTATGCTAGCATGTACTTTTTTTTGGCGGCCATTGGATTGACTGTTTTTCTCAGGGTTTATCTGCATTTATCTGTGTGATCATGGCCCTTAAATGTGCGAACGTGTTAAAAAAATCATTTAAAAAACCAAAAATCCATCGGAAAGCCATTACTGTCGTCTGTCTCCATTCATCTGCAGCTGTTGTTCATACATTTTTATTTGAAGTAAAACACAGTTATGAAAAGCACTGGAAGTGCTGTTTGTAGTGCAGACGGGAATGAAGAAGATTGCAGAAGAGATGCCAGAGAATCTTATTGGTTACTGGTTTTTATGATATTTAATTTTCATTTGAAATTTTTTATTGGAATTTTCAGGAACTCATTTCATTCTAATGTACAGGTATTTGCTCTTTATAGATCTCTGACCTTAATCCCTGAATCACTGCCAATTTCTTACAGTAAAATAATTTGTATTGAATTCAATGAAATAATTTCATAGTCTGCACACCACAGATGGACCTGCACACATTTGGCTGTGAGCAGATTGGTGTTTCCCCTTTGAGACACTTGATTGCCATCTCATTGGCTGGAGTGTCCAGTGAGGTCATGTGATATGTGTGGCAGTTTGGTAAGGAGCTGAGGATTTTTGACCATGAGGGAGAATAATTTCATCTGTCTTGTAGCGGCAGCTGACACAGTTGTTCCTCGGGAAAGTGTCGTGTTTGTGACAGGGTGTCACTTTTCGACATGACGCATCCCCCCCCACCAGTTGAGTGGAGTGGGTTCTGGCTCCAGCTCTCTCTCACCCTCCAACTCTCTCTCCGTCTCCCCTGCAGCCAGGCCCCTGATACCGGCTTTACCCCTGCGGCCCACGGTCAACAACGGCACAGTCCTACCAAAGAAACCCAGCACATTGCCGTCCCCCTCAAACTCTCGGAAGGATGCTGCAGCACCAGCAACCAAGAGGTAAGGCACCGTCCTCCACGTTCAAGAAGGACCCATCGATGATATATATGTCCTGCCTGTTTGTGATGGGGACACCAGGAATTTGGGAGCTGTTTCTACTGCTGGGCCTGTTTGTGGTGTATCTGGGATGTACCGTTTACAGCTAACTGAAGCAGCAGTGGATGTGGTTAGTTTCTTTCAGTGTCCCAAAGCAAACCTCCCTATCCTCACTCCCCCCCCCCACCCCAAGACCAGCTGGCCCTTTGTGGACACTATAGCCGGTCTTTCATATTGGTGGCGTTCCTTAGTAGAGAGCGTGAAATAGGACAAGTAAATAGTTTTGATGTAGCTGACATACAGTACAGGCCAAAAGTTTGGACACACCTTCTCATTCAATGTGTTGTCTTTATTTTCATGACCATTTACATTGGTAGATTCTCACTGAAGACATCAAAACTATGAATGAACACATGTGGAGTTATGTACTGCTTTGCACACTTGCTAAACACCTCTGGGAACTCCTTCAAGACTGTTGGAAAACCATTTCAGGTGTCTACCTCTTGAAGCTCATCGAGAGAATGCCAAGAGTGTGCAAAGCAGTAATCAGAGCAAAGGGTGGCTATTTTGAAGAAACTAGAATATAAAACGTTTTCAGTAATGTCACCTTTTTTTGTTAAGTACATAACTCCACATGTATTCATTCATAGTTTTGATGCCTTCAGTGAGAATCTACCAATGTGAATGGTCATGAAAATAAAGAAAACACATTGAATGAGAAGGTGTGTTCAAACTTTTGGCCTGTACTGTACATCTGTTTGGGGAGTCGCATGGCCTAACTTTCAGCTTTGTCCTGTGCAAGGCGGGATCCATTGTCTTTCCTTGGTGCTTGAGTTTCCGTCTGTTAAAGGGTATAAACACTCATCAGAAGGGGTAGCAGTAAGAAAAGGCCCACAGCACGTCAACTGTGAGAAGGAGCAGCCGTTCTCCCCTTTGCAGAGAGCCACATGTTACCATGGTCACGGCCGCTTAGTTCTGTTGTCACCAGTGTTGGGTCCTGGATTGGTAGGAAACTGGGCAGTGTGAAACAAGACCTGGTTTGCTTTTTCGGTTGTCAGGCACAGTGTAGCACTTGAACGGACATTGTGAACAGCTGGTGCCCAGGCTAACAAAGCTGCTCACTGCAGAAGTGGTGAGGTCATTAACACTGGATGGAGGGTTTGCTAATTTGCAAAATGCACGGCTGCCTTTGGCTCTCCTATCTGTTTGTTTACTGGAATTAATCCAGCCCATTGTCCTAGTCACGCCCAGCAAAGCCACTCTGGCCTGGAGGCACTGTGCTGTTTAAGAATTCCTGTCCTTTTATTGTAATTACAATGAGCATCAATTCATTTTTATCATTTGTTAGCTGTTGAGCTCCTCTTATTCAGGCATTTGGTACATAATACCACCCATTGAAGACTTGAAATTTTGTAGCCAATTATAAATGGATTTTTTATCGAATAACTGAAGTGTTCAATTACAGTATTGAAATCCAAACCCCAGCGATCGGGAACCATTTGCTGTGACCACAGTCTGCTAGTTCTTACCTGACAGATGCAACACAACTCCCTGAAACATCTCGCTATTCCCCACAGTGTTATATATTTTTTATTTATCTTTATTTATTTATTGAAAGCATTTATTAATTTATGTGTTTGCAGGTCTCTCAAGGATAAGTTATAAAACATGTTTCTTCAGGTGTGTAACAGTCCATATACACTAAATCCTGGGCTAGTAAACCAAGGTTGAAGTTGAACTAGTTGCATGACCACTGTCTCTACTGAGTAATTACCTGCATGCACAGCTCACAAGGGGGTAAATGAAACAAAGGTTGCACTGACAACCCCATTTAATAGCTTTAATTATGCTCGTTGTAGTCGGTCGATTACAGATTGCTTATCCCGGGTCGTAGGAGTGTTGTCTCCTCCTTCTCAAGCTCACTGGGACCCTTGGAGAACTTGGATAAGCAGCCGCTTTATAGGGGAACGGTTATATCTATTATATCTGCTTCATGTCACGCCCCTGTTCCCTGCTGCTGGGCTGGAGTCATCAGTAGTAGATTAATGTTGACCATGTTGCTGGTCCCACAGAGCCATCGATTGTGATACTGACTAATTAAACCTGGAATCCATCACTGTAAAAAAATTGGCTCTACTTAGCCTAATAGCCCCTGTATTCCCTGCAGGTAATCAAACACCTGTACTTTGCAAATGTTTTTTTTTTCCCCTAACAACCGTGCGGGTGAACGATTTTAAGTCACATGTGGTAACTTCTGCTGAACAGTGCTGCATTAACGAAACACGGATGAGCCCGGAAACTGGTAATAATTAATGTACAGCTAAACATGAAAGTCCAATGGTCATTGCTGTTCAACAAATTTTAACCTGTATTGTCTTCAATATCATCATCGTCCTGATTCTGAAAACCAGCGCCCATCCAGAAACACACAATAAACAAAACAATTTTTTTTTTTGTTAAAGAATAGTGCCATAGTCAAATAGTCAGGAGACTAGCCAAGAGAAGAGATAGGGGTGGGTCACATGCCCACCTTTCTTGCATCTCATTGGTTCATTCAAGGGAAACAAAAGTAACATTTGAGGTTAGCAACTAACAATGAGTGCCGTACTGAACTTGATAAAGTGGCTCAGCAGCCTGATATCAGAGACGAACCTTCATCAGTCTTCTTCCTACTACCCACTGTCAGAAGCACAATGGCAGCATGTGCTTGCTATTTATTTTGTTGTTAAAGTGTCCTATGGTGATGGATGGGCACAGTTGCAGAGGACTGAGAAATGGACAGCTCCATACCTCCATCCAACCATCCAACTCAATGATGGCACTGAGGTAGGCTCAGGGATTTCAGAGCAGCATCATTTTGTAATTCTGCTATGAAGTATGGATTAATATTCGGGCTTTGAGGTGCCATAAATCCTCGCTTAGCCTTTAGGGGGAGCTTTGGAGCACCCTGTCATTTACTTATGTTCTCATTTTTCAGGATATGAAGGGTAGGCCACACTTAATGAATGCTCTTCCCACGTTAGCTGGACTGCTTATTTGGATCCAGCTTTATATGAAGGTTGAGCAGGGTAATCCTCCAACAGCTCAGCAGGGGAAGAACTGGGGTGTCGTGTAATTTCTAGCTAAGGGATATTATGGGTATCTATCATATATGAGTGGTCCTCTCATGTCCTTCATACCAGGTGCTCTGGACTGAGAACACCCCCCCCCACCACCACCACCACCCCAGTGTCTTCCCCTGCTAATCTAAAGCCCACTCTGATCCACGGAACCCTGCCGTGCTGTTTGGTTCTGGCCCATAATCCCCAGCAGCTGGTCAGCCCTCCATGGCTGGGAGGACTGTGGCATCAAGGAAGGCGGGCTAACAGACAAACTTCAGCCTGGAGGTTAAAGACGACTGAGAAGATGGTCACGCTTCCGGCCTAATCGCTTTTAAGAATGAAACGTGTGCCTCTAACCCCACGTGATTTTTTTCCTCTCTCCGAGATGCATTCTCAGACAGTGTTATAATGGCAGGGGGACAACAGTTATAGTACAAAGCATTACGTTCAATCAGATGCAAGACGCAATGAAGGGGAATGCAATTATGTAAATTGTTATGGTTTGAAAATGTAGATGTGCTTACGTTTGCAGCTTAGACGCGAGGTTCCTTGGCAGGGCAGCGGCTATTGCAGCTCGTTAGCCTGCTGTTTCTCAAACAAGGTCTCTTTCTCTGCAGATTGGGGCCAGCATCACAGAGAAACACAATGCATCCTTCTCTAAGTCACGCAACAATGGCAGGCGTGGCAGAAATACTTCTGTGCCTCTCTGTGCTAAAATTGTTTTACAGTATATTAGATTTTAGTTTCCAGCCCTGAAATTTCTTTGCTGCCTCGCTAATTTAAGAAAAGCTATTATAATAATATTACTCTGCAAACTCCTGTTTGCCATACAAAACCAATGGTCCATTGTGTTACGCGTTTAACTTGTCCTGTTCCTTCCACTGTTTGTCTCTCCTTGTCTTGCCCGTGTCACATGTCTGCCTTGTCCTGGTCCATCCAGTCTGTCCAGCTCACCCCAACTCTTCCGAGTGGCTCTCAGGTGAGGGCGCGGCCTTGGCTAAGGGTCCCGGTTATGACATCATTTCCTCTTTTGCTTCTCTGTCTGCCCTTGTGACCTGTCATGCTTCCAGTAACCTGCTGCATCCTTTTATATTGCGTATTGTTTTGTGTTGTGTTTTCGCTTTTAGACATTCCTTCTTTCAATTTGCGTAAGAAATTAGCCCCTGATGATGAGAGAGGAAATGACGCTTCTCTTCTAAAGCCTTGTTTCATACTCGCAAATGGGATTATAATGCATTGTTACAGGATGAGCTGCCCGTCCTCTCTGCACAGTGGATTTGATTTTCCACATTGACATGGCTCAGAGAATCAAAGCACACTTTTTTCCATGACTACACCTGGGATTTGAAAACAATTTTAAAAGCCTCTCTGCCGGTCATTTCAAGTGGGACCTTGACTCGTGATATGAGGCCACGGGCATAATCAAATTATGGTATCAAAAAAATTTCTCTGAGAGGCTGTCTCTTCTGGGGCATCAGCCCAGAAATGGCATCACATGAGGTCCACAGCATCAGCAGGAGAAATTCAGCTTGACTGAAGTGATTGTAATTGATTGTAATTGAAAATCTCACCCCACGCTTCTAACTCAGCATAATGGCTAAAGGAGGGGTTCGTTCTCTCACAGGCCCAATGTGCTCTTTCTGTTTTGTTATGTTTGCAAGGCTTTGACTGAAGTCCAGGTGAACCGGTGGCTCTGGTTTGCTGGATGTGCACGGCTGTGTGAGCGCTGCGTGATGGGGCCCCCTCCCCTCCGGGGAGAATCCTGCCGTATGCGGTCCGTTTCCCAGATCGGCTCTGGAATCGGCACAGCCTTAATTGGATGAGCGCTGGCTGAGAACGGGCGGGCGGACTCCTCACTAGGAGCCACGGAATTGACTTTTGCCGGATTGAATTAGCATTCGGAAAATTGAAGGGTGAACGAGAGGGCAGGGCCAAATTTCCTATATGATTCAGCAATTTAAACATTTTGATTATAAAATAATGGGAGGAAATGAGAAGGGAAAATGGATCAGCGTCCAGCTGTAGAGCTGCTGTTTAAGTTGGGATTGTGAGTAAATAAGTCTCCTATTACCATATAGCCATCTGGCTGTGGGAGTAGCCCCTCTTTCCTCGCTCTTTCTGCCAGCTCTCTCTGCCGCGGTGCACCGGGCCGGTGAAGGGAAAAGCCCCCACCATGTTCTCCAGCCAGCCTGTATATTTAACATCTCCCTAGGTGTTGATTAACTCCTGCCCCGACCACGGCACCCTAACACATGCCATCTGAACCAGCAGCAGACCCACACGGCATTTTAAGAGGATAACCTCCCTGGCTAATGGCGGACCGGCATGGGTTGATGCCCCCGCCAGCCTGCGTTAGGCTGTCGTCTGGTCCCCAGCCAGCTGCTGACGGGGCTGCTGCTTTTCTCCATGAACTCTAAAGGAGATGCTAGCATTTTCAGAATAACTCAAAAAGCAAATAAAATATTTTCCCGCCGGTGTTGGTGACCCATCCTCACATTCCCATTCATTTCCACTGTTCAGTTTGTAAATGTTGAAGCAGAACGCTGCTTATCTTTCACATTGCTTAGGAGGGTGTGGAATTTACCCAAGCAGCCTGTGTCTATCACTGTAAATCCATTTCCTCTGGATGAGACAAATGTTTATGCTGGGAAATTTTCCAGATCAGGTGGACAACACAGTTCATCAAAAGAACAGGGCTATTTTCTTTATGTTGCTTGGGATGTGGGCTTTGCACTTTTCCATTTGTTACCAGAGGAAAGATTCAATTTCAGCACCTGTGGGACCTTAAATGGCCTGTGTTGTCAGAATCAGAATGAGATTTATTGGCCGAGCATCTCACACAAGGAATTTGGTTCCAGCCGATGGTGTCTTTCAAGTTATGAAGAAAATGAACATATAATTTACAGTCAATACACAATATACAAACAATACATGGATTATATACCAGATAAGTAATACATACATACTTGAAGGACAAACAACAATAATGAGCAACACACATGGGAACGATTGTGGTGTTTGACCATTGAACACGATAGGAAAGTCCACAGAAGGAGAACTAAAAGTAACATACATGATGTTCTGTGTTTAAGAAAGTTTATAGGTATTCAGCTGCAGTATGATGAAAAAAGGTGCTTGGCAGGATGTCAGCATATCCAGTTGTAGTTAGTGCATCTCGGATCAGTCCTGGGACCCATAGTATAGAATACACAATAATTACTCTCGGAATCAATATATGCTTTAGATAGTATTGTGGAGTATGAGCAAAGCACATGTAACAATGAAGGGTTCATCCTTCTTCTAGCCTCGGTGTTCCATCCCCCAGCCTCATGGTGACATTACTTGTATGTGAGTTATATGTTGGCGGCTGGTGATCTCATGGAGGTATTATGGTTTCTCCCAGCACTGTGAAGAGAACCAGCTCCACCGAGCGCATGGGCACCTTGACACGCAAGGAGAGCACCGGCGATGCCAAGAGCAGCCGCACGCGCGCCGGCTCCACAGGCAGCAACTCCAGCGGCAAGCGGACCAGCGAGAGGTAGGAGCCAGCCCAGCTTACTCCTGCAGGAGAACGGGCTGCACTTTCATATGCAGGATTGCGCGAAACCTTATGAAACTCACTGCACTTTTTGAATGATTTGAGAATGGCACCCCGTCCCCGCTATGTGACTGTCTGTTTTCCTTCCTGCCGCAGCAAACCGAAGGAGCCCGTGTTCAGCGCAGGTAAGCACATGGCCCAGCAGTGCAAGCCCCCCCCCCCCCTCCTTCACGCGCTGTAATGCTCTGTCGCTAGTGTCTCGCTCATTCCGCAAACCACTGCTCCCAATTTTCATTTCCTTTCTTCGCTTCAGTTGTTTTTTCTCTGTTGCCGTCTGTTTTCACATCGCTTCCCTTTATCCAGAAAGGTGTCAGAAGCAAGTCTGCTCTCATTCGCAAATTCATCAAAACCCACCCCACTGCGGGAAGCCAGTTGATGTTATTGATTAGCAATGAAATGAATCTGCTTGCTTAATTTTATTGGTAAGCCTTTAAGGGAATCCGTACTTAATTGTAAGGGTGGGGCTGGGTGTGTGCGTTGGTGGGGGTGTTACTGCTTAAGGCTACAAGGCATATGGTATATTCTGCTGAGACCTCACAATAAACCACTTGCATTAATCACCCCTTGGTTGCCTGCCTTGTAAAATCAATGGGTTCCTGCAGGCCAGGGAGTTTAAATAAGCAGCACAAGCTCTCGTTTTGGTTTTCCCCAATAAATATGTAAATCATCCACAAGACCACCCCCCAAAGCTGAGATTAAGCTGCTGATCTTCAAAATGAATAAACTTAAGCATTCCGTGACCCGAGATAACCCCTTAAAACCCACCCTAGATAATACTGTCCTTATTATAAATGAACATAATGGACAGAAGAATAAGAAACAAAAGCAATAAAAAGTAATCAGTAGCTGACAATGTGTCCAGCTAATGTGAAGTGACATCAAAACGGCAGATAAAAAGGGCAATCAGCTCTGTTCAAGCGTATTAGCTCTAAATCCGGCCAAAAGCTGTGATTTTGCCATGGCTACTACAGTCTGTTATTCCATTTGCTAACACTTCACTGTAACTGCACCTTCATAATGCCTTCATAAAGCATTCACAGAACATTCAGTGCACCTTCATAATGGCTTCATAAAGCATTCATTGAACATTAATAAGCAGTGTCTAAGTATACCGTAACATCCTAACATACCTTAACAGCTTTAATATGCATTAATAATGAACATTATACGATTATAATATTTGTTATTATTATATAGTATTTCTTAACGTAGAGTAAAGCTATTAAGGTATGTTACGATGTTACGGTATAGTTTCATGCTGCTTATGAATGCTTTATGAATGCATTATGAAGGTACACTGAATGTTCTGTGAATGCATTATTAAGGCATATGAAGGTGCTGTTGTAAAAGTGATCCTTCTATTTAGCAGTGACTGTGCCTTTAAATGTTTCTAAGGGGATAGATCCTTAAGCCTGTACTTAGCTGATGCTGATCTGTCTGGGACGTAACACAGACACCAGCAGCTCATCACATCTAACTGTGGCGGGTATTTAAGTCACGTGCTGGCGGACCAGAGACCCGCATGGGGATATCATAGCTGTGATAATGCGAGCAGGGAGAATGTTGACATTTATCTTCCGTTTGGGCCTCTCTTGCGTTGAGGGAGTTATTACCTGGTATTTACCTAAAATAAATTACCATAGTTTCATGTTAATTATGTTAGTGTTGCAAAATAATGAATGGGGCAGCAGATGATCGATGTGTGGGTTCAAATTTGTCTGAACGCGAAGGAAGAGGCTGGAGTTTGAAGCCATCCCCGGGTGAGAGAGGTGCTGGTAGGCAGGGTTGTGATATTTGGGATATAGCTTGGAGGTGCCAGAATGTACAGGCTCAGAATTTTCCATGAAAAATGGGAGATAACATTTATGGCATCCGTCCCTTCATCATAGCTTTGGGGGAGCGGATCCCCAGCCCCTCGTTGGTAAATGTGCACCAGTCTGGCATGCTTTATAAAAGGGGAGGCGGGGGGTGGCTGAGACTGGAGCAGCACCCCTCCCCCGGTTTGTGGGGGGACAGCAAAGGGCTGAGCTTTGTTTCAGTCCTTTTGAAAAGTGGTATCCAGGGCTCAGGATTTGCCCAGCCTTCGCTTCATGCTCTGTTCTCCACGAAGACGAGGAGCATTGAAGTGGAAGATCTTAACCAGGAGAGACGCTGTCGCTGGTGCCGAAGAGGAAAAAACCACAGCTACAGCAGGAGGGGTGCAGAGAGGGGGGGGAGCCATTTACATACACACACTCCTTCCTGTAGAAATAGGACAGTCATGACAGGCTTAACAGACAGCTTATGAGGAGCCTGAGAAACTCATAGGCCGTGCTTATTCTGTCATTTCATGGATTAAATGACTGAATTTAGAATGTAGCAAGTGAGTAGGATAGGTGATTAGAATCCCTGAGTCATCGCCTGGAGTCCTTGTTAAGAGTCAGGGATTGTGGCCTTGGGTGTGGAGGACGCCGATGACAGCTTCAGCATAGTCTGCAGGAAAATAAGCTGAACACTGACCTCCCGAGGGAGGATCACAGCTGTATCGGTGCTCAAGATCCTCTGGGGAGACAAACGGGGGGGGGGGACAGCCCCCACAGGCTCAGCTGGTTCCGGGCTCGATTCGGTACCATTTCCACATACTCACGTGGTCTTCTGTGTCTGTCCCCTGTGACCACGCAAGGGATGCGGCGAGTGACGCACTGCACAGGTAGGCCCGGCGACTCCATGCTGTCTGGGTGCCATGTGCTATGCAAGCAGGCTGCCTTGTCTGCCACGCCTAACCTAACCACCGGCTTGCTGACAGGTCGAGAGATGTAGCCTCTTGTGGGCACGCAGTCACCTTCACGCATGTTGGACAGACAGGGGCACCCTTCTGCCCCTCTCAACTCTTTTAGAGAGTCACAGGGTCACATGAAGAGCTGCCATGGCCACATGGGTTTGGGTTGGACTGAATGGGGTGGAGTGGTAAAGCATGCGTGTGTCATCATCTCCAGCACGAGCCCCCTTTGGAGTAATATCCAGGTTTTAACCTGCACTGTGCACCATCAATACAATTACAGGATGGAAAATAACATACAGCATAAAGAACGACCATGAAAGTGCTAGTAGTAAACAATGTAGGCATTTTCAGGTGCTTCCTGATCTATGGAAAGCTTAAATCATACTGGTTTTTATGGGTTATCCATGAATTTTTATGGATTGTCGAGGCTAGCTATGATTGACGTTAGCCACGCTTTCGGTTGATGTTCGCTAGCTGGTTATACCAGAGGGGTACCGCCACCTTCAATATGCTCATTTTCTCCCAGATCCGACACACTTTTGTCCTGTTCGCCACAGGATTTCCACAGAGCCCCAAGACGTTCATTTGGTTGCTTATTAAATTGCCCTGGCTTTCATAGCTTCAGGGTAAAGGAAAAGAGACATTCTTAAGCTTTTCTCATGGACTTCATTGAAAGATGGATCTCTTTTCGGCTGATGAGCGTGCACAAATTAATTTTTTTTCTGGGAACTTTTTTTTTTTCCAGCAGTTACTTCTTGCACTGTTCCCAGTTTCTCCCACTTTGTTTTTACAGGCACTGTGAAATAGGTATATTTGAAACTATATTAAAGCAGACTGAACATGCAACTCAGACTGAACAAATTTACCATGCTGTCATTTTGGATTAGGAAAGAGAAACATCAGCTTCGAAGGAGAGATAAGGCAGGACTGAAACATGCTCATTTCAAGCTGACTTAACCACGTTAGAGTCCATTGTCAGCACTGCGGATCTAATCTGACATTTCTGTAGTTCTGCTGCTGGAAGCAGACTTGAGCAGCAAAAGATCCCAGCATCAGTGTCCTTTAGACGAAGATCGTGAAATTATGAGGGCAGAGGAGTAATTTGGGGGAAGTCGGGAGTATCTGATCATTCGCAAGCCCGGCTTTGTAGCGTATAAACCCTGTTCCATCCCCAGTATAATTAGATCACAGAAGTGAGATTTAGTGTCTTTCGCAGTTACAGTTCCAGAATTTTCCTTCTCTTCTTTGTAACCAGTAGCTTGTCCTTGCCCGGTGCTGTGCCCGCCTGGCCTAGCTTCTGCGTAGTGCTTGAGAAGGGGAGAATCCTTTGCATTTGGCCATGATTTTACTGTGGTCTAACTGGCTCACCCCTCCCCCCATCTGCCTCTCCCGACCCCACCGGCCCTCTGCCACACTCTGCCTAGTAACCATGCAGATATATCTGGACCATCCAGCAAATCGCACCAGATCTTCGGAGGCCCTCACGTCCCACACGGCGCCGCTGCCCGCCCCTGCTCTGACCGCGAATCCAGAGTCCAACAGGACGCCCCAGCCTGGGCTCTTCATGGCCTCTGCTCTCGTCCTGCCCTTCAGAACCCCCCCTGCCCAGGCCCCATCTACCCCTTCGGGGGCTCCCGCTGACAAAAGCCCGATCAAATCCCCCAACCAGTACTTACAGATCTGTTATTAAACTGGAGCTCATGGGAGCGATGGTGTGATCATTGTGTTTTGTCAGTCACAGGCCTGGTTTGTCCCACTTCTAGACAGAAGGAAACCATGCAGCGATTCCAGTGCACAGTAACCCCACCCACTATCAAATTTAAGGCTTACATATATAAAATTATGTGTATAAATATTATGTATATAAATAGAATATATACATTGTGTTTTGGAATGCTAAATAGCTGTTTTGTTACTGGTGTTTCTTCCTGCATGCTTGTCCTCTGCATGATAACCTGTATCACACTTAGTTTCTGCCACTGTTTGGGTTATTGTGTGTTGATGCTTGATTTGTTTTTGATTGGTCTCTTCCTCATTTTCCAACGTGAGCCTTGTTTGTGTGCTCTCATCCTCCTCCTCCGTTCCATCCTGTATGTTCCATTCCTCCTGTGTACTTTCCTTTTCCTCCTGTGTACTCTTTTCTTCTTCCTCCTCCCTCTTTTTTTGCTCACTGGGAGATCTTGCCTCTTCATTCATCTCACCTTGTCATTTAGCCTCTTAACTCCAGCCTGTAACGTGAAAGGCTTTTTAATAAAATCGACTGAAATTCTCCACCTTGACATTGGCTAAGCTGTCCTTTATCCTCCGTGTCATACGTTCATGTATCTTTTCCAGCACACTCACAGTCCTGAGCCCTGTGGGACTGTGTTCTGAAGCTCTCTGTTCCCTTTTTTAGAGGAAGGCTATGTGAAAATGTATCTGAAGGGCCGCCCCGTCACCATGTACATGCCCAAAGACCAGGTGGAAACCTACTGCCTGGAGACAAAGTCAGAGCTTCCATCGAAGAAGCTGAAATTGGATTGGGTGTATCCTTTCCTGTTAGGCTGGGGGGGGCAGTTCTCTCACTCACCTCACATGCATCATCATCATCAGCAGCACTGTTGAAGCCATGCAGTTTCCGAAAACCACAGAGGTTTGTACTGTTTTTTCTTACTGTTTCCCTTCCATGGACACCTCCCGTTGCCCAAAATGGTTCTCAGAAAAGCTGACAGAAATGACCCATGCCAAACGCTGCTCTTTCCAGTTCATTTTATATTTTGTTTCTTCTTCATTTTTTTGATGTGATGGCTTTCTGAAGCTGCCCGCAACGCCTCAGAGGCTCTGGTAGATAAACACAAAGCCGGCGACGGCGTGTGATTTTCCCAGATGTATTTTGGAACACACCGAATCACCGCGACTTTGATCACCGCGGGCATGTGTGTGTTTGGTTCGGTTCATTATTGTGTCACTCAAATGGAAAATTCCATTCAGGAAGCACAGAATTGTTTTTGTAGTATTTTTATACAGGTTTGAAATGGCCTTTTTCCATCTGTGACTTTAATACCGAACAGTACTGAGCCTGAGTGGAATCAGTCATTTTAATACACAGCGGCTGTTTAATTAGGCTGCCGTCAAGGTCTACTGCTCCATTCTATGTTTTATTATGTGTTAGTCAGATAGAACAGAACCCGTGCTCATTTTTACAGCCAAAATCCTCCTTATCAAAATCGGTCAAACATTTTTTGATAAGTGAAAAGAATGACTGGCAAAATTATTATTCTGCATGAACACAAAAGTGCAGATCTTACGTATCTAGTTGGAATGTCTCTTGTGTCTCAGTCCTGTGTCTCACCTGTATATTGGTAGAAATGGACACACTACTTCTGAATTGCTGATGCCTGTGATGCATCCCTCCCTGTAACCAAAATGAGGACATAATCGAATTTCCCACAATATAAAATTAGCTCTAAACCAAACTGAGATGTTCTGAAACCGGCATGGTGTTTTCCGGGGGCTGATATTGTCGTCGTTCGCCACTCAGCCTTCCCGCTCACCGTAATCCCAGACTCAAGCTCACTCACAGAATTGGAATTGGATTCACATTCCTCCGAGATTGCGTACCTACTGAATATTTATTAAATTTGATCTGGTCCCTGACCTCGTCTGCCAGCGAAGGAAATTGCCGAATTACCAAAAAAAAAACATGCTGATATATTTTGATTTATCTAATTCCATGGTGTTTTTCAAGCCCCACAAGATTTTGTGCAAGAAGCAACCCAAAGAACATCTTTTTCCACAAATTGTTCAGTACAAATTATTCAGGCCCCAACAACCCAGCCCTGTCCTTGGGGCCTCCCAGACGGTCCACGTTTTCGCTCCCGGTAAAATGGGTTCTGCACTGAACATCCTCTAGGTTTCAGTGCTTTCTGTTTTAGGTTCCAGTAAGAGGACAGACAGAAGGCTCCCCTGTCACCATATTTATAGATGGCAGACCACCCTGTTAGTCTAAAGCATAGCAGGCATATACGGCAAATAAACAATATACAAGATATACATAAAAATCCATATTTAGAAATTTTTTAATAAATTTATATAGGCTGGATATATTTTTATATAATATATACATACACACACTGAATATATTCTTGTGTCATTTGTATTTATGTCTTTAAGTATCAATAAATGTACCTGTAATCTGTTACATTTATTGAGAAAAAAAATATGTAATTAAATTACAGTTTCTAATCATCATGTTGGTGATTACAAAGGGGTTACATGAATATATTCTTTTCAGTAAAAAAAATCTTGTATGTAAAATATTACATTCTTGTCATTCTTTGCATCTTTTCGCTGTTTAGAAACACGGCCTTTTGACACGTTTCCTGACAACGCAGGTCAGCAAAGCTGCTAGGACATTTTAGCTTTATTGCTCTGTTTAAAACATTTGTTAGAAAAGTATTCAAAACATGATCAAATATAATAAGTTACATTACTTTTGTCATGCCCGGCTCGTCCGCTCCTCGTGTGTGCCACGCCCCCTGATTACCCACGTGTGTTTCCCGGATTGTACCCAGCTGTGTCCGTTTGCTTTCAATTAGTCTTGTGTATTTAAGTCCTGGTCTTACCTGTTTGCCTTGTCTGTCATTGATGTTAGTTGGCGTTACATGTCCCATGCTCCCTGTCCTTATTAAATCCCTGGTTTACCCCGACTTCCGCCTGTCTGCCTGCTTCCTACCCGTTCGCCTCGCACGATCGCCGCTTTGTTCGCCAGCGATCGTGACAACTTTGATGAAGTAATGGAAATAGTTACATTACTTTTAAATTTTGTAACGGGGTAATTCCAGATCTGCAACCTGTTACATTTCATGTTACATCACTGATTGTTATGAACTCCATGTTTGGCACGGAACCATAAAAAAAGATCTTATTTAAAGTAACCTCTGAGTTCTGATATAAATAGGAAGAAGATGTGTATCATTGTTATATGAATATAGAGTTGTTTAAATAAGGAATGTAAGTAGTTATTTGTCACCAGAGGGCCTTGTCCTCCAGCAGCTGCTACGTTCCTTGACCCTAACCTAGCTATGGGTACCGTGGGCGTGACTGCCGCTCCAACCTCTACCTGCTGCCCACGGGAGAGACGGTCTACTTCATCGCCTCAGTGGTGGTGCTCTACAATGTGGACGAGCAGCTCCAGCGCCATTACACTGGTCACACCGATGACGTCAAGTGGTAAGAAGGGTCAGGGGTCGTGAGCGAAGGGCTGGAGGGCGGGTGGGGGGGGGGGGGGGTGAGCGGGGTCACCTGACATCACTGTTCAAGGATATCATCTCATACCGCTAATATTTATTCACTAAGGACATACATACAGTAGTGGTTTTGTGTACAAAGATCAACAAAAAGTAATTCATAATTCATTACCCAGTTACAGCAATTTATGGCTGTAGCAAGCATAAAATTCGATGCACTCATACTCTGATCAAACAGCATAATCAAGGGACCCAATTAAATGGTTTTAGAGGAGCTGTTAATATCGCTTATAGCTGTTAACACGTCGGAAAGCTGGAGAGACATTCCTCGCTTTTCTCTTGTGGAGCAGGATTTTCAGAAGTCAAGCTAATGAAGAAGGCTGGTGGATATCTGGCTCACGCGTAGCTCATATTGTGTTAGTTATTTAAGGTCATGGAGCTCAAAACATTGATTATACACTTTATGGCAGAACTTCAAAGGGTTCCTTGCATTAAAATTAGATAAGGGAGAAGATGGGTGGGGAAGAAAGGCAATTTAGGGCAGCGCCCCACCCTACCCCCTCATTTCTGGATCTCTTTCAACCTCCTGTCTTTTTTTCCTCTATCTCTCTCTGTCTGTCTCTCTCTCTCACTCACTCACTCTTTCGTTTTTTTGTTCCACCCACATCTCCAAGGCTTCTGCTCGCATGTGATCACAGTATGTTAAAGCTCTTCACAAAGAGTCCTTCTGCCCTCGTTCGTTTCTCTTCTCCACAAGCTCCCTGCCTGCATGAGACAGACCTGCTTCTGAGACCCAGCCTCCTCATTGGCTGGGAGCAGTTAGGGTGGGATGGAATGGCTGGCTGGTGTGCCTCCCCAACCTAGGCTCTTACTTTGTTGGATACGTACATGCTTAAGAAAAAAACAAACAGCTACGAATATGCAGGCCTTTGTCAGCAAAGAAACCAGTTTCGGTGGCCTTATGTACTCTGTAGCCTGTCTGCTGGTGGATGGTGGTCTGCAGAGACCAGAGGTGGAAGCTTCAGGTCTAGAAAGAAAAAATCCAGATTAAGATTTTTTTCAACCAACCAGTTGAGAATAAAGAGTCACAGTCACAGAGAACTCAACTGGTTGGCTGAAACAAAATCTTAATCTGGATTTTTACTTTCTGGACCTGAACCATGGGCATCATTAAATCCAATCACTGGGGGCTCCAGGTAAACTTGACTTAATCCCTCATCTTTTCAATAGATAGAAACTCCACTGACATGAACTATGCACCACTGGTAGAGACCAGAAAATCTAATCACATGACCCATTTTTGTGTGTTACTGTCTTCTATCTGCAGTACATCAGTCGTCCATGTGCTATAATCTGTACATGTGTGTGCCGGTGGTTTTTAGGTAATTTTAATGCTTCGTTTTTTATATGCATTATACTCTGAAAGCCAATGCTTCAGTGCTTAATTGCTACATTTATGTTTGGAACTGATATCTAAATCCTTGTTGGTAATTTATTGGATTATTGTTACACTGATGACTGATGCTTTAATGTTAAATGGCTTAATTTTCATTATGCCCTTTCAGTTAATGCTTTAGTGCTAAATTACTGGATTTCTGCTATGAGCTGGTATCAAAACCATTAACGTGAAATTGCGTGTGGGATCATTCACTTTAGTCTAATAGCCTCGATTTATTTACAGTCGTAGATGAAAAACAACGACAGCACTGGCATCTTTAAAAGATGCACAATCCAGCTTTTGCAAATCACTTAATATAATTTAAGTCTTTGTAAAGGAATATGAAAGGCTAATTTAATAGTTTTGAACCCTGTGTCAAGAGTAATGTAGTAAAGATGGCTCCAAGGGTCTGTCTGCCATTCATCCATCCATCCATCCATCCATCCATCCATCCATCCATGCACCCACCCATTCGTTCGAAGTCCCAGTGTCACCATAGGCAGGCTTCACTGCCCAGTGTCCCACGCTGTGACAACCGTCTGCCCCGGTTTCAGATCGGGGATTTGGCCCAAGCAGCAGTGGCGGGTTCAGGGTTTGATGACCTGACCTTATAACGAAGGTGGGAATAATTAGGTCTGAGTCACCCACACGCCAGGCTGCAGGGTCACTCCTGCTCATTCTAGCGACCCCTTCCCTGGCCCCCCAGCTGTGCTCTTATCATCTTAGTACACCTCACACTTTTTGATGGACTTCGCTGGTGTGTCACTGAGCTAGAACAAAGCAGTGTGTGTCAGTGTGTGTGTGTGTGCATGTGTGTGTGTGTCTGTGTGTGTGGGCTTTGATGCCTTTGTTAGGACAGGTCTTGAGGAGTTGTCCACACAGCAGTAGAGACACCTAAAAACAAATGACATGCCATTAAAACAAATGCCTGATTTAATTTTTACAGCTGCAAAAGTGAAATCTAATGTGTATGTGTGTGTCTGTTTATGTGTGTGCATGTTTGTATGTGTGTGTGTGCGCACGTGTGCACGTGTGTGTGTGTGGTCAAAGTGTACTAAGGTAGACCAAATGTCCTCACAACGTGATGAATACCGGTATTTTTTTTAACCTTATGGAGTACAACTCTTTAAGTTTCCTGTTAGCATTAGCATTTTCCCATGGAAATGAATGAGTGGTCCCCAAAAAGATAAGATTATACGACTGTGTGTGTGTGTGTGTGTGTGTGTGTGTGTGAAGGTGCATTTATGTGTAGCAACAATACCTTGGTAGAACATATGCTCCAACCCTGCCTTTGCAATAACTAGCAGCATGAAATGTACATATAGAGAGCTCCAGGTGATTGTCCCACGGTAGCATCGTTTTCTTGATTTTTTTTATGCATTTCTTGACTTCTTCCTCTCCATGTCATTTGCAGCCTGGCCGTCCACCCTGACAAAATCACCATAGCGACAGGGCAAGTGGCTGGCACCTCCGCCGATGGCAAAGTAAGCAGCACTTCCTGCATGACTGTCCTGCATAAGGGTCTATGACCCATTCCACGGTGACACCTCAGGGCCAAGTACTTCCGGAGCATCGCCAATGACCTTGACAACCTTGCCTGGCACCAAAACTAGTCCCTGCATGATCGTGAAACTTTTAGGCCTCCTCATTGGTGTTGGCCGTGCTTACCCAGCATGCTCTTTGCCCCCTCAGTTACAGCCAGCTTATAATGCGTACCCGCCGTGACAGATTGGAAGCAGGTGATGAAGAAGACACGCGCTTGGAAGCTGTCGCTTCAATGCCGCTAATCTGATTCCAGGTCATTCTTGCTACCCTGCTGGAATGCGGGCGCGTGTGGTAATACGAGATAATTGAATCAGCAGGCGGCTTGCTTGCATTTCCTGCACTTTTGCCTGCGTCTCCTGCAGTGTCTTATGGAGTGGATGTGGCTCTTGTGTCCATGAAACCAGAATTTTTGTAAAACGCAGGGGACTGAAGCATTGCCATCGCCGCTGAAGCATATCCAATATTCATGTGTCCCTGGTCCTGTGGGCTGGGGACATAGTCGGTGAGACGCATTTTAAACAGGGCACTATATTAGTTGCTGCCTTGCTTTGGCCTTTTTTGTTTGATATTAATGCTGTCTGATATTAATGCTGAGTCTGATATTAATGCTGAGTCTGGTATTGCTGAGTCTGATATTAATGCTGAGTCTGATATTGCTGAGTCTGATATTAATGCTGAGTCTGATATTAATGCTGAGTCTGATATTGCTGAGTCTGATATTGCTGAGTCTGATATTAATGCTGAGTCTGATATTAATGCTGAGTCTGATATTAATGCTGAGTCTGACATTAATGCTGAGTCTGATATTAATGCTGAGTCTGACATTAATGCTAAGTCTGACATTAATGCTGAGTCTGATATTAATGCTGAGTCTGACATTAATGCTGAGATATCTACCTAAATTGGTAAACAGATCAAACTATAGTAGGAAAAAGCATCTCACTTGTCAGGATTCTGCCGTATGTTTTTTTTTTATATCATTTCTGTTAATAGTAGTTATGAAACACACACGCTCTTGACAGTTTCTGCATTTCTTATGGGAAGATCTGTGATGTGCGTTTGTGCCTAATCCCGCATGGAACATATGGAATTGTCCATAGCCATAAAACACAGATGCCATCTGCTTTCCTGTAGCCTGTGTGTTTAATAGGAATCCAGGCTGCTGATCCAAGCGTAAAACTGAACGACTTAGAGAACATAATCCACATGTGATATTGTGGGATAAAGAGGGCAGCTTCCCGCTTTGGATCTGAATGTCAGGAGTGGTGTCCGGCTGACTCTCTCGGCTCTTCCCGGACAGCAGTTGCCCCCCCACGTGCGGGTGTGGGATTCGGTGAGCCTGAACACGCTCCACGTCCTTGGCTCCGGCTTCTTCGACCGCGCCCTGGCCTGCCTCTCCTTCTCCAAGTCGGTAAGCCTCCCACACTTAATCACTGAAATCTCATCCTTGGGACTGAGACATGAACCCCTATGTTTCTCGGTGCCATTTGACATTCAGGGTGGTTCACTCTGTTCTCGCACCTCCTGGTTTCGGGGGGTTTGTAACCCTTCCCGGTTCTGTGTGGGTACTCCGGTTCCCTCCTTAAATTATGCTGTCTGTATGTGTCCCCTGTGATGGACTACCATCCCATACAAGGTGTTTCACTGTTCAGCTGTAATAGATAAGTACAGAAGATGGATATCTTGTCACATTTAAGTTACACTTTACTCTTTGCTTAAAGATAACATCTGAGGTTTTGCTGAAGTGTTGCGATAACCCAGAAGAGTCAAGGTTACATGAGTGACAAACGAGTGTGTTTCTGTGGCCACTCCACGTGCCCGCTGTGAATAGCAATCGCGGCGGGAGCAAGGTCCTTGCAAACCCATTCAAACCCGATTTGCTCTGCTGAAATCTCTGCCTTTATAGAAATGGGCAAAATTGTGTTTTGCTTTGGACAAAAGCGTCACAAAAGCAAAATAACACCTCACATCGCCGATTGTGCTACTACTGGTGATGAATGTAACAAATAAAACTGCTTTTTTGTCCTCTGTCAGTGTAATTCTTTATGCCTTTGTGCTGTGTTCAGACCAAGATCTATACAGAAAACGTCATGCTCCAGGACCTCAGAATTGAAAACAACTCAGGACGTGTTGGGGGTTTATAACCATGTCAAATCTAACTGCCTTCCCTGTCACTGTAGAACGGGGGTGGTTCACTCTGCGTGGTCGACGACTCCAACGACCACGTCCTCTCCGTGTGGGACTGGCAGAGAGAGGAGAAGCTGGCTGATGTCAAGGTTTGTTAGCCATTAGCGTTCCAATAGCTGTTTCTGATGGTGCCGGTATTATTCTAGCTACTCTGAATTAAAATGCCACTGAAGCTGATCTCTGAACTCTACGGTAAGAGAAGAAATGTACAGATCAAAATCAAGCTTTTTAGTGTTAACAAAGACTCCAATATGAGATGGTTTATAGTGGCATAGTGTTATCTATATTTTGTACAAATCCCTCAAGCTTACAATGCAATAATGATGAACACATGACGCATGACTGAAGTGATGTTTGGTGCAGCCTTTGGAATCCAGTTTTTAGATTAATTTCTTAAATGTCTCAACTGATTTGTATTTCCCTGTATGTTTAGATGTGTTTAGGTGTTGTTTGTTGATGCTTAAAGCAGACAGTAGGAGACATTCGCAACATAGATTTTGGGTTCATGTACAGTTTTTTAGGTAGTCAGATGACAGTCTACCCCTCACCCAATCCCACGTGTGTCCTGCAGTGTTCAAATGAGCCAGTCTTCGGGGTCGACTTCCACCCCACTGACACCAACATAATCGTCACCTGGGGGAAGTCCCACCTCTACTTCTGGACACTAGAGGGCAGCTCTCTTGTGAAGAAGCAGGGCCTCTTCGAGGTACGGTATGATATACACGCAAGTCAGCTGACACAATCACGTGACCCGGCCGTGCCACAGTCAGAAAGATGCAAAACACAACACAGAGATGAAAACCAAGTTTCTTAAGGAATGCATGTTAGTCTTATATTACTGTAGTTAGTATTATAACCTGAAGGATTTGATTTTTTTTTGTTAAGTAAGTACTGTAGGTTTAATAATAACTCTTTCCCATGCCAGGGGTAAAACCTTTCTCACCAGTGCATGTTACACATCCATTGCACATTTCATGCTTTGACAGTCATCACTGTCTGCATACAGTTAAACCTTCCAGCCGGTGCTCTACTCCTCTGTGCCCTGTTACTGTGTCACATTACCTGCCGCTCTCCAAGCACCGCAGTGTGAGCCGTGGTCGATCTGAGCACTGGCTCCTGAACTTCCATACTTAACGGTGCCTAAATACAAACGGGCCAGATCAAGACGTGTTAAATGGAAAGTCTGCCAAATGACTGCATTTCTGAGGAGATCTGGAGTTCTCGACCCCTGCCATGAGAAAGGGAATTTTAACGTTATCCGGTAAAACACGATCTCAGAGAGGACTGTCTAGCTGTCGAGCTCAGATTGTGTCTGCACGATGTGTGTGTGTGTGTGTGTGTGTTTTTTTAACTGTTCTACCTGCAACAGGCTGCCTTAGTAAAAGTATCAATGTTTACGTTTCTTTCAGAAACAAGAGAAGCCCAAGTTTGTCTTGTGTGTGACTTTTTCAGAAAATGGTGACACACTAACGGGAGACTCCAGTGGAAATATTCTTGTCTGGGGCAAAGGTAAAAACTATAGGAATATGTGCCGAAAAACTACGAGCTTTCCATTTGACAAACAGGTATAGTTTATCTACAAACTCGGGGATTACCGAATATCCAGGTCATTTTCAAACCTGTGCTTCTAGGGAAAGCATTCAAAAGAACTCGCTGTTTATTCTAACAATGGCGTCTAAAGTAATCGATCCAGAAAATATACCACTTTTTTGGACCTGAGTTGCCCCTCACTATGGCAGCGACGATGAACACAAGTAGATTTTAATTGTTGCTCGTCTTACCAAAGGAATGACTGTCCTTCCATTGCCGTTTGCTTTTCGGAATATTCATGCACGGCTTCCACACGGATCGACATGCCATGAACACGCATCTGCCGTGTCTTTCAGGTACTAACCGCATCAGCTACGCCATCCAGGGCGCCCACGAGGGCGGGATCTTCGCCCTCTGCATGCTGCGCAATGGCACGCTGGTGTCAGGAGGGGGGAAAGACCGGAAGCTCATCTCCTGGGATGGAAACTACCAGAAAGTCCAGGTGGTGGAGGTGAGATAGGAGACAGGGTTGCCGGGTTAAACAGTAGCCATTGTTTTGCTAGTTTTTACAGGGATAATTTTCAAATAACAGCATGAATGTTACTCCTTTACATAATGCCCAGGAAGAAAGTAAAGTAAAATACTAATAGGCCTACTAATAAATGCAAAGAAATTAAAATACTAAAATCAGAGGTTTTAGGACCAAAAATTGAGCAGTGTGGTCAAGAGCATAGATTTGGGTATGAATGGTAGGTATTTGTCCCTAACATATAGCATGTACAACAAAGAAGTACCACGTGTGTTTAGAGTTGCATGGGTTCAGGACCGATTTAGTAGCACTGTAGCACGGTAGTGTTGTAGTACTCGAAACCAGTCTTGGTCTTGAGACCGGCCTTGGTCTGGTCTCGAACTGACATTATTTTGACTCGGTCTTGTCTCAGTCTCTGACATAAAGGCCATTCAAGAGCAAAACGCTTCAATATTTATCACAACATCTTAATATTCATCTGTTTGTTAACCCTTAGAGCCTGACAAACGCAAAACGTGCTGGTTTTCGCACCCATTAATCTCAGGTTTATAACTTTGGATAGGTATAACACACGGACATTAATTGTTTATCTTTGCAACCAAGTGAAATTACTGGATCTGGTTGTCCACATTACACTATTGTGTGCTAAAATATACCAGAGTAATCCTTTGCTAAAAGAGGCATATATTTTAAGCATTTTTCATGAAGAAGTACCCCTAATAATCCATAAAACATTTGTATCATTCTCATTCGACGAAAAACAAAGGGCATATTAGCTTCTGCAATGATCCGCGTACTACCCTTCTGGGAAAAAATATTTATTTTATAATTTGTTTATTATGAGCCTATTAATAAAGGGATGGACAAACATTCAAAAATGTGCTATTCGATCTACTAGAAATAACAACAAAACACAGCAGTCTATTGATTAGGAAGACAGTTAATTGATATTTTCACAATATTTATTCACAAAAGTCTGTATATGTGTGTTTAATGTCGAGTTCCATCAAAACAATTGAAATACTGTATAACGTGCACATTGTGTAACACGTCCTACTTGTAAACACAATGATGTGCTACAGCGTTGGTTTGATGTTTGAGACAAAAATGCCGACTAAAAGTTTCCTTCTCCGATTTCACTTTACTAATCATATTGTATATACTGTAGGGTAAAAAACAATAGCAATAAACATTCAGCATTAGACTCTAAAACCATCTGTTATGTTTGTGTTTATAATGGTCTGAAAGGGACCTGGCAAAACAGTCCGTTATATCCAAAGTCTGTTATATCCAGAGTTGCCGTATGCCCAGAACACAACAACAGGCCACCATTTACTGATGCCACACCCCAGCAGACACACTTGTGGTATAGATTATTATACTGTATATGTAGTAATCCAACTTTACCTGACCTGATGCGTGACTATTAATAATCCCGACTCCATATCTGTGCTGGATATCACCGGCACGCCACGCGCCTTGTAGGCGGAGCCTGCATGTCCGTTATAGCGAACAAAACTACAGCTAAAAGCGACCCTGGGGACCAAATTGTTTGTCCGTTATAAGCGTTTTATATATATATATATATATATATATATATATATATATATGTGTGTGTGTGTGTGTGTGTGTGTATACAGTGGGTATAGAAAAGAATCACCTCCTTCGAAATATTCCCATTTTTTTTGCTTTACAGCCTTAAATGAAAACACACAAAAAACAACTGACTATGGGTGGCAAACCTCTTTCAAAAGATCACAGGAATAGAGTTGTGGACAGATAAAAGGCAAAAATCTCAAAGGTTTTATCAATCTCAAGGAGCAGAGTAAGGTCCATAATAAAGAAGTGGCAAGTCTTTGGTACTATCAGGACCCTCCCTGGATCCGGGCTTCCCTCCAAACTGGATGGAAGATCAAGGAGGAAACTGGTAAGAGAGGCTCCCAAGAGGTCAGTGGCCACTTTGAAGGAGTTACAGGATTTTAGGGCAAAGAGTGGTCATTGTGTGCCAGGTTTCGCGGGTGTGGACGGGCAGGCTGGCAGGAAGGAGGCAGGGAAGGACGAAGCAGGGAGGCAAAAAGCGGGAAAACTGGGGATTTATTATGGGGAAGACGGTTACGGGCCGAATGGGACATAATGGACATCAACTAACATCAATGATGGACATCGGACAGATCAAGACGTGGACTGATATAGACAGAAGACATGGCGAAATAACAAGGTACAGCTGGGCATGATTGGGGAAGCACACGAGGATAATCAGGGGGCGTGGCACACACGAGGATAATCAGGGGGCGTGGCACACACGAGCATCGGACGAGCCGGGCGTGACATTGTGTGCACGTGACAACAATTTCACAAGTGCTCTACAATTGTGGCTTGTTTGGGAGGGTCGCAAGGGAAAAGCCACTTCTCACGAAAGGTCACATTAAGGCTCGTTTGACCTTTGCCAGAATGCGCCTTGAAGATTCTGATGCCAAGTGCAAAAAGGTCTTATGGTCAGATGAGACCAAAATTGAACTGTTTGGCTTCAATACCAAACGGTACACCTGGCGGAAATTCAATGCAGCTCACCACCCGCAACCCGCCACACAGTAAAGCATGGAGGTCACTGCATCCTGTTATTGGGGTGTTTCTCTGCCGCAGGGCCTGGGGCTCTGGTTAAGGTAGAAGGAAAAATGGATGCGGCAAAATACTGTCAAATTCCTGAGGAAAACCTACTACCCGCTGCCAGGAAGTTGAAGATGGGCAGAATGTTCACCTTTCAACATGACAACCACCCGAAGCACACAGCAAAACTGACCACACAGTGGCTGAAGGAGAAAAAAGTGATTGTCCTTGTGTGGCCCAGTCAGAGCCCAGACCTAAATCCCTTTGAAAATCTGTGGAAATATTTGAAGGGAGCAGCCCTCCAACACTCACCATCCAATTTCACTGAATTTGAACAGTTCTGTACAGAAGAGTGGACAAATATTGCTCAATCTAGATGTGCAAATTTGATAAAGAAGTATCCCAACAGACTTAAGGCTGTCATTAAAGCAACAGGTGGTTCAACAAAATATTGACATTGGGGAGGTGATCCTTTATTAATCTCAGTATGTCTTGTTTTTTATTTTTTATAATTTTTCTGAACTGTAGCTGTGATATCTTTCACTTGGATATTATAGGTTGCATTGAGTTAGTAAAGCTGGAAAGAAATAGTTTTTTGTGTGTTTTCATTTAAGGCTGTAAAGCAAAAAAAGGGAATATTTCAAAGGGTGTGATTCTTTTCTATACCCACTGTATATATAAAGCCATGCATTGCTGTCTGTCAGATTACTTCACCAAGTTAGCAAACGGATGCAAAATCAAAGATATTGATTTCCGCCTGGCACTAACCATGTATTCCTTCATAATACTAAGCCATAGAAAGACTCTAATTTCAAGATTTATAAGATTATATTTGTAGTGCCTGCAAATTTTTATATTAAATTAAAAAAATTACGAATTTTTAATAGGTGCAAGTAGTTTTTCCTCATAAGTATATCAAGACTATGTCAGCATTTACACATCAAATTTTACATATCTGAGCAGCCCAGAATGTCTTGAAAACCATAAAGCATATGTTTTTCATATGCTTATATACTTATATACAGTACATATAATGTAATAAGCCTAAAATCAAAGGGATAGAAAAATGCTCAAAAATGGATAAGGTTCAAAGGATTAACACAGTACTGTGATTGGTGTAAAATGTCCTGCTTCAAAGTTCAAATGCAGCCAATAAGGTTTGTCTTATTTGAAAATTGTTACATTTGTACAGAAGCATTCAAATATGAAATTTTCAGAAAAAAACATCCATGGTTCAAATTATACCATGACACAAATTTTCCGCCATACTGCGTAGCCCCAGGCTGATACCTATGCTCCACATTTTAAAGTGTGTTGTGTGATGTGCACTCAAACATTAATCTGGTGTTTACCTCACTATAGCACAGTAGACTCTCACTTCCAGGGTTTGAGGTTTGATTTCTTCTGTGTGCAGTTTGCGTGCTCTTCCTGTGTTAGGGTTGGCTTCTTACTGCAGTACAAAAACATGCGTCTAAAGATGTAAATCAGCGGTCTGGGCTTTCTGGTTGCTGTTCCGGGCAGGGTCTGTCCCCCACTGTTTCCTTGGATGGTTTCCAGGCCCATCATAAATCTGTTCTGGATAAGCAGTCATGGAAGATGAATGGTTGAATTACGTGAAATTGGCTACATGTTAAAAATTTGAACATGTTGGCTAGCAGCTCAGACTGACACAATAAGTCAGTTCATTTTTATTTACAATACAGTCTGCTGTAGCTTATTGCTGCTTTCCCTCCCCCAGCAGCCTAACAAATGCCGTTAATTAAGCGGGAGGCATCTGCTGACGAGTTGGATGTTGAACATAGGATTCCAGTGCATTGCAAGCAGCCAGGATCACATTTCAAAGCACATCCCATAACATAGGGAAAAAAAAAACAGCAACACAACACTGAACTCGGGAGATCTTTGTGTCAAGTGTTCTTGCTGTCACCATCATTAAATCTGCCATCAAGGAAGATTTGTGGCTGCGTGATGCTTGTGCTGGGATAAGTTCATTACTCTAACGAGCTTTGAGCTGGCGGTTAATTAACAAGCCGGCTGCTGCTGCTACCTAATTGTGTGCATTCCATGGTATTTAATAATGCCCATCGTGTCTGCACATGTGAGGCTTCTGTCAGAGGGGATTATGACATTATTTAAATGAGACCACCACGGGACGGGTCTCGCCTGAGTCCGGGAGCATATTCGGGGTGTGTGTGCGCGCACATATTAGCCAACTGCTTCTTTTAAATGTCACCCGCAGATTCCAGAGCCATACGGCCCAGTGCGTACAGTGGCCGAGGGAAAAGGGGACAGCGTGCTTGTTGGAACCACGCGGAACTACGTCCTGCGGGGCACGCTGGCCGGCGACTTCACGCCCATCACCCAGGTGCGTGCCGTAGCGGGAGGGGAGGTGTCTGACCCCTCACTTTAAAAAAGAAAATCTGAGATAAAGCCACGTGTGTGTTAATGTAAGGTTTGTGATGAGACTTGCAGCATCCACAGCTATTTTTGATAGAAGTTGCGGTACCTGGGGAGTGCTGATAGGTGAGTCCATCTGGACTGTTAAACAGACGTGTCAGACTGCAGAATGCTGGTGGTAACTTTATTTTAGATGAAATTTTTTTATTAAAATGTAAGCAGTTCATTAGTCAGACTAGATAGTTGTCTATGGACTCTGTGTGCTGGGTGCTTCCTGACTCCTGGCTGTCCATGACCCTGTACTGGATAAGTGGATGGATGGATGGATGGATGGATGGATAATAGCATTTAGCATGATGCTCCTTAAAAACACAGAAAACTACCACTGCATTGCATTTACGTTTGTAACATGTGAAACTGAGGGCAGATGTGTTTTACAGTATAGCATATATTTACAGTAGGGTATATATTTATGCAGATTTGTTTATTAGTTTGCTCTTCTCTCGCGTGCTTTACACCTGAGAGGAGGGAGCAGATGCAAGGTAAACGAGTGGATGGTTGTTTAGACCTGGCCCAGATATGGTTGCGATGTCCCTGCAGGGCCACACGGATGAGCTTTGGGGCTTGGCTGTGCATCCCTCAGAACCGCAGTTTCTCACCGGTGGCCACGACAAGCACGTCAGCCTGTGGAACTCCTCCACCCACCAGCCATTGTGGACCAAGACGATGGAGGTATAGAGCGCCCCCTGGGGGGCATGCCGCTCACATGCATTCTGAAATGCAAACAGTCCAAAGTTGTTTATATCTTTAGCTTCCAGCCTGAGTAATAATGGCTTTTACGACAGTGTTTGCAGGAATTAAAGCAAAAAAGACAATGATACAGAATGCTAATGAAGGCGTGTCCCACGGGGCTGCTTAAAGTGCTCTTTGTTCCGTTGCTCGGCTAGGATGCAGCCCAGTCTGCCGGTTTCCACCCCTCCGGAGAGGTGGTTGCCATAGGAACGCAGACCGGCAGGTGAGTATGATAGTCTAATGGCATCAGGCCTCTCACCTTCCACCTCACCCCCATCCTGTATGATAAACAAGTTAATTCAACGCCCACATTACATGTGATTTGTTTAAACCAGATATAACATCCCTGGAATGTTTATTTTTCTTTTACAGTCTGGTACAGGCCTTCTGCTGTGTACATACATTACAGCAAGACCAAATCCATGAGATGTTGCATTAATGTATTTAAAAATTAACTGTGTCCATAGTCCATAGCTTTTATCCTCACAACTGACATTTGTGGTGAAAACCTGCATCCATTTACCATGTTTTATTTATGAGTCATCAATGAGGGATCTTTACCTTGCACAGATGGCTAGTCCTGGACACCGAGACGAAGGACCTGGTGACGGTGCATACAGACGGGAACGAGCAGCTGTCTGTCATGCGATATAGCCCAGGTTAGCCTGTTGATAGGGTCCCGGCTCCGCTAATGTAATGGCATCATCCACAATAACTGTTATTTAAGTTAGAAGTTGCGTTACATACCCATGGTCTGATCGGCTAGTACGTATCACATGAATGAGAACTTTTACTATAAGCCCGAACTTCATTGGAAACTGGCAAAATTATCTCCAGCAATGGGTCTGGTGTTGCTTCTTTGAAACGTGGTCAATCTAGCTGTTCTTGACATATTTGACATTCTTAATCAAATCAAATGTTGTCTGGGTGGCCACTTCATGTACGGAAAATACGTTGTTGAGATGCATCAATTTCAGTAGCCAACTGAAGATAATGCTTCCTGTTCTCAGATGGCAATTTCCTCGCAATCGGATCCCACGACAACTACATCTACATCTATGCGGTGACAGAGAACGGCAGGAAGTACAGCCGCGTAGGGAAGTGCTCAGTAAGTTTGAGCCCACCTTTCCAAAACCTCGCCCTGAGCCATCCAAATACGTCCGTGTAAACCCAGTCTGTCTGCGTTTAGAATCTTGGTTATTTAATTGTAGGAAGTAAAAATTTAATCGGTACAAGATTTATAATGAGAATTCATGAAGAAAAATAATCACCACATATAACATTCAGCCAAATAACAGCTTTTATTTGATGCAAAGAATTTCCAATACAGCCACATCAGCAAGTGTTTTTTTCCAGCAGGCTTGGCTAACTAAAGCTAGTGATGGTCAAATGAAGCCTCATGAACCATTTGCCGTATTTTTTAGCCCACTAGATGGTGCTCTTGGCTTGTTTTTGAGCATATTTTGAGCCCTTTTTTGAACTGACAGCACCATCTAGTGGGGTCAGAAAATACAAGCGGTTCATGAAGCTTCATTTGGCCATCACTAACTAATGTCAGTGCTTCTTTTAAAACTATTTGGTTATTGGGCCAGACCTCTAAATGTAATTAATTATCACATTGCTCACTATAACGGTACTGATCTCATGGATGTGGAGCTTAGGGTCCTCTTTAGTCTGTTTACCTGTTAGCTTGATCCTTGTGTCTCTCAGGGTCACTCAAGCTTCATTACCCACCTGGACTGGTCGGTGGACTCACAGTATCTCATGTCCAACTCAGGGGACTACGAAATACTTTACTGTAAGTATGTCTACCATGAATTGCCCCTTAATATTATTATTTAAAGAGCATGTGTCCAGCCAGGGCCATTGTTAGGATCACAAGACATCCGGGGCTGAGCCCAGAGTTTTAAAACTGATAGAATGGTTGTTAAAACATCTGAGCTAAACGATACATGAAGACTTTAGCGACTGTGACGTGTCTGTGTCCAGCTGTGAGGCAGACCTGAGCAAAGCCAGAGAAATTCTACACACAGAAGAGCACAAGGACCTTCATAATGGCTTAGGCTTATTTTGGTGGGCAATCACAGGGAGAAAATGTGGATCCTTCAGACTATGATTGATTTGGTAGCATCATGCATGGATGTTCTGAGCTATTGTTTATCATACCCTGTCAACTCTGGAAACAAATGACACAAGATGGTCAGCAGGGGGCAATATCAGCAGTGCTTGTATTTCTTTGCACTTTGAATATGTAGATTTTAAAAATGTAATAGACTCTGTACATCAGCCATTAATCTCTTATACTAGTACGATTCATACAAAGTGATATTCCACTGCTAGGGTTTTAATACTAAATCAGACTAATGTTAATTATGGAGAATGAGAGTCAGAATTAAGCTGGAGGTACTCAGGCACGATCTCTTCCAGAATTTAGGAATTGAGCGCCATCTGCAGGGAGCTAGACTGCATGTTAACATGTTTGATTGTATAGGGAATCCGGTTAAGGGTTGTTCCTTAAGAAATGTGATTATGACCTTTCAGCAATAGTTTATGGTTTCATAATGCAAAGTTCTGTGAAGTTTAGTGTATATTGGGAACCTGGATAGGCAACCAACCCTTCAGTCACACACACATAGACACACACTGCTTTCTTTGGCCTGCCATTGGCTGGCATTTTCATTACTAATCCCTATCCAATTCAAAAAAAAAAATTCTGAAAACAGTATTTTCTTATAAGAACATAAAGTTTTAAATAATAAAGATATCTGTTTTGAGTGGACATTCATACTGTGTTATTTAGGAGGTACTATTTTTGTTGGGGTATTTCTGCAAACTCCACAAAACACACACATTCCCACATTATGAACACCTGACTCATTCCTAGGCAAGTTCACATTCAAGCAGAGTAAAACCTCAGTCTAACAATCATGAGGTCAGGTGTCAGTTCCAGGCGACTGTAATCTCCATCCATCTTCCAGACATTTCTCAAGTACATGATCACCTGGGCAGGGGGTTCTGAAGCTTTTCATAAATATAAAATGATGTATTTATGAAGTATGAAACCTTTTTCCAGGTGATAATTCATTTTAAATGTCTTTTTAATTAAGTCTTAAGCTTTTTTAAATATTTCCTTATGTCTTCATCATGCTGTTTACTGGCCTTGTTAAAAAATAGCCACTTTTCAGTTTGAGCTTGAAGATTGTGCATTAGGTTTGTAAAAACAGAAAATTTAATTATTAGTTACGCAGCTAGTGCAAAAGGGAAATGAGCTGAAAGCCCAGCACAGGAGTGGCCAGTCTTATCCACAAAGGGCCGTTGGGTATTCGGGTTTTCACTGCGTCTCCCTAATTGGATTACTAATTAGAGGTCTGATTGGCTGAAGAATCCTCACACCTGGGTCTGAACAGCTGACCTAAAGGTTATCCCAAAAACCTGCATGCACACTGGCCCTTTGCGGATAAGACTGCCTACCTCTTGTATAAGTTAATGCTAATTTTTGTTAATTATCATGTATTTTGGAACATTTTCTCCTGTGTGGGCTAATGCCAGTAACCAAATTAGTCATTATTTAATTTTAGATTTAAATTTTCTATTAGGGGTGGCATGGTGGTGCAGTGGTTAGCACTGTTGCCTCATACCTCTGGGACCCGGGTTTGAGTCTCCGCCTGGGTTACATGTGTGCGGAGTTTGCATGTTCTCCCCATGTCGTCGTGGGGTTTCCTCCGGGTACTCCGGTTTCCCCCCCACAGTCCATAAACATGCTGAGGCTAATTGGAGTTGCAAAATTGCCCATAGGTGTGCATGTGTGAGTTAATGGTGTGTGAGTGTGCCCTGTGATGGGCTGGCCCCCCATCCTGGGTTGTTCCCTGCCTCGTGCGCCCTGTGATGGGCTGGCCCCCCATCCTGGGTTGTTCCCTGCCTCGTGCCCATTGCTTCCGCGACCCAGCAGGATAAGCGGTTTGGAAAATGGATGGATGGATGGAAATTTTATATTCATTAAAAACCTATCCACAGTGACCCATTCTGTAGTTATTAGCTGATCGTAGACTAGTGACATGTATCTAAATACAAGTCAGTACAGTATATAATCAGTTCTACTTTTCTCTTGGTTTAACAATAAAAATTATTAAATGTTGTAGTTTTTTTTTTTTTTTTTTTTTTTTTTTTACTTATTTTATATATTTTTGTGTAGGCTATTCTATCTGAATGTACAATGGACAATTGAGAAACTTACCCAACTGTATCAATGCTACATTTACACAAAACTTACCTGAAAAAGCACAACTGAGAAGAAAAACACAGTAAAACTTTACTTAAAGAACTCATGTATAAAGCATTATACTTTCATAATGCTTAGAGAGCATTTATAGTGTGTGAATAATGCACTAAAAATACCTTCATAATGCAGTACAAAGCGTACTTAATTCTTGTACTAACCATTATAATGAATTATGATGGTGTTTATAGATGAGAGTTACATAGAGCATTCATAATGTGTAATAAACATGGCTATAATGTGTTATGCCTTTTTTATAAATAGCTATAGTTGTGTTTATAATACAGTACTTTGTGAATGAAGGTATCTATAATGCATTATGATGACTGCGCAAAGTAAAGTGTTACCAAAAACACTCACTGTGATAGTTCTCCATGACACATCTTGGAAACTGATTGGCCATTACCTCTGTCCCTAGGGATCCCTTCGGTCTGCAAGCAGGTGGTCAGCGTGGAAACCACCCGGGACATCTTCTGGGCCACCTGCACCTGCACGCTGAGCTTCCATGTGTTTGGTGAGCTTGTCCCCATGGAGATAACCTTGGTCCAAACGACCGATATCACCTCTATGATCTGATACGCATCAACAGATTCTTAGTCAAATAAAATTGAATAGTGCATTGAATTTATAGTGAGTAGGACAGAGCTAGTTGCTTAGTATTCAGGCTTGGCAAGAAAACGAACACAAACAGTCATATGTAAATTAAAATCGCCTTGTATTTACTCAGGACTCTGGCCAGAGGGCTCAGATGGAACAGACATCAATGCTGTTTGCAGATCCAATGAGAAGAAGCTGCTTGTCACTGGAGATGACTTTGGGAAGGTGCATCTCTTCTCGTACCCTTGCTCACAATTCCGGGTAAGCCTCTGGACCAAAAGTGTGACAAGGACAGCAGTGGGGGGAGCAGACAGGGCATTTCATTTCTGACTTACTTTATTTCTGTGTCACCAGGCACCCAGTCATGTCTACGGTGGACATAGCAGTCATGTGACCAACGTGAACTTCCTGTTTGACGACAGTTACCTAATCTCCACTGGAGGGAAGGACATGAGCATCATGCAGTGGCGGGTGGTATAAAAGGACTCCCCGGGCACGTGGCGAGCGTGTCTGCTCTGGACCGAGCGTGGGTGGGGCTGTCCCAGAGTTCCAAAGATGAGAGCAAAGAAATGACACAGCAACGGCCCATGGGTGACAGAACCGGCTGCAGCGCCCTCTTGTGTTTTGTAGTATTTTATTATATTATATTTGTATTTCACTGCTCAGGAAAACTAAAGAACCGTGATATTTGAAATTGCCGCAGCTTCTTATGCCTCACAAAAGTGACACCATCTGGCCTCCGAATTCCTTTCTGCTTTGGAAATGCAAGCAAAATCTTTTTTACAGACTAATTTGCATGGATTTTGACCACCAAGAATTCATAAAAAATATTACGTATTTATGGTAATGGAGTCCTAACTCACAGTCTGTTCTGAATTCAGCTGTCACAATAATGCCTTTCAGAGACTGTAAACTCTTATTACATTCTCTGTGCTATTTACAATTCAGAGGTTAGTATAGTTCCTCCTGCTTATACGTGGCTTCAGCTGCAATTCTACTGCCACCCTCTGATCAACTGAGGAACTGCACTGCTCTGCCTCAACCGAGTCAACTGTGCTGTTTCGTAGTTTAATACCCCTTCTCCCTCTTTTTTTAGTCCCTTTTTTAAACACACTTATAATGCTAATCTCTTAAATGTGGAATAAGAAATGTAAACTTGGAGCCAGTGCACGTGACCCGCTGCCTTTCACTTTATGTCGGACGTTGTATTTCACCGACTCCTTTAAACCAAGAGTAAAAGTGCAGTTAGTTTCATTACCGGTTGCACTTACCTACATCTGAAGGATAATGTTTTCAGTTTCTGAAAATTTGAATGCTGTAATTTACATTATACATTTCCTAAACAGTAATCCGGTCTCTGAATAAGTAAGCAGCACATTATACCCCATATATCATAACAGGAAATTGCATGCAGTTCACAAGGCTCCTTGCGGTTTGGTATTTTTATGGATGTGAGAAAAACCTTAAAAAATAAGCATTTTTCATATCTGTCGCCACTTAGGTTTGGTACATATTAACAACATGGGGCAGGCCCACATGTCTTAATAAAGGCAAATCTTATAATGGCTACATTGTCTAGTTTTGCTCACAGTGGTGTCATTTGGCTTTTTATTAACCAGGCTCACCAACGATTAAGCACGTCAAACAAGCATAAGTCTATCCACTATGGAAATGTACTCTCGCAAAAGCCAGAGGTGCTTTTGCTGAGACAGTATAAATAAGCTTTATACATTATTTTGTTTTGGTTTTTTTCTCTGGCAGGAAACAAGTAGAATAAATTCAGCTCGGTTGTGACTGTGTGTTTCCAACCCAAACATACTGTTGTTTCTCACGTGTGACCATGTGAGCGTCCACAGCTGTGCAGCTTAAAATGACTGCTGCTCTTGTCACGTGTCTTGCGTGTAGAGGACGATGCAGGTTACTATTTGAGAAGCGTGAAACGAAACTGAATTAGGAAAACTTGCAGTGATGATTGTTGGGGGGGGCTGCGCTGGGGGGGGGGGGGGGGGGGGGGTTGAGGGAGGCTGGGTTGTCAAAAAAGAAAAGAAGCAAAAAATGAAATACCTGTGATTGCGATGTGCTGTTATTGGTGGGAAATGTACGTAGGAAAGAAAATGGATTGAAATGGTAGTTTTCATTACACATCAACACTAATATTGTTCAACTCATTTGTGTTTGGGAGTAAATATGTAATAAATTCACTGAAACCATGCATGGTTGTGATGTGGAGAGTTTGTCCTGTTCGATCTTTCCCCTTTGTTGAGTAACCTGTTGATCACAGAGCGTTTTTCTCATTTAGCAGCAGAACATAAGTAAGCTGGTCAGTGTTACTGTTTGATTGGTGCAGTGCAACAGATCAGGAGACAGTGCCACGGGTCAGGAGACGGTGCCACAGATCAGGAAACGGTGCCACGGGTCAGGAGACAGTGCCACGGGTCAGGAGACAGTGCCACAGATCAGGAGACAGTGCCACGGGTCAGGAGACGGTGTCACAGGTCAGGAAACGGTGCCACAGGTCAGGAGACAGTGCCATGGGTCAGGAGATGGTGCCACAGGTCAGGAGACAGTGCCACAAGTCAGGAGACGGTGCCACAGGTCAGGAAACAGTGCCACAAGTCAGGAGACAGTGCCACAAGTCAGGAGACAGTGCCACGGGTCAGGAGACAGTGCCACAGATCAGGAGACAGTGCCACGGGTCAGGAGACGGTGCCACGGGTCAGGAGACGGTGCCACGGGTGAGGAGACGTTGCCACGGGTCAGGAGACAGTGCCACGGGTCAGGAGACGGTGCCACAGATCAGGAGACAGTGCCATGGGTCAGGAAACAGTGCCATGGGTCAGGAAACAGTGCCACGGGTCAGGAGACGGTGCCACGGATCAGGAGACAGTGCCATGGGTCAGGAAACAGTGCCACGGGTCAGGAGACGGTGCCACGGGTCAGGAGACGGTGCCACAAGTCAGGAGACGGTGCCACGGGTCAGGAGACAGTGCCACAAGTCAGGAGATGGTGCCACAGGTCAGGAGACAGTGCCACAGATCAGGAGACAGTGCCATGGGTCAGGAAACAGTGCCACGGGTCAGGAGACGGTGCCACGGGTCAGGAGACGGTGCCACGGGTCAGGAGACGGTGCCACAAGTCAGGAGATGGTGCCACGGGTCAGGAGACAGTGCCACAAGTCAGGAGACGGTGCCACAGGTCAGGGGACAGTGCCACAAGTCAGGAGACGGTGCCACAGATCAGGAGACGGTGCCATGGGTCAGGAAACAGTGCCACGGGTCAGGAGACGGTGCCACAGATCAGGAGACAGTGCCATGGGTCAGGAAACAGTGCCATGGGTCAGGAGACGGTGCCACAGGTCAGGGGACGGTGCCACAGATCAGGAGACGGTGCCATGGGTCAGGAAACAGTGCCACAGATCAGGAGACAGTGCCATGGGTCAGGAAACAGTGCCATGGGTCAGGAGACAGTGCCATGGGTCAGGAGATGGTGCCACAGGTCAGGAGACAGTGCCATGGGTCAGGAGATGGTGCCACAGGTCAGGAGACAGTGCCACAAGTCAGGAGACGGTGCCACAGGTCAGGAAACAGTGCCACAAGTCAGGAGACAGTGCCACAAGTCAGGAGACAGTGCCACGGGTCAGGAGACAGTGCCACAGATCAGGAGACAGTGCCACGGGTCAGGAGACGGTGCCACGGGTCAGGAGACGGTGCCACGGGTCAGGAGACGTTGCCACGGGTCAGGAGACAGTGCCACGGGTCAGGAGACGGTGCCACAGATCAGGAGACAGTGCCATGGGTCAGGAAACAGTGCCACGGGTCAGGAGACAGTGCCATGGGTCAGGAGACGGTGCCACAGATCAGGAGACAGTGCCATGGGTCAGGAAACAGTGCCACGGGTCAGGAGACGGTGCCACGGATCAGGAGACAGTGCCATGGGTCAGGAAACAGTGCCACGGGTCAGGAGACGGTGCCACGGGTCAGGAGACGGTGCCACAAGTCAGGAGACGGTGCCACAAGTCAGGAGACGGTGCCACAGGTCAGGAGACAGTGCCACAAGTCAGGAGACAGTGCCACAGATCAGGAGACGGTGCCATGGGTCAGGAAACAGTGCCACGGGTCAGGAGACAGTGCCACAGATCAGGAGACAGTGCCATGGGTCCGGAAACAGTGCCACGGGTCAGGAGACGGTGCCACGGATCAGGAGACAGTGCCATGGGTCAGGAAACAGTGCCACGGGTCAGGAGACGGTGCCACGGGTCAGGAGACGGTGCCACGGGTCAGGAGACGGTGCCACAGATCAGGAGACAGTGCCATGGGTCAGGAAACAGTGCCACGGGTCAGGAGACAGTGCCACGGGTCAGGAGACGGTGCCACAGATCAGGAGACAGTGCCATGGGTCAGGAAACAGTGCCACGGGTCAGGAGACGGTGCCACGGATCAGGAGACAGTGCCACAAGTCAGGAGACGGTGCCACAGGTCAGGAGACAGTGCCACAGATCAGGAGACAGTGCCATGGGTCAGGAAACAGTGCCACGGGTCAGGAGACGGTGCCACGGGTCAGGAGACGGTGCCACAAGTCAGGAGATGGTGCCACGGGTCAGGAGACAGTGCCACAAGTCAGGAGACGGTGCCACAGGTCAGGAGACAGTGCCACAAGTCAGGAGACGGTGCCACAGATCAGGAGACGGTGCCATGGGTCAGGAAACAGTGCCACGGGTCAGGAGACGGTGCCACAGATCAGGAGACAGTGCCATGGGTCAGGAAACAGTGCCATGGGTCAGGAGACGGTGCCACGGATCAGGAGACGGTGCCACGGGTCAGGAGACAGTGCCACAGATCAGGAGACAGAGCCACGGGTCAGGAAACAGTGCCACGGGTCAGGAGACGGTGCCACGGATCAGGAGACGGTGCCACGGGTCAGGAGATGGTGCCACAAGTCAGGAGACGGTGCCACAGGTTAGGAGACGGTGCCACGGGTCAGGAGACGGTGCCACAGATCAGGAAACGGTGCCACGGGTCAGGAAACAGTGCTACAAGTCAGGAGACAGTGCCACAAGTCAGGAGACAGTGCCACGGGTCAGGAGACAGTGCCACAGATCAGGAGACAGTGCCACGGGTCAGGAAACAGTGCCACAAGTCAGGAGACACTGCCACGGGTCAGGAGACAGTGCCACAGATCAGGAGACAGTGCCACAGGTCAGGAGACGGTGCCACGGGTCAGGAGACGGTGCCACAGATCAGGAAACAGTGCCACAAGTCAGGAGACAGTGCCACAGGTCAGGAGACGGTGCCACGGGTCAGGAGACGGTGCCACAGATCAGGAAACAGTGCCACAAGTCAGGAGACGGTGCTACAGGTCAGGAGACGGTGCCACGGATCAGGAGACGGTGCCACGGGTCAGGAGACGGTGCCACAGATCAGGAAACGGTGCCACAAGTCAGGAGACGGTGCCCCAGGTCAGGAGACAGTGCCACGGGTCAGGAGACTGTGTCACGGGTCAGGAGACGGTGCCACAAGTCAGGAGACGGTGCCACAGATCAGGAGACAGTGCCACGGGTCAGGAGACAGTGCCACAAGTCAGGAGACAGTGCCACGGGTCAGGAGACAGTACCACAGATCAGGAAATAGTGCAACAGATCAGGAGGTCGATGGCTCAAATAGTGTAAGAAAAAAAAAATTTAACTGCCTATGAAATTTAGAATGACAGGAGAATCATGTAAAAGTGCATTTTTTTTAATATTGTAAATTTATATTGTAATTATTTGTGTGCATATAAAATTATTGCTTAAGGGGGGTTGTAATTTACTTCATATAGTTCTGATGGAGATTGAATTTGTATTGATTCTATGGAAGACTGAGATGCTACTTATGTGGGTTTTAGTTTACGTTAGAGGGTTCTGATGAACACTATATAGACAAAAGTATTGGCACACCTGGCCATTACACTATTAACTCTTTTAACATTCCGTTCTAAATCCATAGGCCTCATTACGGAATTGGTTCCCCTTTTACAGCTATAATAGCTGCCACTCTTCTGGGAAGGCATCCTACAAGATTTTGGAGTGTGTCTGTGGGAATTTTTGTCCATTCATCCAGAAGAGTATTTCTGAGGTCAGGCACTGATTTTGTACATGAAGGCCTGGCTCACAATCTCCATTCTAGTTCATCCAATTGGTGTTTGATGGGGTTGAGGTGCTTTGTGCACTGGGGCGCAGATATACTGGAACAGAAAAGGGCCTTCCCCAAACTGTTCCCACAAAACTGGAAGCACAGAATTGTCCAAAATGTCTTGGTATTCATTGTGAGCCACGCCCAACATCAGTGCCTGACATCACAAATGTTCTCCTGGATAAATGGGCAAAAATTCCCACTGACACACTCCAAAATCTTGTGGAAAGCCTTCCCAGAAAAGTGTCAGCTGTTATAGTTGCACAGGGGGGGACCAACTCCATATTGATGCTTATGGATTTACAATGGGATGTGATAAAAGTTCCTGTGGGGGTAATGGCCAGGTATCCCAATATTTTTGTCCATCTAGTGAGTCTACAGTATGGAAGAGTCGGCAGGTTAATTATTATTTTGTATAGATAGTACTTAGTATAGCAAGTACTTGGAATAGTTACTTTGTAAAACTTTTATCTTTTTCCTTACAGATAAATATTTGGTGTCTTTAATGAACATTAAAAGGGAAAATTCCTGATACCACAGTGCTGTTTCTATACATTGAAGCTTTTCTACAGATGTGACACATCTTCTAGTGCAGGACTGTTCACAGATAAACTGCATTACTTTAAATTAAAAGAGTAAAGTTAGTAGTTAAAGCTATTCGGTGGCTTGCTGCAGAGTTCAAGCAGAGGTAATCTGTACAGCTTGGAAATGCACGAGACATTCCCCAGGTTGTGTATTTGTGCTGAAATCCACCGAGGGCTCGCTGAGCTTCCAAGAATCCCAGACTTCTTTTCCAGAGATCACTCGTGGCAGGTCGGGGAGTCTCCTTCAGAAGAAGCAGTTCCAGGTGCCTCGTCTCAGACCTTCTGCTTTTCCCCTTAACCCCATGTGTTTTCCCAGTACGGAATGGCAAATTTCCCCATCTGTCATAGGTCTCCCGTCCCTGCCACAAAAGACAGCACCCATAGCGACACCAAAGTGTGTGTTATCTGCTCACTAGCTTCCTTCCTTGCTCCAAGCTCCGGCATACAACTCGGCAGGCCAGCCCTGCTCAGCATATACAAGGGCGAAGAGGCAGAACCAGTTGTCTGACTCACCCAACACACGGTCAGAGAAAAGGGTTCAGTACAGGGTACGAACAACATTAATGTTCCCCCAATGATATAAATATGTTCCTTATTTCTGTGCCTTAAATCAGACTTTCAAAGGTACATCTACCTACAGCTAGGGTACAATTGGCAGACCCATGAGGGTACAGCCCTAGTGACAAGTCATTGTACACCCAAACGTACAAATTGGTACTTTTTCCTGACAGCGCAGAATCTGGGCCAGTTTTTTACGCACTGACCAAACAACATATCTTAAACAGCACAGGTCCCAAAAATACGAAAATAAGATCTTCATTTGCCTGGTAAAAAAAACCATTTTGAGTCTTCAGCAGCCTGTAAAAGACATCAGCCTGTTCTGGACTAGCATCAAACTTGGGCTAAAATGCAACTATGAAAAGGCTGATGGTAACACTTTCATTAAGGCCATGTTTTTAGTAATTTATAAACACATTCATAATGCATTATAACACATTCATAAAGCAGTATAAACATGGCTATAAATATTTATCAAAAGGCGTAACACTTTATAACCATATTTATTATGTTTTATGACTACTGTATGCAGCTCGCATCTATAACGAACTATACATACCTTTATGAATGCATTTTTATTTGTAACGAATGTCTTTACACATTACTAAAAACGTGGCATTAAGTAAAGTGTTACCAGATTGGTTTTGTGAATTTGACCTCGTGGGACAAATAAAAAATAAAAACTTTCTAATAAAAAATATGCCCAACAATTCACCAAACAATGAGCATGTGTTTATTGTGTGTTTGCGTGCGCGACTGTGTGTGTCTCTGTGTGTGTGTTTGTGTGGTGGGCGGGGAGGGGAGAGAGAGAGAGAGAGAGAGAGAGAGAGAGAGAGAGAGAGAGAGAGAGAGAGAGAGAGAGAGAGAGAGAGAGAGAGAGAGAGAGAGAGAGAGAGAGATCCGGGCAATCGCAGCATTGATTTCTCAGGAGCGGTGGCGACTGCTGTCTGTCGCCAGTGGGCAGTAGATAGCTGGTCGCTTTGTGCTGATTTTTCATTAGATCTGTACCTCTCTTTGAAACATTACGGGGAAGGAGAAAAGATGGCAACTCTGGAGCAGCTGTCAACCACAATGCCCTGCGTTTTCAGAGAGACAACGGTCAGCGTCGCCCGACCATGGAATTAAAGAGATTCATGAACGACGAAAGAGAACGGAGTTTTAGTCGGTTGAAATGCTTGGGATCATTCTGTAGTTTTTCCGCTTCAGCATCAGCAGCAGACTAACAGTACATTGCATGACAGGCATACTGGTGTGTTAATCGTTTAATTATTAATATCACACTACTATCATTGCTGTGATTCAGACCAACTCCAAAAAGTTTGTGGGGGAGGAAAAACAGTTTATCCCTTGATCCTTCATTTCATCATTTCATTAAAAAGAGGAAAATGAGGTAAGCAACAGCAAGCATGCTATCGCTCTGAATCAGGTCTTTATTATCAAAGCGCGATGTGGTTTTGCTGCACGCGGCAGACTCGTGCTACTGCAATTTAGTCTTCGTTTATATTTTATTCCAGATCGTGGGGTATATTTTGAACCTTTTGTATGTATTTAGTTTTTTAATGAAAACAAGTGCAACGTTTTGCCGGGTGCATTTTCAAATGGTACTAGTGTGGTGTTTCTCGCTATAATTTCGAAGGTGGGGCAGTGTGTATCTGTAATTTAAACAGAGTAAATTGTGTTTATCTACTACACACTTTTAGAAATATGCAATTGAGCGGCACATATATTAAGCAATAATAAAACTGAATAAGTATGCTATTGTATTATAATCGAGATTTACTGATAAACAACCGGCCCATTATTCTGTCACATTATAGCGAGGTCTGCGGCGAGAGACCACGTTGTCATGGAAACGAGGCTACGCATACGTTTGTAAACCGTAAAAAGGTTACAAGGAGCGCCGATTTTTTTTTAGGATATTAAGATAATTTTCTTATTCATAAGCTAAAAAGTTTTCATTGGATTTAGTATAACAACGCGACCAGAGGGCATGTTCATTAAGACGGCCTTCTGTCGCTGAATGAACGTGGAACGATATACCGGCAATAGAGGCGGTGCGCGACGAAGCGTGGGTCCTGTTTGCTTCCTCGTCAGCGTCACGGGTCAATTAAAAGCACAGCCCCTCCTGGGCGTGCTGCGTAAACATCCTCCTGGTCTTCGTGGCCCCCCATTCCTCCCAACACTGACGCACTTAACCTCCGCCAATCCCCAGGGGCGAGGACACCGTGCGAGAGGCTACTGAACAACAAGGGAAAATGCATACGCTAGATGTGTATATGGTCTAGTAAAGCCAAGGATCTAGTCTCCACGTGCTATTATGGGGATGTACATATTGGCACTGATTGGTGTTTTTAATCGTTTATCTTAGAGAGTTAATATCTAAATGGATATTATTATAAGAAAGACATTACCGTCATAAGTGCACCGTACATCACAGTCCTAATGTATACAATATATAATTTATGAAATATTTCCCTTGCTTTCCTTCAAAGGTTATGATGGTCAGGAGCTCAATTTCTAGCAAAGCCCAAGCCAGTAAGACATGTGCTTTGATTTCCCGTTTTATCGTACCCAACGTAAAAAAAGGGGTTTATTTGGAAGATGCAGAAGCTGAAAATCCAGATTGTTATAGTAAGCAGTGGGTCTCCTCCTATTAAGTGGAAGCTTTCCAATTTATTAATATGGTGCCCATTGGGTGTGAAATCTGCAGCAGAGACAGTAGACCACATCTTCTATCCAGGGTGGGGGGACGGGTTTCTCATAAGGAAAGTGAACGATGTGCAGACATCTCCGGTTTCCTCCAAATGCATCACTGCAGGTTTCCTTCGATGGGAAACAGCCGTATATTTAGCCTGTCACCGGAGAGCTCCCCCAGCTCCGTGCGGAGCTTTTACACGGCGGCCGGCTTCATATTCTCATTTTCCCGAGGTCCCCGGGTAGCTCGAATCGCCGGGTTGGAGCATAAACCCTGACAGTCCATCAGCATCCTGGTGCCTGTAAGAATGATGGCGGCCTACCACCATGGGCTCCTGCTCCTTCTCCTTAGCTAAAAGAGCAAAGTTCAATGAAATTTTGTATGATAATCTACACTAAGATATATAATAGGCCTATCTAATTAATGTAATAATTTCTGATCTTATTTTACCGTTATTAAACATAATTTTACAGTAACAAGAATAAATTATTGAAACATTGTGGTGAGTATTAGAAAATTTGCTTTTAATTCACATGAAAGACATTTTAATTTGACCCAGAAAGTATTTATGTAAGCACTAACTATAGAAAATAATAATAATAATAATAATAATTAATATAGTAGTAGTACAATACATTTTACAACTTCTGTATTGTTGTTTTTTTTGACAGTAGACCTCAATCGCTTGTCCTGAAGAATACATGTAACGCCCCAGAGGTTAAACGGAAGTCGGTGCTGAGCCTCTTTAGGCGCAAACTACTGCATTTACCAGATGTCAAGGGAATGTATATGATTTATAATCTAAATTGTGGAAAAGCCTACCATTTTTGGCATTACGCTTTCAAAATTATCCGAATTGTGACAGTAATGTTTATAAACAATCAAAGAATGTTTACAAATCGGCCTATCTTATATTGGACGATTAATTAAGTTACTGTAGTAAATGGAATGGGTTTCATCAATCTCTAAAAGCTGGAAGTGTTTCCACAATTTTGGCTATAAGTGTACATTTGAAATGAGCAGACACCTGATTCCAAGGTAATTTCACTGAGGTTTGTTAGCGAGTACAGATGTGGGTGAAGTTATTTGTCAGACTTCACTTAGGGCTTGCACAGTATTTCTAACAGCATATCGATTTATGTAGGATAAGAAATAACCTATAAAGTCTCCAGTTTGAAGTGAGGGACCGACACCGACTTGACAGGGAAGGTGTGAGATGATACGCTAGTCCATAAAATGTCTGGCTCCTTGACAAGCCCACAAGGACCTTCGACCAGCATAATAAACACATTTTGGCAAGGTTATAACAAAATACAAATACATTCAGATAAGGTGTTATGGAGCAATGCAGCACCCACAGCAGAGCAGAAGGACCCTGAAACATGTTGTTATCACCTGTATTGCGCTGTAAAGGCATGGAAATGCAAATTTGTGACCAGATTAACGTCCTGTTTTGGTCTGACATCTGTTGCATCTTAAATACTGTCACGCTGCACTCGAGTGGTTTTGATACCATAGAGAGGTAGAGTGAATAGCGTTTTGAACCTTTACTTTGTGGTTCAGATACATTAAAGAGCCACTTTATTTGCTGTTCCTAGTGAGTACCGGGTAGGACCCACGTTTGCCTCCAGAACTGCTTCAAGGGTAAACAAGCTGTGCATTCAGAGAAGCCTTTCTGCACACCCTTGTTGTAATGAGCTGACATCCTTACATTATTCCTGTTATCTTTGACTCCTTAGCTTTCCTCTCACCTGAAGTTATGTCCTTTTCCCTCCATCCTCCCTCATGCACAAGATATTTTCACCCCCAGAACTGCTGCTGACTGGACATGTTTTAAAGTTTACAGAGTTAAAGTGACAAGTGTAGGGAGGGGAAGTTAAAGGGATGTGGAGGGTATGTGTATGCTGGGAGGGGGGGTGACACTGAATGAGTGAGTGAGATACCATAGTGTATGAGAATCTCAGCAAGGTGGCTGTGTCTGAGGAGCTGGAATCACCATGTCTGGCACCAGTAATCATACAGTGTTCAAAATCACTTAGCTCAGACGTCTTGGCCACCTCAATGCTTAGTCGAATGATGTAAGCGAACCTAAGTAACCACTTGACCTTGTCTGCATGCTGCATGTATTCAGCTGCAGCCACATGATTCATTGTACTGAGGACCAGGCTGTCAGCATTAGCAAGCAGGTGTACCTAATAAATTAGCCACTGGGTGCAAATTCCACCAGTACTGATGCTATTCCTGTTAAAGTGAACTTTTTGTTTATTTTTAATGGTTGTAAGACCTATTTAACACACATTTGAACATATTGAAACCAGCAGAATGCCAGTTTAGATCTCAGGAAGGGTGCCACACTTGGACCCTTTGGAGAAGTACTGAAACCAAATTGCTAAAGTTAGTGTCTGGCTGTATAAACGTAAAATAGAGTAATAATAATCTAACGTATGCTTTAGCAGCTGCCTTTATTCAAGCTGCTCTTACTGGCCTGCTAGCTGAAGCTTTTCCATTACTTCACAGGTATAGCGCCAGCTTTCCGTCGAACGCTTGTACAAATAACCTTGACTGGAGGCTTTAGCCTCTGCCTTACTGACACTGTTAATTATTTGCCACTCTGGGCAGTGTGTAGCCGACCTGTCAGCCCTCTGTCTTGCAGGCGCAGCTTGACATTTTATTCCAGCAGAATCTCCAAGTGTAAACCAAGGTTAGGAATTTGGGGGGAGGGGGCTTTTCTTCTGCTTCATTTCAGTTATATGTAACAGAAAAAGCATCACGCGTACAACAATTATTCAGTGTCTCTTCATTGTTATTTTAACATTTGCATTGACTTGTAGGCCCAGAGCTTTCATCCAAAGCATATTATGTGTTAGCAGCGCTAAATATTTTCACTGAAATATGTGGAGCATGTGGATTATGTGACCCCTTACCCTGACTTATGCCTAAGTTAAACTTAGAGCCGTTGCAGGGTAGGTTGCCTTAACAATCTGGAGATGGACCCAGGAATGTCGTAAAGGCATTATTATGCTAGCTGTGCATTGATATTTATATCCAGACAGAGATCCAAGCCAGCGGCTGAGTAAATGGTTTGCCATTTTGTTTATGATGCATGACAGCTATACTTAAAATATGTCCAACCCTTTTTTTTGGCCACATATATAATTAAATTTGTTGGCTAATGGAAAATGAGAGTGAGGTGCCAGCCATGTTGTTTACAGATGTCAAGCAGAGTGCACACAATGGGAAGGAAGGATGCTGAAGGGGATTCGAACCTCCGACCTGCTGCTAGTCCATCTAGTTTGAATATATACTTGGTTTGTGTTCATGGAAAGTTAAGCAAAAGAAGTGGCTGCTTGTCTATTTGCCTTAACTGGTCCTTTATAATACACCAATGAGTCAGTACTTTTTTGCTATCGTGTTGTGTTCTACAGGGAGGCTGAGTGATAGAGTGACGTAAAATACTCCACTTTAGTCATGCGGGTAGTTGCTATAAATGCGTTTTCATTCAAAAAGGGTAGCAGACAGGCTTTGAACTGCTATTGAAGATACGCCCTTCTTCATACCACCTTTGCTGGAGTGATCGGCTGGGGTACACAGTCTGGTGGATAGTCCAGATCCAGAAAGTAAAAATACAGACCAGGATATTGATTCAACCAGTCAGTTGCGCACTCTATGATTGTGACCCTTCATGCTCAACTGGTTGGTTAAAACAAAATCTTTCTCTGAATTTTTACTTTCTGGACCTGGACTATCCACCTCTGACCACCGTAATCCAATTGACGTCTAATTTCCCTCTTGACTGAGACTGATTGGTCTGATTTCACTTTGCCCTTAAATGTTGCTGGGGGTAATTATTCCCGGGCTTCTGGCAGTGGGTGCTGTTGAATTCCATTCCGTAGCCACCAGGCAGTGCCGACAGATAAATCACATCCATCTAGATCATGGCAAAAGCACAGAAAGACTGCTTGTGTTTCTGGGGAGTAGTGATTATTAAATTTAACCTGGTATATTTAAACTTTATTTTGAAAGATTTGTGGCATAATGAGACAGGTGGCAGTTCATGCAAGGCATAGAGCTGACAAGGGTTTATTAATAAAAATGTTAAAAATATATTTTGAATCACTGTTGATTTGTCTTCTGTTAATTTGTTTAAAATTTAATGAATTTAGTATCTACTGATTTTAGATCCACCAGTCAGCACTGGTGCCTCATACCACTGGGTTGTGGGTTTGAATCCTAGTTCCTCTTCTCTGTGTACAAAGAGATCTTTGCTGCCTGCCTCTTCATTGATGGGGAGACCACCATGCGATGCCCTGTAATGCCGGCACTAATGGATGCATTCTACCATTGACTGGTCCTGTATCCTACCCCTATAATAAATCTGTTGCTAAAGAGCCTCACCGTGTTTGTGTCCCACTGTCGGCTGACACATCCTGCTCCATACCAATACGATCTCTGAAGGCACATATTGATCTGCTGAATTCTGGATGGTGTGCGGCGAGGAACCAAGTGACACGCGACCCGGAGACGGCTCCTCCTGCCATCTCATCCTTCCTCCTCGTCGTCCCCTGGGAAGCGGCTGGCTGGTGCATCGTGGGTTAGGGGTTTTTTGCGGAGGGGCTGGGAGTGGTCCCCGTACCAGACTCCAGAGACGGGGGAGGCAGCAGATGTCAGCACCCTCGGGACTGAAAAGAATGATTGATTCCTCTCCCGCCTTATACACAGACACCTTCTGTGAGGCTTGAAAGTGTTATTGCGGTTGCCTGTGATGAAAAGTGAGGCCGTGCCAACATAAATACATGTGACGTTTTCACACCTGCGACCAGAGATGGGACTCCATGCTGCTTCGGGCAGAAGCGTTACCCTCTGGCTTTCTGTGTTCTCTCCTCATGGCATCGTCAGTGAAGGGCAGGCTAGTCTCACTGAGGCGAACACACCCAGCTTTGCAGCAGACAGCAGGTCGGGAGAGTGCCTGCATACTTCATAGGCTTGGGAAGGAGACAATGCAGAACTAGTAAAATAGTAATGACCTCGAAATACATGTTTTTTGTTACTTTATGTGTTAAATACTGCTCGTTAGGTAACCCTGTTTCCTCATGCCTGCAGGGCTAGGGGTTGTGGGATATCCCTGCTCTGCGTATGGTGAGGTTGCGTGATGTCTCCATGTCATGCAGGTTTTCTCTGGGTAATACCGTTTCTTCCAGTGGTCCAAAGACATGCAGTTGGGTGAACTGGTGTCTATCCTATGAAACGCACCCTCCTGCAGTTCAGTAATATATGCACTTGTATGTATTGTCTGTTGAATCCATTTGAAGCAGAAGTAGTTCTGGGCACAGTAAGTTCTCATCTTACGTCCTTTTTAAGTATTCATTCATCCTTTGATGGATTTTAGGCCTGTGATGCATGCAGGTCTTCTTTGAAGCTTTGGTGTCAGTCCAAGAGGAAGTCCTCAGTCAGACACATGACCAGGCCACCAGTCGTGTTCCCCCCCCCCCCCCCCCCCCCCAGTGCCTCCTGGAATGTGAATCCATCTTTACGTGATTTGTACCTTAGTGCTGGCTGCGGTAATGGGGTCAGAAATGTAAAACCGGGCCGCTGGTTGGTTCCTCTTTGGAGCGGATGTCTTGGTTATACATCTGCTCAAAATACAAAGGAGCACAGACATGTGCTGAATGACTCGTTTCTCTGGAAGCACTTGAGGGAGAATAAAAATATAGGTCAGTGTTTGTGTTGAGAGGCTGGCAATTCGCGTCGTCTCAGAGAGGCATCTCCTTCGGTGCCATAGGAGGCTGTCGTACCGCCCAGAGTCCATATGGTGAACAGCCCTGCAGTGATTTCTTTATTTCCATACAGCATATATGGTGCATTTCAGTTCTGTTTGCAGCGCTGATAAGGCTGCTGCTGACGACCGTCTTCTTTGAGTTTAATCAGCCTGGAATATGTGTGCCTCTTGAATTATACAATTCATGCTTGTGTTACATACAGGAAATATACGATAGTGAGTAGCCTATACATACTTTACATGTATGGAAGCAGTAATAATAAAGATGGCGAAGGTGCATGTATAGAGCGTATTACCCATCCCAGTTTTATAGCCTGCATATCTAGTATAAGCCTAGTGATCCTAGGAAGCACTGAGCACAGAAGCCATTATAGATGGGATACCAGTCCATCACAGGGGACACTGTAGATGGGAGACCAGTCTTTTACAGGAGACACTGTAGATGGGAGACCAGTCCATCACAGGGGACACTGTAGATGGGAGACCAGTCCATCACAGGGGACACTGTAGATGGGAGACCAGTCCATCACAGGGGACACTGTAGATGGGAGACCAGTCCTTTATGGAGGCAGAAGACACTGTAGATGGGGTACCAGTCCATTATAGGGGACAAGGAACACCCTGGATGGGGTACCAGTCCATTATAGGGGACAAGGAACACCCTGGATGGGGTACCAGTCCATCATGGGGGACAGGGAGCACTGATTAGGATTACAGTCCATCACAGGCAACAGCGTACCATTGAATGGGGTACTATTCAATTATGGGCGACCAGGGACACTGTGGATGGGATACCAGTCCAACATGTGGGACCCACTTTCCGGAACACAAGGAGGCCATGCAAATTCTACACAGCGGAGGCATGATAACTAAGGTGCTGAGAAGCAGTAGACTTGCTAGACCATCTAGCAGTGTTCACGATATCTAGTTACATGCAGTGTCATGTTTACCAGGTTCTGAACAAATTTCCAGACATTTTTATTAAGACTGTAGGCTGCTATTTGGTTATCTTAACATGTCAAATTTATGTAACACTATTAATTAAGAATGACACAGTAAAATATTATCTTTGCGGGCCTGTTCCAGAGCCCCTGTCCATATCCGGCCCGCAGAATCATTTAGACTTTCCTCCCCACTTATGAAGCCCATTAGTAGAATAATCAGATGAATCAGTCTGATGAAACTCACCTGTTTATGGAATACATGAGTTATGGTCAGTAATATATTTGTTTCCAGTATAAATATGCACCTGTTAATACATACTTTTATTTGGTTGATTATTATGTTTGACCAGGTCGGTAGGTAGGTCCATACTGTTGGTCCCTTCGTGGATCGAATGACTGACTATATATTTGTTTAATCTGTTTTTCGGTAGCTAGAAATGTGGATACATTTTGCCATATTTACGAGTGCCAGCAGAACAGGAGAGCTGAGCACAGCAAAGAAACAGAGTATATTTAGAAACACTGGCAGACGGGGAGTCTGAAGAGTAAATGCTGTTTTCGGCCCTGTCCAGGCGTGTTTGCACGTGGTCATCTCGCCATGCTTAAAAGCCAGTTTCGAAGGCGTTCCTCACTGACAGAGTTCACACAGGGAGAGCGTTATTGAACGCTAAAAGGATGCTGTGAGGAAGTCACATGACAGGTTGTTTGGCAGCAGCTGTGGCACCGCAATCGCTATTGAAAATACCATGGGCAACAGCTGAATGCGGATCAATACAGCTATTTGTGTTAAAATGGTGCTCCCCTCCCCCAGCCTGTTCCTCGTAGTGCGTGCTGGTGAAATGTGAGTGTGTGCAGTAATTAAAGGGATCCGTTCAGCAACCTTCCAATCCTTTGAGTTAATCAGAGTGCATGAAGTCGCTGCATGCTGATTGGCCAATGGAGGTCACATGCCCCTCCCCCCCCCCCACTTGTTCACAGCCACTTTACCTATAGTGTGGCTCCGTGCCTTTTCTATCAAAAAATAAAACTTGCGGCACCTGGCCCCGGGCACCCCCGCTGACAGCACCAGCTCTCCTACTACACCTCCTCCCCCACCGCCTAACTATCTCCCCATTGTTCTTTTTTCCCTCATCGGCTTCCTGCTCCTTCTCTGATGCCTGCCATGTACTCTGCTGATGAACCTGGGTAAGGCTCCTGCTCCCATTGTTGGCGCCTTGCTTCCCTGTCACGGCTCTTTGTGTTGGGTCTCTTGCTCGTCACGTGGCTGCGTGGATCTCATTGGAGGCCGAAGACCTGTGCAGGAGTCGACTCACATCCACAGACCTGAAGCTGCTTCTCAGTTTGCTCTCCTGCTGCCATCCTGCCGTGACACAGCAGGCGCTCCTTGAGCGCCCAGACCATGTGGGAAGGGGGTCATGTGGCAGAGGAAGACAGAGCAGAACTGGGATAGCACTCGGGATGCGGATGGGAGCATCGTGAATAAGCTGGATTGTTGGGCAGTCAGGGTGGATGAAGGTTGGAATGTGTGGTGTGTAAGCTTGTTGGATGTGTAGGCTAGTTGGAAGGTAGACGTGCGCCTTGTAGGGTTAACAGAATCAATGTAAATCAATGAGGGCAGAGCGGTTGGGATTAGAGTGCTCCCCATAGAAATGAATGGAGAGTCCCTACAAAGATATAATTACAAACCTCTGTGTGTGCGTGTTTGTGTGTGTGTCTGTTTCTGTGTGTGTGTCTGTGTGTGTGTGTCTGTGTCTGTGTGTTCCTGTGTGTCTGGCTGTCTGTCTGTGTTCTTGTGTGTGTGTGTCTGTGTGTGTGTTCCTGTGTATCTATGTGGGTTTGTGTCTGTCTGTTCCTGTGTGTGTGTATATGTGTGTCTGTGTCTGTATTTGTGTATTTCTGTGTGTGTGTCTCTGAGTATTCCTGTGTGTGTATGTGTGTGTCTCTGTGTGTGTGTGTGTGTGTGTGTGTGTGTGTGTGTGTATGTATGTGTCTCTGTGTATTCCTGTGTGTGTGTGTGTGTGTGTGTGCGTGTGTGTGTACTTCACAGCGTGCTCATCTTCCCTCACACAGTGCCCCTGTTTCACTCACCCCACCAGAGACTTCTGCAAGCTCAGTATAAGCAGTGTAATGAGTAGCACCATCTCTAAGGAGATTGGGGATCGTTTGACAAAATGTGCGCTACAGTCTGTGTAGGGCCCCCTGCCCTCCAGGCAGTGTCTCGCACTTTGTCTTCCTCTCTCTGTGGCCTCTGCCACACCCCTCACTTTCCCCTCCCCTCCTCTGTCTGTCCCCCTCTTTTCCATCATTCTTTGCTAGCTTCTCTCCCTCTCGTTCCTCCTTGGGCCGGCCCCTATAAATCCAGTGACAGGTAACACTTGACCACAGAGCCTCACTGAGCATGCTCAGAACTGGAGGTGCTTTTCCCCTTTAAGGATTAGAATGCGATCCGCTGCTTGGCGACGCGTGGGGGGGAGGGGCTGTTGCCATGTGTCTTCAGTGCCCCCTCTGTCAGTTCGCCATGGTGGCCCCACCTGTGTCCGTGTCTCCTACCTGCCTGTCTTTCTGCTCCTTCTTGCCCTCTCTAACGTGACGAGTTATGAGCTTATGTCAGCTTCTCTTTTAATCTAATGACTCCTTGTCTGCAGAATAACTTCCATCCACCTGTATGCAATATTCATTCTCCACTGCAGGCATTTTCAGTTCCCTGGGACACAATGCTTTAATTCGATTGCCACCACATGTTTTATAATGTGGAAACGGAGCTGTCGGTGAAGGGAATTTTGATCAGTGTTTCCCACAGAAGCCAGGGATTCCAGCGAAGGCCAGATGGGCCATAAGGGGTGTTAATGAACTGTGACCGGATATCCACGTGTCCCGAAACATATTCTCACCATGGACACATGATTCAGTGGCTACAGGCAGATAGTGAGCATTCCTCCAATTAGCCCATTGCAATGGTTCAGTGAGCTGGGGACCCAGGTTCCCTTCCAGCGCTGACCCGGCTCCACATGTCACTTACCTCTCCAAATAATGCCATTAATTGATTCTTTAGTTACTGGTTCTGTTCTTTGAATTCCATGCTACTGTCTGCACAGATGCTGACACCTCCGTCCAGCGTGAAAGGCTGGAAGATCACCAGTCTTTCCTGAACTTCTTTACTTTCTGCCCCTTGTATGAAATAAATCATGCCTGTATTCACCATAATGCACCTGCGTTCACCATAATCCATCCACATTCCAGCCATTGTGTGGCTACGCACAGGCCCTGCCAGCAAATCGACACACATATTTGTCCTGCTCTGCAGACCTGCATGTCTCCATGTGTGCGTATGTGCACACCCCGGTGATTATCATGGTCCAATTGTAGGCCCTGCCCCCTCCCTGGGAGTTGGGAACAAGCGGATCGCTCCGTCTGGCATGTGCCGGGAGGCCTAGCGTTCCAGAGCATCTGACCAAGCTAAGGCCTGACAGATAGGGGGAGGAGATAGGGGGGATGAATTTATTTGATTCGCTGCCTCTCCTGCCACAACTGGAGTGGGGAAGGGCAGCCTGGGGAGTGCAGGGGGGAGGCAGGAGCTGTGGTCCCCTGGCAGTATTCAACCAGCCAGCACCCCGAAGGGTCATGTGATCAGACCTGCAGTCATCTGTCGATGAATATCCTTCTTGCCCATTTTCATTTGCGCAGATTCTCTCTTGTAGGGATCCCATCTGCCCTCCATCTCTCTCTTCTCCCACACTGGTGGCAGAAACGACAGGAAAAATAAATGAGAAAACCTTCTTCTTTTCCTCATGTTTTTTCAACATGCTTTTATTTTAGTCTAATCTCTGGCAGAAATTTTGGAAATAGGTATATAGGTTAGTGTGCCTGGAATGAGGTAAGAAGCCACAGAAGGTGCTCAGGAGAGGGGCAGGGTGTCCGGGTCACACTGTCACATGGGAGGAGCGGAATCGAGTGCTGACATCATCCCCGAAAGGAGGACAGAAATCTGCTTTTCTGTTGCTTCGTGGTACAGTCCAGAGAAATGGACACAAATCTGCAGTCACACCGACTCTACTTCCCCCAGATATACTACAGTTTGGGGGCTCAGCTCAAGGACCACAAAGGCAGGTAGGTGCCTGGATCTCCGGAGATACCTCAGATAGGAAGAGTCAGGTCAGCGTCCTCAGCGGAATGCTGACTGTCTAACGTTCTGAACGCTGCCCGTTGTCTGACCCCCCCCCCAGAATCACTGAGGACGTGTGTTAGCGAGTTAATGCAGTAAATGAACTACAAGGATTAACGGGAAACAAACGGTATGTAGCCAGAAAGGGTCTGTGAATGTTTAGGTGGCGGATTGTGTCTGTTTGCCGGGAAATGCTCTTGTGCACAAAAGCGTCTTTGTGTCAGCTGAGCTTGATGGGATTCTGAGATGAGAGCTTGTCGCCTCCCGGCTTACGGACTTCTCCTCAAGCCTCGCGTGTGACGGTCCCTAACGGAGGTGCTGCAGTTGGAGCAGTTGTGTTTTCGTGCTGTTGAAGGCATTTACATGCCTGTCTTGCACTGAGCCCAACCGTCTGAACCAATATTGTGATGCAAAATGTCAATTTAATTACTGACTCTAATTTTAAACATGATTTTAACTCTTGTTGTCTTTGATCAGAACTACATCAAATTCCACTTATTTAATTGAACACAGTGCAATTATACACCAGACACAGGGTTATGCTCTGCACTACTGGGTTATGGTTTAAATGACATTTCAATTGGAAGCCTATTCAGTTTGTCTAATAGTGATGGCAAAGGAAGCCAGTGGACACTGGAAGCTTAGAAAGCCTTCATTTGATCCACTGCCCACAGATTTAATCAGCTCTACAGATTTCCTGATGCTTGTTAAGGTGGGATGGTCATTGCCGTGAGACAGGTTTGTCAAATTCCGTTATTGTTCACAGTACAGATGTAGTAGGTGCTGGTAGGTCAGTGCTTAAGGGCCAAAATGTTTCTGGGTCAGGTTGTGTGTGTACACAGGCTTTGCTGTTGTACCTTTGAGCAAGGTGCTTGCACAGAATTTCCTCAGGAAAGATAAAAAACTGCATGAATGCATGACTAAGCAATTATGTGAAATGGATTTATTGATGGATGGATGGACCTTTAGAGAATAGGGAAGGAACAGTATGTAGACAATAGCTACAGGATGGATAAGCTCAATGGTTACTGTGACAAGCAGATTTATTTAAAGTGGTCTGGAAATCTCAGGATGGGACGAGGTACATATTTTTCTTCTATTAGTTTATCGCATTTTTAATGCTGATTTAATTAACTGCATTGTGATGCTTCCATTAGGTCCCTTTAAGGACTAGATTTACCCTGCCGTAACAAAGACTGACTGTCATCAAATGCTGATTTATTTAATTTAATTCTATTTTATAATTTTTTTACATATATCTCTGTACTCATTTTTCTCATTCCTTTGGCAGATTGTTTACATCTTTGCAGTCACTTAACATCCTTCAGAGACCGAGTATAGAATCTTTCAGAAAAATGTTAATCATTTCTCAGTTTCTATTACTTGCAACTTGCATTTCGCTTGCTGTTTGCTTAGTATCTTTGTGCTTTTGTGATTAGTGGCGAAATGCCCAGAAGTTGGGGTTTCAGTCTGGAACATCGGCTGGATCTGTGCTGGAAGCAGGCTTGGAGTCAGCCGGCACAGTTTTGGGAACGTTCCTGGTACTCAGGGAACTCGGCAGGGAGGGAGAGAGACTGGGGGTGTGGGGTGGAGTGAGGGAGACGGATCACTGCCCGCATGGCTTTGAGGGAGTCTTAGGACGAGGGCAGTGGACAGGAAGGCAGGGCGAAACAATTCCATTAATGTGGCTTTTGACTGCAGTTCCCCAGTAGCGCGCTGTTGGTAATGAGCTGTCTCCTCCCTCCAGCAACCCTAGGGTTGTACTTATTAACACTGGGGGAAATGAGGCTTCAAAATCCACCATGTGTGGGATTGTCAGGCAGTCAGCAGCAGGTCGCATCTGCTTCCCCCTTGAACACTTTATCGATTCCCATTAAGCTAAAGCAGGCAGTGACTGACTGTGCAGTGATCTGACCCTGCCTGACAGCAGCATGTTCACTCTGACCTGCGAGGGCAAATGCATAATTTACAACGGAGCTAAACACTAAGACGGTGCCTCTAGGAACTGAAGAGTAGACATACTCGTTGAACATTTCAGAGGCCGCCTGTTTGCCTCTTCACAGTGCTCAGATATGATTGTTCTTGTCCCTGGGGGTAATTCTCTATACGCACATGTCGATAATCCCAGTAATGATGCCCAAAAAGTTTTGATAATAAGCCTTGATTGACTGGAGCCTTGTATGCTTAATTTTCTGATCCTAGCATATTATATAACCAAGTGTTTCCCAACCCAGTCCTCAGGGACCCCCAGACAGTGCTTCCTCCCAATTCCCAGCACAGCTGAACCAAACAATGAAGAATGAACCAAGACATCAAGGACACCAAATACCTGGTGTAGCTATACTGGGAGCCGAGATGGAGCAAACGTCTGGGAGTCTCCAAGGACTAGGTTAAGAATCATGGGTCCAACCTGTTCTTGCATTATGATAAGCTGTTTAAATAGGCAAAGCACATCAGAATATATTACAGTTAGCCATTTACAAGCACTTGTCTGTGATGCGTTCGGCCTTTAGACTGCTGTCATCCAGGAGAGACGACAGGGTTTCCTGTTACCGAGGGGAGAGGGTGGCAGAGCTTATTCAGGAGCACTGAGGGAGGGGCAACCACCAGGACATGACCCCCTCAGCACATGACACTGCTCAGCTATTGGGCACCGAGCGGCAGTATTCTGCCAGCTATTGAGGGGGCTGAATGCCCCCCTGTCGGTTAGTGATACAGCTCCCCCCTCGCCCCCGCCATAGGAAAGCCGGGTGCGCCGTATGCTTGGGCTAATTGGCCTGTTTATCCGTAAACATCGCCTTGGACGCACGGCGAGGGATCGATGCGTGGGCGAGGGATGCGGAGTAGGCAGCTTGGCTGAGTCATCGGCCCTGGAGCCTGTCTGCATTGGCTGGACTCTCTCCTACTTTACGTTACTAGGTCATTCAGCCGTTTATCAGATGCTGTTATCCAAAGCTGCCCCGCCCCCCCCTCACAATGGCCCTGTATTGGATGCACGGTCATGGGAAATGGGCAGAGCAGATGAGGAGTGGATGCTGCCCTATGCTGCTTGTGAAAAGCACAGTCCTACCCATTTATACGGTGGGATTTTGTGCAGATTATGTTTTTTTGCTCAGTGGTAGAACTGCAGGCTCCACAACTGAACAAACTCAGTCCCTGAGTAGCTGGGCTGTCAGCTGGTTTTTTGGCTCCGGGAGACGCAATGGGGAGACCTCCAGCATGAAGCTAATAGGCAGATAGGCCTGATATTATAGAGCTGTCAGACAGCTGGACAAAGCAGATGTTTTATCTGTGTTGGGGGTGGGATCAGTGGTGCTGTTTCCCTGTGTGCGTGTGTGTGTGTGGGCGAATTTAGAAGAGGAGTCATCTTTTGAAACCAGAGTGAGAGGAAGCCTTTATGTTCAGAAAGGCCCCACTGTGGCCAAGGTTAAGAGGTGGGTGTTCATTCAGAGGACAATTGGTGCACAGCAACAGGGACACTGGCAGCAACGGGCCCCATCTCTGTTCATGGAGCCACATCCCTCCCTGCTAAGACCATAAGACCATTAATTCCTCAGCAAGAAGCACTAAGACCTCATGTTTAGCGGGTCTGCTTTCCCTTTGAGGCTAATCTACAGCTTATCCAATGTACAAGGATGGACTTCTGATCATCAAAGTATAGGAGAGGGACACAGGGTCAATTAAATCAAGCACACAAACAAAGAGGTTGACAATGACCAGTCATATGGAATATGGCCACAGCGGATTGGGAGGCCACAGCTTGTCAGGCTGCGATCTGTCGTAACGTCTGGGTGGATGTTTCCGGAAAACGCGCCTCTCGGTCGGGTGTGCCACATCTCGGCAAGCCTAGGAATGCCGTTCATCTGCTTTCCTTTAGCGTCCTGAAGATAATTTTATAATAATAAGAAATAATAGTGCTCTTCACAAAGAAGACTAAATATAGTGGGACTATTTTAAACCAAAATGATTACTGTTTGATGACATCTGAAGCTGTTCAAGCCTGAAATTACTTTTGTCAAGCCTGTATATTTAGATACACGCTTTCACAGCAAAATAGGCCCAAATAAAAAAAAAAAATAGCACCTCTGTTATATCCTAGAAAAGGTTAATTCTGTAATTGTAGATGTTAATAATAATTGTGCAAGTATAGGCTAGGAAACGTTAATTCCAGTTATTGCTGAAGCACCATGTTTTCCATTATCAGTAAGTTAACAAGCGTTAGTATGCAATATGATGTCTCTAGCTCTAGTTTGAGTGCTTCCCAAATCACAGAAATCTCACAGAGCTTTGTGGACTGCAGCTCCTATATGCAGCAGTGGAGTTTCAGAAGCAGATTCTGTGATGTTAAAGTCCCTCTTGAATGCAGTGGAGTATGTTGAATGCAGTCTCTCTGTTTCTACATTCCAAGGCACAAACATGGTTTTGGCTGTTCTCACCCATCATGGATGTCCGGGTGGCCCCTGTATGTTACTTTCTCTCTGCCCATATGAGAGCTAAATCCCAGTTAATTCGGGCTTTAAGGTGGAGCAGGTTAACAATCTTCCTGGAAGTCCACTTTAATCCCGCTTCAGGGATCTCTTCCGCACGCCGGAACACCCCCCCCCCCCCCAACCCCCCCCCCCTCGCCACGGCAAGAGCTTTCACTCCAAAATGATTACTGGTTTGTAACAAAAAAAAATAGCAGCTTAAAATGTTATAATGCATTCTCGTTGTTCTGTGACCTCTCCTCAATAATAACAGGGGCCTTAACGTTCCTGGACTTTCCTCTTTAATGTAAATGAACAGTAATCTCTTTTTTGCCGGGCCAGCCAAAAACAGACTAAGTACTTATTATACTGTAAATCCAGTTCTTTTTGTTGTCCCATTTAGTACTTATTTACATGTTTTACGTGACTTTGCTAGGCTCATTCCCTGATATTTCTTTCCATTGAGTTTGGCCTTTTGAAATATCAGCATTAAACTTGCACTCATTCCATCCATGCTGGCACGTAGGGGGCAGCTTACCTGGAAAGATAAGATCATTTCACAAGGGCCGTCTCCTTTCCTGTGCCTTTAACGTTTGCAGTTAGCTGCAGTGTTTTTGAACCCGGCGTTCTGCAGTGGTATTCCAGGAGACAATGAAGCTGGCTTTGGCATTTCTGCCCTGCACATTGACTAGTTACCTAACACAGGATACGGAGAGACCAGGGGTCCCTGCTGGCATACCACCTGATGTGTTTTGCACCAATCACATCACCAGGCCTAATGGTGGTCAGCCAATTAGGCCAGGATGCACCATGTAAACCACAGCCTATTAGTTCATTTAACATAGGAAAGTTTGATTGTTTGTTAATAGGACAGGTAGTAAAGTTATGGGTCATTCAGGCATAACCTCAAGGGTACTGGGTTAGTTTTGAGGGCTTATGTGTATGTCTGGGGTCTCACACCTTGGAGTTATCATTACAACTAAAGCTACTTTTGCTGGGTAATAGCAGAGCTAGAGATCATAGCGTGGGTGGGCCAGTAGAAAATCAGGCGGGCCAGTCCCAGAACAATTAACTTGGTGAGAAAATCAAACTACAGACTCACTTATATATTTTTATCAGTTTGGAAATGACCTGTGGCGTTACTAAGACCAAATGAACAAAGAGAAATAAAAAGCTATTTGCCTCTCAGCAGCACATTTCCTGCGATTGGTTTTATCGTACTGTATCGCTCGCTGTGAAGGCTCAGTGGGAGGGGCTAAATTTCATCGGCATGGGCCCAGGAAGGCATCATCATCTGTGACTGCAGCCTATAATGCATTACAGTCTACAACAGATACCTTCCCTTAATATATGTTTGTTGTCGACAAACCTCCAATACTAACCAAATTTGACTGTACTCATGAATTGCTAATTCAGTACGAGGAGCCAGAATGATTGCTGGTTGACATTTCGCAAATATCAGCAGGACGTAAATAAGTGATGTGGATAGATTTTTTTGTTGGAGGGGGGGTTTTTATGGGGGATGTTCAGTATTGAAAAAGCCTTGTGTGCGTATCTCATTGTCTCTGAGTCTGTGGGGTATGTCATAGCCAGAGTGTGTGGTGTTTACGTGTGTTGGGATGATGGGTAAGGCAGCGGAGGTAGCAGTGAGGGGTGTGAGCCACAGCCAGTGCAGTGAGCCACAGCCAGTGCTGTACGAGAGGGGGCAGAGGTCACCTTGGTGAAGGTTTGGGCAGGAGCAGGGAGGATGCACCCAGACCTGGCCTCCTTCTGCACCACGGTATCCCAGATACTCCTCTGGATGCCTGCTGAGGGACTCCACTCATCCGGGACACGGTGCAAAGTTTATTTGGGCTGAGACTCCGGAATTATGCATTCCTGGTAGACCGAAATGCCCCAGCGTAGTTCTGGGAAGAACACTGAAGTGACATCACTCAGGAATAAGATATATAAGGCAACGGGGCATCAGAATGGATACTATATTCTCAAAGGTTCTATAACAAGGGCATGTGATTTACGTTGCAACAGTGCCAAGTATAATGGTAGGGGTACTTTATTGTTAATGGGCTTTGGCAGTTAGTTACCATGTGTTACATCACTAGATCTGCCAGGGGTTTTTAATTTACTTATTACTCCCAGCCTTATTTGTTCTGTCAGATGCATGGTGATAGATGACAGGGTTGACAGGAGAGAGAGTGCAGCAGGAGAAAATCTCAAATGATTGCAATAAAGACAAAATACACATGAAAGGATCATGTGTTTTCATTGTCATGTATTGGTAGCCTTGGATATAATAATCAGATTATTCCTAAAAAAGGTTGCTGTGTGAGGTAGTCCACCCCCCCCCCCCAGGATGGCACATATTCTTACTCTGAAGCTTTTCATAGAAAACCAATTATTAATGATTATTTATGTTTCAAATACACATGCTTAACATGGGATGTACCAATGAAGTAAATCATCTGAGATTGAGGCTTTAGACTAGCCTAGGACATAAAGCACCCCTCTCTTGTACCAAAACAATCTAACAGGCTCTTGGGCTTTTGTATAATACAATCATATACTTCTGATGGTAAATGACACCAATATATTCGCAGTGTGTGACTCTGCAGGTAAAACCTCTGTGCCTGTAATCAAAAGGTTACTGGTTCAAGTAAGAAAGGCCCTTAACCCCCAGCTGCTGGTGGCTGACCCTTTGCTTTCACCCCCAGTCTTACTCTCACCTGGATGTGTGTCTCATGGAAAGCACAATGGGGTAAAGAGAACAAAATATCTCCATGGGTATCAGTGAAATATCAATATATATAAAAGGACTCAATATATGAAATACAAGGCGTCTGCTTAGACCATCAGATTACCGTGTAATCAGATCGTAGGATAGTGCTTCATTCAGCACTTTTCATAATTGACCTCTTCCTGTTTCAAATATGCCTTCATTTGAAAAGCCTGAGCCTGAAAGCTCAGAACTCATAGAGGTTCAGTGCTTATTACAGTGCAAAGCTCACACTACCGTCTCTGGTGGCTTCATTTTCCAGGCTGCTTGGAGACCCCACTCTGTTGTCACGGCGATAGATTAACATGGTTCTGCAGGGCTGACCCAGTGAAGTGGGAAGTGCATTAAAGGCAAATCTTTCTGCTCTTCAGACCCGAAAACACTCTGAGAATACGGCCGTCATAATGGCCATTTGCCACTTCATAGAACATCTCACGTAAAGTGTGTTTCCAGCCAATTTCCTAAGATTTCCTCATTTAATGCCCTCCCCTATGCTCATCCACTTGAGCCCCAGATGTATACAAACTTAATTTGCTAGCAGGAAAACTAAGGCATAGTGACCAGTGGTGGTGCCAGGGTCAGGTTAATGAGGCTTAAGCCTGGAATATTTTAGCATAGCTTTCTTAGTCATGTTTTGCTTATTATATGCATGATGAATAATGTGGTTTTTCGGAGCGGCCATGGACACAGAGCTAATATATTTTGAATAGAATAGACAAATAGAATTTTACTCTTTCCACTATTTAAGTTCAACTCATCGACAGGACTCTAGGCTGAGCCCCGGATGTCCTATTATCTTAGAACAGCCCCTTAAAAGTCACAAGAAACTGTTTCTACATCAATCAGGATCAAGGGAGGGGATGATTACTTTACATTAGCATTAACAGCTGGTAAATACATTGAAATATGGGTTAAAAAACACTCAATTATTCTTTGCATACCATAGCCACTTTTATTCAGCTAAATGTACTCAAGGAAATAGTCTATGATACAGATTTAACAAAAAATTCAAAATTTCTAACAGATAATTAACACAAATATTAGCGTGTGTCATTGGAATCAGAGCTGGCACTGACAGTTAGCTTTTAGCCTTACTGGAAATTATGGGATGAGTTTATGGTTACTTCCAGGCAAACGAGGGAACGTTAAAGTGGTCGTGTCGGACAGTCAGATAAACATAGATTTTCTCGATCTGTGGCTGTAGCTGGAAACAGTGGAAAACTTTCAAACGTCACTTGTTCTTGTACGCCTTGTGATTCAATTTTACTGTATTTTTCAAGCATGTACAATCAGTTTCTCCATATAACACCTCCTTTTGAAACCTCCTTTTGAAGCACTCTTCTCCAAAGTTTATTTCTCTGATATATATATTTAAACATATTTTCTTAATGGTGCCTTCTTTTCCCACCAGGACTGTTTCCCATGGTACCCGACCCACAGAAAGGCAGGGGATCATGGCCTTTATATAACAATCCTAAACAGCGGCTGGCTCAGATGTCTTTCTGGAGCGGGCCCGTTTTATGAGGCTTTTTCCTATTTACCTTGGCATCTGCTGCGCTGCTCAGCTGCCCGCAATGAGCGGAGATGATGCCGGAGGCGGGCGTGGATGGTGGATTCGAAGGCTGCGGCTCGTGAGGAGAAATCGTTTGCTCGAGGGTCATGCGGCTTTTATATATACAACATAATAAATCAGGTCATGTGACAGATCCAGAAATGATGCACGTTTGCTTGGTGTTGCACCTAGTAGAGTGTCCGAGGTTCCCTAAGCCTAGCATCTTCACATCCTGTCGTTCCCTCTGTCCGCATTGCACTCTTATTCGGATGATTCATTAAGGGGATAAACTCGCCTGGAAATCATGATCAGTTCGGGGAATTTATGTGTGGGGTAAATTTGGAAACACAAGCGATACCTCAGACTATCAGTTTACACTAGCAATGTAATTTTCGAAGAGGAACAACAGTTGTACAATTGTTGCAGTGTGTAGTGTGGCATATTTAACTATTCTTAGTGTTTCATAACACGGCAATTGAATAAATAACCCATGTCACTCATACTCTGTTGAGTTATAGGTGATAATAAGCTACCTGTTTCATTTTCCAACAGAACCACAGGCCCAGTCACTGATTGGCTTTTGCCCATTGTTTATTTAGCCTGTAAGATTTCATTGTATTGGATGAGATCTGCTAGCTATTGTTGAGGTCCAGCCTGCTTTGCTATTGAGCTTCTGAAAGCAATTACGGCAAGGTTATGTCACAAGCCTGAAACTACGGAAGGGAAGGAAATTAAATTCCTCAGGCTCGATATGATTGTATCATACCGTTATTTCAACACTTGACTGCTTAATTTGGCTGGCGTCTGCATAATTAATTCATGAAATAATAAACATCGCACCAGTAATCGGTAAGTTAGGATCTTCTTGTTCAGTGTCAAAATGGACTGTTTTGCTTAGTTCTGTTATACCATATATTTTTTTCAAGCCATGCCGTGATTGGGTAAGTTAAGGCACCAATCAGTAGAATACTTTATTTGGTGACTGGCAGGGCCACAAACCCACTGTAGGCTAATTAGATGGCTCCCAGACGGTTGCTTTTGATGGGAAAAGGCGGGCTGCGCATTAGGGTGGGCCTTCTCTGCTTTCACCATCAGGCAGTCACTCGACGTCATGATGCCACATGGAGATGCTGAGTGGTATTGCCTTCTGCAGTGGCAAAGAAGAAAGAAGCAGTTCATTGAAAAAGCCAGCTGTCTAAAAACAGACACTTCAACTGACTGTGGAAAGATCAACACTGGCTGTTTCGGAACTGGGACGCTATGGAAATGTTCTCTTGCATTTTTTAATGCACATCTGAAGGAGTAGGTCTGACAAGTATAACAGGGATCTTTTGTTGTTCTTTAAAAGCAGAAATAGTGACTGTACTATCCTATTCTATCTATCTATCTATCTATCTATTTATCTATCCATATATATATCTATCAACACAACTTTCTGATGTTTAGGTACATCCTGCAATTAAGAATGATGGACAAATGTCCAATGATCTCACGATGCTGTCCCAGCTCTGCTGTGAACCTACAGAAAGGTTTTTCAGATTGGGAAGTATAAGTGTGTGAAATATAAAATTACCTTCCTAGCTCATATTAACTTTAATATTTCATGAGCATGCCGAATTTAGCCTCCTCTAAGAAGCCATTAACTCCGGTGCATACTTATTAGGTCAAAGTATATTCTAGATGAAGAATTCTCCTGGTCTCTCTCAGCACTCTTGGTGGCCAATGCCATGATATCTTGCTGATATGAGAAGTAATCCCTTGGGAGGGAGAGGTAGTTGACAAAACGGCACTGTGGAATTCGAAGGATATCGAAGAAAGCAGGGATGTTTTACGGCTAGCCAAAACATTCCTGTATGCAAGGTAGCGGACTGCAATAGCATCTGGAATTCATTCTCCTCCTGGAGTCTTTTCAGGCATGTGCTGGCTCACTGCTCTTCCCAATCCCGCGCATCCGCCCCCATCACCAAAAAATGTTCGAAAGAGCACAAATACTTGTGTAGTTAAGTAGGGTATCCAAGGAACATTTGTCACATATTGCTTTATAGCAAGGCTGCTACTGGAAGCCCCGAACAGGCCAAAGATGCAGCTGGGATGACGTACGGCAAGGATGATTCCGGAGGACGGGAAGCGGCAGGGCCTGTGCCGTCTGTGCCAGAATGGGCCCTCTGCAATGTCAGGCCTTCTGCCCAAGTCAATCCAGCATATCTGCAGCAAAGAGGATCGAAAGGGCGCCGGAAGCGTTTCATCGATTCATCAAGAGCATGATTTGTCTTATCATTCATGATTGGCTGGGGACCTGTGTTCTCCACAGCTGACATAGCATGGGAATCTGCTGAAGTCAGTCTCACAGATGTCGTACTAGAACATGCTTACCAGAGAGTAAAATGCTCTGGGGCTCTTCAGTTTATGAGTTAGGAACAGGCCCACGCCCATGGAGGTTTTTAACGATCCCCACATGTTTATGGTTTTATCATATTCCTATAAAGGAGCATCATATTTCTCAGTGGGGGTGGCATGGTGGTGCAGTGGTTCACACTTTTGCATCACACCTCTGGGACCAGGGTTTGAGTTTCTGCCATGGCTCCAGACTTGTGGAGTTTGCATGATCACCCTGTGTTGTTGTGGGGTTTCCTCCAGGTAATCCAGGTGAACTATTGTCATCAAACTGCCTGTAGGTGTGCATGTAGGAGTGAATGGTGTATGAGTGTGCCCTGCAATGGGTTGACATGCCATCCTGGGTTCCTCCCCGCCTTGCACCTGAAAGTTTTCAGCCATTCTTAAATAAAATAAAATCAGGCAAGATCTAGGGACCCCCTAACATTATTGTTTTGTTCCAAATTAAAAAGAACTTTGGGGGCTAATATTTTTCACTTCGGGGAGGTCCATCTTGAATATTTTTTCCATTGTGTAAACCAGATAATTAATGTGTGTGTTTGGGCCCCGGACAGAATGGAAATGGGCAAAGCAGCTCCAGCTGACCTGCCAGAGCTGGGGTGGGTCCGTCACTGCGTGATAGACATGACAATTACCTGTCACATGTAACAATGATCACAGTAGTACACATGTAGTATGTTCATTTGTTGACACATTGAGTTACCGTTTCAAACCAACAAAAAATAAATAAAACAATATGTGAATAAAAAGTCATTTGTATTTGATAGGATTATTTCAGGGACGTCATGGTGGTGCTTAGCACTCTGCCTTGCACCTCTGGGGCCGGAGTTTGAGTGCCCGCCATGGTTCCATGTGTGTGGAGTTTGCATGTTCTCTGAATGTCATTGTGGGGTTTCCTCTGGGTACTCAGCTTTCCCCCCTGCAGTAGAAAAACATTCTGAGGTTAATTGTAATTACCAAATTGTCTGTAGATAGGTGTGTGAGAGTGCATGACGCGTGAGAGTGCCATCCTAGGTTGTTACCTGCCTTGCACCTGTAGTTTCCAGGCATGCTGATTTACACCACGGTCAATTTTTCTTCAATGGATTTTGGTAAAATTTTATATTTAATTTAATATTCATACAAATTTCAAACCAGGCATGAATTAAAGCTCAAAACCGAACCTATCATCTATCAGCAGGGAAGGAGAGAGTAGAGCACTTTGGGCAAGACTGATTTCCTTTCAGTAGAGATTCTGTCTCTCAACGTGAAGCGAGTTCTGATCCAGTCACTGCATCACTCTTCTCAGGTCTGTCCGCTGAAATAAGGTAGGCTGTCAGAATCCGGAGGAGCTTGTGATAATGGTGGGGGTGATTAGCAAGAGTGAAATGACACTGAGGTTAAATTAGGCCTTCTGGTCTGCTTGGGTGTCTGTACTGTTGCTGGATGGGGAAAGAGTGTTTATTTCTTCTGCACAGAGGCCCGTGTTTAACAATGTTGAGGAGAAACTCCAAACCAATCCCTCTATGTCATTCCTTCCCAAACAGAAACCGAACTGCTAATTTATACATAATTTACACTCGGCACCAATTCTACACTGCCAGTAGGTATTCACCCGGAGCTTGAGCTGATTTTATGAGCGTAAAAAAGTAGTGCGTGCGTTTGTTATTACGGATCACTGCATTTAACCCAAATTTTTTTATACTGTAGGCTTTCTGGCAGTCTGTTGGTAAGTACGAATTGCCTGTAAGTTACTTGGGGTTGCCTGTAGTTTTTTTTTTTTTTTTTTACCTCCACTATAGCTGGATGCTCTGGAAGACTACTAAAGTATTGACAACTGTTTTTTTTTTTGACTTGTTGTTGACCAGTTTTAAGATTGCCTTTATTAGTCCCACGGGTGGGAAATTTGCGTTTTGCGTTTTCCATGGTTTTGAAGGATAGCTACGCTATGCTTAGAGGTCTTGAGCTCCATGCTTGCTTTTTATATTTTGTCCCGTAACTTGTTTTATTTTTTCCTTACAAACCACCAGCTGGCTTACCCATATGTTACTCATTTATACTAGGATCCCACAAAGTATAATATTGTTCTTCGGAAATATACTTATTAAGCTGAAATGGCCGATTAGTGTAACTGTCATCAACATCTCTCTGTTTATGCTTCTCTGGTACATCATTCTGCACTCTGTGTTTTTTGAATATTTAATATTCATATTTTTGCTGAGGGTCGCCTTTGAGTGTTTAAGTTCTGTAAACTGCAAAAATATATGTTGTCGTTTCATGTGAAATTGGTGAAAATATGCATTGTTGTGTTGCAGTTGGTTGGAGACTGAACTGGGTAAATGACCTCATTCAGTATGTTCTAGAGCCTGTGAAAATAGCAAAGGTTAGATGGGGGGGCAGGTCACAGGGTTTGTTGTTGATTTGTTCCTCCTTGTTCCTTATTATTAATCAGCGCGTTATGTTTTGTGTAGGGGGGCAGCACCCAAATGCAGGTTAGACACTTATACCTTGAATACTTGCCTGAATTTTGGTTCTTTTCCTCTCCAGCGAAATGACTTCTTTTTTTTTTTTGCATTCATGTTTGTTATACCCCCTTCCTGTCCCACCTTATAACAAACAGTGCTGTCTAATCTCCAGTGTCATGTGACTCTCCACAGTTCCAGCCTGCTTTCCGGAATAATTATCATAGCAACAAAAATGGCTGCCCAGAGCCACCATAGGTCTCCAGTGCAACGTACAAAGAAATAAACATCAGCATTTCAGTCCTGCTTTAATACCCCCACGAGCACAAAGCTTACTTAAAATTCACATGCCATAGGCTTGATGTATGACTACTCTAGGGCAGCTGGCATATTCGGGTTGTATACCCGAGCCAGTTAAGCAGTGATACTTATGGTACTTCACCCTGAATATGCCTAACCGTGGCCACTAAGCAGGGTTGGGGTCAGACAGAACTTGGATGGGAGACTGTGAATGCTAAGTGGTGTTAGTCTGGTGAGTCAGGCCACAGTGCCTGTAATTTGAGGGTCACCAGTTTGAATCCTGTGCTTGGCAGAGTAGCTGCATCTCCCTGAAAGAAAATAAATAAACAGGGAAGCTGGATTTATAGCTTACCAGCAGCCATACCAGCTGCAGTTCAGCCCATTCTGAAGTCTGTGTGGATGCCAATGCCCCAGTACAGATATGGGGACATTGTGACTTACAAACGGTGCCGTCCTTTGGATGAGATGTAAAATGAAGGTCCTGAGATCAGCAAAGATCCCTGGGCATCTTTTGAATGAGTAGGGATGGTACCCTGATGTCCTGGCCAAAACTTCCCTCTGTGGGCTTTTCAGATCTGGCCTCCTAATTATCCACTACATCTAACTGGTGAATTCTCTCCTGCCCCTTCACCACTTTTAGCTACTGTGTAGTGAGTGTACTGGTGCAGAATGGCTGCCATCGCGTCATCCAGGAGTGCGTTACACAGTGTTGGTGGTTCAAGTGGCTCCCCATTGGTTCTGTAAAGCATTTTGGGAGTCTTAAAAATGCTACATAAATGTATCTCTCATTCATTTATTAATTTGTCCAGTGTTCAGATCCCAAGGTTCACTCTCAGCTGTAATGTGTGTGTGTGTATGAATAGAAATATGGGATATATGAAAAATATTTGCTCCATTGTTCCTCTGCAAGTGGCTCCCAAAGCCTTTACTTGAAGCACTTATGGCGCTTTTCCACTGTCAACAAGAACCAAGCCGTACCCGAGCCGTACTGCAAACTGCTGGTTTACCATTATAAGTGATGCAAGCCGTACCCTGGCCGTACTGCAAACTGCTGGTTTATCATTATAAGTGATACAAGCTGTACCCGAGCCATACTGCATACTGCTGGTTTACCATTATAAGTGATACAAGCCGTACCCGAGTCGTACTGCAAACTGCTGGTTTATCATTATAAGTGATGCAAGCTGTACCCGAGCCGTACTGCAAACTGCTGGTTTATCATTATAAGTGATGCAAGCCGTACCAGAGCCGTACTGCAAACTGCTGGTTTACCATTATAAGTGATGCAAGCCGTACCCGAGCCGTACTGCAAACTGCTGGTTTACCATTATAAGTGATGCAAGCCGTACCCGAGCCGTACTGCAAACTGCTGGTTTACCATTATAAGTGATGCAAGCCGTACCCGAGCCGTACTGCAAACTGCTGGTTTACCATTATAAGTGATGCAAGCCGTACCCGAGCCGTACTGCAAACTGCTGGTTTATCATTATAAGTGATGCAAGCCGTACCCGAGCCGTACTGCAAACTGCTGGTTTACCATTATAAGTGATGCAAGCCGTACCCGAGCCGTACTGCAAACTGCTGGTTTACCATTATAAGTGATGCAAGCCGTACCCGAGCCGTACTGCAAACTGCTGGTTTATCATTATAAGTGATACAAGCCGTACCCGAGCCATACTGCATACTGCTGGTTTACCATTATAAGTGATACAAGCCGTACCCGAGCCGTACTGCAAACTGCTGGTTTATCATTATAAGTGATGCAAGCCATACCCGAGCCGTACTGCAAACTGCTGGTTTATCATTATAAGTGATGCAAGCCGTACCAGAGCCGTACTGCAAACTGCTGGTTTACCATTATAAGTGATGCAAGCCGTACCCGAGCCGTACTGCAAACTGCTGGTTTACCATTATAAGTGTTGCAAGCCGTACCCGAGCCGTACTGCAAACTGCTGGTTTACCATTATAAGTGATGCAAGCCGTACCTGAGCCGTACTGCAAACTGATGGTTTATCATTATAAGTGATGCAAGCCGTACCCGAGCCGTACTGCAAACTGCTGGTTTATCATTATAAGTGATGCAAGCCGTACCCGAGCCGTACTGCAAACTGATGGTTTACCATTATAAGTGATGCAAGCCGTACCAGAGCCGTACTGCAAACTGCTGGTTTACCATTATAAGTGATGCAAGCCGTACCCGAGTCGTACTGCAAACTGCTGGTTTACCATTATAAGTGATGCAAGCCGTACCCGAGCCGTACTGCAAACTGCTGGTTTATCATTATAAGTGATGGAAGTCGTACCCAAACAGTAAATGAGCTGTACCCATGCTGGCATGGCCCTACATACTTGCAGGACCAAAGAGTCACTAAACTGAGCTGGTATCACCACCATCTGATTGGTCAAACTGCATGGAGATACCGGTGTTCTGCACATGGATTATCTGAAGGAAAAAGGTCATATTCTCTATATTATACATTATTAATAGTATGGCACTTTGCAATGTATTTATGTGTTCCTGGTACCTTGGAACTTGAAAGTTTTTTCAACCTGCTACTTAAAAAATACTATAGAACAACTGAACAGAATGGATTCAGAATGTTAATTTATGTAAACAAATGCTAATTCAACTAGCATTTGATGCTAACATAATACAGGGATTCTCACACGTGTGCTAGCAGAAATTAGCACATAGATTAAAAATTATAATTTAAATAATTAAAAATAATAATAAAATAATAATTGCAAATAGAATATTAGAATGAATACTGTTTGGACAGTAAATAAGCATCTTTTTGGTTTTACGTAACTGTTGCTCTCCAAACCCGGCAACGCCTTTACTAAGCTGACCCTTCTGCAGTGGAAAACCTAAATGAGTTGGAACTACACTGTAACTAGTCTGTTTTTACGGGATGGCTCAGGTTAGGCTCAGCTCCTGTACGCCAGTGGACACCACCATTAGGTTATTGGGACACAGGCAGAGTAGAAGATAAAAAGCAGGGATGTGTGCTTACAGCAGCAAAACTCCCCTCTTTAGTCATAGATGCTTTTCAGTTCCTTTCCTCTGTGCAAGATCCCACCCAGGCTATCACGCAGGACTACACTTAACTCTGTTGGAAACCACAAAAACGATTTTCACTCTCTTACAGGAAGCAATTATTCCTTCCAGGAGGTTCCCCCTCCTAGTCCCTAATGGATTTCTGCCTACCATTCCCTGAAGGATATTTGCATTATTTCCATGAAAAGCATCATGTTGCCTGCAGATGTTAGTCCCAAGGAAACAAACACTGGTTGTCACTCCAGTAGTGAAAGTAAAATGAAAAATAAGAACAGAGACGGCTTCTAGAGAAAGTTTGCAGAAGGTTTGCCGTCTCGTAGCTCAAAATATATATGTTTAGATATACATTTATTAGGCATATATATATATAGTGATATATGTAAGAGACTAGTAAGCTAAGTGGTTTCGTTACTTTTCCTTTGAATTGTTGACAACAGATGGCTCTTAAATAAATTAAATCCTGCTGCGTTTACTCAATCCTCATCTCCAGATCAGATAACTGGAGCAGTGTGAATTCTTTTTAAACAGGGCCAAGACTGTGACATTGCGGGGAGAGAGTGAGTGTAAACAGTTTGTACATTTCTGATGGGACACTGTAGTGCTGTTTATGAAGAAGGCATCATGCTGGGAGTAAACTGGCACCCATTTCCAAAGGCATTTGTACTTTGTACAGACTCTACAATAAATAACAAATCTGATAATGATGCTGTAAGTGATTTGAAGGCTATGATTCAATGTAAGTGTAAACACAGTCATACGGAAAATAGGTGTCATCCTATACACAGACCGGCAGTGATGGTTGATATTCAGACTGCACATTATCTGGTACCACTTAATGTTTCAAATGTAAACAGGGTGAAATTCAATGGCATATGAGAAAGTCTGGTATTGCGGTGGAACACAACAATTTAAATACAAAGGTCTGTTTATTGGCCGGGGTGGGGAGGGGGGCAGGAGGGGGTGAACGAATCCAAATTACATATTGGAGGTATCCATCCTCCCAGTTCCTACGCCCTGGCTTAAATTCAGCTTTACGTTACACCACATATAATTAACTGTGGGGTAGGAATACATGAATATTATTGATGTGTCTCGCTCTTATTGACACGCACCTGTCCTTTCACTCAGTCAGTCTCTGTGTTGCCCAAAGAGGTAGTGTGGCATGGGTGGTAGGAAGTAAAGTCAGCATGACACTGGGGTACTTTTCTACCCAGGGGTCTGTTATTGAGAAGATTACTGCAATTATGGTGTACACATTCCAGACAGGCTAATCCTCAATGTTAGCTTAGTGCCTTGTTAAAATGCTTTTGCTAATGGGATATAGTTTTAAGTAAATATGCTAAATTAGGACATGAATTCCATTTCCGAAGCACTTCCAATGTTTATTCATGTTTCTACTGCAGTCTCCTTGACTCATTTTAGAGTTTACGGCACAGGGTGAATCTAAATTAATATAAGATAAACTTTTTTGATGCCAGGGGGAAATTCTTCTGCATACAGCAGTAAAGACTGTAGAACACAGATGAGCATCCACATGACAGAAAAGAGACCAAGTGTAAAGGTAGTACAAAGAGTGCATGCAAGTGAACATCATCCAAGCAAATTAAAAAGTACACAGTATGCGATTAGAATATCCAGAATAGAGCTGAGCTGTGACACATTGGTTGACAATGAGCAGGAATCTTATTTTGTACTACATGGTCACTGTCTACTGAGGTAGATTTTTTTTACTTTTATTTTTTTAATGTTACCACAGTCATACAAAAATGTAGCCACTGAACCTCCACTTGCATGTGTTTAGAAGAAAATATATTTATGGCTTTGACACTGAAAGTGCTGCTTCATTTTTAAACAGATTCAGCGTACTGTGTAAGAATGGGCTGCAGGCGTCCAGCACAGTGTGCACTGTGGTGCAGTTCTCACTGCACGTGTGGCAGATTAGCACCCACAAAGTTTCTCCATTTGCAGGGGCTCTTTTGATAAATGAGACTTTTCCTCATAATTACATTCCTTTTGTTTTGGGTGGATTTTTTTGGACTCATTTTGAGAGTTGAAACTTATATCCTTCTGCGGATTTAAGGTTGAATTTCTGAAAACAAACATGACACTGGCAGTGAGAATAAGAGGCGCTAGTCGAACTAGCTGCTCGGGCGAATTCCCTTTTGCTCACATTGCTCGAAAGCTAGTTAAAGTTCTGCTGATGTTGAGGAAAATAACACCAATAAAAAGTCTTTTAGTATCTGATGTGCCTAAAATTAGAACATGCCCTTTTTCATTCTAGATCACTTTAATGTACCATTGTTCTCTGTCATAGATCTTCATGGTGGCCACACATTACACATTTGGGTTTTATGTTTAGATTTGAGTTTGTCTTGCTGGCTGTTTGTCAGAGGAGGTGATGACTGTGTTCTCTCCGGTGATTTAAAATTTGACCTTCAGGAAAGCTTCAGCTGGAATTTATAGACACATAACAGCACCTGACGTCCTTTTTAGCCAATTGCTTGACACTACATTTATGGCTAATAAATGTGCATGCATGTCCATGTTTATTAGTGCCTTGGGGTGCCCATTTTAATTGAACTCGCTTATGATTATAACATGGCTTGTTTGATTTTTGAAAGCTGCAGCGTTTTGTAGTGGATGGGTGCGTTTTCGGTCTCGGAGGTCAGTGTCCGGAGTGTATCTTATTCAAGCTGCACCTTCCAGGGTACACTTCAGGTCACCTTGACTCCAAGTGCATAAGCAGTTTTTGAAATGGATTGGCAGCTGCAAAATGACTAAGTACTTTGTGATTTTTCTATGTGAACTCCAGTTGCTGTTGCTAATGGGTTTTCTTAATGCAATTATTTCTGAAAAGGCATTGGGCAGTTTAGCCTAAACAGGGCAATAGGGGCTAACAAAACAGGATTTGCGAGGCTCTGGCTTTTCGCAGTACCACTATCCCCCTGCCTCTTGTAGGCCATCTGCTTCAGTCACCCAGTTAATTACTCAACCTCAGCTGCTGAAATCATTTGGTTTATGGATCTGGACTGTGTAACATTTAATACATGCTGCAAGATTTGTGGTCGAGACCTTGAACTGAACAATGAGGCATCGCTGTTCATTTACTAATGGGCAGCTGCCCGCTAAGGGTTTTATTCATGCTTTTGATGGCTTGCCCTTACAAACCCCATCACAAACAGAATTAATGACGAGTGAAGTGAATCCGGCAGCAGCGACTCAGGTCTTCTTATAGGCCCCATAGGTTGATTTTGGCGGCTGATGATGCCAGTAGAATCGGACACCTCTCACACCAGCAGTGTGGAAACTCCACGCCGTAGCTCAAGAGTTCTGAGACCCCAGCTTTTGTTCCATTCAAGCCATTAATATGCTTAGAATTATCCTAACTTATTTCAGGTGTGGGTCAGTGGAAGGAATACTTCGAAGACCTTCTCAGTCCCATCGACACGCCTTCCAATGAGGAAGCAGAGTCTGGGGACTTGGGGGTGGAGTCCCTTATCTCTGGGGCGGAGGTCACTGAGGTGGTTAAAAAGCTCCTCAGTGGCCGGGCCCCGGGGGTGGATGAGATCCACCCGGAGTTCCTCAAGGCTCTGGATGTTGCAGGGCTGTCCTGGTTGACACGCATTTGCAGCATCGCGTGGACATCGGGGGCCGTGCCTCTGGAGTGGCAGACTGGGGTGGTGGTCCCCTTCTTCAAGAAGGGAGACCAGAGGGTGTGTTCCAGCTGTAGGGGGATGGGGTCCTTCCCCAAGTGAAGGAGTTTAAGTATCAAGGGGTCTTGTTCATGAGTGAGAGAAGGATGGAGCGGGAGATCGACAGATGGATTGGTGCGGTGTCAGCAGTGATGCGGACGCTGCACGGGCCTGGCATGGTGAAGAAGGAACTGAGCCAAAAGGCAAAGCTCTCGATTTGCCAGTCGATCTACATTGCTACCCTCACCTATGGTCATGAGCTGTGGGTAGTGACCGAAAGAACAAGGTCGTGAATACAAGCGGCCGAAATGGGTTTCCTCTGCAGGGTGGCTGGGCTCTCCCTTAGAGATAGGGCGAGGGAGGGACTCCTCATTCAGGAGGGACTCAGAGTAGAGCCACTGCTCCTCCGCATTGAGAGGAGCCAGATGAGGTGGCTTGGGCATCTGGTCAGGATGCCTCCTGGACGCCTCCCTGGTGAGGTGTTCCGGGCATGTCCCACTGGGAGGAGGCCCCGGGGAAGACCCAGGACACGCTGGAGAGACTATGTCTCTTGGCTAGCCTGGGAACACCTCGGGATTCCCCCAGAGGGGCCAGACGAAGTGGCTGGGGAGAGTGAAGTCTGGATATCCCTTCTGTAGTTATAACGACTCTGTTGCGGTAGAAGATGGATGGATGGATATTTCAGGTGTTCATGCTGTTTCACCATCTAAAGAGGCCTGTAATTTTTGTAGGCTTGGGCTCCCTTGCCATAAATGATTATTTACACTCTGTGGGTCTGCTGTCCTCTCTCCTGTGTTGCTCTCCACATACATGTGCCAAATTAATTCTCTCCCCTTCCCTACGACCCCCATGTTCTTCGCCTGCTGTATACATTGATTCAGGTCTTGCTGCCTTGTATGGAGGGGGGGGGACTGGGTAAATATAGCTTGGTGACTTGGCTGTTGATGGGACGCCCTTTGTCCCCCCCCCCTTTTCCAAGTGCTTTCTACCCTTTTCCCACAATGTTGTCACTAACAGGTAACAGCTTTCTCTGCCTCGCCTTTCCCGCTCCTCTTGATTTTTTACAAGCATGGCCCGCTTTCCCTCTCCTGTCCTCAGATGTTCCCAAACACGGGAGAGTCCCTGCAGTCAGAACAGCCAACAGAAGCACGTGGCTCTGGATTTAGACAGGGAAGTACGTTTCATCGTGCTAAGGGGTGGGGAAGAGATAGGTAAAAATACCACAGAAGAGCAAACACAAGGCAGCTACACCACCAGGCAGAAAAACAAACATAATGCTACTTATATTACCTGTAAGTAAGAATGTTTACCTTTGTGTGTCACGGTAATCTCGTACGCATCGGGTTATATACAGTTTAGTATAGTATCCTGGCCACCTCTGTGTGTGTGATGCTTGCATCTTCTGTCTGTGTTCATGTGGCTTTTCTTCCTCAGTCCAGATATTGAGCAGTATTGATTGCGGATCAGTGCCTTGAAATTGCCCTTAATCTGTGGTTGTGACTGTGAATGTGTACTATGTGAGGGACTGGCGTTCTGTCCAGGGTATCCCCCGCCTAATGACATGTGAGGGACTGGCGTTCTGTCCAGGGTGTCCCCCGCCTAATGCCATGTGAGGGACTGGCGTTCTGTCCAGGGTGTCCCCCGCCTAATGACATGTGAGGGACTGGCGTTCTGTCCAGGGTGTCCCCCACCTAATGACATGTGAGGGACTGGCGTTCTGTCCAGGGTGTCCCCCACCTAATGCCATGTGAGGGACTGGCGTTCTGTCCAGGGTGTCCCCCGCCTAATGACATGTGAGGGACTGGCGTTCTGTCCAGGGTGTCCCCCGCCTAATGCCATGTGAGGGACTGGCGTTCTGTCCAGGGTGTCCCCCGCCTAATGACATGTGAGGGACTGGCGTTCTGTCCAGGGTGTCCCCCACCTAATGCCATGTGAGGGACTGGCGTTCTGTCCAGGGTGTCCCCCGCCTAATGACATGTGAGGGACTGGCGTTCTGTCCAGGGTGTCCCCCGCCTAATGCCATGTGAGGGACTGGCGTTCTGTCCAGGGTGTCCCCCGCCTAATGCCATGTGAGAGACTGGCGTTCTGTCCAGGGTGTCCCCCGCCTAATGACATGTGAGAGACTGGCGTTCTGTCCAGGGTGTCCCCCGTCTAATGCCATGTGAGAGACTGGCGTTCTGTCCAGGGTGTCCCCCGTCTAATGTCATATGAGGGACTGGCGTTCTGTCCAGGGTGTCCCCCGCCTAATACCATGTGAGAGACTGGCGTTCTGTCCAGGGTGTCCCCCGTCTAATGCCATGTGAGGGACTGGCGTTCTGTCCAGGGCGTCCCCCGCCTAATGCTATGTGAGGGACTGGCGTTCTGTCCAGGGTGTCCCCCGCCAAATGCCATGTGAGAGACTGGCATTCTGTCCAGGGTGTCCCCCGCCTAATGACATGTGAGGGACTGGCGTTCTGTCCAGGGTGTCCCCCACCTAATGACATGTGAGGGACTGGCGTTCTGTCCAGGGTGTCCCCCGCCTAATGTCATGTGAGGGACTGGCGTTCTGTCCAGGGTGTCCCCCACCTAATGCCATGTGAGGGACTGGCGTTCTGTCCAGGGTGTCCCCCGCCTAATGCCATGTGAGGGACTGGCGTTCTGTCCAGGGTGTCCCCCGCCTAATGACATGTGAGGGACTGGCGTTCTGTCCAGGGTGTCCCCCGTCTAATGACATGTGAGGGACTGGCGTTCTGTCCAGGGTGTCCCCCGCCAAATGCCATGTGAGAGACTGGCATTCTGTCCAGGGCGTCCCCCGCCTAATGCTATGTGAGGGACTGGCGTTCTGTCCAGGGTGTCCCCCGCCAAATGCCATGTGAGAGACTGGCGTTCTGTCCAGGGTGTCCCCCGCCTAATGCCATGTGAGGGACTGGCGTTCTGTCCAGGGTGTCCCCTGCCTCATTTTCCCTTCTTCCTATGATTCTGAACCAGATAAGTTCCTATCGCACTGTGGGCCACATCCAAACCTACAATCACATTATCACAGTGCAAATGGCTTCAAGGTGGGAGCTGTTTAAGAGTTCTCTACCCCCCCCCCCCTCCCCCCACATTTATAAACCATGTGCATGAATGTAGATGATTTTTATCAATGACTGGCATGGCATTGGCATAGTAAAACCCCCACTAGACATTTTCAGAGATTACATTTGGTAAAACATTTTCCGTAACATACAATACTAGCTCTCTTATGCCTGTTATTGGAACTGTCCGAAAACGATAGACCTGGCTGTCCTTTATGCCGGCTTTTCACATCCTGTCAAAACTCATCCATCCAGGGGTGCATTAATGAACAGCCTTGCCTAGGCTGCAGCCTGGGGGGCCAGAGTGATCGGGGGCCCCTACAGGCTGTATAGTTATTATTATTCAAATACCATTTTTAAAGTGATCCTATATTAACCGTTTTTTAGTTTGCGAGTTGGTGTTTGATGGGATTGATGGGAGAATCAGTCCTAAATGTATCTTACTTTTAGGGCTCTTTTTATACCCTCAGGTATATTCATATATATGCATAGGTCTGTTTCCTATGCAAAGTGGATTTTACAAGTCTGATCAATGAGTTTTATGCCAGGTGAGCTCAGAAGAAAACATTCTCATAGTAAGAACTTGTTTTATTTTCTTTTGGAATTTGCCCCTCTCTGAAAAATTATCTATGGTCTATGCTATCTATGAGAAATGTGTCCGGGTCAGCGCCTGTCCGACCCTGCCTGTACCCTTCCCGTTTTGGCCAGCAGGTGTCGCTGGCCATCCTGTCCTCTTCCCTGTTCCTTGCCTCAGTATGCCTCGTTCCTAGTGTGTTTTCTCTGTTTCCTAGGCTGCTGCATAGGTCAGTGGGCTGAGTGTGTAGCTCAGATTCTATTTCTTCGTGTTGTGTGTTTCATGCTGGCTTGAGACCAGTCTCACCTGCTTTGTCATTTTATTTCACTTTATTCCTGGTTTGGCGTTTCTTTTGTTCTTGCGTTCAGTTTGCTGCACTTCTTCCTTAAGAAGTAACACAAATGTACATTATGATGCAGCTGATATGCATTGGATCAGAGTGTAATATTTTAAGGTTACCTCTGCTGAGATGCATTTATTCAATGAGCTATTTGTTTCGCGTTTTCTGGTTGTTTCACACGACTGGTGTGAAAACATTAGCGTGTCATTTAGTTGTTCTTCAGATGTGACTGCTCTCATTTGATACAGGGTCTTTTTTTTACTTTGTAGAAATTATCTAATGGTCACTAATATTTTATAGCTATGAAGTTAATTGTTGTATCATTTTGGGGAGGGGGCAGAAGAGGGGCCCATGGAAAGTACAGTCTAGTGGCCCCTGAACTCGTCAATCCGCCATTGCCTCCATCCATCTCCAATGTGCTCCCATTTTTAGCCTGTTATTTTTAAGAACAGGATAGTTTACTGTTTAGTATGATCTCAGTTGAACTGAAATCTTCATTTACATCTAGCAACTGAAATCTATTTCAGTTACAGCTGTAGCTACAAAATCCCCGATTGCATCATTTTGTTTCACATGCAGCTGTGCAGATGCATGTGATCCAGATGGAGAGCAGAGCAGCAGCCGTTTGCCTGTTATCCTGCTTTCTCACCTCTGCACCACCAGCTTTTGAATTACCATCAGGAATGCAGACCTACAGCTTGCTGGTGTCTTTCCTTCACTGCAGCTGCTTCCTCCGGGTCTGTTTTCAACCCGAAGATCATGGATCATGACTAACGCTAATCTGGAAATTGCTGTCAGACAGCAGAAAGTTCTTTTTCCTGCCTCAGCTGCAGAACCGTTTATAACAATTGTACATAGTTATAACGTATGCGAATTAATGTTATGTTAGTTATCTATATAGACACCAGAAATTGACTGGATAACAAGGTGTTCCTCCTGAGTGAGCAACATAAAGTCCCCCCTCCCCCAGATTGCCCCAATACGCATCCCCTTTTCCAGTGGCACCATTAATGCTGATTCGGATATCTTAGCATTTCCTCAGTTATTGTTCCGGCAAGCTGTTTCAGCTCTTAAGGGGGAACCGAACCTGCCAAGTGTTAAGCGTTTGTGGTTCCTCTCCCCGCAGGTTGTCTAAAGCAGAAGGTATTTATAAAGCGCTATTTCGAGACCTGCGCATATTTATCAGATGACTTGACGGGTCACGGAGAAACTCTTAATCATGCGGGCAAACATGCCACCCTCTCCAGCCAAATTATTTACTAACACCCCTGACTAAAAACTGTACGTTTTTTTTGCTATTATCACTTTACCTGCAAATTAAACAAAAATGAATCACATCATATTTAAAACGATTAGACAAGAAGTTGGTTGATGCGGTATTACGCTCATACAGGGCTGCCAACTCCCAAGCTAGAAATCTTACTGCAAATCTATATCATTCAATTAAAAACCTAAAATTAGCTGCATCAATTCAAAGGAGTTGGGGAAATTTGCAAACATTACAGACTATTTACAAGGCAATAAAACTACATGCATGTAAATTCGTGCGCAGACTCGACTCGAATTCACAATTTCACGCCAGCCAGTCAGCAACCCTGTGCATATTAGTTTGAAAGTGATTTTCTATATAGATTTGCAAGTGTTAATGCAAGGTGTTCCCTAGAAACTCAGTGTCTTGTCTATTTCTTGTTTTGCGCAGCACGGAAATCATACGTGTTTTCATTAAGATGAAAATGAGGAAGTTGCTGTTAAGCAGCGATATGGGGCAGGGGGCTTTTGTTTTTTGTTTCTATATCTTGCTGGCTGTGCTGCCGTGGGCTGCCGCAGAATCGACGGCGTCGGACCGGTAATCGCAGCGATCGGGAGCCCGACTGCGCGCTGCTCCTATGCCAGCTGGATGATATCACTCATGCATTTATTTATCAAAGACAGCCCGTCAACAAAAACACTGGAAAGTATTTAGCCCCCTCAATCAATTCACCAGTTTCAAAGACACCCAAATGAGTTTCCTGTTCTCCTTTTAACTTTCGTCAGCTTGTTCTGTCACTTCAGTCCGTGACAGTCACCTTGTCTGACCTTTCCAACAGGACATTTCTTCTGTTCAGAATTGGTTCTCTTTAACGAAATTTAGTGGTAACAAACTATGAAAATGGCCTCCAAAAGGTAAGGCAGATTTATTCTTTGTATGAAAGTAACTTGTAATAGTTTACTTCTTGCTTTAGTCTTCAGTATATCTGTCCTGCTAATTTTGTATGGGGTCATAGCAACCATGTGTGGAATATGATGAAATGATTCTGTTAGAAATGTTGACCTTTTATCAGTCATTTGTGAAAACAGTACGGACACCCAGAGCTGGACCTGATGCGACCTGATGCATTCTTGGTGTTTGAAGACGGCTCTTTTAAACAAACACAGACAGGCTTTGGAAACCAAACCAGGGCTATCCCTAAACTTAGCTCCAGTTTGAATAACTAAGGCTGAAAGAATGTCAGAAAGTGTCTGTGTTTGGATTAACACTAAGTGTAGCTTGATGCATCCTTTGCTGGTGTCATCTGGGTCTGGGTCATTTCCCACTTTATTTATACAGTCATTCTTTCAGGCTATCCTGCTTGATTTTGTTATTATCTAGTGTCCTTTTTCCTTCAGTTAAAATTAAACACACAGTGAGATAGATACAGGAAACATAGTCTGGAATTTTGTGATGTTTTAATAAACAAACAATATGTAAGGACCTGGGTAGGTCCTTTAAATATCATCTAGTGCACCATAAAAGTTTGTTGATTTTTAGTGAACGATAAATATTTAGTAAAGGAAATGGGGCAAAATGATCGGCCTTCTCCAGCTTAGAAGCCCTGCACATTGTTCCTTGTTAATCCTGAGAGTCCTGGCGTTTGGACATTGGCATGTTTGCATGTCCCTCATGAGGGCTGGGTGCCGCTTTAAGGCAGCTTGGGCTGCTTTCAAGGCTGACGCCCTGCATTTAAGGGCCCCGGGGAGGGGGCCTGGGCTGGGTGTCGCTGCTAAATGCTGCGCATGGAGACCGCACTGGGTGCACGCTGGGGCCGGCGCCCATGGGGAGAGTGCTGCCCATTTCCCAGCTTCAGTGGGATTCTGGGTTAGTAATTAAGCGGCGCAGAAGCGGGATCCGGTGCCCTGCCCTGTAATTGCACCGAGCGGGACGTAAAATGGGCCGGGGGAAGGGGGGGGGCAGCGGGCCAGACTTCGCAGGCCGCCTTTAACAGGCTTGTGGTTGGATCTCTGTGTTCCCACCCCCTGCGGCTGCACAGGGGGATCACTGGGGACTAATTCTCCTTCTCGTAGGAGGAGGGGCAACGCGAGATGACTTACTTCTTCGATTTTTGATGGTACCCTAAAAAGCTACGTTGGGATCATTATGAGAAGTAATTGACATTCTAATTAATCTTTCCTCTCTCTCCAGTGTTTTGCAATCTTGACTAACTGAGATTGGTTAAGTATGTGAATGAAGGCTCTCATTCGACGTACAGAAAAATCAGTTCCTGGCCTTTTATTCCTTTTATGAATTATATGTGGCAAGCTTTTCAATAATCAAGGGCATGTTGACCATGATCACTGCATATCTCTGTATTGAATCACATTGATTCCTGTTACTCACATATTATGTTATTCAGAGTGACCCAGCCAGATTATTTTCTAAAGAAATGTATTTGTCATGTGCTACTTGTGTGTTTGTAATATGCTACTTGTAAGACTCTTGCAATACGTCTGCCACGTCTGACCTAGTTACTTAGTACTATTTTATGCATTGTGTCACATCCTAAATTTTAAATGTTGATTGTTGCATAACAAGATACAGGTTAGTTTGCTTTGGATGGAAAATTCCTATCAAGTTACGTGGCAAACTCTGCATCATGATGCGGTGCAGGAGGCTTAATTAAACATTACATACCTGTTGTACACGTAACAGTCATGCAGTCCAAGCAAAAAATGGGCAAACCTGTCTTTGTGTGTGTGCCTGAGACTCTCTGAGTCTCTGCTCAGACTTCTGTTATGGCCCCATATGTCCCCGGTGGCCGTTTTGAAGGCATCTCAGGCATTGCAGGTGTGATTTTTAGGCTTGGGGGCATGTCTTACGGCAGGGAGAAGGCCCCACTGGTTTCTGGGTTGGTCCGTTACCATCCAGCTGTGGGTCCTGTTACTTTACAGCAGTGCCTGCAGTAGGAATGTTTTTCTTTCTTATAAGCCAGTGGGATATTATACTCAAGATCTCCCCAGTTAATAAGGGAAACTCTGCTTGGATGGTTTTTAGCAGCATTATCCTTAGATATTTACTTAGATCATTATGTTTATTTTCTGGTGTGTATATCATTCCCTGCAGTGGGTTTTTGGTCTTTCTGAAAAGGAGGTAAGGCTCTTGGTGTCTTTTGTTGGCCAGCGTGCCTTTTGCTTTGTAGCCTGGAGGCTCTGAGCACTGTCAGTGGATGCTCACAGCTGTTTCATTTGCTCTCTGTTTATACAGTAGCACATGGATGTTTCATGTGACCACACTGCCGCAACGACTGGGTAAATATGAACATAGCAGCAGCCACCCAGCAAGCATAAGATATATATGGAGTTGACCTCTGTATTACAGTACTTACCCTCTCCCATGTTGCCCGCACCCTACCCAAAATGCAGCTTGTTAAAGTCCCATTGTGGGAGCCTCCATAGATTAATCTAGATTTTCCTAGTAAAGTGTCATAGGCCAAAGGATTACTGAATTAAAATTTCTGCCTTGTACAGAAAAAAACAGATCCTCAGAAAGCCAGCCTATGATACTTGTCTACCACTGCATTATCTCTAAATGCTGGCTCACATTTATTGATTATCAAGCTAAGCTGAGGGGGGGCGGTATTTCCATTCATTTATTTCTAGAATGTGAGTCTGGCCTTTTATTTGTCTTACTTTTGGAGTAGTTTTGCTGGGTAATGTAGCCAAAGCTAAAGGAATTCAGCAGCCATAAACTTTAACGCGAGCTGTTCGGCTCAGGGACCTCAAGACCTTGACGCTGTTGGAAAAGCCGGCACGAGCATCATGGGAAATATCTCGCTCGCAGCTGAACTATCGCTGATGTAGCAGGGATACAGGGCTTTAGTATGAAGTACACAGTCGATGACCTACAGCAAATTTCATATAGCTGAGGGCATTTTGGGTGAATATGTGCCAAGAGCATCCTGGCCACACCGTCATAGCAAGGAAGGGAGGATGTAGAGAAGGCTTCTCTAATTACTACAGCTTTCATCTCTTCCAGTCACAGTGACTGATGCTAGGACTGAGACATCTCGATGCTAAATCATCCTTCCACACTGCACGGCTAAAATTAGAATGGACTCATCCATTAATCAGTGAAGACGTGACGGCTCTTTCCATGTGGTCCTCTGTGTGACCCAGCCGCAGCTCTGAGCCTTTGTCGCCAGGGCAACCAGCCCCTTACAGGGTCAAGAATAAAAACACCAGGAAAGGTGAGGAAGATCTATGTAGGAGAACGTCAGTGCTGCTTTAGGAAAGCGATGGTATAGCATGCTCACTGAACATGCATGTATGGATCAGCCATTTTTGTTATTACTAAAAGTTAATCATATTCACAGAGTTATTTGAACGGCAGCTGTTATAAGACCTGAAAACGATCGTGATGTGCTCTCCAGATGTTCCGGTGTGGTGAACCTGCCGTTCATATGGCCTGACTGACGGCACTCTGTCCCTCCAACAGCGAGCAGAGCATCTGCCAGGCCCGAGCGTCTGTCATGATATACGATGACAGCAGCAAGAAGTGGGTTCCCATCAAACCAGGACAGCAGGGCTTCAGCCGCATCAACATCTACCACAATACCGGCCAGAACAGCTTCCGCGTGGTGGGTGTCAAGCTGCAGGACCAGCAGGTAAGGCGTGCGGACTGCCAGGGGTCGCTTCAGCTGTACCGCAGGACCAGCTGTCATAATCACTAGATCAGATTGTCAGAGATGTGTGAGCTGCAATCAGAATGAAGCATTGCTCTCGAAGTTGCCCAGGAGAGCTTCCACAGGACAGCAGGCCAGCTCATTGTAGGGCAAGTACACAAACTCACACAGTGGGCTGTTTAGCTCACCTAAGAAACCAGAGAACCAAGAGGGAAGGCGTGAAACATGGGGAGGTCGTGCAAACCCCTCACACATGGGAGGGGGGATTTGAACTTCCAGCCCTGGAAGTGTGAGGTCATGTGCGGCCCCCTCTAGTAGTGAGAATAGAATAGAATACAATAGAATAGTGATACTTTATTAATCCCCATGGGGAAATGAGAGCAGCTTGGGGGTTACAGCACAGGCTCAGCTAGTGTACAATGTCTCTGGAGATCTGGAGCTGGGGGTTAAAGGCCTGGTTCAAAAGGCCCATGATCACAGACACAGAGGCTTAGCCTGCCCACTTCGGGCTACACATTGCCCACTTTTTAAATAGATAATAATAAAAATAAAATAGTAAATTGCCCTCCATTTTATTTCTTTGTGCTTCCAAGTACTGCCATATACTGACAGGTTAATATTAATTTCCGCCGTCATTTCTGATTAGTATAGAGCTGTTTGGTCTTGTTCGGTCTTTCATCTGCTCTGTAATACACAACATGGCATGTTTGCCCCCCCGCCCCTCCCAGGTGGTGATAAACTACTCTATTGTGAAAGGCCTGAAGTACAACCAGGCCACTCCCACTTTCCACCAATGGCGCGATGCCAGGCAGGTGTATGGGCTGAATTTCGCCAGCAAAGAGGAGGCCACCACCTTCTCCAACGCCATGCTCTTTGCCCTCAACGTGCTGAGCACTCAGGAAGGAGGTGAGCAGCCATGTTCGCTATGGACCTCGCCAGCTGTTGGCACTGTGCCCACTCTACTCTGTACCATGAAGGGGCTGCTTTCCAGATGTTTTCAGGCCTCTGAGAATTGTGGGATTTACTAGGGAGGCTACCAAAGCCTTTTATCATTTGGTTCTTATGTGCTGCACAGAGGTTTTGTTTGGATTTGGTTCATATTCAGCAGCTGGATGACTCTTCGGTTTTCATTCTCTGACATTATTTTACAGCATATTCAGTTACCTCAGCCCCTGCTAACTTTTGTTTTGTAGTGCTAAGCAATGTCCCAACAAAAGTTTTAGTTTTGTTGATTGTTGGCGTGCCGTATGATTTAATATTTTGTTTTGCTGATTTCTTTCCCTTTGTTGAATCAACTGAGTACAGTATCCGTATGATCCATGTGAAATAATAAGCAAAGATGGGAAACAGTTTTGAGTACTTTTGACCATTTAGTATAATCGCGTATTTTCTTCGATATCTGAGAGGCCATTTCCATTTATACCTTCCACCAGCAAATCAGACAGTCCTGCATCTGTAATATTTTTTGTGTGACAGCCCTATGAGAATCAGGTATGACATCACTGTTCGTTCATTCAGAGCGTTGATGTGGCTACATCTGAACTGTACCTCCCCCTACTGGACGCCATGCGCCAGCGTGAATGCCGTTGATTGTATGCAGCGGATTCTTATGCAGCTTAGCGCCGCCATCTGGGACTAGGAAAAGAGGGGAAACAGTCATAGCGTCAGTCTCGGCTTGTTGAGACAATGAGAACATTCCTCCTGAAGGCTGTAAAAAGTCACGCTTTACCGGTTTCAATTACATCGCCGCCTGTTCCGTTTGCCTCGTGTCACTCCGAAAGTATGGCTCCCAGACATTTCAAAAGGCAGCACTGGGGCTTGCTGGGTTTTGAGTGCTGTATGAATTTTCACATTGTCCCTGTTTCTATGAAAGCGATACGGTTTCTAGAGCTCTTCCTGTGTTTGGCGTGACACTTTCTGAGTCTTTTAATAACAGAAGGGGAGTGAGACGTCCATCCAGCACATTCCCAACACATTCCCGTATGTCCCTCTCTGCTGGTGTGTATTAATGAACCAGCTCCTTGGCACGCAGGCATACCTACTGAGTGCTGCATGCTTTCCTGTGTTCTCGGGTATGTTTTTGTGTTTCAGATCCTCGTTTGAATAAGACAGTACTTAAAGCGATCCAGTTTAGCTTCATTGTCTCCTCTACTCTGTCGTCTTTTTCCTGTTTCCATACTGACTCTTTTGAACATTAACTGTTACTCTGTCTCTCTGTGACGTTCTTATTAATCTATTTGCTTAAAATCACTCATTCCTCACAATGTTGCTGAACTTGTGGGCATTTTAGGGCAAACCATTTGAGAAGCAAAAATAAATATTCACAATCTTGCGATCGGTGCTTGTTTAAGCTCCAGGCCCGTGACAGCCCTGTACTGAGCTGTAGAATGGATGGGTGGGTGTATGCAGTATGAACTAAACAGGCTTGAAGTTCTGTTTGTTGGGTAAAGGCAGTGTCACCTTTTGCTGCGTGCCATTAAGGATGCGAGTCAGGTTTCAGCCTGATGCTACTTATAAGACTGACGACGGGGTCCAGTGTCAACCCTTGACATCACTTGGGTCCATAACTGGTTCAGGGCTCGGCCAAAATATCCATGGAGCCTCGTGGTCTGGGGCCTTCCCGTCCCATCGTGTCTCGTAAGTTGTCCTCCTCAGTGCCTCTCTCTCTGATTGGTGGATATGCAAGGATGGCGGGCAGGGTGACTGGCAAAGGAATGACCGCTGTTCTGAGCAAGTGAATTTGGTGGGGGCTTCTACCCTTGAGCTTTGGTGGGTGGGAGGCTGAGTGGAGGTGGGGGGGGGGACCCTCACGCTCCCTGTAAATATCTGGCAACCCTGGGTTGCCTTAAACGTCGACCGAGGAGAAGGTGCGGGTGAAATGCGTAGTTCAGAGAGTCCCCCAGAGTCAAGCAAGAAACTCACTTCCACAGTCATCCGCCTGAGCAGTGAGTATGAGATTAAGAGAGCGTGCGTGTAGGTGAGCGTTTCAAGTAGCTACACGCCAACCTCTGTGGGGCACTGCTTGGCCGGGTAGGGGGGGTGTGGTTTTGTTGTTGCTTGTAGTTTATGACCGAAATAGGCAGCGAGGTACTCAAACCCCCCATGTGCTTGGGGCATGAGGCGAGCCGGGCTTGTCAGCGAGGCCCCAGGAAAAGCTAATGAAGCAGGAGGTGTTTATCTCGCTTCACTGGCACGGGTGTGTGTGTTGGCATTATTTCGGGGTTTAAACACCTCAGCAGGCCTGTTAAACTGTTATTTGACAGGAAGTTGTAGATTAGAGGTAGATAGAGAGGCAAAGATGTGTCTAAGGCCAATGGGGTGATCAAGACGGCAAAGCTAGTCATAATATTACATATTAATCAAATAGGGGTCTGCATTCAAAAACCACACTCATCATACACTGTTTTATTTCTTTTGTGGATGAAGGGCTTTAACTGTCAGCAAGGCTTTGGCCGTCCTGCTGTTTCAGCAGCCTCTCGTCCCGTGTTTTTGCTGTCCACTGCAGTTTTTCGCTTCCTGGGCCCTCGGCTACCGTGCGCCATCTGCTGGTCATCAGCTGGGTGTTGCAGTTATGAGGAAACCGATGAGTGTTTTTACTGGCAGCCTTCTTAGTATGAATCTCTGCTGGGGGCAGCTCTGATGGGCCAAGCTAATAAAAAACTGCTGGTATTAGCTGTTTGGCTAGGCCTTCTGTGCATTCCAGTGAGTACAGGGCCTGTGCTCGGCCATCACAAAGCATCCGGCTAATTTTACAACATCAGGGGAGTTTGCAGTTCACATGACCAGGACAGTAGCAGAGATCTTAATGATCTCTTAAGGTTTAACGGTAACAAAACATGCTGTAATATTGATGCTTTGTTGGTTGACTAAGTATGAAATTTGTGGTAGTTCATTATGATGGATACCTATTACAGCAGATAAGCCCTCTGTCAGGCCAGTCCTCCTACAGAATGAATGGCTCCCCATCACTCCTCTTTCTCTCATTCTCCCGCCACAATGGCTGCTGTACCATTTTGTGTGGAGGCTACATCTGGTACTCAGGGAACAGGGATGGGACTGTGCTGCTGCCACATGGGTGGATGCAACTTGTGTGTGTGTGTGTGTGTGTGGGGGGGGGGGGGGGGGGGGGGGGGTAATGAGATTGTGTAAGCCTAGGATTCATTACTCTGCTTAACAGTGGCCCCCCTGCTGCCCTATTAACGGGTTTTTAGTCAGCTGCTAACAAGGATTCTGTTACCACAGTCTTCGCATCGGTGGCCACTTAGCTGATGCTAACGTCTAGGAATCCCTTACAAACTGTATTATACCACGGTAGGTATTTTAAGGCAACCTCGTGGCTGTGTACAAACATACTTGGATATCGCACATCAGGCATACTTTCATGTAGCCATTTCTAGCAATTGATATTAGAGTTGCTTAGAGGACAGTTATGTTTAACTGCAGATTTTTTTTTAATGGCTGCAGTTCAAACATGGCGGCTTGACGCAGGTGCAGCTGCTGTAGCCATTGTAGAAATCCCATCCTCAGGCGCTGCCCCCACTCTTCTGTTGTTAGCACAATTTTTAAAGTATAATTCACAAAATTAGCAGTGGTCACAATGGGAACTTTCCGTTTTTTATTAATAATCGAAAATACTGACTACCGATGTTTGTTTATTTTTCATGGTTGTTCATTCAATCCTATAGAAATATTTCATCTGTAGAAGTGCTTTTGACTCTCTTTGAAGAGCAGCATTCATTTCAGGATGCCCTTCGTGCTTTAAGCACCCCCTCACCCAGAAATAACACGTTAGAGGTACTCTAATGTTACAGTGGACCAGAAAGGTTATTGGTCACTATTTTGATCGGCAATAAGTTTTCAAACTGATGTCACTTTTAAAAGCATAACTCAGAATAGACTTCAGTATCTACCCTCTGGTCCACCAAGTGGGACTAGGACAGCACCACCCACACCATAAATCCCCCCCTCAAAGTCTGCTTACAGATACAGGGTAGGACAGCACCACCCACACCATAAATCCCCCCCTCAAAGTCTGCTTACAGATACAGGGTAGGACAGCACCACCCACAATCTAAAACTACACCCCTCAAAGTCTGCTTACAGATATAAGGTAGGACAGCACCACCCACACCATAAATCCCCCCCACAAAGTCTGCTTACAGATACAGGGTAGGACAGCACCACCCACACCATGAATCCCCCCCCTCAAAGTCTGCTTACAGATACAGGGTAGGACAGCGTCACCCACACCATAAAGCCACACCCCTCAAAGGCGTCTGTTTAAAGGAGTGGAGAAAACCAGTTAATAATCATCATATAATTATTATTCATGGGTCAAGTTTACTGACTGTCTCTTCATGTCTATCTGCTATTAGTAAAGGCCATCATACCAGATAAATAGGTAAAACCCATTAATTAAAGTCTCAAAGCCAGAATTCCACATAAATGGCATTAAAATAGCATGTGTGCACTCTATGGTTGGTCTGAGTGTGGAACTGAAGCAGCAGAACATGTTTTAATGACTTATGTCGGTTTTTGCTGTTTCACTTTTGCTCCCTAATTGAACAAGATTGTCATGTTTATCTGCACAATTTGTGCTGCTGTAACAAAGTAGAGACATCAAATCATGTATATTACAATGCAGCTTTTGTTTAATGTCTATTCTTAGCTATAGAGGGTTGTCCAGACTAGGAAGGGGAGAAGTGGTTTGGCTGGTGGGGATGGACTAAGGATTTGGGGGGGGGGGGGGTATCATAAAATATTCAGGCCCCGGCACATGGTACCTGGCTGCAGTGGCAGTGTGGGTTACTGACAGGCGATAGGGGAACCCGATAATTAATCCCCCCATCCCCAAGGTGGGCGAGGCCAAAGACCCAGAGGGCCCAGCGGGAAAAGGGGGGAGGAGGAGGAGGAAGAGCAGCCCGCACGCTATGCTCTGCCGGGACTGGATTTGCCAGTGCGTGTGCATCTGCCACCTCAGCCGATTCTTCCTCTGCCGGATGTCCTGTAGGTACCACTCCGCCATTCCTCTCCAGCTGTGTGTCTCTCAGTCCCCGAAACGGCTCAGAAACGGGACCATTGGGCGTTAAAGGTTTCCAGGGTGCTTCAGACTTTCTGTTATCTGTTACTTCACGGTTGTCTGAGCCCTCGGCTTCCTCCTGTCTAACCCAGGTCCTGAGGTAGGGGCTTGCAGTTTCCTGATCTCCAGGAGCTGCAAAGGGCTGATCTGAAAAAGAGGTGAAATACAAGAAACCAAGCTTATCTGCTCAACTAACTAACTTAAATCCTTCGTAATTGCAGCTTTATGGTTATTTGTGTTTCGTGTGTCTTTTCACCTAGTTTTGTTTCATGTGTGTGAAGATCATGTATGATTTCCTATTGGTTTTTATGAGTGAAGGTTTAACACATATACTGTAAGTTCTCCTTAATTTGGCTGCAGTGCTGCTGCTGACATGACAGCACATGTATGGTGGTAAATTTGAGCCGATGGGGCACCTTTGTCCAGCGGACACACGAGCTGGGTCTCCGCTCTGTTCACGCTTTGTTCCCAAAGCTGAAATTTAAGTAACAGCCACAATTAAGGAAGAGCTTCTACCACCTTGTGTGATCCAGTGCCACCTGAGCGTAGCCAGTCTGCCTTTGCCCGGCATCCATCAGCAGTCTCCAGTCAGCAAGTGGAGATTTATTCATCCGTATCTTAAGGGAGACTCAGACAGGCTTGGTTGTTTTCATAACCACAGGACCCTTCAGACTGGCCTGGTGATGCCTGACATGTGTAATGACACTGGGAAGAAGAGCTAAAAGGCATCTTGGCCGGATGACTGGCTTGATTCTGTTTGGGAGTGACTGAGCTGAAGAAGCTAACCCTGCGTGTTACTCAGTACCAAGAACGCGAAGATTGTATTTGCGGTTTGGGCAGGACTGGTCACCAGAACTTGCCTCCCAAGAATGTATGTGGGCCGCATTGAATCATGGGATTGGTCTCGTTTGGCGAGGATGAAACCAATGTATCCATGATATTTGGGGTGTGGCAGAAAGAACATCTGGGGATTTTTACTGTCCTCTGTACCTCTGTTCTACAGTTTTGAAACTGGTCTTCAGCCGTGGAAGATGATGTAAAATGGTTAAACGAGAACACGAGTATGGTCAAGTATGAATACTGAGAGATACCCCCTCTCTTGTGTGTGATCACATGCTGCCAGTAGTACCTGATGGGATGGCTGATCAGAAATATTATTGTAACAATTCATCTTCACACCTTATTAAATCTGAATAATTCACAAACTGAGGACACTCTTTTTAAGTAAGGTAACTCGCGTAGATTGTCCCTTTTTTCTGTAAATTTAAAGGTCAAGTGGAAGTATCAGGGTCTAGAGTCCAACTGCAATTCATCTTCAGGATTTGATCAAGAATCCCAGGCAAATTATCAAATCCACTTTTGAGAGATGAGCTGAGGCAGCTCCAAAAAAAGAACATGTATCTGCCATCTGTTCGTGCTGGTGTGTATGCGCACGTCTGCCTGCGGACGTCAAGGCGCGCAGCCGGGAGCGTGCATTTCTGCATTGCTGCCCCGTGCGGCTGCATCGACTTTCACTCGTCCTCACCACATGAAGGCAGCACGCTGTTCATGCGTCACTGACGCTCTCGCATTGCAGACGGGCTCGCTGTCCCGTCGCGGTGACGTGGACCCGGACCTGCCACAGGCCTGCGGGAATACGGCCCATGCTGTGTCTTGTCTAACAGAAATCCATAGCGCCTTTGGGCGCTAACTTCAGGCTTTACAAAGCTACTTTAAACCTGAAAGGCTCCTGTGTTCAGCTAAATTGTTTGGTTCATCTTGTACACTGGTTTGTTTCCTTAACCGAAAGATTAAAATTAGTGACACATGATTGTATGACACTGACTAGTCAGCACACAGCAAGAACTCAGGACTAACATGAAATCCAAGCCCTTTTAATTGAAATGGGCGAAAAGGTAGTTTGCAAATCCCGTCGTAGCTCATAGCGTCCCTCCTGACATGGATTAGGGTGGCCGCCTTACCTGGTACACGCTCCCCCATGTGCAGCGCTGTTCTCTTGGTACGTCCAGACTTCCATGTGCTCCTGTGCCTCAGGAAAACGTCCGTGCCCTTTTGTGTAGAACCACTGATATATTTCACATAATATTATTGTGCAAATGTCCCAGTGCGAAAGTATTTTGTCGAGAATTGATTCAGTGAGGGACAGAGGGTAAGGTCATTTTTGGAAAATTCTGGTGCATCTCTGCATCAAGCGATTTGCTTGACGGAGTTGGTTACTAACCCGACCTGGTGGTGAGCTGATTGCACGATCGTACACCCTGAAGGGCTGGAGGTCCTGGAAGTCAGTGAGGCCCTTATTCTGTTCAGCCTGATTCTGAGAAAGGCACCCTTTAGCCTCTAATAAACTTCCTTTTCACAGCCCTTGCGGCTCACTGCACACTCTGGCTGTAAAGTTTCCCACCACGACCATGGAGGCAGCAACGGACCCAGAGGCATGCTGGGAAAACTCAGCGGGAATGCCTGGCTGTCCTGGCCCAAGCGGTCTGCACCTAATGCTATCTGTACTCTTACGGCAAAGGCATGCTTATGGTGGTTTTACATCAAGACCCTCGCAATGAAAACCCCAGGGCCACTTTTTACGCAGCACCGGGTAGGACTCGTCTCCGAGTTTAAGTTGTGTTTGCAGTCGCTTTTCTGCACGCTGTTGTTGTTCTGAGTTATTTTTTAACCTGTGGCCTTCCTGTTACCTTTAGTGAGTCTGCCCATTCTCCTCAGACATCTGCTATTAATAAGATGTTTTCAGTCACCGAACTGCCGCTGAAGAGATGTGTTTCTGTTTATCACATCATTGTCTGTAAACTCCTAACACTGTAGTGTGTGACAATCCCAGGAGGACGGCTGTTTCTCACACGCCAGAACCACCCGGCCCGGTTACTCCTCCAGGCGTCTTCCCCGTTCTGATGTCGAGTCAAATGGCAGCTGAGCCTCTCGAGCGCGTCTGTGTTGTTTATTTATGGAGCGGCCTCCACATGATTTTCTGTTTGCAAGAACAGGCCAGCGTTTCGGTCATGTCATGAGAAAGGTGCTGTTTTTTGGTGCTGGGTGTTGCGGGGGGATAGAGATAGCTCACCCCTAGGTGACCCAGGCAACAGATCAGTGTCCGAACTGGGCAAGGGTGTGTGTGTGTGTGTGTGTGTGTGTGTGTGTGTGTGTGTGTAGCGGGGGGGGGGGGGGGGGGGTTTCACCTGTGCAAACACAAGTGCAGGTGCTCATTTTAATACTGTTCTGACTGTAGTAAAATCACACTTACTAATGTGACACTAATTTGTTATTTCATTACTGGGTCATAACTTTGATTCTGTCTTTGAAAGTCGAAAACATGTGAAATAGTGTTTAAACAACAGTAATCATATGGCCTAAAGAATGGGTTTTGATTTGGAAGACCGGCGGCCTGTACTGTGAAGCGATGTTACTGGCTTATCGGAGTAACTGTCGGATTTAAGTTACCACAGTTTAAATGGACTTCATATTCGTTCACTTACATTTTGCCCAGACTACCTTAAATCCGACAAGTTGCCCCGATAAGCCAGTAACCCCGCTTCACTGTACAGGCCACTGTACTTAAGCTTTGGTGCTGCTGTTAAAGGCCTGTGTGGGGTGTGCTCTGAGTTAGTGGCATCATAGCGGCTTGGGTAGGAGGAGAGCAGATTCGTGTTACGTCTGCATGGCAACAGCACAGCCGTGATGTCATCCTGCTGCTGTCACCGCAGAATGGACTTTTGGCCCCGCCCACTCACACTAACCGTATAGGAGGAGACAGAGTACCCTGGACAGAGAAAATAGACTGTGCGTTACACCGTTAAATAAAATGATTTTGTGACACTTGATGTTCTTTGGTGCTTAGCAATGATAAATTCTTTGCTGGTGTATGCCTGTAAGTGTATTTGATCATAGTTCTTCAGACATTTATCTGCTAGTGTCTTTCATCATGCTTCTTCATAAGTGTTTGATCATATTTCTTCATATGTGCCGTGTAATAATCCTTCATGTCTACATGTGAGATCAGCTCCAGTTAAAGGCTGATTAGGGTCCTCTATAACAATGCTATTTCTGTGCTTCAGGTCCAGCTGTCCAGCGTCCTGCCCAGAACGGGCCCACCGCAGACGACACGGAGAACCAGAGAAGGTGAGATACCCATAGCTACCCATATCAGGATGTGCGATAAAATCCTGGCAAGAATAATTTATTAGTAGATTAAATGTAGCTTGAAAACTACATCAATTACTAAAAGATGGAACAATGAAGGGCAGAAAACAGTACAGTGATTACAGCACCGTGACAAAACGACTTAACGCTTAACGCTAGGAACCGGGGCTGGTAAACACCTTAGACGCCATCTTCTGACGGGTTTTGACTTAGCCAGCCAATTAGCACGTGCCATGCATCTTCTGAGACAGAGTGAAACTGACAGGCTATGCTGGCGCCCCTAGAAGTCCTCGCACACTCTATGGTGTCGCCACATGACACCTCTGTGATGTGGGGGCACCTCTAGTAGTACTAGCGCCCTCTGCAGCACCGGCACAGAACAGCTACAGCAATTACTGTGGAAGTAAAAACCCTGTACTCACTTTTCTCTTCTCGAAATTCTGTTCAGCACCAGGCATGAAGTAAAGTTGCCTGACAAAACTTGAGCAAGATGAAATTTCTTTATTAAGGAACGGTGCGGCCAGAGTTGACAGCGGAGAAACAGAGTATCCCCATTGAAAAGAAGCAAACCCCCGAACAAAGAAAATGCTCAGGTTTTGCGTATTTCTGAAACTCCCCTTAAAAGGCAATATTCTGCCCCGTTGGTGAAGTCAGGGGCTCTTGTGCGTGAGCAAAGTGCACAATGACCTCAAAGGTGATGATCTTGTGCGTCTCTGCATCCTTTTAGGCTCATGGCCAGTCAGCCAGTCGCCACCATTTCCCCTCCACCCTTGCTGACCCCTTACATCATGTCCCCATGTTGAACAATACTATGCAATCAAGCAAATCAAACTACGCAATAAAGCAACTAAACTAACATATCTCATTATATATTTGGTCCATTAATCTATACTGTAACATGTTCATTAGACCATGTGATCCTCAAAACAGGTCAATTTAGCAAACACATGAGAACGTCAGGCTGTTTGTCTCCACTCCATATTTCTCACTGCTTTCCCGTTATCTTCCCCTGTAGCACTGAGCTCTGATTATCTTCCCAAACAGTTTCAGCTCCAGGTTCAGGGTTAGCACAAGACACACACACACACACACACACACACACACACACACGCGCGCATTCATCTTGCCTATGGCCTAAGACACTGACACCAATCCCAGGATTTGCCATATCAAAATTAATGCAATTAAAGTTAATGCAAGAAAAGAAATAATGCAGCATTGTGGCTTTAAGATTAACAATAATGTGTTAACGTCTTTACTTTGACAGCTCTGCTTTTTAAATTAATCTTACAGTCCTACACCTTTGTTGTGTTGTATTGTGTGAAGGTTGAGGTTGCCTAGGCCACTACATGGGCCTCCACCATCCCTGGTTAGAAAACAAAATACCTCTACTTTTGTCCTAATCACTGATTGGTTTTTAGAGAGATCCGTCAGACGCTGGGGCAGGATGTAGGGGGCGGGGTGAAGTCAGGTGACCAGCTGATTCATTCAGCTGCACCTTGTTAGTGTTGATGTAAACCTGGCCTCTGTTTATTTCTTTGGACCATGAACACAGACCGAGATGGATTTGGATCCCATGCCCACCTGGAGCCCCTCGCAAGTTCCCAAGCTCATTTCACTTTCTGCTCTGTGTCCTCTTGGGCTTCCGCCAGAAAAAGGAGCCCTTTTGGTTTCTCGCCTATCGGTTTGTAAACCCATTCCACCCTCGTGCCTAAGCGAAGTCCCCATTCCTTACACTGCCCCCCTGCGTCAAACTGATTCCATCCTCCATCCTGCCTGGAGCAGATCTACAAAATCATGTTAGTCTGGTACAACAAGAGAGAATCTGTGCAATAAAATCCGGGTTATCAGAGGTGAAACAGAGCATGTAAACAGCCGTGACGCAAACGCCCATCTGCTCACAAAAAGAAACGGCGAACACCAGTTAGAAAGTGCTTTACTCTCAAATCTGACCACTCTGATCATACATGGCTTCAGTTGAAGATGAGTCAAGAAAGAAGATCAACTTCAATAAAGATCAATGTCAGCCTGGATAAAGGCATGCCCTGTATGGCAGTAATTTTATTTGAAAGATTGAAAAGTTTTTCATAGGTTAAAACTATAAACGGAAATGCTTTGTGGCAGAGTTGGAAAAATTCTCATCTGGTCCCAAATGCTTTAGAAATTTGGCAGTCATAGTCACCCAGTCCCACATTGCTATGATCCCACGTGGCCACGATTGAGACCTGGCACAGGGCCTCCATCTAGTGGTGAGTGGAGTTACTACATTAAAGGTCTCTAATATGTGGTGTGACCCTGAGCTGGCAGCTGGTGTTCTGGGCAACCGTGACACAGCTGAAGAATTCCATTTGCTGTCCTTCTTTCTATTGTCTGTGTATTTTTTACAGCCAGCCATCCTGTTCAAAAACTAGACAGAATGGCCTTTATTTGTCCTTAAACCAGGCGTGTCAGCTACACGAATCTGAGAGAGACTCATCGGTTGTGGTCTGGTGGAAGCAGTGCAGCAGTTCTTCATTAGATCCATCAAAAACAGTCTGGAACTGGAAATCGTGCCATCAGTCCTGGCACCTGTGGCTAGGAATTAACGTTTATTTAGCAGATGCTTTTTTCTCGAAAATGACATACAAGAGAGGAAAGCTTGTGGTCTAAGGGCTAAGCGGACCAGCATCTGGCTGCCCCTGCAGCAGCCGTCCTGACACAGATCCCTCACCCAGAGCAGCTGGGGGGGTCCACTGAGGTTCTGCTGGCGGCCCGTCGGGGCCACCGTGGCGTACGGGACGCTGAAGCGTCTCTCTCACTGTCCGCAGGCAGATGATGGAGCAGCAGCAGCAGATGCAGGTGCAGCTCGAGAGGGAGCGGCGGACGTCTGCCTCAGGTGAGGCCCGCGAGCGTGCAAGCAGCGGGAAAGGCAGAGCAGGAGGAAGAGCGACTTCCGCTTGCTCCACATTACTCACATTGGTGTGGATGCTATCCACGTGGGGATCCAAACGTGACAGAGCGATCTGTGCCAGACTTAGTTTCACTTCAGTGTGCCGACAGCCGGCTTGGCACAGCCTCACTGGAGCCACTGCATGCCGAACAGTGCCTCCCACATGGCATTCCACGTGTGCTGGTGCCCGTCTATTTCCTTCTCCTTTGCTGTCTTCATTCTCAGTGTCCCCTCTCTCGCTGTCTTTCTCTATCACCCACTCCTCTGTGTCCCCCTAGTCTCCACGCTGCACTTTAAGGTGTCCCCCTCCCCCTGCTCATCTGACACGCCCCCTCCTGATTATCAGCACCACAAGCCCAGCACCCTGCAGGCTCCCTCTTTTGCCAAGGTCGCCTCCTCCCCTTCTGTGTCCCGCTCCTCCTCAGCCTCGCCTCAGGACAGGGAGACTGACCCCCCCCAGCGGGTAGCCCAACTATCGCAGCTCTCCACCTCGCTGATGTCGGCTTTCCACCCGGTGCAGCCTGGGCTGGGCTCGGCGGCCCGGCAGGTGCGGCAGATCCGCTCTCCCCTCCCATAACCCCTCGACATGCCAAACACGGCTGGTCCTCCCCTCGTACCTTCACCCCTCTGGCATCTTCGCCCCCAGTAACGACGGCACTGACCGTCAAGCAGGTGTGCCCTCAGCCAGTCATCCCTGTGACCCAAACCTTGTCTCCCCTCCAAAACGGCCGTGGCAAAGCCCCTCCCACTGACCTTGCCTCCAATGGCAACATGGAGGACTATTACCAATCCCAGAAGTCCCCACTCCCCTTCGCTACCATCTACAAGAGCCCTGAAAGTGTCTTTGTCCCCTGCTGCAAAGCCTTGTCCTGCCCCCCCATGGCCGGCCACCCATCTCAGGGTCCCTCCCCCCAGTCCCAGTACACGTCCTCCTTCCCCCCTCAGCAGATCCAGTACCAGGTCATGCCCCCCTTCAGCTCCTCACCCCCCTCTTATATTGGGGTGGCCTTGCCCAAGAAGAGCCCCTCTCCTGCCTCTCAGGCTGCTGTGCCCAACTCCGGTAAGTAAACCGGAGCTTTGTGGGGCAGGATGGGTCAGAGGTGCCCCCCCCGCATACGAGTGTGACTCTGCAGTGGCATACTGAGCCTCACACACCAGCTACTAACAAGACCTGTATTTCCAATACACATTCCACAGGGAAAATGAACACAGGAAGATTTTACTGCAAAAAGCAATATTTCTCTCATAAAGATACTTTGGGATTAACAGGAAAGAAATGCAAGAGAGCCAGTTTATCAAGAATTTAGGCTTAGATATGTGATCAGTCAGAAGACTTCTTTGAGGTTTACAGACTCATTTCAAGGAGTGCTGAGATATCGGGAGTAAAGTGAGACTTCTGTAGGACTCTGCGGGGATCTGTTTTTTAGATCCAGGTGAGAAAGCTTTTCTAACCTCAGTTCTCATGTGAAAAACGGAGACATTTGAATTCTTATCCTCCTGCTTATTTCCTACATATCATTGGGGAAACTGAGCTGAAGATCTGTTTTGTCACCAGCTGTATTTTCAAAAGAGGTCTCTGGCAACAGCAGGTGCTGCGACATGTGACGTCGGTCAGGAAGGTGGCCAGATTTTGCCGTATTTTGTCACATCCCAACACTGTTGTTTAGAAAAAAATGTAGGTGTTTATTCGGGCACCGGTGACGTAGAACTTAGACATGAACACTTCCAATGAGCACGGGACCTTACTGCTGAAACCTTTGGAAATTTATAAATGTGAACATAAATATACCAAAAAACAGGCTGTGCATCAATTTGTACAGAAACATCTGCTTGTTTTCCGCTTTCCTGTGACTGACACATATTTGGGGTGCAGAGGCGGTATCCCAACTCCAAGCCCTACAGCATGGCTTCCATGTCCCATACGGTTTGGCTGTGGCATGCTTCATATGCATATGAACGCTCCTCCTCATTAAGCCCCTCCCTCTTTTCCCTTTAGGGGGCCTGGCACTGAGACCCACCCTTCACAAAGTGCTGCTCTTTCTGTGCAGGTCCCCCCATCCCAGCAGGACACCCGTCCTCCCTCTCCGCTGCCCCCCCTGCAGTGGCACCGGCACCCGTGCCCTCAGGGGGGCCCCCACCCCCTCCGCCCCCACCTGGCCCCCCTCCGCCCTCCACCGGGGCACCTCCGCTCCCGCCCCCGCTGCCGGCTGGCGGAGGGCCTGGGGGTCACGGTGAGGGGGCCCCCTCTGGACTGGCTGCCGCGCTGGCTGGAGCCAAACTGCGCCGGGTGCAGAGGGTGAGTTCACGCCGCCCCCCCCCAGCTTAGTTTGACCAGGCTGCTAAGATTTTCCTTGCGCTTCAGGTGGCACAGACTACAGACCAGATTAGCGATGCAGAGAAAGCTAACATCGTTTCCTAGTTCCTGGGGATTTCCTTTATATACTGGGTTACATATTTACCTGCCATTTAGAGTAAAGAGATGTACAGAAACACCAATTAGCCTGTGTAGAACTATATTGGCAGTGTAGATTACCTCCATCTATTGTACGCCCCCCGTATTGTTAGCTGGGTGGTGTCATGGTTACTGTACACAAAGCATAAATGAGGTCTCTGTCACCACAGCATTCGCTGGGGTGGGGGTGGGGGGGTTTCTGTCAGGCTACAGAGCCTGCACAAGGGGCTGTACAGTGATGGCGTTTGAAGTGGCTGATTTGGGAGTTTGAAAGAGACCAAGCAAGACCTTTACAGCCTGTCAGCCTATGTGTGTGGATCATAGATTATGTTTATATTACATTGTGGGGAACAAATGTTTTTTTTTTTTTTTTCTGGAATTTGATGATCAGTGGTCATTGTTGACACACCAAACAAAGCACACAGTGCACAATAACGAAATGTGTCCCCTGCATTTAACCTGTATGTGACAATGTGACATAGCAGGGGGCAGCTAATTCAGCACCTGGGGAGCAGTACCACGCTCAGGGAACCTCAGTGGTGCCTTGCTGTTCGGGGATTCAAACCTGCAACCTTTCAATTACAAGTGGGCGTCCCTAACCATCAAGCCACCACTGCACACTTTTTTTCTTTTTTCTTTAAAAGCCTGTAATTTTGACATTGCAGGGACCATTTTTCAGGTCCCCACAAAGATCTGTGAATGCAATCAAAAAACTGAAAATGTCAAAAGGCTTGTATTTTGTTAGGTTACTTATGGTTAAGGTTAGGGGTGGGTAGGGGTTAAGGTTGGCATGCTGGGATTAGAGTATTCCCCACAGAAATGAATCGAGAGTCCCCAGAAAGAGATAATTACAAACCTGTGTGTGTGTGTGTGTGTGTGTGTGTGTGTGTGTGTGTGTGTATGCGCAATCTCCACTAGTCTGAAGACGGGTCTTCTAGTGGTGCCAAGAATGATGCCAACCGAACAAGCGGGGGCAGTAACGGCGGCCTGATGCAGGAGATGAACGCCCTTCTTGCACGACGGTGAGAGGAAGGCGGGGGCAGCGGGGGGGGGGGGGGGGGGAGAGGGCCTCCTCATCCTTACTCGCATGTTGTCAGAGCCGTGGTTATCAGTGCTAAGGCGCCCAGATTATCTGCTCAGACAAAAGCATTCAGGGGAACCTGTGGTCTCGATACTTATCGACGTGTCACGACATGTGAAATAAGGAAACAGGAAAGGTCACATTCCTGGGTCATGGGTTGTTCCAGACATGGTGCCACTGTTATTGCATTTTAAGCACAAACACACTCTTGAGGGCAAAACGGGTTAAACGGTATAAGAGAATCCACCATTTGCAGATATATTTACACTGTGATAAGCTAACATTTTAGCCAGAAAAGCCTTTATGAGAAGAATTTAATGGGCGCTTATCAGCTGAGCGCCCCCCCATGTATCTAATGTATCTGTTTGCATGTGACAGGAGGAAAGCAGCTACACAGACAGAGAAATCTGGGGACAAGAAAGAGGAAGACGGCCAAAGCGTGAGTCACTGTGACCGTGTCATCCTGCATGGGAAAGATTCGACCTTCAGAACATAAAGTTGTACTTTGCGTCACGTTACTTGCAGTGAGATTACGTCATCTGAGAATGCCTTCCTGTTCACGTAAAAGGTTATAAATGTCCTGTGCTAAAGCAAAAGACAGAAAATCATCTTCATCACATTTTATTCTTTTATGCAATGGGCCTTATGTGTAACGGGTACTTACACAATCATACAGCCAGCCTCCTCAATGGTACAAGAGTAGGGTCACAGACTGTAAAGACTCTGGTCACCTGATCAATGATTCAACCTCTACATTTTCTCCTGCCCTCTTTTATGGGAATATATACTGATAGATACCCAGAGATAACCCAGATACAGGTTTCATAGTTTGGGTCCCATGTCTTTGCCATATATTATTTGTGTATCTCTGAGCTAAACTATTGCATAGCTTCTGTGGTGATATTTTACTAGTGATTATTTTACTAATGTCACTAGTATATGTATTTCTGCTCACAAGTGTCCATAAACATGTGGTTACATACATTACTGTTATCAGTCAAAGAGTGTGTCAGCTTAGCCATTTCAAAACCGCTCCTAAAATCACCACAGTATTTGCAGCGACCATCAAAGATACCAGCATATTTCCCTACTCTACCACTTCCCCACCTTGTTTGGCTAATCAGTGCCACATGGAATTATTTAATGAATTAAGTTAATTAATGAATTAAGATAGTGGAGAAATTTAATAAATACATGGAATGGCTGAGGTGCCCCTGAACAGAGGTTTGGGAACCAAAGCGGTTAGCTATCCACCAAGATATCAGTAACTTTTTGGCGATCAGAAGAAACTCTTGTTTGCTTTTTATCGTATTACTGTTAATTTGCACATGTTCTAATATTAAATTGTTTTTTTTCTGAGAAAATATACATTTACTATCCAACTAGTAAGTCTAAGACCTTTGCACAGTACTGTATGTACGTACATAGTACCAGCTAATGAGTTTGAATTGTGCTTCTAAAATGTTCGCTTTTAACTGCGATAAATTCCTTCACATACTGTCAAGTAAGGGACAGGTGGTATGATGAAAATTATCTCAATAACAATTCTTGAATCTGTCTAGCAGACACTTTAATTGTATTAACTGCTAATTGCTAACTGCAAAACAGCAATGGATTAATAATGACTTGGCTCTGGTTTCTGTAATCTGTCTTCTATAAGGAAACATCATGTATTATTCATTAGTGAGGAATTAGTCACGCAGGACTTGTTGGAAATGTTCACTATGGTAGCCTTAATACACTTGTGGAAACAGGATGCTGACAGATTTTTCTTGGCATCTCTGTCCTTCAGGATGATCCCAACTCCCCCAGCACTCGCAGCTCAGGTATGCAGAATTCCACAGGTGCCTCCTTTCTCCTGCCAGCCTCAGTATTCATTTATTAAGATGCGCATTTGTTTATTCAATCAGTCGCCCAGTTTACTCAGCGGAATTCCACAGGTTCTCTTCTGTCCTCTGGCCACATTCTAGCTTGCATCACTCACAATATACAAATCAACGAAGTATTCTTTACAATGCCTCCATAGTATCATGTCAGTTGTATACCTCTTTGTTCAGCAGGCTAACGACTAAAGGCAGCTTGCTGATTTTCAAACAGGCTGTAGGCCGATGGCGGGTTTGCCCAGTGCTAACAGAGTCCCTTAACAAGTATCATGTGAAACTAGTGGGGCAAGTGCTTCTTTTGACTTCTGTGGATTCCCAGGTTCGAAGTGTCTGCTGGGAATATCAGGAGAATCCATGTGGGAATCCCCACTTTGATTTTCATATGAAGCTTAAACGGAGGGCAGTAACTAGGAGCTAAAACGCAGGCTTTGGACGAGGGGGTCATTTTAAGCAGGACTTGGCTGCTATCTTCACTCTGACTCCTCACCCGACAGATGCGGTCAAGAAGCCGTGGGACCGAGCCAATTCTGCAGACAAGTCCTCAGCGGTATCAAGGTCAGCCTGTAAAATGAACATGAAAAAGCCGAGCACAGGGCAAATGTGTGCAGTTATGTCATTAGAACGTCTTCTGAGCAGCAAGGAAACCCAGATCCAGGTCCTCCAGTACCTGAAATACTATATGAAATGCTACGCTGTGTGCTCTCTCATCCCTCTCCGAGAACGTCCCGCCGCATCAGGACCCCCTGTGCTTTTTATTTTTAGAACCTTGTTAATCTTTAACGCTTCATCCAGAACTTCTTGTTTTGTAAGCAAACTCAGAATCCGTTTATTCAGAAACCCTAGATATTGCTCATATACTGTACAGCAACTGTATTTTCAGTTGAGCTCTCTGGCACCCCCTGCTGGCCATGAGCAACTGCTCCCCCCCCCCCCACACACCACATATTTTACATTTTTTATGACCCCTCACATTCGGTTGGTTCTATTTGCAATTGAAAAAAAAATGGAAACACTGCTGGCAACCAGGCTGCTTTATTGATCTGCGAAATTGTCTTACAATGTAAAGCAGTCCACGGACATCAAAACAGTGTGAACCCCTAATTATAAGATTCAAACTGATCTCAAAGCTGTAGCAGATAAATTATGCTGCCTGTTCGGGCCACGTCTTCAACCCTGATGCCAGCCATTGTACTTTTGAACGGTTGCATAATAGAGCAAGATTGTGGAGACACAAGAGAGTGTTTCGGGGGATAGTATTAGGGAAATATTATATGGTGCATGCAGAATATGATACACTCTGTGACTATGATTTTTAACAAAGGAGGTCGCTGATGTCATGTGTTTGCTTATTCAGGGTGAGAACAGCAGGCAGTAGCAGTGACACAGATGCCTTAGACTTTGACAGAATGAAGCAGGTAGGAACCTTCGCCTTTTATCAATCAGCCATGCCAGATTCATGCTGTACAATCAAAGACATTTGATTTCTCACAGGGTCTTTTATACAAAGCTTTTGACGTAATTGCCGCTAAGTCGGGCTCCCTAACAAAAGTTCACTAACAATAGTCAATGTCACGTTTATCATCTCTGCGTAATTCCATGGATTCTCTAAAGAAAGGAGAGTGTTTGGCCAGCAGTCCCACAGTCTGATTACAAAAGAGCCTTTTAAAAGATCATACCCCCTCCCTGCGGCATATTAATATATTTATGAACGTCAGACATTTTATGAACAATAAAGTACACTTGATGAAAAAGACCACCAAAGATTCATCAACGTTTTCAAATGTATTGCTTTAAAATAAACACAACACAGGCTTGAATAGGTGAGGTCTCTCTCAACAGGAAATCTTGGAGGAGGTTGTACGCGAGTTACAGAAGGTGAAGGATGAGATAATTGACGGTAAGGGCTCTATGTTCCACGAATATCACATGTACATCATTTTATAATTACATTCAAAGCTTTAATTCTCACAAGTAGATACTACACACAATTCTTACGCAAAGTTGTAGTGGTTTTAGAACCTGCATATGCATAATTATGTTTGCAGACCTGAAATAAATGCATAAAAATGTAAATATATGGTTTCCCTTCAGTAATATTTTGTGATGGTGTTTCTCAGTCTGTGTTCTGTTTCCCTTCGGCAGCCATTAGACAAGAACTTAGCAGAATCAGCACAACGTAATGCTCCGAGTGCTTGCGGAGAGAGCGGGACGGACCGGGGTTTCCCAGGAGCAGCGGAGGGGGGCCCGAATATGAGGGTCTCTCAGCTCCACTGCCACAGCATTCCGGGGGATCGTCACACGAGCATCACAAGACAGCGGGGCTGAAGGGAAGGGGGTGGGGGCAAGGAGGGAGGGGCATAGAGGACAGGGGCCGACAGATGGGGGCAAACGGATGGAGGGCCATGCACTGATTAGCCTGTGCTCTCTTCTCCTCCCTGTATATAACTCCCATGGCAGCCTGCTGTTCTCTGTCAAGTCTTAAAAGAATTTTGATGAAGCTGAATTATTACTTTTTCTAGGATTTTCTTTGTTTATTATTATGCTATCTATTGATTTTTTTTTCAGACAGATGTTGCACACCATTTTATGTCAGCCTTTTATATTTTATATTGATCATTTTCTTTCCTTTGGTTATTGGTAAATAAAGTTAAATGAAAGGCTTGCTTTATAGTCACCTGACCTCAGCACCATTTTCAGATCAGATCTTTTTTGCCAACTTGGAGGTATTGAATTCACTGGAGTAGTAACTTAAGGAGAAGTTTGAATGTGAGTTTGTTGTGAAGGAAATAGAAAGTGTTTGGATATTGCTTAACCTTAAAAAATGCAAGGAAGACCATGGTTATGTGTGATTATGTTGTTATTCGGGCGTTTATTGGCTGCAAGATATGGTGAAGTACCGTTCGTTTTAATATATCCCTTTTTAACCAAGTGCTTCCTGGTTTAAGAAAAGAAGAAAAGTTTTAAATCCATTTAAATAAAACTGTGAACAACAATGGCTTGAATCAGTTTCTTACACTGAGGTTTTCTTAATCTTTCATCAGGACAGTGACTGGGGCTTGTCAGGGATCAAATTATTGTGCAAAACATATCTAAACGTCATTTTAATTAGAAATTGCTGGTGATAACAAACATACAAAAACAGCCAACAACAACAGACGAGGTATTTTTCCCAAAGTTAAATGCAGTGTCATCAACATTAAATTTTGAAATTATTTTGAGCCATTTCAATAAATGTCATAACGAGGCCGACTGCTTGAAACAAAACATTACATTTCCTAACGATGTCAAAGGGCATTGTTGTTAAGGCACAATACTGTAGTGCTGCATCACTGAAGAAATGGCCATTCGCTGCTATTTGAAATGCTGAAATGACATGTTTCTTCTCTGCGGTCCATGACCTTACAGTTGCAGTAAGATCATGAAGGTACTGAGACTGAAAAGAAAGACAGGAGTGGTGTTTTTACAGTCTGATCCCATTCTTACTTCCAGATAGTACGTTCACCCGGTACACACTTAATATCTATTCATACTCCCAGCATTCTCACAGCAGTCCTCTTACTGCAAAGAAAAGTGGATGTTCCCAAATGGCTAGATTCCAGTTTAAACTACTTTTTGACGCCGCCTCTTGTAGAGGCTGCATTGACGAGCCCTTTTCCTCGAGTACTTCTGCATTAAATCGCACTGACAGTCCTGGATGACCAAATCAGTGGTCCCATTTTAGCCACTAATCATGTCAGATACTGAGAGGGAGGGGCACCTTTTTCCCCATTAAGATTGTCTCCAGGACTCTGGCAGGGCATCTGCCCGCGTGAAAGAAAAAACACACAGGAAAGCGATGGTAAATTCCCAAGGAGCGGACAGTGCGGTCTGCGGACAGCGCGGTCTGCGGCCGGCGATCACTCCTGCTTGACCAGTTTGTACTCGCGCTTGATCCTGGCGTACGGGCCGATGCTGTCCTCGAACACAAAGTCCCAGAGCACGCGGACCCAGGAGGTGTGCTGCGGGAGCGAGTCGTAGTACTCAGCTGCTATCTTCTTCACCTGCCGGGGGGGGGGAACGAGGGGAGAGGAGGTTAGCTGGGACATAAGCAGGATTCCTGGGAGTGATTCCAAAAGGGAGTTGTCTGGCACGAATGACAGAGCAGGTCCCGTTATTACAGTACAACATCAATGCTCACCACTGACATCTAATATTTCACCTCCAGTACCCTGTGACCATCCCGTTGTTAAAATACGACTTGAAAAGGCACAAGTCACATTATGTTGAGGCAAGCCTTGGATAGAACGCCTACAGTAACGTCTGCCTCATTTGTGCCAATTCCCTTGCTGTCTGAGACTAATGACTCTGCTAAATAATGAGTTTCCTCTGAACAGCAACTAGCAGCTAAGCCTAGTACACTGTTAACACTTGTTAATGAAGAATAAGGTATAATGCCATTTGTTACATTAGTCAGAAGCCTACACCTGGGCTCCAGCAATCAAACACGCCAAGGGAATATACCCAACTGAGCTTTGATGATGTAACTGATGGAAATATAAAGGGAGTCTTTTCAGTAAATGGATCCAAGCACATACCGTGGAGGGACAAGTGAAACAAAGGCTGCCCTGCACTGTGGATGTTTGCACAGGCCGTCGTATCAGTATAACATCTCTGTGTCATGCGTGTGTGTGTCTTTTTCAGGTGGGGGTCCTTTGATAAGTAATCCATTAAATATAATGGGCATTTTGCCATTCTAAACATGCTAGATTAAAAAGCTTTTTCCTTTATCCTCCAGGAAAGCCGGCAGCATAGTGATCAAGGACCTGAATATTTTTCTCTTTCCCTCCCAGAACTTACACTCCCTGTAACTCATAAGCATTTTCCAGATGTTGCACCTTAATGCAAAATCTGTAAGAGATCGAGATGGTCACAAAGCACTTAGAGAAAAAAACTAAACTAACAAACGAAACTAAGTGAGGAAAATAAGATGAGTGTTACAAGAGTTATCTGAAAAGCAACACATACCATTGCCTAATTTCACTGGAATTTAATTAAGATGGAATTACCTTCCGACAAAATAAAAACAGTCACATTAATAAATGAAAAACTAAAACCACTATGGTGTGTTTCTTATGAATATTGTCATCAATGTTATTATATCGATTTTATTATTAACAATAATAATAATAAATAATAATAATAATAAATAATAATAATAATAAATAATAATAATAACTTCTATGCATGTCTGCACGTATAAAGAAACATGAATAACAAGATTTTCTTCCAAGGCAATCAGCCTTTCACGAGGCCAGACTCACCAGTGGCAGTCTGCTGCCAGGTATGCTGGGAAAGTCGTGGTGCTCCATGTGGTAGCCCACGTTGAAGGTGATGAGATTCAGGGGACCGTAGTAGGAGTAGGTCTCGTGGCCTTTCAGGAACATGTAATGCTCGGCGATGAAGTGGCCGGAGATGGGGTGCAGACCCATGCAGAGGATGGAGCCGGAAATCAGGTAGACGATAGGTTTCAGTCCCCACAGGTAAAAGATGCAGACGTCTGCCACCAACTGCACAGCGGCATTGAGCACCTCTAGGCCGGACACGGGTTTGGGGTTGACCACCAGGGGGCGAAGTGCATAGAAGAACGGCTGGAGAAAGAGCCAGATGAGCTTGCGGAAAGGGGTGCAGAAGAACCAGCCCTCTAGGTCGGTGGGCACATCCACGTCCAGGCCGTCGCCACCCAGGTAGCGGTGGTGGTCGATGTGGTACTTCTTGAAAGAGGCCGAATAGGGCAGACCAATGGGCAGGTTCGCAAACATGGCAAACCAACGATTCCAGCGAGCCTGCTTGTTGCCAAAGGCCACGTTGTGCGAGATGTCGTGGATCGCCAGTGTCAGCGAGTGGTTGATGCAGCCGCCGAAGATGTAGGCCCAGATGACAACCCACTTCCAGGACATGTCCCGTACCAGATAGCAGGCTAAAATCTGGGTCAGCACCATTCCACTCACAACCCACTTCAGCTGAGGGTCAGGACCCATCAAGGACTTGATCTCTGGGTACTTTGCTGTGTGAACAGACACACACAACAGGTTTAGTGCTATAACCTGACTCCCCCAGGACACTATAACGTCAACCAATTAACTTATCAGGAGCCATAAATACCAGGAATAAAATGGGAACCCTGGTAAACAGGCCAAATTCCTGCATGTTCCACAACATCCACGCCAGGCCAAAGATCCGAAGAGAGTCGCGATCTTTTCAAACAGCTCAAACCAAAACCAGCTTCTAAGGTTTCTGCAGAACAGCCCAAACCGGTCACCGAAGAAACTTTGCCGGCTTACGAGCAAATCGTCAAGCAAGCAAAACCGGAACTTGGGGAATGTGTGTAATAATGACGAAAAACAAATGCGATTCTTTCTACCCGCACGGTAACTGGTTTTTAACAATGGCTACCTTTTCAGAAAGTTTGCTTAGACGTATGTACAAGATGCCTGAAGAGTCTGAGAAGTGCTACGCTCACTGATACTCTTGCTATTAGTACTACTAAATTAAGCATAATTTAAACCCATTTAAACATAAATCGACAAGGGGACCACTAGTTTTTGCAGGCAGCGCGGTGATTAACGCAACTCAAGCAATGTTTAAATGTCTCCCCCTAGGGAAGAAAGCTCTCTCCGTAATGGTGCTTTTAATTAGCTAGCATTTTGTTTTGCCATGAGCCATTTTCTCTTTATTAATTTTTGTAGGCGTCTTTTTTTAGGCAGAGGATATTGTAGGAGTAGGTGCTGCAAGGAAGGAAAAGGAAATTAAACAAAAAAGGTTAAAGAATTTTCATTTAGGATTTTGTTTTACTTAGAAAATCTTAAATTTTTGTCCTAAATACCTATTTAAATTCTGAAATACTCAATTAATTTAAAGTCTGTAAAGTAAAGGCATGTCTTTCTCAGGAACTGTTTGGGAAGCGGGAGCAGTAATTTTAAGCTCCACTAAGACCCTGACCACGTATTTGTTTTAGGCTATACAGCTGGGGTGTGCATGTAAGTGTGCTGGAAGGCTTGTACTTGTGGTCTGACTGGTTCTCCCTGTGGCCGGGCGCTGAACCGTATACATCTGCAGAAGCAGACGTCAAATGCTATGAGTCATTCATTTATTTAGCATATGGCGATTAACCCGGAGGAGGTGCCCTGGCACGCCTGTTTACCTTATTACTAGACATTTTACTATGACAGGAAATATTTTTCTCTTTATTTTCCTACGTTATGCAAATTGGACTCTAGAATTTTACCTTATTTGCATTCAGTGCCCATGGGTTGTGTCGGACATGTGTGTTTTATTTGACCATGGCGATTTGGTGATGCATCATTTATGACTAAATAATCAATACTGGAAATGAAACATCATCATAAGCACCCGACCAATGGCTTTTAAATTGCTTTTCAAACGTCAATCACTAAAGAAAATGCCACTAAAACATTCTAATATCAGGAAAACATTTGTTTATTCTGTATCTGTGGGAATTATGACATTTGGTAAATCCCTTAATTTGCATTTTATGATGGGAATACAGGTGACAGATGTGTTAGATGGAGCCATCTTTCAATACACTAAAAAAACCTGCAAGTGCAATAACATGCTCTGAAATCCGTTATTAATGCATGAATCCCTTCCCCAAGACCTCATTCACCTCCATGCCTCCCAGTCCTTCATGTACTCTGCTATAATGAGAGAATATAATATGGTTTTACATTTTACAGCCTTCATAAAAGGTAACTGCTGAACACTGATCTCACCTGATCTTTCTTTTCCATTGATGTTTTTTTTTTTATTGCAAGATAAAGGGGGATATTGTCGCCATAAAGTACCAGACAGTAAAAGAGTAAAAAGAAGGTCATTCAATCAAATATAAATAACTCATTGTGTAATTATCCACTCAAAATTAATTCATTTATGTATGAAAATAACCCCATTACCTTGTCATATACTCACAATCAAGCATTAATAATTATTCTTAAAATAATTTAAGAGTTTTGGCCGAATGTCACAACACAAAAATATTCTGTCCACTGAGTGACAGATCTGCCGTCTCACACCAAACATGCAATGATGTCCGAACTTGGCCAACAAGTTTCCATAATCAAGTGAAACCTAGTATCCTATAACCCAGAATAAACCCATAGTCACAACCAAATACGACAAATACAACAGTTTTAATCAGTAACTAAGAGACATAAATGTCCCTTCATTTCCCTTTACAGAGTGACCTTCCGCACATCACACACATTTTATTACCATACTAAACATCACGTATCCAGCTGTTAAACGCTACTAAAAGCCAAAAGCCCAATGGCAGCAAGCCAGTCCATGCAGCCAAATGTAGAGTCACTGGTTCCCAAACCATTTCTGACATATCAATAGATCCTCTGCTTGCATGGGGGCTGCAAGCTGCCAGTGCAGGTAATCATGTTGCAAGATAACAGGCATGTACTTGATGACATGCCAGGATGAAACTAAACTACAAGACGTCCTGGCCCAGAGATTCCTGGAACCAGGTACCTGAAGTTTGCTAGGTAAGCCCGTAACAAAGATCTAAATTTCTACGCTTGTTCTTGTGGTCATGGGCGTCAGAGGGATAACACCTTACTGTGTATAGTATAGTGTATAGCATGCTTTTCACAACATATAATACAGCTCAAAATATACTTGCACATTTCATGTTGTTGGCACACATGGTATATGTTTATGTTTATCTACAGAGAACTTTTAAGTAACAGGAGTTGAACCCAAAGTGCTGTACAGATGATATACCATTAAAAACAACATGAAATGACACAATAATGTAACAAGAAGAACTTAAAAGATAGCCAACATGGATTTAGGAGAAGTAGATCCTGTTTAACAAATTTACTTGAGTTCTTTGAGGAAGCTACAAAAGAAACTGATCGCAAAAAGGCCTACGATGTGATTTACTTAGATTTCCAGAAGGCCTTTGATATTGTCCCCCACAAGCAGGTCTTGCTTAAGTTTAAAGCTGCAGGGATTTAAGTTACTGTAGCAGCTTGGATCGAAAACTGGTTCTATAACGGGATCTTGATTTAATTAGTGACTGGGCTGATACCTGGCAGATGAAATTTAACATAGATAAATGCAAGGTAATCCATGCAGTGAGCAGAAATATAAAACTACAGATATTTTATGGGTTCCACTATAAAGGTAGCTGATTATGAGAAGGACCTCTGTGTGTATGTTGATGCTTCCATGTCCCACTTTCGCCAATGTGGGGAAGCAATAAAAAAGGCCAAAAGGATGTTGGGTTAAATTCCACACACCTAGAGATGCAAGTCAAGGGAGGTGAGGCTACGATTATATAATTCCTTGGTAAGACCCCACCTAGAATATTGTGTGCAGTTTTGGTCACCATACCTAAAAACAGGACATTGCTGCCTTGGAAAAGGTGCAACGTAGGGCTACAAGAATGGTTCCTGGTCTTAGAGGAATGTCTTATGACGAAAGGTTAGCTGAGCTGAATCTGTTCAGCCTCACGCGAAGATGATTAAGGGGGGACATGATCCAGGTATATAAGATTCTAACAGGACTGGATGCTGTTTAGCCAAATGGCTACTTCAATATTAGTTCAAATACTAGAACCATAAATGGAAATTAGGGGGAGAATATTTTAAAACGAATTTGAGGAAGCACTTCTTTACACAGCGTGTAGTTAGAGCATGGAAAAAAATCTTCCTGTTCGTGTAGCACAGGGGTCACCAACCTTTTTGAAACAGAGCTACGTCATGGCTACTGGGCCATATGAAGGGCTACCAGTTTGAAACGCCCTCCTAAACTTATCTAAACTTCATGCATAATAAACATGTTTTAAATGCTTTTTTATATAGTTATTTTCGAATCTATATAAATGCAAATGTGATTGAAGAATAACAACAGGATAAAATAAAATTTTAGACGCTGTTCACTGGTGAGTTGTGCTATTTTTAGAACAGGTCCGCAGGTGACTCATGTGGTCCTTGGGGGCGTCCTGGTGCCCGCGGGCACCATGTTGGTGACCCCTGGTGTAGCGCAAGCTAAAACCCAGGGTTCCTTTAAGTCAGAGCTATACAAGATAACTAATAGCTCAGAGTTGTTAAAGTTCTCCCCAAACGAGCTTGACGGGCCGAATGGCCTCCTCTCGTTTGTAAATTTCTTATGTTCATGAAAGAAACAACTGGACAAACAAAACATTAAGACTCTAAAACAGGGACAACTGATAGGCAAACAACTCTTAAACCTAATTAAAATCTTAGGAATAAAAATGTTATCCTTTTGTTAAATGTGTTTTTGTAAAGTGCCCATGAGTGTATGAAAGGCGCTATATAAATAAAACTTATTATTTTATACTGTTTTTTATTGTTTATTGTAATATTTTTGTATTTGTACTTGTACTTGCTTTACTTTACTATTTCCTCCCTTAGATGGTCGTTGAGTAGCTGCAACAAAAATTAGAGATGCACCGATCGACCGGCCCGGGATAGGAACTCATTTTCAGTGATCAGTCATTTGTACCTCAGTACAGTCACAGAGCACTTTGAGACATGTACAAGTGATGATCTGTAACTTAGTTAAGCTATAAAGTTTAAAAATGTATTATCAAAATAAAATTTTGCATTGAAGAAAAGTTGATTTTTGTTTGTATATGCTGTCAATTATAGTTCTTAGAAAATTGGTTTCGGCAAAAATCGGTATTGGCCCAAAACAAACTGGATGTCTGAGCCAGCCAAGAAAAATGCATCTCTAACAAAAAATAATTTCCCTTCAGGGATCAATAAGATTTTGAAGGTGACAGACGTTCCTAAATTCCTGGAAAAATATTCTAATGGTGGGAAAGGGCTTACAAATGACCTACTTGGGCTTAAGCTTCGATCACTGTACTAAGGTGAGGCTTTCGGCAGGGAGAACTTTTACTGTATTAGTATTCAGTATTCATAAGTAACCTCCACTGTGATCACTGCGAATAGTTCGTCTGCTTAAAATATACTTATATCCATTGGTCGGTAATATCTGCATCAGGAACATTACACCTTTTGTCTGCAGCCCACCTTCATGTCCAGCATATGGTATCTCCTGACTAGACCACTGCAACTCTCTATTGTCAGGTTTACCAGTCTGTGCTGTGAAACCGCTGCAGATGATTCAAACACATGGCAGCACGTCTGGAATGCAGTTATCCCAAATGCTGTCATCAGGGGTGGGGATTCTGTTCCATGGAGGGCCGGTGCGGGTTTTTGGGATGACCTCTCAATCAGCCAATAACAGTGTTGAGAAGCACCAGTTGACTCCTTGACAGATGCATGTTCGCAATGTGCCATTTGTCTCACTTCTGGGTCATTTTGGACAAAAGTAACTGCTAAATAAAAGTAATTATCTTATCAGTCACCCTTTTTCAACCTTCCTTGCAGTGGCCACATCTGGCCATTTGAACTCTGTGGCAGCTAATTAATATTCATTATTTTTCTTTGTATTTAAATATAGGAAACCAATTAATACACTGACCCATTTAGCAAATCTGAGCAAAACAAACAGATTTAAGGAATTTCAGGTGCTTAGGTTTTTTTTATGATCTTTTTCTGGATTTTCATAGATGCTTCTCTTACTCGAGTTTCATCTTTAGTCAGGCAGAAATACAGGAATGCATTCGTTTAAATTCTAAATCAGCACAGAGACGGCTATTCTCGCAACACAGCTCATTGTGGCTGTACTGCTTCAGAAAAGCTATGGTCAGTTATAGTCACCTGGGAAGCCCCACATATGACCTCACGCCTGATGAATGCAGCACTTGCGTCAGTTATAATTAAGAAGGGATAAATTATTAACACCTTCGATGTGTAAATTGAACTACCCCCGCTTCAGTGTTTTTGGCCGCCTCCTTTTGTCTTGGTGGGAAGGTACAAGTAATACCCATGGAAATCGACACAGATAAGGGATAAGACCCGCCTCTTTTTGTGTATACATTTCCGCTATTACGCTCATCAGTAAAGCACGCCACCTGAAATGGTTGCTAGCAGAAAAACTGTACACTTCATCTAATCTTTTTGATCATGAAGGAGATCTGTTTAAGTTTCCTGCCTCCTTAAAATTTCCGTTTATATAAAATAGTATCCTAGGGTCAGAAAAATTTGAAGATACACCTAAAGGAAGTAAATCACCCTGGGGGAAGTAAACCTTTGACTTCTAACCTCCAAATCCTGTGTCATTTCATACTTCAGTGGTTTTGGGCAGCCTTGATGCATTTCACAGCACAGAAAAAAGACAAAGCAGGTTGTTTAGCACCAATATTTACCCAAAAACAAATCATATTATGCAAAGACTACCTTTAGCATAAATTCAAGGTCATCTTTACCTACCTCCAGGCTTTCTACCTTCTGTGTTGTTAGGTGGAAATTTGCCAGCTGATAGGATAATGGTGACCATCAGCATTTGCAGGTAGTTGTGGCAAAAGGGAAATTAAATGGCATACAATTTAGTGTCTAGATAGAGGCTGCAAGGCAGCGTTACTGAAGAAGAACGTGTTTATCCAGGCTGCAGCTCAGGGACCTCCTCTAGCCATGTTTAACAAGGTGGGGATTTTGACAGTTTTATACCCCCTCCCAGCACAGAAACACAGTAGAGGGGCCTCGGGCCATGTTGATGTGCATCTGGGTTGGTCAGTTTCAGCATCGTTAATATCATTCCAGCTTCTGGTATGTAAATATCAACAGACAGCGAGCTTCTGCTCAAGGGTACCAGTGAGGCTGTGAGCTTCCCACTTCACACAGCATATGCTATGGGATCTATGGCTTCCTGTTCTCTCTTCGCAGAGCCCGTAGTACCACAATGCCACGGATCTTTACAATGTCATATAGGATGCTCTGATTTGCCTTCATTTAAATGTCCGTAACGCTTAAGAAATGCGTTAAATATTTCTCCTCCAGGAACACAACTAACCTCATCCTACTCTCACTGGTCTCCCGCAATAGTTCCATTGACATGGTTTACTTGGTACTGCTAGATGCTCTGATTTTGTACTAGATTCTCTCTTGGGAGAAGGCTTCTCTAATGCGAGGCTCTAAACTGTGTTATTCTACCTCTTGATCCCACAACTGTTTTGCTGCAATTGTTACCGGTCACGTATTGGAGGTCTCGCCTAGCAATCATACCTAAATTGGGTCCCCAATATCTGTATGTTTGTTACGCATTATCAAAAAAAAAAAAAAAAAAAAAAAAAAGCCAAATGAGTGTACATAAATACAAATAAATAATCCTTTATACATCTTCCAGTACAAGCTCATGGGTAAATATGACATAGTAATTGGTTCAAATGGATATGTGGGGGGAAGCCATTCATTTGGAGCTTCCACACTATCCTCAAATCACACCATTAACCAGGACTGGGTGAATGATTTACCCAATACACCAAGGTGTGTCAGACTACATTCCCAGTGTTCCAGGTGACATCTGCAATTCTGCTCTTGTGTAATATTGAGCAATTGCAACAATGGGCCGGGTTCTGAGAAGGTGCGTTTGAAACAGAGCCGGATGTAACTTCCACATAATGCATAGAGCCAGAAATTTTCCTTACAAACCCTGAATTGGACTGAATTCACATTTCATGCACAATTCATGAAAATGTAACCCGTGTGCAGAGATGTAGGGATAGGACAGGAAAGGGGGGCAGCGGCCTGGACCGATTACATAGTACATTGCAAAGGCAATCTGCTTTATTTGTGTATTCTGAAAATAAAGGGAGTGTGTTTATTAAATTCTCTGTTATTATTAATTTAGACTTCAAGATAAAATAATGATCATACATTTTACCTAATTGCGCTAATATCATAATTGAATATTATGGGTTAAAGAACTGGATATTTGTCTTGAATACTAATCGGGTACAGTACAGGTGGACCATTCTGGAACTTGAACCCACAACCTTTTGGTCACAAGTCTAGTTCCTTAACCAGCTCCTTGTTCACCTGCAGCCAAACAGATTTATATATATTTTTTAACGAGTTCAGGGCAACTTAATTGCGTCTTTCCGCGAGTTTCTGGCTCACTAACTGAGCACATACTATCGCTGAGCAGGCTGAATGCGCCCCATGCGGATCCTATTGAGGTGGCGCATTCAAGTCATGCAACGCAATTAGCGCACGTGACCCTGTCTATAGCAAACCTCCTATGTGGAGACACAAGCATCTGTTTTTACTATAGCACGGTACCCCTGTGCAACTCTGTCGTGTTTCTAACCAACACAAGACAAACCATGACTTTTGTATTTACTGCACAACTCTCCCAAAAGTAGATAAACAATCCCGGTGGCTTTTAACTCAATGAAACAGGACACTCATATTTTCCCCTACTTGAGCCTGGCGACGTTTCAGATTATCTACGCAATCATCAGGGAGACATAAACTATGACTTTAGGCTTTAAGTTAAACAGCACGGCGTATTGCTTTTAGATCCGGCTTATAACAACGCGTTTCAGATGTAGCGTTTCAAAATCCGCATTTAAAAGCGTGATGTTGCGCTTGCTGATTCATCACACTCATGCCCACATAAAAGAAATAACATAACTATGCAGCTCGGAACTTTACACACATCGCTGTATATTGCAAGTACACTTCCAGAAAACTTGTCAAACACGTCGGGACCGATTCGTGAAATGATCGCAACTCATTTTTAGAGACGCCGCATAGAGCTCCATTATATGGGTATTATTTCTCCGTAGTGTAAGCGCCTGCCAGACCCAGGCATCGCGACTGCAGGAGCTGGACCAGGCGGTTTATTTGACCAGGAGCGCTGTTGCCCAAACACAGCCCCCAAGCACCAACTCCCGACCGTCCCGACTGCAGCAGCTACACACAGTGGGCAGATACACGCTATATAACACACAGCATTAAAACACGACACTATAACAAACCAACAGACGCTAATTGCACACTATTTATATGGCTGGTACCGGTCTAACTGCCCGATAGGTTCCCCTAATCCTACAGTAGCGTTGTGGAGTTAATCGGAGATACCTGTCCTCAAATCGTTTCAAATGCGGTGATTTCGTCTACCAAAGACCCCAAACTTAAATGACAACATCGTACAAAAAGAAAAACTAGTGAAGCGCCCTAATCGTCAGTTTAAATATCCATCACCTCCTTTGTTTAAACTTCAGCGGTATACTAATAATGTTTAAAGTTTGCGATCACGTTATGTCCCTGCGCTCTACAACAGGTGTACCAAAGGAGTACGCCAGGACCACTTTATCTATACTAATCAGGCAGTGTAATCGTAATGAAATGTCATTTCGTAATAGGCCTGACAAAAATCAGCGTTTTCACCCCCATTCGCATATGATTATTTAGTTATTTTAAATCCTATAAATAATACAACACTATAAATAATACAACACTCAAGCATCTGCTTGAGAGAAACTTCCGACTCTGGGACTCCAACCGTGATCAGAGGGAACCCAAACCGTCAAATCAAAGTGCTATTACGGTGTCCTACCTAGAATCTCCTTCCTCCTTGACGTGTGCGGCTGATCGGTGTAAACCCATTCAAAATCCACCCGTCCTGCTTTCTCCCCCATGGCTATCCTCCCGCAACGGGTGCCAAAGAGTGGAAGACACAGCGATCACTCTCGCACGCACATACACTGCGCCCGAAGGCACACACCCTCCTCAAGGCACCGGCGCAAGGTGTGACTTAAAAGCTCCTCCCCAGCTGCAATGTCAGCGGTGCTAGATATCCTATCAAATCAAATCTGATCGGTATAAAAACCAACGCGCAATTTTTCCTTCTTTCTCATCATCTTCTGATATGAACATGTTTTAGGTGTGTGCATGCTTCTATTCACTGAAAATGTATAATTTAAAATACTTAAAAAGTGGGATCATGTTTTAAGGACAGAACCGTACCTAGTATGCTTGCATTGGACTTATTATCGTTATTCAAACAGGCCCGGTTTTATCAGTTAATTTGATACCACAAAATTGTCTACCGACAGAGGGCGCCATCCAATCGTTTACTTGGTCTATGGTCCTAAAGCGTTGAGTGCTCAAAAAAAATAAAAGCGCACATCTAAATTGCTAAATGTTCATTCCCAGTGTTTCTGACTTTTACAAAATTGTTCTAGGGTAATCATTTTATTGCGTGCCTGGTTTATTGTCTTTATTTCAATTACTTCCCAGCTGCACATATTCACGGGGCTGGATCGAGCTGGCTGACTGCCCTCCTAGCTGCCCAACTCGCTTTACCTTCGATCTTTTTTTCTGCCAAGGTGCATTATATCGTACTGGGCAATAACATTAACACTGATTTTGATGGTTTTTATGAGCCATGGATGCAATAAAACTTACTACAAGAACATTTTTAACCGTACCAGTATTGCGCACACAATCCGATGAGACCAAAAGAAAAATTATAAAGCAAACTCATACAGAAATAGCCTACAATCACAAAACTTATGTTACTGAATTTACGGTTTCTGAAGTATCCTTCACCTCGAGTGACCTACTTCTGGAAAATAATCTAATTTTAAAATGTGATAATTAATGCATTAATTCTTTGACGTGAAAAAACATCCTATACAAACAGGTCAAATTACAATCAGAATTAACTGGACCAGCTGTCCAGTTAAGCTCAATTAAATGTTTTGCTGCAAATAAATCAACAAAAATAAAAGGGGAAGCTACAAATATGGGCTGAATGGCCATACCAGAGTATGCTGTCACGTGAGTTAAGTGTAGTACGGTGGCTCAATGGACAGGACCAGGATATCACACAGAGGCCTTACACGGGCTGTTCAAATATACACTAATTATTTAAAATAGTACGTTCTCACTCGTTTTCCTTAAAATCAGCTCCCTCCAATAAAGACTTAGTCCTCTTTTTTATGAGTCCATAGTAACACTACCAGTTTCTCACCTCGTAGGTTGTAGGTTCACGTCCTACATTCCTGTGCTCCTATCAATGCACATGATGACTTCCTCCCACGGGCCAAAAACATGCAGTTACGTGAACTGATATCTTAAATTGTACCCCGTGATGGCCTGGAAAGTGTCATCTGCCCTGTGCTTCCAGAGACAAGCTTCAGACTCACTGCCACCTTGTACAGTCATCGCCAAAAGTTTTGAGAATGACACAAGTATTGGTTTTCACAAAGGTTGCTGCTTCAGTGTTTGTAGATCTTTTGTCAGATGGTTCTATGGTATACCGAAGTATAATTACAAGTGTATTACAATTACAATTTCATAAGTGTCAAAAGGCTTTTATTCAAAGTTACATTTAGTTTATGCAAATAGTCAATATTTGCAGTGTTGGCCCTTCTTTTTCCAAGACCTCTGCAATCCACCCTGGCATGCTGTCAATCAACTTCTGGATCAAATCCTGATTGATGGCAGCCCATTCTTGCATAATCAATGCTTGGAGTTTGTCAGAATTTTTGGGTTTTTGTTTGTCCACCCGCCTCTTGAGGACTGACCACCAGTTCTCAATGGGATTAATGTCTGGGGAGATTCCTGGCCACGGACCCAACATGTCGATGGTTTGTTCTCCAAGCCATGTAGTTTTGCCTTATGGCACAGTGCCCTATCATGCTGGAAAAGACATTGTTTGTCACAAAACTGTTCTTGGATGGTTGAGAGGAGTTGATCTCAGAGGATGTTTTGGTACCATTCTTTATTCATGGCTGTGTTCTTAGGCAAAATTGTGTGAGTCCACTCCCTTGGCTGAGAAGCAACCCCACACATGAATGACCTCAGGATGTTTTACTGTTGGCAGGACACCGGACTGATGGTAGCGCTCACCTTTTCTTCTTCGGACAATCTTTTTTCTGGATACCCTAAACAATCGCAAAGGGGGCTTATGAGAGAAAATGACTTTACCCCAGTCCTCAGCAGTCCAATCCCTGTACCTTTTACAGAATATCAGTCTGTCCCTGATGTGTTTCTGGAGTGAAATGGCTTCTTTGCTGCCCTTCCTGACACCAGGCCATCCTCCAAAAGTTTTCGCCTCACTGTTCGTGCAGATGCACTCACACCTGCCTGCTGCCATTTCTGACCAAGCTTTGCACTGGTGGTGCCCCGATCTGCAGCTGAATCAACTTTAGGAGACGGTCCTGGCACTTGCTGGACGTACTTTGGCGCCCTGAAACCTTCTTCATAACAATTGAACCTCTCTCCTTGAAGTTCTTGATGATCTGATAAGTGGTTGATTTAGGTACAATCTTATTAGCAGCAATATCCTTGTGAGTGAAGCCCTTTTTGTGCAAAGCAATGATGACTGCATGTGTTTCCTTGCAGGTAACCATGGCTAACAGAGGAAGAACAATGATTTCAAGCATCACCCTCCTTTTAAAGCATCCAGTCTGCTATTCTAACTCAGTCAGCATGACAGAGTGATCTCCAGCCTTGTCCTCATCAACACTCTCACCTGTGTTAACGAGAGAATCACTGAAATGATGTCAGCAGGTCCTTTTGTGGCTGGGCTGAAATGCAGTGGAAATGGGTTTTTTTGGGATTAAGTTAATTTTCATGGCAAAAAGGGACTTTGAAATTAATTGCAATTCAACTGATCACTCTTCATAACATTCTGGAGTATATGCAAATCGCCATCATAAAAACTGAGGCAGCAGACTTCGTGAAAATTAATATTTGTGTCATTCTCAAAGCTTTTGGTCACCGCTGTGATAAGAAGTTATATACAGGAGATATGTGCCATCTAGTGGTTCAGTTGATATTTTCTGCATTTCAATAAAAATTGCAGAAATGGACAATAAACACATCACAAATAATATGCTGAAGAGCATAGCAAACCCCTGGTATTGTCTTGGTTGTGATGATTAGGAGTCATCAGCCCAGATCCTGCTGGTTTGCAGCTGTCCGTAAACCCTTCCGAGCAACACCAACACCACATAGAAAGACTAAATTGTTCCCGTTGCAACTCTAATTAGCTCAGCTAAGAATTTTAGTGATGTTGTGGGTAGTGCTCACACAGAACCAGAGTTATGAAATCACTGGGAAAAAAAACATGCCTTTGGGTATTAAAGCTAAATAAAGTTACTTATGCATTTCAGATGTTCCAGTTTTTCCAGCAAATTCCACATCTAAGTGCAATCCAGGTTTTAAACCACTGATCAAAAAAATAATCATATGCACGTTTCTTTTACATTCTAACACCACTCTCCTTCAGAGTGAACATGAAATTGATACTAGTACCCTCGAGAGGTGTTTTACATTTAGTGAGTTTATGAACATTTTTTGACTCGCTAGTCAGTGGATTAAGGGACAGAATTCAGCATTCAATACAATAACATGAAGCAAATAAAAAGAAAGTCGGAGGATAACAAATTGGAGAGGAATAACCAGGTTCACGGAGAGGATAACAAATTGATCTGAATTCTTACCCACAACCCCCTGGGTACAAGGTGGACATGCAAAAGTGGCTTCTCTGTCAGCCTGTTTTATCACTTAGCAGCCACTGGTAACCAAGACCTCTAATTAGAATATTACAGTGAGCAGCAAATCTGAGCCAAAATGGCCACCACTTTTAGCATTATCCACCGACTTGCAATGAGGAAAAAAAAAGTGCAGTGGTGGATAGTGCAGGTTCAGAAAGCAAAAATCCAGACCAGTGTTTTGTTTCAACCAATTACTTGAGTACCTGTGACTCTGACTCTTTATAGTCAATTGGTTGGTTGAAACAGAATCTTGGTCTGAATTTTTACTTTCAGGACCAGAACTATCCACCACTGCAAAATACCACAGCTCTGAGGAATTTGATTATGGGTGATTTTGGCTGGGGAACACTGCATGGTGATATGCAGAGGGCTGCAGTGCTTACAGGTTTTATGTTAACCTACAAGATTTACAACTGAAAGCAAAGGTGAGATCAACTAATAATGATGAGTTCAGAATTTTCTAAATAATAAAAAAAAGCCCTCAATGCTAAGCAGACCCCATCACCAGTAGACAACTGGGACACTCACAGTCATGAAGTTATGGCATGTCATGTTTCCTATGTATGTCATAGGTTATTTAAAGTGCACTGTGGGGCTGCCACTAACTAACCTTCAAGGACACGGTTGGTTAAACTCCAGAGTACACATCGAGCAGTGCATCCTTGGGGACCCCCAGACCATCTGTGTTTCTGCTTCCTCCCAGCTCCAGTAGGGACCACCTGGCAAGGAGCTAGGGGAAGCAAAAAAATGTACTGTCTGTGTTCTCAAGGATTGGGTTGGGAAACAATGGATTAAGGGACTGGTTTTTGAGTCAGTCAGCAACTTTTACCGGTAATAGCGATTTCAAATTCATTTAAAAGTTATTGAGATTTTAATCTATCCTGCTTACATTTATGTAAAATTATGCATTGTCTGATTTAAAATATCTGAAATCTTAACAGCTGCTTTTATATGTGGAAAGTATTTTACAGAAATCCTTTTGTACATGCCACCTCCTTCACTGAACCATCTAACACTCAGGTCTGGATCTGGACTGCTCAGGTTGGGGGGCAATTAGAAATTTTGGGTGGGCAGCATTTCACACAATGGACTACACTGCAGTGCAGTAACGCATTGTTACAGTACCAGAGAAATAGGGGGTTCACATGAGTATGTTTATATTTTATATTTGAACTATTTATGAACTCTTCATTATACATACTCTTATAGTCATCTGTATGATCAGGAAAGATGAATATTAATAATAATATTTCGATTTCTGTACCGTTTTGGATTTAAATCTCTGCTAACCAAACATAAATTTAACATAAACATAAGCGTATCTACAAGCATATTAAAGGCAAATTTGGAACTCAAACTCATGAACTGGTATAAAAGAATATAAGACCGTAACATATGTAATATGAACACTATTGTACTAGAAAGATGCTCCTTAAACAGGAAAAACATTAAAAGCTAATTACCAAACCATAAACAAACTGACTTTGGAAGCGACCTGCACTGCGCTGGTGCAAAGAGGGCAGGAAAGGTGTAACATTACTGCCTGAACTGCCTGCAGTAGCAGCCCACTTGGTTCGAAAGGCACTGGACCCGAAGCTTGTTCTTCAAGCTAAGAGCAGCTGTAACTGAACTGCTGGCAGTAAGCTTTGATTTGGGAATCAAAAATTGTTGGGTGTTGTTTTTGGTTGTGTATGACTAATTTAAGTAAATTATAACAGGTAATCTATCTAGCCGGGCAACTTTATTTATACCGAGCGCTGACAGAGTTGCCAACTCTCACCCATCTGGCATGACACTCATATTTTCAGGCTCTCACGCAAGAAATCTTATGGCAAATCTACATTTATTCCATTATAAACCATAATTAGCTACATCAAAAGCATTCAGGTAGTTTGCAAACCCTACAGACTACTTACAAGGTAATAAAACTTACATACATGTAAATAAATGCATGTAAATGTGTGCCCAGACATGTCTCAAACTGAAAATTTCACTCCAGGCAGCTGATCAAAATTGGCAACCCTGCGCTGATATCAACGTTAGCAAACTGTGAATGCAGTAGGTGCCCCCATATCCACTTGAGATACATCCTAAAACCTACTATGGAGATTCAAAACTGTGGATAGTCATAATAAATAACTTGTTTTTTGTGTACTTGTATAACTATGGTAAAGTTTCATTTATAAATTACCCTGAGACCATGGTTAACAAATCAGCGGATATGGGGATTCCACTATACCTTTCTCTTGAGCTTTGTAGCCAACAGTAATGTTAACTAGCTAGCTATCTAACAGTTAACTAAACTACAACTAGTAAAGATCTTTATTCAACACAACATTATAACAAACTACAACAGCAAAAGATACATTTTAACGGGGAGCAGCTTTAATAAGAACTAGGTCAAATTCCATTCCCTCTTTCACAGGTGACTACAAATGATCCGCAGAAGAATATCTGATGGGACGAATGAAATAAACATGATTGGCAGATTCAGAGGCTGCAGTTGACCAATTGGGTGGGCAGAGCAGACAATGCCCACCCCTGCTAATTTCTAGATCCGGCTGTACTAACACTAGACCTCATGATCAATCTGGGAAGAAAGGTTTAGGTCAGGGCTACTCAAATCATGGTCCTCAAGGGCCAAGCACTGCTGGCTTTCAAGCCTTCCTTTACCTGTGAGCCTGGTGTGAAGCCTCTGGCTAATAAGAATCAGTAATTATTAAACTAATTACCTGGAAGAACTGAAAACAAGGCCCGAATTTAGAATCGAGGTCCAGATTTGAAAAGCCCTGGTTTAGGTAAAAGCATCTGGCAGAAGACATAATGAATTAATAAACAGACCAGCAGGTGGCGTAACAGTGTAGGACATTACTTTTTGACTGATGGTTACAAGTTTTAGTTTCAGGAAGAGCCCTGCTGTCATACTTAAGGAAAGGACTCAATATGAAACATCCCAGGAAAACAGTGAACTAAATAAACAGAAATATCAGCTAACCAAATGCAATTAGGAAATGACAGATATTAGAAACTTAATTCTAGTCGCTTCACAATAAGATAGATAAGACAGATCTTTATTATCACTATTACAGAAATAGTGAAAAAGTTTAGCAGCATAAGTTAAAGTAATAAATAAGAAATAGGAACAACACACAAAAAGAGATAGTCATCCTAGTACAATAAGGTACCTCTCTATTGAAAAAAAAGTGAAGGAAACTCTTAAAAAACAAATGTCGTGTCCTTTTTTAACAGAAAAAAACGATTACATTTCGACAAACTCTGGACACAATAGTATATAAACTAGCTACGGCAATAAACAATTTTCAGCTGAAACAGAACAATTCAACACCCATTTCGTCACGTCACACAAAGCAGAATGCAATCCACGGGGAAGAGTGAAATCAGTGGCAATTTAACATCCCCACCGTCAATGAAGAGCACTTAGTGGTCTATCACACAAATCCCATTTTGCGTTTTGTTATGGTCTTAAGTAGCGGCCAGTCGTGGTTATTGGTTGATAATGACAAACGACGCGTTCGGCATAAAAATCGAATGAATGCAAATATAACACAGTATCTATACTAAAATAGTAATATACTAAAATATTAATATTCATCCTTACATTGTAAAATAAAAATGATATGCAATTTATTTTTTCGGTCGTTAACGCGTAGCACAAAGCATACGGAAATAAGCAACCCCAAAACAGAAGGGCACTACGCAACGTTAACCCACAAATCTGGATAATTCCATCTGCATCGACAGCCCATAAAATGCAAGCGTAATGTATGACATATCCCTATAGTCATTAAAATAAAAGATCAAAGGACTAATTGCGCGATCGAAGCACCTCGAGAGCAGCTCCTCTGCATTTGCATGTCCCATGGGCATAACGCCAAGTCTCGCGAGATCTGGTATCCAGAGCATAGTGGCGACGAGAGTTGATGTGGGACGGAGTTAGTTTGTGTTGTCGAAGAAGGAGGAAGGGAAAGAGATCAGAGAGAGGGGGGGGGTCGGCAATAGAACAGTGCGAGTGTGAGAGCAATCGGGGGAATCCAATATGGCATCGGGCGACACGCTCTACATCGAAACAGACGGCTCAGAGATGCCGGCTGAGATAGTCGAACTCCACGAAATAGAAGTGGAGACCATACCGGTGGAGACCATCGAGACGACGGTGGTCGGTGGAGACGATGACGACGAGCACCACCAGCCCATGATCGCCCTACAGCCGCTAGTCACAGACGATCCGAACCAGGTTCACCATCACCAAGAGGTGATCTTAGTGCAGACACGGGAAGAGGTAGTCGGTGGAGACGACTCAGACCTCCGTGCGGATGACGGTTTCGAGGACCAAATCCTTATACCCGTCCCGGTCCCTGCAGCCGAGGAGGAATATATCGAGCAGACTCTGGTTACCGTAGCCGGGAAGAGCTCTTCGGCGGGCAGAATGAAGAAAGGGGGAGGCGGCAGTGGGAAGAAAGCGGGTAAAAAAAGCTACCTTAGTGCAGCAGAGGCCAGCGGAAGAAAATGGGAACAGAAACAAGTGCAAATAAAGACTCTGGAAGGGGAGTTTTCAGTTACAATGTGGGCATCAGGTAAGTGCACGATTTCATTGGGAGACCTGCTCTCTCCACACATTGTTTTCCGTCTACGCTAACAAAGCGGGCCTTGCAAGGGCGTTGTCCTCCTGTGCGAGACTGGCTTTTGATGTCGTGGGCTAGGCCGCCGTCGGCAGGTGCTTTTTAAACGCTCTCCGTGCAGCCCTTAATGTCGCCCGATTCGAAATGTTTTTGTTTTGAAGGGAAGCCATGTTTTTTTATGCGTTGATGGGCGCCGCCATGTTCCCCCCCGGTCCAGTATGGCGGCCCGAAAAAATGGCGTTGGTGCGGCCGGGGGAAAGATGGCGGCGGGTGCGTGAGCGAGCGAGCGCGCTGCTGCTGGCTCGCGGGGTAGGCCGCAATGGCGCAGTTTAACGCAGAGGGAGATAACGGTTAGTGGGGGGGAGGGGGAGCTAGGAGCGGGAAAGGCGGCGGGGCTTTAACGTAACCTTACCGCGGTGGGTAGCCTTCAAACCTCCCCAGTTCAACCGGAGTTTGAAATTTATATACATACGTATGTTAAAGAATATTTTAGGTTAATTTCATAGGTAAGCGTTTAGCTACCTAGCACTATATGACCAGTTTAAAGGGGACTCGCGCGACGCTCTTGGTCCTATACTTAGCTACACGGGTAACTGAGTTAGCTGTGTATTTGCGGTTGGGTGACCGTTATAGTTATGTTTTGCCAGCTGGTTAGCAGTTTTATGTTTTATGTCTACACTTTCCTACACATTTTTAGATGTTTTTGTTTTTCTTCTATCGGTGTCACCCTGCTAACTAGCATTGGTTGAGCGTCTGTACATTCGACGGCGTGCGGATAAATCACCGCCAAATTTGAAATATTATATATTGCTTTTTTGTCTGGATTTTTCTCCGGAAGTAAGAAATGTATTTGCGAACGCCAACACAATTTTCATTTTATAACCAATGAAGCATAAACAAATGTTATATTGGGCATTACGTATTAATAAACTTGGAGATTAATCAACTTTGTCCTAAAGTGACTTTGTATGTCATTTAATAGATCAACATAATCTTAAATAATACGTTGGTGTGTTTCAAGACCAGTCTCAGAGGAAATAACTTAATCGTGGAATCCACTGATTTTATTCCAAATAATTCGTTGATTTAAAATGGAGATTAAGCTGTTGTATTTCAGTGGGTGATAACTCTGACGTGGTAAGAAACAAATTGTTTTTGTGCTGTTCCTTTTAGCATGGGATAATAATTATTAAAATGAGTCACTCCTTGGTCCGGTCAGAAATACCGTAATGTTGGTAGTTTGAAATATTTCTGTGCCACTTTGCTGCCTGCGTCAGATCAGCTCTAAGCACGAGAGGTGTGCATGCGTGAGCGTTCACAGAAAACAGGTTTGGTTTGGACTTGGCATGCATCCATGCTGGAGTTCAGGATTTCAGCTTACGGACATTCTATTTACACTCTTGCTATGTTCTGTTACGGATTTCTTGCGTATTTAAAGCTGCGCCTGTCATGTTTCCTCTGGCCTATTATATGTAAAGCTGCCCCCTGTCATTGTAATATAACATTTGAAAGTCTAGAGGTCTACTTTGCTGCTTTTTAATAATGTCATAGATGTCCATTATTATTTTGATTTACCCTGTCGTGCTATGAAATTTCTGGGCATGCTTGTAGTGCCTGTCACACAGCAGGAGATGAGCGATTAACAGTTAATTAGTTGTTTCTGTGTCCAGTTGGATGGTTGTTCCCCTTCAATCTCTGGTCAAAGATCTTTTTTTTTAAAAAAAAAAAAAACCCTAAAGTTGACCTCGGTTTGAAGAATATTTGTGCTGCTTGCAGTAGAATGGTTGTGTTGATAAGCTGGATACATAGATTATTTTTTTTGTACATGCTGAAAACAATATCTTTTATTTTAATAGGACTTGTAATGGAATGATTATATTTGCAGAAGGAAAAAAGTAGGAATGCAGTCTCTGTGTATGTGAAAGGACTGGCACCCCATCCAGGGTATTCCCCACACTTGTCATATGCTGCCTGACCTAGACTCCAGGCCTGGTTGGGGCCCTGACCAGGAAAAGTGCTTAGAAGATGCATGTTTGTAAGAGGGAGTGTGTGTAGAAATTCTGATATATGCAGAATTTGGATATAATTGGATTCTTTCATTGTATGTTATGAAAAGAGGTCATGCAGCAGTTAACAAGTAATTTAAAGGTAGTACAATATAGTGATTATTAAATTGCACTAATGAACAAAAGGTCCCTTTCCGATGTTTTATTATTTAATCTAATTTATCTTTAACGTCCCTGCCAGATTACTCCGTGATGGGTAATAAAGTGAACGTATATTAACTAGTAATGTTTTCCTCCACTATTTTGTTCAAAAAATCTATGGAATGTGATTGGTCATTTTGGTGAATTACTTCTGTATCTTCAGTAGGTACAGAGCCTCTCTGCTGTTTTGTATTTGTCCATAGAATTTTGGTTTCTCTTTCAAGCTGACACTTTCATTTCCCCTGTTGGGCTTGCAAAATAGTTTGTGCGCAGCATCAAAACACATTAGAGTTGCAGTATGCTAAAAACATAAAGTAGCATTGAAAAATAAAGCTAGGGTAATACTCTGCACAGTTAACAAATCATGCTTATTCCATTTTTAATGTAGGAAATATGTTTTGAGGAAGTCAAACAAGCTCATTGGTTACCCTAAATTTCTGCTCAAGTGTGCTGAATGCTGTAGTTGGCAGTGCGCCGTGAGAACCTGCTTATTGTGTGTGTGTGTGTGTGTGTGGGTGGTGGGGGGGTGTACTGTTCATTACCAGCTTTTTACTAATATTTCCTACTGGTGTTTTTTCATTCGGGTGTCACTTGGATGGCCAATACAGCTGTAAAGCAAAATTGCTAAATCGCTGTTGGCAGGAAGGGTGTTAAGCTGTATGGTGACAAGTATTAAATTGCAGTTGTACTCATTTGGCAACTCTGAATAAGCCAGGTGGTAATTTTACTTTTCACATTGGCATTTTGTATGTGTTCTTCAGTTTACTGTAAAAAATATGTATCAGTTTATCTTGAAATGCACAATATTAAAATGACTAAAATCTTGTTTTGCTGCAACTTAAATGTTTCAGCGGCATGGTTTAGTAATGATAGAGCTGCACATGTGCGTAACTGTGCAAGGGCAACTGCTGACATTCCTGAGTAATATGCTATTTTTATTCCTAGAATTGGCATAAATAACCATGCAAGTTGTTATGCAGTGATAAATGCATTTGTGATGTATTTGATATGACATGTATTGCTTTTAGTGTTCCTTGCTGTAGTATGTGAAGTGTAAAAAAAAAAAAAATCAGAAATGTGTAGTTGCAAACACTGTCTTTCAAAGATGCTGAAAAATATTAAACCGGCCACTGCATTTTTGTTTATGGATTTGGTAAAAGTCAGCTGGCAATTCTAGCAGTGAGTAAAATTCTCCAAATGTGTGCCAGTGTAAGAATTGTCTGGTGTAAACATAAATTTCCGTTTCAAAATGTGCTAATATTCAATTTAGCAAGGTGGAAAATGGCAAGGGCCTCAGCCTGGCCCAGTAGCCCCTGAAGGCTTTGTGGTGTTTCCAGACCTTGCAAGCAAAGCAAGATAGCCCGGTTTGGCTCACTCGCTTCCCTGTAACATTTTGCATGTGGCTGCAGATTTTTAAAGCTAGAAATGCCTCCACTTTGCAGAAGGGGCTGATGAGTAGTGTCAAGTCCTCCTTTAGGCCAAACTGCAAACAGGATGCAGTTGCAAGCCAGTGATTTTTTTTTTGTAACTGCTGAGTAAACTGAATCCACAGGAGTTGTGATAGTGTCAAGCATCATGGTCCATGTAGTTTTAAGAGGAGGATCATTCTCGGTGTGGTAGAATCAATCACTCACAGCACTATTTATGCAGTGTCTGATAAAGTGTAGTTCAGATCACTCCCCACCCAAATGAATTTTCTTTTAGTCAGTGTCTTGTGGCTGTTTGTACATATTTAGGATGTAGCAGAGTTTGTGAGTAATGAGTTTCTCACACGTGTTTGGTAACTATGAAAAAAAACACTTGGAATAAAATCACTGATTCTCACATCTTATGTTACTGTACATTAAGCAGGTCTGTTAGAAATTAGAAACCCTTTGTCATTGCACATTTGTAGAATGGTGTTTAGTGTATGGTACTCCTCCACGGTGCTGACAACATACAAAAAACATCATACATAGATGCATAATTAATAAAAATTTCTGATAAATCTACATGTATACTCAACCTGTTTCAGGCCTTTAAATATATGCCAATATATAGTGTCAATAACCGACACCAGACACTTCCTGTTGTGGGTTTCATTTATCAGAAACAAAACAATCTTTGCCAACTTTAGTGGGGGGTTCTCAGGGTCTGATGTTCAGTGGTAAAAAAAATAATAATTTGCCCATTATTTGTATAAAGCATGACAAACCTCATACCAAGTAAGATATTTTTGAAGAGGACTCTTATTTTAATGGCCAAGGCATTTTATTGTATTGTATTAGTGTGGCTGGCATCCACATCCAGGTTTACCTTTGCCTTTAACCCCCCCCCCCCCCCCCCCCCAAAACCTGTCCAGAATAAGATGTGCGTGTAGCTGGATAGTTGTTTTTTCCAATAGTATATTTTTAAATGTAAATCATTATCATCAGTTACACAAGATGCAGATTAATAACTCTTGTCTGTCATGTGCTGTACCCATTTTAAAACAGTGCAAATATCTGACTGGCTGTACGAATAGGGACAAGGTTTAATTTGACCTGCGCCAGGCGTGTGCGTGCCTTCACATGATCTGAGTCCTTTCTGTCATTTGGAGCTGGGGTGTTGGTCGCCTTCATTCTTTGCATTCTAAGTCCTGTTAAGGGTTAGTATTTGAATGTTGCTCACCCAATTGGAACATGCAACACACTCTCACCATGCCTTTACGGTTTCCTTAGATGGTCTGTCTGCATTAAGGAGGTGATGGCAGCCAACCGTGTTCAGCATGTGAAGTCTTTCGTCTGAATGGCTGTTAATTATGCAATTAATATAATCAAGTGGAACCCAACTATCTAGATAACAACAAACAGTAGTGTAGCAGTGTAACTAAATGAATATAGATAGTTCAAATACATTTGACTAAATTGGTAGCAAAAATTTCATAATATTGCATGAAAAATATTAACAAATTTTGCCGATAAGCAGGTGGGGTTCTTAAATCTGCATGGGTTTTGACTTGCCCAAGTTAAGTGTAAAATGCTGAATTTGCGTTTTGTTCGAATCTTGAAAACTTTCATTTCCATAGAGCCTTCTTAGGTTGCTGTACAACAATAGATGACTTGGTTGATGTGAAATCACACTATGATATTTCATGGGTAACTTTATTGTAGGACAATAAACCGGCATCATATGGGTACTATTAGGACCAATGTGTGAATCAACTGGTAACTGGCAAGCTGATTACAGGGGAACAGTATCAAACAAGGAATTTTGTAATTGCTTATGCCTTATCAATTCAGTAGACAGGTTGTCAGCCATGAAATGTAGTTTTTTTTTTTTTTAAGTAATTGGTGATGCAAAACTAGTGACTGTTTAGATTCATCAGAGGTCTAAATACAAATAGATTAATTTTCAGTTTTTACATGTTTGGACGTGACTCTAAAGCTCTCACATTGTGAAAATAATTTCTCAGCATGGACACATTGCAGTAAATGTAACCCTAAGCCTTAGAACCCTATTGGTTTTTCAGCGTGTCTCTATTCCTTTGATATTAGGATTATTACTAGAGATGCACCAATCCGATATTCGGTATCGACACTAATCCATCAGATGGATCACGTATATGTGACCAATCCACATCCAATACTTACTTTAGTTTTCAGCAGTCTATAAAGACAGCTCCCATTTCTTAAATCGATTTGAACAATCCTATTTAAAATTTTCTTTTTGCGGCATTCAAGCTGAATGCTAAGGCTGCCACTCTGCGGTTGTGAGCACAGTGACTTCCGCCCGCTGTGACGTCATGCGCATACCTTTTGCAATAGGAGCAGCGTAAAAACATTAGATAAGAGGGTGATGATCTGGAAGTGTTTTACACTTTTAAGGCTACGTCCGCACTAATGAGTTATTTCTTTTTTTTTTACGGGAGTTTCTGAAAAAAAAGACCTGCTTCTACACCACTGTTATTAGTGTTGGAAAAAAAACTTGGCAAAGGCAAATGACGTAGCTTACAACTACACAAATAATTAGCTTTAGCATTTGCGGAATTGTATATATTGTATATGAGGGGTTGTTAATGTGTATATTTGATGTTTCCGTTTGCACATTTAACCAAACTTTTTATAACATTTTTAGAAGTGGCTCACTTTATATCTTGTTTGTTGTAGCTTGAGCACAATGTGTCATTTGCACGTTTTTTTTTTTTTTTTTGCAAACCAAAACACTTGACTGTTCTAATGTTCAATGGCTGGTATCTTTATCACAAGTTAGAGCTGCACTTGAGACTGGAGCTGAGCCAAGTTTGTTTTGAGCCTCACAATAGTTGTGAACAGCATACACAGTACGCAAAACACGATTTATCTGCACACAAGTAAGCAAAACGGCATATGCCAGGTACGGAAAGTGCTGTACATCCTCCATGTTCACATGTGTAAACCAATGCGTCCACACTGATGCATTTACAGGAAGATTAGTTATCAGACAACGGTGAAATTTTTCTCCGCTTCTGGGAGAAAAAAAAGATACGCAGTAGTCTGGACAGAAGGCTTGGAACTTGGAAGAAAACTAGCTACTAAATGAAAACATATTAGTGTGGACATACCCTGAGAACAACTTTCATAGCACAGCGATTTTACGATCTTTGTAAAAAAACAGTTATGAGAGGTGGATGTACCATTTAGTGGAAAACCCCACTAAACGAAGTGAATGCAATTTTGGGAGTCGCTAGCTTGGGCTGCTTTGTGCACTCGCTACAGCTTGTGATACACAAGGGGCTGCTATTGCAATAAAATGTAAGTGGCAGTTTTGTCAGTAAGAGAAGAATTGTGCGTATTCTCTTGGAAGGTATTCAAACTGAACTGCAAATGTCTCAAACGCTTAAAACAAAATGTACAAACAAGGTGGAAGAGCACGTTATGTTTCTGGTTGTCTAAGGATTTCTTGACCAACATTTTTAATTTGAATTTACTGGTTTAAAAGTATTAAATGTATAAAGTTTAAATATTGTATATGTTTATTAAAAGTTCTTGGATCGGAACTGAAAAAATGTGAATCGGCCCATCCCTACTTATTACATTATTTGTACATAACTTGTACATGTGCTTTATGGATTTGTTTTCAGAACATTCTGGGCTACACAAATGTCATAATTTAATGTGTAAATGTTGACAGTCTTCATAGCATCCTTTATGAGGAAAAACTACTTGTGCCTACTTCTCAATTTTAAGTGTCATCTAATATAAACATTTGCAGGAATTACAAATATAGTCTTATAAATGTTGAGATGTCTGTGATGTGAGAATGCAGGGGTTTCATTGGGGACCTTTCTATAGCTTAGAATTGGGAAGGAATACATGGTTAGTTCCAGGCGGAAATGAGTGTCTTCGATTTTGCATCCATTTAGTAAGTTGTTGGTGTTATCTGATAGACAGCAATGCATGGCTTTATACATATTTTTTATTATTTTCTAACATTGGAAAGAAATAGAAATGCATTGCTTTGTGTTTATCCAGTGGATAATAAACTGACATAATAGACGGTTTTAGTGTTATGCTGAATTTATCACTGTTGTTTGTCCGCCTACATAGACTACGACTGGTGAAGTGAAATTTGAGAATGAAACTTTTAGTCTGCATTTTATCCTCAAACACGTCCCCGCTGCAGCACATCATTGTGTTTACATGGTTCCAGTTACACAATGGATCCGTTCTATTTCAGCTGTTTTGATTGAGCTCGATATCAGACATACATAAGCTTTTGTGAATATCGTGAAAAATCAGGCTTCCTAATGTAGCATCCTGTTCTATTTTTTGTTAGTGTTTTTCTATCCTTTTATTTATAGGCGTGTAATAAATTGTGAAATTGGAGGGTAGTGAGTGGATCATTGTGGAAGCAAATATGCAGTTTTCTGTCTAATCTGAATAATATCTATGTTTTGTTTATTTTTACAAGTGTGTTTAGGTGGAAAATGTTTCTAATATATGCCTCATTGCGTACAGGATTCCTCTGAAATACTTTTGCATTCATAGATGGGTGCAGTTAATGGGTGTTGAGTTCTAAGGGTTTAAACGTTCTAACAACATTCTAACCCAGTGTTTCTGGTACCTGGGGAACCCCAGACGGTCCATGATTTTTGCTTTAGCAAGGTCTGGGCTTCCCTGAAGACCAGATAGGGCAGAACAGTGTTTCTCAATCGAGATCCTATTGAATTGTGGTGTAATTAACACTGCTGTCTACTTTTACCTTATTCCAGATGACAAAAAGGACATTGACCATGAGACTGTGGTGGAGGAGCAGATAATTGGGGAGAACTCCCCCCCGGATTACTCCGAGTACATGACAGGGAAGAAGCTCCCCCCAGGTGGCATCCCCGGCATCGACCTCTCAGACCCCAAACAGCTGGCAGAGTTTGCCAGGTGAGTTCTTGTAGGAACGTTTTTGGACTGTGGACCCGCAGCCTGGTCAGGGAACTCGTGGGTCGTTTGCGTATGTAGGTTGGCTTTTTGGGCTGGTGGGGGCAGGCCTTAACTTCATTGATGAGAAAGGGAATTGTCTGTATGGTTTTTTGCAAATTGGCACTTTAAAATCAAATCATATGTCAGTTTCAGATGTCAAATACGGATGTGTCAGGAGGTCTTGCTTGTAAGATGGAGGATTATCTAAACGAAAACCCCTAATCCCTTCAAAAGGCACAGTTGGGTCTGTATAAGTGACTTAAGGTACAGAAATGGCTTTGTGTCATGCAAAAGATGAACGGTAGTAGGGGATCTACGTTTGTGGCTAATTTGAGCGAGCAACAGACTCAGGGAAACTTCACCCTGCTTTATTATTAACTTAAACCATGGAGTTATTTTATCAGGTGTTGGCAAGGGAGACACAGATCTGAACTTGTGTTAAACTCACAATCTGGATTCTGCCACCTTGCCATGCATGCCTCAGTGCTGCAGAGCTGTGCAAGTGATTTTGTAGCTGTTCCAACATGCATTTCCTAAAGCATAATAGGAGAAAATCTTCCTTTTGTGGGAGCAACGAATAGCATGGTGCAGTTCGTTAGTCACACCCACCGCTTACATTCTACATTTAAACTTTGCGTGTGAGACCTTGCTGCCTGTTTAATTACTTCATTAGAAACAAACTCACTGGGTGTCACTTCTTCAGAATCGCGTTTTGTGACCCAGTCACACACCAGATGGACAAAAGTGGACGTATGGGCAGACATTTTCAGATGACTGTCCCCGGGGGGGGGGGCTCCGTTTCCCCGGATGGAATTCTTTGCCAGAATAATAATGTCCACATTCCAGCTTATTTTCTTTAAACGGCTAAGTGTGGCTGCCTGCCGCAGACTCCTCATGTCGGCTGTGATGGATAGGGGTGGATTTGTCCATCATTGGCATTAAGTCATCTATCTGACACGAAGTTGTTTGATTGGGGTGGTGCGGATATGATTTATACCATCAGATTAAGATGATTAAGATTAAGCTTTGTGAGAATATAAAATGTTACTGACCACAGAGACATTGAAGTGCAAACACACTAGACCAGGGTTATTCAAATCATGGTCCTTGAGGTCCGATCACTGCTCTCTTTCCAGCCTCCCATTACCTGTGAGCCAGGTGTGAAGCCTCTGACCAATCAGAATCAGTATTTTTTAAACTAACTACCTGGGAGAACTGAAAACAAGGCCTGGATTTGGAATCGAGGTTAAGATTTGAGCCCTGCACTAGACAGTATGTTAGGATTATCGTTTACTGGTTTGGTCCAAATCCAGAACGTCCTTTAGGATTGCTGGATTGATGACATAATGGTCATGTCCAAATACGTTTGAATCCCAGTCGTATAAATTTGTTTACTCATCACAGTCTTGCAATGCTGTACTTAATCCAGTGGTTCTCAAACTCGGTCTTCAGACCCCACTGCCCTGCTTGTTCTCCAGCTATCCCTGCCCCACACAATGCTGATTACCTGGATCAGGTGCGTTCAGTCAATCAGAAGCTGTAAGACAGCTGGGACTTGTGTGTGTGTGGGGCAGGGATAGCTGGAAAACAAGCAGGGCAGTGGGGCCCGAGGACCAAGTTTGAGAAGTGAAGGTATTCACAAGACATGAGAGGTGAAGCCGCAGGAACAGCTTTCCCAGTGTCCTTGTTTCAGTGGACACTCATAACGGCCTTAATCATAAAATAACCTCAGACATAATTTCTGGCTGGATATTAGGGGTAAAAAAAGGACCGGGGTAGGGTGCCTGACAGGAGATCCCCCCCTGGAAGAGGCTGGCAGACTGACCGTTCTCACCCCACCCCTCCACCACAGGATGAAGCCACGGAAAATAAAGGAGGACGACGCACCTCGTACGATAGCGTGCCCCCACAAGGTGAGTGAGACCCGCCTACAGCGCCCCCTGCTGGTTCAACCTGCTGAGCTTGTGTCCAGGTGGTTACAGAGCTGGCGTGTTAGCGTCGCGCTAATAAGGTGGTGTTGATTAGCGCTGAATTAAGCTGACACCAAGTGGTGGGAACGCTGCACCACATTAACGTGCTCCTGAGAACTCCTGGATCGTTGAGTGGGTGGTGTACTTCATTTATGTTGTATTTTGAGACGCCCTGTCTTTGCAGTACTGTCTTGTGGAGTTGTTTTGATGGGCCCAGTAATGGAGGTTGAATGGTGGGGTTTCTTTTCCGTGGGTAGAATGCTTTCAGTCCTGGCACAGCACGACTGTTGGGTGGTTCTGAGGTGTCCTGGGGTAATTGACCCCTTTATGCCTCTCAGGGATGTACGAAGATGTTCAGGGACAACTCGGCAATGAGGAAGCACTTGCACACCCACGGGCCACGTGTCCACGTGTGTGCAGAATGCGGCAAAGCCTTCGTGGAGAGCTCAAAGCTGAAGCGACACCAGCTTGTTCACACCGGCGAGAAGCCTTTCCAGGTAGGAGTACACTCTGAGCAGGGGGGGGTCCTTGCATACACTCTACCAAAGTGCATTTTCTCACACCCAAGCAATTAAGCACAATTGATTTATTTTAATTACCCCAAATTTAAAACCGTTCTATGATAGTATCTTCCGATTAATGGGGCAGTTTTGCAGACGAACGTAGGTGATTAGCTCTTAACAAGATGTTAAGACCAGGTTATGTTGGAGTGACTTTCAGAGCACTGCTCCTGGGTAATATTTTGGAATCATTTGAAGAAAGTATAATATATTGTGATACTGAAGTCCTAATGATTATCCAGAAATAACTGAAGTTCTGATGGAACCTTGTGGCACTTCTCATTCGCCTTCGCATTGCCTCTCCAGTGTACGTTTGAGGGCTGTGGAAAGAGGTTTTCCCTGGACTTTAACTTGCGCACCCATGTGCGGATCCACACCGGAGATCGCCCCTACGTCTGCCCCTTCGACGGCTGCAATAAGAAGTTCGCCCAGTCCACCAACCTGAAGTCCCACATCCTAACACACGCTAAAGCCAAAAACAACCAGTGAGCCAGCCGGGGCGATGGCCAGGAGTGGAAGGAGCAGGTGGCCAAGGCTCGTCGAACCCTGTACACAGCAGCATCTTAACGCAAGTGTTCAGAAAAAAAGTCTGAAATCCCCTTTGTACATTGTTTCTAGGAAAAAAAAAAAGTTTTAAAGAAATTTACCTTAAAGACTTTTTGATAAGTATGGAAATGGGAAAAATGAACAGTAGAGATTAAGCTAACCTTCCCATTTAGCTCTGAGAAGCAACGTTGCTGGTGTTCGTCAAAACCCACCGCTTCTGGTTACCTATTCACCATGGTGATGGACTCCGCACCTATACCCAGATGGTTACACCTCCCAAAGAAATCAATTGGTCACCCCTTTGCATAGAAAGATCATTTCTTTTTAATTTAGTTTTTTTTCCCAAGTGTGCATATTGTACACTTATTTTTGGGATATGCTTAGTGATGCTATGTGTGATTTATTTTTTCCCTGAAAAGATTGAAATCTGCTTGTGATGGTTCTTCTTGGAAGAAAATTGGCAGTTACTGTACTACATGCATACTTTGAGAGTTTTTTTTTCTTCCCTGTAAAAAGTTAGTTTTATTATTTTTTTTCCTTTGGGTGTATTCTTTACCGTTAACTCATTTTTGTATAATTGTATCGTACAGCCGTATTGAAATCATGTAGACTTAATAGCAATGTGATTTAGATAGTGTTAACCGATTAAAAACCATTTTAGTCACGACACTTTTATTTCTCCTGCTGTACTGCCAGATGCAAAAAATTGAAGTGTATGTTTCCCTCCCCCTCCACTGCAAAGCCTGTCCTTTGTTACACATCACAAGAAAACAAACGTGGTGCTCCGCTGCATTGTTAGAATGTATTGTACAGGCAGCATTAATTAACCCGTGTTAATATGTACATCCCGTGTATTTCAGCGACCAGCAATAAAACGATGGTCCTAAAAGCGCTTATTAGAAGTTTACATTTTAGACGATGCCTATTCTTTTATGGTTAAGAAAAACAGAAAATCCCAGATACAGATATGTGATGGACGAGGTAACTTTTTTTTTTATGCCGTTTCAATGTGCAGTTTGTTGTGATGTTCTTGCTGCCCTAGTTTGAAAATGTTGGTAAATAAAAAGGGACTGTTCCATTGTTACAGATGAAAATTAACAAAAATGGCTGAGTGCTGGCGGGGGGGGGGCGGGGGTCTTTTTTGGAAGCCAAATGCTGTGGTGTGACCAGGTGCCCTCCCAGCAGGCACACTCATTCCTGCTCCTTCACTGGGATTTTCTTTGACCCTGTAGGATCCCTCCCCTCTTTTTGGGTGCCCAGTGTAGTGGTTTTGGGACTGAAATGTCACAGGCTTGTCCCTTCAATGGAAAAGGTCACTCTGTAGGCAGAGAGATCTGAAGCTTCCCACAGCTCGTAGGTTGGTTTGGGATTGCGCTGAAAAGCACGCCGTTTGTGATCCTGTAATAATGGGTACATGGATGATTGCTTGAGGCTTAAGTACACACAATTGGCAATAAAATGTTTTCCCATAGAACCCAATCTAAATCAAACTTATTATGATGCCGAGTTGGTCTGTGGTCAGGTTTTTAAATGGTATTGTTTTTTTTATTATTTTCAGTACAGAAAGTACTTGTTTGCAAAGTGAGGAAGAGTTGTTTTCATTTTCTACCTGGAAATGCCATCGGGGTCACAAGTGATGGTCTGCTACAGTGGAACAAGATGAAAACCGCAGTTTGTGGTTCCTGTGAGGAACCTTGAAGTCCATCTAGATGCCAGGTTTTCACACGATTGTGCACAGAGATTGTAGGGCGGTGTTTCTGAAGACGCCCTCAACGGACCATGCATAGGTCAAAGGGGCGAGAGGCCACGTGGATATGAACCACCAAGCATGAGCGGCATGTCTGACACACGAGAACATCGTCCACCCTTTTTCTGTCTCTCCTTCCCATGCTGGATCAGTCACTTCCCTGCTATCTCAGCATTGATCGGTCTGGGCACCTTCATGCTATCTGTGCAGACAAGGTCAAACATACTAACAGCCCTGAGATCAATCTGACTTTATTTTAACTGCAGTACAAGAACAGTTGCTGAATCCTTGCCAAAACCATTCCAACCCCAATTTTCATGTACACTGTAATTCATCCCAGTTTTAGTTACATAAAACATGTCATGAGAATTAAATGCACATTATTCCCAGTCCCCTAAACTGCCACCAAGTCTAACATGCATAGTATCACATATAAATTTTTACCTGGGGTAACTATTTCACAGTCTGTGAAAATAGGTTATAATGCATCAGAGAAAACCAAGCAGAGCCTGATCAATCTCACTGCCATAATCACCATCATTTTATGTAGTCTCTTCTCAAGACAATCATACAGTGGACACACCACACAATTTCACAAGCACAAAAACCCACTGGCAAAGAGCTACTTTCAGCAGTGAAAATCTGCAGACCCCCCCTCACATACTGCCCTTCACACAAGCCTAAGACAAAACTGCACCAGATTAAAAGGTGATGTCAACCCAGACCATTTGTGTATTTAAGCTCACTCAGGCCCTTGTCCATTTTTTAAAACAAAACAATGAAAAAGGCTGAACAATTGATCACTTTCCCTCCCTTAGAGTGGTTACCAGACTGAATTTTTGAAAGTAGTGCTGTAGAGTTAGAAAACTGAAAATTGCGAGCAGTGATTCAGTAATGGAGACTGTGCTGACATTTCAGAGGCCGTTTAGCAAAATAAGCGAAAACCAATGTAAAAGGCCGGCTGAGTGTGTCTGATACAATGAGGCAGCATTCAGGCTTTATAAGGTGGCAGTGTTATTAGTCCATGAGGGCTGCCAGCAGAGAGGGATAGTTAGGTGTGCCCCAGCCTGTAACTGGATCCCACGCTGGAGCAGCACAGAAACCCTTCCCTTCTACCTGTTCGTCCAGACAGCCCAGGTGGCATCCCTCGGTCACCTACATTGAAAGACATAGGGAGGACTAGAGTCAGCAATACCAAAGAAAGACATTTTAGTTGATTATGCTGCCATCTGGTGCTCGTTCTTTAAACGAGCAACAAAATTTTATATTTATTCACAACTTGTGCCACCTAGTGGTAGATCTATGAAACTTCAGCGCGATTCACCATTAAAAACAGCCAGTTTACAAACGGTTATTCGAGTGCACGCCAGACTGAATGAAGTATGCCCAAAAATAAGAACAGCTAACTGTACAGAAACAAATGTCAAACTGCAGACAAACAAACATGCATTTGTAGGTCTGGCATTCTTGGGATACTCACGTCGAAGAGAGCCTGTCCTTTCAGCTTGTACAGGCGAGGGTTGAGGAAGCCCAGGGCGGGCAGCCCCTTGAGGAAGCGCTTGTCATTTATGAGGGACAGCATCCCACCAACTACAGGAGTGGAAGCCTGGTACACAAAACAGCATAACTGCACACCCCTCTGCAGCAGGCATGATGCAACTAACCAAAAGCATCTAGTGGGGTCAGGGAATACAACAAATGCTTCATGAAGCCTTGATTTGAACATCATTAGTCAATTACAATCCGGTTGTTCTATAAAGTGTGGATGCATTGTTGATAAATGTATAAAAAGTGCATGTCAGTACAAGGACTGTTAGTATAAATTCAGTATGTACAAAACAATACAGAAAGTAGTGAGGTTAGGAGTTGCCACAACCACCACACGACAAACCACCTCAGAGATGTGAACCCAACTGTAGCTGTGTGGCAGCACCACACTAGTTTGAATGGCATAGAACATTGTGAAGTGGCTGCAGTGCCAATCCTGCCACCAACCCCCAAAGTTGGAGGACCTGTTTGCAAGGCTGGATAGATTAACGTCATTCCCAGCACAGAGCAATTGCAGGTTAAGGGCCTTGCTCAAGGGCTCAACGGAATAGGATCACTCCTGGATTTCATGGGATTCAAACTGGCAACCTTCCGATTGCTGGCACAGATCCCTAGCCTCAGAGTCATCACTCCGGAAGTACAGTGAGTTATCGACAGCATTGAGGTATTTATTATGGAGGTAGGGGAAGGGGCAATTGTTATGTGTTCCTTGATAATATCTTTCTCCTTTTCCTGTACAAAATATTACAAAACAATACAAAAGTAGACAGGACTGTGTAGCGAGTGCAAGCAGGATGTAAGGACAAACATGGCATAGCGCCCCCTTCGGCTGACTCACCGATGTGCCAGACACCCACGGGATTGGCACCCTGTTGGATACCACCCAGTAGTTGTCTGAAAGGGCCGCGATGTCAGGATAGGCCCTGCCGCTGGTATTGAAGTACGTTTTGGGAGGCAGGGCTTGTACGCCTTTCAGATAAGCATTAACGGCATTAACCTAGAAGGATGAGCAGGAGTAACGCCCAGTCAGCTGCCATTTCACATCAGTGGATACAAGCACAACACACACACAAGCCAGTATAACCTGGTAATCCGGCATCGGGAAAATGTTACTGAAGCCGCCCCCGCTGATGTAATCTGTGACCTCATAGGTCACTTTGAAAGGGTTCTGGAAAGACGTCCCTCCCACGGTCGTCACATAGGGACTGAAAAGAGAGCAAGACAAGTGGTTATAATACGTGACAGCTCAACATCTACAAGCAAACAAGAAAGTCTATGAGCAGCCAGTACAAAGTCTACATTTAGTTTGAAGAAGAAATCAATTTAGCTGATTCTGAGCTTGAATTACAGCTCACATTGTGTGAGAAATGCAATGATATAAAAAAAGAGTGCATGTTTCTCTTAGTAAGTTTACCAAGAGACCATGTGTCAGTTCAGCTTCTATTTAAGCCCAGTGACTATGGAATCTCAGCCTTTATTTAATTAGCAAAAACAACCAGACATCATCATGGGTGGAGCAGGCGTGAGGGCTACCTTGTGCCGTGAGTCTCCAGGCAGACCCCCATTCTCCCCCCCCAACCCTATACTCGATAAGCTTTTGGAAGACTGATGGATGGATAATATGTCAACTGTGCAAGACTGAAATATGAATGGTTACCTTGACGCTGGAAAGCTGGGCCTGAAGGCGTTGCTCCCTTTGGACAAGTGTCTGCAGCCTGCCCCGCTATCACCTGCATGAAAACAGCCGGCTGACTTATATCCATGCTCTCTACAAAAATCAGTGGGGGCACCAAATTTTGCAGAAGCTCCCCCCAAATGTGTGTGCTTATTATGAACAAATGTCATGTCAACTTTGCTGGTAACCAAGGGATGATGCTGCAGATAATTGTCACACACTGTCAATGCTATTATCACAGGATACCAATGTTTCTATGGTAACATTCAGTTGCCATAGGATCAAATACCATCCATTCAGTTATTTATGCTCCAAGTCAAAAAAGAAATCCTTGATGTTAAGCTAACATCCAATCAGGAAAGATACCATTTTTCCATTTTATGACGCCAGTCTAAGAGTCACAATTAATATCTCAAAGGTGGAGGAACAACCACAAATCTGTACAGAGAAATATTTTCACTTTAAATTGAAGTCACTGTCCAATGTCAGCTGGAGTGATTGACCTGATGGTTTTTCGACCTGAACATTATGCCTGGCGCCGCTGGTCGACACACGGATGGTTCGTAGACCAGCTAGTCTGGCTCACCAGAAGCGAAGAGCATGGAGAGGCCCCTGACACCGGCCTTCATGAACTCGGCGTTGATGCGCGTCATGTAGGAGGCCGCCAGGCTGTCCTCGTCGTCACCGTAGCTGATCGTGTGGACCCAGGGCACGGACGACATGTTGCTAAGCAGCAGCATCCACTGCAGGAAGGGTTCCTGGGATTCGTGACGACCTGGAAAAAGCAGGTGCAGCCCGCAGGCCTTTTCAATGGGAGGCGGAGCCAAAATGGAATCTCCGCCATAAGTGCAGGAACGGAAAGTCAGAAGGCTGCGTTTCTGCGAGTGGCGGCAGGCTTTCTGCGCAGGAGAGGCTGTGCTTTCCTGTCTACAACAACTAAAGGATTCTGGTATTTAACAGAGGACATTCATTTTAACTCCGAGATGAAATTTAATGAAAGATATTAGGTAGCTTCACTGAAAACAATTAAACAGACCGCCTGTCCAATTAAGGGCCCAGTCAGCTGGATTTTCCTAATTACTAAACAGTCGGGCTAAAATTTAAAGACGTTTTGGGAAGTAATGCGATTATAATGCACAATTTGCAGTTTTACAATGTAACATGCTATTTCAGAGAGGATTCATTACTTTTTCATTATTACCAATACAATGAACAGGGACAATAGAGCTTATTCAATTTGTTATAGCTGAGATGATAATTACACAATGCAAATAAAGTCACTGCATATCAGACACCCACGAAGCCACTGGCTCCTCGTACCTGGGTTGGTGAAGACCCACGTGGAGATGTTGGCCCCCGTGCTCATGATGTATTCAACGTCCAGGCTGGCCTCCAGCCCTGCCTTGCCACCCCCCTGGGTGCCCACCACACGGGCCACCTGGGACATGTGCTTGAACCCCCCACCAAAGAGGGCCATGAACTCAGCCAGGTCTGCTGGGTGGTAGAACTGCTCCAGGAACTGTGCAAGGAAGCTTCAGTCAGGCTGCAAGCATTGAGCCACGTTGTCTGTTCTAACAAAAAGCATCGCGCCCTCTGATCTTCAAGGGCAGTGTTTCCCAATCCGGTCCTCAGGGACCCACAGACAGTCCACGTTTTTGGTCCTTCCCAGCTCCCGTGGGAGCAATAATGTGGACTGTCTGGCCGAGAGCTTGGAGGGAACGAAGACACGGACCAACTGGGATTGGGAAACACCGGTTTAGGAGACGCTGTTTTGGCATCCATGATGATGAAAGATTTTGCCAAGTCCAATTATCATAAACCGGTAAGAGCAGCAGAGCACTGGCCGGCCAGTGCAGGTGACTAGCTATGGACAGTTAGCATTCTTAATTTTGTTCATTTCAGGCATGTGGAAGCCACAACTTAACGCCATGTGACACCATCAGAGTGTAAGCAGGCTGACGTGGCTCATCAATGGATATTTGCTGCTTTGTTAATTCAGCTGGGTTTATTACAATAGGATTTGGTTTACTGTAGCATGTATCTTACATGCATGATTAGCCTGATGGCTAGCTTTAGGACGCATCACCTATTTGCCCTGTCCCCCGTCAGACTGAATTTTTCATAAACGTGGAAGCCTGTGTCAGACGCCCGTTCTGTAATCCTGTTTATGTTTCCCACATGGCTACGGCCAAAGGATGAATAAAACATTAAAAAAGAAAAATCCTACTGATGCAATAAGGTGGCAACTCAAACTGATCCTGCAAAATGAGCCAGCTGGAAAAAAAAAGTTCAAGCTCATCTCAGAGCAGCAAAGACCTGAAACTTACAGGCTCTGGTGACCCTGTGCTGGGCGTGCAGCCCTGGTCGCTAACTGCAAGGCTCTTCATGCCAATAACCATCCCCCATCTGCCCCCCAGGACAGGGGGCCCCTGCTGGGCTACACAGCGCCATCCCCCATCTGCCCCCCAGGATAGGGTCCCCCTGCTGGGCTACACAGCGCCATCCCCCATCTGCCCCCCAGGACAGGGTCCCCCTGCTGGGCTACACAGCACCAACTCCCGTCTGCCGCCCAGGACAGGGTCCCCCTGCTGGGCTACACAGCACCAAGCGGCTCCCTAATTTACATCCCCAGGCTTTTCCTCCCAGCCAAACTACTCAAATTAGCAGCTATTCAATACGACCATGTAACTGCTGCATTTTACTAAGACAGATTTGGGGGGCTGGGGGTGGAATGTGGCATTTATTATGCATGGGGCAGAAGCCGTTGGTTGCCCTCTATTGCTGCAAGGAATAAAAATAAACATTCAACTGATAGGGCTGATAAGGATTCCAGAGCAGGTGCCTGTCTGCACACGGACCTCTGTGGTCTGGGACATGTAGGATTGCGGCACATAAAGAACGACTATATACACAATGTCTGATACACATTCCTCCTTGATAAAATCCACTTTAGTACTACAGCAACTAGTTCTAGGGTAAATATTCTATAATCAGATTAATTAGGAAGGTTTTAATCTTCATAAACACATAGGAATTAGCATAATGCCCAGGGTCCCTCACAGTCGGTGTTGCTCAAACGGGTACCTGAGCCACGGCTTGGCTATTGTTCTCCGCACAGCCCACGTCCGACGCCGTCAGGTTGTAGCGGCTCCTCAGAATGATGGGCGTCACCCCCAGGTGGAAGCCCGCCTCCGGACGCTGCCCATTGGTCCAGGCTCTGCTGACGGCCTCCAGCTTGGCCGGAAACCGGTGAACACCGCCCACTGCAGGCAGAAGGAGTTCAGGGGGCTTGTTAGGCAGGTGAGACACCTTGGGCTATAGGGAACATTAAAAATAACTGCTACTTGCTTAGTCAGGATTTTTAAGAATAGCAATAAACTCTCACAATACAAGCATTTCTACAGATAAGAACATTCCCCCAAACCAGGAGGAAAACATCCAGGATTTACATATATTACTTTCTGCCTGCATTCGCATGGAGTTTGAGAAGTCCCTGTTCATTTTAATGCTAAAAATCTGAAAGGTTATGAGTTAGTTGCACTTTAAGATATTCATGGGCAATGTTAAGAGGCAGCCTGGCCGACTGTATCCGAGGAGAAGGTCATTCTGAGCGATTAGCCCAGACTGCCAACAGAGGCCCTTTTCAGAGACCCGTTTAAGCATCTCGCTCACGGCGTCTCCCTCGGGCCTCCGCACTCACCGAAGTCCAGGTGCTGAGCCAGGTCATCGGGAACCGAGTACGGAGCCGGCGAGCGCACCAAGGCACGCTGGCCCCTGACGTAGCGGAAGAAGCGGCTTCCGGGGAGCAGCGCCTCAGCCACCCTGCGGAAAGAGCAGCTTTACCAGGAGCAGAAGGGACCACTGATGCACAGGGGATCTACAGCCTTCAGAACCTGAAGGCGTTAACACTGACAGCGATGCTCTCACTGGATGCCGAGGAAGCACGATCACAGCAGATATCATCACATTTACATCTAAATTCCGGTATCCTGCACAAAAGGCACGGAGGCCACTGACGCAAGCTCATAATCACCGAGTGCTGCAAATCTTGCGTAACGGGGCTTAATAAACGCAACACTAAAAATAGCGATAGCTTTCATTACCATTACAATGCGGCCGTCGAGTTAAACCTTTCGTCAAAAGCAATTTATGATTTTGCAGCCGTTTTATTTAGCTGGATTTCAGGCTAGAGCAATCGCTTTTAAGCACCCTGTCCAACCTCAGCAGAGAAGCAGCTTGCGGAGAACAGAAGGTTGTTGGTTCTGTTTCCCACAAGTCGCTTATCTACTGCGGCTGGACAGGGTGCTAAGGTTAAAGATCCTTATTTATCAAACTACACTGCTTCCAAACAAACATATATTAAGAGATGTTAACAATCAAAGCTAAAGTGCGTATGTTTTGTTGCCATTTTTGGGATGTATACCTGCAGTAAGCGACTCCTTTTTTTGCATCAGGTTAAAAACACAGGATTCACAGCATATTAATTAATGTTTATCGACCCATGACAGACTGCAAACCATCCAGGTTTGGTTACACATTGTTTTCTCCAAGGGGGGGGGGATAGTTTAAAAAGTACATTAGCCAAAGTAGAAGGTTCGGAAAGTACAAATCCAGACCAGGATTTTGTTTCAACCAAGCAGTTGAGTATAAAGAGTCACAGTCACAGAGAACTCAACTGGTTGGCTGAAACAAAATCTTGGTCTGGACTTAAAATGTTGTCTTATGCTATTAAATGGCATATGAGATTATTGAAAACACAAGAGTGTGAAAATGTCTTAAATGCGGCATTTAGGTTGGTCAGCATTCACGTGCTAGCATGTGACCGGGTGTGATGACTGCAGACACTCGAATACGCTGACAAAACACAATTTCATGTGGGAACCACAGACTGGGGGGGGGGGGGGGGGGGGGTACGTGAGAGAAAATGGAAGTGCTCACTGTGTCGTCATGTCACACTGCAGGAAGTCATCTGTGAGCACAGTCCTGCAGTCTGTGACCCCATGGCTACGCAGCCAACCCCGCACCGCCTTCTGCGTCAGCTCCGAGGGCCGCACGAGGGAGGACACTTCCTCCAAGGTTAGGAACTTCCCTAGGGGGGGGGGGGGGGGGGAGGGGGGAGGAGGAGGGTCAGGGGATTACAAAGTACATTAGCCAAAGTAGAAGAAAATACAAGCAGTGCAGACATTTAAACGAGTGCGATATGTAAGTTCTGACTATGGCAGCTTAAGTTGGTGGGAGAGGCAGGAGTGGGGGGGTCCTGTCCAACTCCACATGGGGGTGTGACGCTGGAGTGAGAGCACTGACAGTGTGCTTCCTAAACTGAAAGCCTGGTATAAGACTTCTCTCTCTGAGCCTCTGAAGCTGCTTCTGACTGCCCTGCTGCCAGTGAATCTGCATTTACACCCGGACTTAAACCGTAGCAGATATAACAGTTCTTTGATAATTTGGACGTCCCCTTCCCCTGGAGGATGGGTGGCTCCCTTTGAGCCTGGTTACTCCCATGGTTTCTTCCTGTATGTCTTACTCTCTGGGGGCTTTGGGCAGGGATAATAAAAATTGCTTTGAGATAACATCATGTTGTGAAAATGTGCTGAATTACACAAAGAGAAAAATACTGAACTGATACAGAAATTAAGTGTAACATACCATATTGTACAGAATCTGGGTCTGACACGCTCTCCAGCAGCCCCCTCAACTTGTCCACATTCTGCTGCCTTAAAGCGAAGGTCAGCTCCACTCGATCTGAACTGGCTACCCTTCCAGCGTGGGTCCATCCCTCAGGTATCCTACATTTAAACCGGGTAATATACAATTCAGCAGAGCTACAGTATGAGCAGCACCTGTTGGGTCTGAGGAAGTGACTTGTTTCCACATCATGCAGCCCAGCATGCTTTTGTCCCAAATGCGGATGTTAAACACACAAGGCATAAACGGGATAAAGAGAACGATAATGAAGAATTAACCCAATAGCTTCGTCTAAGGACAAAATAAGCAATCCAGGCAGCTATTTATTTTGCGTGAGCACAAACGTTTTTTTTTTCCCTACGGTAAGATCAGTATAATCAAACATACTTTTGTGGAAATTAAGGATCAGTATTTGACCAGTAAAACATGGTTAGTATCCTTAAATTACACGATATTTGCCGCAGTCTAACAGAAAACATCGCTACAATTAATGCAGTTTGGTATTTTACAGGCGATCGTCTAAATAGAAAAACCAGATTAGTGATTAGTAATCGGCTATCGCAGATTACATCGCAGACTGATGTAAACAGAAAAGATGCCGCAAATCGGTCAGATCCGGTCCTTACGAAGTGTCCTGATCATGCTCCAAGTGGGCGCTCCGAACGGGACGACAGCAAAACAAGACAAACACAGGGACCCTGGAAAAACACACGGTAAGAACGACCGAGGCACCAATGCTTCCGTTTTACTTTTAAAAGTGCCACTGGAAAAAAATAAACCATACTATTTACAATGTATTCAATTTAAATGACTTTTAAGGCACAGTGCACGTACAAAAACACAATAAAAGCATTCGATCCAACACTTAATTTGCCTTTTGTATTTAATGATATGCCGAATACAGTCTAGTAAGGTGACAGCACGCTAAGAGGTCACACTGCGCCATTGTCGTTTATGCATTAATTTTAAGCAGATACATACAAGACAACGATAAAATCTTGGTCATCAATCATAATAAATATCGACAAATAAATAAATTACATATACACTCTCCATGTTACACCAAAATAAAATTAGACTGATAGCTAAACATACTGTAACTTCATTTCAGGTCACGATTGTTTATTCATGGATTTTTAAAAAAGCCAACATAAAATATTTCTTAAATGAGAGAGTTAAAACAAGATACTCACAGAGGCAGCATTGCAGTAGCAATCAGCACCTCACAATATACAATATCGGTACCATAACCTGACTTCAAGGCGGACTCAGGAACGCTGCGAAGCGCAGCCACGAGTCACGTGACTCAGCATGTGACGCCGGCTGCGAGCAGAATGCGGAAGTAAAGCTCCAGCGATTGGGGCAGTCACGGGGCGCTTTCGCAATCGGCTGTGTCAGTGTATAAAAGTAGTTTAAGCTGTTATAATGCCGGTCTAAGCAGGACAAGTTATTATTATATTTTTGCTCCCGCGTTGCATGAAGATCAGACAAAGAGGTGGAGAAAATAAGTCGGCAAAACGAAAACTGTTCACATTAACAAAAATTACGTATCGAAACGTTTGAATTAAGGCAGCATGTTACCTACGCAGGGATCTTTGGATAAAAGCATATAAAAATCAGTAAACTTTAGTAAACTTTACTTAAATATTAGGGATTACAGACGTTTATTTATTCAATTACAAAACATGACGACATGGGCTTTTGAGCATAACTCGAAAAGAACTAAGATCGTTGTTTCATAAAACGAGTCCATGTAACCAACAGATTCACACACCTGAACACAATACTACTTAAATTTGGAACGAATGAAATTTATTCCATATTTACAGTTTCCATTACAACATCGAAAATGCAAAATTTTTAAAAAATGTATAGTTCAATTCCAATATACTGAAAGCTTACACGAGGAGTAATTTTTACATACATTTTTTTCAGTTTTATAAGATCTCATACTGGCTAAAACGCTTTAAAGCATATACATTTTTTTAAATAGACTTAGTCATCTTCCATAAAGTAATAATCCTCATCCCCACTTTCATCGGAAGGTAGAGGAGCTGGGTCCTTGCCAGAGAACATTTCCCAAACAGGGAGGGACTGGTTTTTGGCTGCAAGACAAGCAGAAATTGCAAAATTACCATGTATATAAATTTATAAGCCACAGAATACACACCATATGTATAGGAAAAAAATATGCAAGAATTAATATGGCATACAGCTTTTCCATTACTTCGAACAAGCTCACCATTATCTCTGCCACGTTTCGGTTTTGTGGACGGTGTTACGGTGTACTTGTCCTGTAGGGGTTACATACACATGAACACCTCTCACATCTCACTACCTCTGGACTGCCGGCCTCTTACATTGCTTGAGTGTAAATGATATTTACAGCCATGGCGTGAAAAGAGACTCATTGAAACTTAATCTGAATTTATTTACCCAATACTGAATGTAACCCAAACTTGAATTTCTTTATCTGAATACCAGAATGTGAATTCGAATATGTTTACCTGAACTTGAGTTAAAGAACCCAACCTTGAACGTGTTAGATTAAAGACTGAATTCGTTAACTAAACTTGAATTTCTGTTACTTAAATAGTAATAAAAATTCAAATTCAGGTTGTAAAATTCAGATCTTGAGAATGCCGGTTGAAAACTCCAAGTTCAGAAAATCAGGGATAACACCCAGGATACTCTAAGAGCAAATGAGGAATGAGGATAGATCTAATCATGCACAATCCTGGCCAATCACAATACAGTCTGCAGTTATCGGAGATGGGGTTTTTCTACATGCACCACCTTAATGCAGTGGCCACGTGGCAGACTCAAGACACAAATTACTATAGACACATGCAAAATAAAAATCTGCTCACAACACAACGGAAGTTTCCAGAGGACAAAGAAGCTAGACAAACCATTTGGGCTGAGTGATATACCGATTGTTTACAGTATATCGATATAGTTTCAAAACAAGACAGTGGATGACAATACCGTTTATATCTATATACTTTTATTGTGCATTAAAACTGGAGTTCAATTAAAGATTTTGAATAGAAACTAATAGTATTCCTTCCTGGCTGTATGCAACATGAGAGCTGTGGTCGTGATGTTGCACAGAATTGTAACATAGCTAAAATCAAACCATTCAGTTAACATCTTACTCGGAATTTGTTGGATCATTGTTACTTAGTTGATTTTGTTTTAAATCATTGTCAAACAGCTCACATGTTAAACATACCATAATTTGCAGTTTTGTTTCTTTTGTTGAAGGCTATTGCTTTAAAATAAAGATCTTTCCAGACAGTACACATACTTTCAATGACCATCAGGTTTCTGTTTTTAGAGCCATTTGCGAAATGGGTTTTAGATTGTTTATGAACAGAAAAAAAATGTCCATGCGTTTTGACAGCAATATTAAAAAGAGAAAAACAAGTTTGTTTGTGGGCATTGTGGAGTGAAATGCTTATGGCTTTTTTATATGAAACAGGCAACAGATACAGGCATCAGTTATCCCTGTCAATTTTGAGAAAATGTCTATATTACATTATGTACTACATTTACGAAAGGTAAGGTAGCCCTACAATTGCATCTGACCACATATTATTTTAATAAATCTGTTTGTGTGGTTTTGATTTAAATCTGAGCATTTAGCTCACTTGACAGAAATTATCGTGTATCTGTCATCTGCCTAAAAATACCTAGATAATGTTTTTTGGTCAATATCGCCAAACCCTATGGACCATACAGCAGTGATGAGGGATATGGAATTTCCCAAGTAGCAAATAACTTTTTTTTTTTTGCTGACGATGACTGTGTTTACATGCAATAAAACAATCAAGGTGTCTACGTGTGTTTTTAATAACCCAATTACTGAGTTTACATGGCTAGCTCAGTTAAAAACACAAAAGAACATCTTAACTGGGTCACATGTAAACATAGGGTCTCACTTTGTGACTTGGGAAACCACATGTCCTTCCTCTCCTCTGTATGGTCTGTAGGGCTGGCCAAAATGGACCAAATACCATATCTTGATGTTCACTACCATATGTAGAAAACCCCATCTCAAACGACTGGTGACTCATCTTGTGGTTGGCCACCATGGCGCTTGATTAGATCTACGCTCGTTTGCTTTCTGAGTATTCCAGACAAATAAATTGAATTGAATCTGAATTTCTCTACCCAAATTTTCTCTTTTCAACCTAAATCTTACTGCTTTCAGGGGCTGAATTTTACAACATGATGATGACATTTTCTTACCACAAAAGCAACAAATTCAAATTCAGAAAATAAACTCAAATTTGAATTCTTTAATTCAAGTTCAGGTATTGGTATTCAAGTTTGGGTTCTTTAATTCAAGGTCAGGTAAACATTCAAATTCAGGTTCTGGTATTCAGATAATAAAAGTCAAGCTCAGAATAACACATTCTAATTCAGCTGAATAAATTCAAATTCAGGTTGTGGTGAGTCTTATTTGATGCCATATAGAGCTGTCTACTGCTTTAAATTTAAGTTACTCTAATGGTTTGTGTTGGCTCACTATGCAGGATCACATGTCACGCTACGCAAACAGTAGTGGGAAAGTAAAACAAGTGGCTGTGGAACACAGTAAAATGTGTGACAGCAAGAACAATATTTGTCCCTGTGTCACAATGTCAAAGTGCAGTATTTAGCACACAGCGCTGTGCGCCCCCTGCAGGCCCCCAGCACCCACCTGGAAGGGGCTGCCTGGTCCACGAAGCGCGACCCAGTCCTTGCCCATCTTCTTCTGAAGCTTGTACACATAATTATCATTGTTGTTTCTTCAAAAACAGGCAGAAAATCACAAGCTCAGTTAATTCAACATACACCGAAGACGGTCGCAACACTTAGGTGTCATTAGCTGCCACAGAGGGCCTGTTCACACATGGTATTAACATACGTCCTGGGTGATCCGATCACAATTGGACAGCACTAATTACAGGTGCGAATGCAAAATGCATTTAAGACGCATTGAGATCAGAATCCTTACCCCACATTCAGAGTGATCTGGGACGCATATGGTCACATTCTTATAACAATTCCAACGCGAATCGAAGGACCACCTACTCCGCTGACATCCTTATGTGAGTGGAAGTACATATGTACTCATTAAACGCAGGACCAGTATTTAACATATGACTTATGTCGTAATGCCTTCCAGTGCAGAAATGGGACACTGTGTAGCAAACTGCATTGTGAACGACGACGCATCTAGATTATTGTTGCGATATGGCGGTGCATACAGACGCTGCGGCTCAGAGCTTCTGACGACGTAGCCGGATGTTTTTGTTTTTTGTGCATTACTTTTTTTAAGTTGTATTGTCTAGATACATGAATGAATTGTCTAGATGACATCCTAGAAACTGCTCTGCAAATTTCGTTGTGCAAGAAAATGTGCAATGACAAAGTCATTCTCTCTTATCCCCAAACACCAGCAAAAAATAAGTTTGAATCTGCTGGGATGCTGGTTTAATATCAGACTGTCGTGACCCATTCGCATGAAAATGTCAAAATGCGCATTATTAATGTTCTGTACAAATTCGGGAAAAATTAATTCTGTAAGAAGTGATTTATTAAAAATGTTTTGGAATTTGCACAGATCATATCTAATGTGAACTTCGATGTCGCTTCCTTATTTACGTCAAAGCTGCTCCAAACTTTATTAATATTGGTGAACCGTGCCGGTAAAAATTACATGAACGTAAAATTGAAAAATTGAAGCGTGTAGGTAACAATGTATGTTCAATAGCTTAGAAAAAGGAAGTGTCCATGGAAACATATAATAATAGCATAATTGTTTATATAGTTTTATATTGGACTGCCTGGGGGCTTGAACTCCTGGTGGGAAATTTCAGTCCCACTCCAGTGAAACAATAAACCTCCTCGCTGAAATTCACTAATTTTGAACTTCATTGGTTATGATTAAAAGCCAAAATATTAGCATATGGCAACCAAAAAAATGCATCCCAGACTGAACCTTTTACCCTCAAATAGAAAAGTATTAGCCTGCCCAATGTATATCTCAGTACTGATAGAGCTTTTTAACACATACATTTGTATTGTGCTGACACGGTACAAATGCAGGTGTACAATGTGAAAAGTTGAACTTTATTGTGAAATATATTTTGAATTAAGTAATCACATTTGAATTACGTGAAATAAAATTTTATAATAACGACTGTCTAATGAAAATCACATTACAAAATACAATTTAAAGATATATTATGAAATACAATACCTGTTATGGAATTATTTAAAAATAAAAGGATAATTATTTAAATATGTATTTATTCATTTATTTATAGATATTTTTATTTATTTCATTTTCAGTATTATGGTGTTCTGCATAAAATTTTTGTTACCCTGAAATGTGCAAATAGCATTTGATTTTTCCCTTCTTTTAATATTCGACAGATTTTAAATATGGAAGTGATTTATGTGCTTATTTGAATAAGATGCAGGAAATTGAAATCCAATTACAAGCAGCCGGTCGAGACGCATACAGAGACGCATGTTAATGCCAGGTGTGGACAGGACCATAGATTACTTGTTAGTAGGGGTGTAACGGTACACAAAATCGCGGGTCGGTACATACTTCGGTTTTGGAGTCACAGCGGGGGTAAAACAATACGATTTTTTTTCCTTTATTAAACAGTGGTAACTGAACAAAGTATGACTCTTTAAAAAAAATTGTCTGTCTATACTGCTACAAACTAGTACTCTAAAATTTACTTAAAAGATAACCAAAGTAAAGATTCTCTCTAGTAAATAATTCAGTGAAGCAGGACATCACTACCTGTTAATGGAGCCGAGCATCCCAGGGCTGATATGAAGACACTGTGGCGTTTTCACCAGGGGGAAGCCGGAGGAGCTGGGCGTCTGCGGGTTCTGCTGCAGCTGCTGGAACACGTGGTCCTCCGAGTGGGTGGACAGTGCAGGCAGCTGCGCGTCGTTAAGAGGGATCAGAGCAGTGAGCGTCAGGCAAAAGAGCGGGCTGGATGAACTCAGCACTATTGGGAATGAGGGTCGGATGGAGGCAATGCGGGAGGAAGATTCCCAGGGACGGTTTACATCAAGCTGGCCTGTCGAGCCCCGTTTAACCCTGCCGGTGTGTGTGACTGTGTGTGTGCGACTGTGTGTGTGTGACTGTGTGTGTGCGTGCCCTGTGATCTCCAACACAGTGCCACCTGCCTCATGATCTCTGTGGCACGGGATGGGCTTCAGGCCCCCGCGACCCAGTAACAGATAAGTGGCTGGGAGTTGGATGGATGGTACTTCATCAGACGAGGAAGCATGTCAGAAGGATACAGATAAACCCACTGATTGTAATTCTCGTATTTAGACACTTATTAACCATTTGTCCATCCAACATTTTTAGAGCGGGAAACAAAAAACACTTAGTTCTATTTTTTAAAACCTAAATACTAAAATGTGTAATACATAAATAAACCGGACATGGCATTTAGGGAAAAAACTGCATGTCTTAAACGGTGTCTTGGATGTAGCACATTTCCTCTGTCAGAGTTGTCAGCTTAAAGATGCACCTCTGAGGCTGTGTCTACAGTGGTATGTTTTCGTTTAAAAATGCAGATTTGTCTCCATTTTTACATTTCATCCACTGCTCTGCAGTTTGCAGCCCCCAAAAACTGAGCCTTTCGACAGTGCTTTCGGGGTGGTTCACTTCTGAAAACTTAAACGTTCATGAGTGAAAAGGGAGACATTTGAAAATGCAGACTCTAAAAGCACTCTAATAGGCTCCTACTCATCATGTGGCCCTTCCCTGCTTTCATCCCGCCAGTTACACCTTCTCATTGCCTGATTGGTCACCTGGTCACCCTACACCACCGTAAACATTATTCCAACATGGCGGACATGGAGCAGCTGATTTCAATGGCGCTTTCCCTGCTACTGACCTGTGTGCAACTAAATAGCTTGATACACTGTGACTGCTGCACATATATGCACAAAAAGGCTAATTCACTAGTCACTGTGTCATGTATGTGATATACATTATCTCTCATTTCAGTGTGGATGGCGTGGATGGACACTTTATTTCGCACCTTAACCCGTTTGCTCTGTAGGGGGGAGCTGGTGAACACGTCATCGTGGTTGTCTTTCGGCATGTTGTCCAGGAAATTCCTCATCTGCTTCTTCCTCTTCAGCGTTCCCACTTTCGCTGTTATCTGCAGTGGCTCCTTCGCTGTTCAGAAAAGGAAAGGAAATTCCCGGTTTGTGCCCTCAGGTAACAGCGCCCCGTTTACGCGAAATCGCTAATTACGTATTGGAATTGAAGGCATTTGCCAACTAACAACTGATACACTCTCAGGTCAGGCATTCAAAATGCATATCCATTTGATCCGTGACAAGCTAATCCCCTACAAGGCCCTGACAAAGATTTTCTCTTACTGCAAGCGGTTGATTGCAGTTGTTGCTGTTAAAGGTGACACTGGCAAGTATTAAGTTTAGGGGGAAAATTACTTTGCCACATGGGTGATATGGGGGTAGCTGAATTCTACTGAGATCAGAAACAATCAAGGGAATCTGGGGGCAAATACTTTATCAAGGCAGTCTTTGTTCATAAAATGTAATGAAGTCATATAATATTGATATGCAAAAAGGTGACTTCTAATGTTTTTAATTGCTGCCTTCAATATTTTTCTGCATAAGTTCTGCATAGACAAGGGAATGCACAATTTGCTAATCTCTGCATGGTTCTCGACACAGAATGGGGTCCTTTTGTGATACTATGCAAGTGTGTCATAAAACCCGGAGCATGTACCTGGTTCCTCCTTCGAGGGGGCTGTCTTATTCCTGCTAGGCCGGACCTTCAGGGTCTGCTGGCAAGTGTGCTGCTCCTGGCATTCCGTGGCAGAGCGCGTGCCAACCATCATGGCCACATTTACCCAGAATCCACTCTGGTGCTTCGGCAGGCTGGACACAGCCCTAATACAATGGAAAAGTTCCAAAATCCTTATGCCTAGTTCAGAAACTAAAACCACTTAAAACTATTATTAAAGACTTACTTGTGCAGTTTGTCCAGTTCTTTTTCCGTCCAGGCGTCATCATTGTCCTCCACCTCTTCCTTGTCCTCCTTCCTCTGCTTGGCCGCTTTGACGTTCTCGTTCTTCCTCTTATCCATGTTTTTTTTTGCCTCTCGAATCCTCTCTGGGGACTCGCCGACTTTCTGCCGATTCTGCTCACCATTTCTCTTTAGGCGAGTAACTTTCCTACGGCCGTAGTCCTCTGGGGACGGCTGAAAGTCATCCAGCTCAGACTGGGAGTCGGCGGCGGTTGCTGCAGGGGAGCTCTCTCTGTCACCATCTTTCACTTTTCGGTTGGTATCTGGTCTCTTCGGCAAGGCAAAAATCTCGGGGCTATCCATTAAACTATCGCTGTGAGGAGATTCAGCGCTGCTCCCCAAATCTGAGCTGCTTCTTGCGTGGGACTGAAGGCGACGCCAATGGCCTTCTTCGGGCGTGTCTGGATTGGTGGAGCTTCCCGCCTTCCAACGGGAGCTCCTGTGAACAGCAGAACCGGAGCGGGTCTCGGGTTCCGGCAGACACGTCTGCCGGGGACGGCCCCGGAGTGCTGGGATGGGGGTCCTCCTGCTCATCGCACCCTGCCTGACCCTGGAAGAAGCCCTTAGTGCCCTTTGGGACTCGTCGCTCCCGCTGTCTCTCCTGACGACCCCTGCTTGAGTCGATCTTCCTTCGGCCTGCTTTCTAGCTCGCAGTTGTGATTTTGGTTGCCACCCCGGATCTTCTGCCTCCAAGCTGCTGTCATCAGTCTGCAAAGCGCTTGCTGGATGTTTATAGCGGCATTTCCTCACTCTCCGGCTAGTGTGGGTCAGGGGTCCCGGGGTGCAGTCGGTGTCCGAATCCAAACGTGCCTTCTGGAGCTCCACCCTGCCCCTCGAGAGCTTGGAGCGGGTCGCAGGCTGCAGGTCCGTCGCTTCTTTCTCAGCGCAACTCCTGGGAAGTGGTGCTTCCTTGTTTGATCTGTCCCTGGCCCGAAAGCGCTGCTTCACACGCCTCCGGGGTACGGATGGCTCACTGTCTTCCAACTGGGACCAGCACTGGTGCTCATCTGTAAAGCACGCATCGCTCAGGCTGGTAGAGTGGACCCCCTGCGTACCTGCCGGGGCTGGGTCTGACTTAGCAGGGGAGAAATGAAGGCCGTTCGCCTGGCAGCACTCCTGTAGCTGACCCTTGCTGAACAGGGGCAACAGCTGCACTGTGAACTGGCGCGTGGTCTTGGCAAGGGCCGCCTCCCCTGCGTCGTGGGCGGGCAGCTGCTTGTGAGAAATGCCTGGACTCTTGCTGCTACCAAGGTCAGAGTTACTCTCAGCCCTGTCTCTCCCCCTCTCTGCTGACCTCAGCCTGCGCTCTGCAAATACAGAGCATTCAATTCATGCCTAGAGCCACCTTCTGGCAGGATTATGTATTACACACTTCCTAATCTTTATATTTTCATAACATTTTCCATGGATATAAATACAAAAATAATGAATACAAAAGCATTAGCCCTAAACAAATTTATTATTATAAAACAACCGGCTGTGACTTAACTGATTAAAATATCCTTGGTACTACATAAACTGCAGTCGATGGTGACGTCACCCATCTGGCACTGGTGCAGGTGGATGAACCACTCTTGCAGCAGGGGCCCAGATATTTTAAAACGTGACGGCCACATCTCGGAAGTACTGAACGCTAGCACCTCCTCGCCTACACACACACCTGTTTTAGAATGCGCCTTCTCTACGCTCTTTGATGATGTGGAAAACTTTGCTTGCTTCCAATTCTGCAGGAGGAAAAGAAAAATGCACAGTAAAACGGTCCATCGCAGGGGACATATGCACTATGGGCCATTCTGAGGTACCAATTCAGCTAAAAACATTTCGTGGGTACATTTAACAAAGAATATACGGTAACGCTTTACATTAAGTACACCTTCGTAATGCATTCATAGAACATTCATAAGCAGCATGCAAGTATACCTTAACATCCTAACATTCCTTAACAGCTTTAATACATTAATAAGAAACATTACATGATTATACAATTATATTCTTTGTTATTACTAAATAATGCTTCTTAATTATATAAATGTATGTTACAGCTGTTAAGGGATGTTAGGATGTTAAAGTATACATACATTATGAAGGTGTACTGAACATTTTATGAATGCAATATAAAAGCATCATGAAGGTGCTGTTAATGTAAAGCGTTACTGAATATACAGTATGTTTGAAAACAAAAACATCTATCTATTACCAGACAGAGTAAAACATTCCCCTTCCATACATAGCACCCCATCCACATGTAACCCTGGTAAAGGGGCACACAGATGCCTTAACAAGGCATCTTGACACTCACCACAAGCGGAGTGGGAGCGGACATATAGCTGTCCTGTATAGTGACGTTCATGTCCGAATCCACGATCACCCGCGCCCCCTTCCAAAACTCCAGAGGGGGCTTGAGGAGTCTGCCGCTGCGAGACACCTTGGTATCGCTCCCGATTATGGCAGAGCGAGGCACTGCGTGGGACAGTATTTATTATAATCATTAAGAGTGATAATACACAGTAGGCCAGGCTCTCTCCCAGCATATCGAACTAGCATGTTCATTCTTGTTTTATTTAATACATGTTGAAATTCAATTAATCATGGCACAAAAAACAACCGCTAGAAGTCCAAAACATTAGATATGGCTGGCATGCCTTCCTGTGTCTCCACTGTTTCAGCTTACTGCAGGAGCTTATGTCACACTGCGCTTGCATTTATAAAGACTCACGTCTGCAGCAAATGCTCGTCCCTGGCAGGCGGGATGGCTACACGGCAGCATGAGTGCACAAGCTCACTGGCAGGCGGGATGGCTACACGGCAGCATGAGTGCACAAGCTCACTGGCAGGCGGGATGGCTACACGGCAGCATGAGTGCACAAGCTCACTGGCAGGCGGGATGGCTACACGGCAGCATGAGTGCACAGGCTCACTGGCAGGCGGGATGGCTACACGGCAGCATGAGTGCACAAGCTCACTGGCAGGCGGGATGGCTACACGGCAGCATGAGTGCACAAGCTCACTGGAAGGCGGGATGGCTACACGGCAGCATGAGTCGCACAAACTCACTGGCAGGCAGGATGGCTACACAGCAGCATGAGTCGCACAAGTTCACTGGCAGACAGGATAGCTACACAGCAGCATGAGTGCACAAGCTCATTGGCAGGCAGGATGGCTACACTGCAGCATGGCTACAAAGCAGCATGAGTGCACAAGGTCACTGGCAGGCAGGATGGCTACACAGCAGCATGAGTGCACAAGCTCACTGGCAGGCCCTGCGGCCTTCTCAAATGCTCAGGCAGATCCCTGCACTCAGATCCCTCTGTCCAGTTTTGGCTCTCCCAAAGATTTAGGGCAAGACAGGAAGAATTGAAAAAGAAAAAAAAAAACAAAATTCCTCAAAGTACTCACAGGTCCTGGGGGTCTTCAAGACAGACAGTCTGGGCGTGTGGCTCTTTGTTGTAGATTTGCTCTGCTTCTGGGCTGGTTTCCAATGAGAACCTTTGCCTTTTTGTTTATTTTTGTCAGAGTCCGAACTGTGACTGATAGAGGAAATAATCATGAGGGATCTCTTTCTTTGCCCATCACCCCTTAACATCTATCCTTCCTGTACATGGAAGCATCCCATCATCTACAGACCTTTCAAAACCTGTCTTCATATTGGCCACCATTCTCTAATAATATGACATCCAGCTGCAGGAAATAGGCATACATACCTTTTCAACTCTGTTAAACAGTCCTGCAGGTAAACCTTCCACTTTTGAGGGAAGCCAAAGAGGAACTTCTTCTGCAACCATCCAGGCAAAGCTACGCAGGGTGAAATACAAGCGTCACACAGTGGTAGGGGTGTCACCATTACGTCGAGAACTTTAAAATATCTAGATGTGCTTCGTCATCAATTTCATAGGACGACAGCATACACTTATCGACACTGGGCACCATCCGACCCAGCAGCACGTAGATGTTCCCAGAGATCGTCTTCAGCGTGTTGCTCGAGATTCTCTCTGCGATTATGTTGCTATGCCAAGGCATATTGTCGTCCCTTTGGGATACAGAATGCAAATCGGGTCAACAAGAGCTGCACTTCTAATGAACGTCTGATGACCGCTGCACTGGCATTTCGGGAAAAACCTAAATGTTTTCCAAACACACTACTGACTTGAAAACAAACCCAGTTTTTCAGTTTATAAGCTACTGTGTTACAACAGGCTCTTGGGGACGCATTGAGGAAATGTCCTGTCTTAAGATAGGTAGAGTATAAGGCAAGTATTACAGAAGCAAATCCTAACTAACTTTAGGAATTCCATCTTATTTCATCCTATCTTAACGCAGGTTAAGAAATCCTAAATACAATCAACTTTTAGGTCTGTTAATATATTTTAGGAAGTTAGGAAAAGGGGATTACAAGGTTCCTATCATTAGGTTAGAAAAGAAACATTGATTTTCATCTAACTTTTTTTCTTCCTAAATCAGGTGCTAATCCTAGATACCATGGTTAAACAGTTAAGATTTGCAAGTTAAGAAGTTTCTATAATGCAGCTCCTGGATTCTGACATTATTTATTAAAATAATTTCTCATCATTACCAACTGTAGCTATTAGCTCCGAGCTGTACTTACACACGTACGCCATCAACAAAGAAGCCATTGTTCACCATCTTAACCTGCCATTCCTTTAAATGAATTTCATTCGCCTATAAAAGGAAAAGTGAACATTTCATTGTTATAGTTTGCAGTGCATTGTGGGTATATTTATTGCATGACATAGGGCACTTTATTATTAATAAGAAGCAATTTCAAACACAGCCTTGCTTTTTCATTAGCTACACTGCACTCTCCATTAGTTGGACTGCTTCTTGCTGCCCAGAAGTGATGTCATTTCCTTAAGGGCAACAACCCTGGCATTAAGATCTACAAGGAACGCCAGCTAGAGAAAACCGTATGTGCCAAACTCCACTGAAAACAGCAGACCCTCTACTCTCTTACGGTGCCATGTTGTCTCCTCTTCAGCTTTATCGAGTCCTCTCTGGCTCTCTGTTGGAACATAGCGGCCCTCTTTTTGGGGATGCAGATCCGAGGCGAGTTCTGCAGCAGGGCATCGTCCATGATGTCCGGAAGTGGGCCGTGGACGGGGCCTCTGGGGGCTGTCTCGAATGTCTGGGCTATAGATTCCTCTGGGCTGAGGGAGGAGCCAGCGGTCGAGGGGGCAAGCGACACAGCGTTCACATCCTGGGAAACCTCGCTGTCAGTCTTATCGCCACTCGTCATCATTAAGCTTCGTGTTACGGATTCAAGAGCAGCCTCTGCAAACAGAGGATCAATGTTGGAAGCCTACTCATTATGACAGCCAGAACGTTCATGCTTAGCCAGATTAGCATTAGCATACAAAATTTAAACCATCTCTGAATCATACCAGCATCATGTCACTCATGGCTGAATTTATCCACTTTGGGATGTGCATATACAAGACCTCAGCAATTGTTTTTACAAGCTGTATTTTGAAAGAAAACATCTTCACCAATCTAGGATCTCAGAGGTGCTGGAAGGAAGCAAAAACATGGACTGTCTGGGGGTCCCAGAGGACCAGGCTGGGAAACACTGCGCTAGGAGATGCTAAAATGCATAATTTAAATACCCAATTCTGCAAATGCACTGGAAGCATTCACAGGTCCAGCAGCATAGTACCATCTGCTAACCTGCACGTATAGCATAAGCCATGCTATCCATTCGGTTGACCTCCTGCTGACGCTTCCGGAGCTCCATCTTCTCCTTCATGAGGGCGAATATCTTGGCTGGAGAATTCTGCGATGACTCTGGCCTCAGAGAAGACAGAAAAGGGGCCTTTTTCACCGGATCTTTGGGGACTATGAAGGGTAGAACATTAAAGAGAAGAATGAGAACTCAACCAACACTAGCAGAAGTTCCTAACAAATAAGATTGCAGGATTCTTAGCAACCTACCAACAAAAGGCCCATCCTGTGTATTCCCATTTGTGGACAAATCATCATCCAAAGAATGGATACTAGAAGCTGGAGGACCATGCCATTTTAATGGTGTACATTCACTGACTAGCTTGAATGAAGGGCATGTGGATTTGGGGGTCACTTTGAGTTCCTTCTGCATGTCCAGACTTAATGTCGGATTACTTTGAAATCTGGGACCTTTCTCGGGAGCAGGCAGGGGTGACAAAGTAAGGGCCTCCACATCATACGTAGCCTGGTGGAGCTCCTCGTGTTCCTTCTCTTCTCCATTCATCCAGGGATGTTCAAATTTTCTTGGGGTCTTATTTGGTGCTTGATGTCCACTGGCTGTGTCACCTTGTTTCTGCTGAAGTTTGTTTTCACTCAGCACTTTGGCTTTCAGCCTAGCAAAGATTTTGGCTGGGGATTCCACTGATTTAGGGTGCATCACGTTTGAAATCATTTTCTGTCCTTTCCTTGTTCGGAAAAATAGAGAGCTGTGGTCAGCGGAGATGGAGCTCAACTCAAGAGCGATTTCACCGTAGCCGTTTGCGTCATCCGCAACTGTAGAGTTCGTCACTTTTATATGACGGTTTGACGGCAACTTCACAAAATCTAGTGGTTCAGCTGGATGTCGGTCTCGGTTACTTCCTGCCATCTTCGGCGAATCCTTGACAGGTGTGATGGTGTTTGACGAGATCTTATGTACTGGTATATATTTAAACTGCCAATCTCCATCTGTTTGGACCGATGGTCTTTTAAACGGGGTAATCATGTTAAGATAGTTGTTTTTGACAACTATAAAATAAGAACTTTGTTACCAGGTTGCAATTTACTATCATATGCTAAAAAATCCGTGTGGATTTTCAACCATAAAGCAGTGCATCCTTCTTTTATGAACGTGAGAAATATACCAAAGGGACGGCATCAATCCCGAATACGGAAAACTCAAAATGACAGAACGGCGTCATGGATATCTAATTTTCAGTATTTGAAACAGCTAACAGTACATTATGAGCAACAGCACTCGCGCAAGTTTTAATAATTAGTTATTAGAAATGAACACGCAGGTGTAGCACAAGTAATAACTAAACGGACACACCGGCAAGGTAACGGAGGATAGTAACCTACATGAAACGACGCATTCTCAAAAGTAATCTCGCATTATTATAAGATAAATAATTAACTGTAATTCTAGATTGGCTGCCACGGAATTATATTTAATTTTAAGCTTACTTGCAACGAGCCTCTATTAACAAACGAAAAACTCACCGCCATATTTTGAATTTCCCATACAAGTGATTTTATTGGTTGTCGCTTACATATGACGTCACGACCGTCTTTGCGTCATAAAATGTCAACAAACCAATGTCATTATAAAGCGACTTTCTAAAATTTAAACATCTGGAGTGATAATGGGGAAGACAGACCCCTACTGACCAGCAACAGGAACACTATGGGAAATATTGACTTTTGGGCAAATTAACTGAAATCTCGCATGTTGACATGAAAGATGATTACGCAAAAATCATTAGAATAACTTAGCTAATGAATAATGGCCATTTCAGCATTTCAGCTCCCCCAGGAGGTGTGGTTCCACGTGTTCCGATTTCTCCAGCCCCACGAGAAAGGAAACATTAGGAACACTTGCAAGTTCTTCAAGGTGCTGATAGACCACCCGGCTCTCTGGAGAAACCACACGGTAGTCCTGAAGAATATCCGTTCGTATGATTCGCAGTTCTGGGCCACTCTGCGTCGGAGGAGGACTACCTCCGTGGTGGTGCACAAGGCTGGCGTGAAGGAGTGGAAGCGGCTTGCGACGGCGCTCCCTTTTTTGACATCGCTTACCATAGTGCAGTGCTCGAACCCGAAGACACTGTGCACCATTGAACGTTTTAAGGACTTGAGACGACTGGCGATCCGCAGTTTTCAGTGCCCACCGGGACTGGCCGGTGTTCTGGCTTCACTGGGCCACTTAACGAATCTGTGTTTATGTGAGCTCAGCGGAGCTCCTGCAGATCTGATTGGCGCCGTGTCAAAGCTCTCTAGCCTCACCACTTTGTTATATCATGAGAGTGATAAACCTATACCCAAGAAAGCCTTCCACACTATGCTGTCATCACTGCCTCACCTGAAGCATTTGTCTTTAAAAATGGGAGTGTTATATGGAACTCTACCCGACGACTATTTTATATTGCCCAAAGTGAATCGGGACCCCAGTGGTGAGGAAAATCGTTCCATTATACATTATTATTTAAATGTGTGTGTTTTTTTAAGTAAGTGACATCGTTCCTTTATCTTGAGTTTTTCAAGCAGTTCAGATAATGATCCCGTCCCAAATGTACAATAAACAGATCTTTAGAGTAATTCTGACAAGCCTTTGATTTGATTTAATGTCTTTTTCCTGTGTGGCAGTAACAGGCGAACCACGTGGTGCTGAATTCGGACTTGCCAAGCTCGAGCTTCTGAGCTACATGGACCCCATCCTGCCTCCCGCCGGCTTAGATGGTCTCCAGTGTCTGCAGAGTCTGACCATTGAATATAGGGACAGGGCTGTGGAATCAAACCGGTGTCACCTGAAAACCTGGCTGAGCAAACTCCCCTGCCTGACTGAGCTCACAGTCACAAGTAAATAACTGTGTAAATGTCAAACTGAAGTCAACCCATCCATAATGTTTTGTGCTGATTTTTGAAGCCCTCATTTTTACTTTTTATCATTTTTATTAAAACTTTGACAGTTCTCAATAGAAATAAAGTATCTATACTTAGATTAGTCTTTCAGAAAAACACCAAATGAATCCAGGCCTAGGAATGCATGCTCTCTGGAAACGCATCCTGCCGTTAAGTGTATTTTTTGAGAAAGCAACATGCTTAATTTTGTCATTAACTTCACTTTTGAAGTGCTAGGAGTCAGATTTGAATCCTATAATATCAAATGGAATCAATTATGCAATGCAGGCTTTGAAAATGCTATTTAAGAACTTGGTTAGAAATGCTCTGGGCTGGTATGTCTTCACAGGAGGCTATCCCCTCAATGTGTACGCGCGTGTGATACCCAGGACGCTGACGAGCCTCTCCCTGCCGCTGGTGTTTCTAAGTCTGCGTGAGATGCAGGTGGTGGCCAGGCGGGCTCCTGGGCTGCAGCACCTGCACACGGACCTGTGGAGCAGCGATGGCCATGCGTGCCTGCGGGAGCTGCCTCGGCTCTTCTGTCAGCTACGCACTCTCAGTCTGCGGTGAGATCCCCCTTATCGTTGGCTTTCTTTCCCCAGCCTCTCACAGAGTCATGCTCAAGAACTCCTACTGCGACCACTTTGAACGGCAAAATAAGAGGTGGAATAATTAAGGAATAATTGCGGCTTCGTGGTCCGCTGGAAGGACACTAAAATGATCCTGCAGTGACAAATTTAGGCTAATCGCTATTGTATCATTAAGGGCAATGCATTGTGGTTTAACAAAACTGGTTAGTATGCAGAAAACCAGCAGTAGAAATCATAGAGCCTAATTTGCCCTATTATTTTTTCTTGAATAGGTTAGGCAGCATAATTTTTGACAGTGGTCACCTTATTTGATTTAGGTTCATCCATCATTTCAATTCATTTTGTCTTCCTGTTCTATCTATCCTATCTTGTACCTGCTTATCCTGTGCAGTTTTTCAGGGTGAATTTAGGTTCAGAGACAGTATGAAAACGTGTTGTCAGACTGTCACATGGCTTAAATAGTGTGTTGCCGATAGCTGTAAAATTCCAGGCTCAGTATGTTGAGGCAGCTGTTGATTCTCTCTCTGCACCCAGGGACCTGAATATAACAGAGATGGACTTCCTGGGCTTGGCCAGATTGCGGTACCTGGAGAAGCTGGTGCTTCTCCACCCAAATCCCAGTCCCGAGCTTCTGGGCCTGATCCGCGAGTTCCGAGAACGGACCAACCACGAGGTTCAAGTAGTCCACTCTCTGCCCTGTGGAGACCCGGCAGCCTGCTGCTGCTATTTGTACTAAGTGCTATGAAAGATCATAAACGGCTGAGGGAAAGCACTCTGTTATTGTCATCGTGCTTGTTTTTGTTTATCCTGAGTTTGCTAATGCGATTTCTGCTCGCTCCATTAATAAAAACCTGCCATTTTTCATCTGGTTGTGCTCCCCTCATTAATGATTGTACTGGCGTAAGTCATTGTGTGTAGATAACGGGCGTTTTAAAATCGTGGCGCTAATGGATTTTCTGAAATGTTGCAGTGGCTAGGAACCCAATTATAGCCCGTGTGCTAAAAGGCCAGGATGAGGTTATGGAGACTACCGGGTGAATTTAAATCTCGGATGCGGATGCGCCGAGCGGACCATGGTCCGCCACTAGAGGGAGGTAAGAGCTCACGATAAAAAAGAGGGTCTTTCTCAAACAGGCTTATTTGCATGAGGCTCTCAGCAACGCAGCCCTGCCCACCTTCCAGAACGATTCGTAGAGATTTGTGCAGAATTCATTCTGCCATGGTATACTTGCATGGCTTGGCTATGTGGATATTACCAAACATGACTTACTATTAAAATGAAGGTACAGCTCGACTTCCCAGATCACATACCTAGGGTTGAGTCTGTGTCACTTTCCAGACCTGGCAGGTAAAAGTGTAATAAGTATGTTAAGAGCTCATGTTCAATTCAGGCTTAGTTCAAGTTAGTGCTTTGATTCTGGGAGCTGACCAATCAGCCTTGAGATTAGTTGGGTACAATGTCTCGAACCTGGAGCCAAATCCTGGAGATACAGGGCACACCTAAGACTGGGGGGGGGACGCACAAATACATAGGAAGAGCATGAAAACATGTACAGAGCCAGGGGTGGGAACTGAACTCACAACCTGGAGGTATCAAGTCAAGCAGCCAATCTCCATATTTCATCATGCTGCATTTCGTTTACATTTACACCACAGAGGGCAGGAAAGTTCGGCTTTGTTGCTTTGCACAGACAGCACTCATCAGACGCAGCCACACAAAAACAGCTATGTCATGGAAGGAAGCAGAGAAAGGATTGTTGTCCATGAAAGTAATGGATGCCACAATCCATTGTCTACAATAACACGGCCCAGCCCCGCACTACATTACTATGACAGGCATCCCAAGTTTTACTTTGCCAGCGCTGTACATTTCCCAAGGGCACTGCCAAATAGTGCTGAAAGCGTTTTTGTTTGTTTTGCTGTTGTTTCGCAGAAAACGAACTCTAGAAAAATTCATTATCGCCTTGGCACGAGCACATGACTGTACCGCTACCACGAAGTAGACTGGTTTTTTCCACCACCATTGCTCTCTCCCTTGGAGCTGTAGAGTCAGTGGGCTTTGAGGCAGTGACTGGCTGATGCATTTAGGTTTTCCTAAGAGTGTGAGAGTGACCAAAAGGTGTGTGGGGGGGGGGGTGGCCTGGAGGCCAGATTTGGAAGTAAAAAGCACTTCAGAGGAAGAGTTTTTACTTCTGCAACAATGACATCAACCTGAGTCACTTACATGTAGGGGAACAAAGCATAAAAATTCCATCCATCTGTTATGTATAGAAATTTGGTGATTTTTTGTCATTTTTTTGCCCTGCACTGGCATCTCAAGCAGGGTGTTTCCTGGGATACAGTCAAGGCCTGTACATGATAAACTAATGAAATATGGATGGACTACATTTTTTTGTTATCCCTACTGAGAGTTATCCCCACAGATACCTGTAAAAATTGCCGATGTTTTGATGGATCTTGTAAAGAAAATCTGCAATAGAAATTGTCAGCCGGTAGATAGTGATCTTTATAAATAAACTAATTTGGCCCTTTTCACCAAGAGTTCCATGTGAAATTTCCCCCTCTGGGTTGGCAAGGATGGAAGTTACAAGAGATAAACGTTTCATCCAGATCCACCCCCCACTCGCTCCGAATGTATTTATCTAACCTGCCAAGCAATCAGATTAGCCAGAGAAAGCCATGGCACCTCTGGACTATTAATGTAAATGTCAGGTTTTTGTTTGATCGTGCTGTGACTTAGTTTAGATGTGTGCCTGCGGTAATTAATCCGCAGCCAGCCAGACCTGGCGTACCCCCAACTCCCAGAGAATGCTCACTAACATTTGCTTTTGGGAGTTAAAGACTCTACTCTTTTTCCACCGAGGTATAAGAGGTTGTCGGAGTTGCTTTTAGGTCCAATAGCTGCCCCTCCACTGCACACCATGGGAAATGATACCACAACCAATCTGCGCACCTGATGTAGCTGCAGGAGTGGGGGATTATAACCTCATTCGAAATGAATGCCTTCTCTTACTCCTTCAAATAAGGAGGGTCCATTAATACGTGTAGGGAACAGTATAACAGGGAGAACAAGCAATGAACAAGGTCCAGACACATTCTGAGGCGATAGGGAGACTTGGAATTAGCGGGGGAGACGGAGGATTGGGGCAGCTTTTGGCACAGGGGTGGGAGCCGGAAGTGCATTATTAGTTAATTGTAAACCATCAACTCCAGGTGACCTTAATTATGATGGCTGAACACTGGAGGGTGCCCCTGGAGTACCACCTTAACACCTTCTGGGAGAAATTCTTCACAGAAAAATCCTGGCCCCAAACGGGTGGTGCTGGTGGCTTCCAGTGCATGTCACGGTTCAGGGTCCGATTGGCGCAGATGGGAGCTGGAATCGCTGACATCATCATGGATAGCCCCTCGCGGCTGATTCCAAAGGCGCTGCTTCGTGCCAGAGACATTATGCAACGAACACATTTCTCCCTGCCGTCATCTCCGATGAGATCTGCTCGTGAACAAGGTCGCCTGGGTGCTTGGCTCCAGTCCTCCAAACTAATATGAGTAAACATTACCCAGTGAGTCTCACACCGCACAAAGTCTCTGAAAGTCCATACCTATGATTCACGCACCCCCCACCAGGGCCAGCTCTAGCGATAGGCAAAATCGGAAGCTGCCTAAGGGCTCCCAAATTACCTGCGTTGTGAAGGAAGTGAAATGATCATCAGTTTTCTTGGTGGGGGTGCCTCCCATGTAAAGCTTTGCCTGGGGCCTTTAAAAAGGTAGAGCAGGCCTAAATCAAGCTGAAACAGATCATCCCTTAAAAGATAATCCATTACCTCTAATCATCCGTGCATTTTCAACATGACAATTACAGATTACCCACGGGAAATCCAAGAACATACAACAAGCTTTGCGAAGACAGCTTAGTCTAGCGCTTCTTATTATAAATAAATGACACTATACCCACATCCACATGCACATGAAAGTATCACTGAGAAGAAACAGTCTGATTTTTCCATATGATTGTTTCCAAAAGTGGACAAAGTTCACAGTTTAATGGGCTTGTCTGTGTGATCTTTGGTTCAGAGAGCCCTTATTGGGATTTTTTTCCCCAAGATATCTAATTAACTCAGAAAAGTCAGGAAATAAGAATTTTTTTCATGTATATGTATTTTTTTTCCCCAGTAACTCTTCACACGCAACGCTGCAACTTCATAATGCATTCATTATTCACTCATAGAACATTCAGTGTGCCTTCATAATGCATTCATAGAACATTCATTAGCAGCATGTAAGGTAAGTATAAGTAAGTTAAGTATACCTTAACATCCTAACATACCTTAACAGCTTTAATATAAATTAACAACAAACATCATTTCATTCGATCATAATGTTTGTTTTTCAAGTATATTACTGCTATCGTGTCTTGTTCATTGACAGTATTATGAATTCAATGCTTTAAGACATGTTAAGGTATAATTGCGTGCTGCTTATGAGTGTTCTATGAATGCATTACGAAGGTGCAGCTAATGTAAAGCATGGCCTTTTTTCATATTCCTTGCTTCTGTTTGTGTAGGTTTCCTCTAGATGCTCCCGTATGAATCCCCAGCCCATAAATAAATTGTTGGCTGAATTAGTGTCTGATACTCCCATAGTGTGTCTTTGCATGGGTTTGTGGCCTGTGATGACCTGGCAGCCCGTCAAAGGCGTCCCTTGGCTCTTCCCCTGTGCTTCCCGGGACAGCTTCCAGGATCAGACAGCGGCCCTGTACTGTATGAGGTTGGATGAGATGAGATGACATGGTCAGAATTTAAAGGGGACCGTTGAAATGTGAAGATTAGGAGGATGCGCAGCGGGGTGGAGGAAACGTGTCCCCAGGCCCAGTTTTTGGCCGTACTAACCCCGCCCGCAGACAGCGGGAGCCAATGAAGTGGAGCGGGAGGCAGAAACAGGCAGCTTGGCGTGCTCTCGATGGGGGTGCTCCTGAGGGAGGTACAACAGACGGGCGGGGGGAGGGGGGGGCACCGCCACACGGTTCTGCTGTCCCAGGTGAACTCGCGCCGCCTTCAGGGCCGCGGTTTCTCCCGCCGGGAGCGAACGGGAACGCTATGGCACTCGCCTACGGCGGAGACTTTGACGCCACTGTTGAGGAGCTGGCTGAGCCGCCGGAAGAGGTGCTTCTGCTCGTCTGGGTGAGGAGCGGGACTGACAGGCGAGGGGGCATTGAGGAGTCGTCGTAAAAACAAAGTAGCATTATATCGGCTCACTCAAAGTTCTCACTTCTCACTTTCATCTGAATCTGATGAACCTCAGGGTCTAAATGGGTTGGGAAGCTCTATGCAAATCAGACCGATCTGACTTTAGACGAATGTCCTGTAATTATCTTTTCTGGGCTGTGTTGAGTGGGAGGGCTGGAGTGGACATCGCCGCCCATCGCTCCTGACGACCAGGGAAGCACAAGAACCCACTCGGCTGCTTCAGGTTGCCCCATCAACCATGAAGGACCAAGGGTCATAGCATGCTGTTAACCTGATTCGCTGCATCTTTGTGAGAGGTGACCTCTCGTGTTCGGAGGCTGGAAATCAAGATGGTTTTTAAAAATTGTTCAAGCCCGATTGTCTGTTTTTTTCATTGTTTGGAGAAACATAAAAATGGTATCTATGGCTCCCAGGTCCCTTTGGTTCTGCTTATACACAAATATGAGCAGCTACAGCATTATGGTGTGGATTCATTCACTCTATAACATATTGTAGATGTAAACACATTTTGACTGTCTTACCAAAAGTCACTTAGCAGGCCACATGGGAGATCTACAGATTGCGAGAAAACGCGAGTGCAAAATGTATTTTTGTCTGCAGAGAGTAACACTGGAATGCTGCATTATCTGCCCAGCATCAATGTAACAAGGATTCTGAGGGATGAATTCATCATCTTGACAAGGGTAAGATGGCCCCCTTTAATAAGTTCCACTGTTGATTCCTTGCAGAAGGAGTGGAGCACGAGACCTGCAGCTTTCTAAAAAAATAATAGAAAGTCTTCCCATGATGCACAGAAGCACTCGTTAATACTAAAGGTTAGACGTATGAAGGATTTTGGCATGATGGGTAACAAAATCTCCTGGTTACGGAAGCAATACATGAGGGAGATATCATGAACTGACCTTCAGACCATTTTCTACAATATGCATCATTTGACATGTGTGAAATCTCTATGTGTCACAAAAACATTTGTCACTGTTAAAATATTAAATGCTCTTGACATCAACTGTTGCCTGAAAGACAGCATGTCACTCGCATGTAATTGTATCCCACTGGATTTACAGGTATGGATTCTGGATGGACTTAATATAGGTGGAACTGTCAGGAATCCCTAAAATCTTCTAGTAAGCCGAAGAATACCCAGATCAAACACCCTAAAAAAGCATTTTTTTTTCTTGTCTGTTTCTTTTCCAGTCCTAATGAAAGACGACAGCTAATCTGGGCTTTTTTTGCGAAGCAATTCTGTTTGTCCTCAAGTATCTTTCCTACCTGAATAACTTTAAATTAAGATACTTAGATATTTATTCTTGTTTACCTTTAGATCCCTGTCAACATGCCAGCCTGATGGGTATAAGCACTGTGACAGAATTGAAGTTGAGTTGTCTTCCTTTTCATTTAGCCCTATAACAGATTGGTGGTGTGAATCATCGTATTGAACTTGACATGTGAACATGTGTTTGGTTGTGTGTGCCTGCTAGCTAAGCTTTTAGAGACCACCCAGATGTGTACAAGTTAAACCAGAAGCTGGTCAGTATCTATTTGGTATACTGACTTCTGCCTGTACTTCCCACTTCCTGTCTGTGTACCTCACTTTTGCTTTTTTTGTGTTTCTCTCTTGACTGATTTATTAACCTTTTTCCATTTGTTACGGGTTTGAAGGGAATTACGGCCTGTTGCAGATAATCGCTGATTTCATTATCTCCGGCTGAAAATCGACTAAATAACTCCTCCCTCCTGGCCCCCTGACATTTCCTAAAATGTGATGAAGATGTGCAATGGATCTGTCAATGTCACGCTCGAGACGCCTTGCTCGGATTAAAAAGTAAATTTTATCTGAAGAGCTCTTTCAACCTGCCTTCTACCTGCTACATTATAGCCGGCAGGTTTTACCCACCCCCTTAATAGGTTTATTGGTGGGAGGGAAGGAGAACATTCTGGATACCTGCTATCATAAGTTTTATTCAGAAGCTCTCTTCCAGCCATGATCCTCTGTTGTCATTGCTCCTGATTGATGCGGCACAGATCCTCTGTGAAATAAGGCATGGTGTGGTTTTTTTTTTGCATCCCTGCCAAACAGTCGCATGTTTAGCATTAATTTTGCTCTTCTCATGGCAGCCCTGCGAGCTGCACCCCAGGCCACAGCGTAACGAGCAGGGAAGCAGACACCTCACAATCTGAGCGTGCCATGCTGCCAGCCAAGGAGGTGAGAGAGCAAGGAGTGTTGCTGAATCTCGCAGACAGAGAAGCCTGCTGCCGTCCGCTCTGCCCCGTACACTTGCTGTGACCCCAGCGGCTTGGATACGGGTGGCACAGTCATGTGTCACACTAAGAAGCGTCCTGAAAACAGACGGCCTCCGTTTGCACCTGCCAGCTCTCAGGGAACAACATCAGTCTGACTGTGTGGCAAAAAACGATGGAACGTTCTGGCCTGATTCTGACCTCCAGCTCCAATATGAATTCTGGTGGGTGAGGGAGCTGTGATGCTTCTCTCAGTAGCTGTGATACTTTCACGCACCATCGGCTGACACACATCGGAATCACTGAGGCGAGATCACGCCCGTGTGATGTCACGCATCGGCCAGTGACTCACGGTGTTCCGTTTCATTGGCTCATCCTCGCCTTAAGCGTGGTTATGCTTCGGGTCGCCCTGATTTCCTGTTTTCAGCCCTGAGCCGGATCTTTGGAAAGATGCTATGATTACACACAGTGTTGCACCAGCGTCAGATGACCCCCCCCCCCCCCCCGGATACTTCGGCCATCATGCCGGCTCTGGGCGGCTCTGCAAGTCCCCGTTCTCCACAGAGAGCCCCTGTGATGTCAGCTGCCCACCACTTTGGTTGCGGGCCCTGTTATGGACCTGAGGCATGGTGCGGGCTGGAAATGAAGGTGACAATACACTTATGGCTCCAGACAAAAGGGTTTATTAAACAAGCTGAACACACTGGGGAAGGAACAAAATAAAAGGGTCCATGGGGGGTAAAAGGTAAACAGGGAAAAGAACTAACAAACACCGTCGAATAATACAAGAAGGGAGGAGGACACAGCAGAAGGACAAAGCAACACAGAATCATCTTCACAGCTCAACATACAATGACTGACTGGAGAACAGAGCAGGGGCAGGTACTTAAATACACACAACCATGAGAACTATACCCAAACAACCAATCAACGAAAGTACAGGACAACAAGCAACAGGTGTGGCTAATTAACAGAACTTGAGCACCTGACAGTAGCACTACAATGCAAAGCAAATCAACGCCGAACAGAAAGGTACAAAAACGAAAATCAAAACGGAAGAAGGGCAAACCAATTACAGAGAAACAAATAGAAATGATAATAAAAACTGGGGAAGCAGAAAAACCAATAAATACAAAGTAACAGACAAGAACCCCTGACCATAGGATTAACAGTTTGCGCCACATACGTAACACACTGCATTATGCAGTGAGCCAGGAAACATGGGAAATACATTAGGGACTAGCATGAAAACAGAGGAGGGAACAGGATGGCCAGCGACACCTGCTGGCCAAATGGGGAAAAGCCGTGAAGAGCAGGGAAGGACGGACGCTGACCCTGACTGGGCCGCCAGTGGCCCCACTGTAACTCCACAAATCTTTACACTTATGCATCCTCTTAACATCGTTTTATTCCCTCCATGCCGCGTGGAACTGCAGCTATTTTAAAAAACATTCCTCAGTCTTGGAAAACACCAAAAGGCTCAGTGTCAGACTACCCGACGCATTGATAACACCTTGGAAAAAAACACCCCTCTCTCTACTGCTCGCAGGAAATATATTGGAGGATTATGGGTATGAAATGTGATAATGTATCTGAGGGGGGATGGAGCTGATGCATGGGAATACATTTATTACCTCGCATGCCTCTCAGGTCGGCAAGGCCTGCAATCCCCCCTCTGTGGCATATCATGAGCTGATTATACCCATCAGAGTGCCGCAGTAAATGAAATGCCATTTGCTCGTAAAAGGTGAATATTTTAATCTCGCCGACTGACATTGGCAATTACTGATTCATTCCGCCACTGTCGCTGGCAGACGCCAGGCAGGAACAATGTCACTGCCGTGGTTCTGCCACCAGCTGCCAGTCCTCGGTCATTAGCCTCGTTGGCGGGTTTTAATACCCCGTCTCAAATGCATAAGATCCTAGAAAATGTTCCATGAATTCTAGAGGGTGGAATCCTGACAGAAAAAATGAATACAGATGAAGCTAAAACTCTCTGAAAAGTTTTGTATAATATGACTTCCATAAGATGTGACTCATTAATGGCTGTTTTTGTGAAATGATAATGTGGTAAGCTTATGGAATAATTATGAAGCCATTATTTAGGACCCTTCATATGAAGGTCAGTGTGAGAAGAGTGGGCGTGGCCACAGTGAGAGGGAGAGTCATATGACACTGGGTTTTCCTCCTGATTGGTTCTGCCTGTCTAAATGGGTTGTTTATTAATATGTTTTGTTTATGTTGGCTAGGGGTTCAACACTGGTAAATTAATTCCCTGCCTGGGTCTGTGCTTTTTCGCTGATTTAATTTTGTGTTCACCTTCGTGTGACTCCCATCAATATGGTTCATGGTAGTTTTACTTGCATAAAAAGTTGTGAGGGCAGAAAGAAAAATGATTGGTTCAGAGTGATAGCCAAATAGATTGTAGAGGAGGTGGGTCCAAGCAACTAGAAAAGGTAGGAGCAACCAATCAGACATCTTGGTCCTGCATCCTCTAGTTGCTTGGACTACAGTCTACGGGCCTACAGGCCACCCCCTGTTAGGCAGGGGACATGGGTGCAGGATTCCTACTGTTTAGTTTGTATTATTCAATTTTTTTCTTTCCTTTCTATCAGTCATAAACCACATTTTGTCACAACTGGCAGAATTTCAGGTAGGTCTGCAAAATACAGATCACAGAGTGGGAAATGCAGGGGAACATCTCGCAGGAGACATTTCTCCTGGCGCGCGCGGCACACAAAGCTCACCATACGAGAAGAAAAGCCGCTTGATACAGCTCGGCTACTGCAGCTACACTATGGCTAATACTGCAAATGAGAATGCATCCCAGAACCAGCTAAATCAACCCGACAAGGTTTCTCAGTAAAACGACTCTTTATTGAGCATGTCTGTTGTATCTGTCCCACAAGGCAGCCTGCTCTCCATGGCATAACCCTCATTCAGATGCAGAAGGTACGGCATGTGTTTGGATTTGCATTCACCTTTGGTCGGATTGTTTCTCTTTATTGTTTTGCCAGACATAAATCTCGCTTTCTGAGCCGGTCCACTGGAGAGAAACATCTGTGCTCGACTGACATGAGGCACCAGCTTTCTGGTGTTTACAGTCATTACATGCACAACTTATAACAGATGAGCTATAAATCAGAGCCACTGGCCAAACTGTTCCGATTTTGGCAAGTCGACTCGTTCTCATTGGGGGATTCCAGCCTGCCACCAAAGGCAGCCGACCACCTGGCAGCCTGCAGTGGAAGCACAGATTTCAGGGGCTGGGATCCTGCTACCGAACACACAGTCTGAGACGGACTTGACACTCTTCAGGATTTATACATGTCAAAACTGTCTCATCCATGTGGCACGGCCTATAATTATGGGATGTATAAGTAGTACCATTATTCCACCAGTGTCAGTTGTTGACATGCTAAGTATATTGGTATTAAGTGTATATATTAGCCTTTCTGATTATCTTGGTGGAATAAGTAAGTTGCTTTATATATCTTCCTGCATGTAGCCTCTTGAAATATTGAAATATTTAATTGCGGGGAGGCTGAAAAATCATAGTAGCATTTGCTAGATATAGCAAAAGTGCATCAGCAGAGAGAAGCCCTGCCGAATCTCACAGAGAGGGAGAGATTAGCAGGATGCTGCTAACCACCACAGAAATTTGGCCTCGGAAATGACCACAGAATTGCTCCCTGTGGCCCAGTCCCCAGAAAGCCTGTGCATTGTGAGTTTTGCAAAACTGCAATTTATAGCAGGGCTGCCTTTCCGAAGCCGAATGTATCCGAGACTACATTTACACTAGTGGCCAAAATTGTGGCAACGCTTAGCATTTTTGGCATTATGCTTTCAAAATGACTACATGAATATTGGCTTATAATATAAATAAAGTAAATGGAATAAAGTTCTGCCGTCTCTAAAAATTGGAAGTGTTTCGACAATTTTGGCCACTAGTGTAACGTCAACCTGGACCCTGAGCAATAGAAATAAGTTAATATGGCCCGAAATGTCATCCTTCACGATTTTTTTCTGCGTTTGCATGTGTTTATGCTGTTAAGCCAAAGGGTGATTCAGCCTGCAGCATCTGTTGATATGGGCAGCCACCTTGTGGTACCATGATCACTCTGGCTGTTTTACTGGATCTTGTGCACCCTGCAGTGCAAATACTGTTTCCTCATATGGTGCGTTTCCACTGCCACCAAGAACTGAGCTGTACCTGAGCTGTACTGCAAAGTTGTATCGTGAAGAACAGTCCACTTTTCCAAGACGGATTTAAGATGTTTTGAAGGCAATGGGTGACCTTTAATATTTATATATTGTAAAGTGTTTCAGCGGTTATGTCCTCCTCTTGAACATACTGTATTTTGTTTATATTCAGTTTTTTTTAATAGGTAGTTTGCACAGTTAAAACACATGACAGTAGAATACCCAGGTCCACAGCCCAACTGACACTTTCACAGCATTGATACCCAGGGCCAAAGCAGTGATGTAAATTAAAGAGCATAGTCTTGTCCATTGGTGAGTAGCACTCACACTCGAATGCGGAGTCTTTTAGATTTTCCTCATCATTTCTGTACTGTATTATTGGGATTGAGTACAAGCTTTCATCCAAAGCAATGTAAAATCGTACCGATCTATATATTCTGAAATTCTCAAAACAGTAATTGTATGACTTCTTTTGGAACATGAACCAGTAATATTAACCAGTAACGTCCTTACATTTAACCCCACCTCATCCCCCCTCCCTGGCACCCAGCGTCTGCAAATCTTCTACCCTTGGGCAGATCCTCACACCCTGAGCTCAAAGGGTGCAGGATTCACGGCCCGCTTTCCTTGGGGAAGAAGTCCTTTTCATCTGGGCCTCTGGCACTGCCTCCAGTCCCAGGCAGCAGCTGGCTCTCTGGCTCATATGGGATCAATGGTGTTCATTTTTCTCCTCCGCCCTCCTAACCCCCCCCCCCAATCTGAAAGAGGGGGCGAGCTCCTAGTCTCTGGCTGGGCTTCAAAAGAGTCCCTTCCTTTCTGTCCCCAGTACCCATTTTCTGTGTCCCCCCCCAGCTCGAGTCCCTTCCCCACTGCAGGGGACCCCAGAACTTGGTACCGTGGAAGTCATTTTTAAGTGATTTTTTTAAAAACGCCAACTGATAGTGATGTCAGCATCCTGGCACCTGATGCCCTAACCTGATATGATCTCCCTTGTTCCCTTATGTTGCCCATGGAAGTCTGCCACAAGGACACAAGGACAGCATATGGTCTCACGATCTTCAAGGAAAATTCTGCACCAGGGGATTAGGGGTAAAGACACTGCTTTTAACAACATGTGATGACTGAGACTGAATTACGTAAAACATTGTAGAACTTATACAGGAAAAAACATAAAACCTTAGTTTACAACCATTTTGTCCCCCAACCTCCCAAGTTCTTAAGGTTATTTTCAACTGAATTCTATGTGACTTCATCAAATGCTTTGCATTGATTTTTTTTATAGTAAATGGCCTTTTTTAAATAAATGATGAACTAAATGTCAAAGGAGTGTTTTTAATGCTCACACAAAAAAATTTCTTTGGCCATCTCAAGGGAATATTAAAAGAAATTCCAGTAAGGATTTTAGATGTTCTTCAAGTCTTTACCATACGGTGTTTATCTGTTCAGTTGCCAAATACATAATATGCTATGGTTGTAATGGACTCTCTAACTGGAAGTTTCAAAGTTTGAAGAGTTTAAGTGCTATGGAGGCTTGGATCTACCTACAGGCGCATGGCTGATGTGGCACCCTGTTTAACACGGACACCTGACCTCCTTGGGAAACTGGAGATTATTAATAATGCACACAGCAGATGTTGTAGTAACGCCACAGAAGGTTCATAGCAGAGGGTGGGGGTACTAGGCCTCTCTGTTGGTCTCGAGCCATAAGTCGCATTTCTGTCACCTGTCACAGATGGGGTGGGTCTCAAAGTCGTGCTTTCGGCGGACTGGTCAAAGCCCGAGGCATGGAAAAAGGGTTCATAGATGTGGAAGCACTGGTTTGTGGACTACAGGGGCAAAGGGCCTGACATGGGACACGAGACAAGAACAAACCGGACAGAGAAAAAGACAGGACTCATAGTAAATTTGGAAATTAACTTGAATTAACATTTTCAAATCGAAAAACATAATTAATTTTCCACTTTTTTTTTACATTGTTGTAATTTTAGGAGTTATTTTTAGTATTGAGTAGTACAGCAGCTTGTGATTGTCACACCTGGGGTTGCTGACATATGCTGCACGGCATTGTGTCTGTGGCCCTGACTGACACTATTAGCTTTAGCTGTGGAGCATTGCTGGTCTTCACCTTCATACAGACATCTGGGGGTAAACCACCACAGACTACCAGCTGCACACACTCACACATCACCCGGGGTTTGGGTCAGTGCTTAGCACTTGAAGGACTCTCACCACAGCTCTTCAGCCCTTCAGCTGCATCATGGATCATTGTCCTGCTGCATAGCTCAGGTCAGCTTCAGCTTCAACTCAAGCATGGAAGACCTGAATGACTTCTGGTTATGGCACCCAGGGCTCCCAGGGGTTCATGAAGCAGAGCCTCCCAGACCAGCAGCGAACCTGGCAGTTAATGTGGGGATTCCTGTTATGGAAGCAGTGCTTCGTATTCATTGGACACCACATCACACATGACCAAAGTAATCAATGTGGCCATATTAACTGTAATAGAGTGGCATTGAGTGAATACAAGTATTTCCTTCATAGCAACTGAATTTAATTTAGTCTATACATCAGACATTTATATTTACAACTGTGCTGATTATTCCAGTCATAGTATAGATTTATCATTACCCACAGCATTCTTCATGTCAGTAACACTTTACTTGAGGGGGCACAAATAATGCAGTAATATGTTATTATTCATGAATTAATTAGCCAGGAACTAAGTCTTAGTTACATACTGACTTCATGTTCGTTCATTGTTAATGAATCATGATGTTTTTATCTCAAGCAGGTTCTATTTGTTACTATATCAGTTAATTTTGTAAAATCTTTGTGAACTACTGAAGGAACAAGTAATGAATAACACAATATCAATACTGATCTAATATTTGTTCAGCATTAATGAATCATGATGCATTTTTATCTCAGGTTGCCGCTGTATTTCTAGGTGGTAGTGGCTTGATGGTTAGGGAAGCACACTTGTAATTGAAAAGTTGCAGGTTCGAATCTCCGACCAGCAAGGCACCACTGAGGTTCCCTGAGCGTGGTACTGCTCCCCAGGTGCTGAATTAGCTGCCCCCTGCTATGTCACATTGTCACATTTGGGTTAAATGCAAAGGGCACATCCCGTTGTTGTAAGCTGTGGTGTGTTAACAATGACCACTGATCTCCAAATTCCATATTTGTTCATGATTTGTACTTTAGTAATACATAACTTATTATTAAGTAAATTGCTAATGTTCATTTCTGTGGTCATTCATTTATGAATTATGAATAAGAGTTTCCTTGTACCCATACTGCCAGGGATAGGATCCATCCCACGGACCCCCTAAGCTCCACCCCCACAGACCTTCAAGCCCCCCCCAATCTATGACAAGTTAAGCAGCTAGGAAGTCGATGGAAGTTTTATATATTCATGCACATTCTAAAATACATGCTTCTATCTTGTTTTTCACAAATAACAAGAATGTGAAATTTGCTTTTTTATAAGCCGAACAGCTGCGCACAGCCGCCTGGGACAGTGTCAGCATTACACAGGCTGTATAAATGTTTTACATAAAGATGAGGGGTTCATCTGTTAAAGTCAGAGACTAATCCCCACTGCGTGTCGACGCATCGCTTACGGTATAACCTTTCCAGTCACGGTGTTAAATGTCATGCTCATTGGCTGTTTATAAGGTGATTAACCAGCAGAGGACTGAGCAATTTTACACCCATCAGTGTCACGTTGATGGAGTCTCGGAATGGTGAGCCACCACGTTGGACGTCTAAACGCTCCAGTCATCCAGCTAGCAGTTCCCTGGCGATGAGAGATGCTAATCTGAAGTATCCGTATCACTTCCTGCCAGCACCGGCCTCAGTGATGCTCTGATCTCATCTCAGTTCTGCGGTGAGCCTCCGTTTCTGCGGGCCGCTCATCTCCATACCATAACAGTTCCCGCCGTCACTGCCAAAACACACCGAAGGCAATTTAGACGTGGAGCTCAGCCACGCCGTGCAGTAACACGCTTTATGCGAGCAAAGTGGCGAGGATGTATTTATTCAGTGGAAATTGAATTCACTGTGACCTCCGATGGAGAGGCAGGACGACAGTCTTCCCAGTCATCGCGGGTATCGTGCAGCCGTTTAGCGTAACAGGGATGAGCTCTGAATTTTAAAGACACGCTCTTGGGCCTTCCCAACACTTCATGTTTGGCTCGTTGTTCACATCCCGTTTTCATTTCCCTGCTCTCTAATATCGCCCCTGTCAGGTCTGCCGGCCTCGATTCCACTGTCAATCTAACTCCTGATTTTTGTTTCAAAGATGAGAAACGAAGGCTTGAAATTGACTGATGAAGACCAGCGTGTCAGAAACCCATCTGGAGAGAAGCTGTACCGATAAACACAACAATGAAGAGAAAATTGAATTCTAGGGCTCGATAAGTATATACATACAATACCTGGCTTCTCAACATCCTTTATGTGTCCCCAGTATTAGATACTCCCTGTCTGGTTTAGGGATTAGTTTCTATGACAATAGCAGGCAGAATGAGCCTCTCATTTTGTCATTTGAATTCTCCTCATTTGTCAGCTATGCACATATGTTCATTATCGGCCGTTTAGCCTGTGAAATTGGCTGCTCCGGCAGATGGCTGGATCGCCTCAGTGAAGCCGCCGCCGTCGCGTAGCCAGGAAGAGAGAATTACCAGACATCCATTGGTCTTCAGTCGTACTCCCTACATTCCTCAGCTCCCCACCTGGCTGCCCGTATCTCTGTGTTGGGGGTGAGGCCACCACCTGTTGGTCAGCTGCCTGAAATGCTTCACCTTTCCACTGCCCACCTGATGTTTGCTGTCCTCCTGTCCATATATGTGCCAAATTAAAATTACTACTTCTTTCACCTGTCCCATGTAACGTGGTTCTGTTCATTGTCCTGTCAGGACAAAGTATTATTTTTATTATTATTATTATTATTATTATTAATATTACGTGTCATCAAGTCGATGTTAGCTTGTGGTGTCCTTCCTCCAGAATATCATATTTTTAGTCTATAGGAGAAAATCTTACAGAGATAAAACTTGATGTTCTTGGCTCAGGTTTGACCATAAATGAGAGTTACAGCTTGGCATGATTTTCCACCCTTGGCTGTGGTCTGATATGAAATTTCTCACTCTGCTTATATCTATGATAACAAGATTCAGCCAGGCTGCCCCACAGGTGTCTGTGATGTCATGCTCTCACATTAAGGTGGGTCTCCAGAGATGCATCCCTAGAATAAGGACTGTCTGTAAGTTGTCAAGATAGCCGTCTGACGATAACTGAGAATGGTTTTTCTATCCGTTTTTTTTTCTGTGAAGTGCTACGTTAAAAGAGTAGCTAAAAATCAAAGCTGAAAAGGACGAGCCAGACTCATTACGCTTCATGCTAGACTTTGTTTCTTATTTATCCAAAATGTGTAGATAGTTACAGCTTCGTTATGATCCATCCTGCAGTTAAGATAAGGAGCAGATTAGAGCTGAAACTGTGACCTTGATATGGTCGAAATAATTCTGAGAGCATAACAGCAAAGTGTACATTTTTCCTTGTTATGTCAGTATCATCCTATTACCATGACAACCATAGTCTCTAAAGGCTTCACTGCCCTTGCGTACCCTTTTTAACATTTTATTCCATTGAAAGGATTTAATTCGTCTAGAAGAGAGCAGGCAGTGTCGCCACTGCATACCATAAATTCAAATTAAGTGATTCATCTGAAAATGCTGTTTCATTTTTACCCTGCATCCCTTTTTCTTTTTACTAATTCAGTGCTTGGTTATGAATATGCATCAGTCTGACAATCTAAAGGAGAAAACCCATAAACTACCAGAAAGCAAACTAGCTGATTCGGAGCCTCTGGTAATTTAAAAATAATTTAATTATATTACAAATCAGTGTCCTTCTCGGGTACCACGGCGGGTAGCATAGTTTCCTCATACCTCCAGTGCTGGGGATTGAAATGCTGCCCCCTCTCTGCCTGTACACTTTGCTAACTGGCCTCCCCCCATTGCCTTAATGTGTGACTGGGTGTATGTGTAGCACATGGTCCCCTGATTGACTGCCATTCTGTCCACTCTGCCCCAGCCTTGTGCCCTGTTCTGCCCTGGATGGGCTCTAGACCTCATGGTAACCCTGGGTGTCCCCTGCTTTGTGTTTGCTGGGATAAGCTCTGAACATGTACTGGATACAGGGCCAAAGGAAGGATGGGCCCCTCCATATTTAATTAGGCTTCATTCGACTAGATGATTGTTTATGGAAGATGTATTATGTAATGGACCACAGCATACAGTATCATTCAAAAGTCTGGACACATATTCTGAAAATTGTTTGTCTTTCACCAAAATAATGACCCTAAGCACACCTTGAGGTTATGTGAGTACTGTATTATCCTGTGAAAAAGGAAAGAGACTTATTTTTTGCCTTCAACATATTTGTCCTTGTATCTTCACGTTTAGATGTTTAGTTTTAGTAGGTTTAATTTGCTTATGTCATGATACCTCTTCCACCCACACCAAAAGAAATTCCTTGTGCTTCTCTGTACAATAACTCTCTGTGAATAAAAAAGATTTCGATTCTGATTCAGAGATGGAAAACTGTGACAGATGACTGGCCCCCATACCCAGCTAACCGGGAATGTTCCCAGAACTTTAGCAAACGTTATGTGAAGGTCTTCTCAAACTTAGTAGAGGATGTTCTTACTGTAACGTTAATGAAACGTTATTTGCATATTTTACATTTTAACAAAGGTTCTGTCAACGTCAGCAAGATAACATTATGACCTGAACATCCTTCTAATGCAATTAATGTTGAAAAACTGTTCTAAAGTATTATTTTCTAAAAGTGCTATACGTGTATGTTGAGAATGTGCCATCCAGCCTTGAGCCCATGACCTTCGAGGTGTTAAGCAACAGCCTTATGTGTGGTTGTACCTACATCTGCATTGCTAGTCTTAATTTTTAGCAATTAATTGCCATTGTTGACACACCACAGCACAATGTGTTTTCTGCATTTATCCCATATGTGATATAGCAGGGGAATTCAGCACCCGGGGAGCAGTGCTAGGGGGCAGTACCTTGCTCACAGTACCTCAGTAGTGCCTTGCTGGTCAGGGATTTGAACCTGCAATCTCATAATTACAAATGTGCGTCCCTAACCATTAAGCCACCACTGCCTACTGCTAATACCAGTAGCAGTAGCACTGATATAATGTTCTGGGAACATTAGGAAAGCTGGGCACTTTGAACGTTTCCATACTTTAATTGTAACATTCAGTAAATATTCCTAGAACAAAAAACTGTCAGCAGGGAATCCGCTGACCTAAAGTCGAAAGAGCTGGTTTGGGATGAGCTGAATTAAAGAGTAAGAGCAACATAGCCAACTGGTGCCCAGAACTTATGGAAACTCCTTCAGGAGTATTGGAGAAGCGTTCCAGGTGGAATCTGGAACCTGGTTGAAAGAATGCCAAGAGTCTGCAATTCTGTCATCGAAGCAAAAGACGACTATTTTGAAGAGTCTTAAATTAGAGAAATACTTCTCTTGGCACATTGCAATATTTGATATGTATTATTTCATTGCCTGAAGGTCTTTTAGTATAAGGTCAATAACACAGATAAATTAAGATCTCCTGCTCTCCTGCATTAAAAGCAGGTATATCCATACTTTTGACTGGTACTGTGAGGAGACCATCTTATAGGTCTTCACATGTGGCGTCTTATGGCCGTAAGGCTATCCTCGCAAACCCCGCCTCACCGTCACAGCTCGCTCAGCTGCCTACGCACGAGAGGTCTTGCTTGGGGGAGAGCAGGAGATCTTAATACTCAGCTTTATACACTCAGCGATATACAGATACGGGAGCAGTAATAGCTGTGGATGCACAGCAGGACACCTTGTAGTGGGTGGGGAGAGCCTGAGGAACATCAAAGTCACCAAGCGCTCCCGCGTCCTCCGTGTGAAGTGGCGGCGGAGCCAGGATTTGCATATTAAGATGATGTTTCGCATAGCATAACATTATAAGACGGTGAGCCAGTGGCGGAGGTTGCCGCCTGGACACATGTTGCTGAGGACCTGAGCTTTATGATATAAAATCTCTGTCATATCCCCGAGCAACTTTACTTAAGACAAATTAGTGTGGAAGGAAAAAAAATAAAATGGTTCTTGCATGTGCCTCAGGGTCTAACCATTGTCAGAAAGAAGCTGCTCATCTCCTGCAGTGCCATGTGGATCCTTTCACCGCACACTGTCTCCTTACCACGTTATTTATCAAAGGCTGAGGCCTATCAGTGAGGGTGCTAGCATCTCAGCAGCGCCTCCTGCTGTTTCGTAGTTAGATGTCGAGAGATGTGAGGATCGGCCGAGTGAGGACCCAGTCGTCTCAGATCTTTAATTAGTCTCGATGCTCAAGGTTGCTTTCCGCGTCTCAGGATCAGTGAAGCATGGTGCCATCTGCAAACGCACCTTTATCCATGACACTGAATGACATGCCAGGATACCAGCGTCATGCTTTTCATACATTTCCTTTTTGATGGCAGGCCCTAGGGGGGAAGTTCGGGCTCTTTTCGTGGGACCAGAGGAGTGATTACCCTTAGCACAGCTAGCTGAATTATGAAAAAAAACTCTCCCAGAAGCCTTGCAGGAAAACGCGACCCCCTCCATCTCAAATGCTTAGCAAAGGACCCCCCCCACCATTTCTTCGTCTCTGTGAGACCGCTGCGTTGCTCCACACATCTGCACCCTATTGTGGCCGGCGATCATCTGCTCTGCCGCGTTCGCCAGTATCGCGCAACCAGGCATCTCAAATCGTCACTGATACTGCAGCCTGCTCTTCCCCAGATAAAGCGCTCACGCTTCGGTGGGCAATGGAGTACCATCTGATTTCCAATCAGGAGCTCAGCGATAGGCAAGCGCCCCCTGGTGCTAATGCACCGCCATTGCCAGATGAGGGTAGAATTAGGGATCTGTGGCATATGCCTGCTCTAGCTCTGACCCAAATGATCCAGGCCTTTACTGGCCGATATGGATTTCCAGAGATCCCCAAATCCAATGGCAGCCAAAGCTGCAGGTTCTCTTTCTGTATCACTCTAACCCAGGCCTCCAGTGAATGGCACAGCTTAATTATCATTAATTATCAGGGGCTTGGCATCTGGGCTGACAGTGATTTGTCATTTACAATCTGTTGGTTAATTAAGTCCCCCCCCCCCCAAGGCTTTTGGTCTCAGGTTGAAAGCTGAAGTTTTAGACCACCGAAAGCATCATGCCTAAAGAGTCCTCCTGAATATTATCCAGTGCCATATTCACTGGCATTTTTTAAAATGTGCATTTAAGATGTAATGAGCTGAATAACAGACTCGAAACACCAACAGTGCATTAAGTTATTGTTGGTTTTGTTGTTTATTTCTCCTTTGAGAGAGAAATAAGTACATTTTTTTAGCTGTGCGAAAGCTTACTGAACCTCATTGCTGGTGTTTCCTGGAAACCACTTCAGAAAAAGCTATGAGGTCTAAAGGCCGTACATAAACATGCTGTCCGTTCACTAATACACTCATCCAAAAACTAAAACCCTTCAATTTAAATAAAGAATTCATGAAATAATGTCTTAATATATTTTAACAGGCTTCCCGCAGCTACTTTTGGCTTTTGTTTTTTTGCTGTAACCGGAAAGAGCTCCTTCTGTAATTCAGCCTCTCATGAGATTCCTTTGAAAAGGGCATCTGCGTCAGTTTTGGTGCCTTGAGGCGTCACATGACCTGCAGGCGTCACATGACCTGCACGACACAAGCAGCTGCCGTGATAGACTGCTCAGCATCGATCACCTTTAATACAGTGTTATTACCCCACACATTACCACCACAAGGGCTGCATCACCTTCTACACACATACAGATATATTAACTACCTTCAGTCTGAAGAAACCTATGGATAAAAAGTAATGGAGAGCACCGGGGAATTAAGCCATACAATATATCTAAACAGTAACTCTAAATATAGATCTCAATTTATCTGGGAGAGACTTTTCATAACCATAAGCCATTTAAACCAGGAGTGAAGCTTTTTGATTATTATATGTAATCCTTTATACAGGGCAGACGCAACCTACCAACAATGAGAAAAGCAAGCAAGGACTGTTCTGTCTGTGTCATTAAATGTATTTTATTATTGCCAGCCTGAACGAGTTCTGAATAAGAATTCCAGTAAGTTAATAATGTCATCCATCCATCTGTCTCTTACAGGGTCATGCTATGAGCCTGGAGCCTGTTCCAGGAGGTTCAGGGCATGGGGACATGCTAGATTAGATACCCGTCCATTGCAGATCGATGGGCAATTTAGGGATAGCAGCTCAGACGCTGCATACTTTTGAACTGCAGCAAGGAATCGAGTGGAGTACTCTGAGTAAAGATGCGGCAGCGGAGGGACAGCATGCTGCACAGAGAAGCAGGATGGGCTGCACACTGGCCGCACTGGAGATGCGAGGTGCTGCTCAGTTAACAAAATGTGAAGGAGAAATGTGGAGAATGGAGACGGAGAATGAGAAAAAAGGCCTCAAATATTTGTGGAAGCTGTAGCCCGTTAGCCTGCTTTATCTCACCCACGAAACGGCAGGTTCCCTTTGCTGTACTGTTCAGGGCCTGGGGGGTGTTCCACGAAGCAGGCTTAAGGGAAAGTCTGAGTTATTTCATCAAGTCTGGCTCATTTAAGTGGGGGTTCCATTCCATCAACGTGTCTTAAATGAATCCCCGCTGAGCTGCCTAGGTGACTTAGGCGAGTGATCAAGTCTGACCAGGTTAACTGCCTCACTTAGTTAAGCGTTGTCTCAAAGAACGTGTGTGAACAGATTTACAAAAGATTATTCCGTCGGACAAAATTCTGCGCTCTCACTGCTCATGTCCTGTAATAAATAAAATAAAGCCTTTAAAAAATCATGTCTCAGCATTCCAATTAATTACAAAATAATTCAAATAGGAGCGTACCCATATTATAAAGGTCAAGCATGAAATGCAATGAAAAATTTTTAAAAAATCCTATAAAATAATATGAACAATAAGATATTTTTCTATTTTGTTTAGTCACAGTCTACTTTGAAAGTTTATTAGTAAAAAACAAAGATAAGATACGATTGTTCGTGCAGGACATTTCACACAGATGCGATTGAAAGTCTTTTATAGAAATCAAATAATAAAGTATAGCATTATACAGTAAGAACGACACGTGAAGTCAACCCAGAAGGCTCCCTCTTGGCTATGGGGATCAATCCAGAAACTGTCACGGCTTATGGCGACAGCATAAACCACCGTACCACCATGCCACTGCACTAAGTGCTTGCAACATTTATGTAACTTACGCATTTAGTCTGTCTGCAATTCATTGCCAAGCCAACTCCCTGGCTGTATTTATGGCCACAGTATTGCCTTTTTTAGCAATTACATCTTTGTATTTTTCATACAGCTCCAAGAAAACACCACTCTCGTTTTACACGCTTTCCAACTCATTTGATCGATTTATCTATTCATTTGGGATTTTTATATTTCTGGGATGTGCACCCTAAGCGAGACCAAGCAAGTCTGTCTTGTATGAGCCTTGATTAGTTAAAACTGGAGAGATGGCGCTAGTTTGAGTCTGACTTTTTTGGGAAAGTCTGGCTTTCCCTAGCTACTCCCATGCAATACCCCCCTGGAGCCCCTGTTGTTCCAATGGAAGGACACAGCTGGTGTTTCACGTACATGTTATTGAGGTCTCCACAAAACATGGATCCGGTAGTTGTGTTCATATCTCTTCCACTTCTATTTGAGGTAGTTCTGAAGGCCATATTCCACATTCCATGCATACAGTATAGGGTCCGAGTCCAGCCTCTCAATAGAGGAACCCATGTATAGAACTTTAATTCTGGGGGAGCTTTTGAGCCCCTGCACCCCTAAACACAAAGGCCATGTCCTTTCCTGCTTCATGCTGGCTTTTCCGTCTTCCATGAGGAGCAGCCAGTCCTCCGCTTGACAATGATCTGTTTCTCACTTTCCTGTACTGCTGACTGAACCTCTCCTCTGATGCAGCAGGAGGCTGCGTCTCTTCTCAATAACATTCCATCGGTCTTTAGGCACGTGGCTCGTCCTACTCAGATTACCCAAATTCCCAAGAACTTCCTCATCACTGTCACATGACTGCCTGGTCTCGCAGTGCCATCTAAACAGGCTCCTCAGCCGATGTCCTCAGTAACTTGCACTTCCTGCTCTCCCTCGACCTGTGCCGGCCTCAGTCCTACTTGCCCGCTGCTTAACTCGTTCCTCCCGCTGCCTGCTGACCTGAGCTGGACGGAGTCTGCTGGCTGCTAAGCCTCTCCCTCCTGCTGTCCTGTGACCTGCGTTGGACTCCGTCCCACCTGCTTGCCTGCCTCTCTCTGGTTGCCTATGCTGGAGCTGGCTTTTGAACCATACTTCTGCCTCCTGTTCTGTCTCCAGTTCTAGATGTCTCTCTGCCCCATGTTGTGCTGCTTGACCAGCCTGTATCACTTTCTTCTCCCTTTTGATGTGCCAGTTGACTAATTTTGTATTTAAAATAACACAAAACAAAATCAAATCCAAGAAAGAAAGAATTACTGAAACAGACGAGCAAAAATGTGTAACAGCAGATAGAGATTTTCCAAAGCCTACATGTAATACTAGAGGAAGAATTTCATTAAAGACTAAAGCTTTCTTAAAAGAACAACGATAGGAGCTGTGGGTAACTCACAATATCCAATTTTCCACCGCAGTTTAAAACTCTTTAAACAGGATTTATGGACCCGATGTCGCTAAGGTGATATATGACAACACAGCAGACAAAGGTACCCATTCCTTTTCAGAAAAGCTTTTAAAGTCAGACAAGGATTTACAATGGCATACTGCAGTTCTTTATATATTTGCTTTTAATTTAGGCTCTTCAGTGAAGAATAGGTTGTTATTGGCAAAATTACAAGTATTAAAAATAAAAGAAAAATCAAGTAAAAGGGAGTTTTTCAGAATTGTGTAGCTTGTCATTCATGAGTCATAATAAACTTTGCAATCAGCGAAACGATGGTAAGTTTGTAACAGCAAACAGCAACGGTTAAAGTGAAAGCATTTAATCTAGAACATTCTGTCCCAAAGACAATATCAGTCAAATCATTGAAACAGTTGTATTTTGGCTTTGAAAAGTGCACGGTTCGGATTCCCTGAGCACCACTCCTGAATTGGCAAACTGTCAATGTTAAGCTCTTAGTGATCAAACCGTTTAACATTTGGTGTTGGAACACTGAAGATCTCCCACTTGTTTTATTTTCAGCTCTGGTTTTGAAAATATCACTTTAAATTGCATAATACGCAACACACAGGGAACATTCATATATATATATATCTATATATATATATATATAAACTAGGCAAAGATAATACTTTATACTTTATATTGACTATTTAATTGATCGTTTAATTATTCCTGCAATACCTGCCTCTGTAAAAGTCTCAGATTTTTGCAGATGAACAACACAAATGTTATTAAAAGTTGTATTTTTCTGCATGTATAACAGCCTCTATGTTAAACTAAACTAAACTAAAATGCATTTTAAAATACCTCAAAGTGCAGAATAGCAATACATGTTTTTCTTTCTTAGATTTTTCTTTTTTCAAAAAAAAAAAAAAATCCAAGAAATAAAAAGAAATAAACACAGGATGAGCAATTATCTTGCGGAAAAAGTGCACAGGGTTGTTACATGGATTTCGGCAAAGGGGGGTTTCATAAATGACTCGGGGTTTGTCTGCAGATGATTAGAAGGGGCTTCTTCCATTTCCAGATTCTCACCAAATTTATCATTCCTTTTGTGCTTCTGCCTCACCCGAGGATTATATACTGTATATCTAAAAGTAACCACCCCCCGCTCCCAAAGACTATTCATGTCTCTAGCTCTTGAAGTTGTACTGACTTTGGGGGGGGCGGGTTGAGCAGCAGTAAAGTTCAGAATGCCCTCGACTGCAAGCGAACGGCCGATGGATATGCCAGCTTACCCACGGACGGCTCTGCGAAAGGGCTTCATTAACAGACTGAGTTCGAACACGAGTCCTGCAGACCTGCCACAGCACGCCGGCTTGCCTCTCTGCCCCTTTACAATGTTCGCTTCTGCGTGGTTCCAAAGATAAAACTTTAAAGAGACTGTGACATAAAAAAATGGTTTTCTGTACTTAGTTGACACTTTTTCCCCTAAAGCGACATACATTTATGCTCAGCTGGAGCGATTCAGGATAAGTTCCTGTCCTAAAGGCACTACAGAATCCCTCCTAGGACATTAGCTGGCAAGTTTCAAGCTGTACAGGTATGTCCGTAGCTGTGCCCTTCTAAAGCTGCATTCAAAGTCCAAAGGTGTCACAAAGGGGTGACAAGGCTGTCCCATTTCGAAAGCTCCTTTAAATACAGCCTAGAAAAGCATCCTGCTCTTTACACGTCACAGAGGGTCATCAGGTCCTTTCCCAAGATTCATTGCGTGGATTTTTATATGGATGCGGCCTACAAAGCCCTAGCCGACCTCGTCCTTCAAAGGGTGCAGCCCCTGAATTAGGGCACAGCTTATATCTTTCAACACTATGCCACCTAGTGATGTGTCACATGAATTTTCATGACTTATGGTGTGTCTTATTCCATCCATTAATCCATCCATTTTCCCTAGCACTTTTGGACTGGGGTGGGACACCAGAGTACATGGAGGAAATCTGTCCAGGTATACAAGCTCTGCAGGCTCGATTTAAAGCCCTAACCTTAGAGGTGCTAACCACCATGTCAGAATATCAGTTTTTAATTGCTTCATTATCTCCCCTTCACTGATTACCTATTCAGTTTGCACGTCAGTTGTCAAAGGTTCGTATATTTGTATTTTGTACAGATGGGTTTTCTGTGATGCCAGTCAGGTCAGGCTTTTCGAGTGAAGGGGAGGAGCGGTCAAGGAATCTCCAGGACGTCCCCCCCTCCCCTTTAAGGTGATGTCACTTGCCCTCCCTGCCTATTCGCGGTGGGCAGCCTACATCTGCTTTGGCCCTCCAATGGTCATTGTCTCTGATGTCACATGAAACATCGGTGAGTTCCTATTGCTGGATTCCCACAGCCCGCTCATCCCCCTTTCATCCCTATTTCTTATCGTGTTCCCAGAATGCTTCCTTGACCCACACAGCTTACCAGGCTGCTGGTCCAGGCCACAGCAGGGGGAGTCACACCCCTGTGGCGTGCTGAGCACTTGGGGGCCAGCGGTGGAAAGCAAGCAAATACAATTTCATCCTCTCTCATCATAACCTGGGCCATCTGGCTCAGGGGTTAAGGTTGCTACTTATACCATAAAAGCAAAGCTAAGATGGATAGAAATATGAGGATTAAGAGGGTGGTGGCACAGTGGATTGGATTGGGGGTTTAAATCCTGCCCACACTCTCTGAGTGTGGTACTTGTATGTTCTGCTTCTGTCATGTGGGTTGCCTCAGTAGTTTGGATTATTGGAACCTGTAGTGTGTGTATGTACCCTGTGATGGACTGGTTTGCCATCTAACATGTACTTCTGCCTAGTGCCCTGTGCTGCCAGTAATAGTCTCCCAGGCTCCTCAACACAATCATTCTCAGGATAAGTACTTGGAAGACGGACTAAGGAACTGAAGATGTGCCTCCAACATTTTTCAGTGTTCGACACTGTAAAAAGGTCTTACTCGCATAATATGTAATCGGGGTTCCTATTGGTTGTTGTATTGGCCAACCATCCGCCCCCTGTTGACCGGTTTGTCAACCAGATTTTTTATGTCAATCGGATATTTATGATGATCACAATTTAAATCGATCAAGGACTCCGGATTGGCTCGCTATCTTCCATCCAGCTGGAAAAAGCAGCCAGTTCTGGTACAACATTCCTTTTTGAAAGGTTGATTTGTGGGAGAGAGCGAGAAAAAAAATTAAGTGGCCTTTTTTGTGCCACTTAAGGAAAAAGATAGATTATGCACAAGGAAATATGCAGGATTTGCCTCAGAGCTTCTTCATTTCCTGTAACAATCAGAGAAATTAATTAGGGTCTTGGAAATAAAGGAATATTAAACCCTTTTTCAAAAACTAAAATTGATTATGAGAAGAGAAGTAATTCCCGTTAAGAGACGGAGGGGAATATGTATTGTGAGAGACAAATTCTGGGAAGGAATGTAACACTGCATGAGTGCAAGATGCAACATGTTAACATTTTATGCTGTTTTCTTTTGCTGGTTTTTAACACCGTTGATTCATTTACTCATGAGTGTGATCTGGCCATCTGTGCAGTGTGATGGTGAATTTTGTGAGTGATTTGGTCTGTATTTTCCTACCTCTGCCGAACACGTCTTTGCTTACTCTTGGGATTTGGGTTATTCTCATTCAGACTGAATGTTTGGGTATCTTGGGCTGGGTTTTTGGAATCTGTTTCTGATCCCTCCTGATCCCTTTGTTCTCTGGTTCGCTGACTGGGATGTGACTGGCAAGCCTTCTGGTTTTGGTTCAGTGTCTTAAGCCCCTTTTAGACATGCACTTGTCTAGACATTAGCCGGAGGGGCTGTAAGTGTCAACGCAAATGTCCGAATCACTTGTACTGGACATTAAGCAAACTTTACCCTGACAGCTCCCTAGTACGACTGACCCCCATGTGTGAAGTGGGCATGTTGATGATGTTTCCGTCATGCAACTGGTGCAGAAACTGAAGAAAACAAACACCTGAGAGCGAAGAAGCGTCATTTACATGAAGAAGGGTCACTTACATGAAGAATCATCATTTACACGAAAAAGGGTCATTTACACGAAGAATCATCATTTACACGAAGAAGGGTCATTTACACGAAGAAGGGTCATTTACACGAAGAATAGTCATTTACACGAAGAATCGTCATTTACACGAAGAAGGGTCATTTACACGAAGAATCGTCATTTACACGAAGAATAGTCATTTACACGAAGAATCGTCATTTACACGAAGAATCATCATTTACACGAAGAATAGTCATTTACACGAAGAATCGTCATTTACACGAAGAAGGGTCATTTACACGAAGAATCGTTATTTACACGAAGAATAGTCATTTACACGAAGAATCGTCATTTACACGAAGAATCGTCATTTACACGAAGAAGGGTCATTTACACAAAGAAGCGTCATTTACATGAAGAATCATCATATACACAAAGAAGGGTCATTTACACAAAGAAGCGTCATTTACACGAAGAAGCGTCATTTACACAAAGAAGCGTCATTTACACGAAGAAGGGTCATTTACACAAAGAAGCGTCATTTACATGAAGAATCATCATATACACAAAGAAGCGTCATTTACACGAAGAAGCGTCATTTACACGAAGAAGCGTCATTTACACGAAGAATCGTCATTTACACGAAGAAGGGTCATTTACACGAAGAATCATCATTTACACGAAGAAGGGTCATTTACACGAAGAAGCGTCATTTACACGAAGAAGCGTCATTTACACGAAGAATCGTCATTTACACGAAGAATCATCATATACACAAAGAAGGGTCATTTACACAAAGAAGCGTCATTTACACGAAGAATCATCATTTACACGAAGAAGGGTCATTTACACAAAGAAGCGTCATTTACACGAAGAAGCGTCATTTACACGAAGAAGGGTCATTTACACAAAGAAGCGTCATTTACATGAAGAATCATCATATACACAAAGAAGGGTCATTTACACGAAGAACCGTCATTTACACGAAGAATCATCATATACACAAAGAAGGGTCATTTACACAAAGAAGCGTCATTTACACGAAGAATCATCATTTACATGAAGAAGGGTCATTTACACAAAGAAGCGTCATTTACACGAAGAAGCGTCATTTACATGAAGAAGGGTCATTTACACAAAGAAGCGTCATTTACACGAAGAATCATCATTTACACGAAGAAGGGTCATTTACACAAAGAAGCGTCATTTACACGAAGAAGCGTCATTTACACGAAGAAGGGTCATTTACACGAAGAAGCGTCATTTACACGAAGAATCATCATTTACACGAAGAAGGGTCATTTACACGAAGAAGCGTCATTTACACGAAGAATCGTCATTTACACGAAGAATCATCATATACACAAAGAAGGGTCATTTACACAAAGAAGCGTCATTTACACGAAGAATCATCATTTACACGAAGAAGGGTCATTTACACGAAGAACCGTCATTTACACGAAGAATCATCATATACACAAAGAAGGGTCATTTACACAAAGAAGCGTCATTTACACGAAGAATCATCATTTACACGAAGAAGGGTCATTTACACGAAGAACCGTCATTTACACGAAGAATCATCATATACACAAAGAAGGGTCATTTACACAAAGAAGCGTCATTTACACGAAGAATCATCATTTACATGAAGAAGGGTCATTTACACGAAGAACCGTCATTTACACGAAGAAGCGTCATTTACACGAAGAATCGTCATTTACACGAAGAATCATCATATACACAAAGAAGGGTCATTTACACAAAGAAGCGTCATTTACACGAAGAAGGGTCATTTACACAAAGAAGCGTCATTTACATGAAGAATCATCATATACACGAAGAAGCGTCATTTACACGAAGAAGCGTCATTTACACGAAGAATCGTCATTTACACGAAGAAGGGTCATTTACACGAAGAATCATCATTTACACGAAGAAGGGTCATTTACACGAAGAAGCGTCATTTACACGAAGAAGCGTCATTTACACGAAGAATCGTCATTTACACGAAGAATCATCATATACACAAAGAAGGGTCATTTACACAAAGAAGCGTCATTTACACGAAGAATCATCATTTACACGAAGAAGGGTCATTTACACAAAGAAGCGTCATTTACACGAAGAAGCGTCATTTACACGAAGAAGGGTCATTTACACAAAGAAGCGTCATTTACATGAAGAATCATCATATACACAAAGAAGGGTCATTTACACGAAGAACCGTCATCTACACGAAGAATCATCATATACACAAAGAAGGGTCATTTACACAAAGAAGCGTCATTTACACGAAGAATCATCATTTACATGAAGAAGGGTCATTTACACGAAGAACCGTCATTTACACGAAGAAGCGTCATTTACACGAAGAATCGTCATTTACACGAAGAATCATCATATACACAAAGAAGGGTCATTTACACAAAGAAGCGTCATTTACACGAAGAAGGGTCATTTACACGAAGAAGCGTCATTTACACGAAGAATCGTCATTTACACGAAGAAGGGTCATTTACACGAAGAATCATCATTTACACGAAGAAGGGTCATTTACACGAAGAAGCGTCATTTACACGAAGAAGCGTCATTTACACGAAGAATCGTCATTTACACGAAGAATCATCATATACACAAAGAAGGGTCATTTACACAAAGAAGCGTCATTTACACGAAGAATCATCATTTACACGAAGAAGGGTCATTTACACAAAGAAGCGTCATTTACACGAAGAAGCGTCATTTACACGAAGAAGGGTCATTTACACAAAGAAGCGTCATTTACATGAAGAATCATCATATACACAAAGAAGGGTCATTTACACGAAGAACCGTCATTTACACGAAGAATCATCATATACACAAAGAAGGGTCATTTACACAAAGAAGCGTCATTTACACGAAGAATCATCATTTACATGAAGAAGGGTCATTTACACAAAGAAGCGTCATTTACACGAAGAAGCGTCATTTACATGAAGAAGGGTCATTTACACAAAGAAGCGTCATTTACACGAAGAATCATCATTTACACGAAGAAGGGTCATTTACACAAAGAAGCGTCATTTACACGAAGAAGCGTCATTTACACGAAGAAGGGTCATTTACACGAAGAAGCGTCATTTACACGAAGAATCATCATTTACACGAAGAAGGGTCATTTACACGAAGAAGCGTCATTTACACGAAGAATCGTCATTTACACGAAGAATCATCATATACACAAAGAAGGGTCATTTACACAAAGAAGCGTCATTTACACGAAGAATCATCATTTACACGAAGAAGGGTCATTTACACGAAGAACCGTCATTTACACGAAGAATCATCATATACACAAAGAAGGGTCATTTACACAAAGAAGCGTCATTTACACGAAGAATCATCATTTACACGAAGAAGGGTCATTTACACGAAGAACCGTCATTTACACGAAGAATCATCATATACACAAAGAAGGGTCATTTACACAAAGAAGCGTCATTTACACGAAGAATCATCATTTACATGAAGAAGGGTCATTTACACGAAGAACCGTCATTTACACGAAGAAGCGTCATTTACACGAAGAATCGTCATTTACACGAAGAATCATCATATACACAAAGAAGGGTCATTTACACAAAGAAGGGTCATTTACACGAAGAATCATCATTTACATGAAGAAGGGTCATTTACACGAAGAATCATCATTTACATGAAGAAGCGTCATTTACACGAAGAATCGTCATTTACACGAAGAAGGGTCATTTACACGAAGAATCATCATTTACACGAAGAAGGGTCATTTACACGAAGAATCGTCATTTACACGAAGAAGCGTCATTTACACGAAGAAGGGTCATTTACACGAAGAAGCGTCATTTACACGAAGAATCGTCATTTACACGAAGAATCATCATATACACAAAGAAGGGTCATTTACACAAAGAAGCGTCATTTACACGAAGAATCATCATTTACATGAAGAAGGGTCATTTACACGAAGAACCGTCATTTACACGAAGAAGCGTCATTTACACGAAGAATAGTCATTTACACGAAGAATCGTCATTTACACGAAGAATCATCATTTACATGAAGAAGGGTCATTTACACGAAGAATCGTCATTTACACGAAGAATCGTCATTTACACGAAGAATAGTCATTTACACGAAGAAGCGTCATTTACACGAAGAAGGGTCATTTACACGAAGAAGCGTCATTTACACGAAGAAGGGTCATTTACACAAAGAATCATCATATACACAAAGAAGGGTCATTTACACAAAGAAGCGTCATTTACACGAAGAATCATCATTTACATGAAGAAGGGTCATTTACACAAAGAAGCGTCATTTACACGAAGAAGCGTCATTTACATGAAGAAGGGTCATTTACACAAAGAAGCGTCATTTACACGAAGAATCATCATTTACACGAAGAAGGGTCATTTACACAAAGAAGCGTCATTTACACGAAGAAGCGTCATTTACACGAAGAAGGGTCATTTACACGAAGAAGCGTCATTTACACGAAGAATCATCATTTACACGAAGAAGGGTCATTTACACGAAGAAGCGTCATTTACACGAAGAATCGTCATTTACACGAAGAATCATCATATACACAAAGAAGGGTCATTTACACAAAGAAGCGTCATTTACACGAAGAATCATCATTTACACGAAGAAGGGTCATTTACACGAAGAACCGTCATTTACACGAAGAATCATCATATACACAAAGAAGGGTCATTTACACAAAGAAGCGTCATTTACACGAAGAATCATCATTTACACGAAGAAGGGTCATTTACACGAAGAACCGTCATTTACACGAAGAATCATCATATACACAAAGAAGGGTCATTTACACAAAGAAGCGTCATTTACACGAAGAATCATCATTTACATGAAGAAGGGTCATTTACACGAAGAACCGTCATTTACACGAAGAAGCGTCATTTACACGAAGAATCGTCATTTACACGAAGAATCATCATATACACAAAGAAGGGTCATTTACACAAAGAAGGGTCATTTACACGAAGAATCATCATTTACATGAAGAAGGGTCATTTACACGAAGAATCATCATTTACATGAAGAAGCGTCATTTACACGAAGAATCGTCATTTACACGAAGAAGGGTCATTTACACGAAGAATCATCATTTACACGAAGAAGGGTCATTTACACGAAGAATCGTCATTTACACGAAGAAGCGTCATTTACACGAAGAAGGGTCATTTACACGAAGAAGCGTCATTTACACGAAGAATCGTCATTTACACGAAGAATCATCATATACACAAAGAAGGGTCATTTACACAAAGAAGCGTCATTTACACGAAGAATCATCATTTACATGAAGAAGGGTCATTTACACGAAGAACCGTCATTTACACGAAGAAGCGTCATTTACACGAAGAATAGTCATTTACACGAAGAATCGTCATTTACACGAAGAATCATCATTTACATGAAGAAGGGTCATTTACACGAAGAATCGTCATTTACACGAAGAATCGTCATTTACACGAAGAATAGTCATTTACACGAAGAAGCGTCATTTACACGAAGAAGGGTCATTTACACGAAGAACCGTCATTTACACGAAGAATCATCATATACACAAAGAAGGGTCATTTACACAAAGAAGCGTCATTTACACGAAGAATCATCATTTACATGAAGAAGGGTCATTTACACGAAGAACCGTCATTTACACGAAGAAGCGTCATTTACACGAAGAATCGTCATTTACACGAAGAATCATCATATACACAAAGAAGGGTCATTTACACAAAGAAGGGTCATTTACACGAAGAATCATCATTTACATGAAGAAGGGTCATTTACACGAAGAATCATCATTTACATGAAGAAGCGTCATTTACACGAAGAATCGTCATTTACACGAAGAAGGGTCATTTACACGAAGAATCATCATTTACACGAAGAAGGGTCATTTACACGAAGAATCGTCATTTACACGAAGAAGCGTCATTTACACGAAGAAGGGTCATTTACACGAAGAAGCGTCATTTACACGAAGAATCGTCATTTACACGAAGAATCATCATATACACAAAGAAGGGTCATTTACACAAAGAAGCGTCATTTACACGAAGAATCATCATTTACATGAAGAAGGGTCATTTACACGAAGAACCGTCATTTACACGAAGAAGCGTCATTTACACGAAGAATAGTCATTTACACGAAGAATCGTCATTTACACGAAGAATCATCATTTACATGAAGAAGGGTCATTTACACGAAGAATCGTCATTTACACGAAGAATCGTCATTTACACGAAGAATAGTCATTTACACGAAGAAGCGTCATTTACACGAAGAAGGGTCATTTACACGAAGAAGCGTCATTTACACGAAGAAGGGTCATTTACACAAAGAATCATCATATACACAAAGAAGGGTCATTTACACAAAGAAGCGTCATTTACACGAAGAATCATCATTTACACGAAGAAGGGTCATTTACACGAAGAAGGGTCATTTACACGAAGAATCATCATTTACATGAAGAAGGGTCATTTACACGAAGAACCGTCATTTACACGAAGAAGCGTCATTTACACGAAGAATCGTCATTTACACGAAGAATCATCATATACACAAAGAAGGGTCATTTACACAAAGAAGGGTCATTTACACGAAGAATCATCATTTACATGAAGAAGGGTCATTTATACGAAGAATCATCATTTACATGAAGAAGCGTCATTTACACGAAGAATCGTCATTTACACGAAGAAGGGTCATTTACACGAAGAATCGTCATTTACACGAAGAAGCGTCATTTACACGAAGAAGGGTCATTTACACGAAGAAGCGTCATTTACACGAAGAATCGTCATTTACACGAAGAATCATCATATACACAAAGAAGGGTCATTTACACAAAGAAGCGTCATTTACACGAAGAATCATCATTTACATGAAGAAGGGTCATTTACACGAAGAACCGTCATTTACACGAAGAAGCGTCATTTACACGAAGAATAGTCATTTACACGAAGAATCGTCATTTACACGAAGAATCATCATTTACATGAAGAAGGGTCATTTACACGAAGAACCGTCATTTACACGAAGAATCGTCATTTACACGAAGAACCGTCATTTACACGAAGAATAGTCATTTACACGAAGAAGCGTCATTTACACGAAGAAGGGTCATTTACACGAAGAAGCGTCATTTACACGAAGAAGGGTCATTTACACGAAGAATCATCATATACACAAAGAAGGGTCATTTACACAAAGAAGCGTCATTTACACGAAGAATCATCATATACACAAAGAAGGGTCATTTACACAAAGAAGCGTCATTTACATGAAGAATCGTCATTTACACGAAGAAGGGTCATTTACACGAAGAATCGTCATTTACACAAAGAAGGGTCATTTACACGAAGAAGGGTCATTTACACGAAGAACCGTCATTTACACAAAGAAGGGTCATTTACACGAAGAATCATCATTTACACAAAGAAGCGTCATTTACACGAAGAATCATCATTTACACGTAGAAGGGTCATTTACACGAAGAATCATCATTTACACGAAGAAGGGTCATTTACACGAAGAATCGTCATTTACACGAAGAAGGGTCATTTACACGAAGAATCGTCATTTACACGAAGAAGGGTCATTTACACGAAGAACCGTCATTTACACGAAGAAGGGTCATTTACACGAAGAAGCGTCATTTACACGAAGAAGGGTCATTTACACGAAGAACCGTCATTTACACGAAGAAGGGTCATTTACACGAAGAACCGTCATTTACACGAAGAAGGGTCATTTACACGAAGAAGGGTCATTTACACGAAGAACCGTCATTTACACGAAGAAGCGTCATTTACACGAAGAAGGGTCATTTACACGAAGAACCGTCATTTACACGAAGAAGGGTCATTTACACGAAGAAGCGTCATTTACACGAAGAAGCGTCATTTACACGAAGAATCGTCATTTACACTTCATACACATAGTGTAGCTGCTTTGTTTTTGTGTCTCCTGACTCCTGCACGCTCTACCCAAACGCCACACCTTGTGTAAACCAAAGGAGTATTGCTAGTAGGTGTGAATACATTTGACATGGGAAATCTTCTGTTGTGTGCTGCATGTGTGAAAGGCAAACTCTGGAAAATGTCCAGACCTAAATCATGGGACAATGCCGGAATTCATTTGTAAAACAAGCTTTGGTTTCCTTGGTTAGGCAGACAGTTCAGGTCCAGAAAGTAAAAATCCAGACCAAGATTTTGTTTCAACCAAGCGTTTGAGTACTCTGTGACTCTTTATATTCAACTGGTTGGTTGGCACAAAATCCTGCCTTTGGTTAGTTCCATGAACTCTTCTTTGGTGACCTCACCAAAGTTGCGTTCCTCACAGATGAAGACCCCCATCCTGTCCAAGCAGAGAACACTTAGGCTCATCTGCCAAAGAGGAAAGGACTGTCAGGCAGAAAGCCTCTCCAGGCAGGTGTGTGGGTTGAGAGGGGTGACCTTTTATCGGTGTGCCTTGTTAATTTCGGGAACTGGCATGGGAGTTACCGTGGGAGACATGGGGGGGGGGGGGGGGGGGGTGAGTCCTTTAAATGGACCAGTAGGAGGTCAATTGGGCACGCGAGGAGCTAGTTAAGGTTAATCACCCGTGACGATAAAGACAGAACAGGTAGTAGGAGAGGACAGTGGGAGTTTGGGGATTCTGATTCTTCTTTAACGTCTGATTTTTCATAGAAAGTGACCCTCAAAATATCACATGAGGGCAACTGTACAATTCAGAATTCAGTTAAATTCACAATGTAGCTTTGGTCAGAAAATGGGGGTGAAGGTTAGGCCTCTGGGCAGGATAGTTACATCTCCGTTGGGATTTTGAACAAAATCCTTAACTCCCTGAAATGGTCTAGGGCACCGGAAAAACCTGTCTGTGTACTCAGACCTCAAGCTCTCAACTGTATATATGTGTGCGTTTGTTTCAAAGGGAAGCATGATGGGATATGCGAAAGCTAAAGAGGCATTATAGAGGAGAGATAATCAAAACCAAGCATGCACACGTACACACTGGACACTCGATTCCAGTATGATGTTCTTGAAAATCAGAAGTGGAAAGATCACATACAGAAAGTAAAAATGCAAACCAGAATTTTGTTTCAACCAACTAGGTGAGTACTCTGCGACTGTGACTCTTTATACACAACTGATTGGTTGAAATAACATCTTGGCCTGAATTTCTAATTTCATGAAACCTGATTGTCTGGTTGGAATTTCCCAGTGCTTCCTTGATTATGCACTTGTTTTGCATGGAGTTACCTGGCAGGGCGGGAGGGGGGTGTTATTTGCTTGCCTTACTAATTTACTGAAGCACCTCTTAGAAAAGGAGCTCTGGTGAGATTACACAAAGATTAGTGGGTGAGTGAACCACCCCCCACCCCAGCCCATTGATTCTTTATTGTTCTGTCCTATTCCCCAGTATGAGGAGCTTTCTGTCTCCCATAGTCAGAACCCTCAAGATTTGGGGGTTTGATGCAAAGTTCCTGTGTGAAGGTCACCTGGCGCTGGGTCACATGGAACTGAATCTGCCCTAATTACAATCGTTTGTATACTGGTAGTGTATACACAATCGTTTTTTCCAGCAATTTTAATACAGTCCAAATATGCAAATCAGTCACAAGCCGACAGGAATTGTACTTCTGGTAGTCCTTCACTCTGAAAGCGCTTAATCCTCATGCCATTATTTGCTAACACAACTTATCCACGGCCACGACCGACCTGGAGAGTCGCTTAGAATATGGATGAAGGGATGGAGCTTACTAACCCTCATCTGCTTTGTAAATAATTTATATGCCAAATCAGTCATATTATTTTTTATAAAGAGCATTAATCAGCACAGACGAGCTTTTCAATTTGATTCATCTGATCATGTTCAATAGCTGTGTATTCAGTGAAGGGTTAGGGTTAGGTTTAGGGTTAGGGTTAGGGTTAGCAGCCTGACCACATCTGGAGGCCTGGGAGAGGACACACACACACACACACACGTACATGTTGGGTAAACATATCTTCATGGGGACCACTCATTCATTTCTATGGAAAAAATGCTAATGCTAACTATGACAACCTTAACCCCTACCATAAGTCCTAACCATAATCGTAAGTAACCAAGCAAAATACAAGAGTTTTTGCATTATTAGTTTTTTCATTGCAGTCACATATTTTTATTAAATTGAGTTTAAAATGGGAATTCATCACATCATGGGGACATTGTGTCCCCAAAAGGATAGGTATACCCGCTCACACACACACACACACACACATGCACACACACACACACACACACACACACACACACACACACACACACACATTCCCAATTGACCACCTACCGGTCCATTTACACGACTCACCACCCCTGGGTCTCCCATGTGACAACACATGCATGGCAAGACTAATTTAAATAAAGAAACTCCCTCAATTAACCATATATGGGCATATAACTTCCGTCGAACATGCCGAACCGCACAATAGGAGAACGTGCTGGAGAAAGGAAAATCGGTAAGAGACTTATAGGCTCATATCCTTATTTCTGTTTTTAATATATTTTGTATTATACACCTGTGTTGTTATTAAGTAACTGTATTTTGCTATTAAGAAAAAAACATTTGTGCAGTTGGGGAAAACAATGGAACAAGGTGCAAGTTTTGCTGGACATAATATAAAAAAAACTAAAAGGTATCGTTTGGCAACTTCATCGGTACTGAAGAAAGGGAAGATAATGTTGTGTCACCTCTAATGAGAACGGCAGTGGAGGAGAGGAAGAAATGGTTCGACGTGAAAATGACCCCCAAAAAAAGGATTCCAGCCCAGAGATCCCTCATCAGTGCCACAGGGGGTGGCCCAAGCACCATGTCAGTGTCACCTCTGCATGGTAAAATCGCTGCCACCATAAGCGAAACATCCCTAACAGGATCCACTCCAGATGGTGACACTGACAGCGCAGCTCCATCAGCCATGGATGCGGGCCGGGCCATCAGAAAGAGGAGATATTTTTGTGGTTGCATTAACTGGCTGCAGCAAGTAATGCGTGTCGTACGCCGCAGTAGACCGACAAGTGAATGTTGCCGAAAATGAATTGCGCCAGACACGTCAGTAAAGCATATATTTACTGACATTGATGCATTTTTTCTTTGCATAAGATTTTGCAACGATTCTTTGTTATTGGCACGGCCCACTGGCACATGTTTTGTTTGAACATTGTATCTGTCAATCTATCAAGGGTGATAATTGGTTAAGTGCCAGTCTGTGCATATCCTATGTGCCCATCCGTTATGCTTCTTCGCAACTAGAGGTTTGTATGTACGCATGGCTTGGAGTATTTGTAAATATACGCACATTTCTATGTACAGAACGAAATTGATAAATACCATGAAAAGTGTAAAAATGTGGGCATGCAAGGTTTACACACAAAACTGTTAGTACACAAGGTTGATAAATGAGACCCCATGAAAGAATGTATAGTCAGGACCGTAAATACAAACGGACAAAGTTTTTCAGTGTTTAAGTTCTCTACATTACCACAGTAAATTTAAAAAGAAACAAGTGAGATGCAGTTGAAGTGCAGACTTTCAGCTTTAATTCAGTGGGTAGAACAAAAACATTGTATAAAAATGTGGGGAACTAAAGTACTTTTTCTACACAATCCCCTCCTTTCAGGGGCTCATAAGTACTTGGATAAATTAATATAACTGCAAATAAAATGTTCAGTTCTAATACTTAGCTGAAAACCCTTTGCAGGCAATGACTGCCTGAAGTCTTGAACTCATGGACATGAGCAGACGCTGGGTTTCCTCCTTTTTAATGCTCTGCCAGGCCTTTACTGCAGCAGCTTTCAGTTGCTGTTTGTTTGAGGGTCTTTCTGCTTGTAGTTTAGTCTTTAGCAAGTAAAGTGCATGTTCAATGGGGTTGAGATCAGGTGACTGACTTGGCCATTCGAGAATATTCTACTTCTTTGCTTTAATAAAGTCCTGGGTTGCTTTTGCTGTGTGTTTTGGGTCATTGTCATCTGTATTATGAAACGCAGCTTAATCAATTTGGCCACATTTGGCTGGATCACACTGCCTCCACCATGTTTTACAGATGATGTTGGTTCTTTGGTTCACAAGCTGTTCCAACCCTTTTCCATACTTTTTTCTTTCTATTATTCTGATACAGTTTGATCTTGGTTTCATCTGTCCAAAGAATGCTGTTCCCGAACTGTGCTGGCTTTTTTAGATGTTTTTTTTGCAAAGTCCAATCTAGCCTTTTTTTAATGCTTATGAGTGGCTTGCATCTTGCAGTGAACCCTCTGTATTTGCTTTCATGCAGTCTTCTCTTTATGGGAAACTTGGATATTGATACATCGTGTTGTTCACTTGGTTGGCTGTTACGAAGGGGTTTCTCTTCACCATGGAAATGATTCTGCGATCATCCACCACTGTTGTCGTCCATGGACGTCCAGGCCTTTTTGCATTGCTGAGCTCACTAATGCTTTCTTTCTTTCTCAGGATGTACCAATCAGTGGTTTTGCCGCTCCTAATGTTGTGGCAATTTCTCGAATAGTTTTTTTCTGTTTTCGCAGCCTCAGGATGGCCTGTTTCACCTGCATACTGAGATCCTTTGACTGCATGTTCACACCTCAATCTTCCAAATGCAAAGAAGACACCTCAGATCAACTCCAGGCATTTTATCTGCTTAATTGATAATGAAAGAATGAAGGAATTGCCCACACCTGTCCATGAAATAGCTTTTCTGTGAATTGTCCAATTAATTTTGGCCCCTTTAAAAAGAGGGTGGCACATGTTAACGACCTGAAACTCCTAAACCCTTCATCCAGTTTGAATGTGGATACCTTAAAATGAAATCTGAGAGTCTGCGCTTTATGTTCATGCCCATTGTATAACTTCAATTGGAATTTATTTCAGTAAATTGGGGTCAGTAAAACTTGTGCCATTGTCCAAATATTTATGGTCCTGACTGTAAGTTACACATGCGAGGTATCAGGGTTGGGAGATAAGCACACAGTCCTGGGGAGGTGACCCCCTCAGTGGTGTCTAAAAGGTCACATCACCGCCCTGTAAACTGACCACTTTTTCAGTTCTTTCCCATAAACAGGAGAAATATGAAAGTGGCATAAAGCAGTGAGGTTTCACAGAGCCGTGGTGGGTTTGATGGGAAGCCTCTGTCAGGGGCCCGGCCTCATGCATCTCCATGCCGCTGAACTTCACAACTTTCACACTTCAAAGTGTTTCTGCACGACTCCCTCACAGGCCGCTAGCATCGAGTCCCACTGTGAATCGCCTCCAGCGGAAATCCGGTTGCTAGCACACATGCATGCAGACACACACATACACACACACACACACGCTCGCACATGTACACACACAACCACACACATATACACTCACAGATTAGGTATCTAACAAGCTGCAAGTCTTTTTATTTTTTGATTGCAGTCACAGATTTTTGTAAAACTGAGTTTCCCACAGTGGGGCCCTAAAAGGTGCCCCCCATAACATGAAAATAACAGGTTTTTTATCTGTATTCTGTATGTGACACACACACACATACACACACACACACGCACACATGCACATGTGCACACACACACACATGCACACACACATGCACACCCATATGTTGGGTAAACATATCTTCATGGGGACCCGTCATTCACTTCTATGTGAAGAATGCTAATGCTAACTATGACAATATTAACCCCCACCCAGCCCTAACCATAACCATACAGTAAGTAACACACACACACACACACTGACGCACACACGGACACACACACACACAGGTTTGTAATATCTTTGTGGGGACTCTCCATTCATTTCTATGGGGAAAACTCTAATCCCAACACAATGACCTTAATCACTACCCAACGCTATTTGTGAGGTCCCCACAATGTCAAAATAACAGGTCACACACACACACACACACAGAAGCGCACCTCGGAGAGTGTTTTTTCACTTTCACACATCTCTGTGCTGTGACTTTTTTTGCCACCAACACATTCCAGGTCCAGGGTACGAATCCGTCTGATGGTTTGGCAGGAAGTCCCCCCCCCCCCCCCCCCGGCTGCCCATTCTAGCCATGTGACAATACAATCACACACAGAGGAGCAATCCATTATGAAGCTCTCTGAGTTGCGGCAGACTGGGTTAAAGGGAGCCTCTTCTTGCCCTGAGTGAGGGCCGGTTATAGTCTCACATTTTTCTGGGGATTCCTGCATTTCAGGCTTCATTTATTCATGACGATGGGAGACAAAGCACATCTGATCAGCATGCAGCCACAGACTCCAAAATGCCCCTTCAGTTGGCTTAACGCTATACTCGCCATGTTCATACGTCATGATGCGTTTCTTAAAGGTACGGCGGCATCTTTTACAGGGGATGGCGATACATTCCTGTGGAAATACCAACCCAGTAATTAATTAAATTACACAACTGATGTAGCCCATGAACAATGGAATCAAATCATGAGACAACAACAGTGATCTTTACTGCTGGCTGGGATGATGTATCGCCGTGTCAATCGCTCTTTCGGTTACAGGCAGGCCTTGGACACGATATCTGCAGGGGTACATTTGGAGCGGATTTGCTGCAGTCCCGCTCTGGGGGTTTATCTCTGTATGGATTAAGGAAACATGTGAGACTGGTTATACCTGCTGGTCGGACTGGTATGATTAGAAACGGCATTGAGGTCTATATGCACAATTGAAAAGCAGCTTTATATACATCGTGCATCGCTGAGTATAGCTGCCAGTCAGCAGTATATCTTACTGATTCATGACCTTCCTATACAGGAAATCCAGGGCAGCGTCATGCGGAGCCATATCTGCCATATCCTCATCCAACACCCAGCGCCCAGGACCGTTTGATAGCCAGGTGAATCAGATCCATTTCTGGTGGCTTTTTAAAGACACAGAGGGCCATTTTGGGGGCTATGCAGAGTGACTTGTCTGCCCCGGTCTATGGTTGCCGTTCCAGTTAGGTCATGCAGGACAAGAAGTGAGTTATTAATTTAGATTGATGACCCAACCGCACCCCCCCCCCTAAGGTATTCCTGTTAAGAAAAACCAGACCTTTCAAACAGACCTGAAACTTGTGGGATGTGCAAAAACAAAAAACCATAGTAGTTTCGCTAAATGCTTGGGGTGAGACCAAGTAATCACAGACTTGATACATATCATAAAACTGTGAGTTCATGGCTCTGAGTCTTTTAGCTGATAATTTACATGCACATTAATATGCATGAATAGTTGAGCCTCTGGCGCCGGCTCAGAATGATGGCCTTAACCCTGACCTCATTTAAATATATTGATTACAGACTTGCATAAAAGTTCAGCTTATTTAAAATGAAAATCATGTTACATTCAGACTGGGTATTATCCAGATTACCTTTGTTTGTCATCCGCAGGTAGTTTGTTTTTGTCTGACTTTGTGTTCTCTTGTCCATGTTTATGACTGTAAGAATTGTTTATATGTTTAAAATGATTAATATGTTTGATATTAAAGGCAGAGATACTTAGAAGGAGAAGTGATGTGTGCATGTTGTGTCCCATCCCTGCTGGAATGTGCCACCCACTTTTCCTTTTTTGTTTGTTGCGCCCACCCACCCACCCCCCAGCTCAGCAATTAGGAGGCCCCCCAGCTAATAAAACTGGGATCCCGGTCAGGATGGTGTTTCTCAGTCTCTAGTCGCCCCTTATTCCCCACGCAGAATTACCTCCAGGCCCTGCGGTGTCACATGATACTTTGCATTGCGGCGCTTCCTTGGCGTCACATGATCTGGGTCACATGATCTGGGTCATCCTATTATCGTCCTGCTGTACCTGATGCCAGATCATTCCATGCTGCACATGGTGGACAGCATCTCCTCCGTCTCGCACACTGTGTGTTCAGGAGCCGTGTGGAGCACTCAGCACGCTTGTGATGCTTCTCTCAAGAGCCGCACCTTAAAAGCCCCCTTTGGTTTTACTCGTTCAGTTCAAGCACTCATGCACCGTGGATCAAACTCACCAGTCCCAGGAGGCTTGACTACATCCTTTACTCTCCATTCAAAGCAGAAACAGGTGACTTTAATGTAATCATACAGTACTCAGTTATGTAGCTACCAAGGATATTAGTTACACAGTGAAAGCAGCCTTAAGAGAAATTAATAGCCCCAGTGAAAAACTGAGATGGGTGGATTTGCTGTGGACAATTTCTTAACATGTTGTTCATAACCGCTTATCTTAAAAAAAAAAAAAAAAAAAAAAAAGCTAAACATTGTGGCAAAAAGTCCTGGGTTCAGAAAATAATAATAATAATCCTACAGCTCAGGATATATTTATATTACACAATACTTTTATAAATATCAGACTTTTCAAATGACATACAATGTACCATAATTAGCCATATCCTCCTTAATGTTCATTCATTTTTAATATGGGGGCGGGACACCAGGGAGGTGTGCGTCACGCTGTGATGACACGTTACAGTTCCATGCAGTGCTGGTCATGCTCGCAGCCCCCTTCTGTCATCTGTCGGTCAGGCGCCCCCAGCTCCTTCTCTGGGTCTCCATCTAACCACCAAAGCGTTTAGTCTGAGCCCGACAATTTAAAGGGGATTAATCGGAGCTGCTGTGTGAATCCCAGACAAGAGTCAACCACAGAGAATCAGATCTCCTGGCGTGTCTGTCAGATTACAGTCTGAAGATGGAATCTGAAGCAGGCACTAAACACAGAGGGCTGTTATTCTGCAGTCAGTGTATGTCATAATTTGTAATTTGTGATATATAAATATAGTGATATTCATGCATCAGTACTTGAGACATGCGCACTGATGCGTAACGGTAAATGTTCATGTGGCTTGTGAAAGTCATTCTCATCCTTATGCAATCAGTTCTCTAACCTGAAATTAATCCATTGACAGGGAGTGTAGCTTAAGTATAGGTTGCTCTGTGGCAATGCCCAATGTCACTCACACATGCACACACACACACACACACACACGCACACGCACACACACACAACCATAACCCCTACCCAGCACTAACCTTACCCACAAGTAACCAAACAAAATATGAGAGTTATTGTTGACTTATGATTGCAGATTTGTGGGAAAAGTTCGCATGTTTGTATGTCTTCCCATATTGTGTAGGATTCCCCTGTGTGCGCAGATTTGCTGTTGTAGGCTAATAACATGCAGGCTGACTGGTGTCTCCAAATTGTCCATGTACACGTGTGTATGTTTGTGTGTGTGTGTGTGTGTGTGTGTGTATGTGCATGCCAGGTATCTACAGCTGTCTCTCATCATCACTTGAACCATATGCTAAGCAGGTGACTTCGGCAGCTTACCAACAATAGCTAACAAAGCATTATCTTTTGAGGCCTTTACACCAGCATCTTCCCATGCTTTGGCACTGTGGGTAAGTGGGTCAAAGCACCTGCCTTGTAAACAGGTGAGCGTGGGTTCACATCCCAGTAGTGCCTATAGCCTTCAGGGTGAGCTTCTACTTGTGGTGAATCCCCTCTTGAGGTTGTGAGATGGTACAGTGGCGTAACATGTGGTATCTGTGATTGGAAGGTTCCCAGTTCAAATCCCATCAGAGTAGTTTGCTGTTGGGCTTTTGCACAAGGGACAGGCTGACCCTGGTTTCTCAAAAGTAACTCCCTTTTGATAAAAGCTTTCACTAAATGGAAAAAATAAATGTAACTGCACAGGATGGCCGTTTTTAAACCAATTGCGCAAGTGCAGAGAAACAATTATAAATAAAAATTACTTGGTCTGAATCAAAAAGTCGACAGTGGTAGCAAAATGTTTCTGTCTCACGTGAACCTTTTTTTTAAACATGCTTATGAAAAAAGTGGAAAAGATAGGAACAGATTGGGGAAAGGAAGTGATAGATGATTCGTAAAGGTAGGGAAGACAACAGCGAATTGCACTGGTGAATTCGCACTTGCTCGGTGCAGCATGGAGGAACAGAGAATTGCTAACTGTCTCCCTTTACTGGTGTTGTGCCCGATTCGCTCAACAGGATGACAAGCGGGAAGATGAGTTTCTATCCTACAGGGGATCGTATCACAAAGAAACACCTCAAAATGTAATGTACTGAAGTCTCCTCAGAGAGTGTAACGGTTTACTGAAGATATGAAATATCTCACAAAGGTCAGAGCATTCATCAAATGGAGCGTACAAGGACAAAATGTCTGTGCTGCACTGCCACAAATATAGCTGGGGAGAAGAGACAAAAAACTGATAAATGCCAGTGGAATATGCCTGCAACCCCCCCTCACAAAAGCATACAAAATACAGAAGTGGGGGGGTGGCTACCTTATAGGATTAAAGGTCATAGTGGCAGAGAGTGGTCAAAGGTGAGAGTAGGAGCTGAGGATTTGATGTCTTGAGATCTTTCTTGACCGGTCATAATTCACCATCGGATCTTTAAAAGACATACAGCACCAGTCAAGGGTTGGACACATCTAGAAAAGTTTATTTGTACTATTCTCTACCTTTTAGAATGATTATAAAGACATCACGACTATAAAATAACATATATGGCTCAGAAGGTTGCCGGTTCAAATCCCTGGGTCAGCAGAGTTATCCTACCATTGGGTCCTTGAGCAAGGCCCTTAACCCCAACTGCCCCAGGGACTGTCTGACCCTACTGTCTCCTCTACGCCCGGTTTCAGGATGTGGCCTCCTGGGAAGCTTCTCCATCCTTCCTACAGGAGGTCCCACGTTTATGCAGAGCATTCGTAGGCCACGTTTCCTTCACTCTCTGGTCAAACTCCTCCAAAATCATTTCTACTGGTTTTAGGTCAGGTGGCTAGGAAATGCGATGCGACACTCTGTCACTCTCCTTTGTAGGCAGCTATGCGTGTCCAAACTTTTGACTGGTACTGAATATCCATTTAGAATTTTTCATTCTCAAAGCAAAGGGATGGGGTCACCTGTGAACTAAAGCCTCTTCTCCCCCATTCATGCAGCTTGAGGACATCAGATGCCACTGGAACGGCAGAGAGTGATTACCGCAGGTCTGCCTGCATCTGTGCAGCTGGGCAGCGGTTATGTCTGGGCATAAACAAGTGGCTGGCTGTCCTCCGGCTGCTTTAGGCTCCGTGTCTCACACCAGCGTGGCTTATTCATGTGACCTGGAGGGACAACAGGACATCAGCCAATCGCTGTTTGGTTCACCTTTCTAACTTAGGGTAGGAACTGACCTCTCATTTTCCCACTTTCAAAAATCAATTCTTAAGGGATGCAGCTTTAGTATATGAAGTCCTTTGCTTGACTATCTTTTAGATGAGTCTCACAGCATTTATTGGTTCCCTCTCAGGGCCTAGAACAGCAAAGCTGTATATTAACCACTTATTAGTCCCGAAGTTTACAGGATTCTCAGTCCGAGGCTCGCAATTTATTTAAAGGTCGATAGTGCAGAAATCACAATGCAGAGATAGGCAAAAGCTACGGAAATACTGCTTGACAAAGTGCCCAGTTCTGGTGATTTAAAAACACTTTACCCTTTTGATATTTTAAAAATAAAGTTATACAACATGCTGATTCGGGGAAAAGAAAATGTCTGTCCACTGCTCAGAACTGCTAGTTCCGTGCCGGGAGACAGCAAGCCTGAAACCTTTGCCAGGAAACACAGGGAAACGAGGCAGGGGGCAGCAAAGATGGGGCAGCAGCCCATCGCAAGGCAAACAGCCATGCATTATTGCCAGATTGGAAATGGCAATCCACCTAAAGCACGTCTCTTTGTGCCGGACCCCAGAGTACGCAAATGAAACCCATGCAAATTTGGGAAGAATATGCAAACTCTACAAACACAGGTAGCAAGACTCAAACTCGCAACTCCACAATATGAGGGAGTCCAATGGTGGCCATATGTAGTATTAATAAGCTGAGGGTTCTCTACAGCATTCATCTATTCATTCATAATCCAACTACTTTTCTATTACGGGGTCGTGGGGGACACTGGGAGCCGATGCCAGGCAGCACTGGGCACAAGGCAGCAGACACCTGTCATCTGTAAATGCTACTGAGCTCAGGTGCTAATAGAAATCATGTGACACCTGGCACTGGAGCTGCACAGTCCTTAACAATTTCTCCCCCACACCCCCGAGCCAGTTAATGATCCTTTTTGCACATTTTTTTGTAAAGGTACAAATACTATGGTTGTGTTACTGTACAGTTGAATCTGTGCCGTTCTGGCACGTGTGGCTTCACAGTGAAGGACATTCAAAAGAGTCGGTGCAGGAATAGTTATCAAAAATGGTAAAGAAAGAAAGAAGCCAGCAGGGCTGTGATGATCACAGAACTCGCAGCATTGCAATAAAATCTGAGCTTGGAAAAAAGCAAGCGGAAGGATCTTATGGGGAATTAATGACAATTAACCGCAATCTGCAGGGATTATGAACAGAGGAGCACTTGGTGGAAAAGAAATTAAAAATAAAAAGACACAGTAGCGCAGATCATAGCAAATGTAGCCATTGCAAGAAAATCTGAGGATGGGGGAAAAAATAGGGGGAGGGGTAAGAAGGGGGAATTAATACCAATTAATGTGAAATATTTACAAGCAGGATCATGGGGTGGCGAGAGGGGCTGGGGCTCAGCGCTTCTGCATGGGAACCATCCTTTAGGGAGGGAGGTGTGACACCAGCCAGCCCCCCCCCCCCCCCCCCCCCCACCATCGGAATAAAAAGGCATCATCTTTCATGTCGCTGCAGTCGGGCACGTGCTCTGCCATGCTTTGCTGCCCTAGAGGGACTTTCTGAAAGAAGAAAAGAAAAATTTCTGCTGGTTGGTCCGGATAAAATCTGTTTACAACTCCCTGGTTTCCCAGATTAAAATTATTGGAGAGTTGGACGGCTTTTCATGGGATGGTTTGCTTTTTGTTTTTATTTTTTTTATATAACCGTCTGGGAAAACGCAATGTTAATTGGGAAGGTTTGCCTGAGGAGGATATGTTCAGACTGTTCTATAAATTAAGGTTCTCAAATAACAGTAAAACATGCCTGACTTAAATGTCACTCACACACACACATGCACACACACACGTACGTCATGGTTCCAGTCAGTTTTTTTTTTTATTTTACAGAGGATTTTTATATCAAGTCCCTAATCTTCTCACTAAATGTCACAAAAATTTTTGAAAAGTAATTTATAATGCTCAGATTCCTGTTTTATATATGATAATTTAGCCTGTTATGTTATTTTTAAGTTTTTAACTGGCAAATTATGTTGTCATAGGGCTGTAGGCTAATAGTAAATCGACTTATGATGCAAATCCAATTTTTTAAATGATTAAATAAAAACCCAAGACCCATTGCATACTTTTGTCACGCATTAATGTGCAGTGAACAGAATCCAGGTTCATGCAACAAAGAAATAACAAACTTGTGGAATGGGTACTGTCTGGGCAATGGGGGCTAGAATTATAAAATATTCATATTGTCTCTACTGCAGTTGTCTCCTGCATCATCCAATCAGGTTCTACCTGAGTCAGATGTTCCTATTGATAAGAGGTATAGTAACATCAGGACTAAAGTACTGCAGGATAGTTGAATTTTCCTGACAGTTGAAGTGTTACTCGTGAAACACTCTGAACTCACACATTTCTTACACCTACTTTAACCCTTTTATGCACACACTAATGATTATTGTATCGCTAACACGCTGCAGTGTCACTGCTGATATTTTACAACTGCACTAGTTTCTTGGCCCAGCATTTTACAGGAGCCGTGGAATATGCAAGAAGTATGATATGTATAAAACTGTATAATGTAAGGGGGTGGACATTCTGTCAGGGGGTCCAGAATTTCTAGCTACGCCCCCCCCCCTTAACTCATTACTTGAATGCTAGGGCTTTCACTCTTTGTACCGTATTACTGAGGTTCTTCACAATAATGGTCATTGCCATAGTTAATGCTACAGCCTGTTTGCTTATAATGCGAATTAAAGTGTAAATGGGTGCAGCAGATAAAACACATATCTGACTTAAAGCATCTCGTCAAATATGATTGGTGCATGTACTCCAGATTAAGCCAGTCAGCATGGAAAATCTAAGCTATGTAGGGGACAGCCAATTAAAAACAAGAGATATGTTCTCTCACTTTTTTGTAGAAACTATGGCGTTGTTTTGGAAGGAAGGGGAAAATGATTATGTTCCAGGTGTAATTAGGTGGGGAGGGGGGCATACTGTACAGAGCAACAGTCAGGAAGAACCCACAGTGTATCGTCATTATAGATGATAATAGTTCACATTTTTAAACACTGCACCAAGCTCATAGTTCTTTAAAGACTTTGGTGAGACATGAGTATTTGGCAACATTTGGTTGTTACGCAGTCGTACAAAAGTTGACAATGCGATAGCGTAGATCATCTGTTTCCTGATTTACATTCCCCTCAGCTGATGAAATGGTATCCATTTTAGGAAGTGAGAGAGAGAGAGAAAGAAAAGTTACAGGGGATTTACCGGAGCTACATTTTGCAAAAAGAGACCAAAAGAAATCATATGTAGGAACGTGATGTCTCATAAGTTGAAGGCATGCTGTGAAGGTTATGCAGTGCCAAGAAGGTATGCCATGTGTGTTGTTGCCCTTTAAGCCAAAAGGTATGAGAAGGTCCATCACGACCCGTGCTGGTCCGCTTTGACGGGCGAATCCTAGAAATCGATGGAAACTGGTTGTCGGAGTTGGTTTGGGCGTAGCCTCCAGCGCTAACAGATGAGATGCTGACAGATATCCACCGAAAAGCCAGCTAAGATATCCATAGTTTCCGACACTCACTATATCAGGGGTATTCAACTAAAATTTAGAGGGGTCCAGTTAGATTAAATTTCTTGAAGCAAAGGTCGGGAAGATCATAATGTCTCACTATTTAGTGTGATATATATTTAAGTAGCCTATTAGTTGTATAAACATTGCATGTAATCAATACCTAACTGTTTCAGGTATTTAACTGTGTAAATACATTTTTGACGTAGGTAATTTTAGGTTTATAATGGAACAATATAAATTTGCTGTAGGATTTCCTGCGTGAGTCTGAAAGTGTCACGGCAGATTCATGAGATTTGGCAACCCTGAAAATGTACATTATTTTTTTTGTTTCGCCTGAGTTGATTTCTATAACAAAAACATTACTTTATATAGTTGTTAAAAAGCAGAAACTTCAATGAACATGAAATCACCAACAAACTACATCTACTGTATTTATCCATCATGTTATATAATACATACTGTGTTTGAAAACTTTTCAGCTTTACGATTTCAGGACAGATCGGCCACTCTCTTAGGAACATTACGGCTTTTTGGTTGCGGCGTTAGCTTCGCTGCTGCTATTAACACTAATGGCACGTTAACGCAAACAAAGGGCTGCATACGCAAAATTGCGGCTTGCTTGGCGGTCAAAGGCATTTGACGTTCATTGGCATGGAAAATGCAGTTCTAGTGATAAACCATAAAGACTACAAAAGCTGCGCCGGTTAAAATAGAAGCACCTCGTCAAGTTTTCAATCATAACTTTCTGTTTTGGTTATCAGTCTGGGTCTGTATGGGACAGCTTCTGGGTCCGGACCCAGACCTGGACCACAGTTTGCCTGTTAGTGACCTCTGCACAAGTATTTGTCATGTGATCTTGGGGAGAGAGAATTTCCAGGTAAACACCCACCAAAAACTGACTGATATTACAATACCCAATTATATTCCCAAGTAATAACTGCAAAACCACATTTTATTATCGCATAAATGCGAGAAATTAATAACACACTGAAGTAAATGATTTTGTCCTTTAATCTAGAGACACTGCAATAAAAAAAATATGAATTGCAAGATTACAACTCATTATTAACAGCAGTTTTGAAGTACATTTATCAAAGAAAAAGGTTAGGTGACCAGGGTGTATGCAATGATTACTTCCACTTGTCTCTCATTTCCTGTCTCATGAATATTAATGACTGATGTTTTTGTTCTTTGCGGCTGCTAGTAGCCTAGAAGAAGCTGGGACCAGCAAGCTTGTCGCTCATGCTGTATTACAGCAAGGAAAAGGTCTCCTGCTACCATCCTGTGGTTTGCTTTTTTCCCAGCAAAGGCGCAACTGCGGGCCGTCTCAGACCCAGTGCACTGCACGCTGTTCCAGACCATGCCCTCTGTGTGCTATCCCAGACTGTGCCTACTGGCCACATCCACTGCATACTGTCCCAGACCACACCCACTGTGCACCATCCCAGACCCCACCTAGTGCACGCCGTCCCAGACTCTGTGCACTGCACGCTGTTCCAGACCATGCCCTCTGTGTAATATCCCAGACTGTGCTTACTGGCCACACCACTGCATGCCATCCCAGACCACACCCACTGCGCACCATCCCAGACCCCACCCAGTGCACGCCGTCCCAGACTCTGTGCACTGCACGCTGTTCCAGACCATGCCCTCTGTGTGCTATCCCAGACTGTGCCTACTGGCCACATCCACTGCATACCGTCCCAGACCACACCCAGTACACGCCGTTCCAGACTCTGTGCACTGCACGCTGTTCCAGACCATACCCTCTGTGTGCTATCCCAGACTGTGCTTACTGGCCACACCCACTGCATACCGTCCCAGACCACACCCACTGCGCACCATCCCAGACCACACCCAGTGCACGCCGTTCCAGACCTCACCTACTGCGCACTATCCCAGACCGCACCCACTGCGCACTGTCCCAGACCATGCCTACTGTGTGCCATCGTAGACCACACACACTGCTTCCTATCCCAGACCGACCCCACTGCGTACCATCCCTTACTGCACCCCCTGGGTACCATCCCAGATCGTACCTACTGTGTGCTGTCCCAGCAGTGCACACTGTCCCAGACCCCACCTACCCCTGCGTTTACATATACCCCTGTTCTCTGCCCACATCACACGGTTCACCATCGCAAGTGGATTCAGTGGAAATACATGCGTGTGTTTTCCTTCTTGATACCTTGAAGTACCTTGTACTGGAATTTCCCAAATCTCAGTGGGTATTATTTTGTTTCGTTTTTTTAAATTTTTTATATAGATATGAGCATACTGATGCTCTTCCACCTTCAGGAAAGTGCGAGGAGGCAGGTTCAGAATAACCTGCTTCTTCTGGCCAACGTGGTGCCGTAGCAGGCCAAGCTGGCAGAGGCAACAGCCCAGTTTTGAAGGAATAGCTACAGTCCCTGTTTGTTGGCTTCTCTTGAACCCACCCTCCCTCCATCCCATAATTCCTGAAGGGCATGACCAGCCCAGGCCTTTCTCTTCCAGCTCTTAGGACTCTATAAACTGAGATGTCAGCCATGTTGTCATAACCGAGCTTGTATAACTGAGACGACTCTATTGTGTTCTTTTTAAACAAACATACTCAGAGGAGTATTTAGGTGTAATGCAAAATAAATAACACATCAAGGAATCCAAAGTCGCAGTTCTTAACTAAGCGGAAGCCAGGGCTTGTTGAAAGTGTTACAGTAATATAAACAGTGATAGGATATTTGAAATGATTTTGTTGACCGCTTGTATCCAAATGACAGTTTTGTGCATTTATACAGTTGGAGTGATTGGGGTTAAGTATGACATTCAGGGAAACTGCCAGTTCCTCCAACAATTCAAGGGCCTATGCCTCTTGAAGTCGCATAATATGCCCTTATGGATTCCTTAACCGTACTATTTCTTGTGCCTTTCAAGGATGAACTCTTGATATTGAAATGCTGAAATCCATCCATCCATAATACGTGTCCAGTGAGTCTGGAGCCTAGATGCTAATCTGTCACAGGATCACACACAAACAATACCAGCAATTTAGCTACATGTTTTTGGAAATCCATTTTAGTGTGGTCTTGGGAGCCCAGTGTCCTTATCATCAGGTATCGTTTTCATTTTTACCAGTATGGCTAATTTTGCAGGTACCGCTTTACAGGACAATCATCCCTCTTATTCACCAGAGTGCATGTGCTCTTTAGTTCTGACCGATGTCCTTGTTAGAAACCGATAAGCCAATTTCTCTACTAAAAATAACTTTCAGTTTCGAACAACAGCCAAGGGAACATTCCTGTAAACATTACATTAATTGTCAAGTCTTTCATGAATGATCTGAAGCAGTAGTCTATTTTTTTTTTTGCCCGTAAAGTAAAACAATTATTTGCTCAATTAACCATAATTGATTTTCTGATATTGGTCACTGGAATAACAGTAAGTAGCACTGGTATGAGGTAACCTACACTGTAAAGCGGTAGCTGTGAAATAATTGTTCAGACACAAATTTGTTATTGTCACGATCACGGCGGGGAGAGCGGCGATTGTGCGGGCAGGCGGGCACAGATCAGGCGAGACAGGCGAGAATCGGGGTAAACTCGGGGTTTAATCAGGTACGTGGGAAGAAGGGACATCAGGCAGGAACATCTAACCACAGTTAGCAACACCTAGCAATACAACAACAGTGACGGACAAGGGGAACAGGTCAGACCAGGACTTAAATACACATGGACTAATCAAAGGAAACGGACAAAGCTGGAGACGATCAGGGAAATACACGTGGGTAATCAGGGGGCGTGGCACACACGAGGAGCGGACGAGCCGGGCATGACAGTTATGGATTAATTTTTCAGAAACAAATTCACCAAAGAGGCATGCATATGATAAATAAATACTTAAGTACTGCAAACACATAAATCATCTTTTTGTGTTATATTTTGACGTGAAGTGACTTCCTGTACTTGTGTGCATGACAATGGTCCTCACTGTCTCTACGGCTGCCTGGCCAGCTGGCGATGTGATTGGTGTGACTGCCTGCTGTGAACGAGCCGAAAGGTCAGGCCCTGCCATGGCTGCCCAATAGCAAAAGTGCTACTATGGTTATACGGTTATATATACACAGTATGCTACCAGGTGGCTCAGTGGGTCTGGGAACGCTCCCAGAACTTTAGCTAACGTTACGTGAAGGTCTTCTCAAAGTTGGCAGAGAAGGTTCTTACTGTGACGATAATGGAACGTTATTTCCACGTTTTACATTTTAACAAAAGTTTTTCCACGTAAGCACAATAACATTATAAGAATCTTTTATTTATAACTGAACATTCTTTTAACGAAATTACTGTTGAAAATAATTTTATAATAATAAAATATAATATTTTATGATAATAAAACCCTATTTTATAAAAGCCCTGTATGTATTTACCACAAAGGGGCTAACCAGCCTTAAACCCATGACTTTGGACATGCAATGCAACAGTATTTCCCACTGCTCTACCACGCCATCAAGAACACAATACAGTACAGTGTAGTTATACTATACCATTATTCGTCTTAGTTGTACTTATTGAAGTAGTGGGATAACATTCTGGGAACATCAGGAAAACTTGACACTTTGAACCAAGTGAGTTTCTAGCTATTGAATCAGTCAAGCTTACCTGGGGCTTAACATTTTGTCTTTTTGACTGAAGATTGGCACCGGGGCTAAAATATTTAGGGTTAGGCTTAAAATACTCGGGGCCATACCGACTGCACTTAACGACACCCAGACTTTGAACGTTTCCACACCTTAATCGTAATGTTCAGAAAATGTTCTTAGAATGAAAATGGTTGGTGAGTTCGGTTGCTGTCTCGGCCCTCTATGTGTGGGGTTTGCATGGGCTCCCTGCATTTGCAAAGAATTCAGTTTGATTCCAGGTCTAAGGTCCCCAGAGAGTCAGCCTGAGGCGATAGTGGCAAAAACACACCCCCTGAGAAGGAAGAAACCATGGGAGGAAGCAGGAAGCCCATCATGCTCTGGACGACACGGTTATTCGTGCAGATGGACAGACAGCACAGGTAGGCTGGCAGATGGGCAGGTGAGGGGGCTTAGGCAGAAGGCGGGCAGGTGGGGATCCACAGGCGGGTGGCAGGCAGGCAGAAATGCATGCAGGATGGCAGCCAGGCGGGGGGGCTCCCTTGGATATGGACCTCCAAGTGGTTTACCCAGAAGGAGGGAGGGGATAAGGAAGGTACATCAGCAAGTGCGGAACAGACGAACAACAATAGGAGATGGCAGGCTGAGGGGCTCAGAGAAGCTCCAGCAGGACCAAGTGTGGCAGTATGACTGGGAGAGAGAGGAAGGTGGCGACCCCTGCAGGCAGGCATGAGGAATCTTTGAACGGCGGCACTCCAACAAAAGACGCGTGGTTATTCCTAGCGCTGGCTCTGAACTGCCCTCAGTATATGAGGGCAGGAGTGTACCAGTACCCTATCCAGGGCTAGAAGATCGATGAATATTAAATCTCACTCTTTCCTCAAAATAACTCAAACCGTGCACCTTCCCTAAATGAGACAATGAGCAGTGAAAGAGATATATAAGGAGCTGAATATTTCACCAGATCTAATTTGCCCTGAGGGAAGGTGAGCCAGTCTGTATACCCATTAGCTTAGTATTTTTTTGTATTTTTTTTTTCTAGGAGTAACATCAGTAAACTGAACCAACTGCTGCAGTTGAGTTGGCAGCCCATCAAAACTGAATGAAAAAATCTGAAGCCTCCGATGGTCTTTGCTTGAGGCAGAAGAACAGGATAATTCTTGAGGGTACAGAGCGTAAGTCATACACGGGAGTAAAGAGAAGCAAAGCATTTCTGCACCTTCAACACGCCAATCCTCCACCTGTGGGGAAAAGGAAAAAAAAGTAAATTTAACTATTCTAGCTGTGGTAATCCGGCGTGGTTGATGCATATTTTATGTATTGGGGATAAGGAGGTATCCATAGGTTTGAATTTGCGGGTTTTAGGCTGACACCTCAGTGTAGATCTTATGAAACAAACTTCAGAAAGACTCATTTGCAGGTTTGCTGCTATGTTTTGGAGGGTAGAGAGAGAGAATTCCGCCTTACTGCTACACTGTCAGAAAAAAAGGTACAGCTCCTGTACATTAATGTTCCCCCAACGGTACAAAAATGTTACTAATTTCTGTCCCTTAAATTACACTAAAAGGTACATTTACCTGCAGCTAGAGTATAACTGGCAGACCTTGAGGGTACAGTCCCAGTGACAAGCAATTGGTACTTTTTTCTTACAGGTTATGATGCACTGCACCCCCCTTAAAAGCTACAGTTTTTTTTGCCGTCCATCCAGAGATCTTTCCATCTAAAAGCTGGAAACTTGGATTCCTGTCCATAGGTGTGAAGGTGCCCGAATTGGACTGATTCTCAATAGCCTGATGATGACCTTCCTCTACGAGGCAATAGATTCCAGGTTATCTTTTTTTGCTTCCTGCTTGGTCAGCGCACGAACAATAACACATAATGAGCTGCAGTCACGTGCACTAAGCGGTCAATCGCGCCTTTAATGCCTATTAAGTACTTAGGAGATTAACCATAATGCTGTTAGTTTACATTTTGTCCCCCTTTTAAATGGAAAATGTCGAGGAAATTTCCCTGAGTGGAGAAAGGTGGTGCAAAAGACCTTGTGAAGATACAGGAAATCAATATTGTGAAAGGTTCGATGCTTTGTGCGCTGCCCGTGAGACAACGAACTAAAAGTTGCGCATTAGTTGGGAGAGTGGCTCTGAGAAGCCTGCTGTCGAAAGCACGGCTGCTCGATGTGCCTGATTTAAGAGGCGAGAAAGACAAATATCTCACATCCTCACGCCGAGCTGTGAGAGCTGAAATTCCACATGTATGCAACAAAACCCCTAAGCAAACAATCATCTAAAGAACAGCAAGAAGTCGGACTATTCTGGCACCGAATCAGCATCCACAGAAAAGGCAGAATGGTTTCCAAAGCTCGAGTACAGGTTTATAACACCACTTTGGGTGCCAATCTATACAACCCAGGACAATTAGGAAAGTACATATATACACACCAATACGTATATCCAGATACATTTAATTATATTGCATTGCAGTCTTACATAGCTTACATTTCCATTTCTACATTTAAAGTAAAGAAAATCATCCATTTGTCTTGTATCTACTTATGCTGTTTAGGATCACGGGCACCTGGAGTCCATTCCAGTATAGGGCATAAAGCTGGGCTTGGAAGAATGTAGGCTCTTTATTGGCCAGGTATCACTGCATGTATTAGGGCATTGTTTTTGGCAGTATTGATGCATACATTCAGACAACATAGAACATCATTTAAAAAAATTAATAGTTAGAAGAGAAAGAGTAGAATGCCAACAGTGCAACGCTGTACAATAAACTATCAGTAAATGTAAATATAAAGAAATTCTTCTGAATTCACCCTGGACAGGATGCCAGTCCAAATCAGGAGAAATGCACACATATGATCATTAGAGACACCATTTAGTGTAACTGCTAGAGCAAGGGTGTCCAACCTTATTTACAGTGAGTGGGGGAGGGGCACAGTAAGATCAGTTATCTCGTCTCTGCAGTGCGCCGCGCGCCATCTAAGGCTCAGTCACATGTATCCAGCACAGCAAATACATCCCATCTCAACTAAGCGCCACACAGGCTGATAGTAAACCAGGGTACCCAGAGGAGACCTGCTCAATACTGTGTGAACATACAACTTCTTCTCATGGCAGAATCTAATTATTATTATTATCCATCCATCCATCCATCCATCCATCCATCCATCCATCATTTTTTTATCCACTTGCCCTAGCATTATCATTTTCGTCATAGAAGGGACGATGTGTGGCTGTTCCGGTAATTAGGAGCTTGTTGGTTTGAATCCTGCTTCACCAGAATAGTCACATGTCTGTGGGTCCCTGGCAAAGGCCTTTAACCTGCAGCTCCCTGAATGCAACACTATGGAATCCCCCCCCCCAGGTTTGATTTCGCTCTCATACAGAACAAGATGAAGTAAAAAAGAATTCTGCTCCAAGGATTGTTTATATATCGCTCTTCTTTTATTATCAAAATATCAGCAGCAAAACCTTAGTATGAAACTGGATTAGGGATATGAACGGAAGATTTTATAACGTATTGTGAAAAAAATCTAGGTTTTGGAAAGGAATAGATGCATTAGAGAAGAACACAGCAATTCGGCTGCTGATAGGAGGCTGTGGTCCTCTGACATGCATGCAGACTGGATAAGCGTTATAATTCATGCTCTTAAGATGGCTGAGCATGTGGACAAGCGCTACAGGGTGTTTAGAAGGCAGTATAACAGAAGATGTTTGAAAAAGAAGGCTCTTCTGCTGGAACGACGTGCGGCTTAGTCAGGCAGGTGGCATCCATGGCATAAATCTTTCTAAGAGGAGTTTCACGTGAAGGTGGATCAAGACGACAAGGCGCTGTCGTCGGCAAAATAAGTTCAGTCCATCTCCGTCTTACAGCGGGAGAGGGCTGTAAATCAGCCACTGTGGAGCAGCTCTTCCTGCTAGATTTTTTATATCTTAAGTAGCAATATTTAATCAGGCTCTCAGCAAGGTGGCCCATTGGTGGGGGGGGGGGGGGTGCACTGTGGGTCCAGTTCCATTCCTGAGATCTATGTGTGTGGATGGGGAAGGGGGGGTACTGAGCCCATGATGTGAGAATGCATGAGCTATAACAGACCGGCTTCCTGTCCAGGGTGTCCCCAGCCTACTGCTCTGGGCTTCCGGAACATTCTAAGATCACTGTGACCCTGCATTGAATAGGAGGTTATGAAAAAGGCATGGATCCCTGTCAGTGTTTTCTAAAGAATAAATAACAATCATTCACACATTCACCTCTTGTGTACATATCAGTCTGATTTGCATCACAGTAGCTGAGGACAGTGTGTCAGCCAGGACACATATGAATGGGCCATTCCCAGCATTCCCAACATTCCCTGCATTCCCTGCATTCCCAACATTCCCAGCATTCCCTGCAGCTCCTCTGTGTCAACAGAGGTAGATGACACAGCTAACATGACATTTGTGTGGGGTAAGGCTTGCATTCAGGGGCAATGTAAGTCAATAAAGTTATATTAAAATAAAAGAAAATAAAGAAACAAGCATTTCAGAAACAAACATATCTCTCTCCCTTCCCAATGGCCTGACTCTGTACATTATAGTCAGCTGCTACAGTCTATGTACAGCTGTGTACACACTATCCCTACTGCGCGAATGGCCTGTGAACAAGGTGACTTAGACTAGAAATCAGGGAATACGCTTCATTAAATTTGCACTGACCGTTGTCTCTCCATGGAGTCTCTTGTTTGCAGAGAATTCAATGTAGACATTTAGTATAATGATGTGATGCTGTGTGCTAAAGATAAAGCCAATGTGGCCTGTAGGCTTTGAATTCCCAGGTTGTTGCTGTTAGTTGCCACTTACTACCGCTTTTTTGTCTCCCTTTTAAGTTACTCTTGGACTGTGTGCCTCCATTCTGTTTCACTCATATCCAGGCACTGTAGCTCCATTCATATTGACTCACTTCTGGACCAGAGTCTCCATTCTTTTTGACTCACTCTGGGACTCTGTGCCTCAATCCTGTTTCAGTCACTCCTGCTATTTTCTCCTCTCTACATTGTAGCTACCATTAAAAAACTACCAGGTAATTAAAATAGCACCATTTCCACATCGTAAACTAAAAAAAACCGAAGCCTCATTCTTTGAATAGCTCACATGAATGATTTTCGTAACAAAGTCAGTCAGTCAGCCGCAGAAAACTGAAAGCAGGAAAAATGGCTTGTTAATAAAATGAGCAAAAATGTTCAACAGTGTCCATATAACATCTTCCCATTCCTGTTTATAGACACGCAAAAAAAAATGATTCTATCTCAGAATTAAATGAACACAGCGTGGTCAAACATTTTGAGAGCATGGCTGAAACTATCTAATTGGCCTCTTGTGAGATATAATTACCTAATGCTGCTATATAAGCTTTCTTTACAGAAAATATTAGATATTGTTGATGGGTATGTATGGGAAGAAGTGGGTGAAACCTTGTTTGGACTCAGAATAAGAAAATCTCTAGCTGTGTTTGTTCTACAGAGTTAAAGCACTCAAGGACACAGAGGCAGGAGACACATAGAGCTATACACTATCTCCCATGGTGCTACGTTCTATCCCCGCACATGGCAGCTGAGTGAGATTTTGACGTTCATCCTATCTTCCATAACGCCAGGATTTCCTATACCACTGTTATTTTTTCCTGTGACTCCAGACCTTGTCACATGGTGAGGCCCACTGTCACTGCCAGTGTCCCAGCAGACAGAGGCAGGGGACTCACATGTCTTGTTAAATCTCCAGTACCACGCAGCCCATTTGATTACCACCAGTTTCTGTGGTATGTGAGGGGATGTAGCTGACGAGAGGGCAGCTGCATTTAATGCAAAGCATGTAAAGGTAACTTAATACTAACATAACACATCTTAGGATATATTAAAGGTCAATCTACTACCCTAAATCCATTACGAAATATCAGCCTCTTAATTCCGGTGCTAAAAATGCGTATGGTAACGTTAGGAGGGACAGTGACACTCTGGCCTCTTTTATCTTGTTGTTATCGGTTTGTTAAAAAGACCCAGCAACGAACAGCCTTTCCCTCCGAAGCACCTTTCAAGGTTAAACTTACAAATACGTACAAATATTACATCCAGCTGGAACAGCAAGTGACATGACGAAACATTAACCGTGTAACAGAAGGATCCGGAGTTCAAGTAATGGTTAAAGCTTCAGACCCTGGATATTCTGCATATTCATGCACTGGTTCCTGGCAGCGCTTGTCATTTGGAAAGTAAATTTCAAGTGTCTCGCATCCACAGTGAGTTGGGTGCAGACATCAGGACGAGATGGGGTGTATGTGAGGGAGACTGTATGTGCAAAACTGTATCAGAATATCAATTACGAAAGAGAACCCTGAACACGGTACCCTAGGCTGAAAAAAACACCTTAAATTAAATTAAAAACAAAACTATGTTCAGATGGTGTTTTTTTTTTACACCAAATAGTCTGTTTTTATGTGCTCCCAGTGACAGTCAAACCATGTCTAGGTCAAATTATTGTATCCCCTGTAAAAAGTATAAGGGGCAGTTCACCCCAAAACTGAAAAAGGTGAGAGTTGAGTAAACGAGTCATAATTTCTGATGAGACACTTCTGTTGAATTTTTCAAATATATTTTTCTGACGCTTTAATCGCCACAGAAAGACCGCCATTCACTCCCAGTATATTTGAGAAAAGCCTGACATTTCTACGTCCGATATCTCCAAAACGAGGCAAATCCCAGCCTTACAGCCTAGATGGATAGATAGCACTAAAGCCCCTCTAAACGTATATATATGTTTTTATTTTGGTGGTGAACTCCCCCTTAAGGACGCACAGAAAAAAAGTGACTGCTGACTGATGAACATTGTTTCGCTTGCTTACATTTTTGCCAAAATAACCCTAGTTGCTAGTCTCGGTTAAGACTACATCATGCACCAAACCAAACCCCTCCCTATCAGGCAGGTTGTCGTGTTGCGTCAGTGGAAGGTCCATGTAACAGCGAATACCAAGCCTCACGTAGCGACCCTGGAGCTGTGCAGTAATGAGCCGTCATTCAGAAAGTCAGATTGAAATCTTCATCCCCTCAAAGCCCTGGGAGGAGACGGGGGCCTGCGGGAGTGATAAGCAGCCAAACCCTGGCATTTATCCAGTGTCCTCTTCTTATCGCCATGGGAACACGACACCCCCATTGTGAGCCGCTTCAATAGAGCGGAGATAGGCTCGTGGGGTTTCTCGTCACCGGGAGCGTGCAACAGTATAGATACCTGATCAATCTGGGCTATTTCAGGCAGGAAAGTCAGGAGTACTCGTGAACGCTCCGTGGCAGTAATCTGCCGCGATGACCTGGCAGCACGCTGAGGTTCGCCACCAAGGTGACGGATCGCGGACACACTCCAGCCCGGATTAGTATTTTTAATTAACGTTTTTATAGATCCTCTTTATCCTCTAGCACTTAACAATATCCAATTGACAAATGCCGCATTTGTGGCACAAATAAACATTAATGATGAAAACCACAGAAAAAAATGCATGTTGTCGGCACTCCGTCACATTCCGTCACATTCGCTATCGGAAATAAACTTCTGACTTTATCAAACTCTGTCATGTTTTTTCTACATTATATACTATACTATGTACTTGACTATAAAGAAATAAATAAAAAAAAAAAAAAATATATATATATATATATATATATATATATATATATATATATATATATATATATATATATATATATATATATATCCCGGATATGATAAGTACTGTTTTTTTATTGGTCCAGACATGTCACGTGAGTGTTGATTATTTTTGTGTAAACGCGCAGGTAGCCTATTAATTTTCATGTTAATGCAAAAAAAAAAACCTGTGTGACCTTTTACTCATAAAGAAACAGTCATTCACATCCGCATATCTTTCCTTGGTTTTTCATAATGCATGTGCCTGTCTGTTAATGGTTCCTATGGTAATTTAATAGACTGGCTGCTCGCAGTGAGAAGCCTGACCAGATGTTCGATCTTTATAGGGACTATATTGTTAAGAGCACGTTGGAATATTATTAAATGCCAATTGAAATGATTTTCTTCTGAAAAATTGACCCTGACTAGTTTACTCTGTAATTATTGCTTTGTTCGTTAGCAATGCTATGCGTAGGATAAACCACTTCGGGGTGTATGGTTATATGAAAATAATCGACTTCAACCTGGGGAGCAACCCAGTGCAAAACAGCATCACATCATATATATAACGGGAAATGAGAAAATGCTGATATCTTTGAGGAAGTAGTGATCTGATGATATTTTTTCTTCAAGTTTCATTGGTGGTGTTGGTGATTATTTGATGTCATTTATTTGCCATCCTTAGGCGGTAAGTCTATGTAATGTCTCCTTGCTGAGGCATATTTTATTTCAGAGTTCAGTATATATGAAAATGACATCAAACTATATGTGTAGCTTATATACAGAGTGCTAAGACTATTGTTTTATAGTGCCTAAAGGGAAAGAATTGCTTCTATTGCAGAAGGAAAAGTTTCTAGTGTAAGCACAAACTAACATCTAAGATAGCCCAAGCAGGACAAACTCTGCTTACCTTTTCAACTCTGTGACGAAGCAGAATTTCTTAATTATCTCTCCTTTGAGTTGAGGAGGGAAAATAAACTGCTTGGCTGCCACTGCTTGAAATGCTAGACGAGCACTGATACCCCTGTACAATAAAAGCCAGCTTCGCGGAGAGAGATGGGAGAGAAGTTGTTCAGACCTTCATGGCTTATGAAACAGCAGATTGTAAACTTCAGTACGAACTTTCAGCAGACGCAACATTAAACATTATCCCTGTTGTTAAGGGTCACCTACACTGTAGGTAAATGGAGAACTAATTAATTTGATATCACTCCATACTGAGTACCTTTGTTAAACATACTCAAAAAAACTGTACACACAGAATTAATGATACTTCTGAAAGGGGTTAATGGGGAAAGAGACTGAAAGGACACGGTACTCCAACAAATGTGACACACCTCTTAAACGTTTCTGTATAGATTTGTTTCGATTAGTTTAGGGGCCAATACGTTCAGCACCTGGCCTTGTCCGTGACCAAAATCTATGTCAAGCCAACTGAAAAGATGCCCTCAATGACTGGCGAAACTTAAAAACAAACTTGAGATTTTCTTATTAATTCAAGGTTATCCAAGTTATCCAAGAAAGAAATGGTGGGTGAACCCAAATCATCAGAAATCGATCTTTGAGATTAAGTGTAGTGCTGTTTCGACTGTTTTCTGGGTAAAAATGCCCTGTTGATGGCAGAGGTCAGGGAAGAATGGCCAGACTGGTTCGAGGAGACAGAAAAGAAACAATAGCTCAAATAGCCACTCATTACAACGAAGGTATGCAGAGCAGCATCTCTGAATGCATAGCAGGTTGAACCTTGAAGCAGATGGGCTACAGCGGCAGCAGACCACACGGGGAGCCACTCCTGTCAGCTAAGAACAGGAAACTGAAGTTACAGTTGGCACAGGCTCAACATAAATTGGACAATGGGAGAAAAAATGGTCAGGTGAGTCTCTATTTTTGCTGCCACACGTGACGCAACCAACATATAAGCATGGATCCATCCAGCCTTGTGTCAACAATTCAGGCTGCTGGTGGTGATGTAATGGTGTGGGGGATGTTTTCTTGGCATGCTTTGGGCCCCTTATTATTAATTGAGAATTATTTAAATGCCACAGTCACCCTGAGTTTTTTGTGTTTGACCATGTCCATCCCATCATGAAGACAGTGTATCCAGCTTGTAATGGCTACTTCCAGCAGTACAGTATAACACAGCATGTCACAAAGCTCACATCATCTAAGACTGGGCTCCTGAACATGACAATGCGTTCACTGAACTCAAATGGCCTCCATAGTCACCAGATCTCAAGCCAATAGAACACCTGTGCATCATGAAAATGAAGGCAACAAATCTGCAGCAATTGTGTGATTCTGTCATGTCAACATGGATTAAAGTCTCAGGAATGTTTAAAGAACCTTGTTGAATTCATACCATGAAGAATTAAGGCAGTTATGAAGGCAAAAGGGGTACCAACTTGGTACTAGCAAGGTGTACCTAATAAAGTGGCCAGTGAATGTATAAATACAGGAAGACATCATTGCCTCTCGGTAGCAGGTCGCTTCAACTTTGCAGTGATGCGTTAAGATTGCACCGGGGGGAGGGGAGATGATTCTCAGCTTTGCCTGTTGGGTCTTGGGCTGGTTTTTTCTACCTTCCACAGCATAACCAATTTTTAGAGATGTGCCTTCATGCAGAGCACATAAAAATCCCGGCTCTGACTCGAGGTGTCTCCCTCGAGAATGTGTCGTGTTTTATTTTTTTTCTTTCCTCAAATCATTCCTGTGGAAACCGCTGGTTCAGAGGGATTGTTGTGAAACGTAAAGGAGAAGAGGTTCCCTTGGGAACTGTATCACAGTACCGTTTGGTAGAAGAGATTCTCACCATGAAGAACAAACAGTTTCTGAGTTCCTGAATTCAAAGGGCTTGTTCCCACATGTCAGTATGTGTTGGGTTCATTAAAGTCACCTGGATTTGGTCTCCCAAAAGTTACATACTTAATACTACTGCTGTCATGTGCAATGTCTATCTATCTATCTATCTATCTATCTATCTATCTATCTATCTATCTATCTATCTATCTATCTATCTATCTATCTATCTATCTATCTATCTATCTATCTATCTATCTATCTGTCTATCTATCTATCTATCTATCTATCTATCTATCTATCTATCTATCTATCTATCTATCTATCTATCTATTTACCATGTTGTCAACCATCGCCTCACAATGTCAGAGACAGGTCGCCGAGTGCAGCCTAATGTATCTCGCTCTACAGTCTCCCCCATCATCCAAACCTTTTGCAGGGAAAACAGGTATGTATGACGGATGGAATTATTCTATAGGAGACATTACAGTATACAGCAGTGGTTCTCAAACTCGGTCCTCGGGCCCCACTGCCCTGCTTGTTTTCCAGCTATCCCTGCCCCACACACACAATTTTCAGCTGTCTTTCAGCTTCTGATTGACTGAACACACCTGATACAGGTAATCAGCAGTGTGTAGGGCAGGGATAGCTGGAAAACAAGCAGGGCAGTGGGGCCTGAGGACTGAGCTTGAGAACCACTGGTATACAGTACTGTGCATACTGTAAAGCAAGAAATGTATAATCTATTCATTCCATGTGTGTGTGTGTGTCTGTGTAGGCCTACAGTACTGTAATATCTTACCTCAATGTGATGTTACAGTATGATACTATAAAAATTAAATAAAAAATAAAATAAATTGGAATTATTGATATAGTTTAGAGTAGTATTCCAGTCACTGGGCAGTGATGCATTACAATTGTAAGTAAAACAGCAATACAATTACATTGGTAATTCATTCTGCAACAAATACATAAGGCATACATTACAAATTGTCATACAGTGTTGTCCTTTGACTTCTATGTCTATGATTGGATGACAACCTCACATGGGTGGCAGAGGAAAACTTCTCAATGAACGACAAGAACAAGAGATCTGTAACATGGTGATTGCAAATAATACTGTCACATTGAGACAGATCCGCGATGCAGTCCTACAGGACAGTGCCATATTCCAAAATGTCAACTCCATCAGCATCTCCACAATAGACCGGGTACTGAAGAAGCATCAGATGACCATGAAGCAGATTTACAGGGTACATTTGAGAGGAACTCTGACAGAGAGAGAGAGCTGCGGTACCAGTATGTGCATGTAAGTCAGTTATTGGTTGTCTATCATTGTAACATGACAGTAAGCAGTGGTTCCCAGTGGTTTTCAGTATCCTCTTTATCTTCAGAATCCAGCTTTATCTGACTACAGCATTTTGCCTAAAATCTGCAACAGAAAACTGTCTTCAGTATTTCTCCCTCCTCTTTGTGTCAAATACTCCCTGCAGTGCCTCTGCATAGGCCTGTAGCCCAGGTTTGGAACCACTGGAGCAGTGGCTATATTGAACTTATGTAGGAGAACATAGAACAATCATATGTAATTTTCTATTACTGTTGTGTATGACTCCTCTATATGACTGATTTTATTATTTTCTCTATTGTAGAGAATAATGGCATTAGAAGGGAATGAAACACCTCACATCCTGGTGTTTGTCGATGAGGCTGGTTTCAACCTGGCCAAGGGCTGCAGACATGGCCGTAACATCATTGGCCAGTGGGCCACGGTGGATGTCCCAGGCCAGCAAGGGGGCAATTTAACAATGTGTGCTGCCATATCTGAGAATGGTGCGGCCACACACATCCCGTTTAAGCCCATACAACACTCCTCAGTGTTCTCAAAAGCTCCTCATTTTCTTGGACCGTCTTTATACAGATCTGGTCCCAGAAAACGAGAGAGGTCTCGAAGGGCCTGACCTTCCACAGTATGTGATCGTGTTGGACAATGTGAATTTCCACCTTGGCCCGCTCATCAGGGCCTGGTTCACTACCCATCCAAGGACGCTCATGGAGCTACTACCACCATACTCTCCTTTCCTCAATCCGACTGAGGAGTTTTTTTCCGCTTGGAGGTGGAGAGTGTATGAACATCGGGCTGAAGACCAGAGGTCCGTGCTCCATGCAATGGATGCTGCGTGCGAGGACATCATAGGGGATCAGTGTAGGGGATGGTTGAGACATTCACACCGTTTCTTCCCTCGCTGCATCGCAAGGGAAAATATCCCCTGCGATGTGGACTAAAATCTATGGCCAGAGAGAGAATAGCGCGTGGATGGCCTGGAGGATGAGGATGGTGGCCAGGAGAGGGTGATGACAGTGACCAGTGAAAGTGTTACTGTAGTTGTGAAATTGTATTTACAGCACTGTAGGCTAGATATAATTTTTCTTGTTTTTTGTTTGTGTTTATATTTTGTACATGTACAGAATACTGTATACATTTTCTTTTTATGTACTCTAATGTATGGAAGTTAATTTAAGTGTGTGAATAAAAATGGTTACAATTTCCTTGGCAGTATGAGTGCAGTGTGTGTGATGTCAAACTTTGGAGGCTGCTCTTACTGTACTGTAGTCTAACATCTAGGCATTTTTACTTACAGTGCTCACACAATGCCAAAGGGACGATGCATTTTGGGGGCACAGACTCCTTATATGAGAAAGGAATTTAGTTTTGACACATGGGTAAACTGTTTTGGGAGAGATATGAGCTTTTGCAGGTGATCCATGGTGTTGTGCTGAACCATCCAGGTTATTTTGGCAAAAGCACTAAGTGAATACAAAGGAGCCAAAGCAACTGAGAAAGATCTCTGACATTTTTATGATACTGACTCTTTATATGGGAAAGGAATCTAGTTTTGAAGCATGTGTGAACAGTTTTGGGAGAGACATGAACTTTTGCTAGTGAGCTATAATGTTGCACAGAACTGTAAGACTACTTGGCCGAATGATCTTGTAGTTTTAAGAACGTAATTTCTGTTTCAAGAAATGAGCCAAACCAACGGAGAAAAAATTTACTTGAGAGGGTACACTCATACTTAATGAATCAATTAACCAGAAACTAAGTGTTAGTTACCTACTGATCCCATGTTCGTTCATTAATCAATCATAATGCTTCATGTATTTCATGCAGTTACTATATTTGTTCATGATTTGCACTTGAGTAGTAACTGAGTTACTAAGTTGCATGTGCCCTCACAAATAGTTACCTAAAAATCTGTAATGCAGTAATGCAGTAATACAGCAAAACTGACCAGTAGCAGAGCTGCTGGTTTTAGCTGTTACTTATGACGCCTGCTGTCTTTCTAGTAGCACAGATGGTCCTTTATCTTTGTCTCTCGTATCCGCAAAGCTCTAGGAGCCTAAAAGAGGCTGAATGCTATACCCACCTCCCCAGCTCAGCCCTGACCGTGGGGAGGTATCGTAATGATGCTGGGAGGGGGGAAATGGTGATATTGTCAGCACAGAACCAGCTTGTTTTGGTCACTACAGAGTCTCAGTCCCCAGGAATGCTACCTTGATCTAGCCCCCCGAAACATCCCTATTGGGAGGCAGCTCATCACTGTACATATGCTGATACGACAGAGATACAGGGGCAGCAATGCCTCTTCAGATAGGTGACAGCTGTGGAAGAAAGCAAGACTGGATGGGAGAAGGTTCTAGAATAAATGAGCCAAACATGCACAGATAAAGTGTCAACAACAACAACAACACATACACACACACATTTTTTAAAAATCTATTAACTATAACCAGATGACCAATCCTGGCCATTGAATATTTTCAAGGAAAAATTCTAGATTTCTTACTTCTCTAAACTAATTTAATAAATGATTCAAAGATGGAGCAAATAGAATGGGAGGATGATTATATACACTAATAAAAACTCATTTGAACTCAGAAGCTGCTCTTGCTTTGTGTGTAGTGGCCCAGGATTGGTGAGAAACGTTGCATGGTGAGGCGACGTTCCGCCAAATATGGATGCAATGAAGAGACGGACCAAAGTCGGCCTGGCATTTTAGCATTCCTTTTGAACGCATTCTGCTGATTGATTCCAACATCAATAATGTATCTGAAAACACATGGATAAAAAAAATGAGAAAGGGAAGAAGGCGAGATCTTCAGAGGAGTGGCTCTGCCAGTGCGAGGGCCCTAATGAAGCTTGGCGTCCCTCTATCTTCTGCTTAGGAGACTGTGAGTGTGTGTTTGGTGAAGCCTCTTGCTCCAGTGCCACTGTCTTCACTTGCAAAAACGTCCCATTATCACCTTATCTCCTTAACTTTGATCTGTACCAATATGCTTGTTATTTACATGGCCAAAAATTCTACATAAATCGGACAATGGAAGATTAGAAAAAATGGTTCGGTCAGAGTCCTCAATGCCAAACTCCAGATCCCAGCAGTGTTGGGGTGTTGAAAGGTCGACGCCTCTGTTCCAGCCTGACCTGCTGTCATTGGCCATGTGGGCTTTAAGTTAATCCGCCCGCCAACCCTGCCGCCCCCCACTGTCAGCGACCTGCTGTCACCGGTGGGCTCTTTGGCGGACCTCGGTTGGCGCTCAATCTGCATAAGCGTGCACAGAATCAGGGCAGAGCAATATAGGACAACTAGGAATAAGAGAGAGGAAGAAGAATCATTGAGAGTTTGGGTGCTGATGGACTGGACAACCTGGATTATATCAATGCACTGCATTGTGGATACAAATGTGCAGAAGAAATGTATTTTTTTCGAAAGAAAATATGACTTAGGAAACTTTGAGGGCTAAAAGTGAAAATGGATTTAGCAAATCACCAGCTAAAGTAGGATAATTGCAGATATCTTGAGGATTTGGTTTGAGTCAGGTTTGCCACATGCCAACTGCTGCCAGAACAGTAATCGACAGTGTTCATCTGAGATGTTCATCTGACTACTGCAGTTACACTGCCAGCCTTAAGATCAGAAACATGGCCTGATACACTTCAGTTACCAGAGTGTGTTGGCATCCTTATTATGGTTTGCATGGATTCCATATTGGTAAAGGTCATGCTCAATTGATATGTTTTACAGGAAATTCAAGCATTTCAATTTTAAATAAGTCACTTCTTGTTTGGCACAATAGTGGATAAACAGCATCGCAATCAATGCCACAGTCTGGGGTAAAAATGGAATGGGAAAAATGCAAATCCAGTCTAGTTCGTCCTTGTTCAACCTTGTTCTCGCTTGGCATCGAAAATCGACATGCAAGACTTGTTTTGGGCAGAAACGGAGCCGGGGAAACATGGGGGTGGGGGGAGGAACAGGGATTTTATGTGGGGACGAGAGCGGTGACAGGTATAACAAAAGCAGTGGGAAGAGATGAAAACAAAAGACAGCCATTTCCACACAAGGACAAGGGAAAAGCAGATACACAAAGCCCAACAAGGGCTGGCCTTGCCATCAGGGTCTGGATGTGCTTGCTGGAGTCTTACAGGTAACATTTAACTTAAGGCTGCCATCTATAATAAACTATAGATACCTTCATAATGCATTATAATAGCCGGTATAAGAATTAATAAAGTGTATAGCATTTTCTATTGCCAGTCATAAAGCATTATAGTGCATGGTGATTATGATACTACATGACCTCCAATGAAGCTGCCATCAGTAATGCATTACAGATACCTTCATAGTCCATTATAAGAATAAGGAAGCTTTGTACTGCATTATCTGTAGTTTATTACATATGAGAGCTTCATAATGCATAATAAAGATGGCTATATTGTGTTATGCCTCTTTGTAAATATTTATAGGCATGTTTATAATGCTTTATGAATGCATTATAATGTGTCATGAATGTGTTCATAGATTCTTATAGATGTGGCATTCATAGAAAGTGTTACCATTAAATCCCTATATTCAAGCATTACAGAGTTTGGTCATGCAAATAAGAATCCATGAGCGAGCTGCTTGAAGTCAGTGCCTTCGTTTGCATTATGACAGGCAGCTTCTGGTTGACTTCAGGAGCCAACGGAGACATGAGAAGAGAGGCGGAAACCTGAAAAAAAAAGCATAAACTTTATGCTAATAATTTGCAACACGAAGATGGGGATCCGGAACTGCTGGCCTGTTTTCCTGCTTCCTAACTGGCTAATTATCTTTCTTACTGTCACACAGGACTTATAGAGAATGAAGGAGAAATTACTCCTATATTATTACCCTGGATTTTCTGTCACACGCTGATCAAGTCCTTATGGTGCTCTGCTGATAATATTTGCATCACTACTGAAGATACAGTTTAACAGCCACATTATCAGGAAATCAATAATTTATATGTTAATTAATGGAACGTCAAAATATACAGTAGGTACGCTGTCTAAGAAAAGTAAATATAGCTTAAATTTTTATTTATTCTAACATGAAACAAGTATTGTTCATGGAATTTCAGGGAATAACTCAATGTTAATTACAAATGTAGCCATAGCTTAGTGGTAGGTTATGAAGAACATTCTCTGGGAAGAGTTTTGTGTCAAGAGTTGTTTTGAACTGGACAGAATAATGCATAGAATGAATGAAAGAAACTTTTTGGATGAGAGAAGCTGTGCAGTGTTAGCTTCAGTATAGCTATTCCATATTTATTCAGCTCTTTTATGGCCCTTAAATGAATAAGGCGCTCATAAAATATCTCTGTGGCAAGCGAAGATTTGAACAGGGACAGCATTATTGTGACTCCTCAGAATATCAAATCTGCACCTAAGAGAAAACGTATATCGTAAAGTAAGTTTCTTCTCACAATACCACTCTCCCTGAAACAATACAAAGATACAGGAAGCATGCAAAGTTCACAATCAAACACATCACGCAGCTGCTGGCAGTAAGAAACACAATTTTCGTACATCTCAGTTAGGCTCCATGCTTCTTGACACTCATTGTTTGCTCTGAATTGCAATTAAAGTCTTATTTGTTACTTCTCTCTCGCTTCAACTGAGACAAATTCCAGGTCTGGCAAAATCCATGATTAGCACTTATCACAATAGAGTCACAGTTGGCGAAGGCACATTGCTAATTAAACGAACGTCAGCAACCACGATTGCTCCGGCCTTCCATTTTTAGGAACGGGTTGCAAAATAGGAATCCGTGTGTGTCAGGGCAGACAGTTTAAATCTGCTTTGTGTGTTTTAGCTAATAAATCATGCCTTTTTGTTCCTATCACAGAGATCCTAAAAACATTTCTCAGATAATGCTACTTTTTGCCTCTGTGGGGACAGGCACGTTTGGAACAGTAAAGGGGAATCGAACCCTGTAATATCTATGCCAAATTCAGACTAAAAGTGACTACAAGAGGCTTCCAACTGTTGTAGCTTTTTTTAGGCTTGTTGGTCCGGAATAAATCTCCCTCCTTAGCTGCTTCTGTCCAGGTCCCCAATGAAAACAGGACATTTTACAGAAATCAATCCAAGCCCAAATGGACTGGGAACCAGTTACCACAGCAGACTTTGTGAGTGAGAATCCAGTGTCAGCCACAAGTTACAGACGAACCCGCTGGAAGAATAAACCAAGCTGTGTATGTAGCACTCATATCCTAACTATCCTAACAACCAACATTCACTGCTTGGAAAAATGCATTGACGCAAGCAATAAACCCCCCGCCCCCCCCCAAAAAAATAAAAATCTTTCAAATTGAAAAATATGCATGGCTGTTTTTCAACATATGGAGAGTTCATCCTCATGCCTGTTTTGTCGAGACATACACAGATGCAGAAGCTATTTTCCTTCAGTTCCTTTCCAAGAGTAATCAGCCTTGGTTTAATATTAGACAAAATCTGTGCATCTGTAGTGCTGATTCCCCCCCTGAATATAATGACATAAATGGGCCATTGTCGTTAGTGAGTGTAGAATAAATTAAGGGTAATTGAGAGTACCCTTGAAGGGCTAGTGCTTTGCTGGGAAGGACCAGCAACAAGGTTCTCAGGCCTTTCTCATTATGCTGCTGAGTACTCAGCTTTGGGGGTGGATGGACTGGTTAAATCCTACTAATTGCATACAGCCACCTTCAAGGTCACCTGCCTCTAAACCCGGCCCCAGTGGGGACTCTTTGATTAAATATTAACGCAGAGGAAAATGGGACGTGTTTTACACCGGAAAGTAAAAGTGCAGGATACCTGAGCACGGACCCCAGGATGCATGGAGCCATTTCCATAAGAAGCAGGCCGCTAACTGCTTATCAGCGCACATTTTTTTCCAAGGCTCATTGAGATTTTTTAGCATGGAACTTGTGCCAAAGTGACCAAGCATCTGGAACAGAATGTATAGCATGTGACAGAGACATTTTAATGAAGCCAGCCTACTAAAATAAGTTTTCAAAGTTATATGGGACTGGCAGACGGAAGTCGCCATATTTGTTTTGGGAATTTTTTTTCCTTCGCCCCACCTGACCTTTGACTGAAGAGCTCAGGTTGGATCTGAATGGGTGAGATCTCTGCCTCTCCAAAGGAGGTCAGTAACCAGTGCTGGGTCTTTGAGGATCAATACAGTGTTAATCTTACAAGCTGCAGAAAAACAATAGAATCTGACTTGTGTCATTTAGATAACAGAAAATGTTCTAAAATATAAAGGTGTTGCTTTATACTGGTGAGTGGTACCACTTGACATTCACTAATTAACACGGTAATGGTGCCATCACCACACACACCACAGAATACTGTGCGGCCCACAGGATCAACCTTAAGCTCAGTCGATGGCTGCTGTTGTAACTCAATGCTATTTAACCATTAGCAATTACCGCCTGACCCATTGTTAACAGAGGCCTCTGTAACTCTACAAGACAGAGGTGCCTGGGGGTGGGGGTGAGGGTCAAGTGGACTGGACAAGTGGCCTCTGAGTTTGAGGTGTGACCTACAAATTAGTCAAGAATCTGAGAGCGGTGCTGGAGTGGTTAAGCACCTCTGGTGCAAATCCATCCTGTGTCACAGGGATGGAAAGAACAATGACTTTTTTGGGGCCTCCGTTTCCAGAATGAACAGGGACTAGGTGGCATCATGGGATGAACAGATGAATAATAAAGAAGCCATTTTGGCTAGTGTGTCAGGGACATAGGGATTGGTTGAATGTTGTACATACAGTAACCCCTGGCAGGAAAAATAAAAAGCTAACAGTGTAAGTGAATCTAAGAATCTTAAATCACCCCTCAAAAGCCTCATCACCTGACTCCCCTGTCCATCCCTTTTCTGTATTTTAGATAAGTAAGGAGACTGATTCCACTGTATCACTCTTAATCAAGCTACTCGAAAGTTACATAAGTACACTGGCTCAATAAGTGCAGCATTGTGCTAACACAAGTACGAGATCTCTTTCCTCACCCACCAGTGCATTTACGAAAATGTTCCTCTTTATTTAAAAGAACTGGTAACAACTCAAACCACAAACTGCCCTCTCTGCTCTTCCCAATTAAATTGCCTCCATCCCCCCAGAGCTAAACACAGCACAACGGGCGATCGGGCTTTCTGTGCTGCTGTGCCTCGCCTATGGAAATGCCTTTCCTGACACCCCGAGAGCACCTCAATCTACTGACAGTTTTAAAAAAGGACTTAAAACCTTCCTTTTTAGCAGATTTTATCATTCTTTTTTTTCCGTTTCATAGCTTTTTTACATTTTTAGATTGTTGAGGTTTTGTAGTACTTAGAGATTTTCTCAGAAAATGTAGAGTGCGTTATGAATAAAATCGCTAAACCGCTTATCCTACTAGGTCGCGGGGGGTCCGGAGCCTATCCCGGAAGCAATGGGCACGAGGCAGAGAACAACCCAGGATGGGGGGCCAGCCCATTGCAGGGCACACTCACACACCATTCACTCTCACATGCACACCTTCGGGCAATTTAGCAAGTCCAATTAGCCTCAGCATGTTTTTGGACTGTGGGGGGAAACCGGAGTACCCGGAGGAAACCCCACGACGACATGGGGAGAACATGCAAACTCCACACGCATGTAACGCAGGCGGAGACTCGAACCCGGGTCCCAGAGGTGTGAGGCAACAGTGCTAACCACTGCACCCTAATTATAATTATTATTATTATTATTATTATTATTATTATTATTATTATTACCAACAACACAAAGGTTGTGGGTTCAAATACCAGGGTGTACCCATAAATCACAACCCTCTGCTGTGACTTGGTTAACATAAAAGTGTCAGATAACTGGATGACAGGTAATATGCTGTGGATGTGAACGCATGGCAAATGATGTTATCGTGCTGTGACAAACTGGAGCGGAACGTGTGAAAAATCTCTCTTGTGCTCCCACATGTCCATCAGCGGTTGCAACTTTTATGTGAGTTTTTCCAAATGAAAAACAATTGCACTGCATTTACAGGTTCTCTTCCTGTGTTGTAGCTCCATTTATCTATACGAAAAAAAAAATCCTGATCTAATCTTTCTGTATCTCGCAGTATCTGCTGACTTTTCCCAGACAGATGTGTTGGTCTAGGCAGCTATTTATGCTAATGCTGTTGAGCATTTTATTATCTAAATTTTAACCTCATTTTGAATGGTTAAGTGTAACAGTGATTTCACTGTGTTGATGTGTTATTGACAATGCACAGCCTGCAGTATATACCACCCAGAAGCACCAGTAACATCTGAAACCGAGACAAGACATGACATTGATGTTGTTATTTCGTCATTTATGACAAAGCGAAAGGAGATGGGGGCAGCGCTCAGAGTCAGTGTAAAACAGCGCTTCTGTCTACCCACAGATTCCAGGCAAACGAAAATGGACGTGGCTGCCATGTGATGTCCACAACTTTGTCACGGGAGCAGTCGAAAGCGATCCCGCTGTCATTTGTCTTCATTACGGGAATTAGTTGGGGTCAGAAGGAATTCATCTCCTGCAAATTTATTTACGCTTTATTTGGATTAATAAACCTGGCAAGGCTGAGGGCGGTGACTGAGATGTAACAGATAGTCTAAGCCTGGTGTGGAATGTGTCTGTGTGCTGACAGCCTCACGAAGTGGAGGCGGCTGGACATTGATAGAGTATCCGGAATTGCAGGCCACCTCGTCTACCTTCTCATCTGCTGTTCCTTATTTATTTTACGGCCTCTCCGTGCCTTGAATGAAGGCATAATTCATACAGGGCTGCAGCCTTCAGTCAGGTGACACACACAGACTGGCATGGAGAACCGACTCATTAATGGACTTTGGCTTAGACCTCGACCACAGTTTACATTTTGTTTTTAGCAAGCAGGCACATTCTCTGCCTGGGGGGAGGGGGTGGGATAGTGGGGGGCTGGGTAGCTAGTTAACCTTGGACCCCTACAGATTCTTGTGTCTCTATTTGGGGTTTTTTGGTTCCTCTCCTCCATTGACTGCTGGCATTTCATTCTTCTTTCTTTCTTTCTTTCTTTCTTTCTTTCTTTCTTTCTTTCTTTCTTTCTTTCTGTTTTCCCTTTTTCACTGTTTCATGTATTATTCTGTATGAATGTTGTAGTAATGTATTACCACATGCCCATGTCAAGCACCTTAGGCCGAGCCTGTAGTGAAAGGCGCTATATAAATATAATGAATTGATTCTTCTGACCTCTCGCCCAGCACAGGGCTGCTGTGAGCCTGAAGCTTATCCAGCAGAGCACGTGGTGGAGGACGCCCGACCCTCGGAGGGCAGTCGCACAAGGGGCATTTTTCTAGATGCCCAATGAAGCTACCCGCACGTTTTTTTGACTATGGGAAGTAGTTGGGCTTCCCAGAGGAATGCCACGTGGGATAGAGGGGCAACGTGCACATTGAACGGCAGCTGGGAGGTGAACCTAGCACTTCGGCTCGTGTTCGTTTAAGCCGGTTGAAAGCCTTTAAAGAGATAAGAGCGGTAATGAGGTCAAATCTGGCAAGGGCTACACGTCTATGACATGGACACGCTCGCCAGCACTGTCGTCTTATATCAAGGTCTTGTAGCCCTCATACCAGAAGAATATGGTGTATTTAAATGACATTGCCTTTTGGGTAGACTTTAAAATGTGTGATCTTCAGAGTTTTTTTTGTCGGAAATGGTGGGGGGGGGAGGGGGGTCACTCTGGAGCAGGGATTTTTAGAGCTGTGTGTCAGAAACATTAAACTAATGGTAATATTCACTCGAAGGTCTTTCCCCATCAAAGCAGGGAAAGCAGTAGTCTTCGATAACACATGAGGGCCACCTGCATGCTTGCCACCAGGGGGGGGGGGCACCCTCAGCTCTACTTATAAACCCCCGGGATCTACAGTGACTATGGAAATGCGCTATAAAAACCTACTTGCACTTATTACAACTGTGCATATTGCATTATTAAAAATTATTAATAGCTTTAACACACCATGAATTTAATGTAGCAGGCTTTGGATACCTGCGATGTACAGAGAGACTGCAAGAGGCAGGTTTGGGCTTTGATTTTTAATGAGCTGATGAATGCAGATGTTCAAAATGTCTGAAGCAATCAGACGTATAACTGACAGCGACAACATTAACAATAATGTGATGGAACAAGATTTATAAGACTTATAAATACTCACTATGGCTGGCATTGGACTGCCCAGTAATTACTGGGTTCTGTAATCTGTGCGTAATGAAGTGGTTTTATTTGCAGTGTTTTTATTCAATGCTGCTGTCTGGCTACTAGTAATAGTGTCACTGCCACTGTCAGGCTGTGATCAGGTTTCATTTACATTTGTCTTCGTCGCTGTCGTTCTGAGTCATGCAGAGCGAGATGTGAGAATATTTTTGTTAGTCCTAATGAAAGGAGCTAAACTTTGCATTTTATTCAAACACGTGTTGTGAACTTGTGAAGCTGCTTCTTTTGGGGGTGCTGGACAGAGCCATGTGAAAAGTAATGTCCTCAGCAAGAGAAATTCTGGCTGTATGCACAACAATTCTGAAGAATGAGGCATTGCAGGAAATACGGAACAAGACGAGACGGAATCACCAATCAGCATGCGATCTGAGGTCACCTGACTCACTCTCCCTTCCAATACTGTCATGCTGCAATCTGCATATTAAATAGAATTAGCCTTACTAGCTGAGAGTTGAGTGCTGCTCCTTGATAAGGTCTGAGCTTTGTCCTGAACAGCATCCTTATCCTATGATTTATTTTACCTGCCAAATGACTGCTCTCATGTTTCATTGTAATGTCAGGTCAGTTACAATTAACATACTGTATGTTTACCTACTTTAAGTCTGTAGAGAGTGCAATCACGTGCTTCTTAATACAACAAATTGACAATGCAAAATGCAATACAGCACATTCATGCTGCAGTTTCCTTGTACGTCTCTGGTTTTTCTACTGTTCGCTGGTCATGCATTTTTATTTGCGTGGTTTTTACAAAGTTTCTGTAAAACTATGAATGAAATTTTCACTTGTAAAAAGGCATTGCCTCTGACATCATATTAAATTCAATTACAGTCAGACACAATAACTGACTGCGACAAACGGCAATTTGTTATGCCAATACGTGTTAGCTCTGCACAGTTTTTACGTTCTCACATTTTAAATTTGCGAGGATGAATAGCAATCTGGTACAGATAACGGCAAGAGCCAGGCTAGCTCGACCTAAATTGCTTTTTTTTCAGAAATAGATCTTCACGAACAAAACGTGAGTTTCCTACGCGTATTTGCACGGCACGTTCAGTGAAACGTTAAGCGTGAAAAATCGGTCAAAATTTTTCTGAGGGGAAATCGAGTGCGGGCATTGTCGCTCGTGAGACCCTGTTAAGGAGCGTCATGGAAACGGGAGCATTGTTACGGCGTAATAATAAACGCTGCAATAAGAAGAGGCGGCAGACGGGCAGAGGCGTCGGGCAGCAGTTGCGTATTCAGACAGCCTTCCGCTTTAGAGGAGATCGTTTTTCATTTTGATGGCAATGTGCTGGGAGTATGTGATAGGCCAGAAAAGGCATATTAATGGATTCATCATTTTGGGTTTTATTGTGTTTGCCTTTTGTTATGTACTCTGTCGATTTCTTTCTTCCTCTGCTCCCAATTTGTTCTTCTTCAGCAGCTCGCAAGGAAAGTAAGATAGCTGGTCAAAGTTTAAAAAAAAAATGACAGGAGGTGTAAGTGAATGACCAAGGCATCCACCATACGTAAATAAACAACTCCTCCATCCTTATCAGAAAGCAATTTGTTCCATTGTGGAGATAAAGTCTGTGCATTCCATCATTATGAAACGCCTGTCCGTGCTCGGAAACGGACAGCAGCTCCGGCTCCCGGGGGCGAAGCAGGGTGAGAGCTCAGCTATCTCCAAAGCGATCTCGCCTCGCTCGTCCGGAGACGCGTGCGCAGGCCCAACTACTCACGCTGCCCGAGGTGCAGCGCTGTGGATGGAAATTAAATGGGATTTTCCGTGGCCGTGCCCCGCAACGTCCTCGCCGAGAGTGGAGCCGTTCATCACTTCCTGCGCCTGAACCAATAATAGGCTCCGATTGCTAGGTTATTATCTCAGGTTGTTTGTTAGAGCGAAATATTTGTTGTTGTATTCACCCCTTTCTCAAGGAAATAGTTCTTTTAATCCCCCAATTATTCTCAAACCATTTTTTTTAGATATCGAACAGGTTGATAATACTAGTAGCAGTTATATAAGCATTTATAATTGTCGGCAAGCAACCTAAAGCAGGAAGATACAATTAAAAAAAATCCCCATTTGATAAAATGACATGTATTTTCTCTCTCTCTAAACAGACATATCTTTGTTCTTAAATGAGAAAGAATTGCTCCTACTGGGGGGGGCATTTCCTGTTCTTTATGCAATCAAAGGTGGGAAGACTTTGCTGTGTTACTTATCCCATCTTCCCATTGTTCTCTGGTCCCCATTTGCATCGCACAGAAGGAAAGAATTGTTAACAAGCTTTGACCTTTTATCGCAAGCTAGCTCGGGTGCTGCAAATGTTCCTGTGCTTTCACAGGCTCTCTGAAAGTTTTGTATTTCGGTGCGTGACTTGCAGGAAATAAAGCCGTAGCTGGAGTGTCGGGAGAGGTCAGGGAAGGTGCACCCGAAGAGGCAGTCCATTCTTCAGAAGCCTATTCGCTAGGTAAAGACATGGCAAGGTGAAGCTTTGTGGATGTGGACGGAGTAAACAAACCGTGGCGCTGTTTGGACTCGACAAGACGACGGACGGCTAATCTGTGTGCGATAGTGTTGCCGACACCGCTGTCCGCCCAAGATAATGATGCGGCAAATGAGATGGAGCGGTTCGTTATATTCGTGGCCACAGAATAATCTGGTGGAGTTGGTTGGGGTTAGTTTTCAAGAGGAGGCTGTTCCTCTCTGGTGTAAACATGAGTGATTTATTACTCAAAGGGACAGCGGCTCCCAAACAGATAAATAGAGGGGGGGGGGGGGGGGGGGGTAGGCCTGAATTGAAGCAGAGGGGACAAAATAAATTGCAGATTGCAGTGAAGAATTCTGTCCCCAAGCATGAGGCTGGATTTTTCCTTATGTGCAAAGAGGTCGTGAAGCTAAAGGAATCCGAGAAGAGGCTGGAGGACCTTCCAGGAAGAAAAATTCATCCTCCGCTAGAAATGTCAGCCTGCAGTTGAGTCGGGTTTCTTCCCTCCAGGCCCTCGGAGTGTTTGGAGGCCTAGCAGGGAATCAGCACTGTAATTAAAGCAGTGCCGTGAGGGTGCTTCAGTCACTCTAAGCAAATAAGCGCTGTCAGCTCGGCAGGCCCCACTTTCCGCTACATGTGCGACGCCGCTTATTATATACTGTGTCGAAGATGGGAACCGGGTCTGTTCTGTGGCTCAGTGTAACTGATTTAGCAAGGTCCACAGTGCACCAATTTCCACATGTTACATAAAAAAGTTCAATTATAGATACAGATGACACCCAGAACACACAGAATCTGCTTTTTAAATTAGAGTGGAGTGGAAAATTTACTTTGTGAGGTGTCTTTTCAATAGGCTAAGTAATTTAGCTGCTCACCCACACACACACACACACACACACACACACACAAAAACACACATGTAGGGTATACCTATCCTTATGGGGCCTGCTTATTCACTTCTATGACAAAAATGCTAATGCTAACTATGACAACCTTAACCCCCACCCTGCCCTAACCATAACCATAAGTAACCAAGCAAAATACAAGAGTTTTTGCATTTTTAGTTTTTTCATAGCAGTCACTGAGTTTTATAATATATATTTATCACGTTATGGGGACATTGTGTCCCCATAAGCATAGGTATACCCGCTCACGCATGCACACACACACACACACACACGCTCAGTTTTGCAGTTCAGAACTTTATATTTAGGTTCTACAAGAAATTTAGATTATAGATTGATATGCTTCAATGTTCAAGAAACATACTTTTTGTCATACTATACATCTCTGTTAGCTCTATTACTATTGGTGCTTTTCCACTGCCACCAAGAGCCGAGCCGTACTGAGAACTGACGGTTTTCCGTTGTACATTATGGGAGCCGTAACCAGGCTGTACCTGCGCTGACATGGCCCTGCTTATTAGTGTGACCAGACTAAGCGGGTTGTGCCACTGCCATCTGATTGGTCGATATCAATCAATATGCACGGATTATCTGAAGGACAAAGGGCCTATTCTATGTAATATTCATTATTAGCAATATTTCATATCCCAATGTATTGATGCATTCCCGATAACTTGCTTATGAAAGTACTATAGAACAGCTGAACGGAATGGATTTCTAATGCAATCTTACACAAGTGAATGCTAATACTGCTAGCGTTTGATGCCAGCATAAGATGGCAATTCTCACAGACTTGCTAACTGAAATTAGCACATAGTAAATCACGATGTACACTGTGTGAATAGTAAATAAGCATCTCGATCTTTGGTTTTACATCACTGTCTCTCTACAAACCTGGAAACACCTTATATTAATTATGCTTCTTTTATTAATTACTATTAATTACAATTTTCATAGCTCCAACATGTTCATACTTTCATGTTTAGTTTGTAAAACGCCACTAATCAACAGAGACGATGTTACCACTCATTAGCGCTGTTTTTGTCTAGTCTGATATAAAAGTAATGGCCATCTTGCTTTAGTTAGCTCTGCTCGACATTATCAAGCGCTTCACGATGAGAACCCTTGGGCAGGTCTGGCAGGAAATCAGGCTGTACCGCCTCCACTCTGAATGGCAGAAGCTTCCTATTGCGGCAAACATCCCTCTTTACCATTCCGGCGGCATGGTCCACCTTGCAACTTTTCAGAGGGGGGTGTGAATGCAGAATTAATTGGTGTTTTCAAAGTGGGAAGAAGACGATAACAAACTTGAATCCTCATGGACAACTATGGCCGTCTGCGCGGATCAGCCCGGAGATTACGCTCAGTTCCGCTACTTCTCTTCAGATCCTCCGTATCTCTCCATCTCCCTGTCCCTCGCCCCCCCCCCCATTATCTGCCATATTATTCTCCTCTTCCACAGCAATGGCTGGTCAGCAAAGTTTCTGCTGCTCTCTGACTTTCTCTTCGAAACGTGGGCTCAAAGCTACATTGCATCTGTAGCAGTGATCCATTTTTACTATTTAATGTACCCCCCCCCCCCCACCCCCGGCAACACCCCCCCGGCCCTACTTCTCATTTTCCCTTCCTCACGATGCAGCCACAGCTGCAGCCATCCATTGGGGGGGTGGGCGGGGTACAATCGGCATAATCACTGATCTCTGATGCGATGGGGGGGCTCTGAATGTGTCCCTCCTCTGCAAAGCTGCCTGGCTCGTCCCCGGTGGGAAGCCCCTCACTGCTATGACAAAATCCAATCTCAGCCCTGGGCCGTTTACCCCTCTCCGGGACAGCATGGGCGTCAGGCTGCGTGAGATTCCACATCTCCAGAGTACTAACCTGAGAGCCCCTGCCTGTAAATAAAGATATTCTCACAAGCTAATATAAAGGATTATTTTGGCAGGGCACTTCTTTCCAATTTAATATTCTATGTAATTGTATATAGCATAATATAATGTATTCCTTCTATGTATGTTGATTTAAAGAAATGGTTGGAGTTTTTGTCACTGAATTGAGGTGGGTTCCCCATCACCTGTGAAGAGAACAAACTCCGATAAAGTCTTCAGAGTCCTCCGTTGCTTGCTTTCATTGGCACTGTAATTTTATTAAAGCTGTACGACCCTGAGACTGGGGAAATAAACTTGGATGAAGTGGCTGGATGGGTCGTGGGAGTGGCTGAATGCTGACGCAGCAACCTGAGCTCGGAGCAGAAGGATACTCTGCCTTATTGCAGTGACTCCAAACCCGGTCCTTGGGGAACCAAAGACAGTCCACATTTTTGCTCCCTCCCACCTTCCCAGCTTTCAGCCAATCAAGAACTTCAAAAACCTGGTATGTGTGTGTTGGGAGTTGGGAGAGAACATAAATATGGACTGTCTGGGGGGTCCCCGTGGACTGGGTTGGGAAACGCTGCCTTATTGGACTGCTGTGGAGCTGACAGGAGGGTCAGGGTGAGGTGAGGTTTGGGGGTGAGGGTCTGGGGATCTGAAAGGGCAGCAGGCAGTGACTGGAACTGCTAGATGGCGGAAAGAAAGGAGAGGGAGTGCGGTGCCAGCATAGATGAGGAGAGGGAATAGCCAGTCAGCCAGTACAGTGATGGGTTAGATGGAGGTTAATGGAAGCCAGCGCCCAGAGGGAGTTGCTGTAATCAGGGTAGATAAGCGCCAGAGTTTAACCCAGAGGCTCGATGGAGCATGTGCTCCCTGTACCCAGCGGGAGCCCTCAGAGGCTGGCTCAGCATGGATAACGAACCGGGGAGGGTCAGGTATCTGCTTCTCCGCACTCGACAGCTGGACCGTGGGAGACTGAAAGGTGGGGCAAAGACCACCAGAAGCTGGCCGGGAGGTATATGTTTATACAAGCACTGCAGCAGCATGAAAGGCCCGTGAGGCGTATTCCTTCCGGAATGATCCGTTGGCCTTGACAATAATAACTGAATACACTCAAAACTCCAGATGATGGATATTTTGACAACAGCTGTCCTTCCTTCAGGTTTAGAAGTCAGTGGTAACGTGATTTGAGAGCAGACCTTTACAGGAAATGATGTATTTAGAGTGACAGCACAGTTGCTCCACTGCCCCCCCCCTGCGATGATTCGATTTGATCCACTCTGTCAATTTATCATTCCGCATTTATTGATTAATTCACACCAGAATTCAATTTCATCCAGTTGCCAGACAGCTTGGTGATCGCCTCGGAAACCTTCGCGACCCACCTGTGATCTCATATTGCTGGGACGCCCTGAGGGAATTTAACTAATGCTGTCAATGTCCTTTTAACAACATTGGTAGATTAAACCACGTAGGATTTTGGCATGTATATTTAACTGCTGGTGCCATGTTAGTTTATCTGTGAGACAGGGAGCCGCAAATTTAGTTGGCAACGTAACTAACTGATTATTTCATGGCTGATTATTTTACTGATTGATAACAGATTAAATGATTTCTCTTCTTTATTTGTGTTTATTGATAACTTCATGTATTTATTGTATTCATGGTGTTTTTACTGTCATCAGGAGTACTAAATGATGTCAGTGGCAAAAAAATAAACCCCAGACAGTCCATATTTTTCCTCCTTCCCATCTCTGTGCTGTGAAAAAATGTGGACTGTCTGACCGGGAGCTGGGAGAGAGGAAAAACGCGGACCGTCTGTGGGTCCCCGAGGAGCGGGTTGAAAAACACTGCCATACGGCACAAAGCTGTGCTACATCCTCGACGGGATGCCAGATGCCGGTCCATTACTAGGCACAAACTGTGGGCAATTTAAAGACACCAATTAGCCTAACTCCATGTCTTTGAACTTCGGGAGGAAACCAGAGCACCCAGAGGAAGCTCACATGACAAGGGGAGAAGATGAAAACTGTACAGATTCAGAGCACTGGCGGGAAGCTACTCATCGCAGTGCCGCTGCTCTATATAGTATACATCTTATCATGTATGTTCATATCCATCTGGTTGTATTACGCCAGGACAGGTCTTCCAGAAGAAACTGTACTCTGATTGGTCAATGTGGACATAATCATTCACAAGAGGGCTGTCAGTCTTCTGGCCACACCCCTTCACCACGCATTTTTGTTGTTTCCTCTTCAGCATCCTGCTGTTCGTCGGTCCCGCTGAGCACTTTCCCGATCGATGGCTGTCCCAGTGCAAAACTGGTTCACTTGAGAGGGCTTTTTTTCTGTGACGTATATCTCCGTAACCTGGGCAGCCGTTTCTACTGTGGCAAGTTCCAGGCAGTGCGGGGGGAGGGGGCAGCGTGTCACTGCTTTGAGCGAGAGCAGGGAACCGTGGACTGAGTGGCCTTCCCTGGAAAGAAAGGTCTCCCCTGTAATAGTTTTATGTCACGGCAGCCGAGGATCTGTGATTGGTGGCTATTAATTTAGGACCTGGATCAAAAGGGTCATGTTTCCCAGGAAAGCCATCACTACCCCTTTGCCAGTGGAGTATTTAACCAAAATAGCTTTAAAAAGGTGGAACAAAAAAATAAAAGCTACAATCTATAAAGTCGGAATATTGTGTAACTGGGCCTGTATCCCCCTTGATGAATGATGAATGTAATGATTTTTGGTCATATTTTATCTTCCGTTCTTGCAGCAAAGTACCATGACATATTCACACTACATGCCGCCTCTCCAAAGTACGCTGTGTAATTATCGGTTTGCTTGGCTCATCTGCTTTGCAGGAGGTTTATCCACAAGCGAAATGCTTCACAAATCTCACTGACTGCATGCAGCACAAGCAGAAGCTTCAACTCAGCACTAAATAATGTCTTAGTTGGTTTAGGAAGAATGCAAAACATAATGTTTACAAATTAGTTTTTTTGGCCTTCGAGAGGAGTAAGCTGGGAATCCTTAGCGATCACAGGTGAAGACATGTGTGCATCATGCTGCATGCCGACACTACTGAATTACTAATTACCATGAATAAATAATGTATTTTGTGAACCTGTGTTCAACCCGCATAGTCTTCAAAGAAAAAAACAGGCTTGTTAGAAAATTCATTGCATAATATATAAAAATACATATTTACATTTTACATGAACTGCACCTTCATAATGCATTCATTATGCATTAATAGAACATTCAGTACACTGTCATTATACATTTATAATGCAGTTATAGAACACTCATAGTCAGCATGTATCTATACCTTAACATCTTAAAATACCTTAACAGCTTTAAGGTACATTAATAACAAACATTATCACATTAAATTATTAAAATGCTTGTTATTATCATATAATGTTTGTATTTAGTGTATATTAAGGCTGTTAAGGTATGTTAGGATATTAAGGTATACTTACATGCTTCTTATGAATGGTCTATAAATGCATTATGCAGGCGCACTGAATGTTATATGAATGCATTGTAAAGGCGTCATGAAGGTGCAGTTAATGTAAAGCGTCACCAAATACTTTTATTTTTACATCTATATGCCATCGGAAAAGGAATCGATGGCTCACAACAACTGAATGATTATAAATTATTAAGAATTGTTACTGTAAAAGACAAAGAAAAGGTTATATCAATATCAAGCACTATTAATAAGCAAAAACGAGTCCATAAAACAGGAAAGCTGAGCAGGAAGGACTTTCTCTTGTTCCTCACTGCGTCATAAAATTGTCAGAATTGCAAAATCCAAGTTACTGACATAGCAGATAAAGTCTAAAGACTGCATTGTGACCACGGATGTATTAGTGATTATTTTTTCCAATTTGTTTGCAATCTTAGTGCATAATATACAATCCTGACCTTTATGATGATGATACACAATCATCTAGTAAATTTATACTATTATCATTACTGACTGCTGTATTCTGTTACAATTTTTTGCTTATTATATATTTTTGTTTATTGGTATATTATCAGATGGAGAACAGATGGATAGAATTATATTTCTTTAATTATGATCCAGTGTTCAAATACATTATGTGACTTGCGTAAGTCATAGATACATGAATGAATTTATGCATATCAAGGCACTAATAATGTTCATTTCATAAAATATCAAAGATGAGATTTCAAGATGTTATTTACTCATAAAATGTATAATCTTCAGTGAAACACATGGTGAAGGAATATGGATGAGAAACAGTTAACAAATAGTTGCTTTTCATCTAAAATAAGTCAGATACATTAAAAACCACAAGCAGGAGTTATAATTTGGTAAACAAAGTAATTAATACTTTTAAAATGAAACGTGTTGGCAGTTGCTGGCTGTACATCCACTGAAGGTGTTAATTACTCGATTGACGTAAATTAAAATAATTGGTCATAGACAAGGGACCACCTGCTCTTTCAGCCTTTAGCTACACAAATTATTTAATTGGTTGGTTCTGTGTGTGTTATTGCCTTTGCCCTCCCTCCCCAATCTCGACCAAAAATAACATCTTTAGACATTTCGTACAGTATGGACATACAGTATGTTTTATTAGAGATTTGCTAGCAAAATACAATAGATCAGGCCTCTAAAATTCTTGGGGTGGCACAGAAAAGCCAAAACTTTTATTTAGATAGCGCCTTTCTCACACACAAGGACGTTTTACAATACAATACAATACACATACAATACAATACAATACAATACAATACACTACAAAACAATACAATGCAATACAATACAATACAATACAATACAATACAATGCAATAAAGCTGTGTAGACACAGCAAAAGCAAAACAACAACAACAGGAATGTTACACTGGCAGACACATTATAGCATTCCTGAAATAAATGAGTTTTCAATTGTAACTTGAAGATGTTAACAGACTTTTCCTATGTCATCATGAAAATGAAAGAATTGCACACTGATTCACTTTGGTTTGTTGTTTTACAGTCTATTAATTGTATTATTTGTAGTCACTATCTAGTAACTTTTTTTGCTGGTGGGACCATTTGGGAGCCAGCGATTGTATCATGGTGGCCATGCCCCCCCCAATGCATTGGTAACACAACACAGTCCCACGTGTCCCCAGTGTCTGTGTGACGCTTCGCTTTCCTCCCGCAAACACTTACGAGGTATGATGTCATTGCTAGTGTGTTCGTCTGCTTTCCAATCCACGTTATCCTGTGCCCTGTGGCTTCTAGGTGAGGCTCCGGGGTTCCTGTGAACCCTCACTGGTTAACGGTCAGACAGGATGGACTGAGGACTTCTTATTTAATGTATAGAAAAGACAAGCTGGCTTTCTGTCAATCCTTAAATGGTCATTTTTTTTTGTTCATGACACCTGACCACATTTGTCTCTGTAGTAGTACTTTAGTTTTTGTGTAAAATGCTGTATCCTTGCATATATCACTCTTGCATTTTTGATCTTATATTTTATATCCATCCATCCATCCATTTTCCAAACCGCTTATCCTACTGGGTCGCGGGGGTCCGGAGCCTATCCCGGAAGCAATGGGCACGAGGCAGGGAACAACCCAGGATGGGGGGCCAGCCCATCGCAGGGCACACTCACACACCATTCACGCACACATTTACTCCTACGGGCAATTTAGCGACGCCAATTAGCCTCAGCATGTTTTTGGACTGTGGGGGGAAACCGGAGTACCTGGAGGAAACCCCACGACGACATGGGGAGAACATGCAAACTCCACACACATGTGACCCAGTGACCCACTGCGCCACCCTATATTTTATATATTCAGCATTTTATATTTTATTATGTTCATACTGTTGGTTTCATGAAAACAAATGTAATTAATGTAATGCATCTTTAATATTCACATATTTTTTTCACAATTTTCATTATCATTAATGTCCATTATATATTAATTACTCTTTGCTGCCTTCCAATCAGCATGAAGCAGTTCAAGTTGACAAACTTTGTTTTTCATATGGCTGATCTGTTTGAATACTGAATTCGCTCTTTGTGCATTGACAAAAAGAGACACTAAAAGCGGGTATTATCATGGAACAGTGTTAGACAAAGGTGACATTTAAATAAGCTGAGATGTCCAGGTGGCATAGAGGTGTCAAGCAAACTCTGGATGAAACACATGAGCAAAATCTCCCCTGAGATATTAGGGAAGAAACTCTGATGGCTTTCAAATGGCTGAATAGAGAATGGTGACATTCAGTAGCAGGAATGGAGCGCCCTGCAGCACTGTTTACATAACCTCAGTGCCAATAGCCAAAGCACTGAACACTGCTCAAGTGTCGAGTTTACTGGCTGCTTATTTACTCTCTGCCCAAGTGCTGATGTGCATTCATGTCTGACCAGGAAGATCAACAAACACCAGGCACCAAGTTCATATTTTATTATTTAGCAGGTCCACAAGCTGTCAGATACAGTGGAGCACCCCTAGTCTTTAGCCAGAGTGATAATAAACTTTAGTAACAGGGAATTTTCTGTATCTTTGCTGTTTTATGTCCCAACACTGACCTACGTCACATGTTCACCACATATCTCAGATTGACATTGAGGAACGCAGATCACACTGTTCCACTCTAAAGACTGAAATGAAATGTGATATAGTCAGTTCTCGACTTACGCAGATGGACCTTAATGTAAATTCAGACTTAAAAAAATATACAAGAAACATGGATTTTAGATGGCAAAATACTCCTGTACTGTAAGTAAACTCACACTTATATTTTCAATAATTTAATATGTGTTTCATAGTAATATTTCTAGTATTTTTTGGCCTGGTTGTCTTGAAGGTTATAGGAGGGGTAAATCTGACTTGTGTAAGTGTTTCTGCAGCAGATTACTTACCATAGTCACAAACTGCCTGTATTTTCTTTAAACAATAGATATTAATTTACTAGTCAACGCCGGCAAATTTTACAATTGGCTATAAATTTTTGTCAGATGGTGGATGTTAGGAGGATATTAAACCTCACCCCCCACACCCCTATAAAATGCATAAAACTGCAGATTTTTATATTTTGAGCTGTGGCAGAGAAGAAGGTCAGTGAACGAATGATTACTTGGTCTGTTGGGATTGTGAATCTCCGCCTTCTATTTCGTCTGAATAAACAAATAAATTCCTGTAAAAAACAGCTACCATCTCCGCGAAATCGAATCACGCCTAATTGTGTTTGTAATGGCTAACATCAATTTGTGGAGAGACGGCTTTCTAATCAGGCCGTCTTGTTAAAATGGGGCAAAGTGAGCAGGCGAGCGGCTGCGTCTTCCTACATCCAATAAAAATCATTTGATAGTCCTGGAGTCGTGGTGATTATAGAACAGGTGCAATTTTATGGATATAATAGAGTTTTCAAGTCAATAACAATGAAGGAGCAGCTGAAGTGGTGAAAAAATCCGTCCATTTATCGCATTTCCAAAAAAAAAAAATAGATAAGAAAAATACCTCCAATATTAAAAAGGCAAAACAATTTGAGATATCTTAAGTATCTTTTTATGGACCCTTTGAATTAAGATTGTTGAGAAATTACAAATTTGATTAAATTTCCTTTATCTTTCAAGAACTATTACAATGCTGTTCATCCATGTCAGTGTTTCAATCATTTAATCATTAAATCATTTGCCTCTGCATCCCTGTACTGGTTAAAGCCTTATTTCACATTTAGTGTCAATAATCACAGAAATTTTGTTCATAATAATTAATATTTAACTAATATATTTTAAATACTTGCTTTGCTATGTTCCGTAAGCCAGGTAGGACCTTCTTCCAGGGTTGGTTATTCAAGGAGGGAGTGTATTATCCTCACAACAAGACCTGCCAGTATTTAATCAGCTCTGCTGGCTATTTAAACAGTATCCAGTCAGAATTATATAGTTTAGGTCCAGAAAGTAGAAATACAATTTTGTTCCAACCAATCAGATGAGTATAAAGACTCACAGTCATACGGTCATCAACTGGCTGGTTGACTCAAAATCTTGGTCTGGATTTTTACTTTCTGGACCTGAACTATCCACCTCTGCCTCCAGCTTAATCTTAAATCTTGAGCACTCCTTCTGAGGTATAGGTAGCTTGTCAGGTTTGGTGAATCATTTGCTTGGTGTACTTGAGTGGTTTGTTTTGGATAATTGGGCGAGTTTATTTAATTTGTCCGGCACTATTTTTCCAAAAGACTCCTGTGTCTTGCACAGTTAATCTTGAGCTAAAAAATAATCGCTGCCCATCAACACTGAGTACCCCAGCCTTACATTAGGGAAAGGTCCTTGTTGTAAAAATGTCATCATATACGTATATATAATGTTTCGATTACGCATTGGGTGGTAATGCCTCATCTCAATGCAGAGCTTGTCTCTAAAAAACAATTAAATCCCTAATTAGATAAACATGCATTTCATGTAACAAATGTAATTTCCTGCCTGTAAATATTCCTTGGGGGAAAGAGAGATTGGATAAGGAACAGAAAAAACAAATGTTTATTATCATTCAAAACCAAAAACAGACAAAATCACAATAAATAAAATACATACATATTAGTAATTATTGCTGTGAAAAAAGCAAGTGCATCTAAAATATTTTCGAAATTAAATTTAGCTTCATCATTCCTAATTTAAAATTTTTCTGATGTAAACCAGTTTACGGTGGTTTCACCTGATTTGATTTGGAGACATTGAAATTAAATTTTAGAAACAGATAGCTTTCTGTTGTCTATTGTTAGTCCAATATGTCCCCCAACCAAAAAAAAAAAGGTCAGGAGATTTTTGATAACAATTGGCATATCACATACAAATACGATCCATTTTTTCTTCACAAAATACCCCTGCGAATTCCATCCCCCCAGGCATTTTTATCAATCACTGTGACCGCCAACTCCTCTGACCAGGATAAACAGGAGGCAGATGGACTAATTGCTAATTCCTTTTTTAATTTCATGAAATGTCGTATTTCAAAGCAGTGGCCTGATTAATTAGCCCTGTTGGTTGAATGTAGAATTACATCTTGCTTAATTACTGGCGTGTGAGGCTCTTGATTTCTTTGTTGGTTTGCAGCTTTTTAAATTAGACTTTTGTTGAGTTACAGGAGTGCTGATTGGTTGCCCGAGAACCATTTAAACATAAATGGCAAAGTTTTGAAACTCATAAACGTCTGATAACAGCACCAGGCTCCAAACAAGGTCCCCGAGGGAAGGTTCGTTAAGTTTGGTCAAAGGAGTGGGGGGCTGCCTGGAACCATTTTTCAGTCTGCATAAATCGAATTATCAGCACAAGCAAGCTAAGAGCCGCTGTCTGAATATGGATGATGGTGGCCTCATGCATTTTTCAAGCCTTAAGGCTGATCCCCGTGCACGCCCCTCACATACGGGTGCCAGACACCTCCTTCAAGGGCTTACTGGGTCCACGGCGGCGGGGGACAATTAGGAGTGTTTGTTTTCGTTACTCTCGAGCATACTCCAGTGAGGCCTCATCAACATACAGCCATTATGCAGGCCCGTCGCAGGAAGACTTCTGGAGGCCCCTGAGCAGGAGAAGACATTAAAACAGTCCCCTTTGAAAAGCATTTTCTTTACTCAGTCATTGGTTTCCTCATGCTGGTTTGTTGACTCAAGCCTTAAGGCTTCTCTTTGAGCAGGGAAGGTGTTTGTCAGTTAAAAGACAATATCCTGCATTTCCAGGGAACTGGGAAGCTTTCTTAAGAAATTAGTGTGATTTAAACATAGACCGAAGACAAACACAAAGTGCGCTATAACTCCACGACTCCACGGTTTTGGGCTGGATTCCCACCCCAGGATCTCTGAATGGGTTTTCTTGGGTGGTGCAAAGACACGGCTGTAATGGCGGTCGCATACTTTAAAGGACGTCCGGACAAAATGACATCAAACGCATCGGCGAGAACAATCTGCTTCGTACTTAAAGTCATGCTGCCTCCTTGTTCATTCTATGTCGCATCACAACTCTAGGGGGCGCACTTCCGTCTTGAGGCAGCAGACCCACATAAGAGCACAAAAAAATGTATTCTGACAAGCGCGTCAAGGCGGCTCTTTTAAAATGGAAGTTACTCTTGTTATTAAAAGCCACTATTGGCTTAATAATCGAAGTGGCACAGATGGGGAAGTCACCAATTTAAACAAAAGTTTACAGTGACGCACTAACACGTCACAGTTTCAACATGTACTTGCGTATTAACAGAAATACACAAATACACATATTAATGTAAACTATTTAAAGTGCAATGCAATGCATGCTGGTAACTGCATAATTAGTTCTGCTGACCAACCCCAATCAGCCAATCATGGGTGGTGGGTGGGATCAGAACAGAAGGAAGAAGTTCATCAGGTGGTCCCAGGAAACGGTGATCACCACGGTGATTATGCGTCATATGCCATTGTAATGCCAAAACCACATTGATTCTGTCAATTTCATCCGAAAGATACAGCCGGATTAAATTGCCATAGTTTGTGATTGCGTGAGTGAACTGTAATGGACTATGGTGCCTTGTGCCCGGTGCTTCCTGGGTTAAACTCAGCACAACCTTATACTACGTAAGAGGTTATATAAAATGTAGTTTACACTACTATAGAGAGGCGGAGGATATTTAAAGTCATAAGGATAATGGACCGGCAAATATGCCTGCTCGCTGTCTAATGCAACAAGCTTTTAGCACTGAGTAATACATTCAAATTGTACTAGCTAGTAATGGTTTATAAAAACATAGAGATGAATTAGAAATTCAGATGGTAGCAAAGGAAATGCGACGTTAGATTGACCTTCAAAGCAAGTGTTACTTTGAGTCTGAAAGAATGGAGGGAATGAAAAACGAAGGCTGTGAAAGCTCGATAAAAAGCAGGAAAGCGGAGAGTCACCGGAGCGAGAAGCGCTCAGACACGGCCGGGCGCCTCGTCCGAGTTGGCTGCGGGAAGAACAAAAGATAACATAGGCCAGAGTGTGGGGGTGAGAGGGAGCCTCTGGGACGTGAGCCGCGGAGAAGAGCAAAGCAAACAAGGTACGGCGGTAAAGGCAGCTCAGATGGCACGGGGCACGGCCGATATCACGTCAGCCTGGCGGAGGAGCGCTCATCCGTCAGGGGACACCACACGCTGCTATGCCCAACCCCCCCACCCTAACGCGCCCCCACCAACGCAGCCATCGCTCATCGGCGCAGCGGGGGAGAGCCTCTCGCACGCGCTCTAACTCACTGCAGACTAATGATGCTGTCAGAGAGAAAACAATCTGCATTCATCATCCCTTATCTGCTGGGCCACGATGCCCGGCTGGGGAGATGCATTCTGGGACCCCGGGGTGTGATCGGGTCAAGGACTGTGGTGATGCCGCGGCCTGGATTGTCCGCCGTTCACCACCTCCAAATCCCCCCAGTCCAGCTGCTCCAGCCCGATCAGACATGATGAGGCCGCATGTTAAACTTCAGCAGAGCTTGACTGGCAAAATGTTCCCACTTCCCATTGCAGGAATGTGTCAACAATTGTCGTACGATCTGTAAATATCTGCAGCTGATTTTATTATTATACAAAACATTATGACCACCTGCCTAATATGCTGTTGGTCCTCCATGTGTCACCAAAACAGCTGTGACCCCCTCATGGCATGGATTCAACAAGACCTCTGAAGGTGTCTTGTGGTATTTGCTGCTGTCAGCGGCAGATCCATTAAGTCCCCCAAGTTGCGAGGTAGAGGCACTACCGATCGGGCTTGCTGTTCCAGAAAGATCTTTTTGTTCCACAGAAAGATCCTTGATAGGGTTGAGGTCTGGGGATTTTGGCAGCAAGGGCAGCACCTTGAACTCTTCGCCATGTTCCGAAACCCATTCTTGAAGAATTCATGCAGTGTGGCAGGGTACATTATCCTGCTCACAGAGGGCACTGCCATCAGGGAATGCCGTTGCCATGAATGGGTGTGTGTGGTCTGTAATAATGATGATAGGTCACTCGTCAATGTAACACCTACATGAATAGCCTGACCCAGGGAATCCCAGAAGAATGGTACCCAGAGTGCCTGTCCACATGGTGAAAAAGGAAATGGTACTCATCAGACCAGGTGATCTTCTTCCATTGGTTCAAATTCGAGATTGTGTGGCCATTACAAGTTATTTTGCTACTGGAGAGGAGTAAGTCTGACAGACTGTTGCCAGTTCGTGGTTTTTATCTGCTCTGACTACTGCTGGTAGGTTCTCCCCAAAGCTGACCAGAAGCTTACCAAAAACCTTGTGGATTCGAAGATGCTCTGACCCAGTCAGCTGACCATGACAATTTGTCCCTTGTCAAAGTCAGATCTTTAGATGTTCCCATTTCTCCTGCATCCAACAGATTACCTATTGAAACCAGCTGTTAACTTGCCATTTAATATGTGCCAGATCTTGATTCTTGTAGACAATCACCGTTGTTCACCTCATCTGGGGGTAGGAATAATATCTTGGGTCTTCAGTGTATATACCTCGCTATCCAGCGAGTTCCTAGCCTTGATCCCTGTGCTTCGTTAGATAGATTTCACATTTACTCCAATCCTGGATAAGTGCTTATGGAAGATAGATAGATGTATGAATGGGACTTGGATATAATATATAAATATATTTCTGAAATGCATTTCAAAAAGTGGCTTGAAGCTGTACAAGATACCGACCTCACCCTTTTAGGAAACCCTCCCACGCTCCATCAGCAGGTACAACTTGCCAATGCAAACCAAAGAATCGTCGGAAGCAGTGTTCTGAGGTGCCTGGTGTCCAGGTGGGTGTGTTTGCTACAGTACCTACGCATTCACAGGTTGGTGATGATGGATAGATATGATTATGGTCCTGTTTGACCAACCAATTTCTTCTTGAAGATGAGATTCTTATTAAGTGATGCATGAGGGACATTAACCCCAAATGGACACGCATACATCAAACTGTCCATAACTCACCTGTAGATTGGTATCACCACACAGTACTTCCTGCTGTTTGAAGCCATTGTTTATATCTTCTGTACCTTTTAACTTCTGCTGTGTCACTTTCAGACATGTTGGATCGACTGACTATCGCAGACGTTTCAAGTAACTTGAAGGCTTGTACTCTTTCTGGGGCAAGGGGTCGGTGTTCTGCATCTGAAGGAAGCAGGAGGTACCATGTAATTAGATTTTGATTAAAGCACCATGTCATCACATATGAGCATGAACAGAGGCGACTACTCTAAGAATACAATGCAGCTGAATGGTCATTTTTGCAGTAATGTCCAACCTGCATTTTAATTTGAAAGCATTATAAAATTATAATGATAGTAATTCCATATTATGATGGTTTAACCTGGCAGTTTTACAATGGCTAGTAAACGTGACAATCAGATAATCTGTCATACGAGTGATGTCTTTTGTTCTTTGCTAACTAATTTGCGTCTGACTAACATCACTGGCCATTCAGTGCTTTTCAAGTATTATTGAAATTAGATTTCGATATAGCACATTCAAATTTAGACTATAATAAATTCAAATGCAGCCAAGCTTTCAATTAACTTAATTAGTGAAGTATCTTTATAGTTATGCAACATATAGCCACTGGTTATCGACATTACTGGCAATAGACGGAGCTTCCTCCCAGAGTCTGCTGTCAGTGATGATCAATTAATTAGCTTGATTAGCTTCAGAAATTGTCACCCCGGCAATAGTTATTAAATGTAAGCTGGGCCGACCTGCTGAAGACCGGCACTGATGAGGCAGGCAGGTCAGGCAGAGGCCTCCTAAGTCATTACCAGTGAGTTTGCATTTGCTTATCAAATGTGGCTAGATTGTCATAGAGTCACATCACTGTGGAATGGGACACTAAGATTTTTTCACCTGACAGAACTGATCTAGAAAGCCAACTAAAACACTATGGTGTGAATAGAGAAAAACTACTGTACTAACCTGATGAGTTTGTAATCCTTAATTTGGAGAGGAATTGTCACCCTGTTGCAGTCTATTAAGATAAGTCACTTCAGGCTTGGGTCCGATGAAACCAAATGACTAGGACTACAAAGATAATTTAACTTTATTATTATCTTATAGTCAGTCAGAACAACCCTACTGACACCACAAACTTAAAACATTTATCCTCCTTTCTTTTTTCCTCCTGCGCCCCCAAGTTCCACATTCAAAATAAAAGTCAGTTTCAAAATAAAAGTCTCTTACATACCTGTTACAGGTGTAAGGATGGAGTCCGCTCCGGCGCTGTGGCCACACCCCCTCAACTGGTCTGCCTCACCAGAATACTGACTGCTGCTGCTCATCATTAATTGATTACCAGGTTTGTTTAACCTTCCCATTGCGAGGAGATGTTCATTTCAGTTCTGATCTCCAAACGTTCATTCTCCTGCTTTTCCACGAGTGCCTGATTCTTCTCCTGTGTGGTTTTGCGCATGGAATTATTCTGATATTCAACCTGTTGAATGTGTTTCTCGCTGTCTCTCTTGGTGCAAGTGTATAGCCTTTCCCGTGTCTGCACATGAGCCTGCCTTATCCCACACTCCTAGGACGCCCTTTTGGCTTTTCAGCCCCCTGCTTGTCGACTCCCATCTCTGGTGTCATCTGTCTGGTTGCTCTTTGTCAGGATCCTCAGTTCTGGATGCCTCCTGTTACAATAATAAGTAACGAATGTACTCAGATCTACGCCCACTTTCTGTATACGCGTGTCCACATGAGGTCCATGAGGGATTTTGTGCCCGTGTGCTAGAACGTACAATACTTAATTGATATTCTTATTCAGGAAGTCCTCAGGTTAAGAATATCCAGCATATGAACAACTCGTACTTACAAATGGACTGCCATAAAGCCTGTTATATAAAAAACTGAGAGAAATACAATGGTTCGTAATAACAAATGCGCACATTACTTTGTGACACTCTTGAAAACATTGCGTAGCTTTAGTGCGTAGCTGTTCCTATTTACCGACAAATTTCACCTAAAGACAGATTTAGGGAACGAATCTTGTTTGTAACCAAGGGACCGCTTGTATTATACACTTTGTATTCTTTGTATACACAATGGTATATGTGTGTATACATCATTCTGAGTAGGTTCACGGACGGGAAGTGGGAGCGTTTTACCAGTCAAGCTACACCCTTATTATCACTTATTGTATGAAGATAAAGAACGTACCAGGTGATGAATACAAGTCTCCCCCCAGGGTTTCCAGGCTCACTCAATGAAAAAGGGTCAGGTCACACGGATTCTTAAGATTGAGGGGGAACCACCTGATTGGTTCCCGAGCGAGAGGTTCCCGAAGTGTCTCACTGGGTGAAAGCCTCAGGGAAGATCCAGGACACGCTAGTGGGGCTACATCTCCCAGGAGGCTTGGGGAAGTCTGTGGATCTCACAGAGGGAGCTAAAATCTATGGCCACTAACACCTCCACCTCTCTCATACTGGATTGATTGATAGTAGAAGATTGAATTAACTTAAATTGGTCACACTTTCAATAGTCAAGGGTCACTACACTGTCCTTCATCTAGATCTTTAGAAACCAGTTTCCAAATGACTGGCACCATACAGAGGAGGTACTCTTCCTGAAAGCAGTATTCCCCCTGGGATGTATTCCAAACAGTACAATCCTGACCACAGAAGCTCTGACTCAGTACGCATCGCAGGTGTGTTACAGAGACAATGAAAGGGTTTCATTCCTGAGCTGCTGAAATTGGCTGAAAGCCGTGTGAGAAACCAGCTGAACTTTGAACGCAATGGGAAATAAACAGCAATTTGAGACATTTGGAGAACAATTACTTTGGCTGCTACGTTAGAAAATTAGGGTTAGTGCTTAAGCAAAGAAAAAGAATTGCTTCCCGACACCCAAACAGAAACAAAGACTATTAAAAAAGGACAAATGTTAAAAAACAGCTAAAATCTAATGCTTGTTTACCTTGCTGGAAAATATGCAATCGAAATGGTTGTGCAGTGGTTGTAAGACACATGCTGTTTTCTATGAACTTGTAATAAACAAAAACAGTTAATACTGATTTGGCATTGACTGCAAAATGGTCCCTTTTGCGAAATCCGCCACATTCAGGACAGGAGATACGCTTGTGTACAAACCTGGTGCTGGGACCAGAAGGCCTGAAGAAGTGACCACAGAGGCCTGCTCTCGCTCTCTGGTATCAGCAGGCTGAATGCTAGGGATGCTGTTCATCAAAACTATTTCTATGCCATACTGTACCCCACCTCTTATATTATTTTACAGCCAATCATCCCCATCCCCCCCCCCCCCTCCCCCCCGGAGTAAAACAACCACAATCTTGGAGAAGGTCAGAAAACAGATTTCATTTTATTGGTTTTTGTTTGATTCCCCTTGGAAAATTACCTCAAATCTCTGAAATGTTTTCTGTGCTTGATATTAAATTAAATTTGATTGAGTGAAATAATCTTTCACTTGTCAATTGTGCTTTTTCTTGTATCACCGGTTGTCCAGCATAATTCCAATCTGCGCATTTCACCTGTGACCTATAATAGCAAAGGTGACAATGCATTTGTAATATAAGTCTTGCTACCGCAGCCACATTTCAGCCTGTATTGACAGTGCATTCCGGAAAGGTGTTCATGGATGGTGATTGTTTGTGTGGCTTTTCTTGCGGCATTTAATTCACATCCTGTTGGTCTCCTCAGAGCAGTTACTGCAGAGGACTCAGCAAAAATATTTACCCTGCAGAAAATGCCCAGTTTCACTTCCATTTAAACTCTTGACCCAAGAAAGAACGAACGAAAGAAAATATACAGACACAGCACAATATGAATATGGAGGCAATGACCCATTTTCTCATCTGTGCCTGTGATTTTCACCATTTACGTCAGAATTCCCTGTTTGTTCACTTTCACCTAAAAAGAGGGTGCATGGTGTCAGGGTCTCTCTCTAATTTTGAAAGGGGCCGCGAAGCGGAGCGTGACAGAAACATAACTGAATAAGCGGTTTCTGTGACAGACGCTGCTTGTGGGTCTTGCAGCTGTTGTTTCACCGCTTCCCAGCTTTGGGAGATACGAGACAGATCTGAAGACAGCTGCCCTTCAATTTACACGTCGGGTGGCATTAACATCATAAGGTGCATCGTTTTTGCAAAGCCCTCATCTCCAAAATAAAACGAGCAAGAAAGGACTCACTCTACAGGGATGCACCAGAAATGATTATTACACGTAAACCACGCGATATTTCTTATCGTGACAATTAAAACCTGGCTTGAGAGCACCTGACTTGCTTTCCCCAACCCATTTTTCAGGATTATCTTAAACATCCCATGTTAAAATACATGCTAGGATTTAAAAAGTGGAAAACATTTATCTCCAATAAACTGACTGTGCCAAAACTTGTACCGCAAGCTGCTGAAATAGTACAACAAGCAAAGATAAATCCCGTCATCCCGGGGTAATCCTACTGTAAGTAATGGCCTTGAATGTTTTATGAACACTAAAATGAGCAGACCTATGCAGCAAGCACACCTTTTCACGTTTAGAATCCGGAACTGCACTTTGCATTAATAAACCTGAATGTCCCAGCAGTATTGTGCATCCTTGCTTTGTTTACCCGCATATGCAGCACCTCAGACCGCATCATTAAATATGAACGAGCACGCTTGCATAGTTTGACCCTAAGTGTGACTGCTCATTTGAGTTTTAAAGTGTTAGCGAGAACAAAAATTCCGAGAAGAAAGACACAGCAGCCAAGACTGATTCCGCAACCCAACGTTTATGTGGCACAGACATAAATTTGCGGGTTTTTATTAACGGAGCGAGTTGTGGAGAAAGATATGGGATAATTGCTTTTCGTTTACCTGGGGGAGAGCTTGGAGGAAGCAGGGGTGACTCCTGTGCAGCTGCCTCCAAGTAGCTCAGCTGGTAGATGCAAATTAAACAGGATTTATTTACGGGCAGCACGTCATTTGCTCGGGTTTCAAGGCCGGGGGGCTCGTTCTTGTGTTAATGGGCATGATTACGTTCCGTTATTCTCGCCGATGTGCTGTCAGTCGACGATCAGAAAGCCATTCAAGGTTCTGAATGACCATGTCTGTCCTCATCACAATAAACTTAATAATTGAATATGAACTGATAAAATTAATGGATATGCAGTCAGTTCCACAATAGTACCCCTCATGAAAACACAAAAACATATAGAATGACTCACAAATGCAATAGGTGATATTTTTGGCTTCAACAAATGTAAAAGTCTAAAGAATCCCAAAGAAAATGAAAAAAAACCTCAAGACAGGGTGGCGAGTGGCTCTGTGCATGTGATCAGTAGGTCATCGGGTCGAGTCCCAGCCTCACCAGAACAGTCACATGTCCATGGGCTCTTGAGTAAGCCCCTTAAGCCCCAGCTGCACATTAGCTTACCCCTGCACCCGCCCAAGCTATGTTGAGCAAGATGGGATCAACAAAGCGAAGCACAGTACTGGTCCTCATGCAAATGGTAAATAAAATTTGTTGGTTGTATTTTACTTAAACTTTTTTTTCCCAAACAAGACCTTTGTTTTGTAACAAACTTTTCCTTGAAGACATTGGTTTAAAAAATACTGCCAACCCCATCATGATTAATATTCAGCAAAGCCCCCCGTTGTAAGAATAACAGCACCGAGGTTTTTTGTGTAACATTTAACTAGGTTGGAAAACACTTGTTCATAGATCTTCAGCTACTGCTCAATGCAGAACATTTCCATGTTCTTGGGTTGGCACCTACTGTATAGACTGCCCTCTTTAACTGGGTTAAAATCTGGAGACTGAGATGGCCATTACCAAGCTCCATGTATTCTTGCAACCATATCTATGTTTATGTTGTGTGACTGGGGTCATTATCGTGATGAATTGTTCATTATTGGCTAAGTATCAACCATTTAGCAGACAGTCAGGTTCTGGGCTAAGGTTTTTTGGTATTCAGTAGAATTCATCCCACCAGCACATTTCATAGTGGGTGTCAGGTGCTTTTCTAAGTATGTATTCCCGATTTTTGACGTATATGCTGTTGGTATGTATGAACCAAAGAGTTCAAACTTCTAGCACTGCATTCTGTGGCTTGCGTTTGGGAAGAGCTTCTTAGAAAGATCCTCTCCCCTACAATAAGTGCCACCAAACTGTGCAGCTCCGGTTCTGCCATCTTCGTCTTTTTTCCTACGCCTGTTCCACCCCATGCTCATGCTTCCTCTTCCTAGCAAAATTTCAGCAGTTTATTACACTGAAACCTCTTTGTTATGGCCAGTGGTCGAGTTGTAAAAATATTTCAAAATGGGTGAGGGAGGAATCGATTGTGTGGTCCAGGTTAAATTGCGTTTTGATCCAGATGCAGTATCCGAGTCCGGTCCCTGAACACCCCTGATGTAGTCAGTAGATTTACCTTTACGTGAGTAAAATTATACCGAACAATTTAGGGGAACTGTGGTGGTGGTGGTGGTGGGGGGGGCTAATTTATGCAGGCCAATAACTTTTAGTCTCATCTCAATTGAAAGCAGTTTGGATTTTGATGGATAACAAAAGAATTCCAACCTCACTCATACCCTCGGCAAACAGGATATACAACAAAGCAGGTTCAAAATAAAAAGAACAAAAGTATTTTTTTCCACCAAGGTTGCACATTTCTTTGTTTTCATTTAAGGTATTCTTTGGGATTGCCAATAATTTCCCCCGTACCTTCCCGAGAGAATATACTATTTTCACAATAAAACAATGTTCCAGTTTGAATAATGCATACTTTTTATTAGATAAATAGTAGGCAATTTTTCATTCTACATTTTCAGGAAAATTTGACTCTTCATATGTATTGCTTTTTTTATAAGTGGGTGCCAATAATAATTCTCCAGCAGTTGTTTGTTTTGTTTTTTGGTTTTGCAATGTATCTTTTGGAACCAATACCAATATATAACATCATTTGTAAAAATGCTTATCCATGCATCCATCCATGCATCCATCCATGCATCCATCCATGCATCCATCCATCTATAAATTTTCCATCACCCAAAGTACAGGGTCACATTCTAAATTAATTTGTGTTACACATGTTGTTCAATGTGCATTGTGCTTATCTAAAGATATCACTGTTCTGTCTCAAAAAATGTATTTACAGACATTAATATCCATTCAGGTACTAGTGTGTGAAATGTTCCTTATTTCATCTTTTTAAATGCATTAATTATTATCAGGTATTTAGATGTTTTTAATATTTACATGAATTGATGGAGTCGTTTTGTGCTCTTCTAATATTTAGGATTTATATAGTAATTATATAAATATAAATTATAAATATAAATTATATAGACACTTTTGTTGAAAAAGACATACAACTTACTGTGATGGGTTGTACAGTACCCTGTTCTGGGTTGTTCCCTGCCTTGCGCCTGCAGCTTCCAGGATTGGCTCTGAACCCCCACGACCCTCCATAGGATACAGGGTATGAAAGATGGATGGATCACCTTTCTGCCCTGAATCAGTTACTGGGTTAGCTAAGTTTCCTGGCTGTAGCTCTTTATTCAGTATTAATGATTAAGAGTCTAAGCTCATCTCTTTGCAGTAATGTTGTGCTAATGTATAGCACATTCACTGTTCAGGGTTGCCCCCCGCTTTTGAGCCCGATGCATCTTGGGTATTGCCTAAGCTAACCCTAACCCCCTACTGTGAAAGTGCTTACGGAAATCAGATTAATGGGCAAAGCAGAGTCATGCAGTACTAGAACTTTTTATTGAAATAATATGTTTTCTGTAATGCATTACATTAACTGCACTTTAATAATGCATTTATAATGCATTCATAGAACATTCATACTGTAAGCAGCATGTAGTATACCTCAACATCCTAACATGCCTCAACAGCGTTAAAATACAATGATTATATGGTTATAATGTTTATAGTACAGCTTTTGAAGTATGTTATGGTATACCTACGTACTGAATATGGATGTTCTATGAATGCGTTATGAAGGTGCAGTTAATGTAAAGCATTACCATGTTTTGTGTTATCTAGTGCTAATATTTCATCTGCTCATTCACAATATGTAGAATATACACTTCTTTGCAGTGCTACAGTCATGTAATTGTTTTAGTCATATGCTAATCATTATGGTAATAGGCTTACTAAATTCTGTTTACCGTTCCACATGGGCTAAATTATAAAATTGTGTGTCAATGTCATATTACTTCTATTGCCCTTATATGGCAATTAGCTACTGTATGAGATATTGCCTGCGACTCTGAATAGGATGAGCGGTTACAGAAATTTGATGGATGGATGTATGTATGACATAACATTTCTTGATTGGTAATTCTCTTTATTTGTTTGCTTGTTTGTTTGTTTTATTTAGCTTGTTAAGCATTACGCATTATTCTAACCCAAATTCTTGGTGGGGGGCATACAACTAAAATGTAATATTCATCAGGTTTAAACAATACTAACTGATGTAAAAAAAGACAAAGTCAAATCCTTAGCACACACAGGGATAAAAAGGTGTAATGGGGGGTTTTATTTATGAGGTCAGTCTTTAGCAGCAGGGGAACAGAACAGGCACTTCTCTGAAACAGTCTTTCCTAAAGAAACATCGACCATGCACAGATCCTAAATCATCACCTGTGAATTGGTAATGTGCCCTTAACCAATTAACTGTCAAGCAACAATTAATTGTTCGAGGCTCCCCTGTGGACTTTGGCCCACCCTCCCAATTTCTTTCAGACACGTAGGAACTCTGCACAGGACTTAGTGAGGATGTAGCAAAAGAGATAGAAGGCTGAGAAGCAGCTCTGATTTATTCCATTCATTTGGTACGGAGACCCTTGTTTGTGCAGGACTGTTAGAAATGCTTATTGATTTGACTGGTTTTGCTGTTTAAAATTTGCACAAGTTATCCAGCACTCCTGGATGTTTACACAGCTATATATCAGCCGTATATCCTTTGCAGATTGATTTAAGAAATGATATATTAGGCAAGTTTTGAATGTGATGAAACAATGTATAAATTTTTAGTATTGCATCATTGTATTATGCTACTGGCATCTCATTTAGGGTGTTTCCTGGCTTGTGTCCTGTGCTTCCTGGGTTAAACTCAGGGGAGGGGACTATCAAGTCAAGTTTACCTGGGGATTTCTTTTGAAGGAAGCTAAAATACTATATTAATATAACCCCAGTGATGGGACGTAGAGACACCCCATCGGACAGTGCATGATTACTATTACAATGCCACGTTTGCCCGGCAAACCAGATCACATTCCGTCCGGGGAAACGGATGTGCTTGTTTGTGAGGTGAAAAGGCGTGAGCGCATCATCTACAAGAGCACCACTGTTCACCCCAGATTTTTGAGTGAAGCAGGCGTGGGATGAGGTAGCAGTGAGTGGGTCCTCATTTCAGAAGACGTGAAAATGCTAAATGCTAAATGAGCACAGCGACTGGGAATGGGAACTTAATTATTCTTGTAAGTTTTATTTTAATTTTGGGTTTGCAGTTTGCAAAATATACATAAAAGTGCAATTTTTTGTTCAAACAAAACATAACGTACAGTTTTAAGGTGTTTTGTAGCGTTCAAGTAAAAGGCAATAGGGCTGTTATGCTTCTACTCTCACAATTTAGATTCCTAACCAGGCTACAGACGATTGGGCTCTTCTGCCAGCTGATCCCTCCTTACCCACGCTGCTGCTGGCTGGTGGCCTTGGCACATGCAGATCAGCAGCACGCCTTCTACGTAAAGTCCTCTAATGTGTCCTCATTTATGTCCAACAGAAATCCATCACGCATGGCAAAGTTACGCAACATACCACATGCCACAAGGAAAGCTGCCACCTTCTGAGGACTGTATCGTAATGCTCCACCTGACTTATCTAAACATTCAAAATGCATTCTCAGCAATCCTAATTTCCTTTCAATTACAGTTCGTGCTTAATTCTGATAATGAACTCGAAAGGTTTTTGTTTAATTATATGGTTTGTTATTTACTTAATATATATTGTTTTTCTTTTGCTGTTTTATTGAACAGTATGATTACATGAAAGGACCAGATGTATTCAATAATAAAGCATATATAAATAAAATAACAGAAACACATTAGTGCACTTCGGGGGCGTAACCTGTGTCAATAACGAGCGTTGTGCCCACATGCTTCTAGTACCGTGTAATAATGTGCCACAGACTGCAGACGTGCTCTTTCTTGATCAAGAGCGTGATGTCATTTCATTGCCTTAAATTTGCTGCGTGCTGACAATGGGCTTAGACACGCATCACTTTAAAAACACCATTCCTATGAGCGGAAAGCACAAAATCCTTTGCTATTTTGACGATGTGCGTGCGTGGCTTGAAAAGGGGCAATGTGCGGGTACGGAACTAGCAAATAGCAAAACCACTTTGCGTTGTGCTTTGCACCGGTGGAAAATGGGGTCCCAGGTGGACCGTGACCCTGTACTGCAGGGTTTCCCAACCCGGAGGCCCACAGACAGTCCACGTTCTCTCTTCCAGTTCCCTGTCAGACAGGAGGGAACAAAAATGTGGACTGTCTACGGGTCCCCGAGGACCGGATTGGGGAACACTGCTGTACTGGATGAGTGGTTATAGATGATGGATGAAAGACAGTTGGGTGCATTATGGATTATATTAAACTTTTCTCATGCAATCTGACCAGCTCTGCATAGAGGATGATGGCAAAGTGGGAAGATGTAAAAGGAGAGAGTATCAGCAAATGTTCTGAGGTAGACATCAGAAAGTTTATAGCCCCAGGGAAATCACTGCTGTTCCTCTAAGGTACTTGTTTTAGTAAATAATGTACTCCATAAATGCACTTCTTAAGATTTGGAAGTGATTGAAGCAAGTGACTCAGCATTATATTGAAACAAACTCAAATTGCACTGTACACAGTTTTCAAGGCTGCTGTGTAATTTGCAAGTAATACTATGAAATGCAATGATTTTAGGGGTAGTACAGTATTACTGGTAAAAAAAAAAAAACAATTTGAATTGCTTAGCCTTTTACATGATTTCATGAGCTTCCTCCTTGGGGAGTTGGCCCTGGTCAGGTGTTCTGTCACATGATTAGGCTGGTGATCGGTTACATCACCTCCGCCATGGAGTGTGTTGCCGTCTGGTTTCCCGTGGGCCTCGTGCTGCTCTCTGGTGTACGAACCTATTGGACGGGAACGCGTTCTACCTTCCAGTGAGCCAACCAGTCAGAACATCGAATAAGTGGCCCCAAAATGAATACAATGTTCAGTTGAACTGGGTCAAGTGGACCTATACAAGCCCAATAACTCTGACCCCCGCGAAAAAACCACCCATAATTAAAGCCAACGGAGCGTGGAAATCCAGCGGCGAGACCACATCTTGTTTTATGACAGCCCATTATGTATATGGATGAATTTACTTTCCACTGCTCAGCTGGACTGCTGCAGTTACAATTTCGCTCTCTTTCTTTCTCGCTCTCTCTTTCCTTCATTTCCAAGCCCACCCCCCCAGAAAAGGCGACTGGCACTTAAAAGGACACTTTTTCTCCGGATGGCTGCAGGAGGAGATAAAGAGGCAATACTCTCTGCCATTTTTCAACGACAGCGCCGAGCTGGAGAAGATTCAGAGTACAGCGTGTAATACAAAAGTGGGGACACTTGTAAAGAGCCCTTTATCAACAAAGAAACAAACAAACAAACATTGTAGTTTCACAGAAACTTCTCTGCGCATAACTGCTGCCCGAAAACCGCAGTGTTGTTCCATCTGCTGTAGTTGTATTTTTAATGAGTAAATCTGGATTCATTTACACTGTAAGCCGTCATAATGACATATAAAGTTTGCCCAGTTATTTAATATACCTAGAAAAGCTGTCATGTACTGTAGCCTATCTTTCTGTCACCATATTAAAACCAGTACTTATTCTTAAGATTGGATGAGGTGTTACATTATGGGTACACACCCTATATTTTTGTGTTATCTCTTTTGGTGAGATGTATGGTTCATGTAAAATTTATGTTTTTGTGTCACAAGTGCTGGGTTTAGCTGAAGTGTGTAGGGCATTATGCTGAAGCCACAACGTGATCACGTACATCACTGTGACATCGGTCACCCTTGGAAGCTGTCAACTTCTGCAGACGTTCATGTGTGTTGCAATGCATTATCTCTTTGAAGCTCACATGAACCGAATTTATATTGAGCTAATCATCTTCAATGCCCATAACAGCATCTAAAATAGACAGCTGGCTGCCGCAAGCGACCGTTGAAATGACTGCCTGCTGAAGCTTTTCACACCTTAATGAGGCAGAAAAATCAGAAATTATACCATAGTTTAATAAGTGGGTGATATTCCTTTAGCTCGCGGACTTCATCTCAAATAGGGATTATGAGGGTAACTGCAAGAAAGTAATTAATTCTCCTAAGAACAATGACTCTCACCAAATTAGTGGAAGCGATGCCCAGGCAAGGACAACTTTGTTGTTAAAACTCACGATGGCTGCGTTAGTTTTCCTAGTTTTGGAGTTTTTAAAGAAAAATAATGATGACATTTAGCTTTGCTGCCTGGAACTTGCCCGTGAGCAGCTGATCCAGCAGTGCAGGCCACATCTGGCAAGCCTCTAGCGATTTCAGTTGGTGATTGACGTAAAGGTGTTATAATGAGGAACATAGCAACAGAAGTTGTATAGGCTGAGCACGGACTATATGGCTCGGGATGCTGTGGTCAAATGGTGAGGTCAGCCGTATCAAAAAAGAAATGGCCACCAAAATATAACGTCACAAACGATAAATGATGCTTCATCTAAAATTAGCGTGTTCAGTGAGCACAGAGATATTGGAAAGATCACCCTGTAATTATACTGAATGCATTAGAGAGTGTTTCTAGTTTTTTGGATAGTCGATAGTAGGAATAAAATTTTTGAGTGGAGAGGCGGAGTTGAACGATTCTGTGCTTAATTGGGATAAACAGACAGTGTCCCCTGGAAGGAACCGCCATTCTGTTATCGGATGTCTGCAGGCAGAAGGAGGCCCTGCAGGAGAGCTTCAAGACAGGCAGATCTGCAGAGGACCCCCCCCCCCCCCCTTTGTTTTAAGCAGTCTCAGGGCAGCCACAACACAACACACGGCTCTTCTTCACCTTCAGAACCCCCTTAGACCCGCCCCCCATGGATCCCCAGGAGTCAAATGGCCAGAGTTATCACTTTATGGCATCAGAGTAAGAAGCAGTAGGGTTCACATTTTCAACGGAGCTCCTGGAAATAACAGTAAAGTTTCTACTCATCAACTTACTTATATATTAACGTCACTATTCGCTATATGCTGTTTCCCCTGATTCATGCCCTTCATGAAGGGTTAGGAGCTGAATGGATGAATAGGTGGATGGACATGCTTTAAATAGATAGATAGATGCTTTATCGTAATTGTAAGTACACTGAGATTTAGTTTGGAACATGCCAGCAGATGCACAATATATTTACAATTAAATTGATTCTGAGGCATAAATAGAATCGGATCATTGACTCTATGGTGCACCTGTAGAAGTTCACCAGGATCTGCTGTGGAAGTTGTGCTTTCTTCAGGCTCCACAGGTTGGGCGAGGTTGTTGTCCTGGTCTTAGCGCCCTCAACCTCCTCCCTGTAGGCTGACTCGTTGTTGTTTGAGATCAGACCTATCACACTTGTATCGTCTGCAATGATGTTAGAATCATGGGCGGGTTTGCAGTCGTTTGTGAAGAGGGAGTAGAGGAGGGGGCTGAGCACACAGCCCTGAGGTGCTCCTGTGTTGAGAGTGATGGAGGTGGGGGGTGTGGTTACCCATGCGCACTGTCTGTTGTCAGTTGGTGAGAAAGTCCAAGACCCAGTTGCACAGGTGTGTGTTTAGTTCAAGGTTATGCAGTTTGATGGCCAGCTTGTTGGGGGGAGGGATGGTGTTAAAGGCAGAGCTGTAGTCGATAAACAGCATCCGCATGTAGCTGTCCCACTGCTCCAGGTGTGACAGAGCAGTGTGCCAATGTAATGGCGTCCTCAGCTGACCTGTTTGACCCGTAGGCAAACTGGTGTTGGTCCAGGGAGGGAGGTGTGTTTTTCTTGATGTGTGCTAAGACCAGCACTTTATAACAATGGCGGTGAGGGCCATTGGACGGTAGTCATTCAGGGTCCTGACCACTGCCTGTTTAGGGACGGGGATGATGGTGGCCTGTTTCAGGGAGATGTTGAACAGGCTGGTGAGGACTGCAGACAGCTGACTTGTGCAGTAGTTCAGCACTCGTCCAGGGACAGTGTCAGGGCCTGCTGCTTTGCTGGGGTTGATGTGCCTGAGGGCTCTTCTGACTTCATGTGGGCTGAACACCAGGGTATTCGGGGGGGTGGGCTCCTGCAAAGTGAGTTTTCTTTATCCATGTGTAAAGGACATGGACAACATGAAAATTAGCTAACAGACCATGCATTCACACCAACAACACAAGTGAACATTGTGGATTAGGGAAAATGTGTCCCTATGAGATAATAGCTGTTTCCAGTAACCCTCATACTCAATCATGACTCATGTTGGCTCAACGAGACCGGTTTGTCACATTCACTCACCTCTCTGATGCTTCTTTCTAAGACGCTGTAATTTTGTTTCATATATAAAGCTGGATATTTGAGCAGGACAGAGTTCATCGTGAAGATGCCACCGTATGAATGTCTCAGTGTTGTATCAGGCACGTTAGGCTGTACATTAGCAATATCTGAATTTTTGAATTAGACATGCAGTGATTAATATGTGCTGTGATTAGTATGTGCGGTGGTTAGTATGTTCAGTGATTAGTATGTGCAATGATTAGTATGTGCAATGATTAGTATGTGGTGTGATTAGTATGTGCAGTGATTAGTGTGTGCAGTGGTTAGTATGTTCGGTGACTAGTATGTGCAGTGATTAGTATGTGCCACGATGAATATGTGCAGTGATTAGTATGTGTAGTGATTAGCATGTGCTGTGATTAGTATGTGCAGAGATTAGTATGTACAGTGGTTAATACTACACTATCAGGGAACTTTTAATGATTCTGCGGTCATTCTACTTTCCGGATGTCTTAAGTGTAGCTCAATAGCACAGGAAGCCATTGGTTTACATCGAGGTTGTGTTCCAGAATCTGGACGTATCTGAATCATTATAGGGGAGAGGTCAAATATATTGTACAACATAAGATACATGTAACTTAACCTTTGAAGTGGCAGCAAAATTGGTTCGTTTTGCTTCTTCTCACATGATGCACAACTGGCGAGTCCACTAATGTCTACTACGCCTGCTTCGGACATCTCTCGATAAATATATAATTAACGCTCGACAGAAGACTACATTATCAAAGAAATATTAGACACTCGCATCAAAAAAAGAATGTTCCTGATAATTCCTCCCTTTGCGGTCCATATGAGTTGGCATTGCATTAATCACACCTAATAATAATAACTTTATTTTTAATATTAAAATTGCATAGGGCTATGGCCTCAATAACATGTGCTGTGAAAACCACCCATGTAGAAAATAACACGTTTTCTTTTTAAAGTATACTATGTGTAAAGTATTCAAATGATGGGCAATAAATGGAAAAAATAATGAAACTTTGATTAATACATTAGAAATCTCTTTTTTAAAAGAAAATGTATTTGAATTGAGTAATACTGTAATTTGGAAGACTCCATATACGATTCCTAAAATGGCTAATAAATAAGAACAATGCAGAATAACGATTTACATTCATACAGATGTCTATTAACAGCAGTGATGTGTAACTGCTTTGAAACTTTCTCATCAGCAGAAAACATCAGACCAGCCCTGAAGGGAAATAAGTTTCCTTGCAAATAAATCCCACTCTCATCAATTAAACGTCTTGTGGACTGTTGCTGTATATGAGGGAAACACAAAGGTAGGAAGTTATTCAAAGTTTTTATTAAATTGTTGCTTAGTGGATGCTTTTACCCGGAGTGACGATTCATCTTCTGGATGTTTTGCTGAAGCAAATTTTGTTAAAGTGAAAACAACAGAAGCCATTTCCGGGACCATAGTCAGCATCCTTCAGGTTAAAAGGCTTCAACAACAGTACACAGTACACAGTTTTTTCCTTAAATCAAAGCTAGATAAGATAAGATGTCTTATGTTCACACACACACACACATGCACAAACACACATGCAATTACAGAATAAAAGCATTTTGGAGAAAACCAAAAATTTCTTTTTGAAGATTTTATTCATTGAAGTTTTACATTTTAGCACCAAAAAGAATGTTACAGACCCGAGTGAGTTAAAGATGTGCAATATCGAGAGAACATAGGTATACGTGTTGACAGGTCCACAAATATCCAACAGAGGCAAAAGAAAACAAAGAAAGGAAAAAACACTAAACGTGCAAACAACACTAACAAAAGAGAGTGGTAATTCTTGCATAAATAAGGTGGGACTGAGTAATCTACAATAGTTGTTCTAGGGTAGCTGGAAATGTCGATCTTTGATCATATTGCCGAAAAGGTTCCAAATGTTATAAAAGCCTTTCAGAGTGTATCATATTTTTTCCAGTGTAACAAAATGAAAAATATCATCGATCCACAGAATTTGGGATGGGGCTGCAGGAGCTCGTGGGAGTTTCTGCATACACAACAATGCTCTGTGAGCAGAATGAGAAATGATTGGTTCAGAGAGATAACCAATCAGATTGTAGAGGAGGCGGGTCCAAGCAACTAGAGAAGGTGTTTTGATCTGTTTTTGGTGAAATGCAGCCAAATGTAAGGCCTTAAACTGGATTAAACTTAGCTTTACACAGAGGTACTAACTCTCTGCAAAGCTCTCTCCCACAACATTTGGGGGATACAGAAGCCAAAATATAAATATATGAATGATAATGAACTGCAGGATGGAACCTGGAAGGCATCTGTAGGAAACATGCAAGTCCAAACGCTCAGAGATGTGGTACTATTCAAACACACAAGTCTCATAACAATAATAATAATTTATGATAATAATAATTAATGGATGGATAACATTCATTATTATTAGGCTGGCTAAATGTTTTCAAGACAGAACTTTGACTTTTGGCCAACTGTTTCACCCTGAAGTTGTTTAAGGGTCCAACAGAGATGAGAGCACTGAGCTGTGCCACCCGCTCTCACACCTAAGGGAATACATCACGGGTCATGATGCTCAAGGGAGTCTCCAAAAACGGAACAGAAATATTTACATGAAGGGATGCAAAAATGGCAGCCAAGGGGAGCAAAAAGCCCCTAATTCCTCCAACATGTAGCATTAGCTGGCATTTGTGAATCAGCCTTGTAGACTATTCACTTTCCACAATAGTAATATAATTTAGAATAGAAATAACTGGTGCATTCTCTTTTCTCTGCATACAGAAAAACATGGAAAAAAGAGGTATATTATCTGCTGGTTAACCGTTATTTGTTTGGGGTCACAAAGATAGTAGTAGTAGTTTCTTTATGGCCTCCGACAGAATCAGCACCTCAAGCCCGAGTTCAGTCAGACAGAGTCCAGGAAAGCAACACACAAGTTCAGCTGTGGCTATAGAAGGTCCAGGAACACTGGATGATTGCTAACATGATCCATCGAAGCTTCGAACAAGGAGACGGGTCATCAAGACAATGATGAATATCCTTTGGAAATACATCTCTTTTTTTCAGCCTCTTTTGGCACTCCTAAGTATAGAGTGAGGGATTGTGGGAAATAAATTTTTAATAAATAGCAAAGGATGAAACCTTGTGCTATGGCGGATGCGATGGCGCTGTCGTTTCCCGGAGCCGGAGTGCGGAGCGGTGCCCTTTTCTGTTGGGGTTCCCGTCCCGGTCGCTAAAGGCCAGGGTTCACCACAAATTACATCTGCACATCATGGCACTGAATCAGTCACTATGAAATGTGGTTTTATGAGGCGGCATGCCTCTGTCTCCAGCCAAAACTCAATAGGACTTCCTTCTATAGCCAAAAGTCAGATGTAATTGAAATAATTCACCAAGAAATGCCCAATAAAAACTGTTGTTTTTCATAAATGCCAATGCAAAGAAGCAACCTGATTAATGGCCTGGACCTGAGGGGACCTACTGTTGTGAAAAGGTGCTTAACTCAGGCTGCTTCAGGAAATACATTCAGCTCTATAATAAGCAAAGTGCATAAGGTTTTCGGTCCAAGCTTTAGCTGAGGATTAAAACACATCCATCTTCTATAAGTGCTGATCCAATGCAGGGTCACAGTCAGCCTGGAGCCAATCCCAGGAAACATGGAATACGAAGTGGGGGAGCACCCTGGCTGGGGGCCAATCTATCACAGGGCACAAGCTCCTACTGGTGGCTACTGAGCATCACCAGTCCAGCTATCTGCATGCTCTCAGACTGTTAGAGGATACCGGATCTCAAAGTAGTGCACATATTGTGATGCCAAGCAGAGTCAAACAAAACACAGAAAATACTCTTTTGTTTACACCACTAGCTGAAAACAAATGGAACCAGGGAGCAGCGAACTAAGCTAATGGGGGAGATGATTAGGGTGTGCAGGCAGGCGGGATAGCTGACATGATGGTGACACACCTCACATGTGGGGGAACGCTAAGCAAGAATTAAGCAAATATGCTACTTATATAAACACAGACTTGCACAGGCAAGTGAACATCGACAACAACCTGTGCTAACAACATCAACAACCTGTGCTAACATCAACAACAACCTGTGCTAACAACATCAACAACCTGTGCTAACATCAGCAACAACCTGTGCTAACAACATCAACAACCTGTGCTAACATCAACAACAACCTGTGCTAACAACATCAACAACCTGTGCTAACATAAACAACAACCTGTGCTAACAACAACAACAACCTGTGCTAACAACATCAACAACTTGTGCCGCAGCTGGTGTTTCACTCACACACGGACACACACACAGGTTTGTAACTATATCTTTGTGGGGACTCTCCATTCATTTGTATGTGCAAAACCCTAATACCAATATGACGACCTTAACCCCTACCCAGCCCTAACCGTTATCAAACGATAAAACAAAATACAAGACTTTTTGGCATTTTTATTTTTTTTGATTGCAGTCACCCATTTTTATAAAATTGAATTTCCCCTTGTGGGGACTGAAAAAATGGTCACGACAACGTCAAACGGTTTTTAGTACATTGTGGGGACATAATGTAAAGTATATCTGACACACACACACACGCGTGCGCGTTTCATCAGGCATTTTCATTTTTCATGAACGTCCCTTAATTTCAAATTTTCTGAATTTATTTGCTCTGTGTTTCTAAAAATCATTCTCTTGACTCGTTACCATTTAAGAAAATGTTGGTGATCACATTTTTTCACGATGACAATCAGAACACCCCTCTTCTAGATTCCCTTTCTGGGCTGAAATCATGGATGGGATGATTTTTTTGTAATTAAATGAGGATAAAACTGAAATTATTTTTTTCTGGAAATTCTGGCCCAGTTGTCTCCATGTCAGATCAGTCGTCAAAAATCTTAGGCTATTATTTGACCAGGCTCTTAAGTTTCACAAGCAAGTAAAATCATTTGCAAAGGGATCATTTTTTCAGCTTTGTATATTATCTAAGGCTCGACCTTTGTTGTCTATTGGAGATTTTGACAGACTGATCCATGCTTTTATTTCTTCACAATTGGACTATTGTAACTCATTATATACCGGAATTGGGGACACAGCCCTCTCAAGGTTGCAATTTGTTCAATTCAGCGGCTAGACGAGTATGAAAAAAACACATCATATAAATCTCGGTCTTTGCCTCCATCTCTTCATTGGCTCCCTGTTAGTTACAGAATTCATTTTAAGATTATATTATTTGTTTTTAAAGCTTTAATTGGATTGGCCCCACCATAGCGGTCTGACCTGGGAGTCCTCTGACTTGTTCCATGAGGTCAGATGATAAGCTGCTTTTATTCGTCCCCCCATTTTAAAAATTGGGGGGGGGGAGGTCGCGTCTTTTCTGAGCTCGGTCCCAAACTTTGGAATAGTCTTCCCCTGTCTTTCAGGCGTCCCCCCCACCTTAAAACATATCTTTGTAGATTACCATACCCTGGGTCATAGAATATCTTACTTGTGTTTTTTTTATTCTGTATTTATGTAATTATTGTTCATATTTATTTTTTTATTTTTTGTTTATATTTTAATCTATTTCTGTATCAGATTTGTTATTGTTTTATGGTGCCATGTTGTGTCCTTTATTTTTTCCTATTTAATGGGATTTTGTCTAACTGTAGAGGACTTTTGCCAGCTGGATCTGTGTTTAAATGTGATATTTAAATAAAAACTGACTTGACAGGTATTAGTTATATATGTTATACATGATAAATTTATTTTAATAATACACATTTGGGTATGTCGGAGTTCCCGCCTCTGGCTAGAATAGGGATGGATGTATGGATGGATGGACATGCCATGGCACATATTAGCACTACAGGATTAATGTCTATCCATCCATCTCCCAGCCCCTTATCATGGGCAGGCTTGTGCAGAGGGGGCTAACATGCAGCATTGCACCCTGGACTGAATGCTAATCTATCTCAAGGCAAAAGACAGAAAGTCATAATCTTTACGCTATGGGCGATTTAGAGATGCCAATTATGTCCTTTGACTGCTGGAAGAAGCCAGATTACCCTGAGGGACCTCGCATGGGGTCAACATGCAACCTCCCCCCACACAGAGTGGGGGTGGCAGTCAAACCCTGAGCCCCTAGAGGTACGAGTCAGAAGCTCCACCAATTTGTCACCAGCCCGCAAAATGCTGTGGCCTCTTCCTGATCTCTACTGCTGTCCCTTTGTGTATGAATTAAATCAACACTCGCTTAAAAAAAAAGAAAGAAAATGAAAGACAAAGGTATTAAATCAAAGGCAGAAAGACACTTTTTTCAGCATAACCCAGGAGGAAAAGTTCCCTGCAGAACATTCTAGTTCATCCATCAGTATAAGAGTCAGTTGCCAGTGCTGAGTAACTATCATGAAAAGCAACATCTCACCAAAAGCATAACGACAGGACAGTGTGAGATGAATGTGTCCCTGCGCCGACATGCCATAATACGCTAAAATATGACTTGTCAGTAATGACTCCCACTTTCCGGCTCCATCCTTTGGCTCTAAGAGAGCAGATGAGGATTCTGCTTTGGACGAAGCAGCTTTAATTAAATTTGCTCTGGAAAGGGTTTGGTGCCTTTCAGATGCCGTCTGTTTATTGATTACCTTCACAGGTCCAATTCCAGCTCTTTCGCCTTGTGCAGCGCTTGTTGGCTGCCAGGAGGCCTGTGACTTCCTGTGGTGACAGGAAGTGACCACTCAGCTGAGCTCCAGTTCTGAGAATAGCAATGGGGCCCAAAGAAATGTTTCAGGGAAGGGGGTTAATGACCCTACTGAAGGCTCCTTGAAATGTAAATGTTCCAGAACCCCCTCCTCTTCTGTTTTACGCAACAGGAAACATGTTTCATAATGACACATGACGCCACCTACAGTAGATATGGAGGTGATGTTTACCACTGGTCTGCACTCCTCAGTTTCTCATGAGTACCGCTTTCCTGTCGATTACCTCTGCATTCTCGCTCAGGTTTAAGACATTCACTTCCATATTAACACGACCGTGCTGCAGAACCTTAAAATGCGTTGAAATTCTGTAAGGCATAATTAGCCTTAATTGATTAATTACTGAACACACTAACTCCCAAATGCATCTGTGAAATTCAGGCTTGCATAGTCCTGGTCTTGGGGGGGCAGAAAACATGCATGTTTTTGCTCCACCTGAGCATTTAAACCATAAAAGTCATTATTTTCTTAATATAGCTAATGAAGCCCTTACTCTGGGTTCTGTAGCTATCTGTACAAAGTAGGGTGGGTCCCAGAATCAAAATTAGGAAGCTGGGTAATTAAATCCATTGCAGACATCCTAGACAGACCTCAGCGGCTGCGTATAATCACCTGCTGGATAAATACATCTAGGTGGTTCCTGACACAATGAGTGGCTCAGTCAGCCCTCATCGTTCAAATCAGTAAGCGGCTTGTTAATTACAGTGAAGAGGTCAGATTAGCAGAGGATTAACCTTGTTCCTTCACCTAAGCAAATAGGATCATTTGTTTTGGCTAGATAAGAAATTAGCCTCTAACTGCTTAAACAGCTAGCTACTAATTGTGGAACATTACACTCCTTTTTAAATCTCACCAGAAAGCTGCTTAAAAAGCCTTTAACTATACTTTTGGTCACATAGACAAGAAACTGGAGAACCAAAGATGAATTTTCACTTTAAAATAAAAAGAAAGTCTTGCCAAACATGCATATGAAATGCAATGCAAATTTCTGTGTCACGCGATGGTGTCTGTGAATGAAAAGTGAAAGGCTGGTGCATGGTGCATGGTTCATGGTGCATGGTGCATGATGGCGCATGCCAGTGAATGCACTTCCTGTTTCGGGTGTGTGAACGAAGTTACAGATCACTCCAGTCATTCAGGGCTGTTTGTCTGTGTTTTCTGCTTCTTGAAAACCCCGCTATTAACGAAAAGCTCACTTTGTGCCTTTCAAACAGGGGTTATCATAATGCTGACTAGAAATCAGGGATCACACTATTGTGACTAATATGCTAACAATGTCTCCTTTCCATTATCTGGCTGAATATGCCTTGTGAAAAACAGCATACTAAAGTATATTAATAATGTGCTATAATTACTAAAAGTGTATTAAAATGTATTTTCTTTGAGTGTACTTTTTTAGTGTATTTTTTTCAAATGTACTTTCATACATATTTACGAGTAGGACAAATGACATTTAAAAAGTATATTATAAATGTAAATGTGCTTTAGTGTGTCATTTCTACTGTGTTTAAGTCAGGTGGCCAGGTCATGTGATGCAACCCTACCACTGTAGTTTGATTGGTACTTTATTTAGGAAGAATTACAGTATACCTCATTTTCATTTTTCCCAATCCATTTTCAATTTTTAAGTAAATGTAATTTAAAATTATACTTTTTAAAAGGTTCACCACAATGTACTCTAATGAACTGTTAAGATAACTAACTTAAAAATAACTTAAAAGGATACTTTTTACTTATAAACTAGTTTTACTGTTTAAACATTGCACTGGATCAAAACATTTCATTATAAATCAAAAGATTTTTTAAATTATTTTTGATACCATTTTATTATCTTGGTATACCAGTAAATGTTTTATTTCCTGTTAGCATGATTCTGTTTTTACGATGAAATTTGTACCATTGTTTCTTGATCTTAACTTTGTCACACTGTGTCAAACCTCTCATTTTTATTTCACTTCACCACATCTCAGGCTTGTCCACACTGCTACAAAGTTTTCAAAAGAAAATTAGTTCTATCCACACATGCTGGACCTTGTTGGACTAATGGGATCCAATCAAGGATGGGCCATGTGATGCGTAGGGACCAATTACAGTGCTTTTAGTGTCTACGTTTTCAAAATTTTCCCGTTGAACTGTGTGAGCGCCAACGGCATTGACCAATCGGCTACAAGAAGAGTTTTAATTGCCGTCTTCTCTCCCCTTTGAAAACCAACTGGGCAGTTGCACTTCATATTTTGTCAAAGCTGGAAGAGAAGCATGGAGGTGATGGAGAAATTCAATTTCGCAATTTTCTATTTTTGTGCCAAAGTAGAAACCACTGTGCTTATTAATGATAAAGGTGATGAAAAAATTATATAATGACATCTCGTCCGTCAATTCAGATCCCCACCCACAAAGAGCCAACTAAGACAGTTGCAGCAGTGGTGTTGCATTTTGGAGTTTAATGTTTCTTTGATGGAACAAAATTTTAAGTGAGTTTGACTTGTTTTTACATGAACCTCGACAGACCTGTAATGCAAGGATGGCAGCTCATTGCAACCTCCAAAAGGCAAGGTTATAGTTGACGAAGATGTACTTTTATCATTGAAAGGCATGTGAATTGCAGTTGCAATGTTACGGTTTGTTGAAGTTTCCAGTAAAATGCTAGATAGTACATGGAGTGTTTTTGTCCTAATATATGTAGTTGCCAAATGTGATGAAGATATTGGAAGGTGGTAGAAGCAATTAAGATTCCTTCTGCCTCACCATCACCCTCACTGAGTGGATCCTCCAGTGACATCCACCCTTCAGCTGTAAGATCAAACCAGCAGAAATGGTAAGAAAACACACACGTGACTGAATTCAAGGCACAAATTTCCGGCACACTAGATAAAATTGAAGTGACACTGAGGCAGTAATAGACCATTCCCTGTTCAGTCAAAATGCTATGTTGTGCAGTTTGGACAGGTCAGCCTTGCTGAAGGAGTGACGGATTCAGAAAGAATGTTCGATCTTGCAAGAACAAAAATGTTCATTTTTGGTCAAGAGTAGGTCTTGTCATGTGTCACTGAACGAAAGACAATCAAAAGTCCTTTGGATCCTCAAAAGGTCAATGCACTCATTGATATGTATTTACTAGGGGTGTAACGGTGCACGGTATATTAATCAGAATGTCCCTAATGGTTTGATATGCACACATGAACCATGTTATTACAGTAGGTAGATTAGATAGATAGATAGATAGATAGATAGATAGATAGATAGATAGATAGATAGATACATACATACATACATACATACATACATACATAGTTTATTAATCTTCAAGGAGAAATTTATGTCCTCTCATTTTCCTATATGTACTGCCACAAATATAAGACAATGTGTTTCTCCCAAAAACATACACGTGAAAAGCTGGGGTTGTCTTATATTTGAGGGCTAGAATTTAAATGCCATTATACCATAGCAGATGGTGTAAATTATATACCTTCTGGCTAAAGGTAGCAACATGCTTCAGACGTTATCGATGTTGTTTAAGCAACACTGGGGGTGTTACTGTGATGTCCTTAAGCCATGTAAAATTAGCATGTTAGCTTTTTTTTTTTTTACCCAAGATACACATTCATCATCACACATTCACAATCACACGTTCATAATGCATTATAATGCATTCTTAAAGAATTATCATCATGGCTATAAATATTTATTTTAAGGCATAAGACATTATAGCTATGTTTATTATGCATTATGACTACCTTATGAAGCTGTCTTTATAATGCACTATAGATACCTTTATAAATGCAGTATAAAAGCATCCTTAATGCTTATATGGACTACTATAATGTATTTTAATAGTATCATTAGTTATTGTTATGCCTTTTAATAAATAATGTTAACTATGTTTATAATGCTATAAGTTTCTATAAAAATACTACAAACATGACCTAATACTAAAAACATGGCCTCAAGTAAATTGTTACCAATTTCTTTTTTCAGTGATATTTTAATGCACTATTGACTTAACAAAAGTTTGATGAACATTCCCAACACCGGTCTCCTTTCTTTTGCATGTGTATCCTTGCAGCGAGTGTCCTTGGCTAGTTTGTGCGGCTCATGGCCTGGCTGCTGCTTAACTTAACATTATGCAATGGGAAGAATGTGCCAGTAGCATACAGACAAGCATGTAATACTCCGTGCTCTACATTATATTTTTAACGACAAAAGACCACAGAATTGAGCAGTGATTAAGTATACAGTAACTATATATTAACAAATATACTATTTGCCTTTAAGTGTACTGAAGTACTGAAGTATAGCTATAGGAAAAACACTATATCAAAGTACACTTGGAACACATTTCTAAGAAATACTTTTGGTAAGATCAATAACATACTGTCCTACTTATGTGACACATAAGGGCATTTGAAGTCTTTCAGTGACATTTAAATTTAATACAGACACACACACACACACACACACACACACACACACACACACACACACATATATATATATATATATATATATATATATATATATGTCTTTTATGCCACGTCAAAAAGTGTTTTGAAAGAGTGCTACAACTACAATTATTAAATATTCCTGAAGTAAATACTTACAACTTAAGTATATATGTACAAAAGTGCCCCAAAATGACACACTAAAGTGGCATTTAATGTATTTAATTCATATTAAAATTTAAATAAAATATAACAAGTATACTTAAGTTCAAATTTGTTCAAAGTTGTTTCAAAACAGTGCATATAGTACAGACCAAAGTGCAATTAGAATATGGACATTGATGACACACTTTATCTAGTAATAGTGAACTTCCCTAAGTGCACTTTAGTACACTTTTTGGTTCTCATGACTCATGTGAAGGGTTTGCACTAAGAAGGTAACACTTACAAACAAGATGGTCTTGGTCACAAGTATCATGGACAGTGTGGAGAGTGTAACGGGTGTTTAGAGCTTTTGCAAATAAGGCAAAACCATCAAACCAGTAAACAATCTCAAGCAAACCAAGTGATAAAAAAAGCAAAAATGTTTAAGAAAGAACTGATACAAAGCACCAGATATACTACAATGTGCATATGAGCACTTGGTCATTGATAAATGGGCATGAAGTGTCGTCCAGATACCTTAAATGTAAACATGCCTGGCCAGAGTGCAGGCAAGCAAAACGAGGTAAGTAATTATGAAACAGCTACAGGCAGTAATGAAGTAATTAAATGAATCACAAAAGTTGATTAACGAAATGGCAATCGACTCTGCTAATTGACCTGTGTCGTGAGACCCTTCGAGGCCGGGTTTGTGTGTAATGCTCAGTGTCTATCTACTGCCACACCAGGGCAGCATGTCAGAAAGACGCCCTCGTGATTGCATGTCGAGAAGGATGCACTCGAACAGCACACATCACACCTAGCCACCACCTTTACATGGGGGGGTATTTACGAGTAGCTCAAATGCCTTTGCTGACGCCGTCTGGAACGTGCCGATTAATTGCACACAAGCTGCACTTGCATCGTTGTGGTGCTGCATGATGAAATGGGAATGCAATACTTTCTTCAAAATAAATATGAAAATGAGAAGAATATCCAGATAATTGGGCACATGAATCGGATGTATGCCACAGCTTTTGCTTCTCTTTCAAGGCTTCTAAATAAAAAATGAAAATCCTTCTGGTAGAAGCTGATCTCGGGAGGCTACTGTAGGTAAGACTCTCGAGAAGCTATAGCTCTGACAAACATCACTGATTTGAACAGCATCGCGAACCTCGTGCGGACAGGAATTCAACTCCTCGAATTCCCAGAATTCAAAGCGATTCACCAGTGCTCTGATTTTGAACATTCAGGCAGGGCATTGTAGCTAAAGATGGCCTGTATTTGCCTTTCCAGCCCTGCCAATGTAGTGAGTTTCTGCTTTAGTGAGTAACGAGTAAAACCCAGAGGCTTTTCATCCCGCACAGCTAATGGCAACATCAGAGGACCATAAGGGCTAAATATCACACTTATTCAGTTATTATTTTATTGAGAAGAATTTACGTGCTTGTTTCAGTTTTCAGAAAGGAAACAGCAGCCCAGAAGCCTGGAAATAATAATAATCCATCCATCCATTTTCCAAACCGCTTATCCTACTAGGTCACGGGGGGTCCGGAGCCTATCCCGGAAGCAATGGGCATGAGGCAGGGAACAACCGAGTATGGGGGGCCAGCCCATCGCAGGGCACACTCACACACCATTCACTCACACATGCACACCTATGGGCAGTTTAGCAAGTCCAATTAGCCTCAGCATGTTTTTGGACTGTGGGGGGAAACCGGAGTACCCGGAGGAAACCCCAGGACAACATGGGGAGAACATGCAAACTCCACACACATGTAACCCAGGCGGAGACTCAAGCCCAGGTCCCAGAGGTGTGAGGCAACAGTGCTAACCACTGCACCACCATGCCGCCCCATAATAATAATAATAATAACAATAATAATAATAATTATTATTATTATTATACAATATTTAATACTTTTTGTCAGACTACTCTTTTGAGACAGAAGAATCTACTCTGGGTTTAATTTGTCATCTGTAGCTAACAAAGAACACAAGCTAAGATGTAAAACATACTATAAGCAAAGGAAAACTGCTATTCACTTTTCACATCAGTGATAAATAACCAAAGAAGCAATTTTTTCCTTATGTAAAGACACGGCTATTAGTATACGTTGACATATCTTAACAAGCAAGCGCATGTCATATGTGATTAATAATAAATTGTCCTTCATACAAAATACCACAGCTAGAGGGTGCGCTAATTTAGAAATGCAAGTACTGTAAGTCTGCCATTGTTATCCGACCACTTAAAAAGGAATAATTTCTCAGCAGATGATGTAACAGTTCCCAAAATATTCCGATGAAAGGGAATTCTATGTTGGGGCGCTGTGAAAGCCAATGGGGATGCCAACTTTCTGGAGAAATGCGTTTGATGTAGCACACCTTCTTACATTGAGAGTATAGCTAGAGATTGTATTTCTTTACAGATGCGGAAAGTTCCTTTGCCAATATCAACATCGATGATTTATTGCCAAAAAAACTAATTTTGCACACAAGTGATTCCAAAAAGTAGGTCAGTAATTTCATAGCATGCCCACTATGGACCAGGATCCACTTAATGTCAAGCAATATTGATAATTTTATTTACATCTTTTGGAACAACAACACTATTCATTGTGTTGGCTATCAAAATATATGCATATTTCGAGCCTAAAATGTGACTTTGTTCAAGCAGAATAAGCAATTTATTATATTGGTTCCATCCTCAAACAATCATAAGTGAGCATTCTGTCAACCTCAGATTTTATTAACTCAGATAAAATCTCTTGTGTAAAATATGGTTCCTGGAAGCAGAAGCTCAACATAAGGGTTTCAAACGGAAAACAAATATAATGTGTGTGCATTTTTGTTTCGTACGGTGGGCAATACCAAACACCATGCAGATTTATTTAGTTGGTCATTAAACTCACTCTACAAAATTCTGTAAAGCCCAGAGGATTAAAGTCAAAGATGTTTGTGATCTTGAAGCTAACAGAATTGTGTTCAGCTGGAACCATGGAGAATGTTATGAATTTACATACAGTATATCCTCATGAATTTACTACTTTTCTTTGAATAAATAGAAATATAATTAAGAAACACTTTCAATCACTTTTGCCACTTTAACAAGGTGAATACGCAGTTGTGAAGCTGCATATTTAAGCGTCATGTTTTGGCGATTAGTGTCATTAATCTGTGGTAACATGGTTATTGTAGCAGGGATCATTTTCTCAGCGGAACAAACCCTCAGGAAGATGAAGAGGTCAGAAAAAGGCTTGAAATCATACTACAAGAATCAGGAAAATTTAAGCAAATCCTTCTAACTGCTTTTTCTCATCAGGGTCGTATGCAATGTGCAATATGAAATTAATGATTTTACCTGAAATGTACCTCCAACTGCAGCTTTTCTTTAAAACATTCAGCAGACATCTTTAGCGTATCTGTAGTGATTTGAGTAATCAGTACCTCGGTGTTTTTCTCTGGGTAATCACATAAAAAGTTCAAGGATAGAGTACTGTGTTTGCAGTGAAATTAAAGCCGGTATCTCCCACTGGTTCCCAACAGGACATAAATAATGAAAACAAAGTTTCTATTTCTGACTTGCTGTTTGCTTGTTATCCTACAACAATTTTTGTTAGGGTGAAAATAAATGGCATACAAAGCTCTCTGTTTATGTTTTTTAATTTTTAATTTTTATTTTTTTACTTATTTGAATGTTTCCTTAATGATATATTTAAAATGTATTATTATAAACACATTATTATTAAAATCATTAATAACAAAATGTAACCAGTATGGAATTTTGGTAAAGAAATATAAAGTGATATACCTACAGTACATACATACACACACACACACACACACACACACACACACACACAAGCACACACGTTTATATTACATTGTGGGACATTTGCTCTGTACAATGTAATAAAAAAGTGTAATTTCAACATTCCCCCAAAGATCTGTGAAGGCATCCATCCACCCATTTTCCAAACCGCTTATCCTACTGGGTCGCGGGGGGTCCGGAGCCTATCCCGGAAGCAATGGGCACGAGGCAGGGAACAACCCTGGATAGGGGGCCAGCCCATCGCAGGGCACACTCACACACCATTCACTCACACATGCACACCTACGGGCAATTTAGTAACTCCAATTACCCTCAGCATGTTTTCGGACTGTGGGGGGAAACCGGAGTACCCGGAGGAAACCCCACGACGACATGGGGAGAACATGCAAACTCCGCACACATGTGACCCAGGCGGAGACTCGAACCCGGGTCCCAGAGGTGTGAGGCGACAGTGCTAACCACTGCACCACCATGCCACCCTGCTCTGTGAAGGCAATCCAAAAAAAAAAAAATTTAAAAAATACCAAAAGCACTAATTCCCGGTAATAAATGCCTTTTTTGGTTAAAGCATCTCTCTCCAGCCCATCTGGCACAGATCCTACATGCCATTATACCTTTAACCGCTTATTTCGTACAGTTCTGGCTTGTTGTTCCAAGTTCCAAGGTGTAAGACACACAGTAAAGCTAATCCCCATTCAGCAGTTTCTGTATATGCAAATGACATGAACATGAAAAAGAAAATCTCTTCACCTGTAAACTGAGGAAAGTACTTGGCACAAAATTCTTGATAAAAGTAGCGACAAATAAGTATAACATAAACGTGTGTGTATTTGATTAATGTTTTCTAGGCAGGTATAAAAATGTAGACATCTTAAGTTTAATGCCAATTAAAGCTAGGAAGACAGAGTAAAAGCTCTTCCCTGTTCCATCCCTGACAAAGACCCTGGGGGCATTGTTAACCCAACCAGCATCTTTCCTTACCTGTGAAGATCGACTTCAAAGTAGTTCAGATGTTTGGAATATCAATACAAAGCTGCATATAATGGTTCTCTTCAGCCTGGGTACTCGGAAAAATCAATAATTTAATGTTAATTAATATTATTTGTAGTATGTTATTTGTAATTCCAAACCTGAGGTATCACTATCAGACAGCGGAGTTAAAACAAGTTCTTAACCTGGAAGGGATGCTGGCAGCAATTCAGTCGGTTTCATAAGAATTGGCACGACTTTGTTCAGTGGATTGGGAGCTACGAACCCTTTGCTCTACAGGAATTTAGGTGGGATGACTGAATGATGTGGTGCATGTTGTTGGTGACAACTTCCATATTTTTGTCTAATGAAGTTTGATATGAATGAGCCTTTAAAGGAAATTCAGTCGTACCTTTGGATCTGTTTCGTGAGCCATCCCATGAGGCTGATCAAGCGAGATGTAGGGAATTTTCCAGCCAGATTGCTGTTGGGATTTGTGGAAACAGTGGGTTCTTGGCGCATGTCGATCGTATTGGGATTTGTGACTTCCTCCTGTGAGCCTCTGTGGCAAATTAGCGCTACGGTTATGGTGCTGAGATTGGATCGATAAACTCGTTCTTCAGCAGGCACTGACTCGGTGGCACCGGGCCCAGCAACGTGACGGTCCCTATGTCATCAGCCCTCTCGACCTGACCGACAAGCTCCATGTGTCAGAAGGTGTCGCTATGGCTACCTCTGGGTTCAGACACCTCGTGTGATTCCACACGAGTCCAGGGGCTCCGCTGTAAATAAGGTCGGCCGAAATTCTGTCACATGCATAATTTAACATTCAACAACCTGAGAGAACCTTTATGACTGCATCGTGATTTTAATGTGTATGCTGATGCTTATTTGTGTTGCTTTATTGAATAATTTATACTGTGCAAAAAGTTATTTTTCCAGTAAATGGCATAATTTTACGAAATGGAGGGAGATGGTCTGTTAAGCTACGTTGGATTAGATGCAATATAAAAACAGATTTAGACACTTTTTAGACTTTTTTTGTGTTATCATTTGTTGCATGCTGTTACACCCTTACACAATGGAGCACTTTGAATTTGAGTCTGACAAATCAATTAATTGTAAAAAAGAAATCTTTTATGCAAGACTATCAAATTCCAGTATTTAAATGAGCGTGAGTGCAGAACTGTCATCATAGTGACAATTTAACTCTAGAATTTACTAGAATTTCTGCATTTTTATGGAGAAGAACGTAAAGGATGAAGAGGTGACATGGATGGACAATTAAGGACGAGGAACGTGATGAGAGCTGATTCCAGGGGGCAGTGTGGGGACGTGCATCGACTTTCACGGGGGCCCCTTGAATTACTGAGCTGCTCATACTGTAGCTGGCCGCCTCTACAGTCATTAATACTCACCACGCTGGAGCCCGTGAGCTGTGCTAAAGCAGTAGCCACACAGAGAAACTGATTAGCGATCCAGGCAACCTGACAGACTGTCCTAGATTCCAGGTGAAAAGAACATTTAAAATAATGTTCCTTTTGGCCTTGAGTTCATCTGACAGGACAAATGGCAGAGAGTTACCTTTCATTTGAATGGACTGGCACTCCAATCTGAAGGTTTGGAGTTTATTTTTATTTTACTTTTGTCCTGTCCTCATGGATTGTATAGAGATAATTCCTTTACAATCATTCTATACGAGAGGTGAATACTTCCCTGATCCAAGGCACAGACAGTGTGCTTGCTGGTACAGAGAATCATGCTATTACTTTATTTATATCTAATACCAATCTTTATCAATTAATTAGTCTTCATGCACTCCAGTTTCCCCCCACAGTCCAAAAACATGCTGAGGCTAATTGGAGTTGCTAAATTCCCCGTAAGTATGCATGTGTGAGTGAATGGTGTGTGAGTGTGCCCTGCGATGGGCTGGCCCCCCATCCTGGGTTGTTCCCTGCGTCGTGCCCATTGCTTCCGGGATAGGCTCCGGACCCCCCGCGACACAGAAGGATAAGCGGTTTGGAAAATGGATGGATGGATGGATGGATAGTCTTCATGCTAGTATAACAATGAGGTGTCAGCTAGAGGTTATGAAGTACACACATATCCAGATTCACCAAAAATAAAATAAACCATGACTTCTGTAAAACATCATGGAGCAGGTGTTCGGCCAGGGCAGTTTTGTGGTTGGGGGGCACATTCTCAAACAGACTGTGACATCTACTAACACCACCTGTTGACACACCATTGCGATGACTGAAGTTATACAACATAACAAAGTCCCCACTTTCTGTTAAGTCTGTGCACATCTGTTAAATTAACCTTCAGCAAGCAGCCACTGTTGTATAATAACCTTATTCTAAGCATATTGGCACTGTGAATTTTGGTCCGGGTATGTTTTAAACTGCAATACACGCCAGCCAGATATTAATATAATTAGTGATAGCTAACAGTAGAACTAAATAACATTTTTCAAGGGCTGTTTGGTGCGTTTCAGTGAAAGCTTTCTTTTTCAGTCTCGTTTTTGCAACAAATAGGATATATGGGAGAAAATAAATCACAGTGTGGATACTGATAATGGTATCTATAAACGCTGTTTTTGTCCATTAATTACTCATTTGGTTTTGTGCAACCCAAACAAAACCTGCTGTTGTACCTCGGGCCTAATTTTATCCGGGAGATAACAGGCTTCCCTAATAACCCAGTTCTATCAGAATGACTTTAGGAATAAGAACCTTTTCTCTGATCAAGACAAATTCTTCATACTTTCATAAGCACTTTATTGATGAGCTCCCAAATCCCCACTTCATTAAAGAAAGGAGAGCTGCTTTGTCTGTGTTCATCTTTTGCTAGATTTCATATATTACACACCGTGAAATTCTCCTGAGATATGCACCAATTATGCAATAAATAGCTATTAGGTGTACTGTTCTTTTTAAAGAATTCTTCTGAAATACATAGAAAAAAGACAAAACTTAGATTTTCCCTATTCTTGCACGGTATTACACTGTTGATTAAACCAATAATCATGAACTCAACTAATAAACAATAAAACACCAAAGTGTCTAAGTATGCCTCTCACTTTCATTTCATTAATGTTTTATTTAAACATTTTTTTTAATTTATTTTATTATGTGTCTTTTGTTCATTTCTTCATTTCCGGCCTGCAAATCTTGTTCAGTAAGACACACACACACAAGCGCACACATGTCAGGTAAACATATCTTTATGGGGACCGCTCACACACACACACACACACACACACACACACGTAGAGTATACCTATCCTTATGAGGCCCGCTCATTCACTTCTATGGCAAAAAATGCTAATGCTAACTATGACAACCTTAACCCCCACCCTACCCTAAACATAACCATAAGTAATCAAGCAAAATACAAGAGTTTTTGCATTTTTAGTTTTTTCATAGCAGTCACCGATTTTTATTAAATATAGCTTTCCCTTATGGGGACCAGGAAACCGATCCCCATATAGGAAAAAAAACAGATATTTATCACGTCATGGGGACATTACGTTATGGGACCCCATAAGGATAGGTATACCTGCTCGCACACACACACACACACACACGCACACACACACACCATCAAAATGAGGACCGACCATTCATTTCTGTGGGAAAAACCCTAATCCCAATGACGACACCCTTTACCCACACCCAGAGATTCATTAACCATACTGTAAGTAACCAAATAAAATACAAGACTTGGGATTTTTAGCTTTTTGATTGATTTCACAGATTTTATTATTTTTTTTTTATAAAATTGAGGTTATCCAAAGGGAGACCTGGAAAATATCCTGAAAAGTACGGAAGTTTCAGGTTGAACCACACTTTGGGGACCCTACCCTTCCCCTTACACACACACACACATACACACACACACACACACACAGGAACACATACACCAGCCACATGCATCTTCATTCTCAGAAAAGTAACATCAAATTCTATGAAGAAGCTAATTCTGTTAAAAGTGTTCAGACAGAACCAGTTCAGATGAAATACCAGCTTGTTGCTGTGCCGTTATTTTCACAAATCGCCCAAGTGTGCAATAACGAAAGCAATTTTGAAGAAACACAAACATTTTTGACAGAGCCCTTTACTGGATAATAAAATATTGTCTACAATACTCTACAAAGTGTGCTGTAATAAACCTCATTTTAAGCAATCTAATATAAACATAAATCTAAAATTTTCAGAAAGCTTTGGAAAGAAATGAGTTTGTACCAGATCTTGGGTTCTTGAACCAAAATGATACTTGTGAAATATTCTGCTACATTATTGCATACTGTAGGTCTATTTCAGCTCATCTTCAGCCAAATTCAGCCATGAACTTTTTTGTTTGTGTGCTGTCTTGCCACAATTCCTTTGGTTTTGCTCATTCTGGACGCACTTCTTCCTGTTAATTCATTTGTTGCTCCTTGAAAGCCCATGAAAAGCAGAAATGCTTTTTGTGTTGTCTTGGCAAGGCATGAACATGGAGGTCAGCAGCAGGAAGTCCTGCCGATCCTTCTATATGGCCCTGGGACTGTGCTGAACCTCCTTTGAACAATGCATTTTTTCTTGTTGCTCTTTTTGATCAATATTAATAAGGATGCCTACTTTTAAGAGCATTGCGTCTATATGATTTTAAATGAACTCCCTCTGCAGATCATTTGTCTTGCAGCGTTCAGATAAATCCAAAAGAACCAATGATTTATAGCCCTTCTCAGACTAATTTATAAGGTCTGTATAGATCATGGCATTGCATTACACTAAACTGTACAGGCAAACTTTAAATTCACCTTGTTTTCTTTGGTAAGCATCTTGCTGGATGCAATAATGAGGTGGAGTCCTATGAGAAACAACAACTATGCATATACCTATTTAAAATTCCCTGATCAAGCATTAATGCATTAGGCCTAAGGTGCAATAAGAAATCACCCTTTACTATATATATATATATATATATATATAAACTTTTAGCAGAAAACAACCCAAAGTACTCTGGAATGCTATTCTTTCAGCTGGCTAACTTTTAAGTTGACTAATTCCCTGGGAGAGACACTTGGAAATTGGAAAGATCGTGACGATACAACTAGTTTCCTTTGGATCAGTGCCCTGCTATCCAGGATGATGACTCTTTTCCCAGCAAATGCTTGCTCACTGCAGCCCGGCCCACACAGTTCTGAATGAGAAGACGCTAATCCAGGGGTCTCCTTCCGTCAGACCAGGGGCCCCTTGGTGGAAAGAGACACAAAGCAGGGACCTCCTCTTTACACTTTATACGATTGTGTTACGGATTAGGCCTGGCCTCTACTAACATGAGAATTTACTAAATTAACCTGTTTATTTACGAAAAAACGGAAAATATAAATTCCCCTATTCACGAACTTATTTTGTCCTGATGCTTACAATACAAAATACTATAAACGTTATTGACAGAAACTTAATATTGCTACCTTTTTGCATTATATTTGTACTTCCCTTCATAGATTTTTAAGGTGTGTCTATGTGGTCCAGGTAAGCTAGTCAACACTGTGTGCTGTGGACAGTGTTTTTTTTCTTGCTTTAACAGAGGCATTTAAAGTACAAGACCAAAGTACAGCGAATTAAATGGAACAGGCATAGCGTTTCTTTCACAGTGGAGGTTACTTGAGAACAGGAACATATAAATAAATAAACAAAATGGACAAATTGCAATATTACCACATGCTTAACCACTCCATTGTATAACACCTCATTAGTAACCCTGCATGTGACTGTGTTCATTACATAGCGCTTTTTCGGCTTACGTTATGTCCTAGTCGGGCACCCTTACCATAACATTTGAGCTGAACGAAGAGACTGGAGGAAAACCAGCCAAGCATGTTTAATTCATAGAGCAGTTTGCAGTGATTATTTATCACCGGCTGGATTTATTACTGCTTTGAGTTTATATAAAATTTACTTATACACATATTTGGTAAAATTTCACAATAAATAATTTGTAATTACACAATGATCTTCGGACCCCCTGCAGCTCCTCCATGGAGCCCCTGTTGAAGACCCCCACGCTATCAGATTATGGCTGTGACATGTAAAGGGTGTTACCTTTAGCATAATACTCTAAGGTATGTTCGTCACACCTGCCAGTTAATGGTTTTAAGGAATACTCATTACCTTTTATCTCTGAATATAGATTACTGCATGCAACCAGCATCTAATAACCCACTGAGTATCATTTTAAAAACCTTCATCCATTTCCCTTCACTGCTTATTGGGTTGTGCTGAGCTTTGAGCCTGTCTTGGGAAGTACTAGGCTCAAGGCAGGGGGCATGCATATTTAATTAAATAGGTGGTGAGAGATTACATTTAGGAGCTACAGGGATATCTTTGGGCGCTATTTCATGGAAAGGTTTCACCTGTGTGCATGTACTGTAATGGTGTTAGCCTCACACCTCTGTGTTTCATTGCTTCTTTTCCAGTAAGGCTGTATCTAGTCGGCTTTCAGCTGCATGTCAGTGTACTACCAAGTTCTGCAATGTTTTTTTCATGTTGCGGCCTGTTATTGCTCTCTCCCTTCCGTGTTCAAAAGGATGGACACTCGGGGGGCATGGAGTTGCACGTCAGACCTTGCACTGCTGCAGCAATACAAAGACCAACAGGGTGCAACGAGTCGGATTAACTGCTAAGCATACAGACAAGTTATAAAGACAACCTTTGGGGAAGGATGACTTCTGCTGCTATGTCAGTTATCCAGGTAATAATGATGAAAGCTAAATAAAAAGTCACTTTACAGAATCTCATTTAAAAATATACATATTTATATAATTCTATGTGGTGGACTGTCAGTCGATCAGAGCACACTAAGGGGATTCATTCAGCCACAATTTATGGTAAACCCGCAGCAGCCACATCTTCCTGTTCAATTCCTACCATAATTCCCATTTCACAGGGTTATGCTGATGTTCTGCACATTCAGAAATAAGTCTCATAAATTAAGATTAATGCGGCAATATTTGCCACCGTTTCTCTAGCTTTGAATGTTTCTTATTCTCTCTGATTACATTATAGTTAGTGACAAAAGCTAAATGCATTGTTGGAATTCTGCTATTATGAAACATAAAAAAAAATTGGCACATAAAATATAACCTACAGTCCCATATTACATATATCAATAAATATTTTTGATTTGCTTTGTTTTTGTGGCACTCTAATGGTGTAACTTTCACAATAATTATGTAAACAGGGCCCTTCGCGTGTCACTGTGGTCACAGACTTCCCTCTGCGTGCGTAAGACCTGCCAGCTTCACTCACCAGCTATTTTTTATGCCTGTTAAGCTGAATCCTCTTAAGGTCAAAGGCTTCTGAAAAATAAAATAAAAGTCAAGAAATAATATGTCACCCTGACAACCGTATTGACTCCGCGAGTCATCTCCGTATTTTCCAGAGAAGTTCTGAGAGGTTCCCGGTGTCTCCTTTGGATGAATTTCACTGACTTCCAAGACCCTAAAATGAATGCATAATTCATGGTGAGACTATCATTGCTTCTGAAACCTGAGATATTTCGCGTCCGAGCATTTCCATGGCAACCAGAAAGGCGTACAGTCGTGGGTAGATTGAAAAACCTGAAATTAGGCTCGAAGCGCAAATTTTAACGATTGAAACGCTGCATTTCAGATCGTCCGGATCGCTTCATGCTTTCGCCTTCAAATATGTGCCTGTGTGTGGATTTGAAGGGGAGGCTTATGGGAACAAATTGCTCATGTCCCAAAGTAATTCTTAGTCACTTATCTCATCTTCCATGTTGAGGTGAAAATAGAGGAAGCGCGTTGCGTAAGAACTGCAAGGCGCCCTCTGGCTCCCCTTGCACAAAGGGAGTTTCATTGTGTCTCCACGGCAATAAGAAGAAGCCAGGATAGGTTAGTTTCAGTTGATAATGTGAGGTTTATGTCAATGCAATGTTTATTCATTATGCAAACGACCAGTAGCAGAAAGAAAGGTGCAACTATCCAGGCCAAGCGCGGCTGACATTCTCTCTCATGCCCCTATGTTGAGAGTTTATTCATTCTGAGAGGGTCTTGCATGCCTTGCTCCTGCTATGGGTTCCGGTAGTTTCACGCACCTTTTTGCAAGCTGTTGATGTTTTTGTTTTGTATCCGCTGCAGGTGTAGCACATTCATTGCTAACAACATCAAAGCTTCCTGTGCCCATGCTAATTAAAAGCACATTACTGCACTCCCCAAATGTGGTGCTTTTTATATATATTAGATGGGTTTTGCCGTCCCTCCGGAAGACGGACTCATATGAATGATCGGCTCTTGGTTTCTCAGAACAGAGCCACTCAGTATAGATTAACTACTGTAAGAAAAGTGATGTGAACAAGGACATCAAACATTCCACTTAAAATCAAACTTTAAAGTCTACTACAGGCATTAAACATTTTCATTTATAGCTTTTCCCTATTAAAAAACATTCAGAATAAATTATTGCCTGCAGTAAATTACTGAACTTCCTAAAATCAGGTCATAGTCATATATAATTTTAATAAACGTTTATTCATCTAAATATGATCAAAATTCATCAGAAATGAAAGCAAATTATTTTATTTCAATATTTTTTGAGCAAATTTTCCCATAATCATAAAGCATTTTTAAATCAGTCATCTAGCATACTAGTCTTATAAAATGTAAAAGTCAAGCCACTAAAATGTTGATTATTGATATATTAGCCATGCAAAGGAGCATCACTAGAGATTTATGAAAAGGGGGGTTTAGCCTTTATTAGGGGGCTCTTATGAAAATGGCCCACATTATTTAAACTAATTAGTGTGCATTTCCTTGGGCCTATTTGGGGCTTTCCTTGGTGCTGAACCTCCATGTCTTGGCCTTCAGCGAGAAGGTGGAGCTTAGGAGGACTATCGTGGCTGGTCAGGTAAGGCTCCATGGCTTCACAACAAAATGTTTATGTGGTATATTGTTAATGTAAACAGCAGTGCCTTGGTCAATACAGGTCAATTCAGAGACCTTTTTACTTACAAACAGACCACCATAAAATCTATATTATTCAAACTTCGGGTTAAATACAATGGTTCATAGTTGGCATTTTCCCAGTTCTCAGGAACAGCAGGGAACCAACGGAAACATTTGCTGTCTGAGGATGTGCAGTGGGGGCATAATATACTTTTAATTAATTCAATTAAACTTCATTTAATTTAAGTTCTCTGTGCGATTTACCTATATGGTTAAGCCACTCTTAAATTGCTGTAAATGATATGAAAGTCTTATTAGTTTTATACTTGTGGAAACAGTATTGAACTTGAAATCAAAATATATTTTTTACAGCTCAGTGTGTCTCTGTGCAGTAGTTTCTTCCATTTGGGAAATAACTCTTGAATCCTGCTTTTACTTCTACAGAAGCATAGATGGTGTCAGAATTCGATTTAATGAAATGCTTATTTTTCATTTGGAAAAGTTTTCTGTAACTGAGAATGACCTCGACGCCAGAGTATTGCTGCAAATTCAGCGTTTCAATTGATTGTGTTTGTTATTAGGCAGTGACAAGCAATGGCAACCATGCATAATCCCCGCATAGTTACAGAATAAGGGATGGTTTGTCAGCAGCCAAATGGGATTTGAATGCTATGTTCAAAGTGAAAACATCATAGTGAAAAAAGCCAGTTCTGGAATCTGATAGCAGCTCTATGATATTATGTCTACTGTACAGTTAGTGTCACGTACTATCATTTAAAAACCATTAACTAAATGATCATGTGTAATGATTTCTGTCTGGTATCATTTTTTTCCCAGAATGACTCTGTTTAGTGTATTAATCCGTCATTAAGGTGTGGTATACTGATGAATAACAGGCAAAATGATGATTATAAAGATGACTTTTAAATAAACCCATATAATAATTCTGAGCTGGCTATGAACTTCCATGTCAAAGGTGGCTCAATGAATTGACTTTCTGAGAAGCCGACTGCTTCCGTTTGTGAGAAACCGTCAAAGCACAGGGTCCGTCTTTCCCCTCTCTGCTGTCCAAACAGAGCAGCTTCTGCCTCCCAGTTTTGGTCACATGCACTGCAGAATTCCCACAATTCCTCTCCATCATCTTCTTCCTGACTTACATATTATATCTTAACACTTGGAACAACAAACACCTGGTAATAAATGTCAATGTCATAAGTGTGCTTTTATAATGTGATTTTGTCATGCTACCTCAAAATGTATCCATACTTCATATCTGAGTGTCTACCAAGGTGTATAACAATCTAACAAACAGTCATTTTCAAGGAATGGGCCCCTTTTTATGGCACAGTAAAATAAACTGACAGGATATTATATTGATTTATTGAAATGACAGTCTGATGGTTAAGTGCTCTTGTCAGGGGTTAATTTGGCCTGACACTGCAGTATTCTGTTCTGTTTGGACCTGTGTACAAATCACAAACCAGGGACCAAACTCTCAGCAGGATTTTCACCGGAACGTGTGTGTCTGACTGACAGAACTCATCTTTATCCTCTATCCTGGGGGACCACTTACTTTACATAAAAAGAAAACGGTCTGACAGAGTTAAGGACTGTTGCCTGTCTTAAACCCCCTCAGGGTATGAGAATCTTTGTACCATTTTTGCACTGTAATTCTGTTTAATCAGTTCCTGGTAGAGCTGACGGATTTGCCTGTATACGCATTAAAAAACAGACCAGTAATTAAAATAAACCAGAGATGTGTCTAATCTGTTTTTAGATGTTAAGTATTTAATTGCTTCTTTTTAAATTTGAAACCAAAAAATAAGGCCTGTTACCAAGGTATTTAAAAAGGTATGTCGGCATCTAAAATAATTTCTAAATTACATTTATGGAGATTTGTATACAAAGGGCTGCAGATATTGTAATTAAGTAAATCATTAATATTTATCATACAAAACCCAGCTCGAGATTTGCTTTACTAAAACAGGCTCTTAAAAAGTTAAAATATATTCCAGGTAAGGGACATTTAAAAATGCACTGCATCCATTTGGGAAAGTTGGATTTAGATTCGCAGCTGAATATTTATCCTGTGTGGGCTTTCTGGTTATCCAGCAATCAATCATGCGTAACCACTCACCCCATACGTGTGACAGGGGGCCTGAAGCCTCTCTGAGACAGGGAACACCCTGAAGGGAAGGCACACACACACACACACACACACACACACACACACACACACACACACACGCGCCCATGTAGGATATACCTATCCTTTTGGGGCTCGCTCATTCACTTCTGTGGGAAAAATGCTAATGCTAACTATGACAACCTTAACCCCCACCCTGCTCTAACCATAATCATAAGTAACCAAGCAAAATACAAGAGTTTTTGTATTTTTAGATTTTTCATAGCAGTCACCGATTTTTATAAAATAGAGTTTTCCCTTAGGGGGACCAGGAAACCGGTCCCCATAAGGGGAAAAAAACAGATATTTATCATGTCATGGGGACATTGTGTTGGCTTAACTCCTACCCAGCCCTAACCTTAACCATAAATCACCAAACAAAATATAAGACTTGCATTTTTAGTTTTTCGCAATGCATTTACAGATTATTATATAACTGAGTTTCCCCTTAAGGGGACAGAAAATCCGTCTGTTTTTGAGACGGACATGTTTGAACTGCTGTTGAACTACTGCTTCAAATTGTTAGGTCTGACCTTTACAGCTACACCAACCTACTTATACAGTTGACTTAATTATTTATTGATGCAGTGTAGTACTCAGGTGAAACAGACTGACTACAGAGTTGGAGCACAGGAAATTCACAATACTTTGACTGGGGTGTTTGAAATTACTGGTCGGTGAACACAATTCATTTATACTGGACTGCTGCATGATGCAAATGAGGAAGCAATTATTTTTAATAACCACTAACACAATTATATGTTAATTGACCTCCAGGTTCAGACAATGTAAATACATGGACGCTCAGTAATATTGCATGAACAACAAATTGTAAATCAGACTACAAATTCAAATCTGCAGCAATAAACACATCAACATTCTCATAATAGGGTATAAGCAGAATACAACAGGCAGAAACAGGCATTTCACAACTCTGAGCATATGAACAAACAAATAATAAATTGTGAATGCCTTCTCTGGGAGACCCACGGGGAGCTCAGATTGCGTGATGGAAATTACAGAGCTAAGTTGGGGAGTAAGGCCAGGAATGACATGATGCCATAAGGAAGAAGTAAGGTCAGGAGTACCCTGATGCCGTAAGGAAGGAGTAAGGCCATGAGTACCATGATGCCATAAGGAAGGAGTAAGGCCAGGAGTAACATGATGCTGCAAGGAAGGAGTAAGGCCAGGAGTAATATGATGCCATAAGGAAGGAGTAAGGCCATGAGTAACATGATGCCGTAAGGAAGGAATAAGGCCATGAGTACCATGATGCTGTAAGGAAGGAGTAAGGCCAGGAGTAACATGATGCAATAAGGAAAGAATAAGACCATGAGTACCATGATACCATAAGGAAGGAGTAAGGCCAGGAGTACCATGATGCCATAACGAAGGAGTAAGGCCAGGAGTAATATGATGCCATAAGGAAGGAGTAAGGCCAGGAGTAATATGATGCCATACGGAAGGAGTAAGGCCAGGAGTAACATGATGCCATAAGGAAGGAATAAGGCCAGGATTAACATGATGCCATTAGGACGTGTCTGCATAGAGCAGAACCATTAAGAGGCAGCACGGGAGTTGAGGGTGCTGCTTAGATCCTCTTGCTGGATTATTCACATCTTGTTTGCCATTTCCCAAACTTCACGGAAGCCCTGCCACATTCCAAGTCTTCTCCTTGTATTTAAAACTTTTATCTGCACATTCAGTAGAAAAAACACAACCTTCCAGCCTAGTTGCTGAATGAGTCCCAGTGGTTTGTCAGCGCGTGTGATTCTCCAGTTCTTCTTTCTAACTGAAGGCCATTTATACTTCCAGTATGAAAGGATTCTGCCTAAGATTCTGCAGTATTTCAAGCAAACCTGCGTCCACATCCAAAGGCAGCAAGGCTGACACTGTAGAATCTTGATAACTTAGCATTACAGTGAACATGATTTAGTGTGTCACAGCACACCATTCAGTGGATCAGGACATTGTCACTTTATTGAATCCAAAGATTCAATAATATTTTGATTTGATTTAACATATTTAAAAAATATTTTTGCTTGCTTTATTTGGTCATCTTCATCACTGTTTAGCTACAGTAAAATAATATGCAATGGCAATGTTTAAATGCAGCAAAGACAGATCTCTGATGTTGCATTCTGTAGCTTGACTTGTCACCATCCCATTGTGTTGGCTGCATAAATCACTGACGGATTGTTGTATTATCTATACAGGCAGTCCTCGGGTTAAGAATGAGATCACGTACCGCTTTGTGATTCTCATGAAAGCATTGTGTGGCCTCAGCGGTTTGCTGGCTCAAGATACAGTATAGTAAAAATACAGAATATACTAAGACAAACATTTGATTAACTGACACAAAATAAGTAATGTACGTACCTGTTCCGACTAACCTACAAATTTGACTTAAAGACAGACTTGGAACTGATCTGGTTCGTAACGAGGAGACTGCATGTATTTCATGTGACATTGTGAGACAGCTAAGTGAAGGTCCCTCTGGCGTACAAGGGTCCTACTTGAACCACTGGTATAGACCAAGAATTTGGAGATCCCAATATCTCTAGCTTGAGATCTAGTCATTTTTTTAAGCTGATCTATGCTATTAATATGTAACTTAGTGTGTATGCAATTTCCAGCACACTTCCAGTAAATCATGCTCCTTGTTGTGATCCCATTGGCAGAGGGACATGCTGTGATTGGCTGTAGAAAACATAACCCCAACAGTGAAAACTGATCGAGTGATCATGAACTGTCCTCTTAATATGTAGTTTAGCTACACTGACAAGGTAGTTTCAAAGTAGTTCATTCGACCTCAGTTTATAGTCTGAGACTCAAAAAAGAGCACTTTGATACTGAAACTTAATACATGATGCTGATTAACTGATGCGTGTTTTTTAATTTGTAATGTTATCCATCACATGCAGTTCTGTACATGAACGCCAACACTGCTGTTTCACATGGCAAGCCTATTAACTGGAATTATGACATAGCTACTACTGAAGCTACTGTAGGGTGGACGTTGTGTACACACTGGCTATTGTCCCTTGCTTCTTGCACTGCGTTTCTTGTCGCCATCATAGTGCATCCCCAGCATACCTTGCAGCATACCTGTTTTGTCCTCATGGAGAGACATGATGTCCACATTATGCTCTTTAAGCTGCTATTCAAGGTCTCACGCTATTGACAATTTTATAGCATGGAAAAGGAGACAAATAAAACAACTGAAATGCAACAAGAAGTGAAGATTCAGATTAAGGTTGGTCTTACACTTTACCAAGTTTCGAATTCCCATTTTTTTCTAGTCTGCCACAATTACATTCCAGCTCCTTGATGTACCTGTGGTTTGTACTTGCAGCAGATCGCAATGTAGACTGTATATGACACGACACATCTCAGCGTTAAAGAAGTACTGATTCCGAAAAACAAGGTTGCGTCCTGGAACTTCCAGCAGCAGCGACACTAACATTCATGCTAAAGCGATGCTAATTAAAGTTAGAAGTGCACTTGGGTTGTGTTTTTCCGGATCAGGGAGGAAACCGGAGCAGACCGGGCTGGACTGAAAGAGCTGGACCCTCGTGTGCACAAATGAACGCTGGAAATTGTTATTGCTAATCAATCACAGTGAGCCTGCTAACGAGGCCTTCAGGCTGCGCTCCCTATCTGTTTACAGCCCATCTCGTCCTGGTCCTAACACAGAGCTTGGCTGCCAGAATGCATTTTCATATCAATCAGCACATGCAGCCCCAAACAAGAGCTAATTATGCCATATCCTGGCAACTATTTGGGAGGGGAAGTCCCAAAGTAGAACTACAAGCTTTGAACTGCTGATAACATGGAACATTAGAATTTTGCTCCCCGTAAACTCAAGCATTTATTTAAAACAAAACAAAGAAAAACATTGCTTCTGTAATGAGCTTTACAATTTGTAGAAAATAAATGTAAACAATTTTATCTCCTTTGCCCATTAATAGCGTTTTAAAATAATTTTAGCCATGTAGTCATTTTCACAAGTCACGTCGTGTACGCTGTAAAAAAATGATGCCACTTTCTGAAAATCACCAGTGAAAAGCAAGGACAGGATTTGCGATGTTCTGAATCTTACTCCAGAAAGAAAATAAATGTGGTTTATTTCTATGTATAACCAATACACTGATAAATACCAATAGCTGTCAGTTTAAAAAATATGAGACGCCTGCGATTGAATAAAAGCGCATTATTTTCGGCGATAAAATATGTCGGGCCTGCTTGCTCTGCTCGGCATGACAGGCAAAAGACAGAAGCGTGTGACAAGGTCACTCTTCCGCAGAATGAAATAATCATTCTGAATAAAAATACAACTTTGCCATTTCTCTTTCTTCCTCTTCGTTTTTTACCCATAAAGTTGGAAACTTTGTCCTGTGAATTTGCTGGCTTCTAATTACCAGCCATACAATATTAAATGGAGGCTCAGGATCCTGCACCTTTGCTCGCTGCCTGAATAGCAATGGGATCCCTCTGACTTTTCCTGATGACCCTAGTGCCCCGTCTCTCTCCCTCTCTTTCCTAATTAGTGCTGGGGTCAATGTGTTGGGAGCTATTAATAATCCATAATAATCCATCTCCTTCATGGCGGCCGGGAAGGTGGCATTCCGGTGTCACTGCGGCTGTGCCTCAGCTCTTCCTGGACATCGGTAGTCCAGGTTTGCTGTATGCAGGCTTGCCTGAGTAGGCGGCCATTTCTGCTAAACCCAGAATCCCGTGCCGGGTGATGAGAATGTTCCAGAACTGGCTGATGTTCTGCACTGAAAATGCTCCAGTGAGCAAAATCAAAATTTCTGTGGATTCCTAAAATGTGCCCTGTATGTATGTATTCTGTAATCTCAGTTCCTGAAGCATATGGAGGTTTCAGCCCCAGGAGTGTCTCTTAATGACTCAGCACAATCACTTTAATATTCCAAAATGCTTTTCTAAACTCTAATGTACCTCTGATTTCCATATCTCATTATGGGCCAGAACAATCAATGGAACTGTAGATGAAGGTATTATCATTAATCAGTTGTGTGCATTTGTACTCTAACTGGATGTGATACTAACTGACTTGACTGAATAATATATATATATATATATATATATATATATATATATATATATATGGAGGACTATTGTGAATGCCTGTCTTTAACACCGGGAGGTACATTACTGACTTGCGAAGGGGAGTAGAGGATGCCACATTTTATCTCCGGAGATGTCTACCTTTTCGTTTCTTCATCATGTCCCACCTTTTATCTCTGATGTGCTACATCCCCAGTGAATTCTCAACAGATCGACGTTGTCAAGGGAGAAAAATGTAGACCCGCAACAGGTAATCCCTGTCAGCTACAGTCATAATAGAACAAATAAATGTATACAGTTGCAGCTTGTGTGTAGGAATTGAGAGTGAGAGACTGTGGACCACTTCTCCACATTAATCAACCTCTAAAGGCACTCGATGTGCCACATCAGCTCGAAGGCCCCTGAAACCTTTAAACAAAACAGCGAGCCCACAAGAAATGCATAAATGAGGGGACAGGAAGTGTAATGTGTGTCCTGTGTCTGGGATGGGCTGACAGCCCTGACTGCCTCTTGGATTGTCCAATCGTATGCTTCTTCACTCTGCCCATTGATAACTCCTATAGGAGAAGCCTCTTCTGATAAAGTACTGGTGTTTTTTTTCTCCTGCCGACTATCAGCTGGCTTCATTGGCATCTGTCTTATCTGCTCGCTCACTCGCCCAGCCTGCTGGTACTAATATCACACTACTAAAATAGCACTGTCAGATCGGTCAAATTACCCCTTGGTCAAGCAACCCTTAATAGCCGGAGAAGGGAAGAGACATGGAAGGCTAATGTCAAAGGAAGGTGGATCATGAGTAAACACTATTACAAACTGAAATGCTGTTCATGTCAGCCTAGGGCATTACAGAACCCTCCATGCACATGATTTTGCTGGTTGACTAGAACATTCAGGCTGAAAGGATTTTGATGAAAAACATCACAGGTATTCCTATTATCAAGTCAGTGTTTGATTACATTAATACATTACCTGGAAACATAACAGGCCGATTAAAACCTACAGCAGAATGATTATCTGACCAAGCGATCACAGCTTGTCCATGTCAGTAGCTGCATATCTGATGTCATCCTGATCAAGTCGTACTCTTCACACACCACCGTGCATCCTGCCATCTTTAGAACTTCTGGGTAAGTGAAGGAGGAGGAGCGGAAGATGTTGGTCTAGTGAAACATTTTGTTGCCTGGGGTAAGGAAAACCTGTAGTTGGACAGCTGAGTTGCTGCTGGAGTTCATGCAGAGCAGATAGCTTCTGATCTCAGTCACCATCCCAGTACTTATATTTAAACTATCATCTTTCTTGTTATTTATTTGTGAGGGGAGTACAGATGCTCCTCTGTGTTACGATATTTCGACTTTACAATGGGTATTCCAGTTCCATTCTGATTTTCAGTTTCAGTGCATTATTCAATCAATTGCATGAGATATTCAACACTTTATTAATTAGGTAGGTTTTGTGTTAATGATTTTGCCCGGCTGTAGGCTAATATAAGTGTTCCAAGCATGTTTAAGGTAGGCTAGGCTAGGCTATGATGTTTGTTAGGTTAGGTGTACTATATTAAAATGAATTTTCACCTTATGATATTTTCGCCTTACGATAGGTATATCAGAACGTAACACCATTGTAATGTGAGGAGTGTCTGTACTGTGCTGGGAGTCTGTTTTTGGAATATGGCTGGATATCAAATAACATGACAGAGATGAAGTTTTAGAGAGGTGTCTGAGTGAAGGAGGCTGACCGAATCTGACTAGGAAGCTTGTCCATTAAGCATGTTCCATTAAGCATGTTCCCCACCATCCAGGTCTGTGGGACACCCAGACAGTGCATGTTCTTGCTCCCTCCCAGCTCCCTGCCAGACAGTGCATGTTTTTGCTCCCTCCCAGCTCCCTGCCAGACAGTCCATGTTTTTGCTCCCTCCCAGCTCCCTGTCAGACAGTCCATACTTTTGTAAATCACCTCCTGGGAAGCCCTGCATTAAATTATATTAGATTTAATTATATTTAGCACACACAGGAATTCATCAGCTTACCTTTACATGCCCAAGGTGGGGGGCACTAGAGATGATTTGCCAGTCCGTTTGAGGAATTACAGTAATATAAATGGTAATATCATTATTATTAGCTCAATACAGATATTACAATAGATACAGTATAATTCCGTTATAGTGGACTCGCTTATAACGGAATATCGTCTTTAACGGACCAGGTCCGCTGGTCCCGGCCATAAACCTTTAAGAACATGCAGAAAAAGCATCGGATACAGTATAGCGGACTCACATATAACGGAATTTTGCTTATAACGGACAAACAATTTGGTCCCCAGGGCCGCTTTTACCTGTTTTTTTGTTAGGCTATAACATTCATGCAGGCTCCGCCTACAAGGCGCGTACTGGTGATATCCAGCACAGATACGTCAGGATTATTAATAGTCACGCATCAGGTCAAGTAAAGTTGGATTACTACATGTACAATATAATAATCTATACCACAAGTGTGTCTGCTGGGGTGTGGCATGAGTAAATGGTGTCCTGTAATTGTGTTCTGGGCATACGGCAACTCTGGATATAACGGACTTTGGATATAACGGACTGTTTTGCCAGGTCCCATAAAGTCCATTATAACGGGATCGTACTGTATCCCATAAATAAACTTGTGTGATAGGCACATAGTTTTCAATGAATGTGTATGGATCTATGATTGTGCGCTGGTTTTATAAAACGGCGATTCAGTAGCAGTGTTCTTTTAGGAATGTGTGGGTGGTGGTGTTGATGGTCCGAGGTAAAGAAAAACCCCCCCAAAGGTCCTGATGTAAACTGGAAGGGAAACCCCAAGGAGAAGGGAGCATTTTATTAAGCGATATAGGGGAAGAGGACAAGGAGACAGGGAGGGTGTGGGGTTAGACCCGATTAGGATAAGGAAAAGGGTGCAGTTGGTGCATGGTGGGGGTGTTAACTGTGTTTTTGCTGTATTAGCAGGTGGTAAGATCTGGGAATGGTGCTCAGATTCGGCCAGGCATCAGTGCTAGATAGCCTGGAGGAAAAGAAACCATAAGCGAGCCACTCACAGCTTACCTGTGACCGACAGGTACTGATCCAGCATAAGAACTAGGAGTGTCAATGGGATTGACCCTTACTGGCATTTCCTCTTTGAGATTTGGCTGCTCATGGACTCAGGGACAGATTACGGACCAGGCCAGCGGGGCCACTGCCCAGGGGCCCTTGGGGTGCAGGGGGCCCGTGGGGCCCCTAGCCCAAAACAATTTGCAACGCTTATCAACAATGTATTTTCGTTTGTCTATTTTACATTCTTTGATCCTCTGCCTACAAGGGCCCCTGACCCTATAGGGAGTTTGTTTGGCTGCCAAGGGCCCTTGAATTGTGGTGGTTGTGGTGGTGGTGCTGGTGGTGGTGGGGGGGGGCCCTCGCGAACGTTTTGCCCAGGGGCCCACACAACCCATAATCCGTCCCTGCATGGACTTCATACATTTCCATCTCTCTCTTTTTTCTGAATGGTGGTTGGGCACGTCAAAAAAACACCCTGATGATTCTTTAAGCAGATTCCTCCTAAGAGAGGCTGTTTTTGATCAGATCGGTTGTGGAAGCACCTATCACAAGGCAGGCAGTAAACAAGCCTTTAAAAAGACTTCAAATGCCTTTTAGAATTTGAACCTCATCTTGTGGGTAATGAGGGCAGGTTTCTGGCATCTGAGGCTAAATCAAAGCCGCCATTCGTCTTCCTGCGTCAGGTGTGGACGGTGATGAGAGGCGAGGTCACTGGGGGGCAGACTGGATCAAAGATTAAGGGCAGGAGGAAAAATCCTTTTCAGGATAAGGAAATATAGCTCTATTCTTTTATTGTTAATGACAATAAATGCCAGGTCAGGATAAGGATAGAGGATGATTTGTGAAATTGTTTTTTCCCCCTTGAATAAATAAATTATTAAGCACTAAATAATGAATTAAATAATTAAGCACTAGAAATTAGAAGCTTTAATCTTTACGCATGGCTGACGCTACAGGAAGCCCTACTTTCTTTTGGCTTGGAGTAGGAATCAAAATGAGCAAAAGAGGAGGTGATGTGGAGGTGGAGAGGTGCTGAGTGCAGTTTGAGACGGCATTAAAAAATACGCTCCCTAACGTGTGTTTGTCATAAAACAGGATGCAGTCTTCCAGCACGAGTAAAAAAAAGTTCATTAAAAGCACATTTAACATAATGCTCTCGCCGCCCTTCATTTTTATGTAAATCTCCAATTCTTTGCCCCCAGGTGTTGTGCCTATAAGGGTTCTGAGATTATAAGCCTAGTCGTACAGAAGGGGTACAGTATGACTATCTTGTTAAGTGCAAACGTCTCAGGGTGGAGGACGGCTTGTGACATTCAGTGGGTTAGCCGCCGCAAACCCCACCTTTGTATTGCCGTCAGGGTGCGTCACTGCGCCCGTGTGACTAGACTGTCTCATCTGTATTCTGATGGGTTGGTGCTATGCTCCATTCACAACGTCCTGATTCTTCACCAAACAGCTTTGCTCTCGCCCTGCTGCTGTTGAACTAAGCTGTAAGATGAAAGGCAGCTTTAATTATTGAGGGACTGTTGGCATAGATACATAATGTCACAGACACACAAACAGTATAAAATGACATGTTTAGATGTTGTTAGAATTTTTTTTCTTGACACTTTTCAAATGGGTGTAACTTAAATGCTCACTGCTAAAACATTTATTTCATTCAAAAAGCCCCTTACATTGTTCAGCTTAAGGAATCCTGCGCTGGTGTAGACTGACGTGTTTTTGTATTTCAACATTTCACTCATGCTGGCAAAGTAATGAAAATTCTCATTTAAACGGGGGGTGGGTTCAGTAGCTAATCAACATGCAGTATACCACAGTACACCATTATTTTTTTGCTGAGCGACCATATTGGGACCAGGCCACGCCCACTACCCGCACTCACCTGTGAGAAGTGCCTGAGCTCAGCCCAAACAGTGTGGGCTGAAAAACTGATTACAAAGCTTTCTGAGAGATTAGAGTGGTACGCCAGCTTTGGAATTCAAACACATTTAGTCCATCTATCTTCCAAGTGCTTATCCTGGACAGGGTTACAGGGGCTGGAGCCTATGCCAAGCAGCACTGGGCACGAAGCAGAGAACCACCTTGGTTGAGACGCAAGTCTGTCTCATGGTGCATGTACATGGGCACAGCGCCCGTCAACCCATCAAGCAACATAGGCTGCCACCTAGGGCCCCATCTACAGAGGGGGCCACCCAATTCACTTTGTCTCGGATGATGCATGCTGCTCGCACACCTACACACTGGCGGGGACACTGGTGGTGAGGCTTGCCGCGGTGCAGTGGGGTGCCGGCAGAGAGGTTTTCCTGGGACTCCACATGAGCTTCCACTGGCACGGCATGAACACAAATATTACAAGTAATTTAGAGACACCAGCTGCATGGTTTTGGACTGGAGGAATGCTGTGATGCAAGAGAGGTGCATGCAAACTCCACCCAGATAGATCCGCTTTCAGACTGCGTAGAAACACACTCCACTAATTGTTTTCTTCTTTTCTCTCATTCATCTCATCTGCTCCAATATCCACTGACCTCCAATATCTATTTACGCTTGGTGCTGGTGATTGGAATTCCAAATTTTTTGGTTTTTAAATTAGTTCAGATATCTTCTAACCGACAGTCAATTTCCATTGTAGCACATAATTCATTTAATTTGTTAACTTTTAAGTTGGTTATCTGCTTCAGTGCTATCTGCTTGTTCCCTGATTGCTGTTAATAGTTGTTAATTAGTAGCTAACTTTGTTGAATGCGATTGCTATTCCTACGGCATTTCGTTTTTCGATCAGGTTTGGTCTAGACTGCCATTTATAGTTAGTTTGAGGGATTTTAATTTAAATTTTGTTCATTTTGTTTGCTTTGTTTATTTTTCATTCCCATTTTCTGGTTGTTGTTCTTATATATTACGATTATTCAAACATGTTGAATGTCTAAATGTATACAAAACAATTTGTAACTAATAAATGCTAAAAATGAGTTTATTTACAGTGGAATAATCTAGAGAACATCTAGCACCATTATGTGTATATTTGCATGAGTTAGTCTGAATAAAAGTGCAGTGAGAAATCCCATAATTCCCAGCCTCACCTCCATTCTGCTGCTCTGTGGATTCTGACACATGAAGCAAACTCTGCCAGGCTGATTTCATATCGACAGCGGGGCATAGGAATCTGTCTCCGCTTCCAGAGAGCACCGTCAGACTGGGAACATAAAAACATCCACATCAAAAGCCAGTGAGCAGCCAAGGTCCCGCCTTTCCCTTGTACAAGTTCTGGCCCCATTTACATGGCTGCGTCTTCTATAAATTTCACCGGTGTGCGGAAATGAAAAAAGGCACATTTAGGTTAAGCACAGGAAGCTCTTTATTAGTTCAGGGATTTAGTGTAATTAAAGTCTGGCTTGGAGCGGTGTTTTAAAGCTGAATTATTAGCAGTGGCTAATGTTTTCCAGAGATCCTGTAGATCAGCACGTTCCCCACATCCACACACGTTGGCTTTCCAGATGCCTGTCAGAATAACGATGACTTATTGCTACCTAAATGTAATCAAGCTGAATAGATTCTCTGGGTATCTAACACAAACAAGAATGATTGTTGACAATGCAGAACTATAGCGAGACTCGAGGATGTATCCATCAAACAATGAGGGGATTAGGATATAACCCTTTCCTCTCTTCTGCTGGGAAGTGTTAATCAGGTCCGTGGCACTGAAAAGCACCTGTTGTCTCATTGATAATTGTTAATATTGGCACAGGTGGATTTCCTGTGAATTACCAATAAAGCAAACACTTTGGGCAAGCGAATATATTTTCCCTCCAAATTGTAACAGAAATGAGTCAAATTATTGTTCTGCTGTAAACAAGTGAGAAGAAAAGTGTGGCTTTGAGACTCACACTGAGCAGGGATATTATGTGATTACCGGCACGGTGCCGGTAAACACGCCGCAATTGACGCCTGTAGGAAATTTGGCAAGAAATGAAACAACACAGTCAAGAGTGACCTGTCGTTACGAAAGTGGCTTCCATTAGGACGGCTATCAGATACAGGGGTCATTTTATTAAGCTGTAAGTTTTAACAGTAGGGAATGGCCTAAGCACACATGCTCTTCCTAAGATATATCGAAAGCCTCTTTATGTCTTTCAGGACTTACTTGAAAAAACAGCCTCAAAATGGGATAAATATTCCATCCTAACAGCCACAGAGGACATTGTGGGGCAACTGGCCATTTTATCACTGTCTGCTCTGCCCATAATGTTCAGAAAGCTGCCTTTGGGTAGGCTACAGGGATTATTTAACCGTCAGACTCGGCTGCTGTTATGGGAAGGTTCTCCGCTATGCGTGACGGAGCGTGGTGGCGACAGAGAACGTCTTGGCACTTCACAGAACGGCGTTACACGTCCTCCCTTTACGGATGCCTGCAGAGAGTCGCGGCCGGGGGAAATGTGACAAGAGGGTGGCAGGAGGAACATTCCGGAAGAGGCCGTGTTTCTCACACCATATCCTGCCTCTCATCTCTGTGCAAATAACTTCCAGACTCCAGGGGACCTGGAAAAAAAAAACATGACAGATAATCTCCTAGAAATAATCTCCCAGATATCTTCCCAATATCCTAAAATGGAAACCTACCCCCTGCCCGCCTTACCCACACGCCTCGCTCCACTATACACCAGGATCAGTGTGATGGTAAACAGCCCCTGGTGTCAGGAGGGTTTATTTGTCACTTACCCCAGGTTGGGCAGCCTGGGGCTGAGCTCATCGTAAAAATATGGCCGCCTCCCCTCCCATCAGGAGGTTGGCAGGAAGACGAGCGTCAGAGAAAGTAGCGACTCTGATGAATCCACTCTAGGGCCGCTCTGTCCTGACAAACCTTGGCAGGCGCTTTGTTTGTGGTGGTGCGCTCCCACCGTGTCCTTAAAGAGGACCACGCTCCCCTGGGAACACAGCAGACAAGTCGCCCCCGGAACATCCACAACCCACCAGTGTCATCAGCCTTTAGATCAATGGGGAATCACCCTACGTTCTTAGTGGGGGTGCTTACACAAGTATGAGCTCTGCCATGCCCCCTATGCTGGCATCATCCTGCCCATGAGCAGGTCATAGCCTGACAGAATCATGCAAAGGGTGACTTCACACCCAAGGTGGTCCATCATATGTCACGTGATCTGGTCGTCCAATCATTTCATCCGTCCCTCAAGGTTTCGCTTCCCTGCAGATTTCATTAGAGTTTGATGTTTTCAGAATTACAGCAGAAGCCTTTGCTTTCATTTAATTCCTTGCAGATTTCTTATATTTCATTACCGTAAACACCTTACCCGGTTCATTCGCCAGTTTTAATATTTTAATCTTTGGGGACACAACATGAAAATGTCGCTTTAATTAATCAGTTCAGCTCCTAAATTAAGATTTTAATTTGCTTCCATGTGTGTCTGATAGAATAACACTCCTTTGAACTCTCTCTGCATGTTCTCCTCTGCCTTTACACTGTAGGTTTTGTACCTGGCTCATAGCAGAAGGTAGTTTGAAGCCTAAACGGAAAATATACAAGCATCTCCTGAGGGATCCTGCTTTTGTTTGCTTGTTCTTATTAGAAGTGGGACATTAGTGGGGAGGAGTACAGTAAAATCAAAGCCGTCGCCAAGTTACGGCATGAGGGTGGAGCCCTGAAGTTGAGGCCAGGGAGAAAAGAGAAGAATCTGGGAGGGTCTATGAGAAGAGAAACCCCCCCCCCCCCCCCCATGCAACGCAAACAGCAGCGACCCACCCAATGATCAAAGGTGCTGGTGAAAACGCATGAGTTCCAGCGAGGGGAGAGAGAGGAGAGCCAGACGGGGCTCAGCATCCCATGGGAGCAGGAGGAGCCCGTGCCGGGGAGGCGAGCAGCTACCTGGATCACCACAATCCCCTAGTCGCTCCGCTTGAGGGCAAAGCAGGAGAAATAGGAGAAGCTGACTTTGTTGTGGTGGGGGGGGGGGGGGAGGAGGGTGTTGATAAATCACAAACATGGGGGAAAGAAATAGCACAAGGGGAGATAAGATATGCAGGGCAGGGGGGAGGGGTGATGGGAGGACCGGGAATCGGAGCACTTTCCAAAGCAACCGGATGAGGAAACAGCTTCATCAGCCAGCTGCACCTGAGGAACATGCAGGATTTGAAAGACATGCAGTCTAATTACGGTGTATGGTGAGGCTGAGAAGCCCAAATGATGTCATTTGTGGATGGATCTTAGGGTGTCGATAGCACCGTTACAGCTCTTAGCTTTCTGCAGAGGGAGTGCGCCAAAGTGCTATTGATATTACACATATAACAGTGTGTGTACAACAAACTAGTGGAGCTAATGGGCCAGAGGAGAGAGGACAAAGCGGCACACAAGGCATGGAACGGGATGCCGCATTTTGTAAGTGCTTGAAGAATGTAGGACGCGGAGAGACGGGATCCCTCACGCTCAAAGAGATCTTCCCTCTCTCTCTGCATCTCTCCTCTTAATTGAGAGTTTAAAGTTTTCCAGGCTTCTGTGTCTGTTTTTATGGTGTCTGGTGTCAGGGAGCGCTAGACGGAGGGGCCACAGACAGGAATCCAGCCAGGCACGGAAAGCTGATGATAAACGGTTCCTCACCAGGACACAAATGGAAGGACAGGTGATAAAATATAAGGAGATTGAAAGGCAAGCAAAAAAAATGAGTGTGGTGTTGATGACAGAGAACAAAAAGTTCCGCGTTTGGAAATAAGAAAGTTTCAGCTCTTCCAACCCGGTACTCCGTGGAGAGTGAAATACATAAAGCAGGACAGATGAAGCGTGTGGATGATGGAACTTTTAGATTGCAGCTGTCCTTTACACAATACGTATGACTGCAGCTGCTAATGTCGCATGCATTGCGACACAAGCCTGTCTAGGAGCTAATGTAGCAAACTGAGATGGGTGGCAGGCTTATAACTCCATGTCTGCAAGTGTTAGCTGATTTCTATGCTCTAAAGAAATATCTTCCTCTCTGGAATCTTGTAGGGTTCAACAGTGCTATCAGAGACTTTATGGTTTGGGGCGTCTCAATGTTCCGCAAAGGACAATACTGCATATGATAGTAGTGAACCCATGTAATAAAAGTCACTCTCTAATCCAGAGGTTAGTACAGTATGTACACACTGTCCATCTGTGTTTTGCCATTCATTATAGAAATCCAAAGAAAAGAGATAGACATTTCAAGTCCATAAAGTAAGAATCCAGACCAAGGTTTTGTTTCAACCAACCAGTTGAGCATAAAGTGTCACAGTCACAGAGAACTCAACTGGTTGGTTGAAACAAAATCTTGGTCTGGATTTTTACTTTCTGGACCTGAAATGTCCACCTCTGCCAAAAAATACAACTAGAGCCCCGTTCCTCATAATGAACCCATACTCTATGGAATATTTAAGTCACAATTCTATTTTTCAAGCAGAAATGTCATTTACACATTTATTTGGAGTATTTTGTATGAACTGTTATTCAAATTACTTTTATAAATAATATGATATGTATCCCCGAACATCTTGGAAACCTTGCTGAATGTTACAGTATATGCAGGATTTTTTGTCTCTTATGGGAGGTGATCTTTTTGAAATTGAAGAATTTCAGACTGAAGCATTTGATACAGGTGAAAATTACAGCGCTATCTATAAAGGCACCCTACATGATATAGCCCTATTTCAAGGAGAAATGAAAATCTGGCACATTAAGAAAGACCATCCTTGGACATTGAAATTCATACCTCATTTATCAACATGCAATGGATATGGATTTGACCACATGGAGTACTCTAATTCCAACTTTAAACTTGACTAAATCTTAACTAATGAAACCAGGCCATTAATTATCCTAACACAAGCCAAGGAATACATCACCAAACAGGACAGGAAGACCAGCAAGGAAAAACGAGGACTAAAGAAATTACTATGTGGAACTATGAAAATCATTGCTGAATGTTCACAGATGGTTTCATTCATTGTCTTTTATAAGTGGAGAAAAATTTACATACAAATGATCAAAAACAAGTAACAATAGGTGTGAGAGGAAGGGTGGAGGCTGACGTTTGCTGGAGGACTTTGCACCTCAACAGATACCTAAAGGTCTGCAGTGACAAGGAACAGCTTGGGCAGTCGGCTTCCGCAATGAGAGCCTGAGGACCTCATTGGAATTTAATTGGAATTACATCTGAATAAAGCATTCACATTCCTTCTGTCCCTGGATATTCATCAACAGAATGCATATATTAGTACTAACAAAGTTCAAATACCTTCTTTTAATTCATTACAATTTTTGTGGAGGTTGAAGAGCATGGAGCAGTCACATGGCAGATTGCATAGTTTGTTTTGGTTGCGTTTGCTCTGGGCATTGATGCAAATTCTTCTATATCTTACAAAGAGACGTTCAGCTATTTTAATCAAACATGGCACTCCAAGGAATAATGTCCAAACGCGGTACTTGCACACTCGCTTAAGGGCAGACAATGAAATTTCACTTCTACCCATAAGGGTATTTGCAAACCTCAAAGCAAATTAATCCACAAGTTAATTCTGAACAGTTCAATCCACAGGCCATTGTGAAAACTATTAGGCTGGACAGGTAGGACATTATTCTTTGCAGTGGAGGTCTGTAAACAGGAATCCATTATTCGAGTGCCACCTGGCAATTCAAAACTATCACAACACCAAACTTTGGAAAGCGCAGGTTTTGTCTGTCCTTAACATCAGACAACAGCGACATTATAGAGTTATCATCACATTTACCAATGTGCTCAATTACTATCCATGTAATAATAGCACAGTATCAATATTACATTGGCTTGTCTGCCTGTCAATCATTTGTCTCTCAGCCTTGAAGAGAAATATAGTTGGTTAGCTCTCTGTCCAATCAGAAGGATCTATTGGCTCATGTCTTAGACTGCTCATCCCAGTTACATTACATATGCCTCCATATTCTGGTCCAAATTAGTTGTCTTCCTTATTGTTATAACTTACATACAAATGTGACTATGGTATTATTATGTCTTTCATTAGACTGGGAGACTTAATGCACATTGATCGGGATGCCAGTCCAATACAGGGCAAGGGGAGCAGCTGCCCCTACAAACTGAGCTGGCAAGATCGGACATCTCAGTGCAGATGGTTACTGCCACACGAGCTCGGGAGACCGAGAAGAAGCTACAGGAAGCCGCCCCCCATTAGGTCACGTCCTCGCGAATTATTCATGGGTAACAACGGCCTGCTTATGGTCCATACTGCGGCCAGGCCTGTCAGTGGTGCCACATGGAGACGAACCTTGAATTATTCATAGCACGGGTAACTGAGTATAATTCATAACCATGGCAATAGGCTGAAGAGCAGGGAACGCCCTGCATATTAAGGGAAATTAGTTATGCGTATCTTGTACAGATTCCTCTCCAAGCTGATAACCCCTTGTTCCGATTTTTTATATATCAGTTTAAAATATGCACAGTGCACTCCGGAGCTAAGAATGGGATTCTCATAGGGTAGAGAAGGGCAAAGACAGGCTGAATCTCTAAATTACTGCCTTCCTTTTCATTAGGCTGTTTAGGAACTACACAGAATTGCTTTACCAAATGAAAAACAAATAACAAGCACATTGACACATAATGATCTGAGTCTGTATCCACAGAAATAACACTTTAAAAAAGCACTCACATACTCATATGATTTTTGTGTTATGTTTTTCATGTATCCTGACCCAGAGGCTGCAGCTGACGTGGAAATGAAACCACTGGAAACAACAAAAATGGGGTTTTTAACCCCATAAAGGGGATCCAGTGAACTACAGCGAGTAGGAGAAGACTGCGGATAAGAAAAAAATTTTGACATTGAGAAAAATGGAAAACAATATGCTCTCAGGTCTATTCTTCACCATCCATCCATCCATCCATCCATCCATCCATCCATCCGTTCTCTATATCAGCTTGCCCTATACAGGGTCACAGGGCCTATCTCGGAAGTTACGGATGCAAGAAAGGAATAACCCAGGACAGGATGCCAACCCAGGACAGGATGCTAACCCATCGCAGACCCTTCAACATACACCCTACAAATGAAAATCAAGTTTCTTTGGTGAAAACAGTTGCAGTTGCAGTCTCTGTCCTCCTCTGTCTCAAACCACTCATCGGAAACATGTCCAGAGCTAGTACAGAATAATTTGTGTTTAAAAAGATTTGCCACTGCTCAATGCAACACACTCTGGTGCACAATGTGTCCTCTCTCTCTCTTTCTCTCTCTCTCTCTCTCTCTCTCTCTCTCTCTCTCTCTCTCTCTCTCTCTCTCTCTCTCTCTCAGTAAAGGTCATTTCAAGGGTTCATTTGCCCAGAACTTCAAGATGAACTGATCTATTTTCCAAACACACAATTATACATGGAGCAGAATATAAGAAATATTAACTATGACCTTACTTTATCCTGTAGATAAGATTATCTATTAATGGGTGTTTGCTGGTCTGAATAAAACATTTTTAAGCCAAAGACAACTGACCCTTCTTTTCATCAGTTGACTTAGCAAACTAGTGAAAATATAGGCATACATGCAAATATAAAAATTATGAATTTAAATGTACTTATTTAGATGTAACATACAGAAATTTGCATTGATTATTCCGGAAATGTTCACAACAATATCTGACAACTATGCAGGATGTTGACTTATTGTTTTTGGAATTTCCCTTTGAAAATTGTCACACACTGTCCCAAAAAACGATCCCACCAGCACTATCTGCAGTTGCATAGATCTAATGACCCTCTCGTCTTTGCATGCTGGTCTCTCAAAGTCTTCCCCATCATCTCACACTCCACAGCTCGTCGACAGACATTGTTCCCGACGTCTGGAAGCACAGTGGGTCTGCTTTCCTTCAAAACCAAAAGGATACTTTCTACTGCAGGAAGCGAAGCAATGATTTCCCAAAATGCCAGCACCTGATCTAATTTGGGCAAAGTTTTTTTTTGTTCTTTTGAAAGCCTAATCTGACTTACTTTTTTTTTAGTGGCAGAGAAGGGATTTGTATAATTACTCTACAAGGCAAGGCAAGAGAAGCTTCCCAAAGGAAGGCCATAGTTTAATTTGAGAAGGAATAAATCTAAACTGATCAAATTAAAGAGAAAAGCCCTCGCAGCCCAACAGAGGACGGAGAGGTTGGATGAGCTCTGCTTCCGGTTTAATGCGGCGGGGCCCTTATGGAACCAGAAGATTTACAGGCCATTTCAGACCCATTAACAAAGTTTCTGCGCACACACTTTTAATCCTGTAACTGATGCTTATCTCCATTTATTCAATAATTAAGGAGAGGAAGAAAGGGTGTGTTTTAATGGAATGTGCTCTGGGTATAGTACCGTAACACATGATAATATACAATCATTTCGGAAATGAAAGTACGATCATGTATGTATCCCATGAACAAGCTGGGAATAGAGTAGAACAAGATAATTTATCAGTGTGGTAATTAGACCTGCAAAGCATTCAATGAAAGGGTATATAAGAGGATGTCATGTAATAACCTGCCAAAAGGCCACAAATATAATAATAATAATAATTATAATAATACTAATAATAATAATAATTGACACCCAAAGCAACACAGCCATCATTGTTTATGCACATTTTTGGGGAGGGGGTCACTGGGTTAGGATGCTTTGGGTGTGACTGGAAGGTTGTTAGTTTAAATCCCAGACTTGGAGCAGCAAGATCTACAGTAGGTTCCAATTTTCTTTTTACATATGCAGAAATTATATGTTGGAAGCATTCTATTTGGGCACCACCAAGATCAGATGTTATAACTTTATTTAGTATTTATTTATTTATGAACTTGTTTACATTATTGGGGACACAGATACAGTAATAGGTTATAAAAAAATTGGTTTTATTGGGGCCTTACATTACAATACAATTTCCTTTTCTGAGGCAGATGGGAAAATGGGAGGACATTTTTATGGTAAAAATGTTTTACTCATGCAGTGGGCTTTACAGAATCAGTGCTCTATGTTAGTAGCCCTGTTACCTACATGCTTTTTGGCTAGAAACAAACCGGGAATAAGCCAGGCTTATACAGAGGTAAAAATTACAGTAGGGCTCCCTGAGCACCATCTGCTGAGATGAAGCTAATACTTCCTGGCAAGCAAATGCTCATCCTGTCTCCCTGGGGGACACATCAGCCCTCAGAGATTCCACTTCACAATTATGCAACTCTCCCCTTTTCCTGGGGGGGGCATATGCTCATCTATCTAAGGAGCTGCTTTCCCAAACTGCAGTTAGGCGCAGTGAACAGGCTCCTGGTCTCACTGTGGTCCACTGAGGGTTAACCAAGGACTGCTAAACGGCTTGATGTATATGAGTGTTTCCCATTCCGGTCCCATCCCAACTCCAGATATATGTGGCATAGTGATGCTTTGGCCAAAACATATTTCATATTAATGGTAAATCACAGAATATCTACTTGAACTGTAAAGACCCACAAAGGACCAGAGTTCCACGCTCGTCTCACCAGGAAGAATAACCGTCGTTTATTCCATTCTTTATTAAATCCCAGCACTGCAAAGTTTTCATTTGCTGTTGTGAGGCAGATGGAATCCACTTATCCATTGTGTTAGGTATAGTCTTTCTTGCTGAAGGTCCTGTCCGTTTTCAAGTGTTCACGACTGAATTACAGGTACCATGGGAAACACACAATGTCGAGCTTTCAAAATCTCTTGTATTCATTCACTGAACCAAAGAGAATATTATGCTTTTTTCCATTTCGCATTGTATGCTATGGGTTTCTTTTATACATGGGTGAAGCAGGTTACATAAACTATAGGACTATTAAATGTATCAAATGTTCTGCAGAAAAAGTAGCTTTGAGTAAGTGCTATGTGGAATAAAACTCTTGTTCTCGGACATTATGATGACACAATTTCTTTTGCAAGATCCTGCTAAAATGAACTTTGATGTTTCTGAGTATGCAGTGCTCTTCGCTGTTTCTCTCATAACGTTAACTGGTCCTGCCCTCTGTTCACGTTTAGGTAATAGAATATGGAAATGGAATTCAGTCATGATATTATATCATAAGATGCAAGGGGGGGGGGCTTTTTTGCAGCACTCTGGAGGACATGAAAATTGTAAAGAAGTAGAAAAAAGCAGGGGTTGGGGGAGGGGGTGTTCACGAAGGCCAACCAACGATCCAGGACACTGAGCAGTAATGGTAGCTGACCTCACTTCCACACCCGATGTTAGCATGACAGTATTACTGAGATTGTGGCAATGACTCATTCATTGGATTCAAGCGGAAGGAATTCAAAGAATAAAAAAGTCCCCAGCCCAAAAGGATAGACCGCTTTATGTAAATGACCCTGAAAAGTTTAAACAAGGACAAAATGTATGTAGTAGTCTTACATTGAAATATGTGTCCTTTTTCTAAAAAATATCTTTCAGAATTGTCTGTAGGTGCACATCTTTGTGCAGAGATTTCCAGACAAGAACTGCGGCGCAGCACCAGTCACTGGAATAACTTATAATGAGATATGATGTGTTCCGTGGAGCTCTGGTCTAAACGTCAAAGGACTAACTGACTGAATTCATGTCTGCTAGCCGTGACGCTAATAGGATTGCAAGAAAAGGGTTATTTCAGCAGTTTTTAGGCTACGCTGCGGCCCTGGTTCATTGTTTGTTAAAACTGTCCATTGGATAACATGTTTCTCAGTTTGACTGTTGAACCGTGGTAGTTGGAGGTTTTAAAGAAGAAAAAAGCTACGTAAGTGAAGTGCATTGGTGAAAGAAACAGCTACAAATGGCACAGTTGGCTTTGTGTTAAATCTTGGCTGGTCTCATTTGATCTTGTTGTCCTGTTGAGGAACGTGTTCTGGTGAAGCTGGATGGTATTGGTGAGCAGTGTACCCTGACCCCCCCCCCCCCCCCCCCCCCCAAGTTCCTGCACCCAGCTCTGTGCCTCAGTACTAAATTCCTTCTTTTTCAGGATTGCATGAACTCTGGAGTAAACTGTGCTCCAAGTTCACCGTAACTCTGTACTTAATAATGGATGATGTTCAATGGTAGGGGAAGTCAGATCCAATCTGATTTTCCATTTTGATCCGCTTCTTGTCATAAACACATACATAGCCAAATTCATATTCCATATTCTGTCCACAGTTGAAGGTGTCCTGCTCTCTGGGGCATTCCTTCCATTCTGTTTCTTGTTCTTTAAAGGACAATAACAGAGAATGTGAATATTATTTAGGTGGCTCTCATGTGCTTACATGAGTGCTTACATTGTACTATCTCTTATTGTTCTACCTGGCCATGCATAGGGCTCAGGCCGTCTTGCAGTGTCTTGTTGGATTTACATGGAAAATCCTTCCCTGTGTGGGATTTGAGAGACTTTAAAGCCCCAGTTGACGGCAACCTTTCAGCTAATAGAATCCATTACCTGGCTGTTTGGTGCAAACTGTTTGCTGTAGTTCTTTCTTGGCTAAGGGGTGGGACAATCTACAGGCAGTCTGCAGTCTCCATTGTGAGTTTGTTGCCCAACAGCTCACATATTATGATGCATGTCAATACTGCTCTTTCCCTTAATAGTGGCTGCATTTTGTAGGGAGCAGGCTAACCCTGACTTTCCTACATTGATTGGGCCTAAACCATCTTCAATCTTGAGCGACGATTGAAGTATAAATGTTACCCCTTTTCCTTGAGCACAAGACCACAAAACAACAGGACCACACAGATCAGGCCAGTCACTCATACGTATGTAACTCTATGAAGCTGGAGGTGCATTGCCGTCCATAGCACACATATAGTTCCTTAGTATTGCAGCATATCAACCTGTGTTCTGAGCCTGTTGCTTATACTATCTACAGGTTCTACAGATTATCATATTTTTGAGACGGTGCTTTAGCAACTAATTGAAAACAACAATAAACAACAAGCAGAAACATAGATTCCAGTACAACATAACCCTTTAACCCTTTACAGTGGTCTGCCAAAGCTATTGCAGGTTCTTAATTTCAAGAATCTTAATTGCCTGTCTTTGAACATGGATTCATTCCAGCTCTGGTTTTCTGGTCTAGCTCTTCTGATGTTTGACAGGGACAAAAATACAAGTTTTACAAAGCAGTGACCTTATCACCCTCTCCTTATTAATAAGCAGAGATTTGTGTGCAAAACATATAACTGTCTTCTTCGGTGTCATTTTTTAACACCAGCTTGGATGTGATAGTGACCAGCTGTCACTTTTGCACATCTCCACGTAGCTAACAAATTCCCTTTCGCTTTCTGTCAACTGCATAATTGTCAGCATGTCTGTTAGGTGGTAGACGTGTATTCAACAGATGATGACTGCATAACCAGACACCCGTACTCACGCTCCCACATCTGAAGCCACCTTGCTCCAAAGGCAGAGACAAAATTATGATTGAAATAAATGTGAGAGAACATTTGTGAGTCATAATCCTCTCCTGGCTTTGACTAATGGTGCGGGTTGAGGGCAGCGTGAGTTGTTCACAAAAGCAGAACTCCAGTGGAATGTATAAATCAGTAGGAGGCATGTAGTTACACAGATCTGGGGGGGGGGGTGCATGCAGTGGAAGAAGAGCAACTCTCAGAAGTACAACAAAGACCTTGAAGATGACGGCCGAAACCCCAGAGAAAACAATGCAAATAAACACATCTGTAACTCAAAAAGGTATACAGTATGTATTGTCTCACATGGTCACCTTGACATGAGATTTGAAATTGGTCGCATTCCAACTTCCTTTCAGAACCTTTTCCCAATTTTCACTAAACCACAAAAAATATGTTAGAAGAAGAGGGATCAGACTGCAGAATGAGCTGCTATCCTGATTCCGTTTAGCAGACCACAAACTGTCTGTACTGTTCATTATAGAACACTCTGTCCTTGCACACTGGGCTTCTATCTATCTATCTATCTATCTATCTATCTATCTATCTATCTATCTATCTATCTATCTATCTATCTATCTATCTATCTATCTATCTATCTATCTATCTATCTATCTATCTAATCTGTTGGTCTAATATCTAATAAGCTGGCCACAGATTTCTGGAAAATCTCCATATTAAACCAAAGCAATTCCTCTTGGCAAAATTAAATGCAGTGGGATTACGACATAAAATACTTTTTTCAAAGATATGCAGGAATCATCTACAGACACATTAACTAGACATGAGTGTTTGCACATACATTCTGATCTACATCGAACTGATCTACAGCTGTTGTTATGTAATATCCATATTTTACTTGGTTTTTGTGTGCTTTCATCTGTTATATAACTATCACATAACACATTTATACAGATGAATATCTCACGGATGCAGTTTGGGTTTCACTTTAAAACAAGATACATGTCAAAAACCTAGAATTGAACTAGCAACCTTTTAGTCATACTGTATACTTCCTGCAGTCCTTTAACAGGCCAATATTGTAAACATGCTCATATTGTAAATCTGCTCATATTGTAAACATGCTCATATTGAAAACAGGCTTACATTATACACAGCTCGTATTTTACATAGACTCATATTGAAAACAGACTCATATTGTGCAGTTGGCTGATATTGAAAACAGGCTTACATTGTACACAGGCTCATATTGTAAACAGGCTCATATTGAACATACAGTAGGCTCATATTGTAAACAGGTTCATATTGTACGCAGGCCCATTTTGTAAACAGGCTTATATTATAAACAGGCTCATATTGTACACAGGCCTATATTGTAAACAGGCTCATATTGTACATACAGTAGGCTCATATTGTAAACAGGTTCATATTGTACACAGGCCCATTTTGTAAACAGGCTTATATTATAAACAAGCTCATATTGTACACAGTTTCATATTGTATACAAGCTCATGTTGTACACAGACTCATATTCTAAACAAATTCATATTGTACACAGGCTCAAGTTGTACACAGGCCCACATTATAAAGAAACTCTTATTGTACACAGGCTCACATTATAAACAAACTGAAATTGTACACAGGCTCACATTATAAACAAACTCATGTCGTAAACAGGCTCATGTTGTACACAGTACTCATTTCTCCAAGATGCTGCCTGAAGGCCGGGGTGGCATAACGGATTGTGTGTGACTGAGGCCTCTCATTTCTCTGGGGAGAGTGATCTATCACTTCCAGCGCCCACATTTTGTATAAATCAATGTGCTCCAAGTCTTGCTTTTATTGATGTTTTTTTTTAATTAACAGACATAACAAGACGCCGGTTTAGTGAACTCCACCAGTGAGTTGGAGGCCAATTCAAGCTCTTCCATTTTCCATTAAGGCTTCTGTCTATCACTACCCGTCAAGAGCTCTCCATGTGACTCAACGGCAAATCTGGCAAACTTATGTTATCTAGCAACTTTTAAATATAAACTACTGAAAACATCCAAATGTGGCAGTAACACACATGCTGTGAATGACTGTAGTGTCATACATGTTAATTCAGCTTGTTTACTCGACCCAACTTGAGCAGCTTTCTGCAGACTGCTCAGCATTGTCTTGGATGAGATTTTGCAGATCTCTGGTTGTTTGAGCAAACAGTCACTGGAACTTAATACAAAGGCTCAAATGTGCTGGACCTATTTAAGTACTATGAAGATACTGTAGATCTCCCAGGTACTCAGTGGGGAGAATGCAGCTGCCTGTGCTTGTGTTTGAATCCCGCCTCTTCTGTTGTATTTTGTTCCTAGTATTTCATTTCTATCAGTTTAATCCTGTTATTTGTATTAAGATTTGTTTTCTTGCTTTGTGCCTTAGTTGTGTTTTACCTGTCTTTGTTATTCCCAGTGTTAGATTCTGTTTTTCTTGTTTCTTTGTCAATTTGTCAAGTTTCTCTGTTTAGTTCCTTGAGTTAATTACTGTATTGGTGTCACCTGTTGCCTGTTTTACTAGTTAGTCCTTGTTAATTGTTTTCACCTGTCCTGCATTATCCTTGTTAGCCTGTTGTATTTACAGTAAGTTCCTGATCCCATTCTGTTCCTTATGGAGTCATTAATGTATGTATGATGTTGTTGTTTGAATGTTCTGTTATTTGTAGCCAGCCCGCCTGCCACTTGTTTCCCTGCCCCATTTGTAGTTAGTCTTTGTTTATCCGTTTTTTGCTTTTGACCCCTCGTGGTCCTTTTTGTTTCTGTAGTTTCCCTAGTGTTTTCAGTTTAATAAACTCCTGTTTCCCTGCAATCCGCAAGTGGGTCGTGCACATTCCCTGCCTGCCCCATGCCTCGTCCTTGCATTCGAACCGCCCAAGTTCGTGATACAGAGAATAAATGGAGAATGCACTGACAAATACAGTGTCGTCTATGAACAATATACTGTATGTATAACTGAGGCTGATGTGGTACAAAGCCTAGCTAAGCTCCAAATAAATAAATCGCTGGGCCCTGATGGCATCTTACCTATGGTTTTAAAAGTGATGAGGGATATTATTAGCCAACCTTTAAGTATATCAGAAATCCTTATCTACTGGTGTGGTACATTCTGATTGGAAGCATGCTAATATAACACCCATATTCAAAAAAGGGGATAGCAGTAATCCAGCAAACTATAGGCTAATCAGTTTACAGTAACTTGCATAACTGGAAAAGTAATGGAAGCTTTAATCCAAGTGAAAATGGTGGATTACCTTGATTCAAATAACATTCTGAGGGATAGCCAACATGGGTTTAGGAGAGGTAGATCCTGTTTCACTAATCTACTTGAGTTATTTGAGGAAGCTACAAGAGAAATTGATCAGAAAAAGGCCTACGACGTGATCTAGATTTCCAGAAGGCCTTTGATGTTGTCCCCCACAAGTTGGTCTTGCTTAAGCTCAAAGCTGCAGGGGTTTTAGGAACTGTGGCAGCTTGGATCGAAAACAGGTTAATAGACAGGAAGCAGCAAGTAGTTGTTAGAGGAACAATGTCGCAGTGAGCCTGCGTTCATAGTGGGGTACCGCACTGTCCAATTTTAGGACCACTATTGTTCCTAATTTACATTAATGATATTGACACCAATACATACAGTAAACAGGTTAAGTTTGCAGATGACTCCAAGGTGGATGGTGTACAGTAGCAAATACTAATCTAGTAGCATAGAGGCTACAATGAGATCTTGATTTAATTAGTGACTGGCCTGATACTTAGCAGATGAAATTTAATGTAGATAAATGTAAGGAAATCCATGCAGGGAGCAGAAATATAAAGTTCAGATATTTTATGGGTTCCACTGAAATAAAGGTAGCTGATTATGAGATAGACCTCGCTGTGTATGTTGATGCTTCCATGTCTCACTCTCACCAGTGTGGGGAAGCAATTAAAAAGGCCAATAGGATGTTGGGATACATCTCTAGGTGTGTGGAATTTAAGTCAAGTGAAGTGATGCTATGATTATACAATTCCTTGGTAAGACCCCACCTAGAATATTGTGTGCAGTTTTGCAGTTTCACCATAGCTTAAAAAGGACATTGCTGCCTTGGAAAAGGTGCAACGTAGTGCTACAAGAATGATTCCTGGTCTTAGAGGAATGTCTTATGAGGAGAGGTTAGCTGAGCTGAATCTGTTCAGCCTCACCAAAGGCGATTAAGGGGGGACATGATCCAGGTATATAAGATTCTAACAGGTCTGGATGCTGTTCAGCCCAATGGCTATTTCAATATTAGTTTGAATACTAGGACTCATGGCCATAGGTGGAAATTATCGGGAGAACATTTTAAACTGAATTTGATAAAAAAAACTTCTTTACACAGCGTGTAGTTAGAGTATGGAATAGTCTTCCTGCTAATGTAACGCAAGCTAAAACCCTGGGTTCCTTTAAATCAGCACTAGATAAGATTCTAACAATTCTGAGCTATTAGTTAAGTTCTCCCCAAATGAGCTGGATTGGCCGAATGGCCTCCTCTCGTTTGTAAATTTCTTATGTTCTTAAGAATAAAAAAATCATTTCCTGTTTAATTGGATAATTCATTGGGGTAATTCCAGCAATTACTGTGAACGTTAGAAGATTTTACACTGGACAGTGACTGTACATACATTCACACACAGTATAGACACTTTGACACAGATACAGTATGGACAGATACACAGATACAGTATGGACAGATACACAGATACAGTATGGACACTTTGACACAGATACAGTATGGACACTTTGACACAGATACAGTATGGACAGATACACAGATACAGTATGGACAGATGCACAGATACAGTATGGACAGATACACAGATACAGTATGGACACTTTGACACAGATACAGTATGGACAGATACACAGATACAGTATGGACACTTTGACACAGATACAGTATGGACACTTTGACACAGATACAGTATGGACAGATACACAGATACTGTATGGACACTTTGACACAGATACAGTATGGACACTTTGACACAGATACAGTATGGACAGATACACAGATACTGTATGGACAGATACACAGATACAGTATGGACAGATACACAGATACAGTATGGACACTTTGACACTTCTTTGTGTACTAGAATGTGCTGGGAGCCCCAACCAACAGGGATTCATTATGCTGAGAAAGAGGTAGGAATGTGGAAATTTTGCAGCAGTGAGGAGACCACGTGGCTCCGCAAGGTTTCGTCTTCAGTCAAACAAGCAAATTTCATTTAATGCTGAACATTTGTAGGAACAAATTGTCACAATGTGTTATAGCAGATTTTCCAGAGAGAAGAAAAAACCAAGCTTCCTAGTATGAAGAAAAGTGAAAATCGTTTTTTCGACCCTTTGAAGAAAGCAATCAAGTAATATTCCTGGAAGGGGGTGTCTATAAATATACACACCACACACCAGAAATGCAATTACAGGCAACATGTGAGAGTTTCTTGATCATGTCTAACAGAAAATTTATCTCGAAAACCAGTCCTGCCCGATGCCTCCCGCATGCACAGGGATGGGTGATAAACTCCAATTTTGGTTGTAACTTCAATGGAATGTTAAAAAAAACATCAATTTACTTGCTTTTTTAATTCAAAATTTTATGTTTTTAATCTATCCCTCCCCACTTTTACCTTCCACAAGCTTTTTTTCCCACCTGTGTCCGACTGATAAAATCCCCAAAAGTCAAATTATTATGAACGTTGTGAAGTACAATCAAGAAGCCTGGTTCACGCATAAAAAACTTATATTTACTTAATATCACTGACATTTTAAACCAAATCACACTATTGGTTTGAGGATTTCACCTTGCTTTGAATTGCTGGCCAGTCACTTCCATCATCAGCGAAGAACTAAACTAGAATCCAACTATAAACTAATAAAATTTTTATTTAAAACTACAGTACTGGTATCATGTATGCTTGCTTGGTTTGTTATCTGTGTGTCTGTTACTGATGCTGGTCATGGCATTTGCTACTTTGCATAAAAGGCTTTGAAGTTAGCTTTTGCTCTCATTTGAGAAGTACAGAACAGTTGTAAATAATGTAGCCGATGGGAGGCGGTAATCACTTATTTCAACATGCCAATCATGAATCACTATCGATTGTCAGACTTTGAGGCAATGGAATTACCGCATGTTTGATTGGTGAAATGCTTTATTTTATATCAGTGTTTCCCAACCAAGTCCTCGGGGACTTCCAGACAGTCCATGTTTTTGTTCCGGAACCTGGGAGAGAGCAGAAATGTGGACCGTCTGGGGGTCCTCAAGGACTGGGTTGGGAAACAGTGCTTTATATAATGTCTTGGATTGGATGAATTCAAATAACTCAAAGGATAGGTCCAAGAGCCAGTCAGTGCAGTATTTCATTGTTTTATGGTTGCTTTAAATGGTCTCTGGATTTGTTCCATGGTTCCTGCGCTTCCACATAAATTCTGAGCTCTCTACACAATTATACGTGAAGTAGGTAAGACAGATTGTGCTATTTGCCATTTATTTTGCTATGGCATCGCCTTATGGTGTGGGGAAATGTCTCATGTCTGTGTGTGAATGTCTGCATCTTGTCAGGATTTGATTGGTCAAGCAGGTTTGCACATGCAATGATTTTCATGGGATGGACACAAATATACAATTATTTACAGGAATAAATCGCATGGGACTTTAAATGGCTTAGGTTGTGACTTGGTGCTCTGTCAGAAATTGGTACCCTGTCCAACATGACCATTACTTTATGCATGTGTTTCCTGTGATGGGACTATACTTACAATACAACTTGCCAAATGGAATGTCACGCTGAATGGCAAGTTTAAAAAGGATATGAATCCACAGTTAAAGTTAAACGTGCTTTTATCATTAAGGTAGCCTGAGAATTTACAAATATTGTTTAACATTTTTTTAAAAACATAGTTGCTCTCCTTTTACATATAGACTGCACCCCACCTCACAAGGCTCCTAAGCCCATTTTAGGGAAATAATAAAATACAAGATCCTTAATAAGTGAGTAATTTAACATATTTAGAAATGTTTAGACATTTTTGAAAAGCTCCTAAATCAAGGAGGTAATATGCTCTCTGAGAATATGCCAGTTTTCCACAACAAGCAGCCAGAGAGGTCAGCTTGTAAATGCGAAATTGACACATTGTTATTTTGGCAATTGTTGTGGTTGGTTCAGAGGCCCATTAGTGCATTGTGACATCATCATTGTGGGATATGTCGTGGTTCTGGAGATTAGCGCTGGGAGACCATTCTGGGATAGTGTGAGTAGCAGTGAGGTATTCTGGTCTTGGTATGACAGAACAGGACCCATAAAAATCCTACCCCCCACAGCAGAGTTCACTGGAGCATTGTGATATAATCCAGAATAAATAATTATAATATAAATAAGGCTGTAAACTGTAAGGGTAATTGTACACAGCTCTTGCTGTGTTATTGTGCTTCCAGGGGTTTCACAGACCATAAGAGAATCTTTCACACTCCCACAGGAAAAGAAGGCTAAACCTCTAGAGAAGCCATTCATTTTACACCATGCTTTTGCATTGGTTTTATGGCTTTTTCTATTCAGCTCCAACATTAAGATTTTAATGGGATTCCTCTGTAGATTATTGAGACACAAGGACCCGGATCAAAAATGAAGTTTTCTGAAGGTAAAAGAATCCTCTTTCACAGTACATTCTGCTACTGATTTATTAAAGACAATAAACTTTTATAGAAGTTCTATATACTGATTCAGGTTAAGCCATAAATTTTATTTGAAGACGACTTTTATACTAAAATTGCATTAAAAACCTCACATAAATATATATATTTTTTGCAAACAAAAACATAAACTCTCCAAGTTGTTTTCACGTGTCCTGAAGTAAATAGCTTAGATTCTTCTTTGCCAATTTTGACACAAGTCAGTATTTATTCATAAATTTGATTTGGCCATGTGTGAATGGCCATGAAATGCCCTTAGAAATAATTAGTATGGTGGTAAAATAAAACTTCAGAAAATGAATTGGATCTGCTTCTGTCCGTGATGAAATAATTATGGTTCTTCACAATCAATTAATCCTGAAAATCGCAAGGCTTTTATACAATTAATCATCATTTTAAATCCACCTTTGAAGTGGCAATGATGACATTATTCCAACAGACATGCAACAGACAGTGTAACACAGCTAAAAAAACATGAAGACAATATTAATCAATAAGCTAGAATTTACCATAGAACTACAGACATTCTGCATGGCTTGAAATGGTAACTTCCATAAAATGTACCTATTTTACCAAAGCTTAAACATATAGTAACTAAGCATCCAATGTATCATAATGATAATGTTTGCATGTATGACATCATTATGCGTGTAGAAATTGGCTAAATCCAGAAGCCGTTTGCTGTGGCACTCAGTACTGAACGAAAATCCACAAGTGAAAGGAAGTCTGCCAGGGCCTTTTGAATTTTAATTGAATACAAATTGCTAAAGGAGGCAGATACAGGCAGTTATAGTGTCTGAATTATAAACCTGATCTGAGACCAGTTTTGAGTATGCCTTTCCCCTAAGCTCTGACAGTAGACCTGATGATGGTTTTCAGAGCATGAGACCCGGCAAAGCTGAGCAGTCTGGGGGGGGCGGGGGGGGGGGGAGGGTCCCTCACAAGCTCTGCTGGCTAAATTTCACTCCTGCTAGCCTGAATAGTCAGTCATATGTTCTTCCCCTGCCTTTTGCATACAGTGCATACATGCTTGTAAAGTCCCTGCAGACAGAATGAGGCATGTTAGAAGATTAGAAGATTCAGTTAGAAGACATGTGTTCCCTGAAATATATTAGTTATTGATACTAAGTACAAACTACACCATATGCATGCTTAGGGAAGACCCATCTATTATGTCAATTAGTCATGTAAATGTCTCCTATTTCTACTCCTGAGCTTTGAACCCATAATCTCATGCGGTAATTTGTGAGTGACACATCCTGAACCTTGCAATGAAGTGCTACATTTACTAATTACCTGTGACTTTAATTGATCAACATACAGTACCCCAACGAGTGGTAGTGCCATCTCTGACGACTGCAAGCATGAGGTGAAGCTGTTGCCGTAATTGATATCCCTAATGATATATAAATTACATATATGAATGAATAAAATAAATCAGATATGTAGCTAGTACCTTTAAGAAATATTCACTTGCTATATACAGCTCTAGAAAAAATTAAGAGACCAATCTGCATTTTTAAATCCTGGTTTAATCTGGTTCTGCTGGTATTAGGCTACACTGTGAGGCAATATACTTCTAGGCTCAAAGTCTCTATGACAGCAGAACGCAAGAATAAGGTGAAGCAGGAGCAGCTGGATGTAAGGGATGGCCATGGGTGGCCTTATTGCCACCCCACATTAAAATACTAAAACTTGTTATTTTCGAGGCATAATCATAGAATAGACACGGTATGGTGTGACCAATCCAAAAGATATAACTGATCCATGATGGCCATACCCCAATCAAAATTTTCTGCGGGTTCCACTGAGCAGGAGACACAGACAATAACCTAAAGCCAGCCAGGTGGAGGGCAGAAGCAACCTTCTAATGCCAGAGATGACTGTCAACTTATCCGGCAGTGCCTCATAAATCAGAGGATGGCAACAAATGATCTTCGAAAAGAGCGGTGTGAAGTGTACTGCCAGGGTAGTTCGGACTGTTAGTGCACCTAGAAGCCCTCGAAGACCCATAAAGCAAGGAAGATGCCCTTCAGCAGTGAGAAGCAGAGAAGAGTTAGGCTGGAGATTGCAAATAAAGGTATATTTTATACAGGTGCAAGCTTATGCGATTGAGAAATCACTGCAACTGAAAATTCTGCTGTAGTCTCCTAGTTTTTTCGAGAGCTGTAGTATGCAGTCATAAAGTCAGTTTCTGTGCATGTAATTTAGAGGTTGATCGTACAAAAAACATTATTCAGTATAAACTACTCAATGCTGATGATATCCTGCAGTAGGTTCAATAGCTATCGTCTGATGTAACAATAGCAGTGCACAGAATTTTTGAATGAAATTCCCATCTCTCAATCAGGAAGTGAATTTAAAACATTCAACAAATTAGCCAACAAGGAAAACCAAGGAATGTTTAGTGCAAATCTTAGGATGTGATCAGACTAAAGATGGTGACAAAGGAGGCAGTGGAAAGAGAGCAGAGACCGGTACCATCCCAGGAAGGACATGAATGTGTGTTTTCAAAGGCAATATTGCAGTGACCAATGCTGACTAATTACTGTACCGACTAGAGGTAAGCGATGTGTGTGTGTGTACATACATACATACTGTACTGTGATGCACAGCGGCCCCAGGCCCTGGCATCTTCACAGCTGGTTTATTTACTCAATCCTTAAAAAGACTCAAACACCACAGGTTACAGCCACAGAATGGTTTCATATATGTACACCAGTCAGTTCCGTACTGTGAATGTGACTCTTTATATTCAATTGGTCGGTTTACACACACACACACTAAATCAAAAAAAATAAAGTACATTTATGTCACAGTGAACACAGTGATTCCCTGAATTAAGTAACTGTGCACGCATTTTAATTGTCTGTTAGTTAGCACTAGATGAAGAAAACTGAAAGATGCATCATGTTTTAACCATCAAACCTAAATCAAGCTTCTTGGAGTCAATAAATCACCAGACTGTGGGGTTAACTTGGCAGTTAAATGTTAAATATGGCGTTCATATTTGCGTCATACACATCTCCTTATGCCCTCTGTGCCTGATCTGTATTATACAGTGAACAATTTAATGTTTAAAAGCAATAGTCTCCCACAGTAAGCTTTTACTGGAATATGGAATTCGTTCTGAGAATTATCTCGGAATTTGATTATTTGTGAGAATATGAATGGATACTGATGTCTAGTCAAGTCTCCCTTCTGATATGAACTCATTAGAAAAAACCTCATATTCTTTCTGTGTGGAGAAAATTCATTTTCTTACATGTACACATTTGTGGCAAATTGGTCAGTTAAATTTAATTCCTATAATTAAAGATGAACTCTTTGTAAAACAAGGAATTATCACTCTGAAGGCATTTTCTGTGAAATCAGAGCAGTTCCACAGCTCAAGTGAAATAACAAATACTTCAGAAGCACTGCAGAAATTCCAGATTTTCCCATTATTGATAAAAGGGGTCATTGCAGAATGAGGGCAGTGGGCTGTAGGTTACCTCACTGTCTGGCGTTAAATGGACTGCAGAATCTCATGTCATTACAAAAGTAACAAATCATTAAATTGTCTGCCGGTTTCACAAAAACATCTACATAGAACAAATTAGCAACGGCATTTCACATTTTAATAGAATAATAAGAAAGTTGGTTGTTGTTATATTATCATGTGTCATATATGAATTTTAGGAAAAACCTCTCAGATAAAACAAATGTACAGATGCAGAAGCAGATGTGAGATTCACCTATAAATCCACAGGCCTGTTAAGCCAAGAATGATGGTCGTATCACAGGTGCACGACACCATAAAGCCTAATATGATTCAGCATTACAACTGAAAAAGTCTCAGAAAAGTGCATCTGGCAGTGATTTCTCCTGCATTCTCACCTAATTTAATTTATAATGGTGAAATACCACCTTTGAAATCTCTCAAGCAGTTAAAATTATTATAAGACAAAGTAATTTGTGGCTCGAGTGATGTTGTTAATTGCATCAATAATAACATCCCCTTATAGAATATGATACTTATTAGAAATAAAACCTATTCAATTTTCAATTAACCATTATAAAAGAAGGTTGTCTTGCAGAGTACTGCAATCGAAATATCACATTGTAATTTAGTTTTATCATGATACAGGGTATGAACAAATTCCTTTTTAATATTTTCTTTTTTATTAACAAGCTGACCAATGAGAAAGGCATAACAACTGTCTTTTGGGTTAGGCTCTCCTTATTAAAAACAGAATTGTTCTGCCAACTGACCAATCAAATACAAGAAAACAAAGGTCTGTATTGATCACATTGTGTAATTTTAATAACCTAGTCATATACGTATGCCATATGCATGGCGTACATTACGTTTATTTTATTGTTACGTTCTGTATCAACTTCGCCTGAGTAATCCAGTACGCCGCTAATTTGGTCAGTTGCCGTGCACTTTTACGGGCTCCCCAAAATGTAACCAAGTGTGTAATTTATTCATAGGATCTTGAATAGAAAAAGAGGGAGCCTGTCCTCTCCAAAAGTACCTGTAATGAAACGGTGATTCTAGGTGCCTCAAACAATTTTGCAAATATGATATCACTACATGGAAATCAAATCCTCTTCCAGTGAAACAATCTGTCATGGATTCCTCAGCTCTTCCCTGGCTGCTGTGATAGGAATTCAGTGATTATAATGTCTGTTCTTACTTAAGAACTGCTATTAAAACAGATGGAAATGAAGCAGGTGAAAACAAAGGCCATGCGTTGGTTTCTCCTATCGTCAATAGGTGGTCTCTTTTTGGGGCAGTGCAGAACTGCTAATTCTTTGAGCAACTGGCTGATTGCACTTCAGTGAAGTCATGCAGCGTCCACTGGCATAAGGTCCAGTATAGCTGGGTATAGGGATATAGGATATTTACAGATTATATTTACAGATTACACACACAATTTATAATTTGTGGACAGTGTGTATAATCTGTAAACAAGGTCTAGTCAACCCTTATTGTGTCCTTAGTTGTGTTTTTGCCATTTCTGTTTATTTCATTTACTTGCTTATATTACTAATAATGGGACATGCTGAAACAAATTAGTGCAGGGCTGTTAGGTTCATACCTTCATTCATGTTCTGTATTATTTGTCCTGTACAGGGTTGTTGCCGTCTTGAGTCTTTCCCAGAAACAATGGGCCCTAAGCTGGCCAGCCCATCACAAGGCACCCACACCAGTCGGCAGCTGCGATTCAGCATGCATGGTATTGAACTTCAGACAGAAAAACGAGAAGCCATAGAAAATCCCACAGCAGGTAGGAAGAACATCCAAACTCCATATATAGAGAGCTGTGAGTCAAACCTGGGTCCCCAGAGGCGTAACACCATGGAGCTGCTCGCAAGGTGCTGCATTACTATTGCACTGTCATTACTTATGAAATGCAAACACAAATACATTTTGTGTTGGAATAACGTGTTTCCCGTAAATGTTTCATGACCGATGTGTTATCACTTCTGTTCATTTCGGACATTTGGCTTAGGATATAGAATAGTGGTTTACGGAGTTCATTTTGTGGCGAAAGTACTAAACAAAATGTTGAAAACCACAGGCTCAGAATTAAATCATACTATACATTACTAATATATATATATATATATATATATATATATATATATATATATATATATATATATATATATATATATATATATATATATATATATATATATATATATATATATATATATATATATATACATATATATATATATATATACATATATACATATACATATATATATATACGTATATATATATATATATATATATATACGTATATATATATACGTATATATATACGTATATATATATATATATACATATAGGGGGGCGGCATGGTGGTGCAGTGGTTAGCACTGTTGCCTCACACCTCTGGGACCCGGGTTCGAGTCTCTGCCTGGGTCACATGTGTGTGGAGTTTGCATGTTCTCCCCATGTTGTCGTGGGGTTTCCTCCGGGTACTCCGGTTTCCCCCCCACAGTCCAAAAACATGCTGAGGCTAATTGGAGTTGCTAAATTGCCCATAGGTGTGCATGTGTGAGTGACTGATGCGTGAGTGTGCCCTGCGATGGGCTGGCCCCCCATCCTGGGTTGTTCCCTGCCTCGTGCCCATTGCTTCCGGGATGGGCTCCGGACCCCCCCGCGACCCAGTAGGATAAGCGGTTTGGAAAATGGATGGATGGATGGATGGATGGATATATACATATATATATATACGTATATATATATATATATATATATATATATATATATATATATATAAATTGAATAAAATCTTTTCATTTTTTCTTTTGCTTCTGGAATGATTTTTTTTTGTTCTGGATTTGTTTTTCTTTCGCTTCTGACTTTTGGCACGTCTTACACGTCTGTTGGTCAACTGGAATTTGGAGCATACACTCCTTTAAGCATCTGAGCACGCCCACTGCACCATGCTTCAGAGAATCGCAGCATGGCAGAGTGGTCTGAAGCCAGTTTTTAGTCGGTAATGTTGACATGGCATTGCATCCTTGCAGTTCCATAATATTGTAGCCCAGCGCTACAATATTGTACTTTTGTTTAGAGATCAGTGAATGCAGCACATGTATGCATTTCCACCTACCTGCTGGCCTTAACAAGATTATCAGACAGTCATCTGAATTAGATAGCAGATAACATTAGGGCTATAGAAGTCTAACGCTAGACAAGATACATGATTCAATGCAAACTTAGGTTTTGGGGTCATGTCTCAGTGTGGTTTTGGTACAGCAGGGAAAACACAATTTATTTAAAAATTATTATTAAAACTGCCAACACAAACACAATTAAAAAAGGCAATGCATCAGACTGAATAACAAACCTAAGAGACACTTTTTTTTGCAAATTTTAGAAATAAATATATAAAATAAATGTAAATGTCAAAAACATAACAATAATAATGAACTAAATCCCTTGTTGTATAAGTATATTCGCATTTCTGTAGCGATGAGCACCCCTATAGCCCTTGTTTTTTTTTAGAATGGCATAAGCTTCTTAAATGTCGCAGGGAAAATAACCTGCGGTGTCTGCCTCGGTCACTTGGATGTCGTCTCAAAGTTAGCATGTCGAATGTGTTTCCAACGACAGAATAACAGAACTGACAGACAGTCTTGGTTTTTCTCTCCATTGCTGGTGTCCTTTACTGGGAAATGAAAATGTTCCCAAAGCGTTGATTATGACTGACTGTAACCAGCATTAGCTGTGCAGTTTCAGCATGATATTTTTCATGTTAAACATCCAGTTGGATTCCACATAAATATATTAATTTGCTTCAGTGTGTACACTAACAAACTGATGCACCATACACCATGAATATGTGCATGTTATAATCCTATAGTCCAAATTGGTCCATATCCATAATTACTATGGAATTTGCTACCTGCGAAGGAGTTCATTGTATTAGTTACTGTACGTCGTGTTGGGTAAATAGTGTCAGACTAATTATAGAACTGCATAGATGACAGCGGTACCGGCTGAAAACCGGCTCCGGAGCTTTCCGCCGTGTTGCAGTTCTCTGAAGCATCGTGGAGTTGGTGGGCTCAGATGCTTAAAAGACTTTTCACCCTAAATTCTGGCTGACAAATAGACGGGGAAGGTGTGCACCCCCCTCTAAGGCCCGTTACAAAAGTGACAAAAGTAAGAAGCAAAAAAAAAACACCCCAGAAGCAAAACAAAAATGATTATATTTTTATACATTTGCCATGTATATTTTCATTCTGATGCTTGTTTAATACTTTGGCACTATGTTAACTCCGCAAGAGGCTCAGTCATAGTCCAGTAGGATATTAGGTTCAGTTCCTGCCCCCAGCTCAGTGCATGTTCCATTTGCATGTGACCTTCATACAAGTTACCTTCTGGTAATCTAGTTTATCCCCCTAGTCAAAAAACTAGTCAGGAAAGCTGATGACTTTATATTGCTGATAGCATATAAGAGTAAGCTCAGTGATAACTGGGGTTCTTGCATAAAACTTTTTTCTTGTTGTTGGGGGGTGGGGGGGGAAAACACTGGGAAAGACTCTGGGAGAGCAGGTGAGACACAAAAAAACTAAAGACAGACTCTTACGAAGTTACTGAAAAGGTCAAGAACATGATATGCTGAATAATGGCCATTTCGCACGGAGGCTCGACCTTTCCAGGCTGGTTGGTCGTTGACCTCCTCTCCCCTCCCCATCAAAAACATCCAGGCGCATAGAGATGCTGCCCTGAGATTTCAGCTAAATTACCATAATGCCTCTGCAGATTGAAAGTGCTTGACAAAAGGTTAAAAGAGACTGATGCTGCAAAACATTTTAAAAACTATGCTGTTGATAGTCAGGAAAATAATTTCTAATACTTTCTACAAAAATGCCAAAAGTTGTTTATGAATTAGGGTTAGTCATAAAAAAAATATATTAATAAAAACTGAAATTGACGCTACATTCAGGAATGTATTTAACTGCAGGATGCGTTGGATATCATTCATTGGCTATTTAAAAACTCTGGATAAAGACTTTTGATATTATTACTGTATAACTATTTTTTTTTTTTGTTATTCATTATACTAAATATAAACTTGCAGGATAAATGCTCAGATTAAGACAGTCGTCAGTTGTTTGCTGGGGCTTTGACCTGAAAAGACGCCACACAGGAAGGGTAGTTCCAGGGTTACGTGATGACAGGATAATGATCCCTTACGTATTTCTTCAGATTGAAAGCGAAACCCTAATTGCTGGTGTCTGTGACTCTAACTGCTTGCATTCTGTATGTTTACTGGAAAGTGATGTTTCAGGTGGTGAAATAAGTTCGCGGTATTTCCAATTTTAATAGGTTTTTGGCAGAGTTTACAGTACAGAGCACCAGTCTGTTGCATGTTCAAGTTTAAATTGCCAAAGTATCACCACACTACCGACTTCTTTTTACCTCATTTTGAAAAGATGATGTCGCCGCTGAGCTCCCCTTTCTCTACTGACACTCATAACTTCCTCGGAGGGGACGCTCATCTCCTCCATGATATTACTAAAACAATCAACCTTGCAGTGTATTTTTGGGCTGCCCAATCTTAAAAGACTACTATTTGATAGGTTGGAATTGTGTTTTCGTCTGTGATTCAATAGGCTACCAAGCGATGTTTCTTATCGAAAGTTTATCAAAGTTTCTCTTTTTCACGATATAAAAATTTAATAAGATGATATCTTGATAGGGTTATTACCAGCCTGGTATGGTGGCACAGTGATTAGCACTGTTGTCTCACACTTTTGGGACCAGCGTTTGAGTCTCCGCCATGGCTCCAGGTGGTGTGTTCTCCCAGTGACGTCGCGGGGTTTCCTGTTTTCCAAAAAACATGCTGCGCTTAACTAGCGTTACCAAATTGTGATGAGTTGGCTGTCCAGTTGGAGTTGCTATGGTGCCAAAGTGCTAGCATGCAAATGATTTTCTCAATGTTTTATGACACTTTTTCACAACTCCTTTGACCCCCCGCCCCAGAATTACATTGCGTCCCCCAAGTTAAGGAGCCACGTATTAAACGGAAACCTATCAACCACTACTCATAGTTGATAAACTGAATGCAGAAGAGATGGGCAGAGATAATGATCTCAGCAATTATGATAAGAGTCAAACCATTACGGTCAGAGAGCATCTCCGAAACAGCGAGGCTTGTGGGGTGCTCACGGTCAGCTGTAGTGAGTACCTGCTGATAGTTAAAAAACCATGAAACACCATTAAGGTGTTGGGCAGTTGGGTCTCATCGATGCAGGATGTGAAGGAAGGCTATCACGCCTTGTATAAACCAACGGAAGGGTTACGGTGGCACAAATTGCAGATAATTTCGATGATGCTCGCAGAAATACTATTTCACAAGACAAGTTCATTAAGCCCTGCAGCGTATGGGGCTACACCGCCGCAGGCCTGTCAGAGTAACCATACTGACCCCATTCTACCATCAGTAGCACCATCACTGAGCATGCAAACATCAGAACTGGACCTCGGAGCAAAGGAAGAAGGTCGCCAGGTTCTATGAATTCTGTTTTTTATTCCATCATGTGCACAGCCAGGTAAGTGTCAAGCATCTGTTAGACCAAAAAAGCCGTTCTGTGTCTCCAGTGTGCCAGGGCTTGATGTTCTGCGTGTCCTGGCACAGAACTCCGGTAACCATCATTAAATTATCTACAGTTTGTGCCACATCAGCCCTTCTGTCGGTACTTGCCAGACGACTCACATTGACGAATCTTTGCCGTCCAACACCTGGACGGTGTTTCATGGTTTTTCACTCTCAGTAGCTGCTCACCATAGCTGATTGTGAGCTCCCCGTAAGCCTCGCCGTTTCAGAGATGTTCTGACTCAGTTGTCTGACCATAAGGATAAGGACCTGGTCACTCCGATCCTTATGCCTGCCCATTTCTTCTACTTTCAAAATGTTGACTACAAGTACATGTTAATTTACAAGCTAATATATCCCAGACCTTGACATGACCATTTTTACTCGATTGTCAGCATTATTCACGTTACCCGGGGGTGGTCATAATATTTTGGCTAAGCAGTGTGTATGTAACAATATCACCATCCGTCCCAACTTTATATACTGCTTTATCCTCAGTATGAGTAAAAGAAAAAAAAATCTGGTTAATTACCTATTACCTGGTTAATTTATTGCATTAGAATTGCACAACATTGTAACATCTTCAAAACCTGTCAGCCTCTTTTAATTTACCTCCATTTCATAAGCACAAGTTATTTTATATGAAGTGTAACCTTGTTACATCTATAGCCTTTTCATGCTTTGGTTTTTATGTAAAAGGAAGTCAGATGGCAATAAAATGCAAACTGAAAGATACTGCTTCTGCTAGCTAGTAAGTACTTTTAGTACTATTCTTAAACAGCACATTAAGTTTTCATTAAAACTGATCACTTACTTCCACATAGACTATGCATGCTGTGGAAGGTGGACATTTTGTATATTGGTGACGAGCTTCAAAAATGCCCCAAAGGCTCCTTGTGGACCCTTGACAGGCTTTATGAAGTTACGTACTGCAGGGGCAGCGGAGGGAGAAATCCTATCAGATCCCGCCCCCTCCCTGGGTGGAATAAAGCCAATTTATTTGGCCTTCACAGGTTCCTGGTAAAGATGACTGAATAATGCCAAGTTTTCAGTGCTGATCTGGGCTAAAGAGATTCACAAGAAAGAGCCTAAAGCCATGGAACCCAATGGTAGGCTCCTCCATCTATTCAGAGCAAAGTTACAAGATAAAAAAGAAGACAAAGGGAGTGAAGAAAAACGTTTATCCATACAAACAAAAGCCCCCTTGGTAACAATCAAGTCAGTACAGCACAAGGTGAAAGGTGAAACGATTTTTATAATAAAAGGTCACTCTGCTACCTTGTGAAAACACTATTCACAACTAACTCTACGTGAATAGACACAAAACACACACCTCTCTGACGTGTCTCCAGCAGATGAGGGCATTCCTTTTACAAGAAAGCAAGTCTGAATGCAATTGGTATTTGAGCTGATCTGGATTTTTGTTACAATGGTGAATGATTTTTTCATATAACCATACATCCATCCATCCATTTTCCAAACCGCTTATCCTACTGGGTCGTGGGGGGTCCGGAGTCTACATTGTTACTATCAGGCATTTAGGAATCATGGGTAAAAGGATTGATGAAGGATTCCCAAGCTCAGTCCCCTAGTTCTTAAATGACTGTTACGCCATCAGCCGTATCTCGTGCCTCCATCTATTTCCAGAAGCTGGACTTGGGTGGTCGCTAAGTTAGACCCAGGAGGAATGCAGAAATAGAGCTGTGATCAGAGCAGAACACACTGCTTACAAAGAGGATGAAGTGAACAAGCAGCACTGGTGGTTAGGAGAGCAGCTCTGGGTTTGGGAGCAGGCAGATGGGAGAGAGGGCTGGGGTGGCATTGGAGTGGGTATGCAGAGTTTGTAGAACCAGAATTAGTCAAGCAGGAGAAAGTATGGGGCACAGGTCAGGCAGAGAGTCAAAACTAGCAAGGCACGAGATTTGATAAGCAAAGCTAAGAAACAACAGGCAATAATTAGACCTGTACAATGTTGCTTGTAGTGTGGATTTCCATCCAACATGTAGCCACGTACATCTTCAATTACCACAATGATTATTTGAGTCTTTTATATGGATATGTTTTACTTCATTAAACACAAATTGCATTTATATTTATATTTATAATATATTTATTTATATATATTTATATATATCTTATCCAAAGAGTCCCTTACACTATGCTTACTGGAATACGTCGCAGACTCAATGTGACCTTGTACTGAATAAGTGATTAATGGAAGATAGATGTTTTTATGTGCATTTATTTAATAAAAAAATGATTTAGCTGAAATGAAGTTCACTATGTAGTTGTATAAATGCATATCCTAAGAATATGCAGAAAAGTCTTACTTACTGCTTGCTCACTGTTTTTGTTGTACAAAAACAGTCCTGGAGATTCCAGAATGACTTAAATCGCACTTCTGACATTTGAGTCATTGCGATTAAACACTGTTTCAGGAATTTCGGATTACAAGCTGACCGGCGAGTTTTTGGCCTCACTGTACATGGGCAGAGATTCAGTTAGCGACAAAGACATACCTGTAGCCACAATTTTTATGATTCAATTTTTTATGGTCTAAAGAAGCATATTTTTTAAGAAAGAGCCTACAGAAGCTGCTCCTCTGACTTGCATGACCGTCACTGATGACTGTTTGTAAGCATCGCTGGAGACAGATTGATAGAACGCCCCGGGATTTATCCTGGAAGTGGTCAGATGCCGTTATCGGTCCCGCTGGCACTGCCGTCTCTCTTCAGCAGTGCTATCTTTAATCCAGCTGGTAGAGCTGATTGGACGACACCCCTTCCTGGACCTCCAGCAGGAAGTCAGCCAGAGCTTGTGTCATTAGGGACCGACTTATTAGAGCTCGTCCAGCATGCGACCGCCAGCACCATGGATGCACGCATCTGTTTGCTGCTCTGCAGGATCTGGTATAGACAGATTGTCCCTGGATGGCAGTGGGGGTAGCAGGGATGGGGCGAGGTAAGATCGATGCCCCAGGCATTTGTCTGTGCCTGGCCGAGTTTGGAGGGATGTAAGAAAGGGTGAATCTGTGATTCGTCATGCTTTTTGTTCTTCCTGGCACAAATCTGCTTATCATCGAAGAAAAAGAGAAATCCATTCAACTAAATTTGTTATGTTTTTCCATGTGTCTTTCTTGCCATCTGCAACATGGAAGGATGAGAATTTTTTTTTTGATTATTTCTCATGTACGGATTCACCACATGACACCCGTGCAATATTTCACACTTCTTTGCAAGAGGGTGGAGTGTGTTGGGTTACCATTCCAAAGAAATTCAGATTGAAAACTTAAATTTATTCTGTTTTATTTGCATTTGGTCCACAGCCGTGTTCCTGCAGCAGCTGAACTGGCTGTTATCCTCAAAACAAAGTGGGAACATCAGCACAGGCCGAGGCAGCCGAGGGCCACGGCGAATACAATGTGCGAAAATAGAATCAAGCTGGAGGGCCGATGCGTGCTTCTGAGTACGTGTGTGTGTGTGCTTCTGAGACCCTGTGATGTTGCTGCCAACAGTGGTTTGGCTCAGATGAAGATCTGAATAATGTCAGTAACGGCTTCAAAATCCTGAACTGGCAAGTGACAGGTTGTGAGAGCTTGGTGAAACAGGCCCTGAATTTCACACCGTCATTGGTCACCTGGGTCCTGCTTCAATGTGACCTGCCGATCACAGATAGATAGATAGATAGATAGATAGATAGATAGATAGATAGATAGATAGATAGATAGATAGATAGATAGATATGCTTTATTCCTTCATTTGCATTTTATGCTCTTTGTTTCAAACTAATATTCAGACACACTGGTCTATTCCGTTGTGGGTTTCAGCATATTGTAGTTGCCGTAGATACTGGGGGAAAATAACAGCTATGGACTGGTACTGCAGACAGAGGATTGGGAACCTCTAGGTCAGTATTTCTCATCCCGGACCTTGGGGACCCCCAGACGGTTCACGTTTTTGCTCCCTCCCAGTTCCCTGCCAGACGGTTCACGTTTTTGCTCCCTCCCAGTTCCCTGCCAGACGGTTCACGTTTTTGCTCCCTCCCAGTTCCCTGCCAGCCGGTTCACATTTTTGCTCCCTCCCAGTTCCCTGCCAGCCGGTTCACGTTTTTGCTCCCTCCCAGTTCCCTGCCAGCCGGTTCACGTTTTTGCTCCCTCCCAGTTCCCTGCCAGCCGGTCCACATTTTTGCTCCTTCCCAACTCCTTACCAATGGGTGAATGTGTGGAAGGTTAGCTGGATGATATGTTGAACATCTTGAAATTTTAGCTGAAGCATTTGTGTCATGGGTTCTATTTTTAGTTTGTTGATGCCATTGTAAATATCCAAATGGTGGTTCAGGGTCAATAATGACTAGACCGAATACTCAGGATTATAATGTGTTCCTGTATCATTCATTTTCCTTTTCAAACACAACTGACTCAGAAAAATATGCTTTTTTTCCTGTTTTTCAGCGCTCCACAAGCAATTCCAGACCTAGCCTTCAACTGCACATTTCATAAACAGTTGTTTATGTCAGATCATGTTCCATCATTAAAATTCAATTTCTCGCCAGAAAATATTCGGCTACGGGCAATCAGAATGCAGCAGAGAAGCTCACTGCAATGTAGCGGGAATGAAAGTGATCCCAGGCTCTGGAACAATGATTTGGGTATCACGGCTGTTCATGGAGACGGTAATCTGCAGCTATCGAGGTTCCTCACTTTAGCCCATCGCCTCATGCCAGGCATGTAAAATGTCTCCTTCCTTCTGACACTCACAAGCCCCGTCAAGCGTCTGAAGCATCGGCATCATGGGCCGGAGTGTTTTGTGATGCTTGGCGAGTTTCTGTCGGATTAACCTGTCAGGATCCTGTATCCATCCGTCTCCTACCCACATATCCAGCACTGGAGCATAGGAGTCCAGTGAATTGGCTCGTAGTAAATAGCAGTAAGCATCTATTAAGAATAATTAATCATTTTCTAAAACACAACATTATTTTTTTTCTTATAATAAAATCCGCACTCCATTGTATGAAGTATTGATTTCATGAATATTGTGGATGCTGCACCCTGTTGAATAGCCTAATCTGCAAAATAACTGAAACTGCGAGGTCACATAGATACAGAAGATGGTCAGGAGTCAACGGGGTCAGAGGTAACAAGTGGTCAAGTGTCAAGTGAGGTATTGTAGCAGGGAATGAGTTGGCTTTCTGCAGATTTCAAAAGATACACTGCAAGATACAGTAAACCATTTAATTTCAGATAATTTCATTTTAAAACTATTCATTAGATTTTGCCTGACACTTTTTAATTAATAATCTGTAATTGTTCGTTATTTTACCCCTGAGGGGTATCGTTTAATGAACAGGTAATGCTTATCTTCCAAGTTATTCTTCAGATCAATTAATAACAGCATGTCTCAAAGACTGTGCATTAAATTCAGCGGAACGACATCCTAAACAGCTGTTTTGGTCTTGCTGCAACATCACAACACGGTTTAGTTTTGAATCTACCAAATAAGAGGAATTTTGGTTTTGAAGCCCGAAAGTATCCTGTGTACTGAACACATGGCAACTCCTGAACCTGGTGTTGCGGAATTGCAGGAAACAAATGAGCAGGTCGGGCACCCAGGGAGAGGACACACCATAACAGGAAGAGATTCCAGGGGGACCAATCAGGGATGCGAAAAGACCTACAGCAGTGCTTACATTTACATCTTTACCTTACGGTGGGTCACATCCCAGACATCCTTAGCCAGGGTGACACAAAGCACACAGGCAGCATGAACCAAAAAAGGGCATCATTACTTGCAGAAATTTAAATACTATACATTACAGATTCACACCTAAATACATATTACATAAATAAACGGTTCTTTGTATTTTGGGAATGCTCCCATTTCGCTGATTGGGTGTCAATGTCACATGACCCAAAACATTTTAAATTGCTAATTACTCTGAGAAATGATCAATCATGCTATGTTTTGACTGGGATTTAGCCTTTTGAATTCAACATAAATGTAGAGAATGCTTTGTTTCTAGTTCCCTAATGTCCTTGCATCCAGCTCTTTTCAGTGTTTTTCAGTTACACTCATGCATCTGAATCAGATTTTTGTGCATTAGCAGTTTGCCTGAAAAGCCCCTCTGCACCTTATTTAAACGCTTCCTACCGGGTCAATAACTGGGTGGCTCAGTGCACCATGTCAGCACTAAGGCTTTCTTCTCAAGGACTAGGAGAAAAGATCTCCCAGCCCCCGTAACCGTCCTAATAGCTCACAGCTGATCCCAATGCCCCAGTCAGTCAGGCTGAGGGATTCCCAAAAAGAGGAGCTTGGATGGAATACGGCACAAACAAGCAAACAAGCGCAAACAATACAGGGTAGTTTGCGTGAAGAGCTTAGGAGGATTTTTTTAACAGATCAGTGTGCGACTGAAGCCTGCCATGAACACTGAGACTGAAAATGGAGGCCCAGGTAACAGAGCTCAGTGTTAATGCACCTGCAAGGCAGTCTGTTCCATGTGGGCAAGGTGGTCAACCCAAGTGAAGACAGCCTTCAGCTATTGCAAATCAGGGCTAGAGAACACAGCAGCATCCGCCGATGTCTGAAATGAGCCGAGACACAGCTTGTCAACGATGCCTGACTTATTGCATTAGTTTTGTACTGTGAGCTAGTTGTAAATGCTCAGTTTGTAATTCAGATGCCTTAAGACTTGATAAATTACATACCTGTACCTCAGTCATTAAATATTAATATCTCTGTGAAACGTGCATTTTTCTGTGCTCTGTTTACTTTTCTCTGCATTTGGGAAGCTCAGCATGGTAATTAGTAGACGTTTGGCATTGATGGATATTGTGCATGCTGTTTCTGTATAAGTGTCATAAGATGCAAGCGTCTGACCCACCGCCTGTAATCTTGTAGGAATGCAGCCATGTGTGACTGCTAACTATCCATCCATTTTCCAGCCTGGAGGCCGTCCCAGGAAGCAGAGGTCAGGGGGACACCCTGCATGGGATGCCAGTCTATCACAGGGCACAGACTGACACACAGTCACAGACTCAGAGAGAATTAGAGATACCAGTTTCTCTAATGAGGGTGAACATGCAAGATCCACATATGCAAAGCTTGGGATGTGCCTATGGTTCTAACCAATAAGCCAATGGCAAACTATGTTGTTTATAACTACCATAGCAATAAGCAGTATTGTGCTGTAGTACTGATGTTTGATTATTAGAGGTGTCAGAAGGTCTGAGGTGGCTTTACATCCAAAAGCACATAATTGCCTTTTTAAAAGGGACCCAACATAAGCTAAATCCTATTTTGGAGGAAAAAATTCAAATCAGGCCAAGATTTAGGATATTAATTTGTTTTATTGACTACAAAACTACATTCTGCCATTTTCAGCAGTCAGGCTTCATAAATATGTAACCTAGCAACTCTGGCAGTTTGATATTAGATGATATATTGTTATAAAATGATATAAAAGCATAACCTAGCTGTAAGCTTACCATTATAAATAATAATCAGGAATTGTCCAGTTAATGGATTACTATCTTATTCATTCTGCATTAAGGGAAGTTGTGCTCCCTTAATCTTTGACAATGTTCCTTTGCAGATGTAGTCTATAATCCATCCATCCATCCATCCATTTTCCAAACCGCTTATCCTACTGGGTTGCGGGGGGTCCGGAGCCTATCCCGGAAGCAATGGGCACGAGGCAGGGAACAACCCAGGATGGGGGGCCAGCCCATCGCAGGGCACACTCACACACCATTCACTCACACATGCACACCTACAGGCAATTTAGCAACTCCAATTAGCCTCAGCATGTTTTTGGACTGTGGAGGGAAACCGGAGTACCCGGAGGAAACCCCACGACGACATGGGGAGAACATGCAAACTCCACACACATGTGACCCAGGCGGAGACTCGAACCCGGGTCCCAGAGGTGTGAGGCGACAGTGCTAACCACTGCACCACCATGCCACCCCGTAGTCTATAATATTGAGTTTATTTTTATTGAACTAGTGAGCCAGCATAGTTCACTGTCCTAACTGTTATAAAATATGCACACACAGTATAAAAGATACATAGCACGCAAACTCGGTGTATTATGGGGAATCATCTGGGATCAGCATGTGAAGACTATGTATTCTATGATTAATAGTCATTAAATGAAAATGTCTACTCATTCCACAGTTAGTATGCCTGATCTTTAAATCTCAGAGGCACTTTTACAGGAAGCAATAGAAATGTATGAACATGACACAGATCAAGATGAAGAACAGAATATCATGACACAAAGCTTTTAAGTGTGGGAAATGTTTATTGGCAAAATGTAACACATGCAGGTCACAAAGAGATGGGGCGTGGCTTGGGCCAATAGAGCAGCAAAGAAGCTAAAGAATTATCAAATTAAGGCTCAGCGGTAAATGAACTGAATTTGATAGTTCAGGTAGAGGTATTTGTGTCAAACCGAGATCAGAATTACTGCAGATGAAGGGAGAGCAGATACACACGCTGTTGGAAACAATGCTGATGGCAAACAAAGTCACCCGGTTCCCTCCCTGAGACGACCAGCCTCCTCTCACAAACGCTGCTTTGTGACCGTCCATCCTGCTGTTTTACTCCTTTCCTTTTTCCTGCCGCCTTCAAATAACTCTTTTCCCCAAGTTAATTCCAGTCTCGTTGAGTTCTTCGTCCTCACCCTTTAAGTAGAATGTTGAAAACATTGTCTAACATGTTCCTCCATGAAACTACCACACACAATAGCACAAGTGTAAACCTGCAAAAGGACCAACTATCCATCACTGTCCCCTCAGAATAAGCCTGCAAATTTATGTAGCTCGGATATTACTTAATTTTTGGATTTAAATTTTAAACTGTGCCTTTACCATATGAGAAAACTAGGTGTCCACCAACAAATCAGTGTTCAATTTCCCCGTTATAGCTTCCAGACTATGGAATCTAATAACTTTGGAATACAAGTCGAAGTGAAGTGCATGCATACAGATGATCCTAATTAAAATGGTTTGTAATTCTTGTGTGGGAACAACAATGCTTCTCACACTGGGGGCCGCAATAATCAATGCATAAAGATTAGAAATTGAGCCGTGGAATGAGCTCAATAATTGCTACTTTTAATTAAACAAATAAAATATGAAATTTAATACGCGGGAAGTTTTTTTTAATCAATTAAACCCATGCATGTTAACTCACAGGTTTATGAGGATATAATTCATGATTTCAAGATTAAAATGCTCTCTTAAAATGTTTGCTTTATCTATGTGATGAAGTATAACATAATACCCATATTCCAAACCTCTCGTTATTTATTTGTTTACCATTTTATAATTAGCCTGGGAGCCCGGTATCTGCGGTTTTGGTAGCAGTGGTTTCAGTCATCCACAGCTTACCGCAGTCTGAAAAAAAATCGCTAAATTCTAGAAATAAATTATTCAAACCGCACACCAAGCGAGTGCAGGCTGTATCATGGTGAAATCCACCAGCCCAGTCACACCCAGTACATGACTCATCTCCGCTTGTCCCTGTACCCGCGCCTCCCCACATGACTCTCGTCCAGTCTGCCATGTTATTGGTGTGTGTTTGTTACCAGAAATGTATAAAAGCATGATTTTTGTTGCTTGGTCATTCCTTCGTACATATTTTTTTTTCATTGCTCTGTCGTCTTTTGAGAATCAGGCTAAAACATGACAATCCCTTTGAGAGAGTACAGTACTGTACTTTATTATTACTGTAACATTGGAAATGTCTTACTGTGCGTAGATTACCTTATAACCTTTACCATGTATATGTACACGAAAATCACGTTATATACATACATAGATAAAGGGGGAAGTTCTGTATATAAAACAAATAAATGTAATACTTGGCGGATAAGGGTGATTGAAATGGGGCGAGCATGTGAAGGTGAGACTGCCACAAAGCACCATAGGTTTACATCTTAAAGAGGAAGTTCTGATACCGGTGATTAACACGGTTCAGAGGCCAGGAATCTCCAGGGAGGATGCAGCTAAGATTTCCACCATGCCCTGAGTTAACCAGGCTCAAAAGCTGACATTGTCCTCAGATGAGGGACATGCTTTTGATAAACGCGAAGATCTGACCGAGGCGATTCAATTGGACTGCGAAGGCGGAGGGCAGCAGACTCAGTGAGATCCTGACAGCTCATCATCACAGGACTCACATTAACTGACTTCGCCATTGAGGCAAATCGCGGTGGCATGGGTTAACATTATGGGATGCCATCGGACATTTTTACTATGGAAGTATCTGTTGGTCCTGCCATATTTTCAATTTACTGTATAAAAAGCTTGGTAACCAAATGTTGAATATACCAGGGAACTCAGACTGGAGCTGAATACATATTCAACACCGGGAGGGCAGAAACATTAGTCAAATCAATAATAGGTAAAATCCATCTCTCCCCTTTAAGGGCCTCATGACTCAACCATGTTTATTGGAAAGTCATGTGACCCATCAGCACAAATTTGGAGATTCTGAGAAAATTAATGTCTGGAGAATCTTTGATGCCGATATGAATCCCTTAATCGTATTCACAGGAGTGAAAATTGTGACGAGATTGACAGGAGACATGGGTTTTGGAGAGTAAGAGAGGGAAACTTTATTATTATTTTCTTCCCCATGAATTTATTTCCTTGCGTCGACGAATGAGGTATGAGGAAAGACTGCTAACGTGACAGCTGATGCTCTGTGATGCCCAGTGGTACTGTAATGCCATTTTTATCAATTCCTAGTTCTGAAACATTATGACTGGGAGGAAAACAGATAAAGAGACAGACAAAGAAGAAAAAATTCAGGTATTTGTTCTGTCCAAAACAAATAGATCCTTTTCTAGCATTATTTTACTGAACCTGGACCAAAGATTCTATAGACCTTAAAGGGAGGTCATTTATTTCAGCATGAATGTGTTTCTTCCTTCAGGAAGAATGTCACTCTGGAGTCATATAAAAGACATTGTGTGAGACACTGCTCTGCTCCTGCCTTGTATGCTAAATGCATTTCAACAGTCAGACCCGAAGCGGAAGATGGCAGATGGTAACAGATGATGGTGTAACAGTCTATGCCAGTGACTAGGTGTCATTCACTGCTGTATCAATCATTTGCAACCTGCCTGGACTCTAATTTGGCCCAGTCACCGCCATTATTGCATGTCTACTTCATTGGAAATGACTGCTATAAGGGTTGAGGAGATGTCTAGCTAATGAACACATCTGCACAATTCAGAGGTTCAGTCTTACAAAGATTTAAAAAATATATGGCAGGGAACATAGTTGGCATGGAGGCTCAGTCGGTAGCAGTGACCTCATTCCTCGAGGGTGGGAGGGTTTGACCCCTTTCACTGCTTTACATGAGTGCAGTTTGTGTTGCGCTTTTACACCCTTATTCCCTTTGCCGATCCAGACACATGCATTTATACTGGCCGGTCTAATTTGCCCAGAGTGTGTATGTGTCCTGATCTTTAAATCTGGTAACACTTCCAGAACATTCCACTACCTTGTGGAATTAGTGGTCAGAAGATGGCTGAATGGATTGATGGGTGGATGGATGGATGGATGGATGGATGGATGGAAGGCTACAAAATGATGGCAAAGTTCACTCATTACTTTACAAATGATATTTATGTTCATGAATGATGAGAAAAAATATCCTAAAACTTAAAAAAGAACTTAAACGTGTGAAGAACGTTATAGAGGAGTGATGCAGTCAAGTATAATGAACATTGTGGAGATGGCACCGGATAATATAAACACCCCCATCTCGCTTAAAGCACTAAACCTCACAGAATCATTATCCACTCGCTGCCTGAATATTAATGCAAAAGGGAGCTTTTGTTGAACATGGGTGACCTTTCACTGTTGCTGTGGTTGAAAAATAAACCCAGAAACAAGGTTTCTAGTTTAGAAAATGGCAGGTTCACATAAATTATTTGAAAGAGTGAACAGTGAAGCAGAAGATAAGATGGGTGGGGGGTATGGTAGTTTCAGTATCATGGGCAGATGAAGAAAGATTATTGTGGGATAAGCAAGGAAAAAAGATTTAATACTGTGAACCGAATATAATATAAGATTTAATACTGTGTTTAATACTTATGAACCGAAGCTGGTACAGTGAAAGGCAAGAACAAGGCCATGGTCAAAAGATGAGAGTCCAGACCAAGAGGAAGATGGACAAAGATACCAAAGCACATGGCATATGCATGGTTAAAAACAGGCAATGGTCAAAAACGATCGAACACAGAAACCAGGTAAAAGGCAAAGGCAGAAACAGGACCATGAAGTCAAAGCAATGGTCAAATACAGACAACCTCACAAGGAAGGGCTGGGAGGAACAAGGTAAAATAGGGCAAGAGAACAAGACACAGCTTGTCACTATGAAACCATTAAGGTAAAAGGCATGGAAACAGGTGGGTAACAACATGGGAACAGGAAGTAGATGCAAGGGATTCTGGGAACTGGAGTCTGCTAAACACAGATTGTGATCTCAGCGTGTCACAAAGCAAAATGTTGGGGGCATTTATTCACACATACGTGGAATTGCCTCATCCTTGACCCAACATTTCATTTTGTCACTTGTGCTGACACTCCAATGGCGCTTCTTTCTTCTTATTCCTCGACCATGTTGTTCTTCAATCCGTCTCTAAATGAAGCCCCTATTCCTCCAGCCCCCCCCCCACCCCCACCCCTCCTATATTTGACTTGGAGAAAGTGTGGCAGTGACCTTGTTTTCTCCTGATCAAAAATTTAAAAATGTCCCGGCTCCTGTTCCTGTCCTTGCTACGTCGCAGATGTTGACATTTTTAACATGTTATCATTAATGTTAGAAACCTTCCTGGCAAACACTCACCTCTCTCTACAGGCAAGTGGCAAACTTAAAAAAAATGTGGTTGTACAAGACAGTAGAAGCAAATCCCAAAGCCATAAATGACCCTACTCGTTATTTTTGTGTTAATGGATTTCTTAGTTTGGCTCCAGTGGTCCTCTTTGGCCAGCAGGCCGTTTATTAATGAGTACTTCAGTAGGGCAGGCTGTCATTGACCCGGCTTACTTTTCCTGGGTTGGGTAGAACTCCAGCTGTCTCTCTTCTGGTGGCACACAAAGAAGGTAGACTTAACACCCCTCATGAGCGACCATGTTTCCTATTCTATGATCTTTAAGTGTTACTGTCAGTCTCTGTGAGAGTAAAATCAATCGCTCCATACATCAATGACAGGAGTGGCCAATCTTATCCAGAAAGGGTCATTTTGTTTGTGTGAGTTTTTGCCGCAATTGTCTAGTTAGATTACTAATTAGAGGACTGATTGGCTGAAGAGTTCTCACACCTGGGTTTGAACAATTGAACTAAAGGTTATCCCAAAAACTTGCATACACACTGGCCCTTTGTGGATAAAACAGCCCCCTCCCCCCCCTGAACTATCATGATCCAGTCGCAGTGGGCTTTGAGACAATCCCAAGATGCACAGGGTATGAGGTAGGAGACACCCTGAACAGGATGCTATTGACAGTAAAATCTGACGTAAGGCGATGTAAAGCTTACCGTAACCACGTCCTGCATAAGTGATTGTGGAAGAAGGATCAACTACTTCAGCAGAGCAGGGGTGTAACGTTGCACAAATTTCTCATGATTTGGTGCAATTTCAGTACAGCGAGGACCACAGAATTTTGTTTTGATATTGCTTATTGTTAAAACTGCAAACACAATTAGAAACCAGTAAACCAAAGGCAATGTGTCTTTTGACGTATACAAAAAAGAAAACACAAAATATACTTATTTGTGTATAAATATGTAAAATAAAAATCATGACAATCATGGACTAAATTGAACTAAACTCCATCTGAATCCTGTGTTCTCTACTACTGAGTCTGGTCACATACCCGTATATGTAGCAGCGATGTGTGGATCCTTACAAAAATACCAATTCTTTCCATCTGAATGATTTAATTTTTAGAATTAATTTTAACATAAATATTTTTTTCTTTTTCTTGCTTATCAGGTATATTTTTACGACTTCCAAGGAAGAAGGAGAAGATGGAAAACATGTTTGGCACCCCACCCTCCACTAAATTCTATCTTCAGGATTGGGCCAGCAACAGTATCTAGCCCAGTTTGGTGATACCAAACTTCGCATTACTTGGTATGGATTGAAAAGAAAAGTGGTATCACCCATTCCTTATATGCAGCAATAAACACCCTATAGCCTTAGATATAAATATATTTTTTTAATTCAGTGTGAATTTTCTGGCAAAAGCATCTTAAATGCTACAGGGAGTCTAACTAGCAGAGGCTGCTTCTCTCTTGCTCCGGTTATACACATACTCGGATGATGCCATCTAAAATGATTTTGGATTCTGGATGAGTTTTAAGCAGCTCTCATTTCTGCAATATGACTACTGTATATGCAACCAGCACTAGACCTAACCAAGTTACATCCACAATAAGCTTAATATTTTCCCTGTTGATGATCTATTCATGAACTTAGGTTCCAGCCATGTCAAGACATGTATTCATTTGTTTCATTGTGCATTGAAAACCGAAAATGAGGTAACAGTTTCATACACAACAAACTGTACCATTACAGCCCTACGGCAGAGTGTTGGGATACTGGAATCTCCCAAGTATAACTAGCTTTCATTTTCCCCGAAAGGAACATGCTCAGTGAGAACGTGCGGTCATTTAAGAAGTGAAACTGGCAATATGAACATCACACAGTCCTATACATCCTCAAGTTCTCACCCATTTTCCACCAAGCTCAAAAGAGAGAGTAGTTTTGGGAAAATCTTAGAGAATAAGTTTCTACGGGAAAAAAAAAAATTACCGAAAATGTCAGATGGTCTTTCAATGCTGCCGTTATTATCTTTCAATCTCCACTAACTCTTTGGAGAAAGGAACCAGAGTCCACAGCAGGCATATAATGGGCTCTTACTACAGCCATACAACGGCCTCATGGCCAACAAGTAAAACACCAATCGGCAACCATGTAAAAAAATAAAAAAAAGCTTCCTATTCCGGTGTGCTGGTTTCTCTCCCTCACTGACATGAGACAGTTCCATCAGACCATTTCATTAGGATTCTGAACTCTTCCTATTATTCCCCAGGCCAATTCATCAACAACTCCCATGAAGACACAATTAAACTCTCCTGCGCCAGTGGGCAGAGCACCAGCCTCTGCCAAGAGGAATTTCGATTCGATAAAGCCGGCTGTAAATATGCCTCTCAGGATAAATTGGTCATCAGGGCAGCATTGCGGGGTAAAACAGCCGTCTGTGATCACCCAAGTCATTAAGAATTGCCTTGAGGAAGTGCTGCTTTGTGGGATCGGATGTGCGAGCCACTGCTTGACACATCTGCTAGGTGAAGGGGACCTTTCCTTTCATTTTCGGCCGAATAACCTTTAACAAATGTTTGGTGATGTCATCTTTAGTGATGATTCTGTTTATCTGCCATCAACTCTAGTAACTTAATGTCTTCTGTTTTGGCCCCACCCACCTCATTAACATGGACAAGCTCCTGGCACCACCCACAAGTCCTCAAGCAGTCAAGGCTCTGTTTTAGGATTATCTTTCTCCATACACACCTTAGATTGTATCTTGTTCCCTGTCTCTTCTAAAAGGACGAATCTTCCCCACAATTACTTGGCTCACCGCCCAGTTCCAGAATCTCCTGCCCACTTTTGAGATCCTCTCTTAGGAAGCTCCCATTGGCTGCTTTACCTGAAGAAATGGATAGCGGGTGACCCATGGGGGGTCCTGTATGCATTTGAGGATTTTTTGCTAATCATTTTGTCATCTCAAAACGTACATGAGAAGTGTATGCTAGCTTCAAAGACCCTGGTAGAGAGGACGTGAAGGAGCAGGCATCTCCCACTTCCAGTCTCTGTTTCCAAGAAGCCCAGTGACTGCTTGCAGTGAATGAATTTTAATATGTTTATTTTGGGTCTACTGGGGGGGGGCTATGGGACTTTATAGTATAGAGGTGCATGTACCCAAATACTGCTTATTCATGACTTCTTAAAGGTCCTTAAAAAATAGTTGAACAGGAACATGCACGTCATGGTCACTAACAATTTATTGGTAATTTGCAGCTTTCAAAATCCCCTCTACAGTCTGACCATTACTTGTGGAACTGACAACGTCAATCTTTTCTGCGATTGACCTAAAGCTAATTTTGCCACACGAGTAACTGTCCTAACCTGGAAAGTACAGATCTCATTCATAAAGAGAAGATCTTCACACTTTACCATAAAGGTAAGTTGGCCTCAGCTAAAGTTGTGACATTTCCTATTTATGACCAGAGCCTTTAGTCCTAATTCCCCAGACATGGGTGACCATCCGGTGTGATATAAGTCAATATAAAGTTGTCAAATAAACTTGATTTGCCTTGCAGAAGACATCTGTTTCACACCCGGGAGGATACCTATAAAAATATCCTCCAGACAAATCTTACAACAACACACAACGTTGAAAGGGATCCCCTAATATGTTACCTGCACCGTTGGGTGAGAAAAAATGCTGATCTACTGAACCTCCCAAGACGAAAGGGAGATTTAAATAGCTAATAAATCTGCTTGCTGACTCAAATGGCCTGCGGCAATAGAACAGCACATTAATAACCTGGTCATCATGCATGACTGTGCTGTGTGAGTGCAGTTGTACTCAGGATGGGAGGTGGTCTCTGCTTCAGCACTGGCCATTTGCTGCACTTCTGTGTGCATGTTCCCCGTCCAGAAAGACATGCATGTTTGACATGCTACAGTACATCAGTGTCTCCACCCAGTCCTTGGGCACCCATTGATGGTCCATGTTCTTCCTACCTCCCAATTCCCTGTCAGACAGTCCACATGTTTTTTTGGAAGCTGGGAGGGAGCAAAAATGTTGACCGTCTGCTGGTCCCTGAGGACCAGGTTGGGAAACGCTGTGCTACACCAGGGGTGGGGATCCTGTTCCATGGAGGGCCGGTGTGGGTGCGGGTTTTCGGGGTGGCCTCTCAATCAGCCAATAACAGTGGCTCCCCAGGACTGGAGATGAGAACCACTGCTTTATTATTGGCTGACTGAGAGGATCAGGTTCCCCACCCCTGTGCTACACGACTGCCTGAAAATCATTAACAGCTGTAACTCAGAATCTGGCTCAAAATTCTGCTGATACAGCTGGAAGACATGACACCATTATGCCTGTTCTTCAGTTTCTGTCCAGATGCGAGAATCACTTAACTAATCGCTCTGAAGGACATCTCGGGGACCTTTAACATTTCCTGTCCTTGGGACATACTTTGCACTTAGCAACAGAGATACCACTTGTGACATTTCTGTGAAGAGATGAGAGGAAAAAATAAAAAAATAAACCAATAGGATTTGAGGGAACACAAAGAACTTCAGGCTTCTTGTGTGTATATATCTGCCAGAGCTCCAGTGAAACCTCCACCGTTTCACAAGAAGCTCATTAGAGCATGATAAACATGCTATGCGTTACCTTACCTATCAATGTTTTGCTGTGGTTTGATACAGTAAATCAGGAATAAAGCTTAACAAGATATCTGTGTGGTCACTGTAATTATTCCTTACGTTATAGTATTGGAAAAACAAGGCGCGAGACACACTCTACCTCTCCACTCTTAGATATGCATTTTCTTTGTGGAGTGTCACAAGTGATAAATGGGCTTGCTGCTTGGGGCCCTTAGACCATAAATTACAAATAATTATTCAAGGCACTTACAACGTAACCTAATAAAAAGTCTCACATCATCTCCAACCTCTTCAGCCTAGGCTTGGAGAGGGAGGAAGACAGGGTAAAACTTAAATCACGTTACCAAAGTTTGTAAGTGAAGACCCAGAAGGGAAAGGTGGGTGGGTGGGGGGGCGTTGGAGGCAGGGGGAGTGCATTGATCTCTTATTGTGGCAGGATAAGAAAAGAAAAAAAAATGAAAAGTCACCTTCGAATGCTAATGATTTTTTATAGAAAAACAATGGCTTTGTTTTCAGTTGTCTTTTGATGCCATTTGAAAGAAAGGTCAATAGCTTGTGAGGAATATTGAGAAACTATGAAGACATGATGCATTAAAAACAAATAAACTAATAGTAAACATGACATTTGAAGTCCCCAGGATTCACACATTGTGAAATTTGGCTTATAAAGTGTATATCCTTTATGTCTTTTAGCTTTTCATTTTGGTCTTAAATTTGTTTCGGTCCTACGTTCATTATACTAAGTTGTGATAGACATGATGACCTCCTACGACAGATGTCTTGCTCACCTTAAAGAAATGTCTGTCCATTCTTTGCTTGTCTTAGTTCTATGCACTTGAGTGAAGATCTCAAGTTTTCTGCGGCCACCAAAAAAAATTCCTGTTTTCCTGCTCAGAGTTCACGAGCCTCAGGGGTACATAGAGCTCGGAACACAGAGCATCTTCTGTTCCTGTCGCGATACTTTCACAAGCGGACGATGGGAAAAACATAGAATTATTTATGGTTTGCTTGCTGATCAAAACAAACAAACTGATGAGCAATAATAATCATAAAAAATGGTGGCCACCTGAAAATATGTGTAGCATCCCACTGAAGAGAGACTTGAAAATTGCATCTCCACCACCTTTGGATGATTACTACAGGGACAGAGATTTTTCACACAGGACTACAAATCTCATTGTTGGTTAGGTGTTGCGTTGACATCCCCACTAACTTCTGAACTTTATTACTTAACATTCTTCACTCTTCATTCCTCAGTGTGGGTCTGCTGCTGGTTAAGGGAATGTGGTTCAGATTTGAAAACTCCTGCTAGATACTGAAACTCAGTTTTGCTCAGTAAATATTTTACTATTCTGTTTTTTTGTACAGAAGTATATTCACACACAAGCTATAAATATTAATGACATTAATAATACACAGTGCCATCCATATTTAACACCTTGCTTATACTCTTGTTAAGTGTAAGAAAAACATCATAGACAGAATGTGAATAGAATGTAAATGATTATGTAAGTTTTATTCAGATTAAATGACAGTTATCCGGAGCTGTAACATAACTCAGAAACAGCAAGCATACAATGTTTCCCAATTTGCGTGGTGTTTTTAAAACTCAAAGCTATCGGCTACTGGAAGCCCACAATAAAAATTAACTATAAATAAACTATAAATAAATTATTATACTGTACCCTTCTGTCGTGTATTGATTTGTACACAGCTTCTATAACTTTGAACCATGTAACTTTGAAATATATACAGATTATAACACAATAGCATCCAAGCCCTTCATCATTGTCAGTATAATAGTAAATTCTAGGATTACTTGCAAAAGTTAAGAAAAGCTTATGAAAGATTCCTAAAAAAAAACAAATCTTAGGGGTAGCAGTTGCCATGCTGTCCGTCGTAAGGAAGTTCAAAGCCACGGAGACAGTTGCTACCTCAGCGGGGAGAGGGACAACATGAGAATATTGCCAGCACACGCTGTGAGAAAAACGGTTCATGAGGCAGCCTCAAACCCAAAGTTAAATGTGTGAGATTTCAGTGGCAGGATTCAGCATCTCAAAGGCAAACTCTTCAGCATTGCCAGTATGAATTATTCTTGGGGGCCATGCAAAGACGTAAGGGGTGAAAATTCGCCAACTTCTATTGACTGTGTCTTATGCTCTGATGAAACAAATTTGAGCTTTATGGAACTGCTATATATTGTTATGTTTGCAGAAAAGGCAACATATGTTACAGTACCGTTCTGCTATGGCGTAAAACTCATTTCAATCGTTATATGTCATAGGAGCAGGAGCGTGCTCAATGACGTAAATGTAAAAATGGTGTAATCTGCTTATCAATTTGTAGATGCAATACATATATATAAACAAATTGATATTGAAAACAGAATTTAATATCCTTATAATTAAGGGTATGAATACTGTATGCTTCGTATTTGAAATATGACAACATCACATAGTAAACAAAATAAGTCATATTGTTTTTAATTATGTCATATTGCATGCGTGTGGCTCATTGTTGTTGTGAGAACAAAACAAAATGTATTATCATTTTCTTTTTGTTTTTCCTGTTTTGGTTACAAGGATATGAATAAAAATGGAAGGTAATGCTTAGGTGTATGTCGGTGTCTCTGTGATTTATGTACCACACATTGCTCCAGACGAGATATTCCGGGTAAATAAATAATGTAGGATAGTTTAAAAAGTACAGGATTCTGGGAAGGGAATACATTAAGGAATTGACCCTACGGTTCATTTTTCATAAGTCATCACTTTGTAGTTTGCAGATATAACTTTCAGTTCTGATGTGTATTTCCAAAGGGATTTCAAAGAAGCAGCTGTGAATGTTCTTCAGACGTGCATGATGCTATTTTGAAACAAATGCTGTAATACTTCTGCTCAACAAGAACTGATAAAATACACATTTATCACAGATTCTTAAAATACAACCCCGGATATCTATTTTCAAACATTTTAAAAGTTTATTAGACTAGGGTTTGAAGGTATATCAGAAGACAGATTTCTTTTCCTGCTTGCAGCCCTGTGATAGAAAGAAAATGTAATTTGTCATGAAAATGGAAAAAGATGTAGGAAATGGGTGCAGATGTAAGATTTCTATTGGGAAAACGAGGGAAATCATGTAAACAACAAAAAAACGATATAGCATGACTCTAAAGTACACAAAGCATAGGAGACTCCCTGGGAAACAGAACTATATATGGTCTGGGCTGATTGCACGGTGAGATCAATATTCTTCACCGATGACCCTGTGGAGGTAAGCTAAGATAAGAAATGTCAGAAAAGTATTTCAGTTTCTGTAAAGAAAAAAATGTAAATGATATTAATTCAATTAGAAGAGCCAGAACACATTATGATATAGTCCATGAGCAAAACTGAAAATCGCTTGACTGATGAAAACGTTATGAGCAATAAATGCACTCCTTACCAGTTCAAGTTGTCTGACATTTATGATTACTTTTTGTTGCTCGTCACGGTGATAGAATATAAAAATATACGGTTAAATAATTCATTTTGCTACAGGCGTTTTTAGAAAGTTAGTTTTTGTTGGTAGCAATCCTCAAACAATATGAATTAAAAGTTTTGATTTATTCCGAGGTTCGTGCTCCGTGACTGGATGGCTGAGCCTGAATGTAACATGGCTGGTCTGTAGTCAGATTAATAAGGTTTTCGTGTTGGGAATGGGCTCCTTGAGGCTGGGGAATAGGCGGTATTTAAGAACCTGTGTTTCTTCACATTTTCTTTCTCCTCATGAGACCCTGAAAGCCTCATAGGTGAATCGTAGATGTGGAGCTCGGAGGACCGGTTCAGGAGATGAAGTTTGGTGAATTTGAATATGCATTTGATGAGCTCCAATCTTTTAAGATGTGTTCTGTGAAGATCCCAAGATGTGGGGGGGGGGGGGGTGACTCTTTGTAGTAATCTTGGGGGACTTGGACATGAAGCCCCATCATCTTCTACTCATCTCACTGCAGGTTATTCGCCATGATATACAGGCTAAACCATCAATCGGAGGCCAAAGGGATCATGGGAAATGAAATGGGCGCTTTCTGAAAAGACGTCACGCCGTCACTACTGACCAGGACAGGAATGACCAAAAGAGAGTCCCACTGAAGATATGTCTACTACAGATCCAAACTTCAACAAGGGACTTCTAAATAACTGTGAGCATAAGTGGGGAGGAACACTGACACGCCATCATTTTAGCAAAAGAACCTAAACCCGCACTAAGGGGTGGCAGTTATTATAAGAAAGGATAATGCTTCTCCTCCTGACCATAGTCTAACTTTGTGGTCTGTTTAGTAAAATGTGAATAGGGTAGAGCTGCTTTCTGTTGCAAAATAAAAAAAAAACATGCAGACTGATTTGCTGTGGGATAATGCCATATTACCTCACTATTAGAATAATGTGGTGTTTGAGCATCCCAGGGAACATCTTATCACCTGCTTCCATCAGAAACCGAACTGCATTATTTCAGTGTCAGATTTCACTTACAAGTAATTTTTCTTAATCACTGGCGTAGGAGAGGATTTGAGATTGGGGGACACCATTTAACTACAAAGATCTGTTTACTGGGGGTACGAATGAAGCAGAATTAAATATTTGGGAGTAGGGGGGGACATGTTTCCTACACCCCTGTTCTTAATGTACATTTGGGATTATGACACCATTGTTACCATTATGATAGGATATTTCAGTTACTAACCCAAAAGCATTTAAGATACTGACCTGCTTTATGTGGAAAGGCAATGAAGAAATAAAGTTACTGAATTAATGAATCAGAAATATGTTGTTCAGAAGAGCACTGTCAATGTTGATGATAAATAACAGAAACACCTGCAATACTTTGCATAAATGTTTTCCAAAGCCACTCTTCTAAGTGCAAATTGCTGTTATTTTACTTTACATCACAATGCAAAACAAACATTCCCAATTTCAGTCATTGCACGCCAACTTGTCAGGGTGCGTTACGGTTTCCGGGACACAGAACCCCAGGAGAATCCTAGTCAATCGTGAGACTGTTACCCATCAGTCTTTCTGAATGTGGAGTGACAAACAGACAGACAACCTCAGAAGGAGAATATGCAGAAGCCATTGTGATTCTTTCGATGTTTACATCCAGGCCATAAGAAGAATATAAGTTTATAAAAACAAATTGCCAGGGAATTTGAATTGCAATATGCAATTTGGCCAAAAACTATAAGCCTGCTAATTTTTCTTTGGTTGTATATCTACGCTTTTCTCCAAATGAATTAAGGGGTTGGGTGTAAAATGCTGAGCTTCTGAGCAGCGGGATGAAAGTTCTCTTTATATCCTTCACAGCTATAACCCTGAGATCCCAGTCTAATGGGGAAACCGCGGTTTTTTTATTCTTACCTTCCAAGCAAGACTGTAGTTCTATCATTCCTGTCAAGATCATTGCTTTTCTAATGGCTATTTGTTGCTAACCCTTCAAAGAGCTCATTCGTCACAATGGGAAATGGGGGTATTACAATAAAAGGGTCATTTAAGCAAATTGCTTTTTTAAGACTCTGTAAAGATGCCAGTATAGAAATGGAAGGCATTGGCACCGTCATTAGAGACATCTTTTTTTTCAAGATCTGATAATCTGAGGATTGACAGGCTGTGCATGGATGGATGGTACTGGGCTATCTGTCCTTTGTGAGATTTTACTAAAGCTATTCATTGGACCTTGTCAACTTCTCATTGTAAATTTCAAATAAGCAGTCTACCAGTTTCCTGTTAACCAGGAAAAAATGCCTTTCAAGCAGGATTGTGTATATAACATACTGTAATATAAAAGGGAATCACAATGAAAATAATATTAGTTCATATTAATAATTGTTTTGCTTCTTTTCAGGCTTTCTCATACTTTCAGCGAGCTAGTTAGTTTCCATATTTCTGGGAATGAATTGTAGTAGTTCTGTATTATACTGTAATCCTAAGCTAATAATAGTAATGACATCATAAATAGGAAGGGACATTATATGACCTGCATGCAGGGAGCCAAGTTTTAAACTGTCAGTTTGGGCACATGTTTTATTTTTCATAGAGAATATTGTAATTCTTCTCTTTGTCATTCATAACCTTGGGTAAGTGGCAACCTTTGGGTAAGTGATTAAATCAATGATGTCTGTTGCCCTTTATGACGCACATGCATGAGAAAATGAAGGAATATATTAAATCAGAGGCATGCAGACACACTTGGGTGGGGGATAATATTGTGGTTAAGCATCTGACTGTGGTAAAAAAATTCCTTCAAATCTTACGGCTCCATTAAAATATATACCATAAATTGTCCATGTTTAACAAATCTACACTGCATTGCTACAAAATGAAGTCAACTGACTGTTGAGATTTAAACAGACTAAGTACCACACGCTGGAACCAAGCCGACAATGTGAGTCCTGTCATGGTCATTGTTCTCCGTCTAGACCAGTGAACTTAACTACAGGGGAAGTCCACACTCCGAAGGCTGGATACCTTTCCCAAATTTCACCGTTGCGTACATACAGCCATTTTTCTCTCTCCCCTTTCCCACTACACTGATAGACTATTAATTGAGCCCATTTGGATGACAGGAAATGGCCCAAGGACAACCGGGGAAGGAATGTGGCCGAGCTGTGACAGATTGATTTATCTATCACTCTCTCACTTTCTCAATAGACATGTCAAATGTTAGATTAATGGAGAGCAGAGCCTCTTGTAAGTTTTTCTTTTTAAGACGCGAGTTACCATCAATAATCCTGGTATGATCCCGCTTGCTATTATGCCAGCTGCTTCTAAGCTCCTGATTTATACATAAACGTATAATAAAAATGCTCTCCGAGTTCCCTGGGTACAAACCGAGCCGTGTAACAGTCATTCCCAGTCAAGCGGGGTTAAAAGCCACATCTTATGTGCGGCACTGAAGGATCGCCTGGCGGCCTGTATCCCTCACTTTCCCTCCGTAGCGCACAGCAAATCCGCTTTGTGAAAACAAAGGCCATCACCCTGATCGTCAGTTAGATGACACCCTTCAGTTGCACAAAACAGAAATGTCAGATCCCGGCAGAACACCACTGCAGGTGACATTTCGGCAAACAGCGAAATCACGACTAATTTCTCTTGCCGTAAAAGCCTGTTCTCATTACCTCTAGTATTATTTACTTTCTTTTCCCTGTAGTTTAAGTGCAGTACAGTCTAAAAGCGTCAGGCAGTCAAACAAAATGAAAGGATAATAAAGAAAATAAAGGATTTTCACGTTGGTGTAAAGCTACGATATCATGGCTAATTGCGTTAGCTTCGCCATTACAAAACCTCTGCTGATGTCACCTCAGGATTTCCAGTAATTATCCAATATAACAATATATTTGCTGATTCAAGCACTAGCATGCTCTCTTTGGCTCCGCAATATCTCATCAAATTATTTTAAGCAATTAAGTTTATTAATTAAAGAAAGCTGGTGGTGAAACTTAATGAATAGGTGGAATAGCTGAGGCGACCCCTGAGAAGGTCGACGGCTGAAATGACGCTATATCCATCGAACATGATTTCAGGGGCTTTTTGGAGAACAGGAGGAATTCTTGTTGCTCTTTGTGTTACTGTTCATTTGCATGCATTCTAACAAATATACACTTGCTACTTAAATAAATAGCTTTATAAAGTTTCTTTGACTGCCTAAGACAATACTGTAGTTGCAGTCCTGCAACTTATTTTGAACAACAAATAAACAGCAAGGTTTAAATAAAAATTCTCCTTCTGATGATTCAGACCATGAGGATTCCCTCTCTAGAGTGTTTTGCAGTTGTTGAATTGTTATTGCAAAAATACTAATTCCATGCATGAATGCAGATGTCAAGCAGCACAACCTCAGTGCTTGGCCATGTTCTCCGAATGCTCACATCACAGTGACTCACCCTCAGTAGAAATATGCTGCAAAGTAAATTATAATAATTCATACCTGTAGCCTACATACTGCACCCTTCAACTGGAGTGTACTGTAAATATTATTATCTACATACGCATGTTGGGTTAGTTTACTTTTTCACTAGTCTAATAAGAAATTATTACAGCTTTTTTATGACAATTCGATTTATATATTAATGATCAAAATACTCATAAATCAGTATGCAGTTAGTGTTCATGTCTCCAACCAGGAGTTTGCTAATCAGAGCATTTTTAAAGCTGAACGTCCACCATCATGTTATACGAAGAGGAATGGATCGGCTCTGTTCAGCACCAAGGACAGCGACTGATTCCTCTCTCAGTTTTGCAGAGAGTGGACGAAATAGCAGGTTTGTGCTCAGATAAGGCTGCTGGTTCCCCATCTGTTTCACTGATCCAGTTTTAGGGAGAGATAGGGGATAAGGGCACCATGGCCATGAAGAAACGCCAGGGGACAGGAAGCTTCTAGACTGTGTCTTTATCCAGTGAAAAAGGTTTCAGCCTCTCACTAGTGCCTCGGCATTTTTATTTTGTCGCATATTTTCTCTAAGCTCAGCCATCATCAGCGTCCGGCACTCTGTCATGCAAACATTAGGCCTAACTACAGAAACTGTCCCCCGCCATGAACATGAAGGGTGTGTGTGAATAAAAGTGCATGTGTGACAAGGATAGAGCGACAGAACATGGCCGGTAAACAGGGGCTCAGCGAAACATGAAGGAAAGCAGTGACTGGCCAGCTTCAGTGCATCGGTGAACTGTCTTCAGGCTTCAGGTGAACTGACCTTTGTCACTCGTCACATAACTTTGCCCTGGCCTGGGGTGTCCTGGGCCTTCTTCTGTCTCATTATGGATCTGATATGTGACACAGTGCATGCGGCCTCCATACTGCTCTTACTACCCCCCCTCCCCCCAAGTTGGTATGATCGTGCACATAACTCCTCAGATCTCTTTCTTTGTTGAAGTCACTTTAAATACGGTTGGAGACCCCCAGTCTACAGGCTGTGAAGATTCTATTTGAGATTAAGTTCCTTTTTCTAAAAAAGGCTGATTGAAGTATCTCAATAAGGGTTAAATCCACAGAAAATGTCATTTGAATTTCTTCCTTTCCTCAGTCCAGGTGAATCAGGCATTTCCCCTATTCTGTTCAGAGCCATGACCCCCCCCCCCCCCCCCCCCCCCCCCCCCGCTCCCACACCCACCCGTCAAATCTGGGCACTGAAGGCGGTCTTCAGTGGTATTCATTCTCTGTGAGTAATGTCTTCCAAAAGATGTTTTATTAGCTCCATCCGGCACTTGATCATGCAGAGTTCTGTCAGGGTTTAGGAGACTTGCAAAGGTCTTACTTTGAATGGACGGCTCATGGCGGCTGGCTGCTCATCTCAACCTGCTGCAAGGACTGCAGCGATTTTACTTTTTAAAATATCATTCTAATACAAATAGCTAGCAGGTGAATGATGAAGTTTATCAAATCATGAAACAGTCATTCAATTCAGTAACTGGTACTCATGACTATATTGTACATAGAATATTTTTGTTTGCATGTTATTGTAAGCAATTACTGTAAGTTGAGTGTGAATTTCTGTAACGTCACACCAGCCAAAAGACAACATTGATTTCTGATGTGTTGTCAGCATGAATATGCATCTGATAGCATACATATGTTTGCATTTCATATACAACTTCAGTGAAACAACATAATGCAAAATACAATTTAGAACTGAACTTATGCAACGATTCTCTTGTCACAGATGCAATTAATACCTGAAATCTGGCACCGGGGGGCTAAGTTTGATGGCCACGTAACATCGAAAATGGATTTACCTAGACTGACGCAAGAAGGTGCTCAGTATTAGCATTCTGTGACATTTCCCAGAACACCCTGCAACACGAGCAGTCAGGTGATGCCGCAGAGTAGGAGCACGAGGAAGGCGGGTTAATATGATGTCAAATTGTATTTTAGGCCAGGTGGCACTAAATATCAGACACACATTTTAATGTCAAACAATGGAACAGCCTTTGATTGAAAAGAGTGAGAAAATTGGCAGATATGACGTGGAAGATTTCATAAGCTGTAATGTAGGAAGTTAAAGGGTAACTGTATGGGCAATGCCGTCATTCAAGTAAGCTGATCCACTAATTATTTTTAATGTTAAGCTAAATAACCACTGTGGCATTTTTATTCAGAAAAAGCTCTGCTCAAGTATCTCCAGCGGATTAGCTGCTGACGATGTATTGTAGAGTTCCTGGCTGGATGAAACGCCTATACATTATACATTTCGTATAAATACTATAATCTTAACATTATTTGAGAATTGCACTGCAAACTCTGAAAAATGCCATTTCTTTGGGAAATAAAGGAAAAGAAAAGAGGAATAAAAAGGATAATGGTTGTGGAAAAATATGAGTCTGTCACCACATGGAATGGAGGTTCTATTGCCTTGGGGGGGGGGGGGGGGGGGGGTCAGTTCCCCTCCAGATAGCAGAGCTTCTAACACACGCGTGTTTCCATGTATCAAAAGGGCACTTTCACTTTGGGAGGCCCCGTGACATGATTTATTTGTCTGGCTAGACAATAAATCAGTGAATATGGAACAAAAAAAAAAGTTAAAAAGCTGTAAAGATGCATAAAGGGAAAATTCACAGCTATAAATTTTAGGCATAAAACAGCAAAAAACAGGGGCTCAGGAACATATCATATAATACTGTTATCAGGAGGAACCAGAAGCATTGAGTGGACAAACCTTAACTGGACTTACAAGTCATTTTATTTTGCAAGCATAATAAGAGTCATGTTTTCAAATAAGTGGAGTATTGGGCAGGCCAGGATTCATTTAGTTATCCCTTCAGATTACTTAGGCTGAGAAGTGCTGAGCTCCCCATGCCTCTTATGAATCAGTTCAGGTTCTCTGCCTTTTGGCAGACAGAGGAGTCTGTGTTAAGTTTCACATCCGCGCTACGCATTTCTGCTGCAGTGTTAATTGGTGTTAATTGTCCTGCTTTTGGAAAGATAATAGCTCTGACATATGAAAATATTGCTACAAGTGAAACATTCTGCCATTCTGTCAGGTGGTTCTGCTTGAAATTGACATGAAGCCATTACTATACACACATAATTGTGTAATTATAAGTTTGAAATACATAATAACATAATTACAACTTTCGAGTATAATGCTGTAATTACCTTTTCCCATGTTTTCTGTCGCCCTGTTCCACTGATCCTCCACCTAGAGCGTCGTCTTTTGTGTTGCGACCCTTTTGTCCATTTGATGCAATGTGATTGGCTGTCAATGTTTGTCTGCAATCCTTTCGTTTCAGCAATTGAACTCAGTCGTAATAGCAGGTAAATTTTTTAAAAGCCTTTTTCAGTTGGTGTTTTTGATATTTCCTCATATGTCGTATTGCATTGGATGATAGGGTCATTTTTTAACCTTCATATGTAGCAAAACTAATATTTTAATGTAGGAATAATGAATAAAGTTAATAAATTATAAACATCTGTGACAGAGATGGAAATGTCCGCCGCAGCATTACTTAAACGGCTTTCTCTCGAACGCCTGTCTGCCTCATCAAGTTTGAGAAGGAGATCTTTCCTATCCACACAAGGGCAGGAACCCAGCTGTTCGATACACAAAACAACAGAATGACTAAGGATATCTCCAAAACAGTTCAAAATGAAGAAAATAGACTATTTTGCTATTAAGAAAAATCATCAGCTCACATAAATTGCATGATATCTTCATAATTTCTGTGACTAATAAATCTGCCACCCAAAAGACTAATTTTATTAAGTAATTAAACAGTTGTTATGCTGCAAAGGTCATACGTCAGTTGTATTGCTTAAGCCAATCAATTTATTTACTATTTAATTAAGCCCTTAGGTTAGCAGTAAAACAGCAAATGCCCAAATCTCACATAATCCCACTGTGTACTGACTGCAGTCTTATGGGGGGGGGGGAGTTACTAGATCAGAAAACCATATGCTACATGGACACGCTGCGCAGTAGGGTGGGGGCTGATGCAGATGTGCTGTAGCAGATGGAAGTCCAGAGGTCCATTTGTGCAATTCAAGCCCCCCCCTCCCACAACACCCAATATTCCACACCCCCAGGAGTTCCTTTGGCTGCTTTGTGGGCACAAGAGAAGCTGACTGGCAAACAGATGCACAGCACAGTCTAACATGCAGTGTCTGTCTTTCCGGCAAAGGGAAAAACAATTAACAGAGATAATGATATATACCCATGTGGAAGGGTAACGTTCTCTGAGAAAAATAAGTGGGATTAAGGCGTCTCATTGAATTGAGAAGTTACTAGTTTTTGTTCATGTTTCACTACAACAGAAACAATGTTCATCTTCTGTAATACACCAACAAAAAGACAAAAACTAAGACAACAGACAGAAGGCAATTTTATGAAATACTGTAATCATAGCTAAAAATATTACGTCTACTCTATTGCCGTAATATTCTTGGAAGACAGAATTATGATAATTTCGCATTGACTTTGTTCCCAGTGTCAAGGTAACACTAAGTTTGGTTTGATCGTTTCCTCCCTGTGTTTGACAACCATATAATAGATGCATTTCTGTTTAATTCCTTGTACGGCTCCAATCTGAGTTCACATAATTCTTTTACCGTTGCCAATTACTGATTTACTATCAATGCTGATTGTCCCCCCCCCCCAAAATGCACACAGGCATCATGTGTGAAATGCTGTCATCTGTCCTCACAACAAAAATAGGAAATACTGTTCGATTTCTCATTCTTCTTCTGCTTGCTACTTCAGCACCTTAGCCTCTTCAGCCATTAAACACATCCTAAGCCTGCATAATATTTTACATTTCTAATTGAAAAAATAATATTTCTAATGTGTTGGAAATGGGAACAAAAATCATTTCAGAAGGTAATTATTTATTTAAAAACCAATCTGGAAGGACATCTCCACAGTATTTGATGAGCTGCCCAAAAATTTTATATTTTACAGTCCATTAATTGCAGTGTAAGTTAATATATGCAAAAATGTCCTTCAACATGATGGAGTGACACCAATATAGGCTTGTGGCACAATAAACCAACAATAAATGATCAAACTCATGGACAGACATCGGTCCTTCATACAAGCGTGACAAAACAACCACCCATTATCCATAAATTTAGCATGTATCCTTATGAGATGTGTCCAACCGCATGAAAAGTATAGATGACTAAATCATCGCATGTTTCAGCACAAATAAATTCCAGGGTTATTCATCCATTTTCTTTTTTATACAAGGAAGTAGAAAACAACAGCACTTTGTTGTCCTGACCTCCACAGAGGAGCGAAAATATGGTACAAAAATACCTCTGGATCATTCTGTTCATAGAGGGCAGATCTAAAGTAGCACTGAAGATATTTTCCCAAGATTTCCATATAAATACAAGTCAACCCATCTTATGGGTTTGCAGCTTTGCAGCGACGAGTTCCGTGACTACGATGTTTGAAAGCCTGTTTATCAATTTATTTATTATCTTAAGAAACATAATCATGTGTTTTACAATTTATACGTGAACATTTTAACATGTACTTAACAGATAGAAATGGCTGAGCATGGTAAGACAGTAGATTACAATGAAAGGACAGTAAATGAGATCCGTATTCTTACAAACTTGTTAAATAAACTATTAAGCACACATAATGGAAAGTAAGCATCTGAGATGTTTTTATTTGTAATTATACTCTATAATCATAAAGGGAAAAATTGAAAAATCACATATATATATGTCTATATTGGGCTTATATAGGACATACATATGAATGGATTTAGAGGATAATTATAGCCACAAAGAATTCATTCTGGGAAACTTAATTGGAATCAAAGCACGAGGGCTTAATTTTCCGTTTTTTGGAGATGACAGTTAATGTCAAATTCCACATATATGAATTTAACTGTAAGCAGTAAAGACTTGAATTGTATATTGATATCAGTAAAAGCTTTATGACTATGTCAAATGGGTTGGGGGAGGGGCTTCTTGTTGACCCTTTGACATCAGCTCAGAATTACACTGAATAAGCACCATATGGTAAGAAGCAAGAGAGAATGCTTTCACAATCAATTCGCTGGTGGTAGCTATGTGCGATTAAACGAGGAGGAAGGAGTCTGCTCTCATCCAGTGTCAGCACACTAAAAGCTTTAAAAAAATAAATATACAAAAATAATTCAAATAAGAATCAATCTGCGAGACACGGCGTACGGATTTGTCCTTTTTTTCCATCCGTTTCGAACTTGAGACAAGCGTTTACGAGGGACCTTTAAATGCTGACATAACGCAGTAATAAACAAAGCTATCAAACATGGAGCTGTGATGGTTTACGGCATGGGAGTCAAATGCCTAATTGTAACATGAGCTTTTGTTATATTTTTGATATTATAAAACAGCAAACACACATGCAATAAGTCACACCTTACCCGAAAAAAGCTTTATTGAACACAGATGTAAAATTTTTTTCTTTTCTTGTCATAAGATGTAGGGATATCACTTTAAATTTGGGTGAGAAAATCTACTCAATAATAAGCGATAAATGAGGCCTTGTATTGAACGTTTATTGTTACATCTTGTGCTTTTTGTATGAATACTCACAAATGTTACCTAATAGAACTCTCGTTTAAATAATTTATTCACCAAATTTATTTGCATATTGTTTTCTGATCTTTCCAATATTATCGTGACGCGAGGGTCTCAAGAAACAAGGGGATATGTTTCCAAGAGAAACGAAAAGAGTTAATTAACTTTTGTTATATGAAGTTAAAACGTCAGACCATCAACAGAACAAAAAAAAGAGGAAAAAAAACAAGTCTTTGAATGTCATCATAACCAATGATATGAGGGGTGATCTTACAATACGTCTTCAAAAACCAGCTGGTTAAGGTAATGAATGGTCTCAGGTAGTTCCAAAGTCATACAGTTTGTGTAAAAGCAGAGTCACACTCTCGCTTGAGTAATAAAATAATTTTGTCAGAATCCACACAGCTGGATAGAAATGGCAGAGGCGGGGGAGGGCACAGGGTGCCCCGATTTCACCGTGGTGTAGTAAGGTCCCGAAGGCGAGGAGTTCCTCGCATCGTGGTCCTAAGATGTGACAAAGCTGCCCCTTCTTAGCACTCTGAGGGCCCTCAAGTTGTGGGTGGGGTTTCTCTCGAAAAGTAGGGCCATCGCTTTTACAAGGGACTGTTTGTTTGTTTGTTTGTTTGTGTTCTTCCAGTTTTTTTTTCCCATTATTGAGCTCCAGGTATCCAGACTCCAGCCCATTGATCTACATTCATAGTTCACCGGATTGAGTCCTGCTTGGGTGTCGCTGGCTGTTTCAAACTCACAGGCCATGGCTGTCGTATGGAAATTGCCTACGATTGAACCAAGGAAGTTTGCTCGCGTTTTCCATTGTCTGAAGCTGGGCTGTCGGCATACGTTCCTTATCCGTGCACTTATCACAGCATCGACCGTCCATCGCAGTCCCATTCTTCGCCTAAACGCAGTGGCAGCAGGGCGAGGGATTTCGTAGAAAACAGCCCACGGTTAGCACTGCAACCTTCAGTGGATGAGGCTTACTAGATCTTCCAGGGTCGCGTTTTTACTTTAAATCTGAAGGCACTTGGTTTCATGGCAGACAACGGCTCCTTTTCCTTGGATGGGCCAGTCGCGACAGACGGATGTTAGAGAGAACAACCACCTTCCCGCAACCCCCAAGCAACCTTCTTACAAACGGACTAGGGCGCGTGGGCCGCCACGTCATTAGATGATGGCCGGAAAGTCGTATGGGGGCGTTGGAGCATAGCCTTTTCATCGTGTAAACGAAACATTACCATTTTAGGCCTGCAGGGGGAGTAAACGCTGCTGGCTGAAAGCAAACGGAGGCAGAAGGAAACTATGAGAAAGTTTAAGAAGAGATTTGGAAATTACTAGAAAGGAAAACCTCACAGCCGAAGGCGTAAGAACATAGCTAGGTGGTTTGCGATGATACTTCCAGTGATCACAAGAGGACTGGGCAAATTAATACTCCTAAAGCATTCAATAGTTATAGATCAGGTTTTTTTTAAGACCCTGATTATAATACCTTAGGCCATCAGAGCAGAAAAAGCCTCACTTTAAAAAAAAAAAAAATACACAACTAATTTCATATGATAACACCCAGCCATGTCCTTGTGCTTTACAGACTTCTCCTCTTCTTCTTCACAAGCAGACCTCTGCCATTTTGATGGAATCCACTGCTCTGGGAGCGATCCCAGCTCCAGAAAAAAAAGAGTCAACGATGGACTTCCAGATGTCAGCCTCGGGAACGCACTATGCATATATTTCATTTAAAAAATCATAGAATCTTCATTATTATTGTGTTGTTTTCTCGATGGTTTTCTCCCTTTCGCTTGTGTTTTCGCTGCTCCTTGTACCCTCGATGTGCTGCGTGCCTCCTCAGAAATCCCGCTGGATGAATCTTTGGTAATTATAAATTGAAGGTCCTAGTATGGAGACTCCTTCTTGGTGCCAGTGCCGGTTGATCCTTCTGTAGCCTCTGCCAGAGGAAGGTCACCTCCGAAGGCTGAACAGGGCCAGGAGAAGGGTGACGTATAGCTGCCGTATATGGGTGGCCGTAGGAGGGGCCATATTCCGCAGATCTGGTGTGGGGCAGATGAATATTTAATGATTAGAACATAAAATAAAACGTTTCTTTTGTTTTATTTTTTGTGCTTCTAATGCGATAACCACTTTTGTATCACATAAATAACGTTATGGTGATCCAGTCCCTACCCCAGAAAGGTGAACATGCATGCTGAATCACAACGAATACCTGTAAAGTTTACCTAAAAAAATCTCACTTACTATTCGGTGGAGGGTCACCGCACACCCCTTCTTCAATGGTGACGTCATCTATGGCAATATCGCCCTCGATGCCTGGACCTCGGATGCCTTCCAGAACCATCTGTGGGGACGCAGAGTTCAGTAGATGTGTCTTCATATTACATAACATGGGGTGAAAATCAAAGCCCACCAGGCGTGTATGTTAGGAGTTAGATAAAAAACTAATTTCCCTCAGATCTTCTGGCCATTACCAAAGAGCCCACACAGGCAACTCCTCCTACACGCCTAACAGAGTCATTTAAAGTAATCGTTGTAGGACCCCTTAGCTGCCCTACATGCCTAGATACCTACATACAGCAGCAACAACGACAGGAGAGGGCTAAAAAAAGAACTATTAAATAAAATACCGCAGAATAAAAAAAGCATAAACCAGCACAGTGAGCTACCTAAAAACAACTAAATTTCAGATTGTAAAAATTGTTGATGGGGGAGGGATCAGTCCAGAGGCAAAAAATGGGTCAAATCACATTTCATTTTTCAATATGGGAACATACCGTAAAACATTAGGTTTGAAATAACGGCATACATTTTTTTAAAAGGTTAGTTGAGGTTCCTTTTTATTGGGGGTCCCTGGGCACGTCCCTGTATTAAAACACCCCTGCATCTCCCAATCACAGCTTTCCATCTTGTCCATTGTAAGCAGCATGCAACACACTCCTGAATAATGAGTCCAGTGAGATTTATGAACCACATGGAGTACATCCTAATTAATGGCTCGCCAGTGTTGTATATATTAAGATGCAGGTGCGTGTAATCTAAATTCAAGATGTTGGACATCCCACCTTTGCTGCTGAATTAGCTGTGGGCCCCCAGCTTGAGACCTCCAGTAATTACCAACCTTGGCATTTAGCTTTTAAAGGCTGAGGTGCATGCTGGGAATGAAAAAGCATCAGCAATCAAGCCACCCGTGGTCCCATGTGACCAATCACACAATATTGCAGGGGACCAGTGCACTACAGCAATTTTCCCTGTGCTCCCTTACTGAGATGGTGACCATAAACTCATTTGCCAAGGGAAGCCAAGATTGCTGGTTCTCTTGTCTTTCTAGAACTTTACACCACTTTCATAAATAAACTGAAATACTTTCCAAAAAAAAACTGAAAAAGACTGACACTTTTAAATGTACACAGAGTGTCTTTGTGAATGGGTCCCAGATGATGGAGCTAATTAAACTTCAATTTCAGTATGGTATTCAATTTTTATGTAGCTGTGCAATGAGAAATTCCCCAGACTAACACAAATGTCTATCGCAACACTCAGCAGGACGAATAAAAGAAATCAATATCTCTCCATAAGACTTTGCCCCTGGGAATCTTCACATTTGCATTCATTTAGTTAACTGATTCTCACTTGTCCACCTTGACACTTTCAAGATTTGGGAGTTCATAGATCCGCTAGCCAATAAAACCAACTACAGCGGCTGAATGAGCTTATCTAACAGAACTCCAAGGCACAGAGAAGTTGGAGAAGAGGTTAGGACTAAGGGTGAGGATATATAGCCCTGGAGGAACCAGCTTCTGTAAATATCCTGCAGAATAAACAGCAAAGTCCAACAGGTAACGAGGGGAGCAAGATGCCAGTAGCTCGGGAAGAGGCTGCTTACCTGGAAGGAGGAGATGGGGTGGATGTTCACTTTTGCCTGCCTCCACCGGTCCCCTTGGTTACCACTTAGAGTCCAAATGGGGCTGTCGGACGCTGCCTGGCCCTTCTGCCGCAAGTAGACATTCAAGGTCCCTACATAGGAAAGGAGACATGCCTTAGTGGGCTGTGATGGCCAGGAGACCTGCTTGTCAGACTGAAGTTCTTGGAGAGAAATATTCTGGTCATAGAGTCGATAGAAGGTGTAAGGTGGTTAGTGCAGCCATCCAACTGCAGCTAGATAAAAATAATTGAAGATGTTAAAATATTTCTGAGGCAGCCTGATGGCTCAAGGAAAACGCATCTAAGATATATATGTATATGTATGTATGTGTGTGAGTGTCTGTGTGTGTACGGTAAGTAATGGCAGTAATAATATGTAGTTCTCGGTTTTCTTTGAGCTTTTCCAAGGAAAGAAAAATATACTATTTAGACAGTGAAAGCAGCTCAGTTACAAGATGCATTAGGGATTTAAATAGGGAACACCTACTGTGAGGGATTTAGATTTAAATTAGATATAGAATACATAAAATATAATCCCTTTCAAGACAAGAAATCTTTCTTCAAAGTAAGTCCAGTGATTTATTTGAGTAAAATCACAAAACTTGATGGCGTAAGGAGCCTGGAGGGGATCTAAGACTCAGACTGAGATTATTCGCCTGCGATGCACAGAATTCGATCTCATGCTCTCACATGTGAAAAACGATAAAGTGGAGTCAACAGGACTTGGATTACAGCTCAGCAAACATCGAGTCTTGCAACCCTAGCGCTGCGGTGAGCCGATAACTCGTGAGCGCCGTAAGAAAAATCCAATTATCATACCACCCGTAGGTGCCGAGTAGTAAGGTGGGAAGGGACCCTGACGAGACAAACTCAAAACCCAACCAGAGTGTTATTGATCCCCGGATTCAGGGTCCCCTGTTCAGCCACGGCTGCTTTCAGGATGGCCTCTTTTTCAGCTGGAAGCCAGGTGTTTCCTCACAGCTAGTGTGTGGATGGCAAGTGCCATATACACCCTGAGGTGTGACGACAGGCTTTCGGCAAGCAGCACGAGCCAATGGAAACATGTGTTTCGACCCCATCCACAGGCCTTCCATTCTAGTGTCACATGACCAAAAATTACAGCACGAGTAAATAAAAAAAAAATCATCATTCAATTATGGACACCTGCCATTAATGTCCTACCTCAGAAGTCTTTCAGATGTTGTGCTCAAATACCACACTGCTGCCATGGATTAATATTAACATCCTCATCCTAAACATTGGGCGGTTTGAGTTGAATTAGGCCCTTAAAACAGCTGAGAAATCAGCAGGTTTCAGTTTGCAGACACAGCCCCTCCGCTGGGTTACAGTCATCTCAGGAAGTGTACCCCTCCCTGTCAGCGGACACCCCATGCCAGTTACTCAGAGTGTCGGCTCGCTCAGGACACAATCGCGCCTACAGTATTTCGCATGTTTGTCTCCGCTGTGGTTGGAGAAGCACCAGCAAAGTGAGCGTTCCCAAACCAAATGCTAACAACTGTGTCATGCTGGAGTAGGTCTCCTGGGATGGCATCAGGCTGTGCAGGTGGTTGGTCATGTGACCGCAGAATGTACCATTATCAAGTGGGGGGTGCTTGCTCTCTGCAGATGATCTGTAATGTTTCTACTTTAGCTGCCAAGATTTTTGACAGTAATGCAAAAGCAAAACAAATGTTGCAGGCCATAAAATCCAGCGAATTTATGGCCGCGGCAGAGTAATGAATTTTCCGGTCCTCAGCAGGAGTGTAATCAATGTGACACAAGTCCTGTTGTTTTGTGCTTTATGCCTGTAAACATATACAATTGCCGCGAATGTAAGTCTATCTTGGCTAATTAAGAGGCTGTTCAATACAGGAAGCGTCACCCTCAGTTTCTTGTTGACAGTCAACAATGAGTTATCAGAATGGAAATTCGGCAGACGTATGGTGGAGCCAAAGGGCCTCATGCTGACCACTGACACCCCCCCCCCCCCCCCCCCCAAACTGAACACGCACGGCAGCAGGGGAGCAGAGCCGAACGACGAGTCTGTCCCCAGTTAGGTCAACGCTCTTTATTCAGCCAACATCAGACAGATATGTGAGGCAGAAAATTACTGTCGCACCCTTTGTCACGTTGGCGATGGCGAGGTCAGGTGCTGCTCAAGTACTACTGTCTGTCAGGTGCAGATACCGTACAGCCAGGAGCAGCTCAGCAGGGCCAAGCAGGTCCCAGGGCTTTATAGAAGCGCTCAAATTGTTTTCCCAGAGTAGGCAATTTATTGCGGATGACTTCCAACCTTGCAAAATGAAAAAATGTTTGCAACACTGGCTTTAGGACCACTGTGCAGTAAGTCACGCTAAAAGAAAAATTCCTGTACTGCCAACAAACACACACTATTCTTCTGTTTTCATATCATTTCCAACAAACAAAATAGTGTGATCTGCTTCATACTGATGGTCAGCCATGGAAACAAGGCAACATTAAAACAATGATAGTTTCTTGTAAATGTATTAATATTTAATGAATGACTGATGCACTGCATGTTTTGCTTGGGAGCTTCCTCTCAAGCCCAGGATTAGAATTTGAATCTTGGCTACATGTCCTGAAGTGAAGTGAGATATTCTGGCTTCATGCACACTATTAAGACACACTGTTCAGGTTTAACCTGTGCGTGTGTATCTGCATGTGCGTGTGTGTGTCTCTGTGTCTGTGTGTGTGTCCTACAGGAGATTGCCAATGCTTTCAGTCCCTCAGCTGGGCTGCTGTGACATCATAACAGATGGATAAAACTACCTGTAAAACTACCTGTAAAACTACCTACTCTGACGAAAGCACTGAATCCACAAAATACCTTCTTAAACTACTCATAATTCAGTTGGTAAAATGTGCATTTTTTTTCCCTTAAAATAAAACACAACCAGTTTAATTGCACAAAATGTGGAACAAATAATTACTCAAACTGCAGGCATAGTAACTGAAAACATAACTAATGAACTGTTAATGAACCTGCTGCCTTCCCTTCTGGGAGCCTCCTCAGTCTCCCTGTTGGGCCAACAAATGGCTGTGAGGTTCTGTTCCTTCAGGAATTATAGCTGCCTGTGTGAACCAAGGGCTTGTCTCAGTGGGTAAGGCCCAGGAACACCATCCTGCCTGCCTCCACTAGAATACACAGCTGATGTAAATACTTCCCACACAAAAAATGGCCTTTACCTGCCTCTCAGAACCATGAAGGGTCTTAAGCTCAAATCAGGATCAATGCTATAGATCCAAGCCACTCCATGCAAGTTAGGAAGACTGTAAGTGCACAAAAAATTGTGATAGATTTGGAGAACACAGTCATAAGTCTATAGTCAAGTAGACAAATTAGTCAGATCTGATGTACCGCACTTAAATCTTAATCCGGGAATGGCTTTCAGCAGCTGTTGGACCTAGGTGATGTATAACAAACTGAGTACCGTAACGAAAACCACAATATATTTATAATCTTTGATGGCACAGAATACTTCATAGGTCCAGCTGTTGGTACCTGAATTTGGCAAATTCTCTCTCCCTTTTACAGAAGTAAGCTTACCTAAGAAGTAAGTTGGTGTCACAGTTTGCAAAACTTATGCAGCCAACAGAGATGATTATATACTATAGACCATAACCCAGAATGCCTCAAGAACTTGGCCATGTTTTGTAGTATAGAGTATGCTACATGTATATCTACTGTGTCCAGCGGCTCCAGCCCTAGTTATCCAGCTCCGTGGTAAAATTACGACTGACCGCAAACTAGGGGTGTGACGGTATGCAAAATTCACGGTTTTGAAGTCACAGTTCGGTATGTTTTCGTACATGGGGGGAGGGGGGGGGGTTTACAATGCATGACTGTCTTTCCTAAATGAAAAGTCTCTGTTAATACTGCAACCTACTACAGTAATAACAAACTAAAATGTACTTTAAAATAAATCAAAATGAATATTCTCTCAAATAAACAAAAATAAAGTAAATATCCATTAAGGTGCACATTTAGAAAATGAACAGTACCTGATCTGTACTGTATTCACATTAGCAGCTTCATCTTCGAACTGTGTGACACAAATATTATCTCCAAAAAATACAAAGCATGTAAAATAAATATCCATTATGGTGCAGCATTAAAAAAACACCTGTACTGTACTTTTATTCATATTAACAACGTCCAGCTTCACATTCGGAAGTAGGCGCGCATGCATAGTCATGCTTCCCGAATGTTATTTGGGGGAAGCGTACAAACACACAGGTTCTGCCTTTGCTGCATTCTTTGGTATATATGCACGCTGAACCGAAAGACCTGTACTGAAAATTTTTGTACGAGTACCTGTACTGTTACACTCCTACTGCAAATATATTTTTACTAGCAACACGACCAGTATGGCGAGAGTGTCAAATACAGGTTAGACAAGCAAGCAGAATGAGGAAGCAGGGCGTACGTTCCCAGGGAGTACGTCCACAAATAAGTTTTTGGTTATTGATTTTATGTTTCTTACTGTTGTATGAATCAACTTTTTATTTGTAACAGTTCAAACAATACAGCAAAAACCGCTAATCTATGGACCCAGGGTGGGTTTTCCTCCAAAGATCTTAGAAAGCAGAGAAACATCAATGTGGCTGTTTGAAACAAGACAGAATTTCTAGAGTTTAGTGATTAATTGTCATTGTTGACACACCACAGCACACAGTGCACAACAAAGAAATGTGTTCTCTGTATTTAACCCATATATGAGAATGTGACATAGCAGGCCAGCTAATTCAGCAGCCGGGGAGCAGTGCTTGGGGGGCGGTACCTTGCTCAGGGAACCTCAGTGGTGCCTTGCTGGTCGGGGATTGAAACCTGCAACCTTTCAATTACAAGTGGGCGTCCCTAACCATCAAGCCACCACTGCCCACAACAGAACAGTGCTGTTTGAACATGTCCAGCAGTTACTCATTTTATCATTAGTGTAAAGTATTCTTTAAGAAAATTCACTAAAACACATACAACTGCCGCACACATAAGAAAAAGCTTTCAAGAACTAAACAGGAAGTATCCAGGACATCACGAAGTCAAGCTAAAAAAGTCTGAAAAGTCTGAAAGTGAATTTTGTATATTTCTTTTTTTTCTGTGATACAATTTCTGGTAATGCTGTACACAAATACTTAGTAATAACTCAGTTACTAATGAAGTAAAAATCATGAAGAAATATATACATTATACCTGAGATATATATATTACCTGAGATAAAAGATGCGTCACGATTCATTAATGATGAACAGAAATGAGATCAGTATTTCTCTTGTTTTATTCATTACCTGTTCCTTCAGTAATTCCTTCAGTAGTTCACAAAGGTTTACAGAATTAACAGATATAGTAAAAAATATAGTAATTGCTTGGGATAAAAGTTGCATCACAATTCATTAATGATGAATAAATATGAGATCAGTATGTAATTAAGACTTAGTTTGTAGTTAATTTATACATACATAATAGCATAATACCTATTAATATTATTTGTGTGCTGTCAAGCACAGTGCTACCCATATTTTTGCTGTATTCTGTGAACCTCTATGAATTGTTCTAACTTGTGATTTCATTCATTCTTTAAGGGTGGATCTATAATCAACAAAGAACATTGCGCTCGTTTGGCACAATGCTGCATTCCGTACTTTGAAATATGAGGAGACTTAATAGCTGCGATGGTACAGAGGAGCATCATTATTTGAAATGTACTGCAGGAGCCTCATAAAAAAATAAACACTCACCATTATAAATATAAAAATGTCTTTTGATGAACTGACGGAATAATGACTGTTTAACCCCATTCCCAAAATCAGAACAAAAATTATTTAAAGTAGATGAAGTCTTAAGGAATATTTCAAACATTGCAAATATTTGTCTCCGCCAATGTGGCAGAACCCACCATCATATACATGTCATAAAAATATATTAAAGTATTCATTTTTCCTAATATGCATACACAGACCATTAACTACAACACTGTAATTAAGTGTCATAAAGTTAATGACAATAATAAATAAATACACTGCTTTTCATATAACACCATTAAAGCTTTTATAATAGTAAATATTTAAGAGGCTTTTAGCTTGACTCATTCATTAATTTTGCAGAATAATACAGTTATTGAATAGGGAATAAATTGATGTTATTTTTATGGTATGTTTTAAATTTTAGCATTAAGACAGTGGAGTCAGAAATCACTGACCACAAATGTGATAAGTAAAATATTCTGCAGGGGCTGTATTCATTGCCTATGTTTATATGAGAACAGGAATCTGAGTATTATGGGGCTTAGATTTGTCACCTGTTTAAGGGGAAAACAAATTATTTGAGAAAGCCACTTTCTGTCAGTATTGAGGTAGTGTCTGCCAAGACCATTCTGCTAATTCCCTTCATAGTGTGAATTGCAAAAATAATCACAGTCATGTTTCGGAAACGACCTGGCTTATTTTATACATTCATGTCACAATCGATTGGAATGTTCCATTTGTTCAAGGAAAATATGTGCACACAGTGTTATGCAGGACACAGCTGATCCTAAGCATGGAATTATAAGGGGGGGGGGGGGGGGGGGGGCGTCACTTGCAGGAGGCTGAAAATGTTTCTGTAGGTGTGACAGTAAGGTTCATGCAATTAGGCAAAGCAAATTATATCCATCCTGTCCAGCTGACAGCTGCTTATCCACTGCAGGGTCAAAAGACCGCTGGAACGTATCCAAAGCAGCACAGGGCACAAGGCAGGGAAACACCACAGATGGAATGCCAGTGCCTGACAGGGCACACAGTGATATATTATACACACACACACACACACACACAGGTTTTTAATGATATCATTGTGGGGACTCTCCATTCACTCCACTGGAGAATGCGCTAATCCCAGCATGACGACCTTAACCCCTACCCAACCCTAACCTTAACCGTAAGTAACCAAACAAAATATGGCATTTTTACTTTTTTCATTGCATCCACAGATCTTGAGGCCTGAGAAATGGTCCCCACAACGTCAAAATAACAAGTGTTTATCACATTGTGGGGGATATTTGGTCTCTACAATGTAATATAAACCTACTGTAATCCACACACACGCACACAGAGTGAGGAGCAGCCTCCTGCCCTCAGCCCTGTAGCTGATAGTAATACCCACTATGATGCACAATTGCAGTTGCTGTAAGAAATATACATCAAGAACAATATCTTTTTTAAAAACGGTTATCCATGGTGCATGTGTATTCACAGGAGTAAAATGTGATCATTATAACATAGGCTTACCTATATGCTTCCCATACATGTGGTAATAGAAGCTGAAGCAGTAGGCAGAGTTGGTGGCCCCATATGGGCTTTTAGGGGCTACGTTGAAGGTGGGGCTCAGTAGACGTGCCTTTTCCCCTTCCAAGCGAGGTCGAGACGTCTCAATGTACATGTAGAAACCTATGAGGTGGAACAAAAAAAGCAGAAATATATTATTCAGTACTAACAAACTCTGCCAGATGCATAGAAAGCAATAGAAAATCATCAGTCTGGTAGAAAACAACAGATTATCTCAATGCTGATCCTACAGATTGAGTGGTGATCAAACCCACATCCTCAGGGACGATGACAACCTTCTGGCAGACAACAGAATTAACAAGAGAAATTAGTTAAATGCTTGCCTTGACTCCAAAAGCAGAGGACCCTGTTTTCAGTGAAGCTGTGCCTGTACAGGGTGGTACACTATGTAATATCCTTGTTAAACTTCAATGTCAGGGAGTCGTTCATCTGTATCCTCAGAGAGGAGGAACCCACTCAGTACCTAACGAGGACCATATCGTTCTTAAGACAGAGTCTCTGTACCGTTTGTGTCGAGCTGCCCTTACAATTCCCAGCTCATTTTCCAACATTTTCCCCAAAGGCCATGTTTTCGGTCGAGACGCATTTCAGTCGCTACGCATTCTAGACTTCCCACGCAATGCATTATGGGCTCAATGCACCAGTCCCTGAAAAATGACCCTCCATACTTTTTTGAGCTCAGTGTGACCACTATAATAATCTCTTCTGATTTTAGGTCAACCCAATTGAATACTCCTGTTTTCACATTTAGTGATGTTTTAGATAGAGTTGAACATAGGGCAATATGAGAAACCATGTTAGTTTGTCATGTATAAATAAGATTTTTTTTCATGTTGGAGTGTGTATTGATGCAGGGTGTGTGCCAAGCAATGTGGGGAGCTCGAGCTCATCATTTTCTCAAACATTTCTCAAGGACCTCAAAAGAATACATCTCAGAAATCAAATTATTATCATTAGCAAACACTTTCATCTAAAGCAGTTGACACAGAGATCAATGTAAGACTTTAGCTAATGATGCAGCTTGATTTGAAGATGTAATCTAGGCAAAGTACCCTTTCCAAAAGCAGATCCCCCCTGGGAATTGAGCCAGACACCTATGGGCTGCAGAACGACCTCGGGCAGCATGCAGCCAACAGTCCCGCAAGCTACGTCCTCAGCACAGCCCACCAGAAGGCTGTCATGTGATAACCTGACATTGGTCTGACAAGCTGAAAACTCCACCCATGAAAGCCCTCCTACATAATGACAATCTTCTGTGAAATCTAGTAAAAGATAATTACAAAGTCACATTAGACATTATCAGTAACAAAAGCCTGGACAATGCGATTGAATTTCTAAAGTCATGGGTCTTTAGAGCTATGCATTATTTACTGCCCAAATGATAGCCAATGCCCACAAAACTGACAAGAAAGCTTCAGCTGATGATCCCACTAGTTACATTAGATAATTTTGAGGGATTTGTCTTCAAATTTTAATGAATGGAGGCTACATCAAACTGCTATACTGTAGGTCTTTGCAGATTAATGTCTGACATGCGTATCCTCCTTCGAGTGGACATCAACAGCCCAATGGCATCAGGCACTTATATTTCATTACACCTGCCCTTTGCTAATTGAAGGTTGAGGCGTTCCCACGGAGACATGGAAGTCTGTGAATGTGAAACATTTCTCACTGCGCCACGGAGACGAGGCAGGCAGGGCAATGACAAGTGAAATGTAGCAGAAGGAGCGTAACACGGTTACAGAATGAACAATGGTAACCATTCTGGAATAATAATGAAGGGTTTAATAGCAAACAAGAGAACTACACGACTAGGCGGATGAAAGAAAAATCACTCCCACTGAGCACAGAAGGGAATTAACAGAATCATACTGGCAGTTCAGTCACAAACATGTTAGCAGCAAAAATGCATGTTTTTAAGTCTTAAGTAAGGGCAGTTATAGGGCTAATGGCTGCCTTTACCTGCCTTCAAATAGCCCCTGCTTGACTGACTAAACATCCCCAGAAGATAAAATGTCATATACATATACACTCCAAACACAATCCAATGGTCACCACACGTAGTCAATTTTTGAATTTTAAATTTACTGCCTTCTTTCTCATAGAGTGCTTCTTGCAGCGGAGAGGTGGACATGATAGTAAATGGTGACATCCCTGAAGAATCCTGCCTGCTTGCTATGAAACACAAATATGCACATTATCGTAATAACCCAGCAAGGTTGGATAGCACCTGGAAACCCAGGTTTATCAAAGCTGAAAGTCAGGGCAGGAAAATGTGTTTGCACATCACATCCTTAAACCTTCAAAGAAGTTTTAGAGTGCTCACACAACGCGAGGGTTTTCTTTGCAACTCCAGAGCAAGGTGATTGACTAGCAGAGTGCCAGTGTTGAGCGTCCCAGCTCAGGCAAGGCAGAAAAAGCCGATCCACCAAATCTGTGTATGAAATTGTATCGTACGACAAAATTCCTCTGTGGCAACAGATAGCATCGGCCCCGATGGGGAGCTGATTTGTATTCGTGGTTTCACTTGCCCGGCTCCTTGCTGCCGGGAGAACGACAAATTGGAGGAAGATAATAAGGCAACATCTGTTCTATCGGGCAAGGGGGGGTGGGTCTGGGGGAGGGTACAAACGGTAATGTCAACGGTATGAAGTATGTAGGCAAGTTATTAACCCTGTTAAGGCTGCATGCTGGTGAATAACTTGACCTCAAGGCTTCTCGTCAACACATTGCCTTCAAATATAGCCTATTCACTTGGCAGCTACCCGCTTAATTATGAGAAAGCTGCCGTCCGCCCTCTTGGTGACCTGCTCACCCTGCTTGGATCCGCTTCGATCGCTGCTCGGCCCAGTGTTGGGAGTATACTTCGTGTCCCGGGTGGCTGCACTATGCCTGGTCCAGTCGAAATCGTCGCCCTTCTCCTGGGTGAACATACAGATGGGCTCCTCCTCGAAACTGCAGTGGAACTCTCCTGTTTTGGAGAAATAGAGACCTGCTTACATGCATCCCAGTAGACAGAACAAAGATGACCCAAGTACTAATACAAATCTATTAAAGCTTCCGATTGATGTTTTCAGATGAATTGTTTGAAAAATGGGCCTGTGTCTTTTATGCCGAGAATTTCGGCCAATTTTGGTCAACTCAACACAGGTGACCATAACTTATAGCCAGTAGCATGGCCTAAATGTAGGGGAAAACAAGCTTATAGGTTCCTATCTGAGAATCAAACACTAGGTTGTACACGTGACTACATAAGGCAAAACATTCAATGTTACTACATGTAACACCTGGCCTTTTTTCACAGTAGGATAACAACAAAAACATTTCAGAAATTTCTCTTCTTATCATATAACATCACAAACAAAGATAGCCAAGCAAGTCGTCTATGACTTTGAAAATCAAACTGGAAGTATATGTAGATTGGTAACAACTGATGGAGTTGTCTTAAAATTTTAGTGGTTGCCTTTAGAAGGAGGGGGGTGTTTTTTTCTGCTTCACAGCTTAAAAGGCTGTTCATACGGCTTAAAAGCCAGCCGGCCAGCCAGCTATGCCTGGGCCACCTGGGTGAATTAGTGCTTCAGTAATAAACGGCACCGACTGAGTGATGCTGTCATTTTCACTGCCTGTCGGGACCCCCAACCCCCTGCATTTTTTTTAGGTTTTCAACATGCTTCCATTAGTGATTTGACATTCACTCCACAGCAGAAAGTCAAAGCATTCAGGTGTCTGTGAGGACCGCCGGGCAAACTCAAAAGAGACACATATAGTTATATGCTGACTTTTGTTTCCCAATTAAATGAAAACAAAACAGGGTATAAATACTGTACATAAATTACACTCCAGTTACAGAAATATCAGAAGTTATACAGTCTTACACTAAAACTTAAAAAGAGGAATACTTACGAAGATGGGGGTTGATTGGAGCTGTAAATCAAACAAAATCATTTTATTACAAAAGGGTAACGCTTTTTAAGCACCAAGAAAGAAAGGCAGCATTTAAGACTTAATCTCTCATATAAAGAATTGATGCATAAGTAGACTAAATTCCTTTTGTTTGTCCCTGACATATACTACAGTATGACTTTTAAGCTAATGAAATGTTTATTAGCGCAGAGTTATTGCAGTAATGTCTACATTTTGGCAAGTAGGGGATTATAAGAAGTTAGTACTAAGGATGAACGATGTATGGAGGTTAATTTCGCACACATATACCTTCCTTTACTGCAATTCATAAAGGCCTTAGCAGAAACAGCAGATGAACCTCCTACAAACCCGAAGAGCTCAATGCATGATGGGAAAGAACTGGAAGGCACTTGAAGCAAATGGAGATGGCACAACTGAAGGTAGTTACAGTTCGATCCGTCAAGCCCTAATACTTTGCTGACTGCATTCGACACAAAAAGACACAGATAAAGCCTCCACTGACTTTCCACTGACTTCCACGTCTCCTGCCCTGATATTTGCGTGGTTCGATTGCTCACACAAGGACCCACACTTATAGAACATGGCTCTCTGAACATAACTACGAGAACGAACGAGAGAGTGGTCAGCCAGTCATGCCTCCCAATCTGATAGGAGAATCCAGCAGCCAATCAGAGCAAGGCAGAGAGAATCGAAGCGAGGAGATTCACACGCACATGCACGCACACACACACAACCTTGAGAACACAGACACACAAACCTCTTCACCTGCAAGCACACACAGACACACACACGCACAAAATCTCAGACTGCCCAGTGAGCCTACTAATACTCACTAAAACACGCAATATGCACACTGCTGAGCTTGAAAAGTCATACATAAATGCTCACACACAATATATAATCTGAATCAATATAATAATGACAGGACGAAAGAACCATTTGTTTTTGAGTGATTCCATGGGGAAAATCAAAGCACAACAAGTAAAACAGTTCATGCTAAATTACCAGAGAAACACATAAAAGCTATATGCATTAAGCACAAGCGTAAAAAAATTAGATGATTAAAAAGTTATGGCATATTAACTAGGCAATGAGGCAAAATCAGAACAGTGCTTTATTCTGGGTTTTTCATGGCATAAAAAGGGCCACCGTTAAAAAAGTCCTTTGATACAATGCCTGGAAATGACTTTGTTGCCTAAACAGATTTAACACGTTGCACAACACTGACACGATCGTTTTGGGGATGCTATCAGTGGCACCGTGCCAGCAGACAACAATCAATCATCTCCATTAGCAATTGTCTCGGAGACTTAATGTGCTTTTTAGCACAGCCCCGCGGGACAAAAGCAGGCAGCTTTCATTCAGGAAGATACGGAGAACAAGACGGACTTTGGGGATGTAATGACAGAAAATCGCGTATTTGTTGTTGCTATACCTAGCTGCGTGTACAGCACTGAGTCACCCGTTTGAAAAAAGAAAAGGCGATCGCTGTCAACCTGGTCATGATTGTGCAGATTGGACAGACGTGGCAACAGATTGAACGCTTAGCGAGCGTAGCTTCGCGACGCCGCTGCCTCTCCCTAATGTGCTTCTCGCGTGCGCTCACGTATGCGGGTATTTTTCTTTTTTTTCCCCCGCCATCCCGCCCAGATGCTACCCGATTGAAGAAAAGGAGGATGGGAGAGGTTCTGTACTGATCAACAGCTGTTGCATATTTGGAAATATGTGGCATATTTGCACAAGCTCAAATTAATAGTCTCTTGTTATGCTCTGGGCTCACTTGCTGGGAATTAGTGCAATTAAATGTAGAGGCCACAGAAATGTCTGTTTACTGGTTTAGAGTTACACAAGCCATTCAGTACATAAGTGATTTATTTATAAGAAATGATTATGTGTAGGAGTGTGCCCTGCAATTGACTGACTTCTTGTGCAGAGTGTCCCCTGCCTTGGGCCTTGGATTAGGCCTCAGCCAACAGCTCTGGGTAAGTGGTTAGGGATGATGGATGGAGAAATGGATGGAGGGAATGAATGAGTTTGGTGTACAGGAAAGGGTTTGATCTGTGAAAATCCATTTGATGCCGATTTGTTGCTCAATTCTCTTCTTTTGCTTGGGAATGACAGATGTTCACCAGACAGGTGGCCATGACATTTCCCACAGTTCCCAGACCAGCCCCCGTGGTTTGCGGATTTACCACTGTTGAGGCAAATGACCCAAAGCATGAAAAAAGAGTTAGGGTACCATCTGAGACACTTCACCAAGCGGAATACAGCTTTTTAGCAACCTGCACTTGCTCGGTGGTGGCATGTAGAACAGGCACTGGCGGGAAACTCAAGATGGTAGCAAAGATATTGAAGAGAGGCAAGCCAGTCACTAAGGACAGATCTGTGCGCTATCCTAAGTGGCAGGATACTGCAGCAATGGCAGGCAGCAAGAGCCACTGAAGATAAAAACAAATGGAGCTCCACTGGACGTCAGACATGGAGCCGCGGTCTCTGATCCCGCCTCCCCACCGCACATGCAGGCTCCTGGGAGTCAACGTGCTTTAGAGAGTAGGGGCCTGCATGTCATATTGCAGCCTGAGGACAAACAAAAGACCCCTTCCTTTATTTTACCTTTCAGTTTTGCTTTGAAACAGCACAGCAGGAGGTCAAGGGGCCATGTTGAAGGAAGTACCAACCTGACAAAAGCAGACTCTCAGTCACTGACCTTCCAATTACTACACTGTCGAGGGGGATGTTATTAAAGCCGACGGATGCCGGCTTCTCAGACACGTCTCTCCTCCTCTGTCCTGCTCTCCTCCCACTCTTCCGCTCTACTGCTGTCCTTCCACCTTGTCTTGCCACCGTGTCCTTCGCCAAGAGACGCTTAATTCCGGCCCGTAATTACTGCCATTCCACTTCAGTCTATTCTCATTTAATCAAAATAAAATGCAATCTTTCCCAGTAACAGAATCATACCACGTTCCTGTCATTTCTGTCAAATGTAATTATCCCTGTGTCTAAATAATGCAACGCATGGAAAAGGTAGCTATGAGCTGGTGAAAGAGAACAGGAAAAAACCATAGATATGTTTTTTTAATGCTTTGGGTCTTTTTTAAAGCTGTGTAATGAACAATTATGCACATACAGTAATGACAACTGGATTAAGATGAGAATATTACCATTAGGAACTTGCAAAGATAGTAAGAATAAAGTGGTATAAAGATATAATAAGTAATTGTTCTGAGGAAATGGCCTACGAAGGACATTAGATGACCACGACTAAGAAATTGAGTAATTAACTATTTAATTAACTAATCTTTACTATGCACTAGCTTTGCAGTCAGTATATTTTTACAAGAATAAATATCAAAATCGTTGCTCTGTCATTTGTTGGCACTTCAGGCACATTGGGGATGAAGTTTTATGCATAATAGTTGTTGGTCATTGAAATGGGGAACTATAGACCGCAAAAAGGTGCTGTTGCTCGAGTCCTAAACCCCCCCCCCTCCCCCCACCCCCCACCGTGTCTCTGCAAACGTTAAATCCTGCACGTTCACTTTAGTGCAGATATGGGAACATACCGCCAACCGTCAGGTGATGTTTACAGCGGATTATTTTACAGTACATTAAAAAATAACTCAATAACCCAAAAGCAAGGTTAATTTCATCTTGACAGTTCTCCCAAGCGATTCAACAAAATCATTTACAGTAATATGTGCTAAATGATTTGCTATATAAATGAATTAAAGGAAAGACCTATTTAATCTCAAAATATACTGGCATTTTGAGAAACATCATGTAAATGCTGGGTGTTGGAGGGAACATTAAACACAGAGAAAGAAAGGTACCACAATTAGGACGAGGATACATTTGGTCACGAACAAGACCTTCCGATGCTTATAGTGTGAATCGAATGCAGCCTACATGATAATCCTGGAAGGATTAACACGTATCACTTGGATAGACAGCTAGTCCTGTATGTCACTGCTATACCGAAGCTCTTTTTGATTGTTAGGGGAATACTCTAGTCATGAAGCAGACTGAGTTTCACAAAACCCACCTGTATGATAACCAACATCTGATGTCTTGCATTAGCTGCCAACAGCGATCCTTCGACACAAGATGTCCTCATCTGCTGAGATGACGCCTGCTGCGTCTTATGTGAGAGCTTCGGTGAGCTGTGCCAAAAACCTCTTTGATCGAAAAAAGGTGTCTTCAAATTGTACTGCAAGCACTACTTCTTTTTCCTTTTTCAAGTTTCTGTGTGAAAATCTGAGCTCAAAAACAAAAAACCAGATGTGTGTCCTTGAAGTCGAGCAGCCATATAACATGGCTGATACCGTAAGAAGATTAATACAAGAAGACCCATTTCTGGGGAAAATGACTTGTAGAAAGATGGAGGTATTGATGTATCCAATTTTAGTTTCTAAACCAAAGCTTTCCCCTAATTTTACAATTCTTTATCAGCTAAATGCATCTATGAAAAAATCTCCTCATACCACAATATTTAATCTAAATATTTTAACCTAAATCATTTTGTATCAATACATATAAATATACCGTATTAGGCCAAAATTGTAGTGTCCCGCATGAGGCGGACCTGATGAAAACACAGAAAAAGAAACATGCGATGGAGAGATGATTGGAGGGGTGTGTGGCTAGATGAGAGTGGAAGGGTATTCCAATGTCACATGTTAGTAGCGCAATTCCACATGTTTTCTACACTTGTGATGGCTTATCAACCTTAAAATGGCCCTGGGAAAATACCACCATTGAGTTGCCACCCACTTGGATGTGTTTAAAAGAGCACTGGCAGAAAAGTGGCATTGCTCCGACTCTCATGGCTTAAAGGAGAACTCCATTAGCGTTTGCTAATACTATAATGGAGTGCCTTTCTGGCCCCCACTGGAAATAAGGGCTCTTAATGCATCGCTTAATTAATTGTGCGAAATGCATTGACTGGAAACACACTACAGGCCCAAAGACGAACCTCTATATGCATGCAATTGTGAAAAAATCCCAAGAATCTAAATGATCCTGGATGGAGTTCTAAGGAGTTACTTCCTAGAACTGGTCCAGACTTTCTAGTCATGTCTGGACGTCTGTGAATTAAAGAAATCCTCCACAGAGTACAGACTGGAATCTCCTTGAGCAGAGGTTACATTGGGTGGACAGGGGGAGGGGGAATACTGGGACAGATGTCTTCAGGTGCGGTCACCAGCCCATGATTTCCATTAGTGACTGATCACAGAAGAGAACAAGGTGACTTTATGGGTGTAAAACCAGCCTACTTCAAAACCAAAACTAATGCATATTTTTGGCTAAGGACTCTGGGAATTGTAGTTCATCAGTGCCTTAGTGTTTCTAGAGGCACTGATATGGCCTGTTTGAATGCCGTGAATGACATTGTCATACATGTGTCATGTCAGCTTATGGCAACTGTTTTTAGTTGTCATGAAGCCTGAGAAAACATCGAGAGAGTATGACATTTCTGATTTTCTGGGAGTGTCTATCACATTCTTTAAGATGCTAATAGAGCAGATGAATCTCTGCCGTATCTGTCACTATGTGTTTCTGACAATCTTATGTAGGTGTTTGCAAATGGAGTCAAAATATCTATTTTCAAGCACACTACTCATATTCTGGGTAAATGTGGTGCTAGTTGCTAGAAATACTACTACCCTCTATAGTGTGTGTGTGTGTGTGTGTGTGTGTGTGTGAGCGGGTATACCTATCCTTATGGGGACACAATGTCTCCATAATGTGATAAATATCCGGAAAACTCTGTTTTATAAAAATCAGTGACTGCTATGAAAGAACTAAAAATGCAAAAACTCTTGTATTTTGCTTGGTTACTTATTGTTATGGGTAGGGCTGGGTGGGGGTTAAGGTTGTCATAGTTAGCGTTTTTCCCATAGAAGTGAATGAGCGAGCTCCATAAGGATAGGTATACCCTACATGTGCGTGTGTGTGTGCGTGTGTGTGTGTGTGTGTGTGCACAATTGTTTTGTTTCACTCATTTCTTAATTTATGGGTGTAAAAAGAGCCTGGCTCTTCACTGTTTCTCATTAATGAAGAGCTTCTTCCTTGCTTTATGGGACTTCAGTCCTGCTTCTAGGAGCCTGACATGAACTGTCCAAGCAATACACGTCACACCAGCAGAACCGGGATTAAACCAGGATTTAAAATTCAGCTGTTTTTTTTAAATATAGAGTGGTCTCTATTTTTTCAAGAGCTGTGTGTGTATATAAGCATTTGGAAAAAAAACACAACAGGATAATTTATAAACGGCGTTCTTTCCTTTTTAAAAGGGATGTGAATCTAAATCACTGGCAGATGGAAATTGAAGACCGAGGCAGCATCAGGACATGTAACCTTACATTAGTGAAGTGGATGCAGTGACTAGAGACAAAGATGAAATAGTGTTCCTTTAGCATCAGTATGAATGAAGTGTCAAAATCATAGCTACAGTCACAGCCAAAATTAATAAGGTCTCGTAGCAACGGCATGACTGAGTATCAGTTAATAAAAAACCCCATAATCGCAAAAAACAAAACATGGTATTTTGGTCTACATTTTAAGTATATAAATAAATAAATGAATCTATGCTGTCCTCTGTACCTAGTTGATGTTTTCAAAACACCAATAAAACCATGCCGAACCCTAAAACAGATATCGATGTTCTGCACTCAGCTCGTGTTGAAACCCACACTGACTTTCTGAGATATTGACCTGCTTCACTGAACTCACTGTTCCCTTCACTGAGCTACTCTTGGTTCTCCTTGCCATGGGGTCTACTGGGGCAGTGATTCGGTATCTATTGATACCACCCAGTGGGACTTCCATTCATGGCTCTGCTCATTCCTTCTTCCTGAGTACTTATGGAGCCGACGATAACCCCAGTCCTGCAAAAGGCCTGCATGTTTCTCGGAAGTGTTGCCAGAAGGAAAAAAAATCTTTTAACAGGCCACTTTTGCAGGTCAATTTGCTGTCTGTTCAAATCTTCTGGGAGCTTCCATTCACCCAAATTTTAGGATTATATATATTTTATACAACCAGCAGATGTCCCTGTTACATTATAAATATCTATTTGATATAGCAGGTTGTTCTTCTACTTAAGCAGTGGGTTGCAAAGCAGCCTCAGAACCAAACTGAAGTCACTACGATGTTTCTTGAAAGAATAAATCAGTTCCTCTCAGACTTTCCAAGAGAAGCTAAAGCAGCCTTGAATTAATCACGTGACAATAGGCTTTCAATCGAAAGTATGAATTATTCTTGTCAGAAATTGAATTTTATGTTGAGGAAGAATACCATAATTAAGGATTATTGGAAAACAAAGAACAAAACTTTGAAAACTGCTTAAAGTGGGAGCAGCGTGCTATAGAATGACCTCCCCATGCCTACCATACGAGGGATGTGGATAACGAACAAACTGAAAAGAAGGATAGAGAAAATATGTGTTGAAGGTAGAAGTCTATCTATTCTAAAATGACTGGCTTGATACATCACCCTCAAATTGACCTTTTTCCATTCAGACCAGGCCAGGGATGCGGACATAGACTCTGGACACTTGCAGTACTTTGGGAATTTTTCTCCTCATTCCTTAGAATTTTTGAGCCTTTCAAAGCTTGACGTATCCGTGCAGTTGCTCAATGACTCATCCAGCTGTTTCCACATGCAGCAAACTCTTCTTGCCTTTTTCCTGACAGAAGTACCCTCTGAACATCCGTTCCTTCATGTTAAGAAACCGGAGAAGTACTAAGCTCACTAGCATACATTCATCTAAAATAATGTGTAGCTCATGCATACATGAGTGCACTGTGCTCACATAAAAAAAGGAGAGGAAAGGCTTCAATGATCATTCGCAAATGTATGTTTCTGCGGTTTTTAAAAAATAAATCTATCAGAAACATGGGCCTTTTTCGATACAACAGGCCAGCAATACAACATTAGTCTGTATGTGTCCTTCAATATCCATAAGAAGGATTTCTGATAGAGACAATGAACCTGAAACATAACTGCAGGTCTGTAGTCAATCCATCAGCTGCCATTGCTGAGAAACTACAACATATACAAAAATGCATAAATCAGGTTTTGACAATATAACACAGATCAGGCAAGATCCATTGGATGGGAAACATTTTGATGATGTTGAAGGATGTGTCGGTTTGTGAACAGTTTTTTTTGGCATTTATATTATATATGTTCAATTACCAATGAAAGAACCAGCTTCAGGAGAAATATTATTTCTGATTATTGTTGGTTAAAAACACTAGACCGTCTGTTCACTAGGCTCCACAGGACTCTGATTTTAATAAACCTGTTCTGAGAACTCACTGGCAACAAGGGCTGAGGGAGAATATTTTTGAAAAATACTCTATAGTTTTGGTGTCAACTATTGGTTACCAAAAACAACAAAAGCAACCACGGCCCTCATTAGGAGACGTGCTTTGGAGAGTGATGGATGGCTTGAAAGATGGATGAATATTAAAGCAAGTGGAAAGGAGCCTGAACAGTACCTTCTTCCATACACAAAGGATGCCTTCACTGGCAGACATTCGCATTCACACCAAACTCATTCTCGACCCCTCCCGCGGCGCCATCACTAACGATAGCTTCACAAATGCACATTCAGTCTGACTGGCTTTCAAGTCTCTATTCCACTCATCACACACATTTTCTGCTCCATTTTATTTTTTTACATAATGGTAACTCTCTCCATCCATGAAAAGACAGGAGTGTTAACTTGATAGATGGCGGGAATTTGCTGGAGCTTACCACTGTATTTGACAATCCTGATGGTGGAATCGCCTTCTCCAAATCGAGTGATGGGGGTGAGGCGAACCTCGTAGGCCTCAGGCTTGATTAGCTCAGTGAGGTTATAGGTGATTAGCTCCCCTTTCTGAATCACTCCTTCTATGGGGATCTCCTGCTCCCACCATCTCTGCTGCCCTGTCTGGTGAAGAGGACAAACAACATCTCTTGTTAATCATCCTAATTAGGGAAAACGATCCAAGAATAGCACAAACGACATGGCAACAGAACAAAACAATTAAGGTGCTGTACTGTTAGGGAATGAGTGTTGTGACCAAAAGCCATTATGTAAAATCTTTTCAACTAACTCCTCACTAGTACAGTAAGCCACATAGAGATACATCATATAAATAGAATCTTATGACAGTTTGTGCCAAACATTTGTGTGTTTGCCTCCATCTGAATTTGGCCTGGCTGTTAATGAAACCCATGGAGCAGCAAACAGCACACAGGCTTCTGGCATGGGAGTTAGCGTACCGAGTTAAAAACACAAGACCCAGGCTACAGAAAGCTGAACAGACTCTTGCCTTGACCTCAGGGGGTGACGTCACCGTTACCGTCGGCCTCGTGCCATTTTAGGAGGAGGTGGCGCTACAAATGACCATGAAATCAGGCCTCAAAGAGAGGTACGTCATCCCCCCCTACTGGTGGGGGTGTCGCTTACCTTCTGTTCAAGGGCCAGGTTTGCCCACCCGCTCACATGGGGGAGTGAGGCAGCCACTTGGCAGAAAACCGTACATTCTCCAGCATGTGCCGACAACTGCCCCTAGCTACACAACCCCCCCCAGACATACGCTTCACTCTGAGGGCCATATGGTCAGCCATTCCCCTGCTGATGCCATGGCTGATGGGAGGGGGCCACAACACAATGCACGGCAGACACTCGAAAAGTGGGCAATGGAATAATTACCCCAATTAACACAGGAGCAGGCCATGAGTGCAATTAGGAAATTGCAGTCATTTGAAAAGGTAGGGTCACGGAAAAGCACCAGGAGTTTGCTAATTGTGCTTGACACGAATTGATAATTGCTTGTGGGATTTTCCGTCTGCTTTGCCCTTTTAACTTTCTGCCGTCACCTCATGGCGTCGGCATTATCCCCTGCACCCTGCATACCTTCAAGAATGTGCCAAAATGAACCTAGATGCTTTTTCTCTATGCCCGACTCTAAATAATGAAGAGACCATTTCACACACCTTGCAGACCCATTCGATTTTGGCCAATGTTTCCTCTCCCTGGCTTACCGATACACATGACCTTGTCACACCCGATACTCATGATGCACACGGAGCTCTTTCAGATATTTTTTCCCCTGTTCGTGAGCTTCTAGGGTAGACCAGGGAATGCGTGACCAGAAGCAAGAGCAGGGCCGAGTGCTCGATCTGATTCTGGGTCCGCCGCATTGATCGTGCTCCTGGTGGTCAACGATGAACCCAAACAGATTGACAAATCAATCGTTTGTGGAGGCAGGGAACCAGTGTACGACAGGGGCAGGCTGCGTGGGGGTGAGAATGACAAAAGATCACATTACAACTCCCTGATCCTCCTCACTAGAAGCCTACAGAATAAAATAATCCTAGAGCATTGAGGAGGCATGACAAGTAGAGGTCATATCTATTGCACTTATTACCAAACCAGTACCATACTCTACTAAATATGGCCCTTGTTTTGTCAATTTACGACCCCCCCCCGTCCCCCCCAAGAGACCTTCAAATAAGGGAACAGAACTGGTGCTATTTAAAGCGGGGTAGGATAGCACAAAGCACACATGGCAAACCTATCCACCGATTGTGAGTCATTTTATGGGAACATTTTCCAGACAAAGACTGTGTCAGAACAAACCAGAACGAAGAGAACCTTAGGAGTCAGTCAGCCTAATTACTGGGGCAGAATCTAACCTTGACTGCAAGCAGAAAGTCCAGTAATCCATAGCTGCCTACATAAGCACGGCTCAAGACGTTAGAGGGGCCAGAAAATGTAAAAGGATAAAACACCTTGAGGCAGTGGCCAACACTTTCATCACTATGAGGTGATTCGCAAAGGTAAATAAACTCATTTTTTTGTGCAAGTCAGAGAAATTCATTTTTTAAAGGGTCTCAATGCTTAGGAAGATGATGCTTATGTTGGTGGAAAATTCAGTAAACAGCACAAGTCATATAAACGAAAGGAAAAGTTAATTCTCTGAATATCCTAAAAGAAATGTTCAAGCACATTGTATTCTCTAATAGAGCAAAAGATGGTCTTGCTTACTTCAGAGCTAAGAGCAGTTAAGCAAAAGGCAACATCCCAGAAACCATCCTACAATACAGCATGAGTCTATAATCTTCTGTCCAACAAGCAGGGGTAAAAAACACCTTAATAAATCATAAGGGGGGAACAGATTCACCAATAAAAATAAAAAACAAAGAAGAAGCCTTAATCAAGACCGAACCAGAGGAGGCAGCGAATCTGGTAAAGCACTTGCAAACCTCCAATTAACCTGTTCAATTGTGTAGAAACAAGCGGAACAGTTTGAATGGGAAGAGAAGTGAATTAGTCTTTCTGGCCAGCCCCCGAAACAGAGCGCTTTTAAACTAAAATGGGTTTCGATGATGCATTTGAGGGCCACCTTAACAGTGCAAATGAGAGCTGTGCTAATTAAATACGGTACTGCTGATTTTGACCCCCGGGCCCCAGGGGACATTCAGGCATAAAAACCAGGGCAGTAAACAAAGCAAAGCGAGAGGTTTTTATTCGCACACTGAAAGTCTGTAGGAGGCCCGACCCTGTGGGGGACACAGACAAACGCATTACATGGTATGGGCTGTCTAGCAGGGAGTTGAGAGGGAGCAAAGATGTGGACTGTCTGGCAGGGAGCAAAAACATGAACTGGCTGTGGGTCCTGAAGGACAGGACCGGGAAAAACTGGCTTATAGCTTTCACAATTACTGCCTAATACGAGGGTGGGCAATCTTATCCACAAAGGGCCGGTGTGTGTGCAAGTTTTTGGGGTAACCTTTAGGTCAGCTGTTCACACCCAGGTGTGAGGACTCTTCAACCAATCAGTAATCTAATTAGGGACTTGCAGCAAAAACCCGCATACACACCGGCCCATTCTAGATAAGATTGCCCACCCCTGGCCTAATACCATACAGCTAAGAAGAATAATAAAATCACTTTTTCTGTGACTGAATTCAAGAAAATGCATGTATATGCAAAATAAATGTTCTGTTTGCTGTACATATTCACATACATCATTGTTCAAAATGAAATTTATATACATCCGATGTATCCAGTCCATAACCACTGATTGAGTACAGGGTCACGAGGAGGTCATCCTGTGAAACAGTGTGATGGGATTTCAGTTATTTGCTCAGTGATAAACGTGGCACTCATGCTCGTGATCAGCTCATGTTCTGGCACTGGGCGGCACCAGCATACGGGTTTAAAACCCCAAAGGTTTTTACTGATGTCCCAGTTCTTCGGCTCTCACTTTTACAGTCGCCATCACTACATCACGATGCCTAAAAGTTTGTAGCTGAAGCCCTCAATATATTCTGACCCTAGACTTGCCCGCTGGGACTTGGGGCCTCTTCGTATCATAGCCTGATTCAAATAGCTTAGAGCAACAAACAAGCTATACAGAACTAGGTGCTGAAGTGCCTGATAAAAAATAAATAAAAGGGTACGACGGAAGCAGATAACGTGACCGGCAAAAGAACCCTGTATTTAAGAATAAAAAAAAAAAAAATATATATATATATATATATATATATATATATATATATATATATATATATATATATATATATATATATATATATATATATATATATATACATATATAATCATTCTACATGATTAAGAGCAATTTGAATTTCTCTCTGTCACAGGCCAAAATGTTACAGGTGTGCAGAATTTTATGTTTGGTGATGAATATTCATTTAGCCTCATTTGCCAGTGTTATAAAGTAAATCCCCTCGCTTGGACTAAAAAAAAAAACAAAAAACAAATTGTACAATAACTGCTGAAATTTCTCGGAACGACCGACACTCAGAACACATAAAAACATAGCACGATATAATTTATTTGTCGAATTTACATTGGAGATTTGCAAATTTCCCAACAGATCATTTTTAGTTATTTGTTGTTTTATGTGTTGTATAAAACACGAAATTGACATTGGCTTCCTTACAACTTAAAAACAAGATCAAATATGACACATTACAAACATAAAACACTGACCGATTGTCTGTTATTTATGGAAATACGATTTCCTGAATTATTGCCAATTTTTGATGATTATCTGTGAACTATAGGTCCAATGTAATAATTACAAAAATGTGCGCACACGCACACACACGCACACACACACTCACAGGTTTGTGATTATATCTTTGTAGTGATACTCCATTCATTTCTATGGGGAAAACTCTAATCCCAAGATGATGACCTCATTCCCACCCAGCCCTAACCTTAATCATAAGTAACCAGACAAAATATGAGACTTCTGGCAGTCTTAGTTTTTGTCCCCACAACATCAAAATAACAGGGTTTTATTTCATTGTGGTCCCCACAATGTAATATATACCTAATACACACACACACACACACACACACACACACACATTAACTTCATAGGCTGTTACTGAAGTCAGTAATTCTATAAACACTTTTGGTTGCAGGAATTTCTAGAGTAGCCACGACATTGATGGAAGCCCCAAACTCATGTAGGGCTGAATTCCCCATTTTAACAGTTTCCATTGGTCATTTTATTATTTTATCATTGGTTGTTTATGACTGACAGCAGAAAGCTCAGCCAGTGTGGGAATTAAAGCTGCTTTTCTTTGATCACTAATCAGAAGGAGCAGGTGCTGGAATCATACAACCCACAAACAAACCATGATCACTCCCCAAAGGTCATATCTGCTGGTTTACGAGGAGCAAGATGGTGGCAGATTGGTAGAACTAGCTGATATAATATGCACTTATATTGTAATATTCTTGTCTTGGAATTTTTTGTGCTTCTATGGGACTTGACAAGATAAATATGCGGTTCACAGTGTCAGAAGTACTGGCCCATCTAATTAAAATCATACACTCCACCCAATTAAATGGCAGTCAGATAGAAATAGCTATCGGTGCCCGTGATACTGTAAGTAAACATCATGTTGGGACATGATGACCACTATAACACACGTATACAGTTTACCAAAGAAGCACTCAGGCAGCTCCCAAGGTGGAGGGTAACAGTTATGGTGAAGGAAGAGCTCCTGATGATGAAACCAAGTGTGGAAAACATTTAATGGCAGGAGGACAGCAAAAGGCGGATGCAATCTGTGAATGTGGCTCCCGAAAATGGATAGTGATTGGTTTAGCCGCACTGAGGAAGAAAGCAGAGCCGGATTTTATCTGCCAACTGGTCCTACCTGGTTCAGAAATTCTGCAGTGAAGACAGAGGTGGAATCAGAGGACTCACTGAGCCGATTTCAGTCTTCCAATCTGGCCCCTTGAAAGCTGATTGGCTAGGCTGATCAGCTAAACCAAGTGATGAGAACAACCTGGGTAGATTCAGCAGAACCAGTGAGCCGCTGTTTGTCACAACAGGGGCCCTCTCAAGCCTGAAATCTTCCCATCCTCGGATTCAATTACTGTTTATTGTTTCTGAAAATTTTGTAATTTCACACACTGTGAATCCATATTAGGCGAGGAGTGTTGTTTTGCTCTCTCCCCCACAGAGAAGGTCCTGTCAAAGATACGGAAATCTGAGGAAGTGCTCACTGTATGTTAAACTGCCAAAAGGAGCCCCTCATGTCTTCATTGGCAAGAAAGGCAATGTCTGCTCTTGGGGTAAAAATGGTACAGGTGATAGAATGAGCTAGAGGCAACCCCAGTGTGCTTCCTCTAGCATTTAACTGCTATTAAAACCAAACTAACATCTGGCCTTGTCCTAAATGTCAGGCTCTGATTCCATATATCAGTTTTTCCCAACCTGGTCTTCAGGGACCCCCAGCCGGTCCATGTTTTTGCTCCCTCTCTGTTCCCTGCTAGACAGTCCACTTTTTTGCTCCCTCCCTGTTCCCTGCTAGACAGTCCACTTTTTTGCTCCCTCTCTGTTCCCTGCTAGACAGTCCACTTTTTTGCTCCCTCCCGGCTCCCTAGCAATAACATGGACCATCTGGGAGTCCCCCAGGACAAGGTTTGGAAACACTGCCATAAATCATCCACAAAATATCAATATATGTTTTTTTTTTATGTCACAAATATTGAATGCAATTAATTTGTACTGAAGAGGAGATGTGTAAGATATCTAACACTGATGCAGATTTCAGTCTTTGATTTTGATTTATCAAGCATAGCTTTCATTGAGGTTGACGCTCATATTCTGGTGAACATTAATGCTGATAAGCAAACCTTTTCAAACTAATATACTAGTAAAGGTATTTTTTATGTAATGTACTGTATTATCCATTCATTTGAAATGGAAAACAGGACAAAAGTGTAGCTTTTCTCACTGGTGTTCTGCGGTTCAGTACAATGACGTACTTATGACTTCCCTCTGCTAGGTGGGTATAATTACAATAACTTACCGTTACTGGTTGTGCAGATTCACTATTGTCATGTATCACCAGTTAATATCTGCCCCAGGCCGAGGGCAAGTAAATACCTTTGTTCACTGTAAGCAAAATCTTATCAAATCACAAAAAAACACATCAAATTAATTACTTCTGCATAGACCGAGTGCGAAGGAAAGAGAAGTCGGCCACATTGAAGGTTCAAACATCCTCCACATCATAGGGTATCTCCACACACTTCTACCACTCGCTGGAGAACATCATGAGGTGATTGAGAAGATGAGATGTTTTTAAGAAGAGCTCCAGGGGGCTGGCTGCCGTCTCCTAGCGCATCTCGGAGGATCTTCCCGTAATAAGCTTCTGGAGTTGTTACTGCCCGTCTGTCTCTCCTAAAGTCTGTACTGCCTGCATGCTGGTTTCCCTTCAAACACATCATACTGGACAGATACCATTTGGATGAAAGGTCATCTCTCAGAATAAAAGTCATCGCTCTCTGAATACAAATTCCCACTGTTTAAATCCAGAATCACCTCACCTTAAGCTTGTTTTCAAAGATTTTTTTTTCCAAATTTATCTTGTCAAATGATCTCACTTGACAGCAAATACTGTTATTATTGCAAACACTTATTCATGAACATGTTAGTTTGACTATGAGCAAGCAGCTTGTTGTTTTTGACCTTCTGTCTGGCTTTATTTTCCTCCCAATGACTGCTCACTGTTTAATGAGAAATCAGGCTGGAGGGATTACTAAGACATTACTGGTCACCAGGGACAGAAGTCTCTCGAGGGTGGTGAGAAGTGAGCATAAGGACTGACTGGGACTGAAGCTACTTCAAACAGCAAACTTATCTATTCATGAATGCAAGATACATATAATTGCAGAATTAATCTGATGTCTCCATTTAGTTTTTTTTTGACAGCTTTATCTATGCTGCTGGGAAAAAGTTGCAACAATGTTGTGGAAGGAAATCTGCTGTTATTACAGCAGTTCCTTAAGTAAGATTAAAAGACAAGCTTAACATTCAAAGAAGGGCACTTTCGGAGAACTGCACAGAATAAAGGGTGAGACCTTTTTTTAGTACTCTTCTGATGATTGGCTAAAATGCTTGATAAAATCTTTTACCTGCTCTCTAATTAAACCTGTTAATGTGGTGACATTGAAGTCATTTGTAAAATTGCTCAATAGAATCATGTACTGGATAAGCAGTATGTGACCCATTAAAATGCACTGTAAAGCTCACAGTTCTAACCATTATGTAGTTCATTAAACATGTAGGAATGCTGACTAATGCCTATTGCATTTGGATTAATACAATAAAAGGAAATTTGAATGGGGGTGCCAAATTACATTTAAGACCAGATAGTCCCCACCTCTAGAATGGTGAGGTAATTAAATCAGTGAAGTTTTGTTGTTCCCATCCTAATGGGAAGGAAATGGGCCCCCCCTTTCTGATGAGACAGCTCTTGGAGACAGAGCATTATATAGGAATGCCAGCTGATGGGAGCCGAGGCGGGAGGGCAGCTGCTAGTAGAGGGTTACAGGTAGGATCAATGGCCGACTTGGCCAGGCAGAGATTGCCAGTGACCCTGCAACACCCCTCTCGGTCAATGCCTCAGAGGCCTCCTGCAGTTTGAAGTCCGGAGCTTTCCGTCCACAAAAAAATGAAAAAAAGGGAAAAAAAATGAACAGTGGAGAAAAAGTGAAAAAAAATGCCTGAAATGCCTGCAATCTCAGTGAAATTTTCCCTGCTGCGAGGACTGAGCTGTTACAAGTATTAAAGAAAAAAAGACGGCAAAGCTCCAGTAGGTACATGGTAACGGCTCTGAGCTAGAAATGCACAACTGCATCCCTCCCGGACCCCTTTGACGCTAATGGAACTTTTCCCCGGTTGTGGGCACTCAGGAATGCATGCCAACTGTAGACTAACCATGGAAAAAAAACATAAAAATACACAAAAGCAATTTATTGTACATTACGACAGCACAGACAGAATGCATGTAGGAAGAGGAACACCAAACGGATCACATACAAATGAACGGAAAGTCACTGAATCTCATTGACGGACACCCTTGTACATTGGGGGGTGGGGCGGCACCAAAATGGTAGAGGAGCAGCTCTGTAATAAATCTCCTTGCAGCCGAGATAAGGCCAGTAAGTAACAGGAAACGGCATGGCAAGGTAAATTCAAGATGAATGAGTGGGGTTACTGCTCAAAAAAACCCCTGCATTCATTTTTCTTTTTGCTCTCATGTCACGTCTGTGTAGCCATGGATACATTCCAAAAACAGGAAATGCATCTGACCTATCAGAGCCTGACTCTGCTAACATTAGTCAGCGTGGTACAGCCTCTTAAAAAGCAAAACCAAACAGGAATTAACACAATGGGAAAATCACTTTTCCAATGTAGCAATCTGTGTATTTAAGCTGCATTGAAATATACATACATCGGTATCTGTCTGTGCAGTTATAGCATAAGCAATTTCCCTATGGGATCAATAAAGTTCTTCCTGATTCTGATTAAGAACCTCCAAATCAAGAACTCTAGAACCTAAACCATAAATGAAACATGCTCTCCAATATATCCATCTATATAATTTGCCAGCTATTTATTTAATTCAGGGTCATAATAGTCCTAGAGTTTACCCCAAGAAGTACGTGCCACAAGACAGGTAATGGTATGTCACTGTTGTCCAACAGAACATTGTAAATTGGACAACTCCCCTATAAAGTTCAGAAACAGTGTCTAATCTAGCCTGCTTTATGCTTATGACAAGTGCCTGAGGTACACAGAAGACAAGAACGAGGTCCGGGGGATACAGAAGTCACTGGACTGAGCAACTGTTATCAGTTTGTCTTACGAAGGACAAGAAGCAGTTTCATCCAGGGTTGATCCGGTTTCCATAGCGCAGAAAGTTGGGCTTTCTATGAAAAGTACTATGAAAGTTGGGCTCTCTGCCAAGACCTCGTAAGAATTCACTACCAGTCAAAAATATTTGCACACACTGAGATTTTCTACATTTGCATCTTACTCACTTAACATTCACTGAAAATATACTCAATATTCTTTGCTAAGAAATATATTTACAATACAGAAAATGTCATATCACTGATTCATCAAAGTAACCTCTAGCAGTTATAACAGCAGAGAGAATCTGAGGCATTCTTTCTACAAGGGACATTAAATACTGCTCTGTTTCATGGGATGAAACAGTTAACTAGTGCATTTACAGTAAACAGACAGCCGAGAATTTAACGATGCCATTACCACGTTACCAGTTAAAAGGATGTCAGACATACACTACTGCATACTTTTTCCATATTATCAAGAACACTAGTTTTATTTTTATTTGCAAAAACTTTTTACTGGTAGTGTACTTATCTGACAAAGTCCAGTTAAATTAATGATGGTGGGGCAGGAAACCGATCAAAATCAGCTGAGGAGATCTACTATATTCAGTTGCTCTTTGTTACAACAATTAAACAATCTCAGGATTCTATAGGGAAAGACAAGGACATTTTAGAGGTGTCCTGTCCTAGTATTTAACAGATGCTGAAAAACTAACTAGGCAGATGGGATTGGGCAACTATTAAATCATATATAAGTAATAAATTAGCAAGATGATATTAGTTTGTTTTACTCTATGCCTAAAAGTATTAAATGTTCTCAACCAGGAAAAAAACGGGAAGAAATCTACTGACAAATGACATGAGGACATCAGTCAACTGACCTAAAACTGAAAGCATTCCTTGAAGGGTTATGTGAATGCAAATTTTCCATGGCAGTACTGCGGGGACCTGTGGCCACATGTCCACAAACCAAGGGGGCAGGTGGGAGGCGTTTTTATCCTTAAAGTGTGGCAATTTTCCACTTGGTTTCTACATTCATGCCGTTCGGCATCAGCGGTGCTCCAGCTTCGATGGCTGTGGGGAAGGGACAGTTTCTTTCCTGTGACCCATACTTCACTGTCATTAGCTCATCCCCCCGGGTCCAATCCCAAAGGCGTGGTACTTTAAAGCACACCCTACACACCTCTACTCTCAAAAAGAAAGCATTTGATGGTTTGGGCACAGCCAAATCAGTCTCCCGCTCTGGAAGAGGTGGGATTTAGTCTGCCTGCCTTTCCTCCCTCGCTGGACCAGGGGTGAGACTAACGTAGTCCATCATCTTGCCGGGGGACAACCAAAGTGCTTTATCTTCTAAAAGAATGGGGGTTGTCACCATGAATCAACATGGCATGCAGCAGATTTCTAATTAACACTGCCTGGCCCCAAAGCAATCCCTTTTCGTTCACACTCCTTGTTCCTTCCTGGCAAGAGTATCCGAGTGGAGCCCATCAGCCCAGCCTCTCTCACACTGACAGACCCCGGGGGCACGTTCTGACCAAATGCCTTCAGAGCTGTGAAAACTGTAGAAAAAAATGTCCTATTCCTCTAGTACCACCTACTGCAATTGTCTTGAAGATTAATGTAACTTTGCAACAGTATTAATAATAATGATAATAATGAATAGAAATCTACTGTAACCCACTCTGCCACACGTTTCATATACCCTATGACATCCAATTCAGCAGTGTCTCTCAACCCAGTCCTCAAGTACCGGCAGACGGTCCACATTTTGCCCCCTCCTAGCTCTCTGCCTGACAGTTGAAATATTTTCTCCTTCCCAGCTTAGAGCTTACAGCTGGGAGGAAGCAAAAACCTGGACTGTCGGGGGGGGCGGGGTCCCTGAGGACCGGATTGAGAAACACTGTAATACAGAATGGATTGCAAACCCTGCTTTACTCTGAAGTTAAAACAAAGTTTTATTAACTAAAAATACTATTAAATATGTTGCAGTTATAAACTGTATAGGTTTGTTTACCATGCTAACCCAATACTTCATGAAAGCTGACACTCAGAACTGAATCGATTTAGCTATATTTGCATATAGAATGATTAGCGTAAATGTTTAAACACGCCCACAGGTGCTGAAAGCATGACCTCCCATCCTGATTATTCCCCACTTCAGACTCTTAGCAGCACTCAACTCAGACGGCTTGACAGTCTTGCTAGGACGATTTGATTGTGAATCCTATTGACTGAGATGATAATCACTCTGTGCTTCAAAGATGACCCCCCACACACACACACACACACACACACAAACCACAACCATCCTGTGCCCACGCAGCTGTCTCAGTGCTGCTTGCCAGCACACTGACTTTTCAAAGCACTCCAGGCAGGGATGGACTTGCTATTGGGACTGTCTGTGCTCCGTATCCCTGAGTGGAAAAACATTCCCACCAGAATGAAAAATATTCAACACTAGCAGCGTAAAATGTTCAAGGGGGATGTAATTTCCTCGGGCTGCGTTTTGTCCCCAGTCCATCCCTAGTGGAAGATATACATGAGCCTAATAACCATGAAACTCCACTGTGGAGGCTGGAATGGATTAAGTGGAAAAAAAAAGCTTGTCATGTTAGCATTGCTCGACAACTGAGAGAGCCCCTCAGTGGATATCGTCTTAGGGAACCACAGCTACAGGCCACTTCCAATCTGAAAATTCAGGAACAAGGCATTCGAATATCCTTCCTGTTACTGTATTGATTCATGATATTAAAAAAGCAAAATTCCCAGACAAAAAAACATATCATTCGCATCTGGACTGGGATGTAAGGGAGACATTCCACGTGCTTTGATTGCCACACGAGGCAACATTAACACAGGCACAGGAAATGAAAGGCATCAGTGTCGAGGCGACGGCAAAACTTTTCAGCCACCTGACACCCCCCCCACCAGACATCACCAGCATATTTGTTCTGCCATTTGTTTTCAAACAGTCTATATGTGATGTCAGTCGAGTGTAAATGTCTTGTTTGTTGCTATGGCAACAAGTCAACGGGTGTTGTCGGAGGGGGAGGCATCACTGCTCATGTTAAACCCCCCCCCCCCCCCACACACACACACACACACACACACTCCCCTTACTCTCACAGCATGTTAAACCACCGGAGGCTGAATAACCCTCCGCCCTCCTCTACTGGGCTTCTTGTGGGAGACACACGTTTGCACATCGGGGTTATTCATTTCCCGCATTAATTAAAAATGGTAGAAATAACTGACATAACTCTCTCTGAAATCTGACATACAATCAAGGTTTTCCAGATGATGTATGCCTTGTGGACGTATCGTTTGTTTGTAGACTGTAGCTGACACATTTTCGGATTTCGACACAAATAAATCCATTATTAAACTCCAATATCCACAGTAACAGCTATACCTGTAGCTGCCTAGAAGCTTCTACAGAAAGGTCCATTCTCCCTGAATCCTTCGGTAAAATTGTATCTCACTCCTTGGCACACAGGCCATCTAAGTCTCTGGGAGATGTTCCGATAATATCTATCTGCTGTATGATACCCTACCCAACTTAATGGGATACTCATCACAAACCAAATGATATATGTATTTTCCTATTTTCTGTAGTATGAAGCTACTGCAAATATTACTTGTATCGCAATATGGAATGAAATGTTATTTGTCTTGCTTCATTTCCTAGGTGCAGAGAATTCCCAGAATTCCCTTTAAGTACATTTTCTTAGTACCCAGAATTGAAATAAAATGTGAAAAAAAATCTTACAATGATGATGGACACTCATGGATAATCATTCAATGTTTCGGTTCGAATAGAGAAATGTTTATAAAACACAGACAGAAGAAAAATCAGACATGCATACAATGAATGATCGCCAGCCAAATCAGCAAAAAACTGACAATTTGTATCAAACATAAACATTGCTCCCTCTGGATTCCCATTGCAAATTGCTGCACAAACATCTCCTTGTTTTGTCAGTAGGTGAAATTATTAGGTAAACAAAGGACTGGCTCTCTCTTAAAGGGAAATATGATGGCAAAATGTGCACAGTAGCTTAGGAGCCTATGATGTGTGCTGGGTTTGAATTCTACCTACTGTATGTGTGGAGTTTGCATGTTTTCCCTGTGTTTGCTCCAAACACCCTCATTTCTGCATGAAGTCCAGAGACATAGACAAATAGCATCTGCGTGTGCAGCCTATGACAGACTGACATCCTGTCCACTATTCCCCATGCCTTGGGATGAGCTCCAAGGCCCCTGTGACTTTGCACTGGATAACTGATTGAAGATGAATGGACAGATTTTTTAGGAGGGCCACACATTATCTACACATTATCACCAGCTCTCCACACCCCTCCCCCATCCCAGTCCACTTGTGGTTTGTCGATTTTCTCGCCAGACCCCCGTCACGAAATCGGTCGCAATTTATAGAGCAGATAACCATTTAGCTGTTAAGTGCAGTTGAAGAATCGCAACCACTCCTATGATTTGTGAATAGACATAAAAGAGGCCATTATGTTTACCCAAGTAGCCCGATAACTTATTCCTGCAACGTTACAATCCCTTTCAGTAGCGTTATTGGCCAATTAGCATCTCACATGGACGTCCTGAGAGAAGTGAAAAGCGCAGGAATGGAAAGTCAAGCTGCAGGCGGGCTAGATTCCCTCGTGTCCAGCCTACAGCTGCACTGCTTGCTGTCGTCCACCTTCACACCTTCTGGCTGACGTGAGACGGCATTAACCATGGATTGGCGCTTGTTAGTACACATCGTTAGATATCCACGGATAAGATACATCATCCCAGTACTGGTCCGGCTGGGGCAGGGGATCACATTCAAAAGAAAACAGAGCTTTTTCCTCCTCCGAAAGTCCCCTGTTCCCTGGTAAATGAACTCTTTTCTTCCCACAACCCTCACCTTGCAAACTGCCTTTTGTGATTTCAGGGAGCAACCGAGCTTTAGTACCCACTGATGGTGTAGAATAATCAATGAAGGCAGCCATTTTGAATTCCCAGCAAATAAACAACGTGTTTAATGTCCTTTGTATGTTAATGCTGTTTCGAGGAAGAAAGTGGTAGGGCTGGACTTCAGTGGTTTAAAAGAAATTACAGAGACAATTTCTTTTTAAAAGATAAGGGAGATGTAATTGTTGAGCAGGTTAGGGATACAAATCTAATCTCCACAGCTTCCGGATTGGACCCCCCCCCCCCCCAAAAAAAAAAAAAAAAACAAAAAAGGAAGAAACTGTACAACACCCACCTTGACTTCTGCTAAAAAGGTTGCTACTTTGAGAACAAAGTGGGTTACAATTTGAACAGTCCTCTATACATGCTAGACTGTCTGGGGGTCCCTGAGTCATGACAGGTTTTATGGACATAATGGCAACCATGCACACAATTGACAGGTTGCTAAGTGATATTAGACACACAACTACACCCATATTAATACAGCATATGGCTGTAAGGGCCAAAAAAAAAACAACTGCAACACTGGCATACCAGGCTTATTTAAAAACTGGCACCCACTGTGCTGAAATATTATCACTGATCACTTTAATTAGTAATTAAATTCCCATCCTGATGACTATTCTGGAACGCCATGGTTACCATATGTGATTCCCTTTCGATTTGTCGGAGGCTTGTAAACACAAAGAAAACAACTCATTAGCACAATAACTTGAGTTTATTACAAACAAGGAACGTGGTTTGACCCTGACTTCAACAAAGTGTGTGTTTTTACGGCATAACTCGCTCGCCAACCCCCGCGATCGCTCATAAGTCAAGCAGGTATAGAAAATGGTATAGAAAATGGATGGATGGAACTTGTTTTGCCGCCATTCTGGTAGTAGAATCCACAGAGGCAAAGAAATATGAAAAAGATTGAACTAGTCTAAAAGGCAAAGGAGAAAGGTAACAATAAGAAGAAGCTCAGCTTATTCCCACCCAAACTGTAACCTGATTCACACTTTTAATTGGATTGAGAAGATGAGGCAAGAGAATAAAGAAACAACAATATTCTGATTTGCATTGCTCTCGTTTTTGATTAGATTTGCTTTATCGTTTCCAAAGGCATCTTTTCTTTATTTAGCTGTTTCGTTTAGATTTTGAGGCAACTCACGAATCCTTGACTTGCATCTTTATTAACTCTGCCTAATAGTCCAACACCGTGATTACAAATGATATGGAGTCTCACTGCCGAAACAGGCAGCTTCAGAAGATGGCTGCTGCTGTATGCCTGACAGAGCAGCGAAGACAATAATATTAAACATTATCGCCATTATATCATTCTTAAAATGTTATTTTATTGCAATATTTCAAAATGCAATATTAAACAGCTATTATCTATAAAATTTTAAAGCTTCATAATCACAACCTATAAATACAGCCCATGTTGTGAATAAAAACTAATTGCATTGCCTAGATCAATGAAGCAGACCATTCCGCGCCATACGCTGGTGCACAAGATAGGGAGCTACCATGTGAGCTCGGCAGGGACCCCGAGCTCAGCAGTGATTTAAGCTCGAATCAGCGGCCTGTGATCTATCCCTTTCGAATTACTGAAAATCCCACTGAACCCAGCAGTAATTTTCCACGACTTACAGTATCAAGTTTCTTATAACAGACTAAGGGTTAGGGGTGCGATTCTCTGCGGAACCAAGTATTTTGACCCCTGAGATGCCCAGACCCAGGCTGCCCCATCTGACACAAATACATAAAATATCCATCCATCCATCCATCCATCCATCCATCCATCGCCATTGTCCTGCAGGGTTGGGGCCATTCAGGAATGCATTCATCAACTCCAATCCAAATCAAGAAATGCAAATGCAGTTGGAATTGGATAAAAACAACGAAGAACAGAATTGGAATTCAATTCGAATTTCAGGGAGATTTAAATTTCAACTCCATTTCCATTAGCTGACTTGGACTGGAACTGATGAATGACCTCAACCCTGGTGTCCTGGCAATCAGGATTCTATGTAAAATATGTTACAAAGATTATTTAACAGTGAAATATAAAGCCACGGTAAGCAAGTACCACAAATATGCAATGAAAAACATAGATTATTTCTCTGAAAAAATGGAAAATATGACACAGCGTTTACAAGACTGCAAGTCTGTAAGAGCAGGTCTGCCGACTAAATCAGCAGTCCTGCTGGGGGGGGGGGGGGGGGGGGGGGGTGGGCCGTGCCCTGGAAATGTCAGGGACATGGTGAGAGGGGGGGGTGGCAGCTCTGATGGGCTCTCCGCCACAGAGCGACAGAGGGACGCGTTTCAAGGCTGCTGGGACATCAGAGGCCTGCTTGGGGGCACCGCGGATCATGCACCAAAGCTGTCAGTCATGGGGGGGGTCTGCAGGGCCCTGCCCTAACGAGACTCTGGTCTGCAGGGCCCTGCCCTAACGAGACTCTGGCAGTTAAGTGGATCTCACACTCATAATCACCACCGCCTGCTATTCTTCCCGTGACCCTCACCTTACATGTACAACGCCTGACTGCAAGGCTGCAGATTAACTTTCTGTGCTCCGTCTACGTTTCCTTCATTGTCCCCCATAAGGTTGGCCGGACAAGCTCAGTTCTGCTGGCTGAGAAACCAAACCTTCTGGATGTGTCTGCTGCCACTCCGTGCAGCTTTGGCACCTCGCTTGTGAAAATGCTGTGCAATGCCATGACTTACACCCGCCGTGAATTTAGACAGAAAAATGCGACAAGGAAAACTGACAGGGTATAAGACAAAGTGCTGGCTTTCTTAAATGCCCAGTAAAACATACAGTAAACACATTGTTATGGAGATACTACAGAAGCTTATTAACTCCACTAAGGCTGCAGTATTCAGCTTTATTCAGTAGCTGTCAGGAACTATTATTAAAGAACATTATGCTCAGTATCACTTTGTTTCCATTTTGATTTTACACCATGAACTTGTCTAAATTCCTCATTTAGATGATGGATTACTATGTTGTTCATAAGCAGATGTTTTTATTTATTTCAAACACCAGATTTGAGTCTAATTTATGGCAGGTGGCAAAATGAACATAACCTGTACTTCCTGTTTGGGAGGGAGAGACAGATGCAAGCTAGGAATGGTTGATTAAGGCAAAAAACTATTTTGGTCAATACTGAGATCATGATTATTTGGCATGGTCACTCATTGCATTTATTGACGTTTGAATAAACTTGTCTTTTTAACAGCGGATTTCCTTGAACTCAAAATATGATTCATCTGAGAAACTAATAAAAAGGGGCTGGAAAGCGGTGAGCTGGATTTATAACGCAAGACAAAATGCAAGCATCTCTGTGAAATGAAACGCGGCACAATAATCATTCTATCTCGATAATTTTGTTTTGAAAATCGTTGATAGTCAAAATTGCAAATGAAATTAAAACTGGATTAACGTCCCAGTCGTAGCACATATATGCAGAATTTCCTACTCATCTTCTTTTCTAACAGACACACTCATAGAAACCGAGATTGCATTTGGATGGATATCTACGTTTTTCCATAGCTGCTTACACATTAATAGAGGTACATACTGAATATGCAGCATTTCTACAGCAAGCATTTCAGGTTGAGAACCTCATTCAAGAGACCAAAAGCACTGCTTTGGTCATGCTGCCGCTGATGTCGTTGAAAGGGAACACAGTGCATCTGCCGTTAGCCTCAACCCCAGCTAATCAGTACATAAAACACTATAGTTTACCATTATCCATCATATATGTTTGCAGTGAGCTTACAGGTATCCTCAGGAAGCAGAGGGAAGGACCCAATGGACACCCAAGACAGGATGTCAGTCCATCTCAGACATTTCTTTATACAGCTTTAGAAACACACATGAACCCCCATAACAACAATTTAAAACTGCTCAATAGACACTTCAATAGATATCTTCCAAGTTGGCCTTTATCAATACACTGCACTTCACTACAGCCAACCAGCTTGTCAATGAAGTTTTCTTTTTTGATTTTCCATTAATATAGTATTATTAAATTTCTATTGATTTCCATATTATGTCTTGTAACTTTTAATGTGTTGCTGGCCCTTTAAGAAACCACAGACACAGCTCAGTCTTTCGAATAAGTTCATGTTCATTCAAACCACTGATAAAGTGAATCTGGTGAGTGGTCTGTGGATAATGTTAAATCCTGGATTTTTTATAATGCGTCAAAATTTCACCACAGCCACTGGATTCAAACCATTTTTTTCCCCAGGGCAACACTACTGGCTCAGTGATTGCTGCAAACCCTGACTATCCCACTGGTTTCCCATTTAAAGTATGAAATAGAGGGAAGTAAAATAACATAGCTAAATAAACCAAGAAAGCAGGAAGCATGACTGCACCATTCGGCAACATGAGAAATAATCCTCACGCAACAGGAATGGCTGCTTTGTAAAATTATAATAATTATATTTCAGATTAGTCTGAAGGAAATTTAGATTTTTTTTTTCTTTTTGATGTCTGGAACCTAAAATTATAACATATAAACAATGCAGCAGGATTTTATTTAGCCAAAGTTACAAACATACAAGTAATTTATTGCCTTAAACACTTTCTTCAAATAAAAGAACATAATGGAGAGTGAGCTATTCTTTATCTAAGCGATAATAATAAAGACAATCTGACACACTAAACAGCAACAATCTATACTGTAATCTTTATTTAATAAATGGTTTGAAATATAAGCCATTCATGAAAATATGTGAATATCTAGAATAATCACCTATTAAAAGAGGTCAATTGGACTACTTGGTGCTCTAATTAAATCAGGTCTGGGGGTTGCTCTACCTTGAACTACCTGCATTGGCTGCTTTTCCCAACAAAACGTAAATATGACTCCACACAGGTATTTAGCATTGTCACTACCAAAGGCATTAGCATTGTCCTGTGCAGATCATGTCAAGGGCCCAAATAAGTGTCAGAAACCCAAGGCTGACTGCTAACATTTGATTTGACACTTAATAACATCTGTCTTCATGAGTCTACCAAGATTGGTCTTCATGGTATGCTAATACATAGGGGACCACTGCTCTCCAATAAAGACCCTTTCTGCTACTGTATATACCACCTATTTAATTTTTTGAGGAAACGAAATCCTGTTTATCAACACTAAAGTCTCTTGTAAAAGTGCATAGCCGGGTAGAGAGAAAGCATAATGGTTTGGGGCTATTTTGCTGTCTCAGGGCCTGGGTGGCTTTCAATCATTGAGGGACCAATGAAATCCAATAACAGAATGTCAGGGGGTTGTGATCCATGAACCAGGTGGAACCCACTTCCAGGGCTGGACAGTGCAGGAGGCATCACTAAAACTATGACACCATGAGGCAGCAGAAGCAAAAGCTAACAGCATTTAGTGGCTATATAAACAGTCAATGATTAGAGCTTGCTACTCATTCTATGTCTAGGATTTAGCCCTATTTCTACGTAGTTCACCTGGAGATGTTCACAAAGCAAGAGTTCTCAGTTATCTGGGTTAACTTCAGCTAGAAGTAATGATTGTCCAATAGGAATGCGCCTTTCTTTAACTCCTATTGGACAATCATGATTCCTGCCTGTTCATGTCCTGTCATCACTGAGTACCCTTTGAGTTCAGTGATTAGTTGTCATTGCTGACACACCACAGCACACAACAATAAAATGTGTTCTCTGCATTTAACCCATATGTGACAATGTGACGTAGCAGGGGGCAGCTAATTTAGCGCCTGGGGAGCAGTGCTTGGGGGGGGTACCTTAGTCAGGGTACCTCAGTGGTGCCTTCCTGGTCAGGAATTTGAACCAGCAATCTTTCAATTATGAATGCACTCCCCTAACCATTTTTGTGGCATTAATACAGTACTTTGGTTTGTTGTTCAGTTCCATACCTAGATATGTGACTTGATTTACATTTCAAAGCAACTGTATCATACAACATGACAATGATCTATAATACAGCAGCAAGTCAACTGGTTCAGACAGAAAAAATTCTATAAATTGCAATGGTCATTCAGAGCCTGGACCTCAATCTCATTGACTGTGATCTGATGCAAGGCATTCAAGCAAAATATAGAAGAAAAATACATTAAATATACATGGTTCTATACAGAGGAATGGGCTAAAATTACCTCCTAACTGCTGTGAAGGTCTGATCAGCTGCTAATGTACAGAAAGCATTTTGTTGAGATTATTGCCGACAGTTTATAAGAGTTCATACTATTTTTTGCATTTGTTCAGATATTGCAATGGAAAATGTTGTATGTTTAAGTCATTTATTATGACTTAGATGAAGATTGGATCATATTTTATGAGCCATTCATTCAAAAATCCAGATAATTCCAGACGTTTTTTTTTTGTGCAAACAAACAACCCTAGAAATGTTGTCAAATGCATTACAATATAAAGTCACTGTAGTGTTTTTCAAAACAATGCAAAAATGAACTCTGATGATAATTTTAATATGCTGTAACAAAATATCTAAATGCAGATGGAATCTTAAAGGTCAAATATAGTGACTGTTGTCTGTACTTTAACCCTTCATTTACTGGCCAGTTAGGCTAAATAGAGTGTATAACTATCTTATAAAACAGATTAAACTGCAGGCAAAAGAATAATGAGAGATGTCGCATTATAGGAAAAGGGCAAGAGGGCTCATTTTCCTGTATTTTAATGCATGTTATCTACAGCATTAGATCCCCTGTAGGCCTTGAATGTGGAGCAGCTAGGGTAGATCACTGATAATCCCTCTTCACTAACTAGCCAAAGAGAAAGTCACTGTAAACAAAAATACTCCATAAAGTTTAAAACTAGCCGTCATCACCTGTGGTGGCAGCTAGCAGCATGCCAGATAAGCACATATTTTTGACAGATTGGGTGGGGGTGGGGGGGGGGGAGACAGGGGATAATGGGAGAGAGGGAGTACTTGAGTACTTAGTGTTGACTTTCAGCGCTGGTGGGTGGCCAGTGCCAATGACAAATATGACAGGGGATAAATCAAGCTGCGTGATGCCGTTATGAATGGGTGAGGACTGCGCTGTGCCAGCTGAGTGAGGGAGGTGTGAAGGTGATGCCAAGCATGTGGGAAAGTGCTCGACAACACGCACAGCCCTCAGACGACTTACACGCAGACAGAACGCCAAGCCCCTCAGCCTCTGTCCAGCTTTTGTTTTTCTCCCCACAGCATGTAAATTATTTCAACAGTGAGGTATTTTGTAAAGGAGCCCTGGATGCTTGTAATTAGATTTATATTTCCATGTAACCACACCTGCTCTCCTCCCTGCTCTGTCCAGAAACCCGAAGAAGGCAATAATTATATTTAAATTGAACTCGTTTAGCAGACACTTTTATCCAAAGTGCCATTTTTTTAATTTCTTTGAGAAAGCCGGGTCACACAGTCCCTACAGCGATTGCAGGTTAGGGGTCTTGCTTAAGGGTCCAGAGGTGAATTTGCATTGAGTTTTGGCTTTTGCAGATGCAAGTTCTGAGTCCGCTTCTCCAAACAGAAGCTCCCAGAAACACTGGGGAATCGCCAGCCAGAGCCTTCAAGCCCCTGGCACATGAGCCCCTCTAGAGCCGAGCGTACCCTAATCTTCTGTACCGCATGCAGAGGCCAGGGTTGGGGCCATTCATTCATCGACTGCAATCCAAATCAGAAAATGGAAACTGGAGTTGTGATTGGAATGAAAAACTATGGGGAATAGAATTGGAATTGAATTTGAATTTCAGGGAGATTTAAATTCTAACTCCAGTTCCCTTTCCTGATTTGGATTGGAATTGATGAATGCATTCCTGAATAGCCCCATCCATGCCATAGGCTCAGTCCCAAATAACACCCCAGCAAATGATGGTGGGCTCCTCTCTCGGGCCATGAGTGAGGCTCTCGCCACAGTGCCATATGGCTGCTCTTTTCACGCATCAGAGTTGTGCGTCCCCATCCCCTCATAGGCGCAGGGTTATGGCACTAACCACTGAATCATCTAGCCACAAGTCTAAACACTAGGGCCTGTAGGCCATTCCAAAAAGAAACTTTGGAATCGACTACAATTCAATAAAAAACTTCACTTTAAAGTTTTCTGAGGGGGCGGCATGGTGGTGCAGTGGTTAGCACTGTTGCCTCACACCTCTGGGACCCTGGTTCGAGTCTCTGCCTGGGTCACATGTGTGTGGAGTTTGCATGTTCTCCCCATATCGTCATCATGGGTACTCCGGTATCCCCCCACAGTCCAAAAACGTGCTGAGGCTAATTGGAGTTACTAAATTGCCCATAGGTGTGCGTGTTAGAGTGAATGGTGTGTGAGTGTGCCCTGCGATGGGCTGGCCCGTCGTCCTGGGTTGTTCCCTGCCTCGTGCCCATTGCTTCCGGGATAGGCTCCGGACCCCCCGCGACCCAGTAGGATATGCGGTTTGGAAAATGAATGAATGGATGGAAGTTTTTTGTGTGTGTGTGTCAACATGTATCTAGTTAATTATGGCATTCAAATTTATCATTAAAATTACTATGTTATAATAAAACTTTGGGGTCTTCTTGGAGTTGGGCATTATAACAGAATACAAGTATACAGTACTCATTGTAATATAACAGTGAGAGAATAAACCCTATTAATGACATAGCTATCCTATCTTTGTATTTTTGCAAGACAAATCGAATGTGCAAACAAGACATACTGTAAATGATGAAGTATACTGTTACATATATAATTTGAAAAGGTTTCTTGCCGGCAGAATATCAAGTTAAAAGTACTGAGATCCCTTGCCATTCATACTAATCTGTCTTGTTCCTTTTACACGACTTTTTTCCTCATATTTTTAAAGCTTTTAGAATCGAGAACTGCAAAATCTGTTGTCTGGACTAAAATCCATTGATTCCCAACTCTTGGATTTGGAATCAACTGCAAAATTTTTGAAAAAGAACAGCCCTACTAAACATATATAGCATGAGGTGAGGAGTGTGTGCTGATGCAGTGTGTTAACAAAACCACCGCATAACAAAGCACCTCAGGGTGCAGGTGATACCTCAGCACCACACTAGCTTGAGTGACATGGAACAGTTTGAAGTTGCTTTTGGTAGCTGGAGTACTAATCCTGCCACCAACCCCCAAATCTTCCCGGAGAGCTGGAGAACCTACTTGCAGGGCTGGATGCAGGTTAATATCATACCCAGGACAAAGCAATCGCAGGTTAAGGGCCTTCCTCAAGAGCTCAATGGGGTAGAATCGCTCCTCACATTCAGAGGACTTGAACCAAAAACCTTTTGATTGCCTCCACAGATCCCAAAACTCAGAGCCACCACTCTTCCAACAACTGCATGACATACGCTACATATGACATACACTTACGTATGTCGTACTTATATATGACAAAATATACTTTACAATGCTTTATCCGAAAATGCCGTAAAAAACCCCCTAGATAATGAATCATTTTTTACCATTTCTACTTAACATTTTTATATGTGAATGGTACATGGTAAACATAACGACACAATTTTTCTAGCTTTTATAACATTTACTGAATATTATAGTTTCTAAAAATGTATACCATACATTTATTTGGCAGAAAGAAATGGAAGAACATAAGAACGGCCTAGAGTCTGAAATTTATATAATTCTTACATATTGGTTTTTGCATGGTTCACTCTCACTTCCAGTGCAGGAGGACGCTCAGTGGACAGATTCCTCCTCAATATCCCATCATGATTGCAAAAAAAATAAAAAATAATAATACATTGCAACAGGTGAAGTCATCAGGCTGTATTTGCTTCTACTATGCCAAACCATATCTTTAGGAAGGCTTTTAAAGAACTGTTTGGTAATCAAAAAAACTTTTATTATCCCCGAGGAATCTGGAGGAGAGACATGAAGGGTGAGATGCTGACAGCACAGCCTTAGATAATTCGGCACAAATTTGTGGTGGACTGCCGTGCGACACTGGTACTGCAAAAGCTATCAGTGCACTCTTACTAAAAGAGGCAGAGGGTGAAAGGCGGGGGGCGGGGGGTGCCAGAATGGGGAGCTGTTTTTGTCCGGACTTATCAAGGTGAGAGAACAAGGAGGTGAAAGTGTGGTAAAAGATACTCAAGACAAAGTAGGGTTTAATCTCAAAGAGAGGGTGGGGGGGGGGGGGGGGAGTAGGCTGATGACATTAAAGTAACCAGGGAAAATGGGGTGTTGTAGTGTTTGTGATGCTGTTCAGTCCAGATATCGGAGCGTTCCATAATAAAAAGCATTGTACTGTCTCCGTTTCACCTACTATTACTGCCAGTATTTGTCTTTCCATCCTTTTGAAGGTTTGATTTGCTTTCAGTTCAACATACCTTTTGGCAGTTTACTTATAACAAACTGTATGAGCTGACCCGCAACCAACAGAAAATGATCAAGAACTAAATCTGTCAGATTATGTTAATTCTGTAGTTATTATGCAAATTCTGTAGCTATTAGCTAACATGGTTTGATACTTAAATTCTTTAAACCCATACTTTGTTCAGCTTGTGAAATGTTTTAGGAACATAAGGGTCTGATAAACGAAACATGAGGGCTGGCACAGTGCTTAGCCTTCACTAGAGTTCCATGTGTGTGGAGTTTGCGTGTTATCATGGGGCTTCCACTGGGCACTCTGATATCCCCTCACAGTCCAAAAAACACGCTGAGGTTAAATGGAATTACCAAATTACCTCTAGAGGTGAGTAAATGGTGTATGTGAGTGTGCCCTGCAAAGGGTTGGTGCCCCATCCTGGGTTGTTCTCCCTGCCTTGCATCCATAGGCTCTGGACCCCCTGTGACCCTGAATAGGACAAGTTATTTCCGAAAATGGATAGATGGAAAAACAAAGCCTGTTGCAGAAAGCACATCAGCAAATCAAAAAGCACTAAAACTTTAACTGGAAGTAGAAACAGGTAGGCAAGTATTTGAATCTCATGGCCTTGCCACTGATTGGTGGGGATGGGTGATACCACAGATTTTTATTTGTTCTAACAGTGGGTTGGTGGCTCTGAGGCTAGGGATCTGTGCCAATAATCGGAAGGTTGCTGGTTTGAATGCAGTGAATTTCAGGCGTGATTCTCCTCCATTGGACCCTTGAGTAAGGCTCTTAACCTGCAATTGCTGATGTTAATTTACATCCAAATGTTGGGATTGGTAGCAGGATTGGCACTTGAGCCACTGGAAAAAAAACTCACACTGTTCCATTTGGACTAGTGTGTTGCTGCATGTCTGTACTTGAGTTATCATTCTTGGGGTGGTTTGTCATGTGGTGGGTGTGGCAATGTGCTGTAATCAGCACATGCTCCTTACCTCTCTCTCTCAGTACCAAAGTGCCATCTCTGCCTTGTGCGTGTGGAGTTTGCATGTTCTCCTCATATCATGTGACTTTCCTGAAGCTACTCTGCTTTTCTTCTGCAGTGCAAAGACATGCAGTTTAGCTGAATGGCATCATTCATATACATATAGTGTATGACTGGGTGCATGTATCTCCCCTACAATGGCCTGGCCGTGTCATACAGCGTTAGGGTTGGGACAGAGCCATGTGCCCTGTGCGGCTTAGGATAGGCTGCAAGCCCACAGAGACCTTGATCGGAATTGGCTGATGGAGGATGGGTTCTGACAGAAGAGCTACTACTCATTTTTTACTATACAACTTCCTTGGTGATAGAGTTCATTCTGGAAAATCAGCTGTAATTCATGCTGTGGTAGCAGACAGTACAAAGATTTGCTTTATTAAATATAACTAACCAAACAGCCTAGTTGTGCAGGTTTTACATGCAAAACCCTGAAGGACATCCCTCCCAGGTAGAAATATAACTGAGACTCCTTCCCTAGAAATTTTCTATACCATTTACCAACACGTCAAGGGAGTTTATGCTGTTTATATACAAATTTGTTGTTGACTTTGGGCAACCATGGCATTCAGCATCTCAAATCATCACAAACATTTTGTAAAGTCATTACCAGCATTTTACAGAATTTGAAACATTCAAACAACAGCATACAGACAGATCCTGATCACACTGCAATCAACATCTTTCTTCAACTCCTGCTGAATGACTGCTCTTTGTCCAATTATTTTGTTTGGATTTAAATTTAAACAATGGAAGAGGAACGTTACCTTTTACAATTAATATTTATGTTAGCTTTTGTAACTTCTTGGGTTAAAATATCAATGAAACATATCATAGAACAAGGATTAGTGCAAATGAGATTAACAGTCATCAGCCTTAATTTCCATTTACGTCGTGTTTCAGACTGTAGCTGATCAGGTAGCTGAGTGGAAGCGGCAGGGATCCCAGAGGACAGTGCAATCTGCAACACAGCGGTTCTCCCCCAAGTTCATCTACTGCCCCCTAAATCCCCCATAGACCAAGCCTTGGAGGCTCTGGCAGGCCAGAATGATGGAGCCGGTGAGGATCCACGGGCACAGCGTGGAAGACTATCAGGAGATTTACCGCCGTCTTTTGGAGCCCAAGCTGCTCTATCATTGTAGCCGGGCTCGGCCGCACTCCCTCGATTTGGGGTGTAGGATTAAACAGGGCCTGTGGGTGGCTGTCTCCTGCCCTAAAATGATGGAATTGGTGGGACCAAAAACGTAATTGCAATAGTGGAGACCTTTGCCACCTTGGGGCTGAAGAGCTACGCTCCACTAATCAAGGTGGACGTCTGGGACGAGCTCCTAGTCAAAGAGCCTCCAAGGCCAGATATTAGTCCCCGCTGTGTAAATAGTTTATATATTTAATTAATTTAATTTGCGGTTACCGGTGCGGTCAAAATTAATAAGCCACGGGTGGACCACAGTTCTACACTTATTTAAAAAATAAGTGTTTTTAAGAAAGTATTTCTTTAACAACCAGGTTCGTTCATAACTTGAACATATTAAACATGTAAAAAAAAATATATGTATATATTTTCAAATTAATTGGTGTGCCTCTGTGTTCATATGCATAAGACTGGAGTTTGAAATGAGCTCATGTCAGTTATCCCCGCAGGGTTATCAGTAAATGTTACCGCTACTCCTTGACAAATTTGTAAAATATCACATTTTACAGCTCCAGCCTTTTCAGAATCAGCATTATCCACGCTTGGGCGTAGTTGAGGCAAAACACACTTTTCGGCTAAATGGACAAACACCGCCTAGTAATCCATATTGAAATAGCTTTCTAATCTCTCTAGAAATCTCACAAGGAAAATAACGTATGTTCCTTGCTCCATTACTAACAAACAACATTCATTTCCTGACATTTTTTGGTCCTCAAACTATCTTAACAATAGAGCATACATTTTGAAGAACTCGCACAGATTAGCGTTACTTAAAATGAAGACATTTTTATTCAGCGATATTGCTTTAATGGACATTAATAATGATTAAAACCCGGTGGGTAACCCAGAAAGCTGGTTTAGTATCTATCCAGCTATGTTAAACCAGGTACAAATCTGCTGGGGTTTTTCATCAAAAGAACTGAAACAGGTGGATTCTGCTTTGGCTCAACGGTTTTTGTTTATGGGAAAGTGGGGCTCTTACTTAACTTAACCCAGTACTTAAGGTCGGCAGCCATGGCGGATAAGTGGCTGTGCTCCCGTTTTGTTTAAAGGGAAGCTTTAGTCTAACAAAATCGCAGAAAGAAACGCGCAGTATATTTCTGTGATGCCGAGAAATCGTTTATTGTAAAGGGCAACAAAGAGTACAAAGATACTTATGCAAATTAAAATCAAAATGAAACACTCAGATCGAAAGAAATGATACTTCAGTGCAGATCTGCACATCGGCCCTGGTTGGAAACAGTATATCTACCACGAAGACGACTCTGAAACTGTAATCTAATGGCAGTTAGGTGCAGCTAGAAGGACTTGTATAATTAACCACACAGAAGTCTGATATTTCGTTGTTTATTTGCTCTTAGGGTGGTAAAAAAAGTTTTAAAGCTATTGTAGATTTTTGCAGTACCTGTGGCAAGGTACGATATATTTTTAAAGGAATGTTAGCCAGCAAAAATAAAGTTAAGGGGACAAGAAACATTTACAGGTAGCAAAGCTTTACCATATGTTGGCAAAATAAATTAATGTATATTTTGAAAGGCGGTTCCTTTTTTTTTTTTTTAAAAAAAAAAAAAGTTAAATCTGGAGTTTATGAGCTAATTCAAAACAAATTATCGCTCCTTAATGGAGAACTGGTAAAGCGGGAGTGATTTTATAACATAGAAATGTTAGAAATATTGAGTTTGGTTCCAGCCAGTGTTTTTACCGTCCTCAGTACTTGTACTCTTAATAAACTAACTGGATCTTCGGCAAGGGAAGATGAGGTAAAAATGGGTACACGAGAGCATAATTACACATACTGAAATTCAGCGCAGGTTGGGGTGTGGTAAATCAGCCACCATCGTAAAATATGCCGTAATGTTATTGCTGCGCGTGCGCAAGTGTGCAAGGTCCGAACCGGACATGCAGTCAGATCTTTCACAAAGTAAATTTATCTGAAAACACAGACTGTGTTTTTAAGCAGTGTGTGTTGAGTTATGTGTCATTTTTTTTATATGAAAAATTAAATGTTTGCCACAGAAAATCATCATAAAGATATAAACTTGTAAACTGTAAACTCAGAAGGCAAGAACTACCTGTACTCAGTACCTAGCTAGAGGCACTGCTAAAGTTTGGAATAGCTTCAAAACCTTTACCAAAATAAGGGCAAATAAACTTCCCAATATCAGATTTGGTGTGTGGTTAACTATAATATTAGAGGAGTAATGAAGTACAAATATTTTGTAAATGTACTTAAGTAGGTTTTACTTGAGTATTTTAAGTTGTTGCAACTTTTACTTTTACTTCGCTGCATTTCTGAGCCACTGCTTAAAACCATTGTCACTCACCTAATTAAATAAAAATAGACCTACTGTACTATTTAGCGCACCTGAGTATAGGGTGGCGCAATTTTGGGTAAAATATGAATCATGATTCCTGAATCAAGATGGCAATTTTTCTTTCATGATTCCTGAGCAATAGGCCTGTATCACTTGCCTTATTATTGTTTTGGCCGATATTTAAACTTTATCAATATTCACAGTTAGCAGCACCAACTACTGAAATACTGGAGATTATGACATTGGAAGATCAGCTATTTTCCGTAATGGAGGCCAAGGGATTTTGTGAGCTCATTCTCAAAGTGCTAACTCTTTATAATTCATTATGAAATCTGACTTGTAGATTGAACTTTCCTTTTCCACAGAATAAAAAACAGGAAGGAGTCGCTAAATTGCCCATAGGTGTGCGTGTGTGAGTGAATGGTGTGTGAGTGTGCCCTGCGATGGGCTGGCCCCCCATCCTGGGTTGTTCCCTGCCTCGTGCCCATTGCTTCCGGGATAGGCTCCGGACCCCCCGCAACCCAATAGGGTGAGCGGTTTGGAAAATGGATGGATGGAAAAAACAGGAAAACATCATTCCCCTAAGTTTTGCCTGCAAGCTCACCAAGTTTCACAATTTTTTTCTAAATAAAAAGAAAACATCCGCTTAGTCACCTTTGTCTCAGTTTTCCTTATTGTATTGCACTGTAACTTACAATGGCATATTCAAACTTAAATGCTGAATTCAGATTTGAATGAGTAATACTTCTTTACTCTTGGTACTTAAGTATTTTTAAACCAGGTATTCTTTAGTTATGAATTGTATTTCGCAGGGTGGACTTTTACTTGAGTAACACTTTTGTGTGGTGTCTGTGTCAGTAATTTTATGAAAATTGAGTACTTTTTCTACCAGTGACTATATTTAACTAGTTCACTTTATGATTGATACACTCAATATCAATCAGTGACTAGGCCATGAGATTAGTACCTTATCCAGTTTCAGTTAATGTTTTCTGAATTGTGATTGTTTTTTCATTTGTTAATTTGTTTTGAACTTCAGGGCTTCCATAAATAGGTCATCAATACCCAATACACTTCTCTGATAACATTACAAAATGTGTTTTCTTGATTGTGTAGATCAGAAGTATCTATTGGTTTTATTAAATAGTTATTGTGTAAATACAAACAATAATGTCACTTCAGCGACAGATGGGACTACTGACGTCCTACAGGAATGAACATGCCAAACGTCCATTTCCCCTTGGTTAATCTTTACTGTGGGGTATCTTGATAGCTACAGCATGCAACGAAGAAAGGAAAGCCATCTAGAATCAACATTTTATTCCCAGGTCTCAGTGTGAGCGGAACAGGAACATGCTGGGAGACTATAGTGTTTGTACACTATTTACAGAACAGTGACAGCATCTTGAAAGGCAGAACACTGCTCTGGGATCTATGCAGTGCTGTTCAGGTCTCACAGATGTGCTGTTTATCTTCATTTATCTCACATGTAGCTAGATGCTCTCATTTTAATTGCAAATGAATTCACAGTATAATATATTCAGAATTCCGTTACAGCAAATGGCAAAATTAGCGAAGGCATTAAGGTATATGGATGACACATGTTATGCAGCAGGAAACAAATTTTGCTGCCAGTCAGTCGCAGCAAATAGGACCAGTTGAAGTCAAAAAAGGCATCGGGTCAAGAACAGTAGTGTGCGATCACATATTAGGGCCTCAATCTGTCTTTTTGGGGTCAAACGAAATCAAAACCGGTGATAAGGTGCAGGAGAATTGAGTGAATGTGTTCGTCACCTGTCCTTGCCCCTCCCCAGGGAATGAACCACCAAGAAGACACTGAAACATTATCAATCTTGAGAGAAACATATATCTCAATGTTGATCTCCAGGTAGCAAACAGACAAGCACATAAGCTTGATGAGTCAGAGCAGCGGAAAGACCAGAAATCGAATGTGTCACAAGTTCTCCATCATTTTATGTCCTCCAGCAACACAGCTCCAGTGTGCGTTTGAGATTTTCGTTCTTTGTCTCCATCAGAAATGTTATCAAGGAGATTTTAAGTAGATTATTTCTCAAGCATTTCAATGAGTGCATCAAAGCTCTCATGAAATGCTACAAGATATCGGAAGGAGCGAAAACATTGATTAAAGCTACCAAGAGACCTGGCCCATCCTCAGACATGCACTTCATGCGGAGCCCAGTTTATTCACTAGGTCATGATGTCACACCATGCAACATTTAATGACACAGGCAAAGGGTTTTCCTGGCCAAGACTTCAGAGAGACACTGCATTTAGAAAATGTTGGCCCCCTGCCCCTGGTTGAGCCCAGGCAGGTAGAGTGTGGTGATGATTCAGTGAAATGTCTCATTTCCTCAGTATTTTCAGGAGTCGTCCATCTTGCTCTTACCTGCTTTTAAGCATTGCACTGCTACACAGGGCACCCAGTGGGCCTAATTAAACCTACTGTACCCAAATCTGTATGTGCTGCCAGTCACCCAACGGTACATTTAATTGGACACATTAAATATTTGAACTGTCTGAATCCACCAGTTCCGAGTGATTTCATGAGCATAGATTCTATTCAGCATCATAAAGCAAGACTTTCTGAACAACTCCAGCTCTCTCCATCACTGGTTTTCATTCTGTTGACTAGCCACATCTGAACTATCTTTGGAATGTTCCAGTTATTAGATTATTATATGAAGACTATTAATTTATCTTGATATTTAAGGAAATTTGTCTTCTCTAGATATGTTCCCTATGTCACAGTATAAGGTGGTATAATTAAACATAATTTAATTGAAAAAAAAAATCGGTATTAATCTTAATGCAGCAGGATATAAAAAGAAGCACAGTTAGATTTTTAAATAAAAAATAGCTGATAGTTTTACCAATGGCAGCGAATATTTTGACCCCAAAACTCCAATCTCTCAAAAATAAAAGACGTCTCTACACATCGGCAGGCTCCGTTCATTATGTACCTTTAAAACTTGTGCTTAAAGGCAATGATCCATAATTAACAATGTGTGGAGGAAGAGTAATGATGGGAGAGAAGCAGAGGGTGGGTGGTTCTTTCTCACCTGGCGGAATCCCAAGCGGTAGGCCATGATGCGGTCAACAGCGTTGGGGTTCATCTGGGTCCACTGTAGCTTGAAATCATAAACACGTGGTCTGTTCTGCCACAGGGGGCTGTAGGTGTCATAGTAGAATTCTGGGGCATAGGCCTTCCCTGGAAGACAGAGCACAACAGCTCACATTGGGCTCTCTCTCGTATTCTCTCAAATAATTCGAAATAAGTCAAAAGAAAAAAGAGACATGCTTTCTCCCAGACAGACCTCTGTCTGTACTGTATATCAGTTTACATAATTTGGGTTCAATAGGGCCAATAGAAAGTACTCTCTTCACATTTTTAAGGACTCTCCAAAATTGATGTATATTTTTGGTATATCTCTGCCACTAAGGGTGATCCAGGCACACAGATACAACTAACATCCAAGGCTCCACCAAACCAAATCCATGCATTTCCTACATTCCTGTATATTGTCAAACTTTGTAACCCTCTCGTGGCGTGGTAACCCCTCCCCACCACAGCAGCACCGTGGCTGGTAATGCGGACAGGGTTAGCCATGGCGAAGTGGGGGCCTACTGCTGCATTATACTGAAAGGCAGGCGTGTGGGGGGGTGCTGTCGTGCTGAGGGGATGTGATTAATTAGGAAAGCGCCTGCGATGGAATCCGGTGGTTCAAAGGAACAGGCTCACAGCCAGATACAAGGGTGATTTATTTGTATATCTCTCTGCCTCCTCTTTTGCTTTCCAGATGATGGTACAGAGGAAAGTGTGGCCAAGAAGGGTCATTTGTGCCCCCCCCCCACCAAACATGGCAGCAATACAACAGGGAAAACAGGAGGCACCACAAATTACTGTAAAGAGGAAGATGGAGAATTAGATGTTAGCTTCAAGAGCCTCCACAATGAACCATGGCCAGTTGGGTTATCTCTGATGGAAACAGCAAATGGAGGACATTCCATGGAGAATTGAGATAGGAAGTTGCTGATCTCCACAAGTCGAGGTCATAAAGTCATCAGCCAGAGGAGTGTTTATTTTATGACTTATCGTGTGGGATAAAATTTACAGTCACTGCTAATAGCTCAGCTGATTTGACTCTGCAGATCTCAGTCAGGAATATCGCGATCCAACTTCCCGCTCTTGGAGCCACAAGGTGAAATCCAGACTGACCAGTTTGTTAATCTACTAACATAAGGTGCTGGCCCACACAGAGCTGGGAAAAGTTAACCTTAATTGGCAGTATGAATCATATTAATGTTGGAAAAAAATCATAAGGACATGTATGCATTTACATAACAGCATGAAATTGAAACTTTAAGATAAATCAATATGCAATTTTGTTACATTTTAAAACTAGCTGTAGAAAAATAAGCTGTTTAAAAGAATGAAAGAATATTGCTGTTTTAATTAAGATTGCGCTCCCCTCCCTCCATCCAAAAACAACAGCAGGTATTTAAAGTAAATCAGACGACAAATGTGCATTCAGTGGGTGCAATTTACAGATCTCCACATTATAATCTGGTACAGATAGTGATAAAACCTCCCCTTGTTTTTCGTGAGAGATTTGTCTGCACATTTTCTGAGCTCCGGCACAAAACACCAAACAATTTTTGACCGATTTTTAATGATGGCTTGTGTAATGTTTTGGCTCCTCACTTGGTGGCATCATGCCCACGAAGGAGTTTTGTGTTCAGCCTGCCAGCGCTGGTGCTTTCACCACAGCTTTTAGCAGCGGGTTGAAATCACCGGCTGCATTCGGCTGCTGAGTGGCTGACGGGAGCAGACGACAGCGAAACAGAATGCTGTTTTTTGTTTTACTCGGCATTCCTCTCCCCTCATTCTTTCCTTGCGGACAAATGGGCAGCATATTAATGGCTTTCAATCAACATTGTGCTAATGCCCTGATGAATCAAGCAAAGATGCTTTGTAAAATCAGACTGAGACTAAGCTACTTCAGTCACTTCATTGATAGCGTATATACAAGCTGTCAGGGTCAGCATCTGGTTTATCTCAGCCTTTCCTATCTTTCCTGTTGTCCAGGTCTTTAGTGTTTCTGCTGCTCCCTGCCAGCTGCATGGCTCAACATGTTGAGCATGTGGCTGCCTACTGTATGAACCCCTCTATGTTTGAATCCTTCCTTCTCTGTTTTTGTATTTTGTTCCTAGTGTTTCATTTCTATCAGTTTAGTCCTGTGATTTGTATTCAGATTTGGTTTCTTGCTTTGTGCCTTAGTTGTATTTTACCGGTCTTACCAGTGTTAGATTCTGTTTTTCTTGTTTCTTTGTCAATTTGTCAAGTTTCCCTGTTTAGTTCCTTGAGTTAATTACTGTATTGGTGTCACCTGTTGCCTGTTTTACTAGTTAGTCCTTGTTAATTGTTTTCACCTGTCCTGCATTATCCTTGTTAGCCTGTTGTATTTACAGTAAGTTCCTGATCCCATTCTGTTCCTTATGGAGTCATTAATGTATGTATGATGTTTGAATGTTCTGTTATTTGTTACCAGCCAGCCAGCCCGCCCGCCCACCACTTGTTTCCCTGCCCCATTTGTAGTTAGTCTTTGTTTATCCCTTTTTTGCTTTTGACCCCTCGTGGTCCTTTTTGTTTCTGTAGTGTCCCTAGTGTTTTCAGTTTGTTAATAAACCCCTGTTTCCCTGCAAGCCACAAGTGGGTCGTCCACCTCCCTGCCTACGCCATGCCTCGTCCTTGCACCCAAACCACCCGAGTTCGTGACACAAGCAGTCCGCGTATCACCCATTTCATTCTGTAACTTTTTAATTACACTCGTACCCTGAACTATGTGAACAGCATTTAGGTTAATTCTGAGGCCTTTAAAGTTAAAGGTAATAGATTTTTATATAATTTACTATAGGTTCTCTTGGCAGAACACAGCTGCTCCTCCTATGTCTAATTAAATCGTAATGAAATAATGTTTGCAGTGACTTAGTTTAATTTAATCTCTTCTGGATCTCCAGATCTTATTACCTCACTGTTTGCTTTCTGTAATACAGGTAATACAGACCCATGGATACACAGTGAGCTCGTCAGTCATTTGTATTGCTGTGATGTTTTGAAGCCTAATAACCATGAATATCAAAAGCCAATAAATGTAAATGGATTACAAAGATAAGTGGTTATTGAAACCCAGTAATTAATATTTGACTATTTTTGGGAAAAGTACAGGTGTAATTTGAACATGTTAAGGATTGAGATTATTAAATACAATACATGTTTTTCTCTTTATCACCTATATCAAAAATATTGTCACTGGTGTACCAGAACTGACCAAAAAGACACATTTATATGTATGTAGTTCTATGCTCTGGATGACACATTGCCACACTTGCTTTGAGAGATATGTCACTGTAACCATTAAAATGATGGTAATATTTCTGGACATTTACAGGGAGCACCCCTGTAATATTGATCCGGGGGATTTAACATCCGGAGTAGGTCAGCATGATCAAACTTAAAATGTTTTGTAGAAGCAGGCGTTAATGCAGACATGGCAGATAGATACCAAAGTAACCAATTCACTTTTCATAATGTCAAGAGGTAAAAAAATCAAAAGAACAAAATCCCAGGATGGGTCACAAAAAAAATCCTTTTGGGAGTAGAAGACGAACCAGCCGCCCACTTGCAACCATGGAAGAAAACCAGGAGAATTCATCAGTGGATCTGCAATTGACCGGTAGTTAGTGATGTATTCGTATCTCTGACCTGGATAAGGTCAGTTCAGAAGCCTTGCTGGCTCAGCTGGAGCAAAAGACTGCAGAAGACTAATTAACATTCCAGGAGTTATAGGTTTATAATCCTAGGTTTATATTTAAAGTAACTTGAAAGAAAAACTGAAATATCGTGTAATTCTTCATATCCACGCAATTATGGAAAATTGATGTTATGGATGGATGGAAATTACAGTAAAAAAATGTTGAGTGTGAAGGATCTGCCCAGGTTAGATTTTAGTTGTATCTGTATGCATGTGGATGTGCATATGCAATAGTTTGCGTGTGTGCGAATGGGTGTGGATTAGGTTTATGTTACATTGTGTCGACCAAATGTCCCCCACAATGTAATAAAAACCTGTTCTTTGGGAGGCCATTTTTCAGGTCCCCACAAAGATCTGTGAATGCAATCCAATATCTAAAAATACCAGAAGTAATGTATTTTGTTTGGTTACTTATGGTTAAGGTTAGGGCTGGGTAGGGGTTAAGGTTGCCATGTTGGGATTAGGGTTTTCCACATAGAAATGAACAGTCCCCATAAAGATAAAATTACAAATCTATGTGTGTGTGTGTGTGTGTGGGGGGGGGGGGGAGGGGGTGGGGGGGGGCAGATGCTTCAGTCCCCAGAATGAGAAACTCAAGTCTATAAAAATCTATGACCACAATTGAAAAACTAAGAATGTCAGAAGTCTTGTATTTCATTTGATCACTTACATATAAGGTGAGAGCTGAGTAGGGGTTAAGGTCGGCATAGTCACTAAGTACTCAGCTGCTTGGTTGATATAAAATCATGGTCAAGATTTTTTGCTTTCTGCACTTAAAATGTCCGCCTTCTGGCTGCTGTAATGTGCAAACATACAGAACGGAGCACAAGATGAATACCTGCCATTCCTCTTCATATAACTATTGCTTTTATCAGGAGGACAGTGATGAACTCTTATATTTGCGATTGATAACCTCACTGTAAAGCTGAACCTTCAACGAGACGCTGAATGGCAAAGACCATTTCCTATTGTTCCAGAGTCTGAATAGTATTGTTTTATGATATTAAAACACGAGCCTCTCCCCCACCCATCCACAGTGTGGAAATCTCGCGCCGAGTCGGTTTTCCCCCATTGCATCTGCTTTGCAAGAATTTCTACTGTAACCTCCTGTTTTGATATCTGAGTTTCCTCTTGGGGAAGATGTTGCTGTTATTATAGCAGAGTGCAAGGTACTTAATCTACATTATTCATCCAATCATTTTTAAGCTGTTCAATTTTGGGTTATGTTTGCAGGCTGGGGTAGAGTTATAGAGGGTTTGATTGTCATATGCATAGAAAACAAGCAGGTTCGCTGTACAATGAAATTCTGACTTTGGACATCCTCCTTTCACCACAGAAAATAAAATACGAATATAAATAGACATAAATACGTGACAATGAATGGGGCAGTAGTGAGAGCAGGTATGGATGTCCAAATGGACCCAGTCAATAGCCTTTACAACTGGGAACGGTGCCCAAACACAGCTACCCCATAGCTCTCCCTACTTCAAATACAAAATGTACCTCCCTCCCCCTGGAACACCACAGCTGAGTTGAAAATGGCAGCATTTCAATCAAATTAGACCATGAAACACTAGTGATCTGTACATATTTCCTAGTAACTAACATGATGATCCCGTCATTGAATGGCTTTGGCACCTGATGGAAAAGCGAAATATGGTTTGGCATGTCAGAGAAGCAAAGCCACGTCTGAACTCGGTAGCAGTGGAGGCTGGAGCTCCGATTGCTGAGCTCCGATTGCTGAGCCCCGATTGCTGAGCCCCGATTGCTGAGCCCCGATTGCTGAGCTCCGATTGCTGAGCCCCGATTGCTGAGCTCCGAAAGCTGAGCTCCGATTGCTGAGCTCCGAAAGCTGAGCTCCGATTGCTGAGCTCCGATTGCTGAGCCCCGATTGCTGAGCTCCGAAAGCTGAGCTCCGATTGCTGAGCTCCGAAAGCTGAGCTCCGATTGCTGAGCTCCGAATGCTGAGCTCCGATTGCTGAGCTCCGATTGCTGAGCTCCGATTGCTGAGCTCCGATTGCTGGGCTCCGATTGCTGAGCTCCGATTGCTGAGCTCCGATTGCTGAGCTCCGATTGCTGAGCCCCGATTGCTGAGCTCCGATTGCTGAGCCCCGATTGCTGAGCTCCGATTGCTGAGCCCCGATTGCTGAGCCCCGATTGCTGAGCTCCGAAAGCTGAGCCCCGATTGCTGAGCCCCGATTGCTGAGCCCCGATTGCTGAGCTCCGATTGCTGAGCTCCGAAAGCTGAGCTCCGATTGCTGAGCTCCGATTGCTGAGCCCCGATTGCTGAGCCCCGATTGCTGAGCTCCGATTGCTGAGCTCCGAAAGCTGAGCTCCGATTGCTGAGCTCCTCGCTGACGCCTCATTTAGCTGCCCTTGGACTGACGCGCATGTGGCAGACAGGATCCTCTCTCTGCAAGCTCCTGGAGCTCAAAGACGACTTCAGCTGTGTCATGTTCCAGCAGTCGCACCCATTTTCATTCATTGGTTGTCGAAGCAGACTCCATAACCAGACAGACACATGCACACATTCCTACTGTTGCGGGCAGTTTACATTCAATTCAATGTGCATAACCCTAATCCCAACAATGGCAACTTTAACCCCTACCCAGCCCTAAACGTAATTATAAATGCCAAATTTATTTGTCATGAACTAAAGATTATATTGTGGGTACCTGATAAAGGTCCAGACAAGCCAAAAACAGGTTTTAACCAAATGTCCCCACAATGTGGTAAATACAAACACACATACTGTAGACACACTCATACATTGTTTTCATATCTTTGTGGGGACTCATTCATTTCTGTGGCCAAAAGCCTAATCCCAACAATAACAACCAACACCCACCAGCATAAAAACCACAAACAGTTCTTCGATTGCATTCACATATTTTTCCGCTTGTAGGGACTGAAAAAATGGTTAAAATAACAGGTTTTTATAAATAACACACACACACACACACACACACACGGAGAAGTATAAGGGAAAATAATACTGGAAAAACTGTCAGCCATAAGGTGGCAGAACTGAGTTCAATAATCTCCTCACCACCATACTGGATGGAACTTCACTGCATCCTGTGCCCTGCACATGTGAGAGCTGAAAACTGCAGCCAACCGTGAGCCCAGGAAGCGGACGTCTCCCCGCCCCCCCCCCCGTTCAATATCTGGCGTCCCTTTTGCTCATCTGATGACAATGTGCCTTCGCACAGGAGAGGGCGGCCTGTCAGAAGCCTGGGCAGCAGAGAAACGCCTGCCCATTTTTCTTGACTTCTCGTGGAAAATTTGTTTTAATTGTAAGGACAAAACACTTGCCGTCTTCATGCCGAGCAAAAGCCGCGTGGGCGTGCAAGAGCGGCAACCTCGCCTTTTCCTGCATTAATCACTCACTCTAATGTGCTTCTGTGTCAAGCTCCTCATCCCTGAAGTGGCCAGCCCTCTACACCTTTGGCAGTTGCCCTGTCCAGATGGCTTAAACCTGGCCTGTATGGAGGGGAGGGCTGTTAGTGATATAATCCTTTCAGAGGCCTGCTGTGCATAGTGGGAAATTACTGATGCAAAGTAAATGACTGGAGGGAAATAAATCTCCAGGAGTCACCAAAATCAGGTACCAGCCTCCCGCCTTCATCTGCTACCTCTGGTGCCCTGAAAATGCCTCACGGACCATCTGGGATTCTTTATTATGAATATTAAATGGCGGCCAAACATTTCGGTATCCTGGAAGGGAAAAAAAAAAGCGTGTACCAGGAGAGGCGCCAGGCCACTTTCGAAGCGGCACGAAATCAAAGCGGCCAAACGGGCCGCCAATCTTAGCTAAATGCTCAGGGTCGCGTGTCAGGAAAACTCACTACCGCCAATTAGCAGGATGTGCCGTGAGTCCCTGGGAATTGAGATCTTGTCAGGAAAAACAAACAAAAAAAAGCCGAATGGTACAGAAGTGGGATCCAACGATGCCTTTTTCATTTTTCAAATGGCACTAATTGGAGTAACACACTTTCCTGTCACGTGTGTATACCAGGAACGCAAAAGTAAAAGTGATTACTCTTCAATCACTGTCTGTCTCTCCCCCCCCACCATATTATTTATGAACCTCTGTTGTATTTTTGCTTCTCATACAATTCATAAGCAACAAACTGCACGGTGTCTTTTGCTAAATGATAAGCGGCTTATTGTGTTTGCGAACGATTCAGCCTATAGGCGCTGATGTGAATCGCACAGTTAGTGCATTTTATTAAAGCAGCCAGCCCGGGCTTTACCTTTTCTCCTCACGCTTTTCAGGTAACTACAGGCCAGCACTCTGGATAAACAAAAAAGACTGGAATAACTCAATGATAATATCGGAATTCAGAATAAAAAGCGTTGCCTATAGAACAAGCTGAGTTTCCTGTTTAGCTAATAACACGTTTGCCAGGGACAAACGTGACAAGGGGGGTTGGTGGGAGTTCTGGGTTTCCGGCACCGTTTGTAAAACTTGCGCCCAATTGGATGGCGAAGCATGTGACATGGGAATGGGATGTGTAATGGTGACTGTATTAGACGTATAAGGGCGGAGATGGGCTTTGCATATCGTTGGGAAGGAAGAAAAGAAAGGGCGATTTTAGCTTTAGAAAAGAGCATTGGTCTTAGGATGGAACTTCTCTGCGTGGGGAATCCAGCATCTCGTTCAGGGGGCATGTTCTTGGGGTCATCACTTGATTTTATTTATTTTTTTTGCCTTGCCTGCTTCAGGACAACCGCATTCCACCTTCCTAGCCTCACCATAACTTGAACATATGTGTACAACTTATAGTGTATGGAGAGTAAAATAACATGGCAGTTTAGGTGTTGCCTGGATAATTAACCTCTGTAAAGAGCAGAAGATTTGCTGAGTAGGTGCTGCAGTTTGTGGCTGAATGCTAGTCGGTCTGCGACTCTTACCCGTGACCAGGAAGCTGCAGCGGCCGGCACCGGCCTCGTTACTGATGTCGCAGGTGTACTCCCCATATCCCTCGCGGTTCAGGCTCCGCACGTTGTACTCGGTCTCGTCGCGGGAGTCCACCAGGCCGGTGCTCAGAACGCGGTTCCCCAGCCTCCACTCGTACTTGAGCACCTTGTGGGGGTGTGCCCGCAGAACTCGGCAGTTCATGGAAAAAGTGCGGCTGATACCCTGACGGATTTCGGTGAAAACCGGCTCCACGGTGGGTGGATCTGCGGCAGAAGGGGCAGAAAAATTAAGTCATCAAGATGAGTTTATTTACTACTAATTATCTCTGTACAAGTGCCAGCGACTCAACACTTCTCAACTCAGCAGACATTACTGAACTCAGAACACTGTTATATAATAGAGTTGAGACTTCTGAACTCAACTGTCAGACCCTACGAAACCCCTATACTTCATATTGAAGCAGCCAGATCCAAGTAATAGGTAATGAGCATGCCTAAAAAAATCCATCCACTCAGATCACCAAAAATATACATTACAACTGTAAGCACTTTTGCTCCAGACCATTTCATAGATGCTTCTTACTGCTTTATCAATTAAAGGAAAAGATACGCACAGAACATGATATGCATAGTAATGAATTTCTAACATTCGTATAGTTCATTCCATTCATCTGGCCAAAGAAACTTGATACAGTTGCTGTGGGAATCTGGGAAACGTCAGGGTTGTACCAGCCAAATGAATTCTTTAGTAAAACATAAGACTTATTGTATTTCAATTAACTACTGTCCAATATTTTAAAATAACACAACACAGAGAGGCTGGATCTGCAGAACTTTACAAAGCAATGCCTCACGGAGCAAAGTGGAGCTCATAAATGTCTATGTGGGTAAATATACTGAAGAACCAACACTAAGAGACATGCAAGGCTACAAGCGATTTATCTAGCATCTATTAGCAAGAGGAAAAATAGGAAGAAAAAAGTCCTTAAATTCTGATAAAAAAAAAGTAATATGTTAATGAAAGACCATACAAACAAAGCAGAATCACAGCATAACACCAGATTGCAGATCATCTTTTCTGATGGTTGCAAGATCCCAGGGGAATCTTCTCACCACCGAGCTACAGACTACCAAGTGGAAAATTCCCAAAACTCTGTCGGGGGGCTGGGGGGTGGCGCTGGTGCATGAAAGAGCAGCACCACCCCCCACCACCCGTTCCCAGCATTTCCCTTCAGCACCACCCTGGATGGTGTTAAATGAAGCTCCACCGTATGGAGGAAAAGGAGGGAAAAATAGCCGTCTCAAGGGGCAGTGGGGGAGAGGTGTTATGTAAGGAAACACTAATGAGCTTTTGCATTTCCACCCTAATCTGGAGAAATGTGTTTGCGATAAAGGGGTTAATGTCAGTAGAAGACGTCTGGCTTGGGGCTGCCCTTAGGTCGTCGCCGTGGCCTAAGCATGTCGGCTTATTCGGATGGGAGGCCAGGTGTCACATCGTTCTTTCAGGCTTCACCTCTCCAGGCATGAAACATACTAGTGACTACAGCTGATTCCCACAGGCAATGGGTGGATATATTAGACAAGGCAGCCCCCCAGGGCTCGTGGTGTGACTTCTTCAACCTCGTTCGACGCCCATTAGGTGGCATGTTATGCATTTTCGGTGGCCTGTCCCCCCCCTTGGGAAGCGTGATATGAGGAGTGACTATCACTTGGCTGACACCTGTCAGAATCTTCAATCGCTGCTGTCATGACAACCTCATACTGTGCATCAGAGCTACAGAACAATAGGAAGTTCTGTTTATTTTATTTATTTATTGCTAGTAGTTTATAGGGTAACACTGTAGCGTCACTCCTGCAGGCTTGCGGGATCTGACCCCCCTGTCTGCCGTTAACGTGCTCTTCCTGTCATTATATAGGCTACCTCCTTCCACTACATCCCAAAAATGGCTGGGGATAGGTGTCTGTAAATTTCCCAGCGTGTGATCGACTGTCATCCCACCCAGGGTTTCTCATTTCCTGTATTTCCTAGAATCCCCTATCTGCTCACGAAAACCCTGCTGTGACAATCTAGTTAGACGAGATGTATAGATTAAAACCCCACTGTGGAAAAATTTACAGTATTATTTAAAGTAGCTCTGAGAGGACCTATACTCCATTGGCACCGGTGGTTCAGCAATAATAGTGTGACACCAAAATTAACTGCACTGCTGTCTTCTTCTTTTTCGCAGGGATCAATAAATCTGAGCGCAATTAGGACTAATGAAAAGACACCCCCCTCTACCCATAATAATTTTGGAAAGTGGATTGATGTGGAGAAGCACTTGAAGCTTGTCTGTGAGTATGATACCCATGAAAACACGGACCGTGTGCTTTCCTTTGTGTTATGCTGAATGCCATGACCTGTCACAGGATAATCATACTACAAGGTCGCCGATAATAATACTACAAAATTGCCATTTTAACCTTTTTCCAAGTGGCCAAGGCCAATCATTCAATGTACCATCCATCCATCTATCCTCTATACAGTACCTGTCTGTCTAGCACAATGTCATGGTGAGCCTGGAACCTATCCCATAATGCACAGGGCTTGGCTCAGGGGACACCCTGGGTAGTATTAACACGAGTTATAACAGTGAAACGTCTGGCTGTCTGAATGAGTAAATCTGTCAGCCGCTTGGATTTATGCACCAACTTAAGCAATGGAGTAACAACAGCAATGCAAATATGATTCCAGCACGAAGGTCGATTAATGCCGTCTTTTTATGTCAGGACACTGTTCGGTGGCACCGGCTTCCACTAATTCCATATAGCTCTTCTGATGGGTAGAATAAATGAATAAATAAATGAATAAAAGGCATGGGAGGGGATTGTAAACAAAAAAAAATGACAAATGAAGCCTTTTCTGGGCAAACGGAGCGAAGATGGCGGCGACGGCTAAACTCATGCCTCACTGGGCTACTTTCATTTCGAATTTCACGGAAGGACACATACCCCATTCCCCTAATTCCAAGGAAAAATTCGGCTTTAAGCATGGCCTTTTGTGCTGTCCCAAATCGGGCCTCCGTCCCCTTCAGAGCAGGCATTAGCCGGATCTGCTCCATTAGTAGCTGTCTCCAGATCTTGCTGTATGACCGGTAACTAATACGGAGGAGACCAAGTAGGTCAAAACTGATGGGGGGAGACTGCATAACTACGATCCAGGCTTTCACCTCTCAGGTGCATTTTGCTTTAAATAAACACACCTACGCTTCCTGATTGAGCAATTTAAAGCAGCTTCCTTCCCAAAGAGCCGGAGCCCTTGACAAGCTGGGGGAGGGGGGGTGTGAGCCCTGGATGACTGGCAGACGAGCACGATAAACAGAGCTGAGACTGAGAGCGCATGCTGCGATACTTTCCCCTATCAGCCACCCATCTGACTTTAAACAGTCTTTCCCTGGCTTCTGTGAACTTCTAAAAGGACTCGAACCATATAGCTAGCAAGTCCCTTTTAAAACCCCTTGACATTTCTTTCATTCAGAGACAATAGGAGGTAACAGCAAAGCCCCAAACGGATCTGGGAGCAGGCGATGATGTGTTGCGCATCAATCCCACCCCGGTCTCCCGCGAAACAGATTAACCGCGGCTCCCGTTGACTAACGAGACATCTGGCTTGATGAATGGTAATAACTTCTTAACAGGAGATGCTTTAAACATTGATCCGGCGGAGCGAGGCAAGGCCGCCGTTAAGTTCATACATCAGCTTAGACGTGTAATAAAACGGCCGGGAAGTTACAGGACTTAATGCCCAGCCAATGAAGGTGGGCGGTGAGGATTTCTCATGAATCGGGGCAAATACCGACTCCAGCATGCAGGCCCTGAATGTGAATTCATATAGCAGCCACTTTTCTGCATGCTAGAGATTTGAAAAGGCAGACAAAGGATGCATAACAAAAGGGTCCCTTTGGCGATCAAATAAAGTTCAGTTTCATGACCTGTTGTTTCTGGTGAGATGCTAGCTTTGGGTGATGTCGATATTCTCATTAGGCAGGGGGTGCTTCATCTTTCCATGAATTTATGACCTAATCTATGTGGAGCTTCCAGGTTACTCCTGGGGATATGCATCGGTGTCTCTAAATTCGTGTCTGTATGTGTGTGTGCATATATTCCATGCTCAGATCTTTTGATCTTCATGGGACAGGCTTTGGGTTCTAGCCGCACCCAACACTTGATGAGTGTTACTGGGAATGGATGGATGGATTATTTCATTGTCGCAGCCATATTAAGGATGATCCGCTGGCTTATTTGGGGCTTATTTTAACCAAAGGACTGTTTTTCTAAAACAGCACTGATATAAAGTGAGGCATTATTCATCTACCAGACCAACACGCTGGTTTCATCTGGATGTTAGGAAAACATGAGAGCATTTCCAACACTGGTTCTATGCACTTATTAAGCAAAACTGGAATTAGTTCGTAGAATAAAGCGGCGTGTCTTTTGGGGGAAGAGAGCAGCCCATTAGTGCAGGAACCAATCTGGTCTTCAGCCTCCAGGCTCAGAGAGCACCACTGCTAACAGGATGCCCCCCTCAGGGCATGAAGCGGCGCTGCGTTTCCGCACCCTAAGCCCCAATCTATTCCGACACCAGTCTTAGGGCGATTTAAAGATGTAAGGGGCTTTGTAACACATGACCACTCCCTCACACACACGTATGTAGCGCCATGCTTATTTGCAGTGAAATTGCATATTTTTAATAAGAATCAAGCTGCATTTTTCTTAACAAACGAAACATTTGGAATGTCACTGATTAACGCAGTCCCTACGGAATCTCAAATAGAGCAAAGGGGTCACAGGGCAGCAGCGTGTGTTCACGGGCTTGATGACGCCGTGCAGAGAGGTGTCGTGACCATGATAACAGTCAAGCTGGGACGGAAAAAAAATGTAAAAGCACCAGACTGATCTTCACAGTGCTCTTTGTCAGAGAGACTCCATTACCATCTAGGTGATCTGTCCCAGAAGGTAACCTGGGGGATTAGAGGTCTGAATGTCAACCCCACTCTGTGTGTGTGCAGTTTTGTATGGTCTCCACATGTGTCTATGGGCATTCTGGATTCTTCCCGTGGCCCAAAAACAGTAACACTCTCTAACACTGATTTTTCTATGTATGGTCTGCCAGGGCATAACCCGCCTCACGCTCCGAGCTACCTGGCATGGGTTCCCAATCTCTGTAACAATCCACTCAATAAGCAGTTGGCACGCAGTTAGTGAGGACTGTGGCATAGCTATAAATCCTGCCCCCTCCAGTAAAATGTCACCTTGGACACCTGACTGGGTACTCCTGGGTAGATTTTTTCAGTGGGGTCCCCAACGTTAGACTTCGGGGCCCCTATAAAGTACTGGGCCCCCTGAATCTTCTATCCATGATTGGAGTAGCACCAACGTCCACCTGCCACATGGCTTTTGTTCCCTGTACAGCGTCTGGATCTTATTTTAGCTGTCGCACTTCTGACCTGAGTGTCTTCCCTGCCGGCCACTCAGTGGTTCACCTCTCCTGCCAAGACAGCCTTCTCCAGCAAAATGCCATCTACACCTTCCATTTCTCTCCACCCCCACAGGTCACAATAGAGGCTGGGGTGGCGACACTGTAGTGTTTTCAGTCCCCCGCCCCTCCCCACATACACTCCTCAAGCTGGAAAAGGCTCACCTTCCCATGGCATACACTAAGGTCGTCATTAGGCTCTACGTCAAAAACACACACGGGGAATATTTTAAACTGGTAATTTAGTCTATTGGCTTGGAGGTGGTATTGAAATTCACCCCACTTGCCCCACACTGCCCCCCCGTCTCACTAAACAAAAAATCAAAGAAAGCACACATCGACAGATAACAGCCTCGGTGAACCACCCCCCGTCCTCTGCTATCTCAGGGCTTCAGTGTGTCCCGGAACCAGATGGCATACTACTAGGAGCCAAAAGATTAATAATTAGCCCTTCAGTGGTCTGAGGCTAAACTGCGCCATTTCAAATTTGCACTTGTCAGGAGAGGTAGGAGCTGGAGCCAGGCTGGGGTCAGAGTGTGGATATTGCAGAAAATTTCATACGCATTCAGACGGGGCAGATCCTCCTCTGGGACCAGCATACAAACCGAGTAGTCCTTGTGCAACACCGCCAAGGCCAACATCAACCTAGACCACAAGGATTTAGCACTTTTTGTAGTGTCTTGGAGTGGGGATTTGCTGCTTAAGCCACTGGGAATTGTAGAAGGGATACGTGACGGGGTATGAAAATGAATACCGCGTCTTCGGGCCAAGGTGGCAGAACCCAGAGTGTTCCTGAGAGTGACGAGGACCAACCGGCAACTAGGAAGAAGGCTGGCGTGCCATTTCCAGAAAGTTACCCAGTGCCTCCATACTGCGAACACCAACATTGCCTCCAGGCCTTCCTTCAAAGGGTCACTGGTTGCCTAGCAGCCAGGCCAAATAGACAGCCATGTCCTGTCTAGTGCCCAGACACCCACCCACTGCTAAAACGACATGAGAAGATAATGCCTTCGAAAGATGTAAACGCCGTCCACGCCTCTGCTGACATAACGTCAGCTGAAATTAAAAAATCAGGACCTCAGCGTGACCTGTGCGGAGGTTAAAAATAGCTACCGTCGGAAGCCAGCTGACACAGGAGGGCGGACGTTGATTATTGACAGCGTGGCTCGCCCTAGGGGCATTCCGCTTAGATTCCGGAGCTGCCTGGAGTAGACGTGCTCCAAGGGTGAGCTGTAGTGAGTCGGCTAATTAAGGTGTGTTTACATGGGGCGGCTGTCTTCGGCAAACACTAACGAGAGGAAGCAGAAGGAAACATTGATGTGCCCAAAATCACAAATCCTGGAGGGTAATGTCCACAAAGGTGAGGCTGCAATGGTGAAATGGATGTATGGAAGGAGCTGCAGGCTATTTGATCAGGGCAGCAGGGTGCTTGTGTCAATCCCAACCATGACACTGGCCCTGCTGGACCTTAGGCCTACTGTCCTTAATGAGGGGAGAGTGTCACTAGCCAACTGCTCAGGCCCCCATGTGAGAGCTACACTGCTCCTAGGGCTGTCCCCTACACACGCACATATTCCATTAGTCACAAGAAAATGCTAATTTGTTGTTTATATTGTGGAAATAATACACATGAGAGATAGTACATTACCCCTAACTCCAGGCTTAAATTGTTATGTAACAGCAGGAGATATCCAGCACAGTGTACTTATACTTTAAGCAAAAACACTCAAAGCAACCCACTGTGATCACATGGGTGGAGCAAATACTTTACATAAAATAAAAAAAACACTGAAAAAAACAGTTTGGCATGAATTAGCAGTGTTAATTAGACTATTACTAGTGCTGTTCAAATGTTATCCCTCCTTTCGCTAATTAGTTTTAAGTTTAGCAGTCTAACCCCAGATGGGAGGAAAATTGCGTCACTGTTAATTACCATAAACATCCATGGCCGACCTCAGTCGTCAGTCGTCTTTGGCTATGGAATATGACATTAAACGGCTACACAGGAACACAAGAACGGTCAAGCATGGGTACTGAGAAACACGCAGAGTATAAATCACAGAAGCCATTTTAACTGCTTGCATTGTGAGTCCGTATCCAGCTAATAGTTGTCTGCAGTCAGCCCACCATTTGCAGCTCTAATCTCTTGGTACAGGATGAAAAAACAACAGGACAGAAACATTTGCGGAAAGGCACGATCGCCCATCCCCACACAGGCTGTCCATAGTCCCTGCCTCTCATGGGGAAGTGAACATGCATCTTTTTCAGACAGGATAGAAGGACCTTTTTTCCTTCAATGACTATATTCGGGGACGGCTGACTGCTGTTTATAGTGAGCATGGGGCCTCAAAACATTACCGATAAACATCAAGGCCTTGAAGACAACCAAACAGGATCATCTATTTATCTATTCATCCATCATCTAATCATGGTCAGGGTCTTGGGGAGCAGCAAGCTGTCCTAGGCAGCAAAGGGCACAAGGCTGGGGTACACCCTGAATGGGAGGCCTGTCCCTGGGAGAGCAAATACACGCACATCCAATCATACTCTATGGGCAATCCAGAGATGCCATTTTGCCAAGCTGAATGTCTTTGGACTGCAGGAGGAAACATGAGCACCTACAGGAAACTTATGTGACCTAGGGAGAACATTGAGAACCTCCCTCAGGAGAAACTCAGGAGATTCTAAATTTTCTGCATATCCATCCACCCATCCATCCATCCATTTCCTATAACCGTTTGTCCTATTCAGGATCATGGGGAGTCAGGAACCTATCCAGGAAGCTACAGGCATAAGGCAAGGAACAACCCAGGATGGGGCACTAACCCATTACAGGGCACACTCACACTCCATTCCCTCATAACTACATATACAACAATTGAAAATTTGCATGAACATATCACGACTATGCATTCTACTGTATACTGTAGTTATGAGGACGTACACCATTTTCTGCTACTGTCACTGTTATATCCTGATCCTCTTAAAATCTGTCTTTGGCTTTTAATCCCCTTTATTCTTAAGGAAGCATTTTCTCCAAATCTGCATAAGGAAGCACTGTCGGGGATTAATTAGCTCACTGATAATTAGGTGGAGAGCTAGCCTGGTCTGCCGGCTTAGCAAATTGCAGTGCTTTAACACGGGGTCTATGACAGGCTACTCTCAGCTGAGTGTAAAACTAGCACTGAACCGGACAGTCCTTTCACCTCCGGATGACAGATTTTGGACCCAATCCTTTTTCTTCCCGACAGGACATGTTTTTTTCAGCAGCCGTACATAAATATTTGCTGTGGTGGAGACTCCTCTCACAGCGAGCGCTGTGTTCTGAACACTCATTAAAGGCCTCGGTGACAGCACTAAGCCATTCTCATCAGGACGCCTCAGATCACTTTTAATTATTTATTAATGTCAGGGGAAAAAAACATGTCCCCCCCCCCCATACGATTTCCGGTGTTCAAAGCTGGGTGGTCAGTGTGAGTTGGCCAAGGTCCTCACTCATCACTGGCAAAAAAAAAACATTCTAGGAAAAAAAAAACTGATTAAGCAGCAGTATTAAATACTATAAATACTACTAACATAATACTAACAGTGAAAGCAAATCAGCATATATACACACACACAAGAAATCCATCCATCTACTAATCTCTCATCCTAAGCAAGGTCATGTGGTCATATAGATGTGCATGAAATGTTACAGCACAATGTCTCTTCATCTTCCATGGACACTTATCTAGTGCAGCATTACAGCCTGGGGCGTGGAGCGTATCCCACAAAGCCAAGGGAACAATGCCTCCCTAGGAAGGACGCCCGTCCATACTCTATGGTCAGCAGATAATCCAAGTCGGGGAGCTAGGGCTAGATTTGTAAACTACCATGTTAATTAAAGAAAGATCCATCCACCTGTTTAACTAACATTGGTGACACATGCATGATGATTATAGGACACTGACCAATCAGCAGACAGCAATCCAGAATACAGGTCCTTTTTAATTGAAATGGTAGTTTACAAATCCTGTTCTCATTGAGGTGTCCTCCTTGATGGGGACTATCTGGTCATCCTAACATACGCAAACATGAAGGCACATGTGAAGAATAATATTGAGACAGCTGTTCTCCTAACCATGTTTTTGGATGCTAGAAGGAACATGGAATACCCAGAAGACCTCCACACACAGACCTGGGGGGTGGAACTCAAACCTACAATGCTGGAGGTGAGAGGCCATGCTATTACCCATCCAGACACTGCGCTATAGTAAGCTTTAAAATGTCAAGTAATGACAAAATATTAATGAAAAGCTACATGTCACGTTGCTTTGGTTAAATTAAAATGAAACTTGAGTTTAATGATACCATGCTCCTGTTCATATTGATCAAGTTTGCAACCCTGTAGTTGCCCTAATATACTGCAATGGAACAGCAGGCTATAGAAGTGTAAATTGCCTTAGTGACACTGAATTCTTTTGATTGAAATCAATACTGATTGCATAATGCAAACTCATGGGCATCACCTACGCCCACAATTCAGCAAAAAGTGTAAAAAGTGTAAAACTGATATATTGCCCATTAAGGTGGAGTGATATATCGATAAAATATCAGATCGTGGTTATGAACATGCATATTGTCATCCATTTGAATATCGTGAGTGTCGTGATATAGCAGGAACACTTGTTTTCTTGCATAATTAACAGTTATAATACACTATTTTAAAACAAATTCCATCAAGGTATGAGTCTGTTGTTGGCCTCATTTATCATTACACCTGTCATACACTCCACAACTATTAGTAAAATGATTTGGTCATCATATTTAGAAAAACTCAAAACCTGCTGTCATATTTTACCGTTTTTTGTATATGAATTTTAGAACACCATGATAAATATTGAAAATTGTGAAAATCACTGAAAATATCATGATATAATTTCTAGGACATATCACGCAGCCCTACTGCCCATTTCTGAGATTGTCACCATATCAGCATGTAAATTCTAAATCAGAAAGGTCCTCCCTGATTTACATTCATCTGATCATAGTGCTTACTGTACTCATTGTGATGGCCCTGATCATTAAAATAAAATGAAAACAAGAAAACAGATCGTTCTGCTGACAAAACTATCCCTGCACCCTTGAAAAAAAACGTATTTGCATTGCTAAAAGTACACTAATCTAAATTATATTACTTTTTGAAATATGTATTTATAAATAATTCCTCAAAGTGATTTTGATGTGAATAGATTATAGAAGGTTTGCAGGAGGTTTATAAAAGAATACTGAAGGTTTCGTTTCCAAATTCAAAATTTTATGTATAGCGTTATTTTGCCCTTCAAATGCTGCATCAAATTATGCAAATTATGTTAAGCCCCTTCCCCCTGATTGGCCCTTATTGGACACTGTGCCTGATGATGTCACAATGCGCCACAGCTGTGACTTCCTGTTATCCCTTTTTTAGTTCCTGGAACCGAGGACTTATCCTGTCCAAGTAGCTGCCCATGCAATTGCCTTTGGTGGCAATTCCCCAACATGGGACCAGCCAATAAACGTGATGAATACCTCTACAGAGGGGTTTTCAGCAATATCAGCTGCAGGATCACCTACACAGAACTTGGTACAATTTTACATTTTCATTTTAAAGCACTATTGTTTTCCACTTCTTTAATGCTTAATTGTGTTTTGGTCATTAAAAATGACCTTTACTTTAATTTCCAGACTAAATCTTGAACATATATTTACATTTCTTTTGCTTTTTTTATAATGGTAAATTTACCTAAACAAATTACAGGAATTCTTTACAGAACTCTACAGCAAACAACCATCCTGACCCTTCCATCATTTTACCGGAGGGTCCACTGGGGCGCTGGTATTATTGTCTGTGCCCCATTTCTGGAATTTCCTGTTAACCTGGGCCCTGTGGAAAACTGGCTTGACTCCAATGCAACGTGACCCCAGCCCCACATTCACCATCCAACCGTGCCCTTTGACCAAGCAATTAGCTCTATCACTCTGTCAATCCCACCCTCGATGTATCTGGGGGACCATATTGCCTCCATGTCTTCTTGTCTGTGTTATGTCAAATATCGAGCTCTACACAGCCCCCGGGCACGTAAAAACGGTCACAGCATCTGCAGTGATTTCTTACATTGTGAATTGCGAATGACTGTCTCCCAACTGAAATGGTGACTGGTGCATATTGACAATTTATAGGCTACGCAGTCCATAGCATGCTTGCAACTGAACCAGCAATAAAGAGAATAAATTAGCCAGCAAAGGGCTATACTAGCTGATAGGGGTGTAACGGTACACAAAATGAACTTAATGGTTCGTACAAACCTCAGTTTTAGGCTCATCGTTCAGTGCAATTTCAGTACAGCAGGGAAAACCTTTTGTTTAGAAATTACTTATTATTAACACTACAAACACAATTAGGAATAGTTGCATCTGTCGATGTGTCTGAATCACGAATCAAGAATCAAGAAACGCTTATTTGCGCGTTGTAAAAATAAAGAAATAAATCTAAAATATAACATCATAATCATAATAAAGTAAATCCCATGTTCTCGACTACTGAGTATGGTCTCGAATCTGTAGCGATAAACACCCTTACAGCTGTAATGATATTTTTAGGCCAGTCTAGATTTCCTGGCAAAAGTGCCTTACATGCCATAGGGATGCTAACTTGCAGAGGCAGTTCCTGCTGTGCTCAGGTCATACGTAAAGTCGGATGATGTTGCATCAAATAAGTTAGCATGTTGGATTCGGTTCCAGCGACATACTATACTTCGGTACAACAGCCAACGGCACCATTGGTCTTATCGACTACTCTCTCCAGCATTGGTGTGACTTATTCGGTAAACGAAATGTTCCCAAACCGCCGATTATGACTGACTGGAACAACCATTAGCTATAACCAACTCATACCTAACCAACTCATGAACATCTGCTTGTGAATTTAGGTTCCACTCATTTCATTGTGTGTAGCATAAAATTTTAATTATGTACCAAATGTTACATTATATACATTACAGCCCTGCTAGCTAGCTAAGCAAAATGGCAATCGGTGACTTCAGTGTGTTTAATTCATAGTTGCTTGGCATTAAGATCCACTGCCATTAAGCGTGGTGAGGCAGGAGAGATATCTCATCTCTCTATCAGATACGGCCATTCACAGGCCTTTAATGTGGAAATTCACAAGGCAGAAGGTTACGTAACTATCTTTGAACCTTTTGGGGGAGGTGGGGAGTTACATGGGAGAATTAATTTTGTACACATCAAAGTGGCCCGGAGACTTATCGCGTTTCTCAGCCTAATTTCGAAAAGGTGGCTGCACCAGATTAATTTAACGGTTTCTCTACTTTTGCTATAATCGCATGTGGACCGGAAATCTGCCAATCACTGCAAATGTTCACCAATGGAGCCTGCTGCTGATTGGTGCCCATTTTGAACGGCATGCATCAAATTGCATTTAGAGTAAAATACACTCCCTCACTCGCCAGGGCCCCATTCCTATGGTATAAACCCTATCTTCCATGAAAGAAGGGGAGGGATTTTTAAGGATTTTGTTTCCCCAACACCCACTGACCAAAAGGGGAGGGAGGGGTTGGGTTAACAGATGGTACTTAGGCATGAGCACTGTGACTATGCTGAAAGGAGAAGAGAGATTTTTAATTTCATCACCATTATAACTCCAAGATGTCAATCCGGGGTTTAATATCGCACAGCCAATCCGTCCCCTTTCCTCCGGGAGAGCCCCCATCCCTCTTTCGCACTGTATCCCCCTCTCTCCTTCCTCTTTCTCTCTCTTCCCCTCTCTCTCTCTTTCTCTATCTGCTACACGTCCCATAGGATGACATATGTGAGAAGACCTTCCGCAATTAGTGGTTTTTTGCGTAAGGATCACAGCCAATTCTCCAGCCAAGGCTAACAAGAGGGGATTGTCTAATGAGGAACAGAGAGGCACATGCAACAAAACATGGATGCGTTCTCCAAGTGCAGGCTTCTGCATGATGGAGTGGCTGAACTACACATTCTTTAAAGCACCTCTGATGGGAAAATGCCTTACACCCCTCTGGAAGCTGGTGAAATACTGCCACAGTATGACATAAGACGTGGCACAGAAATAAATCATGGGGAAAAATGGGCAGTTGTTGCAAATATTGTGCTTCAAAAACATGCCAGAGCCGATTTAGTGGAAACACAAAAATCCATAATTGTTATAAAAAAGAGGAAGGTTTAATCAGTTACTGATTTGGTCAATCTTATTGTATTCTCATTCTTACATATATGGTGCGTTTGCAAATTTGGTGATCAGCCCCAAAATCGGAACCCATTTTGTAGGATGAGTGACCAACTGATAGGACACAGTCGCCCGGTGCACAACAAAGGTTTTCTGAAGCAGGACACCCCAAGGGAGCAAACCTCCGCTGTGAGGCGTCTGCCTCCCACCCTGACACTGCTGTGGCGATCTGCACGCGCTCCATCCGCCAGCCCCCAGATGGAGCCGCTCTCCTCAGCCCCCAAGACGGGCGTCACGTCTGTCATCCGTCTCCACGTTCCGCGGTATGGCGCGGGGGGGGAGCGCGGGTAGATACGGAAGCTGCATTTCAATGCCACTGCTTTGTATTCCTGTCGGATTCTGGAAAGCAAAGCCGCATGTCAATCTCTCCCCTAACTGGCCCCCCCCTCCCCATAGTTGGGGGGGGGGGCTTCATGCCTCTGTGTCACAGCGTCTGTGTGTGGAGGTGTGCAGGTACTTCCCTCAGGATCCTCCATTTTTTCTGAAGCGTTCCCCTTTGCCTTTACTGGACATTGTTATTACACCATTTCAGGAGTGGGTGGGTATGTGGGGGGGGGGGAGATCTCTGGGAGAGGCTATAAACATGGTTTCCCAGCTTGATCAATACCTGCTGTATAATTTAACGAGTGAGTGCAGGAGACAGAACCGGCGACCAATGTAAACTCTAGGTAACACAACTAGTCCATCCTCTTGAGACATATGACAGCCATGTTCACGCGCACATGCATGCATGATCAGATGCGCCACACAATCCAGCAGATTTTATGCACCAGTCACATTTCAACGTGTATAGATTATCAACTATCAACTCTGTTAGGTTCATCAACTTGCCATTGCAAATAAATTCTTTGCAAACCATAAAACACTTATTAAATTATTATTATTTGACATTCTCATTTTGCTTTACAGATACTTTTACCCAAAGCTACTTACATAAGTTAAGCAACTAACCTGTCCACAGTGGTCATGCCGCAGCCATTAATCATCATCATGAACCGTTGCATATTGACCAAAACAATTTAAGTTGTGCACTTTGCTTGGTGCACTCCTCTCTTTCACATGCCTGTAATCTGTCTGGATGTGGGAAGAGCGCCGCCCTAGTGACCGTGTCCGCCAAAGTGCGATACTCACACTGCACGATGAGCTCCACTATGGCTTCCCGGGGCTTGACGTTGAAGCCGTTGTACTGGCTGGTCTGGCAGCGGTAGGAGCCTGTCATTTCCCGGGAGACGTTGACGATCCTCAGGACACCATCGTAGCTCTCCGACTGCATGTTCCCATCCGGCATGGGCGCTTCCTTGTCAGCCCTGGACCACAGGATGATGGGCTTGGGCTTTCCTGAAACAAGGCACTGCAGCTCCACCGTGTCGCCCTCCTGGGTCACCAGGGGGGACTTCCCACGCGGGACTGTCAGGTTCGGGGGAACTAAAAAAGGAAAAAACAGAGGAGAACCTGATATCGGGCTCTAGCAAGTCAAATGGCGGGGTCTCCACAATAGCCCCAAGCTCACTGTCTGCCCAGAACCCTGTAGGTAGGACTGGACAGTTAGTATGGATCTTTCAGTCTTAACAATGCAGTACATTATGAGCAACCCACATCAAGTCTCCACATGGTCAATGTCGAATAATTGGCAGTTAGGATTAGAAGGCCTTGAATTGTTGCACTGAACTGCAAAGGAAGACGAAAAAACCTGTAATTTCAAAATCTGTTTCACTGGCTCATATTCATAATTGGAACAACGTGCGCCTGCGTGTGCAGAATATCCTCACAGAATAGGACAAAACGAGGAGCTGGGGATCTAATAATTTCCAAGCTTTCTGATCATGATGAAAGTATGGCTGCTTTGTTAGAACGCGGGCGATGACCTTTTGGATGACGTCCTCCACAGCTGTTTACCTGCAGGCAGAGTAGCAGGAAGTGAGATGTGTCTCTGGGAGCAGACAGCCACCCACAGGGCGTGACCGCAGCTCCGCAGTCACCGCTCACCTCCACATCATGTGAAGGAGTCTCTAGGTGGTGCTCATGCCTGGTGCTGGCCTGTGCATCTCACTCGCCTTCCCTCACACGTCGCTTCATTGGGGATGGTTTGAAAAAAAAAAGGAAGGGGAAATGCAGATGGCGAAACAAACTTCTCCTTTGTGGCAGGGGATCTGAACCTAAGAAGGGCAGACTTAGAGGCCCCTGGGTCTGCCTGTGTTTGTCACGGCAGATTCCCTGTTTAGTCCCGGAAGCGTGGACACCTCCGGGGCCTGCATGTTCTGCCAGACTTTTCTAGACTGCAGGGCAGGCCGCTGGTGGTGCAGCTCCTGATTTACAGGACGTGAACCTTGGATACTCACCTTCTCAACTGATATCACATAACACACATACTGAAAAAAAAGTCCTGCTCTAATAGTCATGTGCGGTAACCATGGTGACTCAATGGCTCAGAAATTCAGCAGTCGTTACTCATAATTTAGGTGGCCCATTATCCATTAATGATAATGGAATCCATAATTAAGACACTGGTGCTTGTTGCCTTTTCTCTGATATTGAGGTATTTTTGATTTTTCTTCATAATAGAGCATTTATAGGGTATGGTACCTAATATGTTGTGATATGTACGATACAAAAACAACACCCCATCCCCATCCAGCTCAGCTTCGGCATGAACAAAAGGGTCCTTCCTTTCATTCCTAGATAACTCTGCTCCCATTGGGTAGCAAATCACCAGTAGGAGGGTACTCACACCCTCCCTCCAATGGGGATGGGGTCAGTGGCCAGGTTCTGGGCATGTCATATGGCGCATGACATGTCAAGCAGAGTCGGCATGTTGGGAACCGGGAGAAGGTCCATCCCAATCCATCCAGCACATCCCCAGATATATGGCAGCCAGGGAGGAGCTGAAGCCTGTTAAGATCTCATTCCCAGACTGTTAGAAGCGGATACCTTCCTGCCAGCCTGATGCAATCATGTCTCAATTCTTTTCAAGGGAGAAACATCCAATCCCTGCCTCACAAAAGAGAAAGGGATTGACGGCAAATGTCACCAAAGGCTTGGCAATACTGAAAAACTCAGAAAGTACTCAGTATTTTGGAATTAAGTGTTTCAGACTGTATTTTGTGCTCAGCTCTGCACATTGATGTCATTATTTAAAAGCAATAGTTACTACAGATCGATATAAATTAAGCACCGAAAGCTCAGATTAGCTTTTTTTCTAAAAGAAAGAATATGAACTATACAGTAAGCGAAAAACAATAATTTACATATTATAACTTACACTTTCTATGAATTGAGAGTAAAAAAAAAGTGCTCTGTTTTTGGATCCAAGACTGTACAGTAACAGGAATATAAATAACTTTTGATGCATACACTACATGAACTGAAGCATATTTTTACAGTAGTTCCTCTTTGCGTAAGTGAAAAAAAAAATTCAAAATCAATCAGATGCAGAATATGCAGGTTGGTGTGCTGATAATAAATGCAGGGTGAGCAGTGCCCTAAACTCCGGTGGAGCTCCTGCCCTTTCCCAGCGGAGCCCCTCAGTGAGTCTGTCTATAAGCAAGCGGCGATTTAATCAGGCCCAATGGCAGTCAGCCTGGCTTATTACCATGAGAGGAATTTCTGAACAGCAAATTGCACGGCAGTATTATAATGGGCAAGTGTGGTAGAAATGGCAAAGTGATTATCCAGATTACGACCGTGCCCCCGGAGATGCGCGGGAAGGAGCCAAGACAGAAGACGGTATGGAAGGTAGCAGAAATCGACCAGCTGATTACAGGATAATGAATATTCTGGGGTGGTTGTTATTCAATTACAGAAGCCCAGGAATTATGGCAATTACAACGTCACACGATGTACCCATTTTTGGAGGGCGTCAAAGTGCAGAGCTTTAAAATATACATCAAAGCCAGCGTGTTTATAGATGACTTAAAGGCAATTCGGGCAGTGGCCATAGCGATAGCTTGAAAAAGCATAATTTTGGGTTGAAGTTTGATGTGTGGAAAAGGGGAAAACATTATTTAGATATGGCCATACGTGTAAGTGAAAGTAAGCTGAAAGCAATAAGCAATATAAGGAAGCAAAATAAGTTGAAAGTATATGTTAAACTTGGAAAAATCGGACTACAGAAAATGTATGAGAGATGAACAAAATTCCTGCACCTCCTGGTTTAGAAAATGTGGCGCTACGTCCAAGCCCTTTGATAAATGATACCTTGTAATGTAATAATTAAACGCTGCCATTGATGAAGTAGCTATCTCTTACAAAACCCCTGCTTTTGTGTGATCAGCCATTTGGATATATCAGCTCTCTGGCTAATATGAAGATTTATTGCATTTTTTTCCCATTAAGAAGAGGTGAAGCTTTGCATTATATTTAGGCCAAATCTGTAGGATGGTGAAACAAGTGTTCAAGGTCCTGTGACCCATTTTATGAATGAAACAATGCAGTGGTTTAATAAATTGGGTGAAACGTGGACAACCTTGAAAAATTCTGCAATTTCTAAATCAATATACAAGGGTAAATATAGGCTGCTGAAATCTGATTAGCTGCTTGGCCATGTTTGATGAGTATACAAACTTATATTATATGACCTGTTGCGATATCTAACTAGAAATTCAGATACAAAATTTCATATTTTTATGCCCTATGGGTTGCGAGGTATTGTATAAGCTGTTTTGAGTGATAGGGCCCGATATTGGGTAAATTTAAAAAAATTTGGAGAGTCGCCTGAGAATGTCATACCAATTATTGAGTGAAATGAAGCTGGGAGACCAATGCGATTATTACAACAGTTAATGAAACACCTCGAAACTTGAAGATATTCTCCTGTGAAAACGGCTTCTCTGATGCTAACGCTTGGTTACTTACCAAGACGCATTCAAAGAAAAGCCAATATTACCTCAAGGTAAACACCAAAAAACAAATGCAGGTGTGACAAGCCTTCTAAAAGTAACCTCTAGCTAATTGTTCGTACATACAAACACGGGGAATGGCTGTCCTGCTGTGAATGCCAAGCGCGGTGTTTCCGCATTACGCGACGCCACTTTGACTGCCATTTGCGCAGCAGCAGTGAGACTAGGAAAAATAAAAAAACAGAGAATTCTGGGCCGGTTCACTCCTGTGGTGACTCTTCTCAGCACCTACATGCGCAGATTTTGGCTCTCTGGAATATGAGAGGTTGTAATAAAGGGTAAACCTTCCGTGAGACGAGCTGTCAGCATTTGCATGTATAACATGTGCTAACTGATTAACCAGAACATCCATTATAATTCAGGCGAGGCTCCCTCAATCCCGTCTCCTACCTCTACCTTCCAGAGTTCCCTTATTCCACAGACGTTCTATACTGTTCATGGGGCAGCCCAGGTTTCCATGGCAATATGCCGGTTGTATGTTACGATGCTCAATTGCAGTGAGGCTTTCAAAGATGTCTGGTATGGGTACATCCCACATCCATCCATACATTTTCCAACCTGCTTATCCTACTACACCCCACATACAAACTGGAAAGCACATATCGACCTTATCCTGCATGGCTAATCTGGCCACCCATCAGGTATTTGTGTTTCAGTCCTTCAATAAGCACCTCGACATCTAAAGCAAAGCAGAGAGGATTGAGCTGGCCTCCAGGCCAGGGTCTATTATTCACAATCAGAATTAGCTTTGTGTGTCTGTATCAGCCATACTGTGCATTTTAAAGGGGTAATCTTGCTGCGGCAATTTTTTAAAAAAGAGGGAAAGCATTCAGAGGGCAAGTGTATCGTTATGTATTCCAAGAAAGGAACTTGGTAGGTAAGCTGGCATACCTGAGAATTGGCTGGCCTGTAATCAAAATATAATCACGGATGGCTTGAGGTCAGCTTCTCCCCAAATTGCTCCTGCGTTCTTCTATTTCCATGAGCAGCCGCTGACCTTTTCATTAATTCACTGGCCTCCTCTCACTCAACCCATGTCTGTTCTAACCGCAAAACAGTACCGGCCCTTTGAGGAAGACGTATCCTGAAATGCTATATTTGATTTAACGTCACAAAACAGTTTCCTGTAGTCTTCAAAATTCCGGTTAAAATTTTCAAGCATTATGAGAGAAAAAAAAAGAATAAAATGAAAAAAACAGCAGCAATTATGTATGGAGTCATTTTTGCAGCAGCGATGCTCAGAGAGTACTGATCGTAGAATACGACACAGAAGTATTACAGGAGTGAAACAGTGATTAATCGTACACTTTCAAAGCTCTGCGAGTATAACATGCATTAAAACATCCACCTCGATTAAACCCCACTTAGTACTGAATGCATGGTTGGATCCCAATTAATAGTGCTTTGCATAAAAGCACTTCTGTCGAAATCTGATTTACTGAGCGATGACTCCTCACTGCTTACTGTGTGAAGTACAGATCAGAATTGACCAGGCATGTTACATTCGGAAAGCATTTCTTGTGAGGAAAAATAAAAATGGGTTTGGGGATCGGGGGCTGGGGGGTCACCCAGGGCTGAGGGTTAACTGGTACTCACCAGTGGTGGAGGAAATGTTGACATCGATGCTGATTTCTGGGATGCCTCCTCCCTTGAGCGAGGCCATACAGGTGTAGGTGCCAAAGTCTGTGAACTTGAGGTCGATGATGTCTAAGTTGGTTGTTCCCGGCGAGACGTCCGGGTCCGTCTGCGTGATGACCATCCGCTCGGAGCTGCGAAGCGCCCGCCCATTCTTCAGCCAGCTGAACATCAGCTCCTCTGGAGGAGTGGCTTCCACCTGGCAGGAGATCTTCACCTCACGGCCGATCTGGATGTTGTCATCATTGTGGTAGGGGTCGGGGGTAATCCAGAAACGACCTTTCTTCAGTGCTGTAGGGACAAAGGGAATTGTACCCCATTATTAATAAAATTGCAGAATTATCTTGAAATTCAGATTTCAATGGTTCCATACAGTACACATCTCTCCCGGGGCAGATTCAATTAACGTGAAGAACCAGCACCACTGCATAAAAGACCCTTTTATCAACAGCCATACAATAAAATTAGAAGAAAATGTTCCTTCATGTCGTAGGATTTTCTTGAAGTTCCTCATAGCTGCATTATAATAAGTTTATTTGGCATTAAGTGACAGAAATCAAAACGACAGAAGACTAGCGACACTGCGGCATGCGTGGTTTTCCTCAGATGTTCTGGAAGGAGTGACTACAGGCTCGTATCATGCTATAAGAAATCAGTCTTGTTTTCACCTGTCATGGCAAATTTCTTCTTGATGGGTTTTAGAGATAAAAAAGTGATTAATCAATTAAAGTGACGAGGTCATGCCTTCAGTTCACTGCTATCACTTCTCCTTCTTAAACTTCTTGGCACACAGCAAGTCAGTGCTGGGTGATTTTTCAATGCACCGACTGGCTGGGCACCATCCGGTTCCTCCAAAGTTGTCAGAAAGATAAACGGACAGAGCCTGAAGCACACTCAGGTAAGATAAAAGCAAACACAAGGGATGTGTTAATGTGTATTTCCAGTGCTCCTACACATAAGTACACAGTGAGTGTCCGTCTCAGGAGGTGAGTCAGGTGTTTGCTATGAAGCATCGCACCTGTTTGTTATTCCAGGACGTAAGTTCGTGTGGCTGTGGATGATGCTTGGCAAAGCTAGACCACAAGCCCATTCATTCACATCACCTAAATTTTATTACCTGTCCTATAAGAGTCAATATTGTTATTCTTCCGGCTCTAGAAAACAAAACCGAACCCTGATGCCTGATCCCACTAGCTCACATGGAAACTCGAATGAGTGTCTTTTGAATAAATGGCTTTTCCTTTATGTTCCTTGATGATTTGTGGATCGGATACCTGGGCAAAATTCCCAATTCCTGCCCCTATGCTACGTGCTTCAGTTTGCAATCTCAAACTTTGGCTTTTGTATTTTTGCGTTTTGTACTTTTGTTCTCTAAGTAAATGCTGAGCAAGGCCCAATTTTATCAATCTATCTGCCCATCCATCCATCCATCCATCCATCCATCCATCCTTCTATCTATCTGTCTATCTATCTATCTATCTATCTATCTATCTATCTATCTATCTATCTATCTATCTATCTATCTATCTATCTATCTATTCATCCGTCCGACCGTCCATCCGTCTGTCTGTCCATCCATCCCCAAATGAAGGGGACAGTTGGCTGCTTCAGCCCCCCACCCTTGCATCACATGACTCCCGCCCAGCGTTTCCCACATACATCTTCTATAACCCCGAGTAATTCCTTCCTGCCCAAAGATGGTGAATTTTGAATGAGATGCCAAACAGCAGCTGTAGCCGTACTAAGCCCCAACGTGGCCGTTATTGATTCTTACACCAGGACGGCAGATTGTTCAGAGTTGAACACAGACCATTAATCTATATCTCCCTCTCTGCATGGATGGTTTGATAAGTTGCGATGGAAAAAGAGCAACTGCCAAGTAAATAAATTATAGAATGGCACTGTTATCATTAGCATCAGGGAAATATGTAAAAGCACCAAGCCCCCCACCCCAGCCTTTGCGCCCCTCAAACTTATGTGTCTACTCTGGCTATTTGGTGTGCATGACTTCCACAAAGGCTGCACTCTTCCCTGGTGATACATGAAACAATATCCATCCATCCATCCATAGGGATACAGTACAATTCTTATACGTATCTATTCATCCATCTGTCCATCCATCAATATGTGTGTGTGTGTGTGTGTGTGTATAATGCATGTTTGTTAGTTTACTTCTTTTCTTTTCGGTAATTCAGCCTGTCTCCTACCCCCTTGGTGATTAGATCTAATTTAAAAAGCTCAATGGCTGTTTTTGGTAGTTAGGAACGTACTACTGAAAGGAGCAGACAAGAAATAGCTAAAAATCAGGCAGCGATTGCAAAAAATTCATATCACAGTTTATGAAGTGTAACTCATTATCATAATCAATAGCCATTAAACATGAACAGTATAATTAAGTTTAATTCAGCAGAGCAACTTAAATTATGTCGTTCATTTTTAGTTGAAAGAAACTGGCATTACATATTCGAAATGATTAACAAATGATTAGCAAATTAAAATGAACAACAACACACAATTAATCAAAAGATGTTTGGTCTAAGTTGATGCAGTTCTGTTATTGAACCCAAATATGATATTAGTTTGCTTTTTGCAAACCATTTGTTTCTCCGTGGCCATTAAAATTGTATTAATCCATTAATTCATTTCCTATTAAAGACTCTACTAATAATGTTCATAGTTTCCCATTGTGACCACAAATTTTGTTTTAAGTAAGCATGCTTGTGGGAGAGGCTTAGTGTGGAGTGGAGAGGAGACTACTGTAGTAAAAGGGGGGTCCACCTTCGTCCTGCTTCAATAGCCATACAGTAAGTATGCTTGGTCTCTCAGACTTATTGTGTATAGTCATTGTTCTGCAACCCTGAACATTTTTGTTAATTCTTCTGCTCAGGATGAAGCAGCCTTTCTTTGCCTTATTGCTCCTGTTAACCCTGTCTCAAGACAAATCCCTGTAAATCCAAAACCCACAGGTGCATGTCCAAAGAAACAGTATCCCTGTCTCCCATCCTTGTGTTACCGGACTCTCTTCACTGCCATCACCTATTCATATTTTAAGCCTTTAACATTCGTACACTTCTTTACATGTCAACCTGAAAGGTATTCATGGCTCTTTCTGATGAACAGAAACAGCTAGATTATGTTTGTGACTTTCTGCTGGTTCATTCAGAGGCATGACAATTAAATTCATTGAAATATTCACAGCTGATTATTACTATTAGCTCCTTTTCAGTCACCCATCATTGGGAGCTGCTTGTCTCAATCTTGATTGACTAGTAACAAAAAAAACAGGGTGTCAGAGCTACTTGAACTCCTGACCTGTATCACTGCGAGCTCCCGCTTAAGAACTGTCATTCATAGTGGAGGCTGAGATGTGCCTTACTTTCAGCTGTTTAAAAAGACCCCATACAGCATCTAAACCCAGAAACCTTCATCTCTTAACACCCCCGCATCCGAAAAGCTGGTTGAAGCCAGAACTGGGTTACCTATAGAAACATTTGTCAAAGGATATGCCTTGTCATACTGTAAACAAATAACAGAAATCATACTCCACCTCCCCCCCCCCACCATCCCAGAGCTACTGGCTAGGCTCTGCACAGTGGGCAACATGTCACCAGACAAAAAGGTCCCCCCCCCATTTTCACGAGCACTTAGGGAGCTCAGAAATGTGGGACCCGCCATGCCAAAAAAGGCACTTGCTTTTAAAACTGTGAACAACGCTCAGACAGAACGCTGGATACACACTTCACAGACAAATAATTCAAAGCAATCAGCATGAATTTTTCATTATCCAGTTCAGCAAACATGTTTCCCTGTAAAACTCATAAAAAAACAAACAGAAAAAAGAAACTAATTCAGCAGGATCATTAAAAACCTATGGGAAGTTATTTATACTCAGCGAGACAAAAATTTACAGTTTATGAACATTACAGTAGAATTACCAGGGATGTTGGTTAAGTTTACTAATAAAACACAGGAACACATAATATAAGAACATAAAATATAGGTCAGGCTTCTGTTCCCTTTCACGCTTATGAATGATGCCATGCGGGAAACGACTAACAATCTACACCCAAACAATCTACACCCAAACAATCTACACCCCCTTTCTTTACTTAGTCTTCTTGTCAGTTACGATAGCTGAGTAAGTGTACAACTTTAACGTAACTTGCTTAGCTAATCTGAAATAAAGCAATACCACAATCCTGGAATAATAATAATAATATTAATAATCGCAACCACAACAATAATAATTATTACGATTATTATTGATATTATTGTTGTTGCTGTTATTATAGAGGACTGCGATTCCTCTCCGTGCAAAGCAGACATTTGGTGCATGATTCTCGATATCCTCATTGTAATAGCAGCACTATCGTTAAAGCTCTGGATAAACAAGAAACTGTATCTTTAGAACACTGTAGAACCACTTTGGTGAACAGCGGAAAACCCTGTTAATTAAGCTGTGTAAAAATAGTCAGATTTATATACTGTAGATTAATATATTCTACACTATAGCACAGTAAAAAAAACATTGCTACCCAGACACACTGCATTCTTTCTATATACATATTTATAACCTCTCTAATAAAAATAATTCCTATTAAGGGTAAAACAGACATTGTAAAATAAATCTCCTATTTAAATTTGTGTTCCAGATCATTTTTTCAATTTAATAAAATTGAAGAGACAGCATATTTATTCAGCAGACACAGGTATGCCAGGTCTTGAAAGCAAACTTTAAATTGCATTTGACAAGCTACTTGTCAGGTTCATATTATTGCCAGGCACTATATAAAATGAAATTCCACCTCCTGATAAAGAAAATACAATATTTCAGTGCCTTAAGACCCAGATGTTTTAGACGTGTAGGAGGACATAATCGTCATTTCCTCTGCAGATGCTTGGCAGGCTTACTACAGTCCGTCTAAAAATAGGCAGCAGCTTACTGAAGCAAATGAAGCTCATTCTATAGCAATAATGAATGCAGAAAGACTGGGCAGACCTTGCATTAAATTCGCCAAGCCTTTAATGCATCGTGAACAGTGGAAATGACCGGTTCTGTTCAGTATGTGTGCATAATGTATAATCAATCATCCATCCATTTTCTGTAACTGCTTGTCCTATTCAGAGATGCGGGGGGGGGGGGGGGGGGGGGGGGGGGAGTGGGGTACAGTGTAGGACACACTCACACACCAGTCACTCCCACATGCAATTTGGTAACTCCAGTTCACCTCAGCATAGTTTTTGGACTGTGGGGGGAAACTGGAGTACATGGAGGAATGGAGGAGACCCCAGTATGACACAGGGAAAACATGCATGGAGCCATGGGGGAGATGCAAACCAGGTCCGTGAGGTGTGAGGCACCAGTGCTGACCACTGTACCACCCCCATTATGCTTTATGTTTTTACAAAAAAAAAAAAAAAAACTGGTCTGCTCCTCAAATGTCTACTGTCACTAGATGGAATAATAATTGTAATAATGGTGGAGGACATCACCATAATGCCCATAATACTGGAAAAAGGTTCCCATTATGGGGGAACAAAGCATTAATACAGTATTCTTTCTGCTATAGTGCAGTAATGTGTTCAACAGACACCCCTACCTTCCTGTTTCATTATGGGTGTTAATTAAATTTGGGGAGTTACCAATGGGGGAAGGACCCACTCCTCTCCACCGACACTCTGGCAGCTGACCTGTCACTCTCTCTCATCGCCTGGGCTCCACTTTTCTTTCCTCATTCTTCCGCCAAGGGTCTTTGGAGACCCCAGAGCCAGCCAGTGGGCCACATCTTGCCTCTGCTGGTAACCCGCCGAGCTCATTAGCCATTCATTCATGGAAATGGGATGCACTGCTGGCCCATAAATTATTCAAAAACAAATTTGATAGGAGTCGATTTACATGTTGATTTACATGCGGCCGGCGAGTTTTTACAAGTCACATTTGAGAGATCTTTCTCTTTTTTTTTTCCAAGAGAAAAATAACAGGACATGTAAGATAAATTAGATTTACCTTGAACTGAAACTGTTAGAAAATACTTAGTATGCTTGTCTTGGAAGGGGTGGCACTAACTGATGCCAACTAGCCTGTACTGGTACCTAATCTTACTAAGAATTCCATCCATATTCCCTAAGTACTCAAACCAATACTAGGTCCTTGTTAGCCTGGAGACTATCACAGGCTGTACATGGTACAAGACAGGGAACAGCCCAGATGGAATGGCATTCACACTCACATCATAGGGCAGTGTTTCTTAAACCGATCCTTGGGGACTCCCAGATGGTCCACATTTTTGCTCCCTCCCAGCTTTCAGTAGCAAAAACATGGACTGTCTGCGGACCTGATTGGGAAATACTCCTATAGGGGACACAAGGTCACCAGCTCACCACGTGTTTTTGGGCTGTGGGAGAAAAGAAGCTTCCTGAACAAACATGCAGAGAACTAGCGAATTCCTCACCCATTTAAACCCCCCGACCTTGCACGTGTGAGGCTACAGTGCTACTCACTAAGACAACCGAAAAGAATCCTTGCAGTTAATACTCATTATATTTAGGGACATGAAGATGTTGAAGCAGTATCATGAGGAAACTCACAGGCTGTCGGTAAAGTGACGTCTTTCTAGAAAGGAAGCAGAATGATTCCGTTCCTTGAAAGTTTAAAAAATCTACATTTCAGGGACCCCAGGAGAAGCTGCCACCCCAGTGTTTCCTGACCTTCATGACAGACCAGACGACAGCTGTCATTCATTGACTCAGCCTTCTGAGAACAGCGAGGAACCTTTGCTCATCGACATCATGTTGAAATAGACGCAGAGCCACTTGAAAGCCTCAACTGAAACCAATGCTGATGCTTCACTTGTCCCTCTTTAGCAAGCTGCCTCTACAAACTCACCGTGGAAAAAGGACAAAACGTCGCAAATACTTTTTTTTCTGAAGAGGCAGGCAGTAAAGACTGTAATGTGCTTCTTTCTGGTGTAATTAACTAGCATTGCCTCCTGGAATCCTCCTTTCCAACAACCTTGATGCACCTAGACCACGCTAAAAGACAGACTGGCAAACAGAATGGTAGACACTTGCACAGCATCTGGAAAAGTAAAGCAGGAGGCCAAGTTTCTTAAAAAAAAAAAAATGAGTCAACACCAACCACAGGATCATGATAGCGACCTCAGCGTGCCAAGCGCCTGTTGGCGTCTTGGAACGGCAGGCTGAGCTGAAAGACACCCCAGCCCGTGGGAGGCATGGCCAGAAGATCCACCATCTGCTCGGAGAGGATCCGTAAAAACACAGACAGCCCCTCGGCAAAACAATCCTGAAAGGGCTTTTCAAGGACTGGGCCTGATATTTGTACGAGACTGAAACTTCCGGGCCCAGATATTCAATTGTCGGATTAGCGTAGATGCTGTGGGGTTCTGGGTTTCGTTCTCTTGTACGGGGTTACATATCTCCTTCCAAGATTACTTTGGTTCTGATAAATGAGTAAGACCTAAATTTCCAGTGGGCAGATATGCTGCTAGTAGTTAAATAAGCCAAGGATTTTTTAATAAAACGAGACTGTCCCTTGCAGGAAATGATCTGTATCTATTATCTTATAAATGCAGGTTGAAGATGTTGAATTACAAAACCTCGGACCACTAAACTTTATGAAGTTAGTCTCTCCAACAGTTCACTAATCAATTTCTTGTGCTAACGGGCCAAAGACTGCTGACAACATGCTTTTTCGCTGACCCACGCAGAAAATTTGCGCTACGCCCGGAAATCCCATTTTAATAACGTCGCTCTGTTGCAATATCCTGTTTACGGCTGCCATAAGATAGAGGACTCATCACTGCTGCCTATGCAGTGTTTGCCGCACGCAATTTACAGCGATTCTAGGACGACGTCCGTAAATAAATAAAAGGTTGAGTCTTGTGGCAGCCTGCACGCTCAGCAACGGGGCACGACTTGTATATATTGCACATTTTAGTAATGGTCAACACAGCCAAGCTTTAAGTCTAACAGAGTGCAGAAAGTCAAGGCGTTCATTAGATCAGTGACAATGCTGTAACGAAACATCATCACAAGGTGGGGGACTGTGGAAAGACAACAGCTAAAGTGAGATTTATAGAAATACAAGAATGAGTGTAGCAGGAGGCTAATCAAGAATTTGGTTTGTGCTTTATGAATAACTACAGTACAGCTGTTATCATCAAGGGCCATTAGTAGCAACTCATCAAAGCCCCACAACTTCCAATCAACCCAACTTTTACCAGTGCTAACAGTATATTTTATGAAAACGCCAATAACTTTATTTTTGCTCTATAATTTCTTTTTTTTTCATCAGGGGAGTCAATGCACTGGTAAAATGGCTTTCACAGCCATTTACCCTGCAACCAAAGGAAATCATTATAAAGATGCCCTGCATATCTCATAAGCTCTACAGTACTTATTTCTAGTCAAACCTACAATTATAATAATATTGATTACCTTGCAATAAACTGACACCCCATCCAGGGTGTACCTCTGCCCCCTGCTGCCTGGGGTGGCTCTTGGCACATCCAAGACCATGTCCAGGATAAGCGTTCATCAGATGGATGGCTAATGACATTATTTTCTCAAGACCAATGAGAAATGAGAGTGTTTGTCTATACCAAATATGCAAAGACCGTACTTGTGGTCTTGGCAAAACCGGTTTTGCTATGTCTTTCTCCCCAGAACGAACTTGGGGCGCAGTGAATCATGGGATTGGTCTCAGTTGGCAAGGATGCAACTGATGCGTCTTTGACATTTGAGGCAGGGCAAGAAGAACATCCGGGGATTTTTACCGTCCTCTGTACTTAGGTACTTGAAACTTATCTTTCGTAATGGAAGATTACGAAAAAGAGGAACACGACAACACAAGTAGGGTGTAGTACACATACTGAGGAATAGCCTAAGACACCAATACCTTGGTTACGGCCCATTTAACCTAATAATAATTATAGGTATGGGTAGTAGGAGCATGAGGGCAGGACTGTCTGCCATCAAGACTCCATTTGGCAGGAGTTGACCTAGGGCCTCTATAGATATTCAAAAACTGTCCTATAAACTAGCTCACCCCTAATTTTATCAAGACTATATCAACAATGATATTTCCTATCTTGATTTTATGTAAGGTATTCAGCAACTAGAATTAAGTGCAAGAGATAGTTTTGTAGCTTTACTTCACTTGAAGTTTCATTTGGGTTTTTTTCTCTCGTGCCTCAAAACTGATTACGCATACCATGGGATCTCATTTCCGATTGTCAGCTTCAGACTTCTGAAGAAGAACTCGAGGAGTAATCTATAATGCAGCCTAATTATGGAGTACAGGACTAGATGAGTCACTGCAAGGGTGCCGACTTGCTGTAGACAGCTGGGGAATTCTTCCGAGTGTCGGAAGTCACCTTTCCAAACGTTCTTTTTTTTTTTCACTGGCAAATCTTTTTTTAATCACTGTACATCCTTAACTTTGAAGACTATTTGATTAAGGCAGCAGGGGATGGGGGCGGATTGAACAGGGAGTAATCCCACCATGTCACAAATCAATAACATAAAAATTAAAAAGAATTATAAAAGACAATGTAAATAACTACAGACCGTCTGGATCATGTAATTACATTGTGACAGCGAGATGGGAAAAGTCTGAATAGCAAGATGATTCAGTTTTACTTGACCATTGTCTCAATAGGGGCCATAATACTACAAAGTGCCAGTAAGGACACGTACGTGTCTTAGAAGCTCTTCAGAAGCATCCTGGTGATAATGAATAAACTGCCATTAGGTCCATAATCTACAGCGAACATCAGAAACCTAAAGGTATACGTCACCTACACAGATCCTGAGTAACTGGCTCACTTAAAAAAGGTGATTTTGCATAATTGTCTACGCTAAATAGTAATGCATCATCTGAAAGAAGCGCAGTGTTAAGCTGACCTAGTTTTCCGTCGCAGCACCGATCGCCTGACCCGGCTCCATCTGGGAGGGGTGGAGAACGCTGACAGCCCTTCTAAAGAAAACACCGCCTGTAGCAGCATAAACGTTCATAATTGCACTGAAATATTTACAGTCGTTTTGGGGCTATTTACCAGACAAATCTCTCCTGCTATGGACACGACTGTCATAAGGGTATGTCGCTTTGCCGAAAACGGCCTTGGCGAGCATCTTGCTGCCTGTTTTTCAAGGGGTGATGCATCCAAACTCTGTGGAACACTAATCCCAGCACCTGCACCCCCAAAAGACAATCTTTTCTACCTTATTCTGACCTCCTAATCAAACACATCACAAGGCAAATGAACAGAAATACATGTGTATTAAGTATACTTTGATAAGCCTCCAGCTGCCATGTTTTTTATTGTTACTTTCACAGCAGGTGGTTAATGGGAGCGACATTAACCCCTCCTTAACACTGCACTCTACTCCTACCTACTCCGCATCCAGGCAGAGTAAGTTAGGCTACTCAGTGAAATCAGAAGTGGAGCAGAAAGAAGAGTTCAATCGGACACTTCAATAAAGCTGTAGCGTACACTCCAGAGATTTGCAGTGATGAATATTTATAGAAACGTCAATATTAAATAGAGTTGCTTTTCTAAAGATCTAAGTGGGAATGTATTCCAACATCCATTCGTTTTCACTAATTACTTGCAGTGGGGCCAGACCCGGGGCACATACAGCGGGGCATTGCCTGGAGGGCAAAAGAGCATCTGAGGGTACCCTCGAACATACGTGCCTTTATTTACGGAGTCTTATTGTAAATGAAGGGCAGCTAATTACATGAGAAGCCTGTCTTTGGAAGGTCGCGTTAGAGGCACTGGGAGAGTGTGTAAACTGCAGACGGAAGAGCATTGAGGCCAATCAGGCCATTCATTCTGGAGCCAAGGGGATATGACGCTACCCAACTGAGCCAACACCTCAGCTAGCTGTCCAGAGTGTTGGTGCAAATAGCTAAACGTGCTAGCGCTCACTTCCGCGGGGCGATAACGGTGCAAGCCCATTTCAGGCCGTGTGCTTTTCCGTACGGGTCAGCAATTCCTGGCCGAGATTCCCGGTAGAGCCGCTTTCCGTGGTGCGGGCAGCTCATCCAACCTGGGCCAGCGTCTGGCCCTCCCTCTGCCGCTTGTCCCCCCAGCTGAAACCTGGCCATGCAAATCTGCTTTCCCTGTGTTATCGGACTCTCTACTGTCAGGCCTACAGACCCGGCAGGAATAAAAGGATTCCCAGAGAAGCTCAGGCTAACCCCCCCAGATGTGCTAAACATCTTTATTTGCACATTAGAGGTTTGCTTTGAAAACCTTCCTGAGGTGGGGGGTAGGGGGGAGCTGATATAGCCGGACTGTGAAATAAGACGTGACGTTTTGGCCTCCCCTAGCACGGAGATTATGCTGGAGAGATTCATCCGGGAGAAGAGCACAGCATAGCTCCTACCTTAAACCAGCATTTCCGCGCTCCTCGGAAACAGTATCCGTCGGAAACAGAAAGAAACACGGCAATTTGAGGAAAAAACTGCCACGCAGCCATTATATCACCAGGGAGGTGCTCAATCCTGCGTGAGACTGAGTGCTACATCGTCGTGGAGGCTACGGTTGCACCCGTCGCCCTGATCCTTCAGAAAAAGTGCCCCACCCAAGCATGTCGTACGCGACTGAAACCGTAGTTAATTTCTACTGGCAGATGCCAGGGGGGGCCGCCACCCCACAGAGAAGTTTCATGCCTCGCTGATGCATCCTGCTTTTATCCTGTTGATCTTTATTGTCTGTCCCAGGAGCATTGTCAAATCATCGCGCAGTTGCCCTAATGATCGTTTACTAATTGCATATTTCCTCCCAACAGATGCTGCCGAAAGTTCTGCCAGCGAGGTTCGGGAGCGACCGGCGCAGGCCCTGCCAGACTTCCTCGGGGCACCTTCGCGGCGTGGGGGTTGGGCCTCAACGATCTTCACGCTGCTTGCCATTCTTTCAGTTTGAAATAGGTAAAACAAATGACACCGACGGAATGCAACACTTATACAGTATACACTGCAGGGCATAATATGTTCCTATTCGCAAATAAATGAAACCACTGGACCAGAGAGAAGTATAAGAATTTACAAACAGATAGAAAATCTTGATCTGGTTCATCTGCGTTTGGCTAATGAATAATTATTATACCAGCCTTGAGTGCATTTCCATATTCGGTGTAAGCTGGCTTTAAATAACTAGGACCCTGTGGTTTAATCTGCAGCCCATCTGAATCGATGTTGCATAACGTAGCCTCTTCATGTCACACCAACAAAATGCACCTACTAGGCATGCCCTTCAGGGTGCTTCTACTGTCTCGTTCCTGCTATTTTCTGGGACGGTACTGACAGTAACCCTGTACTGGATAAGCACTTACGGAAATGGATGTAACTAGCAGACAGCAAAAATAAAACAGCATTCATTTTTTGCACATCATGATTCCATGAATCTTGATGAAAGTCACCTTTTCAGAAATTACATTGTGTGGAATATGTCAAGAGTCAGCTCAATCAAGGCCGCAGCTATGGGAATTAATGGATGGATATATCGCTTATGCCCTCCCTTCCTTTCAGAAGAAAACGGCCCTGAGACATTATCTGCATCAAGTAGCTTACAACCTAAAGAATCCTACCTCTGATGATGATGGTGGTGGACTTTTTGGCGGGGTTGCCCACATTGTTGTTGGCCACGCAGCTGTAGACGCCCGCCTCCTCCGAGGTGATGGCCGGTAGGGTCAGTGTTCCTCCGTTGAGCACACTTTTCTCAGGGAGTGGCTCCAAGTTGCGCACCCACGTCAACGTGGGCGTGGGTTCTCCTCCGGAGGTGATACACACCAGGGTTACCGTCTGGCCTGGGTTCACCACAATGGGATCCTCCACCAAGAGTTTAATGGTGGGTGATGCTACAGTGCACACAGAAAAACCATAACCTTAAATTATTATTATTACTCTTATTACTGTATGGCAGCTCACACTGAAGACATATAATGACACAACAGCCCAAAGTCAAGCTAACTGCTAGGAGCTCCCCGTGGACAAAGCTTCAGCTTTGGCCTTACGAATTTAACTCAAAATGATTTGCTCCCATATTTCAAGGGCGTTACGTAATGCAGGCTTGAGTAGATATAATGACGAGTGCCTCAATGAGAACCCAGAAGCAGGAACGCAAGCAATGCAGCACAGCTTCCCAGAACCTGACATTTAGACTAGTGGGAGGTTGTGTTGTGGGTAAACAGCTGGACTTCTGACAACGGTACCCTATTTGGAGCCCTGGTTGTTGGAGGATGGTGAAAAACACTTAAAATGATTTTATACAACAAAATAAATGTGTACCTTTTTAAGTTAGGTAAGTGGCATTAGCTAAAAATAAGAAAATTAAGAAATTTACAGGCAAAAAGAATTGGATTTTATTTACTTTTTCATAAGTTCCTGAAATTCTATATCTGAAAATTGTCTTGTTTATAAAAAAAAAAAAAAAGTAATTTCAATAATAAACAAAGATACCCAAGTCAACAATGGAAGGAACAAAAATAATCAAAGATGATGGCTTCCTGTGAGGATGAGCTTACCATGGAGAACAGCATATAAGGTACACGAAGACAAAAGAACAATGTTCCTACAGAAATTACACTCGGCGTCATGTGGTTTGTTCTGGCCAATGACCGTACAAGAGAATGGTGGGGCCTATGTTGGGCCAGAGGGGCTAACAGCTTGCCTAGCGATGAATCCAGCACATGCTGAGGTACAAATTGTTTTAGTGCTGGTCCGGGGAAGGGCAGAGCAGACAATCTCCAGGGTGCTCAGGGCCGGCCTGGCATCCCCTTCTATCATTATGTGCTTTTGGTGTAGCCAAGCTGTCACCCGGGAGAAATTTTGGGGGCTTCGATAAAACCAGCCGGTTGCTCTTTTATTGTGGAAAAATGGGAACCCCCCACAGGAGCAGATAAGGGAAAGTCTTGGGCCACAGACCGTTTGCTCAAGACAAGTTTGACTTAGAAGGGTAAAGTGGAGTTGGAGACCAGCTACATCGGAACCTCGCCCAGCTAATTAATTTGTGCCAGAGAGGAATTGAAATAGTTCGAGTGTCAGCGGGGATCAAAAAAGAAAAAAATACTAAAGGTTTACTCAGTGCTAAAACTAACACACTCCCGTACACCAACCACTCTATCCTTGCAGGTCGTAAAGTTTAGTGGTGGGTCGGAGACAATCCTGGTGATGATTGATCGTAGGGCAAAACCAGACCATGGACTGTCCATCACAACACATGGCATACGCCCACAGGCTCTCTTGGGGGCAATTCTGAGGCAACGGGAGATGGAGACAGCCTGTCTTTGGACTGGGGGAGGAAGCTAACATATCTGGAGAAAACCCACACTGCTACCAGGGGGCATAAAAACAGGATAGGGATATATTTGATCCCAGGACACAGGAGATGTAAGAGAACAGCAATACGTGCTAAGACACTGTGGCACCTGGGGCTGAAGCTGCCAGCAAGTTTCTGAATGGGAAATGATCCCTGCTATTGCATGATCCAGCCGGTAGGATATTTTTTCAAACTGTAAAACCTTCCCCAGCTCTTCCCGTGACTCCTTTGACAAAGGGCCCAGGAACAGACACGTCCCCCCCAGTTGAGTTTACCTGTTTTATTTGTGAGCCTGAAGAGGACGTTTTTGTCCGGGATGCCGCACACGTTGCGGACAGAGGCGATGCAGCTGTAGTTGGCGTAATCCTGCGGCCGCAGGTTCTTCAGCTTCAGGATCTTCGTCTCCCCCTGCAACTCAGACCAACAGCCACGGTGTACAGCAGACACGTCACGCTGCCTCACGGCGCCCCCGTGAGGTGCAACTCCTACTGACATGCTCTGGCTTATCAGTCGCTAAAGTTCCATTGAAGACATACAGTAATCAGTACAATTTTCATTTTTAATGAATGAATAATTTGGTATGTTTTGTGAACACTGAAGTTAAAAGCTTTCCAAGGTCTTTGTAGTCTGTCACCTTGCCCAGAACATTAATAATAAGCAGTTCAGTCCTCAAGGGCCACAGGTTTTTATTTTAGCACTCCATGGTGCGATTGAAAACTGCAATCTGGAGAAGAGGTCTTCTCACTTGGTGTTTTAGATTTATATTAGTCAATCCGGCACTAATTGAAAGGAAACTCTACCTCACGCACACCACCTGCCCACAGCAGGGACACTGGAAATTGCACACACCTAACACAGACCATTTACCTCAGTCTACTTACTTTGATTGACAACATCCAGACTGATTATTCTAGGGTTTCACCCTATGAAGGTCATAACCAGCATATTTTCCTTTTTTTTTTTTTTTTTGTTTTGTTTGATGACGCTATAGTGCAGCATGCAAAGTTGTGTGGAAGGGTGAACCATCTCAAGCCAGACCAAACATACTCCTATTCAGTGCTGAAATAGAAGCGCAAGATTGACATATATTTCTGCATGTGTGAAGGGAAAGGACACAGCGAACAAAGGCGTTGACCAATGAGGAAGTGTGTCAAATGAGGAAGCGTGCTGATATTTTTCTAACAGCTTTGTAATACTCTTAGGCAAACTGATTCGTCACAAGTTCACTTTTTGCTCACTGGGGCACCAGTTGCAGACTACAGATGGAGGATGGCTTTAATTTATGTACTGGAGTTCTGCTGAAACACCAGAAACCAGAGGTGGACAGTTCAGGTCCAAAAAGTAAAAATCTAGGCCAAGACTTTGTTTCAGCCAACCAGCTGAGTTCTCTGTGACTGTGACTCTTTACACTGAATTAGTTGGTTGAAACAAAATCTTGGTCTGGATTTTTACTTTCGGGACATGAACCTTCTACCTCTGCCAGGAACCATGGTATGGGGAGCTCACAGCCGGTACAGCCATGTAAGGTACTGTAAGTAAGCTTGTAGGGAAAAGCCTCATTTTCACGAAGTTGAAAGCAACATGGAACATGTTTGGGAATGCTTCAGAACGTCCAACACGTCGCCAGATCTCCTGCATGTTGGTGCTCCCCACTGAGGAATGGAATCGGAAATAAAAGAATGCGGGAAGGTCCCATGTGACCTGTCAGCCTTTGCAAATTACCAGTGCGGACCCCTTACGGGATATGCACTTCTCCGTCTTTGCATTTTATCTGCCTCTGTGACACGGCTTTGTGAGCGACACGGTGCTGCCGATGAGCTCCCCGACTCATCTGCCGGGGAGCCAGACAGCGTCTCTCCTTCCGGATCGTTCCCATCAATCTCCTGTCTGCTCAGTGTGGACCACCACTGCCGGAATTGGCTCCAAGGTTATGTGATAAATGTCCCCGAAATTATGCTCTCACTACATTTCAAACTGAGGTTCTGAAGAAAAAAATCCCTTTTCAAGGAAGATGTATTAAACAAATAGTCAATAGTAAAACAAAAGTTCCTTGAAATGAAAGCTATGAAAAGCAAATAACTAAATAAAGCCACTACAGTTATTGAAGAACAATATCTCTCTGTTCTACTTTGTAAAATTAAACTTTTATATATTTTATGTTATAACTCTTTCTAAAGTAGCTTTACCGTCTTTCTTGGGCTAATTTAGGTCCATCTACACATGCTTACATGTGCTGACTCAGTGTTGGTTAGGTCCAGCAAAGGGATTGGTTGATGTAACAAAGAGATTAGCTAGTGTGTACACATATTGACTGTTTTAGGTCAGACTGAGTATCATAATACCATAAATTTTGGCCAGACAGGTTACTTAAAGATTTTGAGCAAGCTGTCAGATTTTTTCAATGTCTATAAGGTGGACTGAAGTTGGATCCTCATGCAGTGCAATATGAAGTGTAATAGGACTCCTGTGGTCCGATCGGGCACAGGCCTCTGGCCTACCTGTGTAAAGAAGGGCTCGTAGATCTCCACCCCCTTGTCCGAGCCCTGGGACAGCACCTCGCGCCCACGCCGCCAGCTGTAGCGCACAGGGGGGTTGGAGTTGGCGACGCAGCGCAGGAACACCGTTCTCTCATAATAAAACTGCTCCTTGGCCTCGCCAATGCTCTGGTGCACAGTCACTATGGGGTCGTCCAGATCTGTGGGCACGGTGGACACAACAGAGAGTAGTCAGGCTAAGGGGGGTCGGGGGGTCTCTCTGTTTCTGCTTTACGCTGTCTCTTCATTCGTTGAGTAGCTGAGCGCTGGTTACCAGGGCAACGCAAAGGGTGTTTGATTCCATGGATCACTGCCGGCCTTAAGCCTGAGCGTTTCTCTTGCCGTGTGCCGCCTTGCATGCCTCCACACCCCCTGGCAAAGCCTAAGCCCCCCTGTATCCTGCTTAGGGGCAGTTTGGATGAAACCTGCAGGCTGGATGGCAGGTCAAGTGCACACTGGGATTCCCACGTGCCTGCGGACGTGGCCTACATAACCAATGAAAGAAAGTTTCAGCTAAAGCCACTTTAGTTCCCGTGCAGGTACCGCGCACCCGGAAGCCAGGGTGAGGCACTGAGGGAACAGTGGATTCGATGACAAAGCATTACTGTAACTGGGGGACGACATCATTAGGAGGCTGAGCACGCGAGCTGGCTTTACGACAACTCAGAACCTGTCCTCCTTTCCTGCCAGCATCGCACTACTGCTGCTCCTGCCTGAACCGTCCTCGCTCAGACCAGGACCTTCCCTGCTGCATGCACCCCGAACGCTCAGCCCTAGTGCGTTGCCGTGGCAACAGGTAGAGCCCTAATTAAAATGAATACAAACTGACACACAGAAGATGAGCAGCAATCAACGGTGTATGAAAGCTACACAACCATGATGTTTAACAATTAGAAAGGGCAATGGGAGACCGCAAACACATGACAGACAAACAATCAACTATTAGTTGCTCACACATGCATATCTATGGCTAGTTATGTTGCCATAACCAGCAGCCGTAATGCTAAATTCATGTTTATCGTTTTGATGAGAAGATACACTTCCCTTAGCCACGAATGGAATGCAGGGTAGTAATGATAGAGGAACTTCTTCAACAATGCGCCATTGTTGAGACTTCAGTCTATCGCAGGGGGAGACCTAAACCTCTGATTCTTAGAATGGAGGAGGAGAAGACCGTGCTCTCAGTAAGAGGCAGCTAGCTAGAAACAAAAGAAGGCTCTTGCAATTATTACTAATACAGGAGGAATGAGCCCTGATAAACTAATAGCCAAGAAGTCAAAATTCCATATTATTATTATTATTATTATTATTAATGATAAAGAAGTCCAATTGTTTATGCAGTACAGCTCATTCATTAATAATTCTGACGCAGTAAATTATGATATTTACTCGAACATGTGTGTTTGTAGGAAAATGCTTACTTACAGTAATCCATCCATCCATCCATTTTCCAAACCGCTTATCCTACTAGGTCACGGGGGGTCCGGAGCCTATCCCAGAAGCAATGGGCACGAGGCAGGGAACAACGCAGGATAGAGGGGCCAGCCCATCGCAGGGCACACTCACACACCATTCACTCGTACATGCATTCCTGCGGGCAATTTAGCAACTCCAATTAGCCTCAGCATGTTTTTGGACTGTGGGGGGAAACCAGAGTACCCGGAGGAAACCCCACGACGACATGGGGAGAACATGCAAACTCACACACATGTAACGCAGGCGGAGACGAACCTGGGACCCAGAGGTGTGAGGCAACAGTGCTAACCACTGCACCACCATGCCGCCCCCTTTACAGTAATCTCAAATACAAAAAAATTGTGGAGCAGAGCATCAGTAACAGGGAACTGATGAAAGTTGATGATGGCTACTATATGCCCCTAATGATGAAGAGCTACTCTGTATCTCTATGGCAGGTGCTTGAAATGACCCTTATTGATTTACATCATATAGATACATATTTCTTTTCTTTTGCCTAGTTAGCAGTTTGGATTTTCAATAGGATCAAAAAGGTATCAATCACAAGGGACTTTCAAAGGCACCCCAGCCTCACTGGAGCTGGGCCACTTGCATAAGCTTAATGTATCATTTAAACACCAGCTGAACGTGCTCCTCAGTCTGCAGTGAGGAAAGCATAAGACCCAACTGAATGCAAAGAACAAGGACTCTGTCTTCTTTGATAGCGTGTCCTTCTGTGCAACACCAGCAGAAGTCTGCTCAGCGACCTGGCCGGCTGCTGCGAAGGGCGACACGTTAGTGTCCTCGCGGGAGCTCGACATGCATCGCTCCGGACTTCAAGCACCTCCAGTTTGAGGTCGGGCCGTGACAGTCATTAAGCAGACATGTTTCTCCTGTGATGACCGATTCCCCATACGAGAAAATGACGAAGTGCTTTTACAATGTGTCTGGTTACAGATTATTAACTTTGAAATTAAATGCATATCACATCGTAGCAATTTATGTTAGAAGCTCAATATCACAAACACACCTACATAAATATACAATGATATACATAAATATAAATTGATTTTTATGATAATCCGTTATAAATGAATGTGAAACTGTCATTGAAGTTTGGACAGCTACACAGTGCAGTAGGTTTGGTCTTCAATGTTTTCCAGACTATTCCCCCCATATACACCTTGAAACAGACACACTGAGTGTGTTGTGCACACGCCTGCACTGCTGCTCTGACATGAAGGTGGTGACTTATAATATAATGACATATATATCGGCATAAAAAATGAGACAAGGAAAAAAAAACAGTTGTGTGTCTCTTAATTTAAAAAAATGGATTCCTGTTCAATAAATCCTGATAAGAGCAACTGTAGCTCAGTTAGGAACCCCATGAAAGCATCCTGTACAGTGCGTCCCCCTGCCTTGTGCCATGTGCTTTCTGGAATAGACTCTAGCTTTACAGTGACTCTGTACTGGACAGGTGGTTATGAAAGATGGATGGATGGAAGCATACAGTTGACGATTTAAGTGCTAAACTGCAAAATCCAGACAGCCTGCACACGTGGGAGGTAAAACCTTATGTTTAAAAGGCAGGCGGATTTCAGCCAGGAACTCTTAATCTATAATGATTCATGTTTGGAAGGAAGCAACTCTGGCCAAATTCTGATATCAAAATACAATGCATTTGCTTATTTATTATTATTGCTACTTTTTGCGACGGTTATTGTGCGAGACAAATTGAAGTTGGCGCCCCAACACAGTGTAGCTGCCCTGTGCGGAAGCTGCAGAGGAGACAGTATTTCTAGGGGCTCCTACATTGCGTTGCTGTTCTATGCCGACATCACAGAGGGTATTAGTACTTCTAGGGGCCCCTACATCCTATAGCTCTTCTGTGCTGCCTCTGCAGAAGCTGTGAGTACTTCTAGGGGGCCCTACATCCTATAGCTCTTCTGCGCTGCCTCTGCAGAAGCTGTGAGTACTTCTAGGGGCCCCTACATCCTGTAGCTCTTCTGTGCTGCCTCTGCAGAAGCTGTGAGTACTTCTAGGGGCCCCTAAATCCTGTAGCTCTTCTGTGCTGCCTCTGCAGAAGCTGTGAGTACTTCTAGGGGCCCCTACATCGAGTAGCTCTTCTGTGCTGCCTCTGCAGAAGGTGTGAGTACTTCTAGGGGCCCCTACATCGAGTAGCTCTTCTGTGCTGCCTCTGCAGAAGGTGTGAGTATTTCTAGGGGCCCCTACATCCTGTAGCTCTTCTGTGCTGCCTCTGCAGAAGGTGTGAGTACTTCTAGGGGCCCCTACAACCTGTAGCTCTTCTGTGCTGCCTCTGCAGAAGGTGTGAGTACTTCTAGGGGCCCCTACATCATGTATAGTTGCTGTTATGTGTCAGTTCTGTAGACAATGTGAGTACCTCTATGGGCCCCTACGTCGTGTACCTTTTACTGTATTTTCCGGCATTACACTGGGCATGAGTTCAGATGCTCGCTCCTCATTTAACGACTGAGCTCCATTCCTACAATTAAGACGTTAAGTGAATTTGTCTTAGGTGAGGACCCGCTCCTTACCAATATTTCAATCATACTGTACTGGTTTTGTTAGTATATTTATAAATGTTTATACGGTAGCATACTGCATTCTCTAATAAACAGTGTACTTTTCCCACAATGTGTTTTCTCTATATGTGACAGGTGAAAATCTGAGGGAAACTGACAAACCAAACACTGAAAAGACTTAGGAGATATCCTATCTAGCATAGCAAGGTTACATCAAGCTAGCCGATAATATATATTAACTAAAATATGAAACAACAAAAAAAAAAACTTACAGCTATTGCTTTCAGAGATGTAACAAAAACATAAGACAGAGGAAAACCTCAAGGTTGCGTACAGTACCTCTGTGTTTTACACGCTGCTGGGGGGGGGTTCCCTATTCCACAATACAAAGCTTATGCATCAAACTAAAGGTAATGTATTTAAATAAGAGTTGCCCGCAAGTTCAGTGTAAAATGAAATGGCATATCGAAATGAAGGTCACTTACTGTAAACAGCATACAACCTTCCTTCACTGACCCAAAAAAACCAGCGAGCAGTGCAGAGTAGAACTTCCACGCCCAAAGTTCTCCTACAGCGTATAATACCAACTGGTCGGAGAGACGGTCACAAGTAGGTCATTAAACAGGTAGGTCTGTGACTGAGGAGTGTCTGTACTTCTTGTGGCACATACATGCAATCTTCGCTTTGTCTCAGGTGGTCTGCAGCACATGCCAGGTCAGCACCCCTCAGAAGAAGATTATTTAGGCCACCATCTATAGCAGTGTTTCCCAACCTTTTTTGAATTGTGTACCCCCTGAGAGATTTTCTCATACCACAAGTACCCCCTTTGTCAAATGTGTTGATGATTCAATAGTTTATGTCTTTTTTTGCTCTTTTCATTGATAAAAGCTGGGTTTGTTATTCATTAAGCAACACATCCCAGATAGATTTTCTTTCTATACCAGGGCACAGCTAATGGAATGGCTGATAATATTTACCCATCATCAGGGAAATTAAATATAAAATTTTTTTCCACGTACCCCCTGTAATGTGCTCGCGTACCACTAGGGGTACGCGTACCCCCGGTTGGGAATCACTGATCTATAGAACTGATATTTCCATAAAAATGAAGGTATTCTTTGTGTTACTCAATTGATTACTCACATATTTGTCTTTTTTTCCAAATATAAAGATGCTTGATATTAACCATTATACACTATATATGTTTGGCAAGTGGTGTGTATTTTTTGCTATTTCTTCCGAACATCTGATAGGCAGAAATGACTCTGCATCATCTTCTCTCGAAGATGATCACGGAGGACTGAGCAAAAGGTGGGATGTCGGCTCGGCTCATCTCTTAAGAGGCTAGTCTTGAGTGCACTTACACATTTAATCAATCTGAATACTTAACCACTTTTCAAACAAGTCAGCAAGGCATTTAGGAACCGTGAAAAGGAATGAATAACCCACGTCTCTTATAACACCTAAAAAGTGGCCTGAATTTTCAAAATATTAATGATAATGTGTAATACCAGAGGTGGCAATTTCAGGTCCAGAAAATAAAAATCCAGATCATGATTTACTTTCAACCAAGCACATGAGTACTCCGTGACTGTGACTCTTTATACTCATCTGATTGGTTGAAAGTAAATTATGGTGTGGATTTTTACTTTATGGACCTGAAATTGTCACCTCTGTATAATACTGAGTAATAATAATAAACCATTTGCACGATTCATGTTTTAGTTTGCCACTACTTTTCAGGTCTTTCTCCTTTTTTGTCTGCTATTTAGAAATGGCTTTTTATAAACCTATGGTAAATGACCGTTGTAATGTTGTGCTTTAAAAAGACCAGTGATATTACTGTAATGGGACCACACACAAGCAGTCACTGGACTGTGTGTCATTGTGTGTGTGTGGGAGGGGGGCAGGGATGGGGTCCTAATGTGCAGCTTTCACCTCGGAGAGTTATTTGTGAGGAAAAAAAATACATACGTCAGGCTGGCGAAGCCGTCAGAGATAAGTCATGGACAGGCTGGAATTGCCACAGTCGCGCTGAGCTAATAATTATCTCAGCTTGATTACATGTAATGCCAGAGACCTCTCTGACACTCGTGGTTCGGCTTTCAGCGTTAAAAAGGGAAGCTCATTATGTCCGAGATGAGCGGTCCGCTCGTGTTTCGTGTTGCCAAACCAACAGCGTGAGAGAGCGAAAGAGCGAGAGAGAGCAAGCGTGAGCAGGAACGAGTTTGGCCACCACATGCTGGTATTAGCTGCCTTGTATGAATCCCAGAGAGGGAAACATAACATAGCTATAGCTATTTTCCTTTATTTGTTTAGTTTTATATATTAAATATTTTGTATCTGAGCTGTTAGCAAACATCAGTTTACAGCATGACACAGCAGACATGGTCTTAGGTGTTTGTCTTAAGGTTTGAATATAAAACTTCTCAGAACTGATTAGTTATGTTTACCTGCTTCCTGTAAGTCTACAGGAAAAAAAATGTGTGTTAATATAAAATATTTCAATATGCTGTACGGTACTTGCAATCACGACAAAATTCAAATTGTAAACCAGCAATGTAACAGTGTTGCAATATTTAATCCAAGATTAGTGAATGACTTTTATAATGCAGAAGGGTTGAGGTACAGGCTGAGCTGAAGGGTGCCAGTACATAAATGCCAGTGATTGTCCGCTAATTGTTTACATTTGCTTAATGTATCAGGGGAATAATTCATATAGCTTTTAATACCCCGTGCAGATTAACTGTGTGTCTCTCATAGAGCCCCAGTTACTCCCTCCAGAGATTAAAAGGACAGCTGTCAGCCAGCAGTCATGGTAACACAGATTTTGAGATGCACAAAAATAAATCGAACGCGGCAACAATAACTCTGTCTCATCCGGCAAAACAAACTCTCAAAACAGTGGGTTTCCCTTTAGCTAGTACGAAGTTGTAAATTACGTACAGCGACAAAAAATTGATTCTCTGAACCCAGAGTATGGTACAGATATTTTTAGCAGAGCTATGCCCCAGACCTACCTAAAAATAGACACTCGTTGCAAGAAGGAGGGATTTTAACTTGTGAATGTTTGATTCTCCTGCTTGACATGGCCGTGATTTCCGGCTGAAGGCCTAAGGACCTCGCGAGGCACAATGTCAGCTAGATAAGTGGGATTTTTTTGCCTGTGAAAGTCATAAGTGCTTTTAACATACTCGCGTTGAAGTATGGTCTGTAGCCTGAAGCAGCGCTCTCTGTGGCAGCTGTGGTCAGCTACCTCTTGCTGCAAAAACAGCTGAAAAACTAGCCCTTTGGGATGGTGTGACACCAGTGGATCGATGGGGGAGGCAGCCTCCTGGTCCACTGCTTCAGAGAGGATCAGGTCAGCGCTCCGGCTATGGTGCTTGTCACAGGTTCGTGATGGAGGTGGCTGTTTGATGTCACAGGCCAATACTACAATGCCTTTCGCTTTTGTTTTATTTCTTGAATTAAGAAAGCCTTCAGCTTTAAAAGCACAGCTCAGTTGGAGAGCATTACAAAACGCTACATACTGAAAGAATTAATCAATACTCACAAAATTAACTTGCCTTTATAGCATTAGATGTTTAAATCTCAAACACCATCCCTAATGCAGACCTTACATACGCCATAGGAGATCAGGCGATGCAGCTATGGCTATGTCAGGCCACAAACTAAACATGGGCAGGTAACATCTTAATCAGTCTTGCCTGTTAGATCTAATGATCAATAGCACAAACCATGCTTATAAACTAACTCAAGTGAGGTAATTTGCTTCTAGAAACAGACAGGCAGAGTAAAAGAAACAGTTGCTTACTCCTGTCTCTCTGTAGCTCCACAATTTAAAAGTTTTTCCAGCATTCACGTTTGTACTAGTACAGCATTTAAGTTATAGTACGAGTTTTAATTTGCATTATTGAAAAAGGAATACAGTTCTGATGCAGTATAAAACACTCAACTAGTTGAGGATAAAGAGTCACACTCATAGAGCACTGAACTGCTTGGTTGAAACGAAATCTTGGCCTGGATTTTTGGCACTCCTGGAGTTATTTCTTTGTTTATTTGGCAGTTTAAGGGCCTTGCTCAAGAGCGCTGCAGTGATATGATCACCCTGCCTGACATAGTATTCAAACCAACAACCTTCAACAGACAGGCACACGGGGCTCATTGATAAAAATAAATAAATAAATAAATAAATAAATAAATAAATAGTGCATTCTTGTGGCCGACGAAATGTGACCCTCCAGAACAAAACCGTACGGAAGTCGCATGGCCGTATTTTTAGATATTTTTTGAGGATTTTTTGTGCTCTTTCATTTGATACCATAATTCTAATTTCTAATTTTTGACCCAAGTGTACAGTTTTGTGCTGGAGGGTCACAAATGTTCATACGAAAAGTAAAATTCAAACATATAAACATAAGTTTTATGTTTCTAACAGCTATTCGGAGACAGTGGAACCACAAACAAGAGGGGGAAAAAGGAATTTTTAAGTGCAGTCTTAATAGTGTCTGAAGTAGAGGGACGGCAAACCAATTATCTGGTAGTACATTTAACAGTGTGGTTTAAAAAAAAACCCAAAAGCCGGATAGTGGCCAGGGCCCCTTGCTGTTAATGTGGTCAGTTCAACAGGCCAGACAAAGACAGAAATAGACAAAATGGTCAGATTTAAAATCCACCGAACACCGACGTTCAGCTCCTCTATGTCGCTGGTGAAATGGTAACAAATTCAGATTTTCCGTTTCAGTTATTTGCTGTGAACAATTAAATTACGGTACCACTTTACAATAAGGCTCCCTTTTGCCACTCGTAAATGGTAGTAACTCATTAAGAAAAAGGAAACAGTGTTATAACTTGTTTACAATTGTCTGTTAATAATTCACAAATTGTTACAACCTAATTAATAACCAGATTATAAACCGTTCATAAACCATTTATATGGGTAGCCTTACTCTAAAGTGGCACCAAAATTACAAATTATTTTGAAATGTAAAGTGTACAGTACCGTTGGTTTAGACATTGGCAATAAATACTGTAGGCTTTTTATGGTGTTGCTCAGACCAGCAGAGTGTTATGGGTTGAGGTTAAGGGGGCCCAAGGACTATCCACAATTTTCATATTCGTGGGAATCTTGCACCCCCTAACCCTCGCAAATGTAAAGAGAGTGATTACTATACATTAGAGTGCATATACTTTGATTTTTCAATAGGCTACATACAAATCTAACTTAGATTCCATGCAATAAATATATTGCTGCTTATATAGATTCATTCATTTAAAAAATAAAGGAAATGCTGAATGTTACTTGTACAGTATATCAGATATAATGAAAATGTTGCTTATTTATTAATGTGCATTTTAGCACCAAAACGAGCTCAATGCTCAATTTCATCTTAAATATGCATTTTTGCTGCATTTTTGTTTTATCCAAAAATGTGCATATGACTGCTTTGTAAATATGTAAAAAATATTTTGGTATAAATGTGCGTACAAATGTTTTGCGGCTATTTCACTCACACAAAGCCCTTATAAATGAGCTGTATGGTCCTAACTGGCAGAGCCACAAGCACTGCTCCAGTGTGGACCTACTGGTACTCATGGCCACCATCACTGCATGGAGTTCTCTCAAACCCAATCTTTTAATGAAGGCCGGATAACTGCTTAGCTGCTCTCCACAGAACAGCCGAGTGCCCTCTTAGCTGGGATCTTAGAGTACATGTGATGGCTGTCAACCTGTGGATTGACCATTTACATTTGCAGTTATTTATTGACCATAAGAACATAAGAAAACAAGAAATTTATGAAAGGAGGCCATTCGGCTCATCAAGCTCGTTTGGGGAGAATTCGACTAATACCTCACAGTTGTTAAAATCTTATCTCACTCTGATTTAAAGGACCCGAGGTTTTAGCTACACTAACGGGAAAACTACTCCATACTCTAACTACATGCAGCGTAAAGAAGTGGTTTCTCTAATCCAGTTTAAAATGTTCTCCCGCTAATTTCCACCTATGGCCATGAGTTCTTGTGTTTGAACTAACACTGAAGTATTTGGTTGATGTCCTTTTTAAGTATGGTGACCAAACCTGCACACAACATTCTATGTGCAGTCTTACCAAAGAATTATACAATCTTAGCATCGCCTCCCTTGAATTAATCTCCACTCACCTACAGATGTAACCCAACATCCAATTGGCCTTTTTAATTGCTTCTCCACACTGCAGATGCTTCTGTCCATAACAGCGTGCAAGCAAGGTCGGTAATGCACTGCAAGCATAGTTAAAACGTACGTGTGTCCTTACGAGAGAGAGCATTCTGAAGAATGGCCCATTTTGGGAGATCAGCAGACCTCCTGCGGGGCCAGTAGGACGGCTCTGGGAGACCGACTCTGGGAGACCGACTCTGGGAGACCGGCTCTGGGAGACCGACTCTGTGAGACCGGCTCTGGGAGACCGACTCTGTGAAACCGGCTCTGGGAGACCGACTCTGGGAGACCGGCTCTGTGAGACCGGCTCTGGGAGACCGGCTCTGGGAGACCGGCTCTGGGAGACCGGCTCTTGGTCTTACTAGTATCACCGCTGCCGTACATGAGTCAGGGTTCTATCTGGGTTAAAGCTTAAATGACCGAAGCATTTCGCCCCCAGCTACCTGCAATGTTTCTGCCTGGCTGCCCTGCGGGATCTGGCCTTGAGCTCTTACCAGCTGCTGAGTGGGACTGCAGGTTTAAAGTATGCCGGTGATTAATAAGACATGTTCAAGACCCGGAATGATGCCACAATAAGCTAGCACATCAATATCAATAGAAATTTTCCACTACTCACTTTATTTTCATCTCTTATTTTAATTAGATTTTGAAGGATTCATAAGTTCATGTGCATTGTAAAGAAACTGGTATCTGTGCGACGTTGCTAGGCGCTGGGTCTCGCTACGAGCCGTACATATCGCTTTTTCTGCTGCAACCCAGGGGCGCATGACGAGGTCTTGCCTGCCTCCTGGCCCAATCTGTGAACCACTGACTGGCTGTCGTCTGCCAGAGTCCATCATCCCTCCAATTTGTCTGGAGCCTGAGCAGCTAACTGAATAAAAGCTTCCCCATCACTGAGAAGGCCATTTATTTTTTTATTTATTTTTTGAGCTAGCAGCTGTTAGCCAATCAGAGTATCAGACAATCATGTACTGTCACTGTCCTCAGTTCCTCATTCTTCTTCTACTAGACTATGGTTGTTTGCTCTTCTTGACCTTTCCTTGTACAACTATGCCTCCATGTCTTGGCCTGTGGTTCCAACTAACACATCCAGCTGAGGTAGTCCTAAGGAGGTTCTCTACCAACTATTGAGCAACTCCTCATTCAGTAAGAGTACAGGACTTTACTAGTGATTTAATTCTACCATCAACTTTGTGCTGAGGGAATGACCTTTACACTTTTCCATTTGGTCGACCATTTGAAGATATTTTTCGACTCTCCTGAATGCGAGGAAATGTTTAGTAGCTGTGATGGCAGAATGATATTTTAACATAAATGTTTATTAATGCGCACTGATAAAGGCCATGCGTAACTTTTAAAGGATGTCCTTGTAAGAATAATGAGAGGCTACAATCTTGCCATTAATTACAAATTCCCATTAATTACAGAAGCATAAGTTTGCATAATTTATACAAATACTAAGCATTTGTTCCATTCTTAAGAAAATGGGTCAAATATAAGACATTAGTTACAGCAAGTCATTCATAAAAAGAATACATGTTATCGTGGGGGGGGGGGGGGACGTGGATGGGGGCAGCTCTCCTGGGGTACGTGTCCCGAAAGCACAGTTGCTAACAGCGTTAGCAATACATAGTTGTAACCATACAACTGAAGGGCTCCAACTGTGTAAGCTGCTAAGGGGAGATTGTGGGAAACGTAGCCCTGGACTGTAGAGTCAGCTGGCTGGGTTGCCAGTTTAGATGGAGGAGTCTTGTCCTTCCCCGCGTCCTGTAAACCTATCCAGACCCCGAGCTTTACCTTGACTTGTTTCATGGTTTTTTCTTTCTTTCTCCCGGGAAGGGCCAATTATGATGGTTGTGTAATAAAAATATTTTTCATTTAGATTTATTGTGTACATATACATTTTCTGGGGGCGGCATGGTGGTGCAGTGGTTAGCACTGTCGCCTCACACCTCTGGGACCCGGGTTCGAGTCTCCGCCTGGGTCACATGTGTGCGGAGTTTGCATGTTCTCCCCGTGTCGTCGTGGGGTTTCCTCCGGGTACTCCGGTTTCCCCCCACAGTCCAAAAACATGCTGAGGCTAATTGGAGTTGCTGAATTGCCCGTAGGTGTGCATGTGTGAGTGAATGGTGTGTGAGTGTGCCCTGCGATGGGCTGGCCCCCCATCCTGGGTTGTTCCCTGCCTTGTGCCCATTGATTCCGGGATAGGCTCCGGACCCCCCGCGACCCAATAGGATAAGCGGTTTGGAAAATGGATGGATGGATATACATTTTCTACAGAGTGATCCTTAAAGTAAAACTGAATGGGAGGTGATAATGGATTGTTGATTTGTAATTGATTGATTGTAATTGATTCCTAAATAAATCCCAATTATTTACATGGGGGTGAAAGGCCATTGCAGTTGCCATCATATTAAATATATACAATTAACATCATTTAAAGCAATAATATGTATGTGTTAAAACCCGGATAGTGGCACGAATGCACTTAAGGAGCCATTCTGAGAAAACAGTGTCCCTGAAGTAAGAAATCCATTTAACATTATCATCTCATCTCAGTCAATAAGTCCAATAATGCGGTTGCTGGGTTCAATGTACAATGTATTCTGTTCACTGAAGCCACCTACAATATACATTCTCCTTGGCCTTGATTTATTCAGTCCCTTTCAAACTGTCAACCTTCAGGTTCTCCCTGACACCAATAATTCACCTGATCAAGTCAGTGTATCTGCCACCAGTATGCATAATGCATACCTACATACACCCATTATATACACATGCTCCCCTTTGTGTATACTGAAGCTGACCAGCCCTCAATGGGTGGACTGTATTAAAAAAAAAAAAAAAACAATATGCAAGATACCCAGAAACCAGCAGTATCTGCATAATGTCTCATTCGGGTGCCTACTTCAGTGGCCTGGGTCTCACTGAATCGGCCGTGATGACTGATTGCAACTTCCTCTGTGTCTCCATGAGACTCTGGCCACTTCTTAATGCCTCTATTAATATCTTGAGGATGCTGTTCCCACGAGTGACAGAGACCTTCCTCCTCCTACAGACACATACTGTAAGCCCTGCTGGTCTCTGTGCTGTGGTCTCCAAACCTACAAATTACTCTCACTGATTCTGAGTATAACTGCACACTTGGTTCGGGCAATTTTGTTTTAGCATTGATGTTCACAGGTTCCTTGAGATGAAAATGATTTTTTATTGGTTTTATAGATATAAAGCATCCATTTTTATGGAAGAAGAAATAATAATCGGCCTTTGATGAATCCGGTATAAATGTCTCCATTTCAGATGAATGAGTCCAGACACTTTAATAAACTTCAAAGTTCCCTCCTCATGTCTAACTGTCGTGGGGGTCTCTTGAAACAGTTCATATTGTGACAGGCCAATTTTAATATGCCCCAGCGTCACGTTGGCTACACAGCTGGTCTCTTTTCTTAGGCAGGAATGCCGAAGATGGGGTTTAATCAGCGGCAAGTCAGCATGTAGGATCCCCAGCCATTCAGCACTGTGGCGATCACAGTCTCTGTCTACTGGAAAGCTGCTTTGGCTACAGATGCACCTAATCTCGTTTTGCAGTTTCCCACGGTCAAGATCAAAAGGGAAAAATCTGAGGCGCAGAGACAATGCAAGGACAAAAAGAGTAAATCCCACGGCTGCAGGGAAAGCAGAGGAATGTCACGTTTCCGTCCACGTTCGGCCGCAGATAGGAGCGATGACGTGGGCGCTAACGCTGACAGCTAGCAGCTGGGGCAATCCACTCTACAGAATGAAATCGTAATTGCTGGTTTCAAAGTTGGGGGGAGACTGATGAGTGGTGAGCTGAAAACACAGGCCACTCGGTGGTGCTCCTCCATTTGGGCAGAGGGATCACGTGTGTGCACTCCGCTAAGGGGCTGACAGAGCAGAGGCTAATATCACTGCCGCCGTGAGGATTATCAGCACCCAGTGAACACTGAGGTGACCAGGAAGAGCTGTGCTACCCCAGCGAGGGGGGGGCATGTACTGGAAGAAAGTGCTACAGGTGTCTAAATCCACTTAGGGAACCCCTTCATTTTCCCGAGACTAATTTATTTATATCAGGCATAGCAATGGCATCTATGCAGAGCAACTTGGTTGGATAGCAATTAACTCATTTACAATGCTAAACAATTTACCGGGCCCATTGAATACGCTACAATTTAATTTATGCTAACACGCTCATTTCGAATTTGAATTATAATGGAAGGAGCAAAGCACACAAAAAATAAACATCCACCCACAGTCTCATCTTAAACTTCACGATGGCTGGAAAACAAGCCCAGCGGAGCAGCCCCCTGAAGCAGGAAGATCTCAGGTGCGACATCGCTTCTCGTCTCGTGTCACGTTAACTTTCTTACAATGGCTCCGAGGCGACTTTATGATTGTTTTTCTAAGAAGAGTACTGCTGTTAACTGTTAACAGGTACCCAGGATGCAAAAGAACCTCAGTAAAGTCTACTGGCAGACCCGACTTTCTGCGTGCTGAGCTCGTGTTCCCGTGCCTATGCTCAGGTGGTAAGAACGGCAGTCTACCTGCAATGCAAGCTCTGGACTGATCCTACCACTAATTAGCTTAAAAAACATGCATTTTTTCAAAAATATTGACCTAAAACAGACTAACTGCAAGAAAGCATTTATCGTCAGCAAGTTTAGATATAAATATAACTACAGCAAAGGGTTACAGATGCCTTTTTAATGAGTTACATGCGGTACATATAATTCCCCGTGCTTCCATGCTGGAGAACCATAGCATCATTATAAAATGCTGTGACTTGCCCCAAATTTTTCCCCTCGCCTGCAATGCATCCTGGGAAGTGTGAGCCCCATCGTACCTCACTCTCATACATACCTTAGATTACCTCTTTGAAGGCCACCGAACCGAAGAAAGCTCAGGCAGAACAACTGAACATCCTACACAGGGCTTTCAAAATATCTTGTATGCGGATATCATGTCCTACTGTATATGACGTCGGGTCTTAAACAACAGACCTGAATTGCTTGCTGAGGTCTTCAGCCTTTACCACTAAGATTTATACAACAATGGGCTCACTCACTGCACACACATTGCACTAAGCTTTCAACTGGCTTCCAAAATCACCTTATGAAAAATTCTTGGACATGTTCATTCTGATGTTACTCCCCCCCCCCCCCCCCCCCCCCCCGCTCTCTTCCCCCTCTTGTGAATAATGCTGCTGAACTGTGTTTGATAGAGCATAGCCTTTGCCAAACCACACTTTACCCAGGGAACAACTGAAGCAGCAGCTTGCTGAGAAATGCTTCAGAATTGAATTACACGGCAAATTTCAAAACAATGAACGAATGAATGAATAAATGATGAATGAATGAATGAATGAATGAGTAAGGTCTCAAAATCCAAAAAAATAGCCAGGATGCTATAATAGGAGTCAATCATCAATCACCGCTTCCCAGAGGCACCAGCTAAAGTCACACCTTGGGGGGGGGGGGTGGGGTGGGAGTTGCAGAGTCACAGAAAAGGATGAGCCTCTTGGCATACATGAAATAAAATCAATGGCAGACCTAGTGTTCCCTGGTAAGCCACTTCCATCTTGGCCCCCTGTCAGTATCGCTTTCCCATATGGTCTATCTTGTCTTTCCTCTGCAGCTGGTGAAACTTCCACGGAAGGTCAAAAAAAGATAAAGGCGCACTGAGAGGGTGAAGAAACACAGCCAACTTCTGTGTGACCCCACTCCATGCTCCATATTTCACTCCCGATGGACCAACGTTTGATTTGACAGTGTGATGTGCTAACAACGTCCAGTGCAAACCGGAATTAGTGGTCTGGCTATGCTTATGAATAATCTGGAAAAGACTTTCAGACGAATGATACGACATAGCAAACACCTAGACTGTCTCTTTTGTTCTTCCGAGCTTGGGACATGTTTCCTTTCTTAAATGAGCTGATAACAACTTTTAAAGAAACTGTTTTTCTCTCACATTTATGCTGTTTTTATCAAGATGTGGCCTACAAATGGTTTGTTAGAACAAATCATTTAAACATCTTGGTTTATCATATTTAAAAGCATTTAGTCCCTTTCAAAAATCTGATTTGATATTTGACAGAAGACGATACACAGTTGACGGACTGTATAAAATTTAAGCCTGAAAAATGTTGATTTGCAGTGTTGTTTCTGGTTCCTGGAATTGGTTAGAAATGCACTGAAAAGAATTGACGGTTTTTACTACTCGTAAACTCAGTGGCCAGTCCATACATTCAAAAATTTGAACCAGTTTGTTAGTGAATCACACCTTCAATGAATAAACCTTACAACGGCCTTGACATAATAAGAGTTCGCATCTTTGTTAACTCTCACTCTCTATAGGGGTATATGTGTAAGGTCCAAATGAAGCAAGCCTTTCTACAGAGAGACGCAAGCTGTCAAACCACGTATAATGTGCAACAGCACATTAGCTCCCAACGGCTAAAGCTCATCACCGAGACACTAACAGAAGGAGACAGAATCTGCAACCGCTGATCTGAAGTCCAAGTTTTTGTGATTGAATGGGGAACTATAAATATTAACACGTCGCAGCTTGCAATATGGGAAATATTTTTTTTCCCCATAATGACAGCTGACTAAGGATTGAGAGGCAGTGTAGTTGAGCAGCAATTTCCTAGTGAGATAACATAAGATTGCACCTGCTTAAAACCAGCAGAACAAAATGGCAAGCAGGCAGAATAGTAAATCAGCCCTTGGGATGCAGCACACCATCCGGCATGCACTCCAACGGTTAGGGATGTAAAATATAAACTGGAAAGGGTTCTGAGTTCACATGGCAATCCTCCAGCAACCTCCTCAAGGAGAGCACAAGGATAGATGCATTTAAATGAACTGCACAGTAAAAAATCTAACGATAAAAAAAACAGAATCAAAGACGAACGGCGAGCTGCCCCAGGTGGGTAACCCGGAAGGATGAACCAGTGGCCATATCTTGACCCATGCCCACTCACAGTAGACGTCAACGCGAATGGACTTGATGGCGGGTGAGCCCAGGCCGTTCTCAGCCTTGCAGTAGTAGCGCCCCCCTTGGTGCCTCTGGATCTTGGCGATACGTAGCGTCTCGTTGAATACGCTGGAGTCCTGGAAGCGATCTGAGGCGCTGCCCGCTGTCTTGGTCCATCGTATCTGAGCGGCAACAAGGATAAGGAGGTGGAGTTAATGTAGCAGGATGTGTCACTATAAAGAGCTGGGAACTTGCAGATTACATTCCTGGTTCAAGCGTCTGCTGTGGAACCCTTTATGTACTTATACTACCCTACAAGTTGGACCCTTTGACCCACCTGCCCCAATAGTTGTACCCTTCAAGTACTTGCCCAAATAGTTGTACCCTTCAAGTACTTGCCCTAATAGTTTTATGCTTGATGCACTTACCCAACAAGTTGACCACTTCAAGTACTTCCATAATAGTTGTACCCTTCAAGCATTTGCCCTAAAGGTTTTATGCTGATGTACTTACCCTACAAGCTGGCCCCTTCAAGTATTCGCCCTAATAGTTGTACTCTTCATTTGCTTGCCCAACAATCTGTTCATTGTCATTAACTACTCATTTATTTTGAGTGGTGATCTGGAACCTATCCTGGCAGGCGCAATTGTGATAGACCCTGGAGGGGACGCAAATCAACCACAGGACTCTCACATATTAGCATCTTAACACACATGACCACAAACCAAGGGCAAGCTGGGGCATTGGCCAAAACAGCGGAGAAGATGTGAAAAGGTACAACATCTCCTCCTGTATGTAACCAGAACTGAAGCCTACAGTAGCAATCGGCTACATCGCACAATCCAACTGTGACAAACAACCTCCATTGCTAAGAGGGATTCCCACTGATATTCATGTATGTAGGGTGGTATGCAAAACCATATTCAGTTTGATACGCTTCAAATGAATATGAAACTTATGTTACAGTTTCAAGGAAAACGTTACACCTAGTCATTCTTCTTCCAACTGCAGCTATTTATCACCAGCCAGGTTAACTCTCCACAAACAAGTGGCACTTATTCAGCTCCTCTTAGAAGTAGCAATAGGGGATTCTTTGAATGTCTCTGTAAGGTGCAGGAGAGTGGAGCTGTGTCTCCGGGACCAGCTTTTGTAAACTTAATTGCAGCCATGAGAATTATTCTCGAGGAGCTGCCTGGAGGCAGCCAGGATTTCAGGGGACTTACCAAAACAGGGTAACAACAGGCAAAAACAATCAATAAGTCACAAATGAAACATAATCCTCAGTTATATAAGATTAGCTCAAGTCTCAGTGCTTTTTAGCAGCCTGAAATGACAGCTCACTGCCACCTACTGTAACTCTGGCATATTGCATCACATAGCTGAATAGGCGACGATGTTTTCATCAATAGCTTTCGTGGGGTGACTGAGCTGAGAGCCCCTTATGTTAATGCTATTTTTTGCCACTGATGTTTCCTTTAGTATAAAAATGTAAAATAACGGTATATGTTTTGCACCTCATCCGACAAAGCTTCTGACTTCTGTTATCCTGTGAAACAGATCTGATGTACTACCACGGTGCCTAGTTTGGAAGTATTTAATTCAGTTCAGAAGGCATTTTATGCAATGTGAGTTTGTGTGTTTCCCATTCATTTGAAAAGAACTCAGCTTATTTTAGTCCGCAGTTTACAAATACGTATTAATAACACAGGTCAAACCCTGAGCAATGTGCAAGGCTACTGCAGCCAATTAAGTTCAATGCAAGGCAAATTACACTTCAAATAGTCAGTTGAATATCGTACAAATGCTAGTGCTCACTCAGATCATTTGAGATCACATTCCCACCTGGTCGGCCGCTAGACAGCCAGGTGGCCAATGTCCAGAGCTACGGTACTCGATGTGAATATTTCCTTCACTTTTCACACTCGATACACAACATGGTTCGCATGGCAATTAAATTAATAAGGTAATTCTGTCGGGGGGGAGGGATACATCACATATGTAAGGGACACTTCAAAAGAGCAGGGAACTAGAAATTACTTGGGCCTGCCAAACATATACCGGTTCAAAGCAGTTCTGGGGGATATCCAGAACTATTAGAAGAAGAGTAAGCATTTTTTTTCCCTATTAGCGCATGCCACCGCTAACCTTTACATTTATGTGTGATTGATCATGGGTGGAGCACAGCAGCGGCACTGCTGAGGGCTGTTGCAGTCCCCCTGGGGCACACGGAGTGCGCCAGCCCAGCCGCTGAGCGGAGCTAATCGCCCATTCAGGCCTGGCAAAGCCCCGCAGGGCTCGTCTGAGGCCTCCTGTGTGGGGTGACCTACATTGCAACAACACTCCCGTTCATCCGCACAGCTCTTGTGCAAACAAGGGAGGGGGGTGGCGGTTTCTGGAGTCACTCCAAACCTGTGGGGTTCGATTCAGAAGGGGAGACCAGGAACTACGAACTTCACTGACAGCACCCCCGCCCATCCCCCCCCCCCACCCTACAAATGACTCCCTGGAATCTGCCAATCGTGCCGGAGCTGCACCTTCCCGCTCTCCACAGGCACACTGAGCAATTCCTCGCGGCATCAAACTCGTACGGGGAACTTAGGGGGGTGCCATGCGCAGTGGGCCGAGGGAAAGCGGGGGCCGGGCCCTCTGGTGCGGCGCCGAGGCGAAGCCAGGGAATCCATTTCATGCTTTACTGAAGATCGAGGGAAGAGAGGCTTTGTTTACAAGGCTATCGCTGCTGGTTAGGGATAACGCCGCCTCAGAATTCAGGAGACTTATCAGTGGCTGCTCTCCATAGACTCAGGTGCTCAGTGAACCCTCCTCCCTGCCAGTTTAACTCATTTACAGATATTCCTGCAAACGGAAGGCTCACCACTGCAACTGGAACATGAACCTGTGGCTTGCGGCTCCTATGATGCAACAAACACTGGAAATAACACAGTAAATGCAGTGACTCAAAATTAACAAGAGAAATATACATTCCCTTACAAGGGGATAGAGGGGTGGAATATGACAAATTTATTTAGCCTGAATTGCATAAGGCACAGCACTGACAGAAGTCCGCAAATACTGAGAATATTGGAATAAAGCAACACACAGAAGAAATATAAAGTTTTAATTTGTTCCAAAGTTTTCTAAACATGTTGTGCAACTGTCTATATCGGAAGCCTTAAGAATCCTTGACAGCTTACTTCAAAAGTGACAGATATTTACTTTAGAATGACACTAGTCAAATAAGTTACCCTAATTTTTACCATACTGCTAATCCCACGCAAGTTAGCAGATGTGCCCAGTAACCCAGGTGGTGTATGTGTCTGGTAAGTTGGCCAATGTGCCTGGTCGCCCATCCATATTGGCCAGAGGAACCACACAGGATGTACTGTGTCTAGTAGCCCATGCAAGCTGGCCCGTGTGCTGAGCAAACAGCACAAGATGGCCTATGTTTCTAGCAGCCTGAGCTGCTTGGCGAGTTATTCTAGCAGCCTATGCCAGGTAGCCCAGTCCCGCTTAAGTCACTCTTCTTTATTCTTGCAGTCTGTCTCTAAACGCAACATTTAAGAATCAGTGTGAACAGTAAAACATGGGCAACCATTTCATGTACAATTTACAACTATTAAATCAGAAAACAGATGGAGCCATTTTTCACTTGGACTGAAGAGTTAAAATAGAACCTTAAAAAAAAATGGAGAAACAGTTCCAATGGGCCAGGTATGAATGAAAAGACTACCTAGCGAGTCTTCAGCTCTACATTAACCACCACTACACCCACCACAAATAAGATGGAAAATACAGAATAGCTGGTAGTGCTAACTATTTACAGGCCGCCACATGTCAAGACGCATGCCCACAAAAGTTAAAGATGAAGAACCAGTGAAATCCTGCTTCTTGTTTCCATTAGTGCAGATAATCCAGGGTGCTTCTCTCCAGCCAATTAAAGCACTTTCCCTTCAGTACTGAGTGTCATTCACTGCTCGGCCTTGCTGCACTATCCTCTGGTATATCCTCCACATACTGTAACATGACCATCTCATAGTAACATCATCAACAGGACTTTTCAAATAGGTATATATATGTATATATTTATATACAATAAATAAAGAAATAAATCTTCCTTCCATGTAATGAATTATTATTTGAAATTTCATGAAAGGGTGATTTATAACTGGTATTCATGGCAAGATTACTCAAGTGCTTAAGGGATTTTTCAGGAGAATTATTCTGCTTATTTTTGGAGGCTTGCCCAGGCATCTCATTTGTAAAATTAAATATTGTTTTTATTTTTTTTGTTTTTTAGTGGAAAAGGTTAGCTTTCGGGAGGGCTGCGGGGAAGGAGCAAGCAGTGGGGGCAGCGAGGCGGCTCAGTTGGTACGGAAGCCACGGTCTACAGGTTTCACCCAGCGCTTCATGACGGATGCCCCCTCGCCCAATGCCCACAGCAATGAAGAGACCTTGCAGGCATTCGCGGCCTCACTCGCCAGAACGGAACCTCTCGCCCCAACTGATCCGCCCCTCTGTCTGTCCCTAAACCACTTGGCTGGAACGCAAACCCCCGCCCTACCCTTCCCGACAGACAGACGAGGGCTCCCGACGAGCAGCAGGGTCTTCAGCTGGGCTGAACGGCACAGACGATTACAAAATGTAAGCACTGCAAATCCCTCTGGATGAGGGCATTAACAAATCGACGGAAAAGAATAAATCACCATAAAAATGCTATTAAGACCTTAGCAGCTGACAGCCACTCTATAATAGCCATGCAACTGAAGTCTGTGTACACACATAGAAACAATACCATTACCACATCGCCTTCTGAACTGTGTCACAGGCCAGGCACTGGGACTGATCACAGGAAACAAGATGTTCTCGAAGGCTCCCTCTATAGGCTAAGCAGAGAGGAGCACCGGGATGCTGGTGCATAGCCGTAGTAAACGTTGACAGCCCATTTTAGGTATACCCTGCTGTACCATTCAGATATCGTGGTATCGTTACAGTGGCTCACTGCCTCCATCTACGGAAAAATATGGCACCACCATTGATATGACCTTTCTGTGGACTGCTCTGAAGCCTGCTGTGATTTCTTGTAGCCTTTTCTCGTCTGCGCCTGGCAACGGAGCTCCATGAACACCTGTCACACGTTGGGCCACAGAAAGATGTGGTTGGACCTCTGAAGAATTCTATTGACCACCGAAGTTCCATAATGCATGCTCACACACTCGTGGGCTCCCCCTAGTGTCTGTGCCCCTGAACATCTCCCCCATTCTCTCCCCTTATGGGCAGCCCTGGTTATACAGTTTGCAATCCATCTGATAGGAGTCCATCTAGCAATGTCCCCATGCATCTGTTTCTTTGGCTGTTTTCAATACCCACTTTGCAAACCGTGCCACGGTGCTTTGGAGAAAACGCTGGCATATGCCTCGCGAGCGGGGAGCCCCCAGGGCGTGCCACCGGCCCCCGGCTCCCTTATCTTTGCATGGGCACAGGTGGCATCCAAAAGCCATCCAGGTTATATAGCGGGCGAACACACACATGTAGAGGTCTAATGGAGAAGACCAGATGTCACCAGCAACCCTCACCTACAGAGGCATGATGGAATCCATCCTCAGCACCACTGAGCACCGCCAAGTCTGCAGATGGCTGCTCCGACCATCACCGGCACACATCTGTCTTTACTTCAGGCCATTTTCTCCACACGACGCCGCAGAAAAGCAGGCAACATCATCAGGGACTCCAGTCACTGTGAACCCGGCCATCTTCTACCAGGAACATCAGCACTTACCGATGGGCTGTTCAACGGCAGCTGATCACTTACACATTCAACCATCATCGCTCTCATCTCTGCTTAGTTGCTTCAGTGTTGATTTATTTTGCCATTTTGCCTTATTTGTTATTTGTCTGCGTTATTTGCTGCTCCTGTTGTCATTATTGTCCGACGCTGCTACTCTTTATGAGGTTATTATTTATTATATGATCCTTTGTTAATGTGCTATTAATCAACAGCCTGCAGCAGGCTTGGAAGTAAGCATCTCATTGTATGAAGGACATAGGAGAGTAATTGTGAACTTATTATATTTACTTGCGGCTTTCTGTATATGTTCCGGAACGTTCCCCGGAGGGCATGCGAAGGCGATCCGTGAGATGCTGCCCGCAGGCACCCGGCGCCGCAGACACCACGTCCAGAAAGCGGAGGCCTCGTGGAGCCTGCCACCCACCCGCTCTATTAACGGACGGCCACCTCCACAGTCTGCCACCTGCCACCCTGCATCCGCAGCCTGCCGGCCTCCGCGGGGAAGGCTGGCACACCGCCGCCGAGCCGCCATCATGCCAGCATAGACGGCAACCACACGGAACCCCCTCCCCTCCCTTCCATCCCTGAAGGGCAATTCCCACAGGTAAGCCCTTCAGCTATAATTTTTCCCTAGTAGAGTGGGAGGCGCTGATTCAGGCCCCCGCTGATGGCTGACTGAAAGAGAAGAGTAAAAGCAGGTCCTGTCCTCCATCACTGCTGTGGATTGGACCTGCGGGCATCACTCCATGGTCACAGGAGCTGCCACTGTAATTAAACCAGTGCAGTGACATACAAGTGCCGTGACATACCAGTGCCCACCTCCCAGTTCTAACCTAGTTCAAGCTCACCAAATTAGCATAAAGCAATCACCCTGAGTGTCTTCTTTGAAAAACCCAAAAGGCACAAAATGCTGCACAGGTGACGGAACAAAGAGCAAATTTCTCACTCAGTATTACTCAGAACAGTGTCCGTAGCAGAGTGTTGCGTTGCGAGTCCTTGTTCCTCCCCTTGTAAGCTCCTATAGCGCAAGGAAGCATCCTACACAGAGTATCTCTCTCATCTTTGTGCATGCATCTCATTACGCAAATTATTCCCCTGTGGAGCACTGTGGTGGACGCCAAAAAAGAAACGGAAGGGCGTGATACCCAAAAACGAGGTGTCCCCGGTCATTAGATCCTTAATGGAAGAATAAGAATGTTGGCCAAATGCTGCGATGTGTGTGCGGTCAGAGGGGAGAAACAGTCCACGTCTCACAAACGCAAGTGCAGCATTACCAAGGCCTCTGGAAACCCGCTGGCATTTTTTTTCAGCTTAAACAAACAGGATAAATAAACTGAACACAACAGTGCTCACTACACATGCCACATTTGAATTTGATTTTTAATTTCATTTTTGTATTCTAAAGCATAGCTCCCATGTACTAAATACAGTGTTTTACCTTTACTGCAGTGGGAGGAAAAGGTGATTTCAGTCATCAAGTGTGTGCTTGACAAGGCCCTAAAAATGGCAAGATTATGAAAATAAGGTGATATTCAGAAATGTGTTTTTTAGAATTTAAAGTGCTGGCAAGTATTCAAGAAAGTGTACAGCTCAGCTGTCGGGATTCAAAGCACGTAATACACAAAGACTGAAGGGTAATTCATGTTAATATGCTGCTATCTTTGTTTATCTCTCTGCTGCACCATCTCAAGAGAAGCTCGGCCTAGCTGAGGTCCTTGAGCACCATCACCTTGGGGCTAACAGTCCAAATTGGCGCCGTGCTCGCCCTTGTGTTGTACTTTGCGGCCAAAACCCGTGCAGACTGCTGCGACATGAAGAGTGATGTTTGCTTTGTGATTACTGACACAGCGAGTTGGTGTTCTCAAACAATGTATCCCTGACTGGCTTGGCCAGGGGTCAACTAACAGGGAACATCTGTGTTAGGAAAGACAGGTTTGCTGGTCCGTCTGTGGACATCCACCAACCAGTGTAAGAAATGCTGTACAGGCGGCTGCTGACTCATACATATGTGTGCTGGAGAAGAATCTATCGCAATGTATATTGGGGAAGAACCTATCAATCACTATTGATTTGGGAGGTCTGTCATGGAGTGAAGGTTCATTTTTCAAGGGACTCAGATGATATGAGGTACAGAACTGCATGCTGTCACACACCAGGACCTGCAGCCTAGAGAATGAGCGCTTAACAACCGCTGATTGGCATGTCTTTTAGTACTGAGAGGGGATACTGTCAGACACTGTAATATTTCTCCTCTCCAAGGTTGAGAGAGGCCACATGTTGCTGGCAGATGGCCAAGGTCTAGTCCGAATGAGGTCTAGCAGCTCAGAGAAAGGCAAGTCCCAGATTTAAACAAATTAGGGCAGAAAGGATAAAAACAGAGGTGAAAAAAGCGATTCCTTCCCTGTTTATAACTCTTGCAGTGATGCAATGCCCCGAAGAAAAACCTTGCGTAATGGACTCATCTAAACCGACATGCTCACTGATCATCGGTTAAGGGTCCCATGTGCTTTGCGGCCTTTGAACTGATCGACAAAGGATCCCATTTCCCAGTGCTATTCAATATGACAGCTATAGGTGCCTTGGGACCCTTTTAGAGTGTCTGTTGGTGTTTGGTACGTAAACAGAGGTTAAAGGTTAAACGCTTTCCCTTTGGGGGGGGGGGGGGGGGGTCTTCATGTCTTTTGAAGACAGAGCCCTTAGCTTTACTGATAAAGCAGCATCCAACATTTCCCCTCACCAATTACAGTCCAAAAAAAAAGAACATATAAAAGCTGTCAGTCTTCAAGAAATAATCTCGAACCGATGAAAAATTCATACCATGCTACATTCGCAATGTTCTTATGGAGATTTAATATAGAAACAACTGCCGTTGGCTTTGTTTTCTGTCTTTCTGAGTAATAAGTAAATAAAAATAAAACATAAACAAATAAAATGCACTTAAATGTCACTAAATGTCTCAGCTTGATGCACTGGTGTATATTAAAGAAATTTTCATTACATGAAGGGAAGTTATCCCCAAGTAATCCAAAGAGACTAAGAAGGCGTGTTTTACTCTAACCTTTGGCATTAACCATACTGACAAATGTTAACTCTTTGATTCACATGATGTTAGTTAAGGTTTCAGTTATTGAATTTCAAAGGCAGCTTCATCTGTCATTGGAGAACAAGACCTTTGATCTTTCTATTACATTTGCTTAAGGAGACATGCCATTGATGACACAGCCTGCAGTGGCAGTAGAAGCATAGGTCTTTTGTACCTGAATGTGTTAGCTTATTCAAGGCAGCTTGACCTTTTTAATTTTAAATATCAATATGAATTCTAAAACATGATCCGAGGCAGAGGATTTTCTGGCTGCACATTGATGGGAGAAGATATAAAGTGTTTCTCCATGATGAGTTGCTGGTCAGCGATAATCCCATTTTGGCCAATCCACTTAATTATGCCCATCCTTTTTGAAGTAGTGAGAAAGACCAGTGTTACTGCACCAAAAAGAGGACTGGCAGCCCATGGGTTTGATGATCTGAGCCGTTCATAACGTATGAATCCCTTAACGTTAAAACTGTTAGCCTCACTTTTGTGAAATGCTTCCAAATAGTTATCATTATATGAAAACAAATGGAGTCTGACCCCTACATTAATGCTGAGTTCCAGATGATCATGAGGTTCTGGTTTCCGAGTTGAAAAAACCCGGGTTTCAAGATTGAAAAAACCCGAGTTTCAAGACTGAGTCGTTTCACTAGCCAAATGAAAACAATCAGCATTGCTGACGGTCAGAATATAATCATATAGTACATTTTACCGTATGAAATAATAATTTTAATAATTTAATTTTGTAAGTTTACAAACTGTAAACCACAAATAGTATGCATTAGCATGCATGTGATAACCCTAAAGGTTGATTAATTAAAAACCACACATTCTGTTGATTTCACAGTTGGTTGCCTATAAAACATTTATGTAGAGAGGTTTAATTTCTGTAAGCTATATACCAGAACTAGCTATAGACTGCTACAGCTACCCATATACAGTAGCTAAATGTTTAGCAATATTTGAGATTCATCTTGACATCAATCTACATATATAATAGATTTTATTGTACTTGTAGTGGTTTCTATTTCAATGTAAGGCCGGAAAAATCTTCATGGCCTTCAAAGGGTGACTGTCCCTGTGGAGGCTGCCATATTGTCTGACATCACGACATCTGGTTCTCAGGGAAGCCGGAGTATGTGAAATTGGCCTGAGTTCCCCAGTGTGAGCTCTGACAGCCAATTCATTGCACTATTTCAAGTAGGAGGTAAGATACCTTCTAGTTCTAAGTTACCTGGAATGCAGCATAAGAGTGTGTCAGTGTGGTGTGGTGGTCTCACTGGTTGCTTAGCATAAAACCTGATAACAGCCCGTCGCATTCACGCTCCCACTGGAGGCCGCATTTGATTGCAAAGTTTTGGGCACAGAATCTAATAAAGGCAGAAGATTGCTACAAATGTATCGCATGCGCAGAGAGGAAGCAGCCAGCGTGAGACACACAGGGGATGAAACAAATGAAGCTCACCCCGACGATTAATTATGCTACACTTCATGCATCAAATAGCTGAAAGCTATCGGCGAGATTGTAACAGGTCGTTCTTATTGTGAGGAAAAACAGCCCTGCTTAGTTTTTAAATACAAATGCAGTGTTTACTTCTTGCTCTATACAGTAGTTCGACATTTTTAAGTTTTTTTCTTTCATATGTTTCCCTTGTGCAGTTTGACGTTTAAGCTGTTTTTGCAAAATTTCTACAGCTGTTACATTACAGTGATATTCAATTAAGGGACGGAAAATTGTTTATTGATCTGCTCAGGGTTTACATATAATATCCTGGATCATTTTGGAGGATGCATTCAATTCAAGTTAACATTTTCGGGGGGGTCCCACAGGGGTCGGCTGCCATGTCTGTGTGACTGTGGTATCACCCTCCCGAAATGTAATCTGGGGGGGGGGACAGCAAACATAATGTTAAGACCCGTGTTTCAGGGAGGCTTGGGGAAACGATTGAATAGTGTCATTCTGGAGGGCAGGTTGGGGGTGGGATTTCAATCTGCCCTGTGACCAACACAAAATTCCTTCAGACTCTGAAGGGGAGTGTCTAAATATGAGTCCCTTTCTCTCACTCAGTTGTCTGCCCAATGACAAGTAATGGCTAATTGTTCATAGTATAGGCTGTCCTGGGCGATTCGTGAATCAGTGGGGTTACCGACATTACAGACTGCCTGCTCTGATCTCCACTCTCTGATCTCGGCGAATGGGAATTAATTCATGGTGTGTGTGTGTGTGTGTGGGGGGGGGGGGGTGATTTCACAGGATTTCGGACTCCAGGCAAACTAGCCGATCCGATGGATTCCAAGAAAGTAAACAACTGACAGTATTAAGATCCGGCTCAGCCAATAATGAGCCGCGGTACAGAACAAAAGTGGCATGATGGCCCAAAGCTAAACATCCCTTCTTAAGGCTGTGTTGAATTAGATTTTTCTTCTCCTTTCTTTAATTTTACTTAATTTCATCTTATTCCAGGCCAGTAGCCTGCTGTTTTTTTCAGGATGATAAGGGAATTCAAGTCACAAAAATTCCATCCTACTATATAATTCTACCATCATTTAAGCATCCGTACTATATTTCAGCATCCGTGTGAAATATCCACGTTTACATGCGACGGACGGGTGCTTCCGGAACAGTGCGCCTCACCTGTGGTCGAGGGTGCCCAGTGACCAAACAGGTCAGTTCGAGGGTCTCTCCTTCACGGATGGTGTACACCCTCTCCGTGTAGCGCTCCTCCTCGATATTGCACGCGTGGCCGGAGTGTACAATACGGACAGTAGGGGGAGCTGTGGAGGCACACAAAGAAAACCGTGGGGGTCAGGAACATGTCAAAGTGGGGCATGCGGTATCATGATAGAGACTGGGATGCAGACTGGGTTCGAGTAAGTCCAGTCCATGTAATTGATGCGAGCCTTAAGATTAACAGACAACCATCTGCCCCTGCGTTGCAGAGGCCGCAGTTAAATTGCAACCATGTAAGAATTTTCAAAAGCGCCAAATTTCACTTTTTCCATGCAAAACAGCACAACATTCCATTTCATACATAATAATCCGCCAGGTTATTTCCCTTCCAGCTTGGTGTCTTCATGTTTAGCGTCTGCACACAAAACCAGGGACATCTTTCATCTCTCTTTTTGACACGACTTGTGAAGGGTTACTTTAAAAAGAAATAATAAATTTTTTGTTAAAAAGGAAAGCGGAACATAATTTCATTAAATTCTCTCTGGGAGGGAACAATGCTTCACTCCAAACTTTTATCTTCTCTGCAGGTTTGAATTGAAGTAGATTCAGACAAAGTGCTGGAAAATAAATAAATAACAGATTACAGGTTTCTGAGTGTAGGAATTTCACAAATAAGAAAGCTCTATGGAATAGTGTTTCCCTGCCATTGATTTTATTTTCTTTTCTTCGGTCCAGCATCACAAATCCAGAAAAGTGTGGGATCCCTCCTTTATCTGTTTATAAAGGGCTCTACACTCTACTAATATATACAGTATATTAGTATTACAGTACTGGTCATCCTGTCCAAGGTGGCCCCTTCCTTGTGCCTAGTGCTATGTTCCAGGTTCACTGAGATCCAACAGTTATGGAAAATGGATGGATGGATGGATGGATGGATGGAACACAACTGGGCAGTGCTTAACATTGACTTTTAGCTGGGCATACTGAGCTTTACACATATTTTAAAAGCATCATCTCCCCTCAGTGTAACCCTGTATTGAGTAGGTAGCTAGAAGATGGATTGTTAGATAGAAAAAAACTTTTCAGGAAGGAGCAAGTAAATCCCTCTGTGCTCGGCTGCTTTGGTCAGAAGTTTTAGAGCTACCAGCCGTGCTTACAGGCCCTGGGGTGACAGCAGACCATGGACACCTGTCACCTTTGCTTTGCCTCTATCAGAGGTTCAGGCAGCCCCATGGAGCCTCATGGAGCCACATGGAGCCCCCTGGCTCTGCAAGGAGGCCTGTGATGCTAATGGGGATGGACCGAGATCGGGCTCCACTGCTGGGGCTACAGCAAAGGAACCATTCTGGCTGGGAGGGAAAACAAGCAACATCATGCTCCAAGATGCAGACGTTATTATTGTTCTGTTGGGTTCTTATGTAGTATTGAAACGCTAAAGTCACCTAGTGATGGCATCTACTATTTGACAAATAACTACCTTATTAAACAGAAAATAATTCACATACTGTGATATTAAACAAGCCTGGTTTTCATGAGTTTATCATATTCTTAAGATGCTAAGCTACTGCATTAACCCATTATTAACTATTCTACACTATATTAAACTATTATTAACAATTTGATAATGATATTAAATCATTCTTAGAGAAAATCTTTAAGAATATGATTACAGCAGTTGCATGTACAATAGTGGGGGTGGCATGGAGGTGCAGTGGTTAGCACTGTTGCCTCACACCGCTGGGACCCGGGTTCGAGTCTCCGCCTGGGTTACGTGTGTGTGGAGTTTGCATGTTCTCCCCATGTCGTCGTGGGGTTTCCTCCGGGTACTCCTGTTTCCCCCCCACAGTCCATAAACATGCTGAGGCTAATTGGAGTTGCTAAATTGCCCGTAGGTGTGCATGTGTGAATGAATGGTGTGTGAGTGTGCCCTGCGATGGGCTGGCCCCCCCTCCTGGGTTGTTCCCTGCCTCGTGCCCATTGCTTCCGGGATAGGCTCTGGACCCCCGCTTCCCAGTAGGATAAGCGGTTTGGAAAATGGATGGATGGATGTAGAATAGCAGCTTGTGGCATGCCTGTCACCGTAAAAGGAAAACGTTGCTGTTTCTTAGGGTAAATTGATTTCTCTTGAAAAAAATCTAAATATGCCACCATATAAGCAGCACAGGATTACAGTGCGACCACCCCCCTCCAGCAAAACACATACAGGGGAAGATGAAGAGTGACAGCAGCACCGTTCCCTGGGGGCTGTGAACGCGGGGGTAACGGGACGTGAAGCGGGGGCCCGATGTGACCCGCAGGCCCCGTTTCAGCCCAGCGGCAGTGAGATGGAAATAAATGTGTTTTGTTCTTCCTGCGTGCCAGACGCATCCCGGCCTACTTTCCTGTTGCTTTTTTAGAAAAATCTCCCCCCCCTCCCCCCCCACCAACTCCATAACGCAAACAAATTGCCCTGACCGGGTGTCACTCTTTAGCTTGGGAATGGAACAGCGTAACCCCCATTAGACACCTTTAAGGCTGCGGAAGGGCGAGACGCAGAGATGGATAAATGGCTGAGAGAATGGCAGAGGTGGGGGCCGCCCCGGATTTGGCGTCTGCTTAATGAGGCTTTCCTATGAAGTATCACGCTAACGAAATGACACGACATCATGTGGGTGGGCTGCTAGAAGATCAAAGCCAAAATTATGAGGAACCCCCCCCCACCATTGTGCATTTGCAATCTGATTTAGCTTGCATGGATTGTTATTTGGGTTTTTTTTTTTTGGGGGGTGGGGAGGCGGTTGGGGGATATGAACAGCATTAGATGGAAAATCTACAGTAGGTTCAACACAAAGAGCCACAACCACATAGTGCTCCATCTTGGTTCGGATTCTCACTTTCTGGACCTGAACTTTCCATCTCTGAACAGCTGACTGAGACTTGAAGTAGACAACTGAATTAATTGTGAGTTCATGTTCATTCCCATTCACTGGGATCACAGAGCGGAGATCAGAGCAGGAGTGGGGGGAGGGGGGCAGTAAAATAAAAGAGCAGCTCTGATGGGCCCCCCAGCAGTTGGAGCTTCCCTGAGCTCCTGTCAGAAACAGGGGGGCGGGGGGGGGTTCACTGATTCCCCCCCCTAATAAGACGTGAGTGTGCTTCTGCAGCCTTCATGATAAAACAATTTGCCAGGACATCCTGCTTCTGTACTTTGGCTGATTATACATCCTTAATGTGTGGCAGCTAATGGCACGAGCCAGGAAATCCCACTCTGGTCATGTGACCAGAGCCCTCTCCAACCGGGCAGGGAAACGTAGGTGACTCCAGTTCACCTCTACCAAAAACATATTTCCTGAAACAATATCTTCCATACGTCTTCCAAGCACTTATCAAGTACAGAGTCACAGGGACCTAGAGCCCCTCCCAGGCAGCATGGCGTACACACACACACACACACACACACACACACACACGCCGGGAAACACCCTGTATGGGTTGCCAGGGTGCCACAGGGCAAACAGCATCATGGGCGGTTCATCTGGCACGGAGAAAAGCTTCCAGAAAAACAGGCAACCTCCACGCGCACAGAGTGCGGACGGAGACGCCACAGCGGAGGTGCGAGGCCACGCCACTTCCCACTGGGCCGCCGTGAATAGCTTCCCGGGCCTCCCAGATAGTCTGCCACCATGTCCTTCCCTGCAGGCTAATGACTGCCACGTGCCACTTTTTCAGGACCAGCAGGACCTCCTGCTTGGCGGGGAGCAGGGGTGTGATTCGGAGTGAGTCCGATAATTCATCCTCCATAGCAGGCACCCCTCTGCATAGGGAGAACACCCACCCTCTGCCCCACAAGTCAAACTTGAATAAATATCACACTGACAGAAGGTCCTGAAGTGGCTCTAGGTGTCTGTATTGCACTCAGAAAAGGCCGGCAGTCTCATGGGGCTTCATGCTTCTCTTTGCCCCCTGATACAGGTTCAGGGCAGTTGCCACTTTCGCAGCTCTGTAGCCCCCCCTGACCCCCACAACTCCCCAAAGTCCTTTTAAAGCTGTGTGTCAATGAAAGCAAACAACGCATGACCTGGGGTGGGTATACTGGCTTCCACCTTCCACAGGGACTAACCTTCTCCCCCCCCCCCCCAATTCTCTCCACAACTGCAGAGGAATCAATAACCAGCCCTCCCCAGGGGTGGTGGACAGACGGTCCCACAGATGTGCTTGAAGGACAGTGATTCTTTTCTATCCACAGCTCCAGCACATGAAAAAACCTGCACTTGTAGCAAGGGCTAAGGCAGGAAGGACAGAAAACCATTAGGGTCCCCACAGTGCATTATGGGAAAAGCAACCTTTCTTCCTACAGGAGTGCCAATTCAAAACAGAACTGGATTTGGTTCGTCTCTTAATAACACTGCAAGCAACATAGAGGTTCAGCATTTTCCACTCACATTTTTGTACCCCCCTCCCCCGGATGAACATTAATTTAAGGTACATGTGCACTGGAATGCATGCCACCTGCCCTCCGATCTGACAAGTGCTACAGTACCAGGACAAATTTTAACAGGTTAGATTTTTTATAGCCACATTTTACTACCAGCGGTAAAACTGTCAATAAGGAGAAACAAATCGGTCGGAATCAGACTTTCTTTTTTGTATCGTTGTTAATAAAATATGTCGTGGCGTCAACATAGAAGGTGCAAAGACCCCGTTGGCTGCTGCTGGCTTTTGTGTTGAATGCAGGCTCCCCAAGTAACCTGCCCAGACCTCAGTATCTGGTGAAGGGAGGTACTTTGAAAGGTCTTTCAAACAAATTTCCCAGAGAAAAATCCTTGTACACCTTTATGGGGTAGAATCTCCCCATTGAGACAACGCATTGACTTGCATTGTCTCATTCCTGCTCAGTCGAAACAATTCTGTCATAAAATTAAACACATGACCAATGAATAACGTCAAGCTAGATATGTCTTTTCTCATTTGATACCACATTTTTACTAGCTATCAATCAGGTGTGCAGAGGTTTTTAAGGGCAACGTATGGCTGTTTTTTTTCCCCAAAGTCTTCGTTAATGACTATTGCCATTATCACAGCTTTTCAGCAAAAAAATAACATACCACTGAACCATAAGTCCGCAAAATATTAAACGACACAGCAGACGAACGAGCGGCTTCCGCATTTTCATCACGGGCGACCCTTCAACAGTGCAACAAACTTATTAAAAAGTGAGTCTTGAAGGCGTTAATTTAATTTCATGGTACATAAAATCTAATTGATGTTCCTCGTCAGCGGAATTGTGATTCTGTTGAACCTGTCCATTTACATTTCAAATACAGTTTCAAAACCAACCACACACACACACACACACACACAAACACACACACACATACAGAATCACAGGCATTTGCATGTCATTTCTAAAATTAACCATAGCAGACATCTGAAGATATTAGAAATGTGTGTCTGGGGGGGGGGGGGGGGGGTGCAAGTCTGATGTTAGTCAGTTGACTGGAAAATCTAATTGCTTTTGCTACAGAAGCTTCCTCAAGCTTCTCTAACAGTGTGCGTTAGCAGTTCACAGTGTGGGTTAAAGGTCCCACTGCCAGTCCTGACTGGCTGTGCCACTAACTGCCTGGCTCCATGAAGACCAGACTGAATAGCTACTTCAGTTAATGACACAATGAAATGACAGCATGTGTAGAACTTACAAAATTTTAATTATAGGTTCGCTGTTCACAGGCCCAGCAGGTCAAAGTTCGTTAGCGGTTGCTCTTCTCGTATAGCTTTTGAACTGGACTTCGTTCCAGAAAAATCCCTCTAAGCACCAGAACGAAGGGAACATGCAGTCACTGGCTGCTACTTGAAATACCAAGCAATGAGCCACATGTCACACATATACGGAGCCGCTCCCGGAAAATACAGGCAGGCAACACAGTCACCAGGAAATTTATAGACACTGATTCGCCAAAACATGGATCTGACCCACGGAAGAGAACTAGAGCACCTGGAAGAAAGGAAAACCAGCAACCCCGAAAGTACAGGCAACAGCTCTACCCACTGAGTCGCCACATTTCCCAGGCACATGCATGAATGCGGAGCATCCAATTTCAGAGGAGGCAAAATGCTACGCAAAATCGTGACTGTGATATCACAATATCACAGCGACAGTGCACCGAGCGACACAGGCAATCTGTGAGCGTAACAGTGAAAGCTTCAATGCATTCCAAACAACGGCGCCGTTAAACGCTTCATCTCCGATTACCATCAGTCTCGTGGTTGGCGGCGACCACAGGAAGGTAAATTATTCATCAGCTCACAGCCTTGCACGGGAGTGTGAGGGGATGACACAGCAGTGGTTAAGGAGCAGGCTGTTGTCACATTTATATAAAGAGAGGCAAAAAAAAAAAAAGCACGTCTGGTACTTGTGTGGACGCGATATTCTTGCAGTATTTATTTGAGCCAGTTCTTTGACTTTCTGAGAGCAGGATCTCAGGAGAACGGAGCCCACTAAGCAACAGCTGATGAGTAACTTGTATGCCAAAGTAGCTCCATCGCTAAAATAAGCGCTGGGTGGAGGTCTCGTTCAGCCAGCACTCGGTGAGGTTACATGAGCTGAAATCCGCCGGGTGACAGGAAACGTGCCCTAACTCCAGCTCCTCCGATACACACGGGCATCACCCAAATGGGACGGAATACATTCAAGGACAGCTACAACAGACAGGAAATTGCAGGCGATAAAAATAGAAAGTTTCCACCAAGACTGGTCGCAGTTTTGTCTCTTATTCACACTGTGTCTGCTCCTGTTACACTGACATTCCTGCCCCCCCCTTGCCACCCCTACCCCCCCAACCACCTCAATCACTGTAATCGGGCATCTGTGGGGAGGGGGAATAATAACCTCCATTGGCTAAGGCTAGTCACCTGGGCCCTCATAATCATTTTAGAACACATGGCACCAGGCAACCCAGATGGGGGCATGTTTGGGGTGCAGTGGGGGGGGGGGGGTGCCATTGGTTTGCCAGCTCAAGTCCTCGAAGGCTGCAGAAAAGCCTCTGCCAGCATGACTGCAGTGTCCCCTGACCCCGAACACAAAGGTATTATATTGGCAAATGGACCTACATTGGACCCCCACCCCCCAACCCCCCATTTAATTTGCTAAGCTCCCTGTGTACAAAGGGTTACCATGTGCGCCAACGCTAAATGAGAAGCGAACGGGACCACAGTGGCATGGAATTTCAGACGCAGGGGGGTCGCGCCAGACAGGATTTCACAGTCCCCCTACCTCCATTCACATTGCTCCAATTGAATTACAACAGTGAAATTACCCATTACTTTTCATTACTCTGGCACATAATGCTGGTACGGCTTTGAGCATGTGAAGCCTTGCAGTCGCTTTTTCAAATATCCTCTAATTTTTAGAAGTCAATATCAATTATGGCTGATAACCTCCTTACTGTCAAGTGATGACTGCATTGTCCCCATCTGCACTAACCCTTTTGTCTTCTGACATAAGCTTTGAGCCTAACACCACTCGTACCTGAGCTCTGGGTCCTAGAGTCTAAAAACAATCACAGGTGTACATTTCCAGAAAGGTCTCCAGCTTGTGACACTGAGATAGCACTGCCTTGCTTTGCCCTGGGCACTGCTGTTTGGATGGCAAAACATGACAAAAGACCCCCCAAAAGCAGACAGTCCAATATCCACCCTCTTGTAGCTTGACCCCCCCAGAGGTCCCATGTCTTTTCTTGAAGGTTTCATACTCATAACCCATGAATGTTTAAAAGCTACAAAGGCATTCCATGAGTAATAATTTAATGAGGATTGTTTGTGGGTGTGTGTATGATATTATAATACTAAATGTCCCCAGAATATAATAAAATCCTGTTTTTTTTATGTTTTTTAGGCATTTTTTCGGTCCCCACAAGGGGAAACTCAATTTCATAAAAATTTGTGACTGCAATAAAAAAACTAAGTCTTGTATTTTGTTTAGTTACTTATGGTTAAGGTTAGCGCTGGGTGGGGTGTGTGTGTGTGTGTGTGTGTGTGTGTATGCACGCGCACTCCAATGGAGTGACATTCCAACCATGGTATCCCCTGTAGTTCCCAGAATAGCTTTTGCAATGTACTGAATAAGCAGTTATAGAGGGAGAATGGATGGATGGTTCATAAACACTATTACTATAATTCTACAGCTACTGTCTCAGAACAACTAACATTTAGTCCTGTTTGATCATATCCCATGTCTGGTGTCTCCTGTCATGAGCCAATGGGAGGCCGGGGTGGCTCCAGCCCCCTCCTGAAATCGATCAGCCCTCCATTTTCATTGGCTCTGGGTCATGTCAATCACAGAATGCTGAGCATAGTTTTTCCATACATGTGACAACTATAAAATATAGTTCCCAGAATTTCATGAGTATTGCACACCTATGGGAGCACAGTAGACTTTACAAGAGCAGCATGAAAACTACTAAGCAACAAACAGACCTCCAGCGTTAAACCTTTTTTAATTAGCTAAAGTACACTCTTAATGGACTGCAGCCTCACTGCTGTTCTTATCATTTCTAAACAGAATTATCATCAAAGAGGTTGCAACCCTCACAGAACAAACTACACAGCATCAGATGTTTCCAGTAATTATAAAGCTTGCTAACAAGTTTAAGGTAATTTTAGTAATAACTTATTGTGTGTTTTATTTCCTGCCACAGTTTAGATTCTAGATGCATAGATATTTTAGCTACTATGTCCATTTGTTCTCGGTCTGTGCTGGATTTGATGCCCATTAACAACCAAATTTTATCTTACCCTGTGATACATCAACATGGTGATTCTTGATAAACTTTCCGGTGAGGTTGGTTATTTTCCGTATGTTCGGTTTTTGTATCTTTTCAAGCAGAATTCAAACGATCTTTACAGGAAAAAGTTCACCGAATTCTTTCCCTTACATGCTTTAACACAAAACAAAACAAATTCTCTGAAATTACACAATAAGTATGACTAGGATTCTGGAACGTTCATGAAATTCTGAGAACTACTGAAATTGTAGTTATCACATGTATAGGAAAACTACTGTATATTCAGCATTCTACGCTTAGCATGACTTAGGGCCAATGTAGGCAGGGGAGGGAGGTGGTCAGTTTCATCAGGGGACTGAAGCTGGCCCAGTCTACCATGGGCCCTGCCACTCCCTCAGTTTGCTTTATAATTGTATAAAATATATAATTTCCAGAAATCAAGAATCAGACAGCAATCAATACTGAATATTAAATAATATTCTCTCACTTCTGTCTAAATTCATACCGCACTACTGTGCTCTGCTTATGGAAATCATCTGCTATATAACTGTATCGGCTGACATTTTGAATTTTTAATGTTTAATTAGCTATGTATAATTAAATGTGAAACAGATCGAATTGATGTTATTCCTTGTGTGAGCTGTAGGGGGTGGAGGGTGGGCATTTCAGTGGGGCTGTACCTACGTTAGCTTCCTGACAGATGTATGCTTATGGTGCATCATCTGTCTCATTTGCATGTTGGTTTAGACAAAAGCATCTGCTAAATAAATGAATATAAATGTAAATGGGTTAATAATAACTTTAGGATCCCACTGCTCCTCCAGCCCCTGAGTTTCACAGCTAGCTAGTACCTTGCACACGGATTTCCATGAACTCGCTGTGCGAACAGCTTCAGTGTCGCAGATTTCTTTTGAGCACAGCGGTATCGGAATAACAGGCAGCCGTCATGCGACAGCCACCACTCCGGGGAAGAGAGGGAATCAAAAGCGAGCCAGGTAACGAAAAGGCCGGTAAACCCTCGCAGAGCCGGCCGAGATAGTCGCACTAAAATCTATTTTCTTTTCAAAAACTGCATCGTGACATTGCTGAATGCAGAAAAAGGCCCTCATGGGGCTTGGATGCATGGGTGGATCAGCAGGTAGCACTGGTGCCTCACACCTTAAGGTTTGGGAGGTGTGTGTGCGCAGTTTACATGTCCTCCCCCTGATGCTATGGGGATCCTGTGGGCACCTCTGCTCTTTGGGCTCCAGAGACATGCAGCTAAGCGAAAAGTATGTGAGTGTGTGCATGTGCCCTGTGATGGGCTGGCATCAGAGGTGGACATACCAGGTCCAGAAAGCAAAAATCCAGCCCAAGATTTTGTTTCAGCCAACCAGCTGAGTATGAAGACTCACAGTCACAGAGTACTCAACTGGTTGGTTGAAACAAAATCCTGCTCTGGACCTGAAACGTCAAGCCCCGGCTGGCACCCCTGCCAGGCTGCACCCCTCCTCTGCGCCCTGTTGTGCCTGGGATAAGCTCCAAGCTACTATATAAGCAGCTCAAATATGTTTGGATGGAGGCTGTGGCTTGGAACCTAAACATATACAGTATAAATAGTAAATGCACACCATGACCTGACTGACTGCACTTCTAACAACCACAGTCCTCTAGATCCCTCAACACTGAATCATTAATCCCTCTCTCACATCTTGCATTTTAATTTAATTAACCAGAATAACAAATCAAATAAAACAATTAAGATGCTGGGTCAAAACTGAAAATGGCAGGCCCCTCGATTAATTATTTAATTGCCTACTACTGGTTTATTTCAGTCTCTCGCCACATACTCAAGAAGGACTAACATCACTAAGCATCATTATGTTTATGGGGAGCAGACAGGCAACTTTGAGACACAATGTAGCATAAATGAAGTCCACGACATCATAGTCAGCCAAGGGTGGCCAAAATAGAGAACCAATCAGACTGGACGCAGCTACGGTAACACTGAAAGAAATTAGATATATCATCTTAAGGCAGATAAATTTCCTCTTGGACTGTGTGTGTAATCAAACATATAAATCATGTAGTATGTAGTGCAGGACTCATTTGCATGTCAGTCTTCGCAGGGCATGTAATTCATTCTTGAAAAAATATTCTGAAATTAGATTAGTCGGAGCCTTAAGCAGCAACTCATGTTTTCTGATTTACACGTCAATACGCACGTAATGATGAAAAATCGGGCCAGAATAAAAAATGCTGAAATCATATTAAAACTTCCTAAGAAGCTATTGATCAGAATATTTTTTTTTTTGCTGCGTTTTTATTCAGCGAGATGGATTTTTCTTTTGATCCGCACAGGCAGCGGAGACTATGGCCAGGAACAAAGTGTGTTGGGCAAAGAAAGAAATAACTGGAATTAAAAGAAGCATTTCCGCTTTAACTCGCAATAAATGTGTGTCGTTGTAGAATTTCAAACGGTAAATGGACTCACCGAACACACAAGTATGGCTGACAGTTAGCATGCTCAGTAGGTAATATCCAAATCATGTTAATCTCCGCTGATGTGGATGTTTGACATTTCCTTTGCCGGTTACAATCAATGACCAGGATGGGGGCTATAATCCGCTGTCCACTGGCAAAAATAAGATCAGATGGATAATCGCGATGGATGGAGGGAACGATGGATAGAAAGGAGCGATACTTCCCCGCTGGGTCTGGCACTGTCTGGCATAGTCACGCCTACTATCAACCACACCCCCGAGAGGCACACTGCACACCGGGATGAGGGCGGCTGCTGTAAACAAGCCCGGAGGAGGGTCTCATTCCCTCCCAACCCCCCTCGATGTGTGGCTGCTCACCGGGAACATGATCAGCTACCCGCACAGCAAGCGGCCAGCAGTGAAGATCACTGAATCCCTCAAGCGGTGCCACCTGCAGTGAAGTATGTGTCCAACACAAGCTTAATGCATTTCCAGAGCAACAAATGGAGGGGGTGTTTAATGTGGTCCCTCAAAGGTCCCCTTTTCCACAGCATTTAATTTATTTACTTTTTTTCCCCCTGTTTACATTATTAGCAGCACGATATTTTTTGCTAAGGCTATTCAGAGTACAATCCCCTTCTAGGACTTAAACTGGCCGCCTTGTGGTTTCACATAAGCCTGTGTTTACATTTATGGAGGTCATGTTAAGTGAAAGAGTAAAACAACACAGCTCTGTATAATTTATGTCATGTGGAGAACATGCAAAAGAGCCATACAGAGTTGGGGAGGGATTTAAACCGTCCCGCCGCTCTTGAGTTTCGCTCTACCCATACAATGACAATAAAGATATTCTATTCTATTCCATGAGGTAAGACATCGATCAAATAACGTTTTGAACCTGAACAAAAATGCACTCGGTGTTTCAAGCTCAAAATTTTAGAAGACAATAAAGTATTTAACTCTCTATGCAACCTGCTGTGAATCTATGTGCTCGTTCATGAATCCTTTCCTTAGTTGAGAGCAAAAAAGGAACCTTGTTCAGCCACCTAACCCAGGGGATGAAGTCGTTCTTTTGCTTTGCTTAGAGTTTCTTCCCCGTCTAGGTGTTTTTCAAGTATCGGCTTTGTGGTTTTAGCATTTCTATTACAGTGCCAGTGCAGTGCAGTGTCACTGTGAGTCCTTGCCCAAGCCACACCAAGCCAAGAAATGACCCACAAGCTCATGTCACAGGCAAAGTGAGCAGGAATAAAGCTGACGACATGGACACCTGACCCCGCAGAGAGTCTGAGATTTGCCCTTTGCCATAAATGGGAGCAGATTAAAGCTGGGTGAGGGTGACATTTTTAAGGCTTGAAAGTTGAAAGGATAGAATGTGTGGGGAGGTCTGGGAGAGCAGAGCAGCTATAGTTATACACTGGCTGTATGAATGTTACATGAAATCCGCCATTTCCCATTCAGATCACGCACGCTCCGTGGGGTACTAAGAAATGCATGCGGGCTACCGCCTAGTCCGAAAGGTGGACTGTTAAAAAAAAATTATGAAAGAACTGGCAGACGAAAAACGTTTGTGTACCTGCCCTTCTGCTGTACCTGGGGCCAAGAAAGGACAGACACCACGAACTGGGTGGCTGCGTGTGGCGCAGAGGTTGCTTTGAGGAAGCTCTCGGAAACCTCATGATATTACGGCCCATCATGCTGAAAAACACCCCGACAGAAAAACAAAAGGAACACAGTTTGGAAAGGTATGCCTAAGTACCACATGACTGAATGATGATTTTTCATGAAAAAGTCTTCATTGAAACCCAAACAGAAACCATCTGTGGCACATGTTTGCAAGTCAAGCTTCACTGGCGAACAGCTTTACTCTTTAGTCTCACCTTCCCTGTTATACAGGACCCTGGGGCTGCGTGCAACCCAAACAGCCACACACAAAACTGACGAATACCCACGTGCAAACCGTGGAGAGCGGAATGCGTTAAAAGGCAGCATGGATAACTCATATCCGTGAAACTCAATGAATAATAAATTAGTCCTTGACTTAAAAGCAAGACTTGCTAGTACTCTAGTTTTTTTTTTATCACAAAAACACTGTCACGATGACTTACAAATAATAAGACAACAAAGCATCACAGTCTCAAAACGTTTTGCTTGTTTTAAGTCTGTCATGAAGGGATAACAATAACATTGTATCCAAAATCAATACATTCTCCATGCATGTTTGTTGTTTGAAAAGAAAAATCCTTCCCAGCAAATGTCTAATGCGTGCCTTTAAAATTACTTATAATTTCCATTTTTTCTCACCTTGTATTTGCAAACAATAAGTATCATGCCTGTAAGCACATATCGTAAAGCACGGTCAGTCATTTTTACCCACCCATGAACAGAAGATCTGAAAAGGAATGGGATAGCTATTGTTAAAAGACGCCGACAGGGTCGATGTCCATGGGAAGAACGGAAGAAGAGGAACATTCAGTGGTGTCAGTGGGGAGTAGAGGGGTTGTCACAGATCATAGCCTCCCCTTCCCATCTCATGCAATCAGCCTCTCTGGTCCCATTTTTAGGTATAGTGAACTGGGACCCGAGGCAGTGGCGAGATGGCAGTGACTCATCCCCACAGTGGAGCAGAAGACAGCTTGTCTGCCAGAACCCTCCCCAGCTGAATCCCCCCCCCCACCCCCACCCCCAACCCACAGCATACAAATACCAATCAGATCAAAGCCGTTTCATGATATCATTTCTGTGTCGCCTCATGCTAAAATTAATGGCTGCCAAGTTCTGACACAATATAGCATAAAAGACCGCGATCAACAAATAACCTTCACCCACACCAGGGAATTAAAATTAGCTGTTTTCTTTTATACATGTTGAAACCGCAAATGCCATGCATCAGACCAACATCTGATGGCATTTAGCTGTAGTACCAACACATAAAACACAGAAGGTTGACTTTGTAGTAATACTAAATAATAAAAATCATAACATTCATATATCTTCCATTACAGCTTATCTAATAGAGAGGTGGAGGTGAGACCGGAACCTTCCCCAGGCAGTACGGGACGAGAGACATGACAATACTTTAGACGGGATGTAAATCACACACACACAGTAACTTCACACTTTTGACCATTTATTGATGAGTACAGTACACAGTAAGTAATTGATGCCCGCGAATTTGAAACTAAATACCAACATCAGTCAATTGAACAAACAGGAAAACGATGTAAATTCATAAACCTCAGATATTTATGACATGTAATGGGGTCATTTTTTAATATGGGTTACAAAAACATCTCAATGGAAGAGCGTGAGTGTCAGAAACTACTCATGTGCTGCATTATTGTTTTGTGATGGAACAGAGATGGAACAGTCTACGCTCTCAACTCAGCCTGCACCACCAGCAACATGTCTGAGTCCATTTTCCGCTTCAGATTGTCCATCTGAGGCTTCTTTTATAGTTGCCAATCCTGTATATAAGACACCTTGGAGAGACAGAGACAAACGGGCGTTTTTATTAAAACGCCCAATCGCGAACAATAAAATAATGAAATCTGGAAAAAGCTACTTAGAACTTAGCGAACTTAATCCTTTAATTCAGCGCGCCGTCCGAAAGAAAGGTGGTGATTAGATTAGCGATCCGATTCACCAGCACTCTCTGCCGCATTAATTTGATCCGCGGGAGGAAGGCTTAAGCGACAGAATGCCCGCCTCTCAGCATCACCCGCTGCCGCCGCTGGCTTCCGTCACGGGACTCATTTATACCGCTTCTCACGATCAATTAACAGGCAGTTGGGAGAAATGGCAAGATTTCACATCATTAATTTATGACAGTTGGCGTAACGCCGGACTAATAAAAAGTCTAAATAAGGATCAGATTCCTGCCTAATAGGGATAAATTGTTACTTTCATCTATTACTTTCAGCTGAAATTGAGTGTCTGCTAAGGGGTGCAAAAGATGATGGTCACATGTATGATTCGAAACAAGCATTTCAGAGACGCGGCTTTATCGAACGCTGCCTCTCTCCATTTGTGTTTGGTTACGAAAGCCAATATTTAGTATGACTTACGTATCCAGGATTAAGACTGGAGATAGACCTGCAAGGTAACGTTCTTGCAGGCACCCTCCCAAAGACAGCTGGCCAGTACGGCCAAACGGGCCCCACATGGGGATAACAGAAAAGAGCCGTTAAAGATCCAGTGTCGAGCCCACAGAGCTCCAATGAAACAACCCTAGTTTCAAAACTTCTGACATCACTGATCTTTGTAACATCAAAGAAGTACATGCATTAATCATTGGTTTTTCAAAAGATGAGCCCATTTCTCTCTAAAAGAATAATTCAGGGTGATACGAGCAGCATAGCCTGGGATTCCCTTGCACTTATTTTAGGCACCCTGCTAGGAAATGGCTACACAGATAACCAAATCTGACTGCTTACTCTCTCCACGTTAGCGCCCTCACATACATGATCGAGCGCCTCTTCACTTCCACTCTGGTGGCATGTAGAAGCAGCTGGAGTGAAATCACACCTCTTCCGCAGAAGCTGAGAAGTGTCACAGTCCAGGGGCACCACGTTCAGCATCGCTTATCAATTATTTATTTTTCCTTCGTCCTCCTTATTGTTTATATATTTTCATATGTCCATTTATATTCTGGTCGCGTGGCAGATAATTCAAGGGACTCACTGTAAATCTGGTTGATTTAGTTTCTGCGCCTAGCTGATGTGTGCTAGAGCAGGGCACCTAGGGGTTACGACTGCTGCACCTCCCGAAACAGCCAGAGCCTCCTGAAATATCTACGGTACCCCCTGAAATACCTGCGACACATCTTAAAAATACCTGCTGCACCTCCCGAAATAGCCAGAGCCTCCTGAAATATCTACGGTACCCCCTGAAATACCTGCGACACATCTTAAAAATACCTGCTGCACCTCCCGAAATAGCCAGAGCCTCCTGAAATATCTACGGTACCCCCTGAAATACCTGCGACACATCTTAAAAATACCTGCTGAAATACAAACTTCAGATCCTGAAATACTTGCTGTACCCCCTGAAATACCTGCGACACATCTTAAAAATACCTGCTGCACCTCCCGAAATAGCCAGAGCCTCCTGAAATATCTACGGTACCCCCTGAAATACCTGCGACACATCTTAAAAATACCTGCTGCACCTCCCGAAATAGCCAGAGCCTCCTGAAATATCTACGGTACCCCCTGAAATACCTGCGACACATCTTAAAAATACCTGCTGCACCTCCCGAAATAGTCAGAGCCTCCTGAAATATCTACGGTACCCCCTGAAATACCTGCGACACATCTTAAAAATACCTGCTGCTCCTGCTGAACTTCAGATCCTGAAATACTTGCTGTACCCCCTGAAATACCCAGTGAACAACACGAAATACTATCGGTGTCTCCTAAAACGCCCGCTCATGGGAGTTTTATTAATAAAAATATGTTCTGAGTGCAGAACGAAACATTATTGGTTTAGAGAGATAACCAATCAGATTGTACAGGATTTGGGTCCAAGCAACTAGAGGAGGTACGACCAACCAAACAGATGACTTGGCCCTGCCTCCTCTAGTTGCTTGGCCCAACCCACTCTACAATTTGATTGGGTATCTCTCTGAACCAATCATTTTTTTGTTCTGCCCTCAAAACATTTTTGTATAAGTAAAGCTCCCATGAGTGAAATACCCGCTGCACCATGAGCATCATCATGGTGGAGAAAAACTTCTGCCATTACCTTTGCAAGTGGCAATAAATTACTGCCGACACTGGGGCCTGGAGATGTTTTACGTATAAGCTGTGCTGGTAATGATCATTTTCTGAATTCTGTGCGATTAACTTTACTTTAGGGAAAAAGATCAGAAAAGCACAGGTTTAACCTTAGCTCTTATGTGAGCAACATGAATCATTTCATTTCTAAAAGGCTTGAAAAATGATCAAAACAGGTTAAAACTGGATTGTAATTCATCTTAAAATTTAAAAATACTATAGTATCTAGAAACCAATTGCCAGCCAAAAGTACTATAGTCCTTTATTGTTAATTGATCAAGTTTTGGTAGGGATGGGGGGGGGGGGGGGTCTGGAGCCTATGGGCAATAACCCAAGATGGGGCAGTAACATGACAGGGCAGATTCATACCTATGGGCTATTTGGTAACTCTAATTCACCTTAGCATGGTTTTCAACTATTGGGGGTGAGGGGAAGAGACTGGACAACCTGGAAGAAGCCCAACAACAACAGGGGGAGAACATGCAAATTCCACACATGAGACCGGGGCAGAGACTTGAGCCCTGATCCCAGACGTGTGAAGTGAGTGCTAACCACTGCACCATCTAGCCACACCCAAGGTTAACCCTTTATCCCTATATTTTCATACTATATTCATAACCTACTAAATAGACTATAATCTACTAATTTAGTATTCGCTGCATAATCATACTAAAAATAGCATAAATTTATTGCTGTGAATTAGGGGTGTGTGATGTGACGATATTAGATTGTGAACGATTAAAATGTCTCAATGATCTGACTTTATAGAGAGATGATTAGCATCGTGCTACAGTGCACATTCTATCAGTTGCAGTTCTATGGCTCATACACACATCTAAAGCTGTTTTATCAGGCAAATCCATTTCGACACGCCAATAAACCGCTAGTAGCAAAGTAGTAGTGCCTTGGATTTCTTCCTCTCTCCATTTCACGCCCTTGTCTCAACATGGAACGCGCAACATGCAACACATTCCCTATTGAACGACGTAGCAGCATGGACGACATGCAGGAGTCGGCCCCAAAAAAGAGTTTGACATGGGTAATATGGAACTTCTTTGGGTTTTCCAAAACCAGCATGGTGCAAACAACATTTGTTTTCACAGTTTGCAAAAGGTAATGTTCACATGTTGGATGTGGAACCTTTACAGTACGAGGAACCTTTTTCACCATCTCAAAAGAAAATCCCCAATAGAGTCTGCTGATGATCAGACAGCAAGAGCATCAGCTACTGCAGCCACACAGGAACGTGCAAAAAAGTCATAAAAACGAAAATGAAAAAGTATCATGAAAAGATTGTGGATCATGATCCTGCCTAAAAAATAGTGCTTATGATATTTTTGCCATATCGCCCATCCCTACTACGAATGATGCAAATTAGCACAGCAACCTACAGCAGTTCCTAGTCTATTTGATATACACCATACAGCTATCAGATAATGAAAATCCCACATTGTTTCAGTGACAGTCCTTTGAGGTGCAAATTCTATAGCATATTTTTCTACTGTACATTTATTATTTTTTATCTGTTTTTTAATTCAATGCAGCATTGTTTTGACAGGATTGCACAGACTGTACTACAATTGAACACTAACATCTTCAATGTTCTTCAAAGAGCTCGTATCTCATCCAAAGTTTGAATTATACTTTAAAACAAACAAAGGAACTGTATCATAAAATTAGATATGGTTCATAAAATTTATATATATATATTTTTTTTAATGTTCAACATGAAAGATTTGCAATAGTTCTCAGACCCGATAATAATGTGGATTAACACATACCACAGTCCAAAGGCAGGAAAAAAAAACACAATTTGCAGCAGGAAGATAGATTATGCAAAAAGTACAGAGAATTCGCAAGAAAGTGCTGGAATTTTAAGACAGCAGACTCACACCCTCAAACCACCAGCACATCCTGCACTGGGGCCACGTTCATAAATAAAGATTCGCTTGAAAAGACTCTGCAGGATCATGCCATTAATCTTCCATGACAAAATGCCACCGGAAAGTACGAGGAATCAGAGCGCCCTCCCAAACAGACCGATGCGGGGGTGGGGAGAGCACCATCTTGGGTGGGGGACATATATAGAATCACGCTCAAGGTGGTAGCCCGGAAGGTTCATGACCTCGTCCTTCAAGCCGTTCTGGGGGGGGGGGGGACCCTGTGTCCGACAAGGCTGACAGGACTCTGACCCAGAAAGCAGGGAGTGTGTTAACGAATGGCTCCACCGGGTCAGGAACAAACGCGCCTCTGTGGGATCTAACATCTTCCAGTCTCCGGTCCCCAAGCTTTAGCTGGTGCAATAATAAGTCGTAGGTTAGTTATAGATCGTTAAGATGGTTTCACATCAGTGGTCAGATATATGATTACTACAGAACTACCAAAAGCAAAACTCATTATGAACCCGATGAAGAGATTATTTATGATTATTATGCATCCGCTTTCACTTTCAGAGCTAAAGCTCTTTTTTATCTGCACGCCACGCTACTCAGAGACAAATAAGTTTCCAGAAGTTTCACTGGCTCCGTGATTAGAAGTTTCGAATGATTTATCTTTCACGACAACTTTTTTTAGACGTTACCAAGAGCGGTTGAATGTAAATGAAAATGGCTGTGAACAACAAAAGCGTTTTACACCACAGCCGGAGTATTAATCATGGTTGAGCGGTGAGAGGAATAACAAAAAAAAAACTCATTATTGTTCCAGGGTCCTTATTGGCAATTAATGTCAAAAGATGACAAACTTTGTTGACAGTAGGTGACTGCACCTTGCATTCCCCTCGCTGTGTTCCTTCTATTGTTTGCTGAAAAGAGGAGACATAAAACCCAATGGAAGCAAGTGTTAGGGGCAGATGAACCAGGGTTAAACAAATGAACATGCTTGACCCTCTGTGACTGTCTATTATCATATATTATTATTCCATGTTAGACTTTCTAGAGGTCAAATACATCAAGAAATATTTGTTTACTGTATAATTTGCAAAACAAATATTAGTACATGTTTGTTTAATTACGAATTAAAGATGAAATTCATCTTTATTGAGGTTTCATATTTATCCTAATAAATTTTCCCACAATGCTCAAAGGATTGTCTCCCAGGTAAGACAGACCCAGTCTGCTGATCTAGTCGTCACCAACAAACCTGTCAGTGACACGTTTGGGAAATAGGTTACCTGACTGATCGCAAACCCCGCCCCCAGGTCGCTTTAGCCATCTGCACCTTGGAACATGTTTGTCATTTAAATACTTTTTGTTCTGTAGACGTATCCAGGGAATAGGCGCATGGCATTTTCACAGGGTTGTTCTGCTTTCCATTACCCTCAGAATACTACCGGAGCTTTTGGCACCATGCTGAAATAATCCATCCATCCATCCATTTTCCAAACCGCTTATCCTACTGGGTTGCGGGCTGAAATAATCACATTTTGTTATAATTAATTATGAACATTTTAGCACTTCGGTAGTAAAGGAATATACGCATAATCATATCAATTGACACAAATAGACAGGAAGTTGCATAGGAGTACAAATGATCTAAAACTTTACTCATTTATGCTCATTCACATTAAGCCAGGCTCTTTTTAGAGACTTGACCTCACATCCTTATATTCTAAAATGTTCTAAAAAACTACCCACTACTGTACTCAACAATGTGTCTCCGGAGATTTATATTTTTGCAAACCTGTCCTTATCGATGATTGTCATTCAATTATCCAATTGCTTTTTATCCAATTGCTAAGGATGTATGCAGACCTTAGCCACTGTCCTGCCCTGATCTCTGTCATTTCCTGAACCCAGCCAGACTTAAGAAACGAGGCCCTTTCCTCAATGAGGAGAAGTGGAAGGTCATGGGGAGCTGGCTGGGTGAAACACTCCCCGGTATTGACGCGTTCAGCAGGTTAGCTGAGGTCATCATTAGCTTGGCTGTCACGCGTGACCCATTAAGGAAAGGGCCGAGAAATGCATCACAAAGCAGTGTCCCATTTCCATGGTGTCCCTTGCGGTTTGCACAGCTCACAATGTTCAGTCGCGTGGCCTTTCTTATTTTACTCCACATCTTAAAAAGGGATGAGGTCCAGTTTGATTTATAGAAAAGAGGTGGCACTTACAAATAGTTGGAACAACGGGCTGTGTATGATAAATATAGTCAATACACTCTGTGGGTAAGGTGCATTCAGTCTGGCAATGTGGCAAGAGAACATCTGAAGGTTGTGAGGTTCTAATGCCGAGTGCTGACTTCACCAACTGAGCAGCCACTGCATCTGTGGACCGTGAGTCAATACTGTTAGAAATGTAATTTGTAACAACGCTGAACAGCTCTGTTTGCCTAATTTGACATTTACGAGCCATAAGATGACCACCCCACCCACTCCACCCAACCCCCCAACTGCAATATTCAGATCCAGCTAGCGGTTTCCTGGTAACGAGGGAGGCAGCAGAAACAGGATGACAGAGTTTCATGGCCCTTCCAGCATCCATGTCCAGCTTCAGCAGGACCACTCGTTGGGCTCACCCCCCCTCCGGCATCCCAGCACAACCCGAGCGAAAGCAAGCAAAGAGGCAGAGATCGATAGGAATTGATTGTGATGTCAAGGCCATGTGGCACCTGTCAATATCCAGCCACCATGCTGACGTGCCTGCGCTTCTCAGGCTCCAAAACAAACTGTGGATCATTCCTCCGTAGGCCAATGCTTAGCAACCAATAGCAGTTGCAGTGCGTTAGATGGAACAGCTTGGTATGTAGCATTGTAGCCTTTTCCCATCCCCTGGTTTGTCCTCCCTGTTTTTCAGTGCCGGATTCTTCTGGGTACGGAGAGATGCATTCGGCAATTTTGTGTTCTGCAAATTGGCCACAAAGTGAGCCTTGCAATGGACTAGCATCCTGTTGCGGTTCTTCCCTGAGCTCATTGCAGTGCTGTACTGGCTAAGCAGCTAGGGCTGAAGCAGAACATACAATGATATCATGAGAGGTGGTTCCAGTGACCCTCACCAGGAAAAAACTGTTGGAAAATAGTGGGGTAAGAAATGGCCCAGACACATGGTGCTATTACCTGATGGAAATTGGACCTTTTAACAGGAACATCTGACAAACCTGAAATTGCACCATAAGCAAATAGAAAAAAAAACATGTTTTAGCAACAAGGAGAAATGCTTGGCTCTGCACAGCTCGCACTCCCCGCTGCTCTCTGCAGCTCCAGCTGTGCAGAAGCAGCCGGCTGCTGGCTCAGCCGCTGTTTGCGTGAGGGGGCCCTTCAGCAGCGGCAGTAGCTATGCGTAGCTAAACCGCAGCATTTTCCCACTGGCTTCGGGAACCTGGTGTCCACGGTGTTAAAAAAGATGCTACGGTTTGCCGCATTGAACCCTCTGAATGTCTTTCCCCTGGTTACATCGTAACCTTGGCAGCGTAATCAGACACCTCTGCCGACACAGAAGTTGCTCCTCATCTCGCGCTCCCATTGGACAATAACTCCAGGTGCAAAGCATAGGAGTTGCACCAAATGCTACACATGTAGGAGCGATGTGAGTGGATAGGTGATGAACACATTATTTGTCAACTGAAAAAAAAATTAGTTGACGATATGCCACTATCCCAAAATATCTAAAGAACTGGGGCCTTGTTAGCTTTATAGATTATAGCACCTTTAAAAGTTCCTTTAACACACATATCTTGCAAGAAAACTTGATTTACTGGTTTTTGAACTTGAAAACTGTAGAAAGTCTCCCAGGAGATACACTCACTCAGCACTTTATTAGGGACACCTGTACACATGCTTATTCATGCAATTATCTAATCAGCCAATCGTGAGGCAGCATCACAATGCATAAAATCGTGAAGATACAGGTCAGGAGCTTCAATTACCGTTCAAATGCCAGAATGAGAGAAAAATGAAATTCAAGTGATTTTGATCATGGCATGATTATTGGTACCAGACGGGCTGGTTTGAGTATTTCTGTAACTACTGATCTCCTGCGATTTTCACGACAAACAATGTCTCTAGAGGTTACTTAGAATGGTGCAAAAAACAAAAAACATCCCTTGTTGATGAGAGGGGCCAGGTTCAAGATCACAGAAAGGCTACGGTAATAAAGACAACATTCTGCAGAGCTTCGGTGAGCATAAAAGTATCTTCAGCAAATGGGCTACAACAGCAGACAGCCATGTTGGGTTCCTCGCCAGTCAGCCAAAAACAGAAAGCTGAGGCTGCAGTGAGCACAGGCTCACCAAAACTGGACAGCTGAAGACTGGATTCATGAACATGACAATGAGTTCAGTGATTTTCAATAGCCTTCCGAGGCATCAGATGTGAATTTGGATGTGGTGCAACGAGAGATTCATAGCGTAGATGTGCAGCTGACAAATCTGCAGAAATCGGATTTTACAATCGTGACGACATGGACCACAATCTCAAAGTGTCAATATGGTCTCTTCATCATGACTCTCAAGTCTTAGCAACTTCTTAAAAATAAAGGAAGCAAAAAGAATGCACACGCTTTTAATATTAATTTCCATTATTCCTCAACAAGTCACCCGCCAAAAACCACGTTTATCTCTGCATCCTATTCCTTCACATTCACTTTGCCCTTAAATTACAACATTTTCCTTTATTCTGTCCAGAGGTGGGAATTAGCTGAGCAGGACGGCAGGTGTTCATAGCATTGACTGTCTAATTCAGTAGCATGCTAATCATTCTCAGCCTTGCAGGGTCTTAGAAAGGCAAACCAGGCTGATTGAAGAAAACATCTGGGCCGGCTTAACTACCCTCAAAGGTCAGTGTCCTTGTATAATAGTTCGCCAGTCTGGTGCAATTACATATATGCCTTAACGCTTTGGTTGAAGACCACTATATAATTAACAACAAGCAAAATAAAAAAGAAAATGAGTGAATCAGCCTCGTAATTGAGACATGACTCCTACGCACACTAACCCTGCTCTCCAAAGTGCAGTAAAACCCTGGTTCTACAGCAGCTCTCTGGAACATTGGTCTTTATTTATTTGCGAACGGGCATCTTGATCACTGATGTAGGGGAAACTCTTCTTCCTGGTTACAATCTCATATGGTGTATTGGGTGACATGCAACTGGATTAAAAAAAAACATTAGTTAAGCAGAGCTGGGCACAATCCAAACAGACAATAGAACAGTAAAACCCGGGCTTTCTTTAGCTCTGCCACCACTTTCACGTAAAAGCACGATTTTTAAATATGTATAATGAATACTCTGATACTACCAGTCCATCCATGTTTCTATGTTCCGACCATTTATTCGAGGCAAGATCACAGGGAGTCCAGGAAGTATAGGGCACATAACTGGCATACAATAATAATAATAATTATAATAATTATAATAATAAAAAGAATTAGAAGAAAAAGAATAAGAATTCCCTTGTACCTCTAGCTTCTGGGATGGGCTCCAAACCCCTGTGACCCTGAATAAGACAAGTTTTACAGAAAATTGATGGATGGATGGATTAATAATAATAGTTTTAAAAATCTTATTATTATAAAAACATCATTCAAAGACTACTTTGAATAGTTATTAAATGCACCTCAATTTCAAACTATTATGAAAATCCTGCAATTTTATATAATTTAACCAAAACAAATAAACAAATAAAAATGCAAAAAACATCAGTAATGCATATTTCAGTACTTCTTTGAAAGGCATGTTGTGCGGCGTAATTATGATTAACACTGCGCAGTGTCATCGTTAAATGCTCTATATTTAAGGGCACACTTTTCTGTAATGTCACATTGTAACATTCTGCCTCATTATCCCTCTTTCGATTATGGTTTTTAAATACTAGTTTTGACCGAAGAACTGTTTTCGCCATCATTAGTAATGTCATATCATACAAATGTGACTTTCAGGTAACAGCTGCACAGTTCAGGGTTTTGGAATAATTCTGTATTTTTTTCTAGACACACCATGTCTTCCGGTCACTAGCATGTGAAAAAACATCACAACATTCTCCATCGCAGGACTTCAGGACGAGCAGACAGGCTCAAGACTATTTATAGAGTAGGACTCGACAAGACACAGATACACAGATGTGAAGCCAGTTAACTCATGGACAGGAAAATAGGATCCTTTGATGGGGGGGGGGGGGTACTGGGCAAGTAGTGAGGCTCCGTCTGGTCCTCCTGAGATTAGTGATGAGAGATATGAAGCTTAACAATCCACGGTGGCTGACATTAATGGTGTGCTGTCAATCACTGCCTGGTTTAACCCAGTGGGAACCAATTAAGTAACCAATGAAAATCGGTTGAACCAGTCAGTGCCTGAATGCACAGTGCATTTAGTTGATTAGTGGACACTTTTACCCAAAGTGACACAGGATTTTTTAAATATTTATACAGTCGTATATTTCAATGAGGCAAATTAGGTTATGTTGTGATGGGCTTCCTTGTGCAGTACTAGATAAACAGTTAGGGGAAATGAATGGATGTGAGTCAGATTATGTACTCAGTGACACTAGGGCTGCAGCGATTGTGAGACCAGGTCCTTAAACACCTCACCACCTGCTGTCCTATAATATCAAAGCCGATTGTGACTTTGACACCCCTTGTGTGAAACATGGGGAAGAGGTGGATGGTTAGGGGGTAGTAGGGGAACAAGCCCCCCTATACACCTGTGACTAATTGTTTTTAAAAAGTGTGGTAAGAGACTGAGTCAGTAAACAATGGTTCAGATCTCAGGGGTCTACATGATATTTGTTAAAGTTGAAGAGCAAAGCAGTATTTACTTGGGCCACCTGCCCATCCATCCCCGAGTGAGATGATAGAGTGCCTGCCCCACACTCCAGTCCCTGGGTCTGGTCATCGTCCAGAAGAACCAGGTTGTCACAATTCATTTCCCCCTTAGTCAGTACCCTGGACTGCAGGGAGGGTGGCTGGTGTGAAAGGCTGAAAGCTCTGGAAACGAGTTTATTCCTCAAGAATGACCCAGAACCACTTCTACAAAGGGGGGCAGCGGACTTTGCCAAGAGGCACAAAGTGAGTGGACTTTCACAGACTCCTCTAGGGGTGTTACGCTTCTCACCTTCATTTGCTCGTTCAACTGAAGTAGCACTAGTTGAGTCATGGTAAGTTTTCATATGGCGAGAAGGACCCTGCATCCTTGTTTGAAGTCTAACACGTATCACACTGAGTGTTATTCACAGCTGTCATATGTCCACCTTGTTTGATGTCATGATGGAGGAGTAGCCATCCTCATCCCTGTCGTAGCATTCAATTTAAATGGCATCTTTAATTTATAAATTGTCGTTAAAATTGCCTGGCAGATCTTCTTCTGAAGATACCCCAATTAAAGTTCAAAAAAAGCTGATTTTTCTAGTGGGAGCAAAAACAGTAATGCTGCCTCGCTGTAAGTAATATGTCTTTAATGAACAAATAAATTGACTAAGCCTGGATGAAAAAAACTTGCATTCTGGGAAAATTCACCCATCTTATTTATATCTACTGAGTCTTCAGGCTAGCGTGAAACTGGACACGCTTTCCCTGAAAACTAAATGCCCTCAAAATGATTAAAGTAAAACAAGAGTTTCTCCACAAACCAAGGAAAACAGCGACCTTAACCATGATCTTCCAAACATGACCCTACACAGAAGATTTATTGTTTATTTCAAGCCTAATAACTTGGCATCTGAAATGAATGGAGACTGGAAGACGTTTGACCCAATGCATTAAAAGAGTGGGAGGGAAAAAGCTACTGACTTCATGCCAGCACACCAGTACCTACACTGACTCACGCCTACAAAGGAAAGGAAGTCAGGAGAAGTCATTTGTGAAGTGTAAGAGCATTGACTGACTAATACACGTACGGCATACACAGATGTTAACATGGCATTAGGCTTAGGGTTAAGACTGGAGATAGGACAACTAGATTAATTCTGAAATACATATTTTTAGACCCTTTGAAACGATCTTCAGATTTTTATCAGGAGTATTAAAGATGCAATGTGTGATTCATAACGATTCAAGGATGAGCAAAATCAAAATTGTACAAAATGAAAACCATTTCCGGATTTGCAGAGCTAAGCTTAACACAATTAAAGCAAATCAGTTTAGGGTAAAAGGCCTCAGTCCTCAGAAACCGGTGACCGTGATTGGATGAGAGATTTGCCGAAGAACCGGCTCAAGGACACTGATGACACAGCAGTCCTCTCCTTTCAACTCAATTTGTCCTAACTAGGGCCGTTCCCCCTTTTCTCCTCCTTCTAATGAACTGTTTGAGATGGAGGGAATGTCTGCAGACAACAGCATAATGATCCCCCCCCCACACACACACACACACTCTCAGATCCCATCTCTGACCTTGGCTTTTGTTTTCCCTCAGGCCCACAGGCATTTCCAGCACAGGATTCCTAATGGGCTTTGGTGCCTCAATTTGTTTGCAGGTCCCACAGTTTAGATCTTCAATTACAAGCAATAGGGTCGCAGAACACTTTAAAAAAAAAAAAAACTCACCATACTTCCAAATTGGACATTAGCAAGGTAAGCGGGTTCATTCGGTGACGGATATATCACAGTGTCGCCTTGCGAGTGCCCATCTCCCAGGGAGGCATGCTGATCTTAGCAAGTTCTCGAAAAGCACATCGCACAGTCCAGATCTGTGATCAGTCCAGATCTGTGATCAGTCCAGATCTGTGATCAGCCCAGATCTGTGATCAGCCCAGATCTGTGATCAGTCCAGATCGGCACATTTTGAGTTGTATTTAAATCTGACAAGACGTTCACTTTCTGAGGCACAGCTGATTCTGCTGGGAATCTTGTAGCTCCTGACAAACCCGTGGCCATGCCCTTTTGAAATGACCTGAACAGGTTCATTGACACTATACAATCACTTTGTGGGCTTTCGCTATAGCCCATGAAAGACCTTTTTTTACGTCCATGCCCCTCATGTCTATGTTTTTCTTTCTTTAAGCAAGACATATATCTCTCTAAGCAGTATTTAAGGGAGTGGAATGATGGCAGTGTGAAGCACTTCCTCGTGGTCTATCGAAGACAGGGTCTAGACTGTATTTTCAATTATAATTTATTTATAAAGTATTTATTTTTGGCTTGAGCAATGGGGTTGCGGTGGTGTCAGGAGGGACGCCGGTGTCAGAGACGACAAAATTCCGAAATGTCAGGCGGCTCTGGAGGGAAATTAGGAATTTAGGTTGCGCTGCTGGAGAGGACGGTGTTGCTTTCCGAATGCAAAAAAAAAACATGATAATGTTCGCCGGCTTTGGCGATGAGGCAGACAGATGACAAGGAAAACCTCCCTCATTTAAAACTGGCTGCACACCAGTGAGCCTTTTAATTAAAGAGAACCAGATCAAAAGAAAGAATAATATTAATAATAATAATGTAATATTTATCTTGATAGACATCAGATGGAAGAAAAGCATAAAAGAAGTGGATTGTGTTGATGACAATACGGTGATACACGTAAATGTCCATGGCCGAGCATGCATTCTTCAAAGTGGAACGCAGAAATTGACCGTTTCATTTTAGAAAAAAGGTGATTATCTGGCAATTGGCCTAATTTGCCTTGTCGGTTGTTCATGATGCATGATTCGGGGACTGGTCTTAACCCAGCTACGATGCGTCTCTTTGGTGAGCTGTTTTTATAAGCTGTTGCTGTCAGTCGGCTTTTCAGAGAAAAGGTCAGCGTTTGGTACAGAAATGATGCAACTCCGACTGCAACAGAAACACACTGGTTTACAAAGGGGGAAACAGGCCTGGGTACTGTGATGGGCAGATGTACCGGCTGACTCTGAAATCCACGAATACTGATGGAACTGGAGAGTGGCGTCAGAACGAGTCCTTAGATGCCATACATGTGAACACGTGTCCTCTGAATAGCTAATGTCTCCAACAATCAGGGCCCAAAAGAGAGTCTATATCCGCCTTCCTGGCAGCCACCACAGTGATAGAGAAATGCCACAGGGATATGAAACTGTCAACAAATACCGTACTTATTTTGTCATACATTGAAATTAACGACAAATAAGTGTTTTTGATTCTATCAATCAAAATATTTGCAGTTTTTTTGTGAGATTAAGGCTTTCAAAGGATTGAAATGGGGGGGGGGGGGGGGGGTTGCCCATGATATCCTGATCTCTGACATTTCCCTTAGCAAAGGCTAAGCTAAACTATTACGTCTGTTTGGGTGGAGGGGGTTATTTGTCAAGCTCTTGTGCATTGAGCTGGGCTGGTTAATGTGTCTTTGTATGTGAATCGGGGCCTGAGTGTGCGACTGTATCGCAGGTTTCCATTAGTGAAAGATACGCTTTTGTGTGAAAGAACAAATTATCGGGAAAACAAACACAACATGTTAATGTGAGTCAGCACAGTGCCGTAAACAAGCTATTCTTTAACACGCATTTTCACACTGCTGTTCAAACTGCCCACTGAGCTCATGACATATCTCCAGAGTATCCATGGATGCAAATGCATCCTATGTGGACGAGTGGCTTCGCGGTTTCGGAATCCTGACCAGACTCTCAAGCCTGGCGCTTGCTCTTCAGTGCCGAAGGTTGAAAACGCGCCAGCAAGCCGGAGGATCCCAGCACGCCCACGGAAGCGCAGTTTAGCAGGGGAATATGGCTATGGTGCGATTCCCGTTTCCTGGCCCTGTAGCTAAGTGCATCCTTTCACTTATCTGATGCCCGATATCAGCATCAGAAGGCACCTTTCTTTAACACGTTGCGGGCTTAATTTCCCAATTGAGCTGACACTGCATGCGGCTTGAAAGTGCGCTCAGATGCCCAGTGATCCATCCTCGTGAGCGGTAATGTGACACCCCTAGATCGAGCTCACCTATTAATTCGACGGCTTTCATTGGCTGCGGGGCTGTTTCACACCTTGATTCAATTCTGATTGGACAAGAGTGCTTGGGCAGACATCCAATAGAAAGCAAGAGAGAGAGAGAGAGAGAGAGAGAGGGAACTCAACAGCTGCAAGGTACCAGCCAGAAATGAGGAAAATGTAAATCAGCCTTCTCTCTATGCTGTTTCCCCTCACTATTAATTCAGACTGGCATTATTCAAAATAACCGAGCACCAGCCTGGTAGTTCTCTCCTTAATTCACACTTTACCTACAAATACATGGTGCCTTGACTTCGGGATGAGGGTCAAATATCCCTCTTGCCCTTCAAAAAATAGACTGTGCCATAGTTTAATCTCCTTTTCATTTTTTTTTTCTCTTTTCCTTGACTTTAGCATTGTTGTGCAGCCTTGGACGCCACAAGGAGAAGAATAGAAAGCAAGGATTACATTGTAATTCTCGTCTCATCCATAATGTTCTATTTAATTTGATATCCAGCCCCTGTGCGGCTTTGACTCTGAGCCTTTGATCTTGTCCTGTTCAGTAAATTCATGGAGTAAAGGGGGGGGGGGGGGTTGGGGGAGTGGAGGAATCGGAATGGCGAAGGAGCACCTTTCTGTGGAGGAACATTCTGCTGTCGTTTTTCATGCTAATGTTCTGTGCTGGACGGTAACAACGAAGTGCACAATAACATCACTGTAAAACGCAATTCTTCTTTGCCCCCACCCTCACCTTTTAGCTATACGCCTATCTCTTGTTTTATCTTCTTTAGAGAGCAGTGCCCTAAAATGGGAACTTGCAGAGCTTCGATCTTCCACACCCATTTCATAATCACGACTTCCCGACGGATCCGTATCGATCCCTCGCGGTCGCTGAGGCAAAAGGAGTCAATAATCTCGCGAGACGTTAGAAGGCGAGCACGGATACCGAAGCGTGCCGCGACTAAATCTCAGCCATGCATGCGAAGTAAAAGTTCTGTTTCTCTGTGTGCAGGCAGGGCTGTGTGTGTGTGGGGGGGGGGGAGGGGGGAGGGGTGCTCACAGAGGCGGGTGGGAATCTCAGAGATATCTGAGCCCTGACCTGCCACAAACCATGTCAGAAGAATAAGCGGCACTGTTAGGATTTATCGACCACAAGTGCATTCAGTCGTATGCGGGGGTGGGGGGCCGATGTGAAAAAGCTGAGGCAGGGGCTTTGAAATCCTGTAGGGGCCGTATTTACGGAGAATTCAATGCTAAAGCATTTCCTTGGCTTTGTGGGCTGTGGACACAGTTATTAGCTCTTTATATACACTGTTTAGGGACATTAAGCCATTCACAAACGCCTTTAAAGATTACATAAACTTAAAGACATACTATTTAATCAGGTCTACTTTATCCTCTGAAGATGTGTCAAATAAATCACGGTTGACATGGAGCCAAAAGAGACCATGGGGAAGAAAATCATATAATCATGTTTCTGCTAGTTGAAACACAGGTTACAAGTGACACCCATCTTCCGTCTGGACCAAAAATAGAGATTCATGAACCTGATCCTGAGACTTCTGACATAAAAGAAATATTAAAATATCTTCATGGCTGCTGAGAGCCATGAAAAAAAAATGTTAAACATACCGCAAATGCTGCAGAAAAAGATTAACAAAATGTCAACAAGGTTTTCAGTATACAGGAGGTTTGTTGTCTCATCTCGCCGCGGGGGTTGCCAGAGGCAGACACCTCCAGGTGAGCACGCGTCACCCTCCCGGAATGTAAATTGACCCAAGGCGACCTCTACTTTAAATCCCCCATTCTAATTGGAAAGCTCTCATTTAAATTTCATTCAGGAAACCTGCTGAGAAGGGTCCAGCTGTGCTGGAACAAAGTTACGCCCGGAACATGCAGAAATCTGTCGCTCTGGCAACAACGGCGCTAGGAGAGAACCCAGGGTGGAAACTGCGGTACCGGGGCTGGGAATGTCCTTCAGCTGGTGTCCACACAAGCACAGTTCGATGTGCATGAAATTCTAGTCCTTTTTAGGGTGACATAATATTGAATTACCCCCTTCAGATGTTCAAATCGAAGCCTCAAATAGTTCCCGATAATGCCTTATCTGCCAATTGCGTTGCAATGCCTTGTCTCTGGGCCTGCAGGGATGGGCAAATTTTATTCAGAAAGGGCTGTTGTGTGTGTAGGTTTTTTCTGCAACTCCCTAATTAGTTTACTATTTAGAGGTCTGATTGGCTGAAGAGTCCTCACACCTGGGTCTGAACAGCTGAGCTAAAGGTTATCGCAAAAACCTGCATGCACACTGGCCCTTTGCGGAAAAGATGCTACATCACCCCTGGCCTATTCAAAGGCAAATCAAATAGAACGGTTGGCCAGTAATTGCTGTTCTGTGATTATATATAGCTTGTTTTTTTGTTTTCTATCAACTATGATTTTTTACTTTAAAAAAAGTTACTTAACGCATGAAAAAGTGTGGTATATTAGGCTGAGTTAGTACTGTCAACTTTAATTGTTCATGTAGCATTTTTATATTAAAACTGCACTTGTCACACTGTGAAGCACTAAGTATTACAGTGTAATTGGCTATCAAAATGACACAAATTACAAACACAGCTGCGATCAACCCAAATCCCAGAGCTCTCCCGAGTTTGCTCCCAAACACCAAACCCCCACCCCCACCGTCCCCAGCCCCCCAAACCTAGGCAGAAGCGTCTCTTGGGCCTGGGGAGTAGCAGCCTGGGTACACAGAGCCACATCTGTGTTGCAGACCAACGTGGCTGGATGTTCACGCTTTTAGCACAGATGGTTGGATGGCCATTGGTACGGGGTAGCGAGGCCAGGCGTAAGGGCACCCAGAGGGCGGGAGTCAGATGGTTGAGAAGGTCAGCAGTGTTCAGCTGAGATACCAGATATATCTCCGTATACCTGCACAAGCTACACGACAGCTAAATGGCACCTGATCACTACATCTCCACGGTAATCAATGTTAGTAATAGTATCTGGCAGACATATTAGCATCATGATTACAAAGTGGCGTTCATATCAATCTGCTGATTTTCTGTGCTAAGATGCAAAATGTTTAAAGATGTTTTAAGCATAAAAACTGTGGGTTTGCCAACTTTCATGCATTTGGCGTGACACTTGTGCTTTCAGACTCATGGCAAATCTATATGATTCCATTATAAACCTAAAATTAGCTACATCAACAGCAATGTGGTAGTTTGCAAACCCTACAGACTCTTTACAAGTTAATAAAACTGTTACATACATGTAAATGCGTGTGCAGACTGGTCTCGAATTGAAAATCTCACTCCAGCCAACTGACCAAAGTTGGCAGCCCTGTCTACAGAAAAGACAAAGAATGTGATCGTCTCAGGCTTAAGAGTAACTGAGCCCAGAGTAGGCCTCATCAGGTTTATTTTACATTAAGGATTTTGCTGGTTTGGAATAAGCTTGTGGCCAACTCAGACTTCAGCCTCATCATTATTGCTCAGCTGTGTAATTATGCATGGAGGAAGCCGACGCCCAACATTTGGCTCGGCCTGATGTTCCTAGATCATTAATAACGCTATCCTTTATTGTAATCGGGGCAGCCCACAATTTGACCAAGTGTCAAGCCAAAGACTGACCACATCTGTAGTGAACGTCCATCCTGAGGTTGCACTTTGACCAAGTTAATCCATCAACCCCATTACTTAGCCAGAATTGTGCAGGAGTCATGCTGCTTGCGAATGGGGTCACATCCTGTCCTCTGCGGGTATTCACTCTCTCCTCTGATGAGGTCCATCAGCGACATCATTATAACTGAGCCCAACTCAGGACTTAGCCTGCGAACGTCGAACCAATAAAAGTATAGAGAAAACTAATTTCACATCAACCCTAAGGACAGTGCAGCTGTGACAAGCTGTGAAACTCTCGGAATGATTGGCTGACTGCAAAAACAACGAACGCAGGCAAATAGCCGAGCTCTATCATGATCTTCAGAAGATGGAACCTTTGTGCAAACATAGCACCACTAAACTAATAGGGTGGTACTTAGCTCATCTATCTATGTGTGATTAATTCATGAGATCTCCTGCACCAGAGAAGATTAAATGTAATCAGAAAAAACATAAATAACAAAAAAGTGCCATTGAGGATCACAGTCTTCCCTAAAGTGCAACATTTATTCTAAGTAAATGCAAAGCATTAAGAAAGAATCCAGCATGATGGTACCCTTTAGGACATCGTGCATGAAGAATAATTGCATCCTTTCGATTTAATTGTTTGTTTACTTAGAACACAACGCCTCTGGTGGAAAAAGATAATGCGAAACTCTCAGTTGGGAGATTTGTGTATAAGATCATAACATTAATAGAGTGGGTCCAAGAACTGAGACAGAAACATTAACAGATGCGTATAGCAAAGAAGACAAATGATCTTCTAAAGAAAGGTTATGGTTCACTTGGAAATTTGAGCAATCTGTTTAAGCCGGTACCTCTATTATATATAGTCAAAAAGAATCATGCAGTACATATATATCCATTAGCAGAGCTAAACAATGCTGTGCATTCCAGCGAGCCAAACATTAAATAATGCCAGTTTTCTAAGTTGTCGGGATATACACATCTGTTTTATGCAAGACCCACGCGTGCAAATACCTTTTCATACAAGGTCTTTTGAAGACCATCGACTGCCATGAGACATGAGGGTTTTGTTATTAGAAAATTCATTCTGTGCAGTGGGCAGGAAATCAAGGTGTGATATCAAACAGTCTGCAACGTCCCCAAGGAACACTGTAGCCAAGACATCCATCTATCCATCCATTTTCTGTACCCGCTCATCCTCTTCAGGGTCACAGGGGTCCGGAAGCTACGGGCACAAGTAACTAAGACTGCATTCTTCAATTAATAAAGGTTATATTCTTACTACTCTTGTTAATCAGTTATGGGGCCGTATGTGGCTCTAAGGCTTTCCTCATGCCAACGTGGTGACACCAGGACTAGGGTTACTGCCCGACTCCAGCAGACATCCAATAGTCATGTAGCCCACTTTGTACAGTACTCAGCCAGAACATCTACGGTTCACAGCTCTCAAGTCCCAGATAATTTAAATGTAGCTCTGATGCATTCCAACCATCGTCGAGGTGTCGAACATATTTCCACTGAGACAGCAAAGGACTTGCCTTAGCAGAGACTGCCCATTTCATCAGGACTCCCGATAACAATGAAAATGTACTTTCCTTAAGGGCCAGGAGGGCATGCTTAAAATGCAATGCTGCATGTTGCCAGATCTTAACCCCTGAAAAAAGACTATCTGCTGCCAAGACTACTGAAGAGATCATTGCCCTACCAAACATATCTGTCATTGCTGATGTTATTGAGAGGATTAAATGAAGCAAATGAAAACTTGGGGGCCATTAAGTTGTGTGTTGATCGGGAAGTAAATTGGGCGTGTCACCAGTTTGATTTAAGAGCCAGAGTGGCTTATAGACATGAAAATTAACCCATTGCAGAGATTTGCTGGAAGTTCTGCTGTCCAGTGGAAGACAGAGGAATAATTCATGTCTTGTTTCTACCTCGATTACTCTTGGGTTTCAACCATACTAATCATACTAAAAAACTGCTCGTTCCAATTAATGTGACTAAACAACTTTGATGGGGGGCATTTGTCCTAAGCAGAAATGGCATGTAGCCTGAATATTATGGAGCATCATAACATCATTTATGCTAATCATCCATAATCACTCTCAGTATGCACAAGTTTCATGTTGGTTTCTTAAATTGTACCAGATGTAGGTTTTCACTACTTTTTGCTACTGCACCTCATACATATATAGCATGGAAACCTTAAAATACATAGCACACTAACATTTAACTTTCCTGTATGTCAGTGTTTCCCAATCCGGTCCTCAGGGACCCACAGACAGTCCACATTTTTGGGAAAAAAACAAAAATGTGGGCTGTGCTGCAGGGAGCTCGGTGGGAGCGAAAATATGGACCAGCTGTGTGTCCCCGAGGACCGGATTGGGGAACACTGCTGTATATGAATTTGATTTATTTTATATTTGTATTGCATCCAGCTTATTCGACCACCTATCCTAACAGTGTAGGGTCATGAAGGAGTTAGTACCTGTATAAGGCAGTATATGGAGCAAGGCAGGGGGCATCCTGAATGGGATTCCACTCTCAAGAGCACCCGCCCACTACGGACAATTTAAAGATGGACGTTCACCTAACTGCATGCCTTTGGATTATAAGAGGAAACCCAACTGGCATGTGAAGAACATGGAAACTCCACACATTCTTAGTGGAGGTTGGATTGAACCCCACAAGCCTGGAGGTGTTAGACAAACGTGATACTCACTTAGTCACGGAGCTGCCCTACAGCATGTACGTCACCATCATGACATTGCATCGCGTCACATGAACCAACTAGTTTTAGCTACGTGTCTTTCCAGATTCCTGCTTTTTTGTCCTTAAGAATCAGTTGGACAAGGCAGTTGACTTCCATCAAAAGCAGCGACAGCAGATTCATGAAACACCTACAATTAGTTCAGCTTTTCCTTCTCAGGTATCTGAAATCATCTTGCACAATTGAATTTAAAAATAATCTAAGTCATTTTTTTTTTTTTGCTTTATAAATATGCATAAATATCTCTGCCGACACACATTCATCTCTTCAGGTGCTTAAACTTGTCCGCCTGACAATGGCGCGTCACAGTCTAATTAAAAGTCTGCAATAATCACTTAATGCAAACTGAAAACTCGAACCCAAAAACCATTTTTTCCGTGCTTAAACATTCACTGTTTCCAAAATTGTGCCAGCTATGATTAGTCAATGACCTGGTATTTTATTTTATGAAGATTTTTTTTTTTTTGAGAAAATACAGAAGACGGCAGCCAGGGCTTTTAATGTCTTTATCAACAAATTTTATTACCGCACACACAGCCAAAAACGTTACATTCAATAATTTAGACCTTCAGTTCATTGTCTCTAAATATTATCATTGGCAGATGACATTGGATACAGGCAGCTTCACATCGATCAGTGTGGCCAGACTGATGACTTCATTTTGGACGCTGTACTCAGTGACCTTTTTGGCAGGTACCCCTCTTAATCCTCTTTCCCCCTTCAGAAAACGAAGACACAATCTTGTCCTTTTTATGATTTGAAGTGTAAAGCTTATTTTATTGGTTAGTAATTTAATTTTATCTCCTTAACTGTAATACTATTATTTTTTCCTGTTTGGTGTTTTTCTCATGTAAGAGGAAAAAGCTCTGATATAGAGACAAATCACTCTGCAGATTTCAGAGGTATTGGGACAGACTGATTCATATTGTTCTTTATGTGTATATATACATATATTGTATATTATGTATAGTTGGGAAAAAAGCCATAACAAGCATTGGGTACCAATGCGTGACCAACATTATTACCGACTCACACTACGCTCTCAATACCTGTCCCCAGCTGTGCTCTTGTGCTTAATAAAACTGTGGTCTTCCTCAGTTACATCTCCAGTAGCATAAATAGTCTTCATCGCTCTTTCCCACATCCACAGCAGCCATAAACAATATTGTAAAGATGGAGAGCAGGGTCCAGTCGCAGAAGGATCCATTACCGTTTATTGGCAAAAATATCAAAACCAAAATCTTAATAAACCAAAGAATTAGGTGAGGGACACTGAAGCGACGTCCAAGTCACGATACAAGAGAAGGGTGAGCTAATCAGGCAAATGGTCAATAACAGTCCAAATCGATGACCAAGAGTGATCATCATACGAAGGGTTGTAAAGACGAGTAAATGGTGCACAGTCATCACAGGGATGAAAGCTCACCATGGAGTAAACTCAGAATAGCACAGGATAAGAACCAGGTGAGAGCAGTATGAATGTAATTAAACTAGCAATAAGGGAGGCGGTGAGTATCGGGGCAGCGTCTCTGGTCTGGGCTGGATCCCAAATCCGGAGTTGGCCTGGTTAGGGGGCGTGACAGGTATTTCCTGTACTAACTATTTAAAGAGACCACAATGAGCTTTTGACTAATACAGATAACCAATATATTTTTGCCTAATGTCATCGATGTCGACACTAATAGCAGGCTAACCTTTCAGCCACTTGCCAAGTTAGTATTAAAGTAAAAATCGATCTGCTGGCCAGATTTAATACAAATTATTAACTTGTTGCTGGGACCGTAAGACCACCTCTAGGTTCATTATTCATTATTTTACACGATCGTCTCGTATTGTAAAATGCTGTGTCCCTTACCGAATCGATACAAGGGTATGATTTGTTCCGTATCTTGCAAAACTTTAGTATTTTTACGTGTATTTAATATTTATTATAATTGCACTGTGTCCAATGAAAGTACAAAGGGCAGAATAGTATAGGCCTAGCTGACTATAAAAATGTCTGCCGGGTGCTTTGCTGGTGGATCGATCATTCCATTTCCCTAGTGTACAGGCCCCTCCCCTTCCCCCCCCCCCCCTCAGAAACGGGCCTGCCTGATTGTAGTTTATGTCCTGCTACCTATAATATAAACATTTAAATTGCCAGGTAAGAAATCGATATTTTGACATTAGAATCAATGAAAACATTTGGATTGAAAGAACCAATATTTCAGTATTCAATCTGCACATCCCTAATCCATATACTTCTTCAAGCCTGAATACCAGGTAGGTCTTCCAGCAAGCGCGTTCAGGTTTAATAATAACGCAAAAGTATCACAAGTTCTTGCAAAAGGACTAATTATTTTTTCCTTCCATTATTTTTTTTTCCGCATCTAAAAAATTGTAATATTTTTAAATGAACATATCGCATATTATTTCTTTAGATATCACCCAGCCCTAGGATATACACACTGATGCTTCCCCAGACTCCGATGTCCCTAGATGCAGTACAATTTCTTTATGGAAGGAAATCACAGCACAGAAGAGACCTCCAGAAATCCAGGCCAAGAACCAGAAGCAATAAGGCAACATGCTGCCAATCCATTAGTATTCTTGAAAATATTCCTCAAAGTAATATTTAGGAACTCCTAAGTCTTGTTTGTCTGGAACGAGGGCCGGTCCATATCCAGATTTGTAAAACAGCAGTATCTTAATTTACTTACCTGTCTGTAGCTGCCTTTGTGAAACATCTTGACTCCTCTTTGAATATAAAAAGCCTCCTTTTAGGAGATAACTTGCAGCTCTAGACTGGTTTTGTGCACTTTTATTTTGTTTACTATCAGACTCACTAAAACCTTTGAAGCGAATACCAAATACAAAGGTCCAAAGTTCAGGTCCAGAAAGCGAAAATCCAGACCAAGGTTCTGTTTCAACCAACCAGATGAGTATAAAGAGTCACAACACATGAGTACTCAACTTGTTGGTTGAAACAAAATCCTGGTCTGGTTGGTTAGAGACACCAATTACCAACAATCTCCATGTAAATACGGGAATCAACCATGGAAATATGAAGCGACAAACCCACCCACCCACCGTGCCAGTAGACATAACATATGTTTATATTGGGCTAAAATCTGTAAAATCAAACACATTACAATCTGCTCTGCATCTGTGGCCATTTTTACTTTTTTCTTCACACGGTGAAAAAAAAAAGTAACATATACAATATTTATACAATATTTAGTGCTAAAAAGCAGCCACATGCTTTCATTATTTGACTTTCCACAGAATAATTGATTATAACCAGCAACACACCTGTGTTTGCTTATCTCCTTGTTTTTGCCTCAAAAACAGGAAGCAATTAAGTTATAGGTGTGATTAATGAACCAGATTAATTTAATTTAATCTACAGTTTTAATTTACATGTGTGCATCTGTCATTATCAGCTCATTAGAAAGGAACTGAAAGTGAATTTCTTAAAGCTAAAAGATGCACCAACGGTGTATCTGTGTTGATTAAAATTAATCTAAATCCATATTATCCTTTATCGGTGCATTCTGAGATGTCTGTCAAAGCCAAAGGCCAAATAAAAAGCCCTCACAGAGCATAACACATCCATCCATCCGTCCATCCATCCATCCATCGCCGTAACCATTCAATCGCAACTGGAGTCGCCGAGTGGTTGGGTTTGTGTTGGGGGACCGGTGCCTGTCACGGGAACAAGGGGCGCAGACAGGAACCAATCCTGGGAAGTTGCCAACAAACCACAGGGCAGCAGAACACATGAAACAGCCAATTAGCAGCTGGGAGTCGTCCTAATTTAATGTCTCACTCTTTTGTGTTTAAATAGAGAATTCTCCATTCACCCCACTATACCTTTATTAAATTATCTGTGAAGATACATTCAACAGAAAATTTAGGGTAGGGTTAGGGTTAAGGTTAGGGTTGTCCGATTACAAAATGATACTAAAATCAGCAAAAAAAAATCTTGTCATACGGAATGAAAGCTGCATTGTATCTCACTATTTAATATTGTTTTATTATTCCTAAAAATCAACCTTTTTGCTAGCCAAGTTAGTTACATATATGACTGAATAATGAAATTAAATGATGATCTTTGGTTCTAAATGATCCAAGTTGATGCTTCTCTAATATCCTGTCCTTACTTACATCGAATGTTAAAAAGGAACACTTGCTTAATTTTAGTATTAATATATTGCTTTTTATAAATCCTCAATTTTGAACACCCTAATAAACTGCGTAAATGCATAAAAAGTAAGATCAATTTAAAAAATTGCTTCCCAAAACACCTGCTTTCCGAGGCCCAACAAAGCGTAGATCGGCAGCCGGAAACGTTTCACTTCAGGGCATCCAAGGAAATGACTGTGTACAAATTGCTTAGTTTCCTGCCCAGAATATTCCTCTGATAGATCTGAAGCCAATGAAATTCCGCTTCCCCTTTCGTGATTCTCTGTTTCATAGCTTGCTGTGTTGGGCTACAGTAATATGACTATGGTGCTTACAATATTTTAAATCTTTATATATATATATATATATATATATATATATATATATATATATACTTAGAGTTTACAATGGATTGCATAACTCATACTGGTAGCTTAAAAAAAAACTAGTACACGTTTTGAAAAAAAGCTTCAGATAAAACGTAGCTAAAAGCAACGAGCGGGAGTTAATTCTATATATATTCTCTCTAAATCCAATCATACACATTAAAAAATAAGCTATCGTATATCGTATATACATCCATATTCCATAATCACTTATCCAATGCAAGGTCAAGGGAGATTGGAGTCGATGCTGTGAAGCAAAGGTTACCAGCCAGGAGAAATGGTGGTGAGGATGCTGGTCTGTCCTGGGCTGAACACACACACACAAACCCATATTCACAGAAACTCCGTGAAGCACGCGGCCCTGGGACAGAAATCTCTGTATCCCTGGGAGTGACGGTGATGCCCAGGTGATCATGCCTCATTATCGGGAAGAAACAGACCTCAAAACTGACTAAGATTAAGAAATATGAGAAGGAATCAACATGTTTTGTTTGCCAAGAGAAGCTCGCCGCCGTGATTATACTGAACATTGGCGTCTGTGCTGTCTCTCGGTCCAGGCCGTTCACAGCCAGCAATTTTTAACTGATCAAGACTGCGAGGGCAGGCAGGGGTTGCCAATAACAGGCCACTATTTAGCAGACAATAAGTCACAAGACATTTTAAGATCTGGCACAGCACGACACTGCACTTTCCAGATTCGTGACAGTTTTCACAATGTCCGTTCCAAGGCATCATTAACACCAGGTCACACCAGCCTATACAACAAGCCAGAACCATAGGCTGTTATGGCGTTGCCACAGGTCAAGTTGTCTGAGTATCTTGGACACATATGACCAATTAAAAAGTCAAAATTATATAAGAAAACCTGCCAAACTCATAGAGGTCATGAGTTTTACATTCTACTAATCTAAAACTTTCATAACCCTTTCAGCAACCCTGTGACAGATCTATGCTCAGCACACCAGGTTCAACTAAGTCTGTTCACTAAAATGCTACAAGAGACATTTCTCCGCTGTTAACTTGTCTCAAAAAATGGTATTTATTTAAAGTCTATTTCAAGTCCTGCTTAGGCTGTGGATTGCAATAAAACCATTCAGTAAGAGCATGCATCAAAACCAGACCCTCTGTGCAATGTTCTGATTTATCATTCAGTTGGAGGCATTATCTCTAATGGCTTCCACAGATATTAGACCATTAACACAAGCACTATGCGGGATACTCAAAATATGGTAGGGCAACACTACAGTATAAAACAACACACTGCATCAAAGGATTGCCCTTGCTTGGATCGTCCTTGGAATTTAAGCCATACAAATAAATACACAAATCACTTGACAATATACCAATCACTACAGATACAATTGCATCTACACAAAAAAAAATGCTTCATGAATTCAATCAGAGCACAATCACGATTTTGGAGCTGAAGGGCTGGCCAAAGAGATGAGTTTTGTGATCTTGAAAATCGGAAGGGATTTTGCTATCTCAGGGGAAAATCATTCAAGCACACAGAGGGCAAGGTCAAAAATGGATGGAATTTTGATTTCTGAGTTTTCAGAACTGTAAATGCCAACTGACCCAAAGTAAAGGGACAGAGTAACCTAGAAGGGGTATGCCGGTTGATGGCGCCTTGTAGGTATGATGGTCTGTCTATACTATCTTTCATATTAGTGCCCAGGTCTAGCAAAGAAGTCAAACCAGAAGTGGAGATACATTTGTACATGGGTGGGTCAAATGCATCTCATACCACAACTCAGAGACTTGGTAGAGCATGGAAGTTGAACCATCATGATTACAACTGTAGTTCTTAGAACCCAGCGATAAGATTTTGCTTTAAGATGGGTAAATGATTTAATTGGACATTGGCATTTGTGGTTATGTTTTAACTACAGGGTGTGACAAAAATAGGTATATAATATTTTAAAAAGTAAAGGTTCTGTTTTACAAAATAAAGAATTTCTTTTACAAAGTTAGTTTTTGAAGTAGGTATGCAGTTCTTATTTTGCAGTACTGATTGGGTCACATTTAGTCTCTTAGGTGTTCGAAATGTCCTCCATCAACGTTGATGCATTCCTGGAGCCTGTGCCTGACACTGTGACACATTAGCACGCAAATCCCAGTTAGCATCAACGTTCACAAATGCTTGCAAGATGAACTCCTTCAGTTCATCCACTGTGTGGAGCTTCCTCTTAAAAAACCTTCTCCTTTACTACACCCCATAGACAAATTCCATGGGTGTCTGGTCAGGTGAATGTGGTGGTCAGTCAGTGCTGCCACCTCTCTTGATCCAATGCCTAATCTGAACCTTTACTCTGAATAATAAAAACTTTAATGCCTCCTTTTGGCCCACCCTGCATAATAAGTATTCCTTGCTTTCAGAACCATGGACAGTTCCATATACATATAAAGAAGCCTTCTGAGCACCACTGATGACCAACCTGAATCAGATGTGTTTGTCATTTATGAAGATACAGGGCACAGGAAGTAGCTATTGATGGCAAGTGTCAGTTTGGAGATGATAGGCCTGTGTAAATGAGTGTAGCTGGGTAGAGTGAACAAGGCCATGAATCAGTGCCAGAACCTCTGGTCCACTACAGTTTTGATTGATGATCCATCATGAAGTTTTAATTCAAAGCCAATGGCATAATTTTCTATGGCTTCTATAAATACCTGGCACAAAGGAACTGCTTGAACTGAAAATGTATTTTTGCTACTTAAAATAAATTTTTTTTTGCATCCTTTAATTTCTTCGAGGACAACAGCACTAACGTCAAAATCCCAAGTCACGTAAATGAGGAAAAGGTATGGGGAAAGGAACTCTGATGTTATCTGAAAGGTTTCTTTCAAGTAACGAATATGTATTTTGCTAATATAGGGCATCTCTGATGTTATATGCTATTGAAAAATCTTAAAGGGTATAAGGTTTAACTGCCAAAAGTGATAATGTTAAGGGGGTAATGAGAGTTAAGCAACACAAGGAAAAGAGCGGAAATCATTTAAAAAATGAACATTAGATATATCCATGCTCTACTGCTAAAGGACTTAGGACATTTAGATAAAAAGCTCAGAGTAAACGAAGGCACTTTAATTACTGTAAATTGCTTGTGACACTGAACCTGTGCTTCTTCCTGCTTCGGCCGCAGCTTGATACTGATCTTTGTCCCAACCTTAACGACAGGGCTTTGCTACTGAGTACAGGCTGCTCGTGAACCACAGACGGAACAAGAGGTCAAGTGACAACATGTTCTAATGAGGCACAACAGGGAAGTGTGGGCGCTGAGTTACATAATCAAGACACCGGAGGATAGACGAGGGCCAGCCTGAATCATAGCCATGCGTCTTGGCTGACGGGTCTCGCAAATCTCATTAATGTGCAACCGAAACCATCTCACCCAGGGCCAAAGGCCTGCATGCCAGAAGTAAAACACAATTCCAGATGACAAACCCTGTCCAGTTTCTCTCACCTCTAGCTTCCTATGCATCATGCACATTGGTCAGAAACTCCTGCCGAAGGTCTGGTACCTTGCAGCTCCCTAAGCACCAACCACTTTTTGGCGTATACATCTCTTGGTTCAGCACCACATACACCCAGGTAACTGAGTCACAGTGTTCAGTGATTTAGGAGTCTATAGAAGAACCCCTTTGTTTACTGATGCTATTAGGGCAGCAGCAATGTGGTTTTCGCCAGAGTGCTGGAGGAGATGTCAAGGAGAAAAGGATCCTACTTCATTAACTGACTAAAAATTGCCAGGCCCAGATAATCGCCAATCATCTTGTTTTATACTTGCTGGAGTGACACAGATAATGGAGACAAGAAGATTATTTTGTGGTATATTATTATTATGCACTTGTGGGCAGAATTCCGCCACAATTTTGTAACTACAGTTTATATTTTGGACAGTGAAAAGCACTTATTGTACAGGGAAGTAAGCATCTATCTCATCCCCCTTTATGTAGAAACTAAAGGGTGAGACTGAAGAATCTACCATAATCTCGGTGCAGGCAGATAATGCTATTTCATTATCCTTCATCATTCCAACAGTGAATACCATTAAACATAAAGACTATGAAGTTGTGTGAAACTCTCAAAAGGGCGTGATTCATTTAAGAACCACATTCACGTGCTTTACAATACTCTTCTGTCAAAATGCAGGAAAATCTGTCTGTTTGCATGACAACCCAGCAGCAGAAAGCCAGAGATGATGAGTTGCATAGAGCAGCTTGTATAAGCGTGCATTAAGTGTAGGAACGCCAACTCTCATCACCGATCAAGCATGGGTCTAATGTGCTTCTAGGCATTATGTTAGATTGTTTAGATCAATAATAATTTTTGTATTTTATGCATTTTATGTTTTTACAGCTTTTATTTAAATGGTTGCCAGGCGTAAAAATGAGCTACCCATATGCGCTATCAATTTAGAAGTCAATAATTGACTTCGCAGCTTTTATATGGAGAGCAAAATTTATCTATTTAGAAAACATACTTTCAGGGAGCGTGACAACATGACTTACGCTGTCCCAAGGTACACAAGACTAATGTGATTTTCGATGTGCTTTCTTAGCGGGTCGTCCACTAGATTTGCTAAAATATGAGCGATGTGAACAAAGGTTCCCTCCATGAAATATGCCAAGCATGCTCCTTATTATATAAGAGAGATGGGAGAGATTAATATCATAAATAAACCCCACTTTAAACGATAGCTTGATGACCTGTCAAAACAGGGCTCTTTTCCTCAGTTTCCTCAGTTACGACAGAGTTTCTCCCATATCAGATGCATCAATAACCCTAATGGATTACAGTATTACAGGAAGTACCAGCTTGTGACCGGTTCACTCCATTACAGTGACATAGCGGAGATGCTTCACTGGTAGGCTGTAAAGTTTTACACTGATTATAGTTTATATTTATTGACAAATAATTTTCATAGTACCAAAAACAAATTAATTCTTTGTCTCAATTAAGAGATACAATTACCAAAAATTGTTATAATAACTTAAATAGGAAGCCTAATCTTACTGAATAATAAAGTGTAATTAGATTATATTTGGTGCAATTTATTTTAATGAGCTTTTTCAATTTCAGTTGAACTCTTGAGATGTCTTATCATTGTGGGAATGGGACATTTACTTCAGTGGACTGCACTGAGAATTTATGTCTCTTGCATGGCGATAAAAATAGAAAGCATTATAATATCCAGCACAGTCCATCTCATAAAACAGTAATCTGATGCATTTATGAGCATGCAGCATGCTGATTACTGTACAAGCAAAGTGCCGATGCTGTCAGATAGGGAGACCGCGTGCCTTTTCACCGAGGCAGTCAGGTAGGGAGACCGCGTGCCTTTTCACCGAGGCAGTCAGATAGGGAGACTGCGTGCCTTTTCACCGAGGCAGTCAGATAGGGAGACCGCGTGCCTTTTCACTGAGGCAATCAGATAGAGAGACCGCGTGCCTTTGTACCGAGGCAGTCAGATAGAGAGACCGTGTGCCTTTTCACCGAGGCAGTCAGATAGAGAGACCGCGTGCCTTTGCACCGAGGCAGTCAGATAGGGAGACCGCGTGCCTTTGCACCGTGGCAGTCAGATAGGCAGACAGGGTGCCTTTTCACCGAGGCAGTCAGATAGGGAGACAGCGTGCCTTTTCACCGAGGCAGTCAGATAGAGAGACCGCGTGCCTTTGCACCGAGGCAGTCAGATAGGGAGACCGCGTGCCTTTTCACCGAGGCAGTCAGATAGGGAGACCGCGTGCCTTTTCACCGAGGCAGTCAGATAGGGAGACCGCGTGCCTTTTCACCGAGGCAGTCAGATAGAGAGACCGCGTGCCTTTGCACCGTGGCAGTCAGATAGGAAGACCGCGTGCCTTTTCACCGAGGCAGTCAGATAGGGAGACAGCGTGCCTTTTCACCGAGGCAGTCAGATAGAGAGACCGCGTGCCTTTGCACCGAGGCAGTCAGATAATTCGAAGGAAACTCTGCAAAGCACATGCTAGCAGGTTAAAAACAGACTTGTTTCTTTTTGGGGCATTTTTTAAATGATTTTTTGTTAGATTTCCACACCCTTGCACAGGATAGGTAGTCAGAAGATGGACGCATGTGGCAGGCCCATAGCCAGAAATACATTTCATGGGGTGTCCAGGTACCATACCAATAACTCACCGTCGGTGGACTTTGCTGATGGGTGTTTACGAAAAACAAATATTGAGGAAGTTTAAATAGATAGTGGGTAGCATAACAAATACTTATTCACTTATTCTGCATACTTATTCACAGGACAGAAAATCAAATATCTGTTTTAGACAGTGAAGAGTCATTTCAATCACACTTGCCATTATGTATCTTGACCAGATATGCTACTTCAACGGGGTAATATCTTCAGCTATGTTCATTTGTGCATATGGCAAATAAGAGAGATCATTGCTTCATTGTTTTCGGTAGTTTCACTGCCTTTAAAATCTCGGTTAATCCCCTACAAATGTACCTATTCATGTCACTGATAATGAATGGTTTTGATGCATGATGCCGATGCCATTGTATTTACACACCTCTCGGTCCTTTCCCCCTAGGTCTTTATAACTATGCTACTCAAAGAGGACCTTTTAACAAATGATACCTTCCACATATTACCCACTTTTAATGCGATAGTGCCACTTGGATCTCTTTGTATGCCAGGCCGGGCCATAAATAAACCCCATAAAATGACCTTGCACGGGTGCTGTCACCCTGATTGCACTGGGTAGATACATGGATCCTGTACCGGGGGCCATAAAAGTGTCTCCCCTTTGCTGGACCAGATCTGAAATAATATAATGTGATTCTGGAGGAAGATGTAATCAGTGTCGCAATAACCTGCACCAATGAAACATGCAAGATTCTCGTCTTTGTCTTACCTTTATTTAATTGACAGTAAATATTTTCTATAGTCTATGTCTGTACTATTGCCAACTTTCTATTCTTCAGAAGGGGCATAAAACGACATTTTATTTCATGTACATTAACGTTGGGAGCCTTTTGCACAGATACATGATTGATGATTGTGATCTAATCTAGTGGAAACTGCAAAGGTGGCAAAGCAACAATGGTCTTTCTTTATGTGACAGACAGTCAGAGGGAGTGAGGGTGACTCAGCCAGGTTGTGAATAATTAAATGGGCAAAATGAATCACACTCCAGAGACCGTAGTGAAAACCCGAAGGTTTTTGCATTGCGAGAATTAGCAATGCAAGTGTTGTGGGTGCCCTGACATTATACCTTTGTTCCCTCCACTCATCCAACAAGCTAATCGATGAAAAGATCTGAGCGAAAACATGGAATTATCTAATATGTGGCTGACTGGATGCACCACGCATGTTCTGGGAAATCCATAAATCCTTTGATAGATAATGTGTTACACAACACCAGTGTTCACAACATGAGGGACTTCTGACATGCTGGGAGTAATGAAGGGACCTCAGAATCCAAATATTTGAAGCCACAAACTCAAATTGAGTAATTAACTGCAGAAGAATCGCTATCCTGATCTAACACAAACATCTTCTCTGTAAGGTGGGGCTAATGACTTCGCCACCGGCATTCTCATTAACACTCATTCCTACCAGATCTGCAGCTAATTGCCTAATAAAAGTAAGAACATTGCACATGTTAATTGATAAACAGACAGGACCCAGTGCCATTATTCTTTTATGTTTCCCTCCATTCTTCTCTTTCATTCCTCCTCCACTCCATTGCCTATTTGTATTCAACACAGCCTACCTGAAATCCTTTTTTTCCCCATAAAATGTGCCCATTACATTTCCTAGGCAGGAATATGGAATGTAGAATAATTGTGAAGACTCAATCTACTCCTTTGAGTACTTTAGCCAGCATGTGGTCTACAAAGCATGGGATGGCAAAATGTCCCTTCTGGGCAAGATCATCATTGAATTTATTAGTGCTTTTGTCTATAAAAAAAAAAGTATTGCTAATCAGCAGCCTCTTTGATTAAACCTTGATGTTTTCAGCTATAGTAACAGCAGAAGGAAAAGCCCCCTAAGACCGTAAGCACATGTCTGTCGTACATACAGTACAGAAACGTGAAGAATTCTTTCGGGATGGTGACCAGAGGTCAGCGAGAGCTACGTTGTGAATGCAGACAGTTGAATATCAAGGCAGGGGTGCGTTTTGCATTTTCTAATTGACAGGTTAGTTTACACAAGGCACACGAATGAAGGACCACCAGCCAACCAGATTAACATTTTCCATTTTTATTAGATGAGGTTGTTTAGCTTGTTAACAATATTCCCAGAAGCGGAAGAATATTTTTAGAAGGATTTGGTCACGTAGCCAGATACAAATTCAAAGCTAGGTATTTCCATAACAATACTACTCACAGATTTCATGCTATACATTTGATATATGACTGTGTCATGTTCATGGGGATCTTTACTTAAATATTTAAAGAGTGAGCGTGAAGTGTTACGCCCACAGTTAATGTACTGTAGATGGCCCTAGGCAAAAACAACACTGAATCCCAAATTTGGATGCGCACCTACAACCAAACCATTAAAACTGCTTCTTCTCTTGTTCATACTCCCCCGTATGTGAAAGCAATCAATCCATACGAAACCAATGAACCAGTTTCCTTAGAAACATGGCTGGTCCTTGCTATCGATCACTGCTAGCCAATGATTGTCTCACTTCTATCATTTTTTTAAAGGAAATCATTGGCGTTCAAGGCTCCAGGTCATTCCAATCATGCTTAATGGACTGAAACCCTGAGTTGATGGTCAACATCTTGCATCCCTGTGCATCTTTAGTCTTTTTTTTACAAATGCATATTGTACATATAGTATTATTGGAATAAACTGCTATACAAACAGCAGACAAAAAATTATGAAGATACAAGAGATATTCAAGTGAACTATCAAATCCATGTTAATCCTCAGATTTTTGACACAAGAGCAAAATTAGTTTCCAGTTTAACAGAATCAAGTACAAACAAGACCTTAGTTTTTCTACACATGTAACTCAGTAAAGTGCTTAATTAATTTGTTTATTATAAATTGTTGCACTTTTTCTTAAAAACCAGCTGTTTTTGTAGTTTTTGTGCAGATCGTCTAACTCTGGTGGCCCCAGCTGTAGTTGGACGATTTAGAAATTCTTGGTTTTAGAACCTCAGAATACTAATACAGTGTTAACTCAAAATGTCTGTCAAGACTGTCGGAGATCAAAGCATGTTTCATACTGCAGTCTCCAACAGTTATTTAAAATAAGGACAGTACCTAGAGCAAATGTCTACAGACATAGAGAGAGATTCTGAAAGAAACACAGAGAGGAACAGGCACTGTATACCTCCAATGACGTAACACTTTCAAAAATGGTACCGTTTCTGACTAGTTGAAAGAGACACTTCTATCCGATAGAAGAAAAGGCAGTTCTTTAAACATTAAGGTAAAGGGGAGCAGGGGAGTCACTGACTAGGCCTTATTAAGCAATATTGATTGGATAATGATGAAAGGGTGTCTTGGAAAGATCTCAGCTCTGGATGTGATCCAATCCTGCCTTTGGACACTGAATAGCGGTTCTCACCAGTCCGAGACCCTCATTACTATTAGTGGACTACAAACTCCCTTTTGTAAATTTACAAGAGCGCTACCTTACATTTAAACCAGGCCGCTCTTCAGGTATTCAGAGGAACACCACAAAGAAATACAGCAACTAACAGCACTACTACATCTTCAAAGCATTCATGTCATTACTGGATTTCAGGCTGCATTACATTATACGAACAAACATGAGACAGTGAAGCTTCCTGCCAAGACTGTTACTAGATTAGATGCCAAATAATCTCATTTATTATAGAGCTAATTCATTTTTAAACACGTCAACGCTCTCTGGAGACCCCCAGCCTACTGTAATTCCAACAAGGCGCGTGATGCTCCACACCAAGTCAAGCGGACATGACACGGGAAAAGCTGTTCGCCGCTGCGTCCCTTTAAAGAAACACCTTGGCAAATGGAAATGAGAAGGTCACCGTTCTCCATGAAACCCTGTTCTTCACGCTCTTTCCTCCTATGAAAAAATGCCGCATGATATGAATCCCTTAGATATTCATCCAAATGCCCGATCAGGAACAGCAGAAAGACATAGGTGCCCGTTTCGCAAATGTTTCAGCCTGACTATACCACAACGTGAGTCTTGCTCTTTGGCCGAGGCTTGAGATTTATAGCTCGGAAAAAAAAATAAATTCTGCTAACTCACTCCAGCTTTACCTGTCATCCACCTATTACTTATTTTTCCGACACAGTCCCTAAATTTTGTTTTTACTGCAGGCAGGATATCCTGGATAATGAAAGTAATCACCAAACCCGATAATGATATTTTGGAGAGGGAAAGGAAGAGGGCCGGGCTCACAGCCAGAGGTTTGTAAACCCGCCGTAAGCAAAGGAATGCTGGACTACTTCACAGGGACGAGCTTTCAAGAAAGGCAATAAAATTCCATTACGGCCACCTCCTCCTTCTCCTTCTGAGGCTCGGACTCATCTGTAAGCCTTAATAAAGTCAGCATGCAGACCCAGCAGAAACAAGTGCTCTGTGCAAGCCTGGGTTTTTTTGGGGGGAGGGGTGTTTAGGTGCGTGGGGGTGCAGTCATACTCAAGAAAGGCCAAGAGAAACGTCTTGCGCATCTGTCGAGTACCGTCGCGTACAGCCGTCCACGGTCGCCATCTGGGCTCTGGCCTTTGTACCACTAGCCTCTCGTAGCTACGTCCTGTGGGAAGAGGTCCATTTTTGGGGCACACTTCTCTACAGGCCTGGTTAATTGCTAAGACTCTCCTCGCTGGCTCAAAGTGTGAACATCCTCAGAATTGACAATTGGTTGGGACGAGGCACAATAGGCTGTGGCAGGTGGTTCTGTCAGGCCTGGTACAAGGAACGAAACATATCAGTGTTTTTTACAAGGACAAATTCAGCCTACAATGTAAGTGCAGAGCTGCTAAGATCTTTCCTCCCCATTTTCAAGATGGCAATTATAAGCAATTATAATACAATCATTGGATGTGGATCACGTGTTCATAAAAATGAGAGACGAGCAGACATCCTTGTTGTCCTGGGGAAACTGAGGAGGAGGAGTGCACTAGGATGTTAGCCATACAAGTCAACAAGTCAAGTGTGAGGTGGGGGCATATTGAGATTTCAACCAATCAGCAGATCAATAGTGCTATCCTGATACATTATTCATAAGGAGTTAATCTAAGTTGAGTTGTGCAAGGAATAAAAACACTGTTTGCATACCCACAATCCTCTTCTCCGTGTCTGCTGCAGGTGTGATCTCAGACTAATATAATTTCAGACTGTGCAAATATTAACTTCAAATGCAATCTACATATGTCTGATGGAAACTTATCGGTCTATATACAGTCAAGGTACAAGATGCCCTTAGGTAAATCTTGGGGGATATTCATCGATGTATAATAAGTGTGGAAATGTATTCCATCTGAAAAGTTCCACCTGAGTACATGACATTCCTGTGAAGTACAAGACGGATCACTCTCGGAAAAATGATGTGTAACTCAAATACCTGAAGCTACAATAGATTTAGCCTAACCGAGATTACGTTATGAAGCTAAAACCAGCCGGACGACCGGAGAAACATCTGCAGAAATTTCTCATTTGTATCAGGTGAGAAAGTGTCTTATTGAGGTCAAAGTCATTTAATCTGAGTCTGAGCCACAACACGGGAATAATAAGCATGACATATTAAGGGCAAAAACGCAGAAAGACATAAAAGTATGAAAAGAAGGCAGGAAAGCTGCAAAGGGAGATGCCATTTAGAATCGACGCCTCCTGAAAGAAATGCTGCTGACAAAATTTTGTCCAAGTGGAAGAATATGTTCATTAAATGTTAAAAGCTAATCAGCACCGCCTTGCTGCCACCATGCATGAGTGTACAAAACTTAATATAGCAACACAAACGACTTGAGGACAATCATGCCATACTCATCATGCGTGAGGATGACGCAAAAAAATAAATAAATAAATGACAAATTTCTTATTTATCTTGTAGCAATGCATCACTTGCCAGGCTGTTTTTTAACACTCATTGCTTTTGCGGAAACCGCTAATTGGCAAACGGTTTTTAGTTCCTGCTGTGACAGTAAATGAATTAGAAATAAAGATAAATAGCTCAAGAGTGAATTAGCTTTTCATCACTGTATACTCACCCATCACAACATTTTCACAGGTAAATATGGCACCAATTTTAATTATTTTTCCCCCTACTGGCAAACTTGGGCTATCCGCTCGTTCGGTCTACTGGATCACTGGGAAGATTCCGCCTCTGGCGGATGGTGTTCGGGTGTGCATGCGGGACCCGTCTAAAGCTGTTTAGCATTCGACTTTTAAGCCTCGACACTTCTGAAGGCATCACTGTCACGCCGGCACCCCAGTCCTGCTCCCGCTTGTCAACACTACTTAAACACTACTTGCTACAGAGATAAGTGGCCGTTGCAGGTTGCTCTGGGAATAAAATGGCTGCGGTTTGGTACTTTTCTTTTTTACTTGTACCGTGTTGCACCGTGGGTTTGGAGCGACTCAGCCAGGGACATCGATTGCAGGGGATGGAAAGCGGCCGCATCATCTTTCGAAAAGGTATCTGCCTTGTACCACGTCTGAAGAGCTCCGCTTAATCCTCCGGCAAGTCACCCATTTTTTTGGAAAATTACTAGCCACATGGAAGTCTTACGCTGCCCTTAAACATAACAAATTCCACAAAGAGCTTCTTTCTGCTCTGGAAAAATCGTGGCTTTACAATTACAAGAAAATTTTATTCCATGCAATCAATAAATAGTGCATGTAAGAAACAGCAGAAGAAAAAATAAGGAATCAACCAGCCTTGAAGTCATTGTTCCCCAGCCGCAGAAGCCCTGCTCACCTCCCAAACCCTCCTGCCCTTCCTGACCACTCGACTTGCGCACCTCTCCTGCAGGCTGTGCGAGCTGCAGGTGACACACAAGCCAAGGCCGGGGTGTGGGGCCTATGTCTCTCTGAAGGGCCTCTCATGCTCTCGGCACCCCCGTGAGCCAGGTGGGTATAAATCGAAGATTAACGCCAATGCAGGTAAGAGAGAAATATGACTCCAGCGTGTGTCATTGCTGGTTAGGAAGCCTTTTCACCTTGTTGCATCTGGTCCAGCATCACTGCCACGAAATTCCATGTAATGAAACTGAAGATGCATATGGACCTTGTACCACATGATCTACGCCTGTGGACCACCTACGCCTGAAACAGGGATGTGGGGTATGAAGTGTATTGAGATGTCATCAACTATAAGGGTCCCAAGCTGATCATCTGGTGCATTACATAAATCCCACGGGAAGAAAGACTGAAGCTAGGGGAGATCAGCTGCTCTTAGTCACTGTCATGGACGTCCTTCACCGCCCATAGCTAATGGAAGGGGACAACCTAAGTCGAATGTGAAGGGGGTGTGCGGGTAATCCACCACTATGCACTTACAACTTACCACAGCGGTCACAGGAAAGGGACTGGAAATGTATCCGTGTGCCAAAATGAGGCTGAATATATTTCTTTGTCTATGTTGAAGTCAGGTCTAACCAAGGGTGCCAACCCTTCCTTCCAAAGTGGATTGTGAAAAGGGGAGGCAGGTGTGTGAGATGAGAGGCAAATTCTAATATACTTCTTCGTGGTGGCTGGTTGGAATCGAGGCGTCTTCATGCAGGGGGATTGATGAGGCCGCCCACGGAGGAGGTGCTGAGCGCCAACAAAGGAGACTTCAGTTTTCGCCGGCGGAATGAATTTGAATGGCTCAGAAGTCGAACGTCTGAACTAGCCATGAAAAAGACCCTTGAGAACTGCCATGACTTTTTGTAGAGATTTCAGCGAGCAACAGGAGAGAGGGAGGGATACAAGACAAACTGTGTTTCCATGCATGGTTTCAGGCAAAAGAAACACTGGTCTGAAAAAAAAAATTAACAGGAATTAAATTTGAGATTATTATAAAGGCTCTTTAAGCAAAAATTCTAAAATTAGTAGGGCTTCTAGAAATATATTATGTCGCTGTTAGTTCCTCATAAATACATAATTAAATTGATATAACATCCTGATTGTATTAATAAAACATTCTATTCATAGCTTGTAGCTATACTTCACTACGGTAAAAATAAAAATAAATTTTGTGCTCATTTTGTGTACTGTTTATTGAAAATTAAAAATTTGTCCGTATAGCCTATTTTCAGTTTTTAGAGGTTGTTTTTTTTCAATGCTGCCCTGCCATCACACACATGCGTTTCGCAAATTTTTCTACTTAAAGCAAACCATTTAACAGAAACAAAATAGTCTAGTTAAAAATGCTACCTTTGTGTCCATGTCATTTATTTCCATTTACAACTGGCATGTTTAAGGCTGCCGGGAAGGAAAGGCCTCTCACTAACCCCTCTGTGGGATTTGCTGGCCATCCTTCAGAATCTCTGAGACACAGGGTTTATCTCACGCAACAGAGCTGCTTCAAAACCCACCCATCCAGGGAACTACAGAGATCCATACAGGCCTATAGACATTCCTACAGATCTAGAGAGATTTCTAGATGCTTATAGATATTCCTACAGACCTAGAAATATTTCTACATATCTAAAGATATTCTTATAGACCTAGATATTCCTACATGTCTGAAGATGCTCTTACAGATATAGACATAATCTCACAGAACTAGAAAGATTCCTTTAAACCTATAGATATTGCTACAGACCTAGAGAGATCTCTATGACCATAACGTTTTTAATCTTAAAATGAACAGCAAAAAAACCTTATTTTTGCAATTTACCTGCAGAATCTTTGTCCATCACAGATCTGCTGAACACGGATATTGTGCTTACATAAGAAAAATACTACAGGGACAACATCAGTACTTTCCAGGTGAAGACAAATGATTTCCTGTACAGGGCAATGTCAAAGATGTCCTTTACAACAAAAAATCACTTGATCCATCCAAACCACAGCAAAATGCACGATGTGCAGCACAATTTGGCAATTTACATTTATCAGCTTCTGTTCAAAAGAAGACAGCATTTCATTCTATAATAATGCACTGTTTAATGCGCAAGATAAAAAGGTCTAATCATTACGACTTCTCATGGTTATTTATTATGTCAAAATGAACTTCACACAAATGAATGCATGCTATATATAGTGAGCAAGCCAGATTTACAGATATGACCGGAATATAAATGAGCCCTTGTGATTCTGAATTCCAAAATGAACTGGCTACAGAAACGGTTTAGAGCTACAGGCCAACTAGAAAAAAAACAGACATTTTTTTTGTGATTTTTAATCTTGTTTAATATACCAGAAACCATCTCCTCACTTTAAAGAAACTACAATGTAGACACAGATTTCTGTTGGTCACGATTGGACTCAAGACCATATAATGTCACTGCGATCCTACAGGTCTGCAAGCATGATGGTATATTTATATCTATGAATATTAAGATAAGAAAAGATCAATGACGGAAAAAATGACTACACACACCCATTTGCACAGAGAAGCAGCCCAATACTAACTGTTAAATGATTATCCATTGTACACAACACAATACAAGTCAATTTTCTGACAAGTACGATTAGCACAGCCAAGCAGGGAACAGAAATATAGTATAAAACTACAAAACTGAACAAAACCATGCTGAGCTTCAAATTCTAAACATTGCATGATACAATGTCAACATTACAGATTTTTTTTCATTTAAAAATATTCCAAATAGCAAAGGATCTATTGTTGTGGGTTTTTCTTTCAGAGATGATAAGGGCGATTGGATGAGCTTTTGAGAATCATCTTTGGTTTTTAAAGTCTGTATATTGCAGCTCCTTTAGGTAAAAGATGTAGCCGCTTCACAATTACACATATAACAGTGCTCAATGTATAACGTTTACTAAAAAAGTGATCATCTGTAATACAAAATCAGTAGATAAAACACTTCACAGGGTAGACAAGGGTAACACAGAAGGAAAAACACCCAGAATGGCTTGAAGATTAACAGAGACCTAATGTACCCAACCAGGCAAAGAAGCTGATTAGCTGCAGATGCGGTTATAATCTGTAGGGGGAGGAGCCTGGTCAAACTGGGCGTGGCTAACACAAACTTGACTAGAAACACCTGTGAATTAAAGTAAATTAAATATAACTGTAATGTTAAGCTTTATTACCATCAGAATTAAAGTGATCATGTATATCTATGTTATATGCTTTCATGTTGCAATCTTCAAAGGAACAAGACCTGTAATTGATTCATGATGAATGATTAAAGAGATGGTGGTTTGATTAAAAAACTTGATATTAGCAGAAAAGAATTAAAGAGAAAACCTCATCCGTTTGCTATCCACCACATCACATGATGAGGAAATGCAAATCAGAATGATGTCATCTGGAACTAAAAAAAAAAAGGCCCGTTAATCCAGCTCTTCACAGGAAAATGCTACAAATCAGTCTTCAACATTAATAACATAGAGTCAAAGGCTTCCAATCAGCTATGTCAAATGAAATGTACTGTAATTAACCAATATGCCCTGTAGCATGTGAAGAACAGAATACATATTTTACAGATTCCTGACTACTTCATGAATGGGAATATGAATCCCAGATATTTTCATTCAGTGTCTCATGTGTCAAGATAATGCAGGCAAAGGCGTTATTGAAAAGTCAACATTTTTTATACAATCCTGTCACAAAGAACAAGAAATAAAAATACAAAAATGTGTAAACAGTCTAAATCTGGGAATTTCTGACTCAAGCATAGCACCTTTGAGAAAAGGTACTCCTTTCAGTCAATGTGATTGTGTGTTATTGGAGCATCACTAAATAATACTAGGAAGCAGAGGACATCACTGTAATGAAATATGATAGACATCATGATCAAATGTAGCCTACATATTTTTTCTCAATCAAAACATTGTGCCACAACCTGAGATATGTTTTACCACAGACAAGTTTGTCTGTGTACAGACAGGCTGACCGGACCATGTTGAGTACATCAGTGATTAGCCCAAGCAGCTGAAAATATAGGCCTGCAGGACACTTTGAGTTATTGCTAAAACGTGAAATGAAGACCAACTGCAGAAAGCAGATGACCCAGACGAGTATTTTTCTCCCGTTTCTTTGATGAATGTCCAGCGACACATGATTGCTATAAAGTAACAGATAGTGTGAATTATGAGTTGAATGTCATGATGCAATATAACCAAAGTTAAGGAAAAATAAAATCTAAAAAAAGTTCAATGGGACAACTGACGGAAAAAAACTGACAGAGCAGAATGTTACTCCTGAAAAAACTCACAGTTAAGCAATTTGACCGTCGATGAAGCAGCATCAGGTGTTAGACCATGCAAGACACTTTTGCTTATAAATGAATATTACAAGTAAAGCTTTTGAAAACCATTTAAGAAAGTAATCTGGATGAAACTTCAGGTGCACACTTTATAATGATAAGAATTTCGTTACTTCAATGCTTAACGCATAGCTATACCCAAGATGGTCTGTAGTTCATTTTCATATGGTTATGACGTACCTCATTTTGAATGAACAGTTTGGGCTGAATACTTCACTCAGTGTTACAACAGAAAAGTCCATCCTGGAGTTACGTAGGCGGATCCCAGGAACAAGACTGTGTCCAATACCTACTAAAACATCTATTCTCCATTCCATTCCTATAGACTAACAAAGCTCACTTAATCAGTGACAGAAATACACAATCCATCCATCCATTTTCTGTAACCGCTTGTCCTATTCAGGGTCGCAGGGGGTCCATAGCCTGTCCCAGAGGCTAAGGGCACAAGGCAGGGAACAACCCAGGATGAGGCACCAACCCATCAGAGGGCACACTCACACACCATTCACTGACACATCATTCACACTTATGGACAGTTTAACTCCAATTAGCCTCAGAATGTTTTTGGACTGTGGGGCGGAAACCGGAGTAACCAGATAAAATCCCATGACGACAGAGTGAGAACATGCAAACCCCACACACATGTAACCTGTGTGGACACTTACACCCAGATACAGACTTTATTATTCTAATTAATATAATACATCACTTAACTCATCAAAAAATACTGCCTGAATATTGGTGCAAAGGCATTTCATGCACGGTCTTCTTTAAATAAAATACTCCAAGCAGATGTTTCACAGACATGACTGGCATTTATAAGATATCAGCTTTGTGCCACTGAATGTACCCTACAATGGGCTAGCATCCCATCCAGGCTGCACACTTACCTGGTTCCCTAAGCAGCCTGGGACAGGCTCTACCAACCCTGCGTGACCGTGAGATGGACAACACGCTGGATGAATATACAGAACGTCATGCTGACATTAAAACCATTTTACCTCAAACTCAAGATCAAGATGGCAGACGACATCTTGCCAAATACCGTAATATCTCCTGATATGAGGGGACGCATCAGAAATCGCCTTTTTATTACAGCCATAATTCTGGAAAGCCAAATAAGTTGACAAATCACCATCATTGTCCTACTCAGCTTCTGCCACCACTGTGCTGTCTGAAATGCAAGCTGCCATGCTGCTGCTGTAATTTATGCAAACAACATATCTAAAGCCTAGAATATATTCAGCACTACTCCTTCCACAACACTTATTAGACAACTGCACATGATTTTATGCATTGTTAGTTTGTTTCGCCAACATTTTGCTTAATTTGGATATGATGAAGGTAAAGTACTTCATATTAACCATATATTAAACTGCGCAGGAGTATAGTTCAGCCAATCCCAGCATCTCATGCAGGTGTTGTTTAATATTTCCTACAGGAAAATCTAAGTATGACCAGCAGACAATAAGAAACATATATATGTGTGTGTGTGTGTGTGTGTGTGTGTGTGTATATATATATATATATATATATATATATATATATATATAGAGAGAGAGAGAGAGAGAGAGAGAGAGAGAGAGAACTGCGCGTTTCGCGTAAGGTCACGTGATAAAAAATTCTCAGCGGTTGCTTCAAATTTAAACTTAAAATCTTGAAATCATTTCAAATGCTTACGATCGTATTCCACTTGGACATATTAGAAATGAGTGTGTTTTTACAGAGTACGCCTGATTTTCACTTGATATAAGAGACTTATTGCAAAACATTTATCCAGGTGCCGTCCTAGCGCCAGTAACTGCTACCTATATTCGCTTGATGTATTGTAATTACTGTGGGAGGCATCTTCCGTACTAAGGTCACACTTACCATGACTGGAGTGCCGCTATTGGTATCAAGCATCGGATCAGGCGACATTGATCAATGAATTCCCGAAAATTTATGAATGTGTTCTAAATGTTTAACGTAAAGAAAAAAAATCGTATAAATAAGCTTTTTATTGTTAGTTTTAATTGGCCTAACATTAGTGTATAATTCTGCAGAGACAAGTACAAAATATTGGCCACGCTGCATTATTGTCCTGAGCCTGGCGACTTGAAATAAAGTTACGAAGGTTACAACAGTAAGACATTTGTAAAACAGGGAGAAACAAGCAGGACATTAATGTCACAATATATACAGGATGCATAGACCGAAGTACAAAAACGTGGAAAAAAAACCGCAGAAGTTCCGTCTTCAAACGAATGACAGTCGTTTGTAGCCTACATTTGTCCGTTTGACATTATTTATTGGCTAGATTTCGTTATATAATCGCCATATTTAAACAATCCCATTGACACCCTCTTATTCACTCATTTGCACACTCTCTCAAATTACAATCATTCTTCCAACGCAGCTGACGTCAATAGGATAATTCTACAGATAACCAGTCTTGGGCGCTATACAATAAATCTCCGTTTTATTCGCGCGAAGTGATGCCAACTGCTCTGTCTGCGTCACTGAACTTGACCCCCCCGCAAACGAATATAAAGAGTGTGATAGAATTAGCGGGCTCTCAAAAATCCAGGTGTGTGTGTCAATTATCAGTCCAGGCACATAAGTGTCAGAAAAAACCCACTCAGTTTAACCCTTACGCACTTTGGTACACCCTGCCAAGTCACCGTTCACTCCGCAGTAATCTCACATTTATGCTCTGATTCCTCACATCGCGGCGATTAATAATCAGCCCCCTGATTTGCGACGCGACCCGGTTTCCTATGTCGGATTTGCGATGTCATAGCATCGGAGCATCAGTATGCCACCGGTTGCACTTCAGCGTTCGGCTTCTGCAGCCCAGGGCCGGAATTCGGATTACATTTCATTCTGTCATACAGTATGCGACTTCTTATAAAAGCTGCCTCTTTCATACATGAATATGCACATTTAATATTTATATAAAACATAAATAAGCATATATGGAATATATGTAGGCTATGTGTCTACAAACACGCGCGCGCACGCACGCACACACACACACATTTAGACCGCTTCTAAGTCTAACATGCATATCTTTACTTTGCTTCACTATGGCAGTAGATTACATCTCACGTCAGTAACTATGTGCGATCCGTGTCTCTCTAAAGAAATGAATATCCAGAGAAGCTAAATTAATTAATTGATTAATTAATTGACGTGAGAACAAATAAATAAATGAGAAACATACTTAGCGACATCAGTGATCGTAATCTGCCCCAACGCAACACACACATCGTTCAGCGGAGGTGGCTCGTACACCGTAGGCTACCTTGCCAGTGATCCATGGCAGCATGGCTGAGAATCATATGCATTCATGGCCACTACATGTCACCTGTGGTTTACAGAAATGCCGGATGTCTTGTAAAATTATGTATATTGTGGATAAACAAAACATAAAACCGCGGACAGTAAAATAAGAGGAAGTCTCCATGTTGGGAGGCGGAAAGTATTAAATCTCTGGAAGAGAATTTTTCACAAGGTCATGATCGTATTTATTAAAATCTACTATCATATGTATCCACTTACCGTAGACTCCTTGGCAATAAATGTCTTCCAGAAACACAGTGAGAAACCACAAGAGACCGAAAACTAAATCCATCTTTACGTTGATGTCAACATATCCAGCTCGATGGTGACAGGTCCTTCCTGGGGCGAGAGAGGCTGCAAGGCAGAACTCGATTCCCGGGTAAAAATCACACGGTCTCCGCGAAGAGAAATCAGGCTTCGGAGTGCAGTTTGACAAATAAAAGCGTCATTTAAACGCAGACGACGTGATTATCATCAACTTCTCATTTCGGCGAATGTTATTATGTATCGGGTTATTTTAAGATTTTATATGGTGACGAGGTGTGCACATAAGCAATAGATTCACAGTGATGGAGGAAAAGAATGAGGAATACGCTACGGATAGCAAACCAATTAGAAACTGAGTGGGCTGTGTAACAGCCTACAGATCGAGACCAAAAAGAGGGGGGGAAAAAAGGAAAGAAGGAGCTCTTCAGTTATGACGCGTTAAAAGTAACCGAGGAGGCTCCCCGCTGTATAATTAGAGAAACACGCTTGATTGCAGTCCTGTAATATCCAGTGGCATGCCTGCTCACCAGTGCCAGCGGCTCCCATCGCTACCGCAAGAAAAAACGCATCCGGGCAGTCATAGTCCATCTGGAGATCTGACGAGATGTCATGCAATACGGATCGACTCTTCCCCCCTCCCTCGTTACTTTTAATATGCACAGCAGCCCGGGCGACGCGGACGGAAAAGGGAGTTCCGAGATGCTAAGGCGAGAGCAGGCAGCGAGCTCCCCGTGCTGCCGCGACCGCATCCGCAGACCGCGAACGAATCATCTCCGGCGGATGAGGACGACTCCACTAATACAGAAACGGGGTATGCACTTGATTCCGTGTTAGCTCAGCCCCCTCACCCACCCCACCCCCATGCTTCGGCGAGGAAGGGAGGGAGGTGCTGAATTTTGTGGACGCGAGTATTTTTCCCCCCAGACACGGGATATTTTTTTTCTTTATTTTTTTCTAAAGGATGGACTGGCTGAGTGAGGATCGGTCACGTTGCGCAATTCGTGCGGTGCGGGAGCGCTGGAGCCGCAGCCAGCCGACGACGTCAAGGGGCGCGTGTGAGCCGGCGCATCTCATCTGTACTCGAGACAGTGATGCTCCTGGAGGGAGAGAGCTGGCAAAAGTAACTATTGTTTCGAGTAACAGTTAAGATCACAAACCAGATAAATGGGTGGGAAAAGAAACACATTTCGCCATCTAAATGTCCAGTTCATTCTAGTGGAATCGTTGTTCTTGCGATCAATGAATCCGAGCAGCCTTTTGAATCATTAATATATGCGATTCACGAATCCTATTCACAGACCTTCTACACCCTCGCGGTTAACAAACACGGATATTTATATACGTAAATGTGCAATGAACACAACCTCAACAGATGCATGAACGTGTGTCCTGTACATATTCGCCAAATAATGAATATGTCCGGCTTTGGGGCCGTATCCAGGATACTAAAGAGATGCGATCACATGTTGCTTGAATGGGATCCTTGTTTATGCATTTCCTGGCCAGTTGTCACGTCTTATTGGGAGGTGCGCACTATTACTTATTCGGGGAACAGAAAAGTAGTAAAACGTCCATCAACAGCAGCTGTAAAATCTTCCTGCGGTGCTTGTGCTTCCGGGATTGAGCAAATCGGGTTGGTAGGTGGTCCGAACATCATGCTGGCGTTCAGTGAATTGTTTAAAAAGATATAATAATAATAATAATAATAATAATAATAATAATAATAATAATAATAATAATAAAATACATAACTTATTTATCATTTAAATTGTACTAAATTCGAAAACAGAAAGACTATGGGTTTAAGTTCAGAAAAGCAAGACACACTGCTTTTAACATCAGTGATTAGATTAAGAATGTACATGAAGCCATTTTACATGGATTGTGCTACAGATTGTTAAATATCACTGTTATAAATACTATTTCATGTAACCATGTTATATTTTTCTTGACATCCAAATGGTCCGAATCTTTTGAAGCGTATTTAAATGCATTTACCGAAAATAAAATTAGAGGACGGTGGCAGGATTTCTTACTGTGCCAGCTTCTGTTCGCGTCATGGATTGACCAGGCTGCCGGAATATAATTAGTTTTGTACTGCAGCCTGAAATAAGCGGACTTTTAGCTGACTGGGAATATACCTTCCAGAAAAACACGCAGAAAAAGAGTAAACACTCTCGCGCTCGACATAAAATTGGCGATAGTGTGATAAATACAGTAGCTTGCTTCTGAACGACGCATGCACAACTGCTAGTCGGGCTGGATTTTTGCCCAGTAAGGCAATCACATTTATGATATTTCTTTGACCAAATAAAGTCCATATCTATATAATCACAGAAAAGATTACATTCTGCACGTTTTCTGGTAACAAACGAGCCTCCCTCGGCCGATCCGAATAGAATCTCACCGAATTTCAGCCTGAAGGAATTGTGTATGGGCCGCCCTCTACTGGCAAATAAGTGGTATTAACACATAATTTGTGCCGATACGAAAGCAGTACATCTGGGGAGTGGGCTGGACATGACCGCGTTCTAAGTGCGGACTAAATTGGCCACCTGCAAAGGTCTTATTGTGCATAACTAAAAATAAAATAAAATGTTGCTTTACGCAGTTGGATACTAAATACTGCTGATGGCACGGCTGTTAACTTACCGAGGATTATTTAAGCAGCCTTTTGATGGTACCGTTATTACAAAAATCAAAACAAACAAACGAAAAAAACCTTTCGTTGGAGTACCTGTAATTCTATTTCCACTATCCATCTCGATTCAATCGCACAGGCTTGCGACTAAATAAACGAGAGGTTTGTTTCGCAAATGATTGAAGGGACAGGGTCTTGTCAGAATGATTAATGCACAACCTCAGAATTCAGCTTACGTATACCCAATTTCTAATTATTGACTGCCGTATAAATTAAATTCATCGCTTCTGTTACTCCTACAACAGAATTTTGCCTACAGTCGTATTCGATTCCTGTTCTCGTTCCTGCTTTCGCGTTTCAGGTGATGGTGTTTTCAAGTTTCAGTTATGTGTTATTCCGTGCCATGGAGGACGCGGCCCCCCTGTTATGGAAGGAGTCTGCTTTGAAGACACAGCCGCAATTCCCCTTGTGTTCTGCATGAACAGATCCAAGTTTACTGCAAAGGCAATCTGAACTGTAACTGAATTTTCCTTTTTCTGTTTTTTTCTGTTTTTGTTATTGCGTGCTCCAGAGCAGAGCGGAAGAATACATGGCACGCTAGCAACATTTTGTTCTGGGGGGAAAAAAAATCAAAAAAAGATAAAATAAAATCCTGAACACCTGAGACCAAAGAGCATGTTCCAGCAGCCTGCTGGTGTCCCAGAATGCGAGATCAGACGTAAGCGGCGACATTTATCATGATGAAGGTAAGGGAAATTTCAGAAACACATATCTGACACTGTCTGTCTCAGCCTTTCCCAGGTGGAGAATGCGAGTTGGAGAAATGTCAGTCCGTGCAATCCATGTGTGTGCCCATCTCAAGACATATTCCCTCAGTACCTCATAGCACACTATGATGTAGCTGAGATGCAGCTCCCTCAGGGAGCCATCAGTACACTAAGATTGGAGCAGGACGGACCATCGTAGTTCGGAGGGGGTGTGAAAATACAGTATGGTTCTTCTTTTAATAATCCCCCAAATAACAACCACGCCCATTACATGACTTCTTAGCCAATGCCGAGTCATCATATAATCATAAAAAATACAGTGTGGTGATTGGTCGAGTTGGCTAAGGCTCTGTGCCTGTGAGTGGAACGTTGCTGTTCCAGTCTCGGTGGGACAGTTGCGTGTCTGTGAGGAAGACAGTCCTTGAGGAAGACCCTTAACTACAACTGTGCTGTGACCCCCAAGATCGCTCTCAGCTGTGTATATGGCTCATGGAAAGCAAGACAGGGTAAAACAAAACAAAATAAATAAGCCTTCAAAAGTGAAGGCACCTCATCTGTAGATATATAGTACATGCATGCACTGTTTGTAAAAGTATGTAACTACAAGTTTGGAAGTTTGAAAAAAGTTTAATAGGACCAGTACAAATGGACTTCCCCAGACAATAATTACTAAGAAATACAATGGTGTATTTATTTTCTCTCACGTTGAAGCTTGTGAGGATTTGAAATTATTTTAATGAGCATTCCCAGTGAAGTGCTTCCTTCGCTATATATTGCTGTCTGCATAATGTACTCTACATAATTTCAGTATTGTTCATTCTGCTGCTGATGTGGAAAATGATCCTGGCCTTACAGGGAATCGCCGAAGTGAGCTCTTTGACCTTTGATCAGTTTAGTTCAACGTAATGTGCTTGAGTACTTTCCCCAAATAGACAAAAAGCGGAATCAGGAAACCTCAGAGATAAAACCTGCCAACCTGTGAAGGCACATCGAATAGAGAGCAGGCGCGCTAGGTAGCCGATGGTTGCTATCAAAAAGGATAAAATTCAAAGTCTAGAGATAGATTAAGACTTTTCAGTCTTAGAGCTTGAGATGTTTAATGGAAAAGATCATTTAGGAACTGAACGTTTTTAATGTCGCATTTAGAGTAAACAGAAGCTTGTGCACATCTCACTTTCATTAAATGAGTGAGATTAGAGTATTTTAGGAAATATAATTTACATTTATTAATTAGGCGAGTGCTTTACTCGAAAGAGGCTAACAGGGCAGTGTAAACAATAAGTGCAGCTAGATCACAGATCATTTCACAAATGCCTGCTCTGACGCCGCTGAGTCCTGATGCCTTTTTAGCAGCTCGCGGATGCTGATGTGGGATGGCCGCGAGCCTGAGGGTTAATGACAGCCACGTACTGACCGGCTTCCCATCCATCTGGAGTCATCATGGTGCTCGGCCGTCTCCCGCTGCCCTGCCTTCTCTGCCGGCCGGATCAGAGGGGTCAGGCCTGATTACGAAAGGTCGGGCTATCTGAGGAAATCGGCAGGCCTCACAAAAAACCGGCCTCCAGCCATCAGCACCCCTCCCCCTCCCCGGCCAACATGCACACCAGCTTGTTCGGCAGCTGTAAGTCAGCACCTTTCCGGACAGCGTCGTGCTGAAAGAGGTCTCCGTCCCTATAATGCCATTCACCTTTACCCCTTGGGTTGTGTCTTGGCTACTATTCGTCTGCTATTCTTAGGTTAGTTTCATACTGCTGGATATGGATTGGTGCCCTGAGGGCACAGAGAACACTTGCGTCTGTCATGTAGCCTTCGCAGTCCTCGGGGTATTTCCAATCCTTCTGGGACAGACATGGAAGGTGGGGAAATTCGTTTGTGATTGGTCAGATTCTGCACCTATTCTTTAGCTCTTCTGCAATAGGTAAACAAAATTTACAGTATAAGAAGTTTACTGTTTTTTTCTACTGCTAAGCTTTCATATTATTTCATATTGTTCTTTTTGCATCTTTTTCCTTTGAAGGAAGCTATGTGAGAATACATTGAATTTAATTGATGTTGCCTTGAAGAGCAAATGATCCAAATGCTTACAAAACAGATCCAAAGGCAAAGTCTTTAACGATACAATCCTCAATTGTTGTCAATATCCAGGAAGTGCCAGAAATGGAGCTGAAATCCAAATGCAGAGAGGAAAACAGAAAGTTGTGAGAGAGCAGGCATGGGAAGCGCGTTCCTACAAAATGAGGAATCAGAATCAGTTAAACAGAAAGCGGTCAGAGAGCAAAGCCAGACATAACAGAAATGCTGAAATATTGAAAGAAATATTTAGCATAAGCTTATGTATTAGGCTCAGCTTATTAAAACAACTTTCACAACATAGGTTATGCTGCATACTAGTCAATAAGTAGTCTAATTACAGGCAGACACTGTGCCACTGTGTGGCTGGCCGGAAATCCCTGATGTCAGACTGCTTTGTGGGTAGCACTTACATCAGTTATTCTTTTATTGTTATATATAAGAGCAAGGAGAGACCAGCATGCCTGTAATACTTCCCGCCACCCAGATGGACTCCATTGCTGAGCCATTTGGTGATTTTCCGTATAAAAGTACTATTTTTGCAATTAAAAATGTTCTATTTTCCTCTTGCTGTGGGGTAAAGTGAACATTTGGACTGATTGTAGGGATTTCTTAAAATTCCTCCTTAGATTTCTTCCTGTTTGCTCCATATGAAGTAGAATTTGTTCCAGTGGGGAGTCCCACATTTTCTTTAACGTTGTGTTGCTTTCTTGCTACTGTAAGTGTGATAGGGCATCGGCCGTGTACAAAGAACTGAAAGGTGTGATGTCAGCTGGGTGGAAGCCAGTTGGGTGATTTCTAGGAATCCATAATATTCAGCAATTCAGAATTAAGATACTGTAAGCTGAGGTGCTGTTTTAAAATACGCTTTAATACACATCGCCATCATCACCAACATCATTATTATTAACTACAGCAGCAACAACAAGAAAAACAACAATAATAATAATTATTTACCATCTGTTTTGACTGGCCTAAGTTGCTTTTTTAACTTTAATAAGAATTTGAATCACCGGACACACAGCTCCTTGTGTATATTTCAAACATTGGTTTTAGCGCTGGGATCCCATTGGGGCCTCACAGCAGTATAACTATTTCAGACAGAATAATTATACAGAATAAATGTATATTTATTTTATACTCACAGCAGCATCAATACCACCCAAATTATATGAGAATCATATTTGATGCAGTATAATTTTAGAATATAAGAATTCTAAGATTTTAGAATATATTTTGAAAATGAACACTGCAACATTTTTTTTTCCACCAAATACTGAATTCTGTCGGGCCAATTCTTTTTCAGAGTCACGTCCGAAAAGTTAACTCATAAAAGCGGCAGGTCATTTTTGGATTGCTGTGAACTCTGAGACAGGGAGATGGCAGTCAATATACTTCAGGAAGAGATATGAATCTGATTATGCAGACATGTTCCTCTACTGTGCAGTCACTGCTCATTTTTTGGCTGAAGTAAAACCAGGAAAAAAAAGGTTAGACCTTGAGCTTTTCTTTGACTTAGCCCAGCCGCTCCTGTTCTAAAGCCTTTGGATTTACAATGTAAATGAAGACCTTTTGAATCTATGGAATTCTGGGTCAGAACAGGTTTTATATTTTGGCTCAGCAGAAATGTCCCATCCGGCTCTGGGGTCCGTGTGCTGGACTCCGGCCCGGTTCCTCCACACATCTCTCTGGTATCCCATTAGCATGCTAAATGAGTTTAGCAGAATCAAGTTTACCTCCATTGAAAGATGTGTGTTCAGGGTGAGTGTAGGGGTTGTTCTTATCAGAACTGAGTAAATTAAGGTAAGGATACTATAATCATGATCAGAGAAAAGTACACATTGGCCGTGGCAAGTTTCAGATCACAAATCATAAAAAGGATGACATCAGTGAGATTTTAATCAGAAAGGGTGTTATCCCTTTGTATAGAATGGTGAAATAGTTAGAAATGCATCGGCCATTTGAGATTATACTCAAATTCATACTTTTTCATTCCTCTTAGGGTCACAATGAGGTGAAACATGGCAAACCAAAAATTTTAATATTGTGGGATTTGTTTACCTGCTGCAAATTCCTTCACAACATAACAGCAAATAATACCAAAATAACTTTTAATGCTTGAATTGTCAGTGTTCCAAAAGATGATGTTTAATGAGTGTATTTATCATTTGAAAGCTATTTTTCTTTGATTTGTCCTCCCTTCTTTGATTTGAAAGGCCTTCATTGGTTAAAAGACACGGCGAACCCCACAATGAGTGGGACTCAATGCCACAGTGGCTAATTGGGAGAATCAGGAGAGTCCCCCCCCCCCGCCTGCCACACAGGTTGTCTGTTACTGCTTACTCAGCCTTTCTCAAACGGGGCGGTGCGCACTACTGGGATGGCATATGAATCGGGCTGGGTGTGGAATGACTCTGTCCCCTCCTCCCTAATTTGTGCCTGAGACATTGCTGGCCTGGAAAGTCTCACTTTAGTCCTGGCTGTACTTGACCTGACTGTTTGTCAAGCACCAGGAGAGAAAAGTAAGACATCCAGTCGCTCTAAAAATGTTTGGGACAGATTTTAGGCTGTAATTGCTTAATGTTTTTTTTTTTTTTAATTGTTATATATTATGCACATTAAATAATATACATACTGCATAATATTTTTCATTTGTTATATATTGTGCATATTGTACAATATGCATATAATTATATGTATGATTACTGTATGTTGCCTGGAATTGGTTCTTATGTTGAACATGACCGAATATAGCAAGGCGTATTCACTGCGCATGATAGTACCATCCAGATTCTGATTTGAAGAAGCCAGCAAAGTGGATTAAAAGAAACCATGTGCTGGTGTGCAGTGAGAGGAGAAGCTGTATCTGCATGCAGTGTAGATCAGCTGCTCCCAAACTCTAGCCGGTAAAGAAAGGCGAACGAGGAATTCTAAAATGAGAGATTTCAAGTACTGGAAAAATCATGGAAAATACAGGTTAAAATGGGTGCCGATGACTATAGGCAATCCTTGTGAGAAAATCAGCTCAGTTTGCAGAAGACAGAAATGGATATCTAACTTTCCGCAGGACAGTGACCGAAAATATACTGTAGAGCCAAAGAAACCCCAGTATGCCCTACAGCAGCACAATGAAGACATGAACCTGAATCAGACTGAGACCTGGGGGCATGAGCCTAAAACTGATACCCCTCACTGACCCCCTTCCAAGTGCAGATTTCCAGAGAAGGGATGGGTGAATTCTGAATTAAATTAGAGACTTAACCCCACTGTAATTGTAGCTAGTAGCATGTCTACCTGAATTAGTATGTCTAATAATTAAATAGCTGCATTTAAAAATTTGTTTGTTTGTTTGTTTGTTTGCAATCAAAATTCCCTTATCTTAATTGTCCTTATCACAATGATGAGTATGTTTTGTAAGCACTTGGGGAGATCAATTAAAAAGCATAACAGGATTTTTTTTCTTCAGATTTAAATGCAACATTATTTTAAAAATTACCCCTGTGGGCACTGCAGGATATCTGGAAAAAGAGGAGAGAAAAATGTTAGACCTGCTTGGTCAGTAAAGAGCAAAAATTGAGATGTTGGTAAATATCTTTCCATGAAGGAGATCAGTATTACAGGAAAATATAGCAAAGCCTGTTACATGTTTATCGAAAACTTGGTCTCATTGTAAATTCAGTTTTGCAAATTTAATTACACTTTATGTAATTTGCATCTATTTACATCTTCTGCGTCATTTGACTGTGAATGCCCTAGAAGTTGCAAATTTACATAGGACACTTGCAAGCAAAATCAGTCCTTTAGGGATAATGTGATTCTTAGTTATGTATGTGTTCAAAAACAAAACTAAATTATATCTAAACGTACAGCTATAAAACAAATCACTGGCTGAAAGCTAGGAAAAATCTGGATAGCTATTTCTGTGATCTTATTTCATTTAGATGCTCTCTAATTGCCATTATTTCATTACACTGTTCCTCCAGATCTTCTGAGTTTCCCAGACCGCAATGCAGGATTTTGAAGTGGGGCACTTTTTGAGCTCAAAATTCTGTATGCTTTTTACATGCTGGTTAAAATAATAGTCACAAACCATCTTTATGTCAATGTCCAATAAAAATCAACCTAAAGCAGAAACGGTGTGTCTTGTTTTTCCGAATAGCAATTCCGCATGACGCTTTTGTTCTACAGTATTTCCTCTGTGCCCTTCACTTAAAATGCAGTTATGAAGGCATCAGTGCTTGAAGAAGATACTTAGGAGCAAAGCTAACGTGAAGCATTATGCTTTGTAATATTATTACTATAATTGCTATAATGAGGATGACTATAATGATACTAAATAAGGCTCCAAATATCTCTTCAGTTTCTAATTTGTCTTAGTTTCTTTGCATATTGTTTTATGGTGGTTCACAATTTACTGCATACAACTGAAATGCCTTTTTAATCTCGATCTATTGATGTTGGGACTTAAGGGAATTAGGGAATCTTGTCTTTTACCTTCAAATTCCTCACCGATGTTTGTTGCGGTCTTGTAAGAAATGCATGTAGGTGAGACATTCCCTAGTTAGTGCTGCAGGAATAGAAAAAGACCCCCCCACCAACATAACCCCAGACTCTCAAGGCCACCCTTTTCACTGATGGCTTAGACCCAGTTGAAGGAGTTCTGCTCACCCTTCTAACAGAAACTAAAGACGAATCAGGAGTTGTACAGTAAGTAACATACTGCCAGATTAGACATTTTCTTTGAATGCTTAAAAAAAATAAGATAAGCAAAGTGGTTGGCTTCCTTGTACATATAATTCAGTAAAACAGAATATCTTGTATTTTAGGTTACTGTTATGTTTATGTGTTTTTTATATATGCATAGACTTTAAGTTACTTTGGAAGAAATTGTTGGGTAAATGAATCCATATAAATGCAAGAAATTGACTCAGCACCTTCTTTCCCTTGAGGAAGTTCCACTTGGCAGAAAATGTAGCTATTTTGTGATAAATAGAGGATGCTCTGACAGGCATTACAGCATAACGATAAATTACGAAACCACCTATAGCAGCTTATAATAACTCATTGATTAGCTACAATACATATTACTCATGTACCACCTGTTGCCTTTTAGTCTGGATATAACTTTCCACTGAGAGTGTACTTTTCATCTCCATTAGTTAATGGACTAATTTTCCCTTAATAGTCACTTTTCTCCAATCCCCTTTTCCTTTACTTTCAAAAATATTCAATTATCTGTCATTATACGTGCATTTTGAAGAATGGAAATCTTTGGTAAAGAAGGTACTAATTAAATTAAATGCTGATTTTATAAACATAATGCATAAAAAATAATGCAAGAAACGTTACTTCTTTTATAATGTGCGCTTTTTATGTCAGTCACTGACTTTTTTAAAGAATGGGGACTGCAGAAAATGCCATGACAACCTTTCATTTGCCTTTTCTGAAAATGTAACAAATGAAAATAATAATAATAATAATAATAATAATAATAATAAAGCAGTAATAAACAGTAAAGCACTAATAAAAAGTAAAAAGTACTACAGCATTTTTGTAAATGTGACTCATTTGGTAACTTTTAGAAAAACCACTTTGGTTTTGAGCAGTTCTGATATACATACCTCTGGGAGTTAATTGGGACTTAATTAATGTAATTGACTGAGAGAGAACAACAATGGAATGTATATGGAACCTGATTAGAATAAGTACATAACAAGCAGTGCACTTGTTGCTGATGAGTTTTCATAATCTGACATGGTAAGGAACAGCATGACATTTTGCAGGCCTTGGTCAGGGCACATTGGAAACATTGCAGAACAGAATTTGCAGAGGGCGTTTCCCTGCAGGCCATATTGACCACGTACACCCATCACATCAAGACAGATGTGTTTACTGTTGCTAGTCACAGCAGTCCCACCCTCTTCTGGCAAGAATAATGGCAACGAAACTCGACAAATAATCCTCCCTGCTTTATAAGTTCCCTTCATCAGCTATTTCTGTGCTGCTTTTTACAGTCATTCATTAAATGACTTCAGGTTAGCATTTAGCTCATTATTAAAACATAATGAAAAGTAACTGTCCGTCATTAGGATTAACTCTGGCATATCACTACCTGCTCAAGAGAACTGCTAAAGAATGCAGCCGAATGTCTTGGCCAACTTTCACGCAAAGCCAATCAAAATCTCCCATTTTTAATAATGGAGCAACGCCGGCATGCATTAAAATTACATTTGCGTCACAATCAGATGCAGGCAGTAGAGAGTGATCAAAAGGCTTTGGGGTTCAACTGGTGCCACGGTTTTAGAAGATGAGATATGTTAGGCATCCTCTTTCCATTATACCTTCAGTGCTAATGTGTCAGGCACATTGGATTGGTGGAAAGAGGCAAAGGCTAAGATTATGGATTACGATAAAGCTATGGTCATTTATTATTTACAAGGTTTCATTTGCAAAAAAATTGCTTGGGAATAAGTACGCAAATCCTATAATCACATAAAACCTGGATGTCAGTACTTATCCAGAAAAAATAGACAGACAGACTATGACATCTATAGTCAATGAACTTGTATATTAACTGCTTTGACATTATATGGAAATTGTAAAAATTTCTAAGAATAAAAAAATGATTTTTGCTTGGGCAAGGTTTTGAAGAAGTCTTTGCCTAGACTTCAAGTACTGTATGTCAAGATGTCTTGAAATGAAGATGATAGAAGACTTTTGTTGCTTTGGTTAATCTATACAGTATTTAAATCTGAAACAAACGCAAATTATATAACTCATCAGTATCTCATTTTTAATTTCTTTTTTGGTGATTTTGAGAAAAAATAATAATCCTTTTTTTTCAGACAAATTGTCACACCTCGTACTCCTGCCCCCTCATTCTTTCCCTAGTGTGGCTCTAATGAGCCGCAGCTGTTAATAATTTGTCTGACCTCTCGTTCCAGCTCTCGTGTGGATCACTCCAGCTGTCTCTTGTCTGCTTCCTCGTTTGTCCAGTATAAGAGTGCCTCCCAGTCCAGTACTCCCCAGTCTGTTCATTGATGTTGCTCATGTGCTTTTGCTGTTGTTAGCCCTGTCCAGTTCCCTTAACAAACCTCTTACTGTTTGCCCTAACTCCTGCTCCTGCCTATGTTGTGTTTTGGACTGTGACAAAAATAAATAATACTTTGAATAGTGACACTTTCTAGCTACACATTTTTTATTTCAATTCTATTTCCTATTTTCATTATTTTTTCTTTAATTCTTGTTCTTTGTTGTTTGTGTATGTATGCAGCAGTACAGCCAAGACAAATTCCTAGTACATGCAGTTGTATCTGGTCAATAATATGATTTTGATTTCAATCTTTAAACATGTTTGATGTGCTAAAACTGTACTAACTGTACTAAGACTGCTCACCCACCCATTTCATAATTTCTCTGTTATAACTGGGTCTCCTGAACACAGTTTAAGCTTTGAAGACTCCACAATGCTGATTATAATGTACTATGATAAAAAACTTAGCTTGATCATACACTAACACAGAAATATAGGTCTTACAGCTCTTACAGAGGAAATAAAGGATGTGGGCGGGTTGATGAAACCCTAAGAGAAACAGACTCAGGTTTGATTACACACAGGAAGAACCTTCTAAAGAGAAGATAGCAAATCCAACTGAAATTTACATCCTTTACGGGCAGAAGAGTATGATTTTCATACTCACATATCTATCAGATGCATTCTCTTTACAGCCAAAGTACTTTATAATGTGGCCGCCGATGTAGTGATGCCTGAAATGATGCTTTCATTGCTGACTTTTGAGCCTTAGTTTTCTAGTGTTAGAAAGGCAGAATTGTTTTCATGCATAATTCTAAGCATAGCATCAAGAAATTCCACTACAAGCAAGGGAGGGAGGTTGTCCTGAATGAATATTTCATTAATTCATCCATCCATCCATCCATCCATCCATCCATTATATTCATTGATCATCCAGCCACTCATCCTGGTCCAGGCCTGTGCATACACTGGGCATACACTTTGGATGGCTTATCAGTTCATTACAGGGCACACACAATTTGGTCGGCAGCTTGTTTTCGAACTACAGGAGGATACTCATGCAAGACACATGCCCACACTCTGAGTAGAGGCACGATCCAAACCCTTCACCCTTCAAGGTATCACGGATCAGTGCTGCCCATACTTAGGTTTTAAATATTTGATATATCGAGCGGCCGCTAGCATGCAGAGGAATGAGCAGAGGTGTCAGGCAGCCTGATCATTCAGTCACATGCAACACAAATGATTCAATCACTGAACTTAGAAAAAGAGATCGATCCTAGGACACTGATGGAAGCATGAACCTTTCATGATTTTTAACCACAGGCTAACTGGACACGTGACTCGGCCCTCCTGTGGCCATTTGGGAGGTCAGATTCTCCACAGATCTACCCCTCACCCCAGAACTATAAATAGATACCGTGTGAAGATTAAAGAGCAGATATGATTAAAGCTGTCTTAGAACGAATGACTGAACTGCAGTCGGTTTTTCCACTGCAGATACCAGTGAACTGCATGATTCCCTGGCTGAATTGCAATCATTTTCCTAGTAGCACTGCACACATTAGTATTATACATTTATGACAGTGTTAGCATAAGCAGACCGTTAGTAAAATGTTAGCACATGGCCTTGAGTCCCTATTCATTATTCTGATCATTTGAGCTGCAGGAAAATTAAGCTCACTTACTGGTAAAATGGGCTCCGAACCAATGAGGCTGATGGTAATCACAGTGCCCAGGATACCACATCACCGACAGTCGCATATTCCGATGTGGGTGGCATGGCGGCCTAATAGGACCACGGTTGTGGCTTTGATTGCTGCCCCGGCTCCGTGTGAGAGGTTTTATGTTCTCACCAGTCCTCTTGGGCTCCATCTGGCTATTCCAGGTTCCTCCTCTGATCGTGTCAGTCAGTGCTTTTAAATCACCCTTAGTGTGTGATTGTGTGTGTGAGCGTGTACCCTACAATGGTCCAGCATCCCATTCAGGGTGTTCTCTACTAAAAGTTTTCTGATATGTGCCCTGAGCTTCCTGGCATATTCTCCAGGATCGCTGCCATCCTGTACTGCATAAGCATAGTATTGCATAGTATTATGCATAGTATTGCAATGAATGGATGGATGGATGTGTACTAGTACATAGTCAAATCATGCTGGCCCACTTCCTCTAAACTTCACCCATGTAAGTAAGCTGTGAGTCGGCCATTGTTTCCCTTCCAAGCATATTTTTTCATTGTCTCACTCCATACAAGGCAAGTTTAAAAGGATCCACTAAGCTCCACTGGATCTATTTCAGCTTAGCAGTAATGCAGGCACTTTAGCCAGCGTCCCTTCTACTACATTTATATTTTATGAGTTAAAACAAGTCACAAGTACACTGACAGTAAAGGGAAAGTTTAACCTAAACTGCAGGTTTCACCCATCCACACACTTCAAAACGAGCGGCTTAAAGCGGAGGAAATGTTCTACTTACGGCCGCAGATTAGGAAAAAAAAGAGAAAAGCAAAACTACGCAGTAGGGCTTTGCAGACACAATTACTGAGGTGGTAATCTGCTTTTCTTTGAGCATGTAGAAGACTGGGACCAGTGAAGTGATGGGCCATATAATGCATCTCAGCGTTAAAACCCCCTGATTCAATCTCAGCCTGCTGAGACGGTGCTCTACTGAGGCAAGGGGAATAGGCTTAATTCTCAATACTGCCATCTCTTATTCAGCACACAGCACACGGAGACGGGAGCCCATCGCCTGTGAAACTCCACAGAGCCACAAAGCCCTGCCTTCCTACAGCTGCTTGTTTTCTCAGCTACGGGGAGAGACCGCTTCAGTCGCTCTGGAGTCAAGCCGAACGGCAGCGATCGTTTCTGCAAAACGCCTCGCACTCCTTTGGTACAGGATGGTCTGGGCTTCGCCTCTGATGTGTTTTTGCATCTAAAAAAATAAACAGTCGCACAGAAGATGACATTTATTAGTTTGTTTGTTTATTGATTATTTATTCAGACACTGTTTTAATCAGTTAACTTAATTTGCATTTTAATTGGTTTTAAAACTATTGTGACTCTGAAAAGTTGCATTGAAAGACAGCGACAATAACAATCTTTGATTCTGGGGTCTCCTGGAGGGAGGTGCAGCGTAGCTTACGGTAGCTTAGCACGATGCCCTATGGACCTCGATAGGGCAGGAAACCATTTCTGAACCTTAGTCGATCAGTGGCCTTGAAGCTGGAGAAAGTCACATTGTCAGGACAGGGAAACTCACTGGGAAACTGGGAAGCAGGTAGCATAGTGGTGAACAATATGGTCTACAGATATGGATCTATAGGCTGGTACAAAGAAGAAGCTGAGCTATAGTAACCCTGAATAGCTCTGATAAAAATAATAAGCTCTAAAAATGGGAAAAAGGCTATGCTTCTTTAAATTACTAACTAATCTATTAAATATTACATTATATAAATTGGACTGGCATCTAATGATGGAAGGAGGCAAGAATACTTAAGAGGAAGTGACATCAGTGATCAAACATCTAAACCAACACACTATGTATATACAGTATCAGGGGTGGGGAACCTGTTACCATGGAGGGCCGGTGTGGGTGCGGGTTTTTGGGATGGCCTCTCGATCAGCCAATAATAAAGCAGAGGTTCTCAGCTCCAGTCCTGGGGACCCACTTCCCCACCCCTGCTATATATACTGGGTTAAATGTTGGATGGATGGTGAATCTGCGCTAAAGGTTTAAGTCCAACTTTTTACGCCAGATCAGCGTCTCTCCCACTACATACATCCCTTATAAGTCAGAACTTCAACTGATTCTGAAGGTCCATCTACTTGAAACGTGTAATATATTCATCAAATTTCTAGCTAAACGGCCATCGGTGACATGGTCACCAACGGTCATTTATTCACATCTCTGGCTGCCTTTCTTTTGTATGCTACATAAAAATTCTGAAAAAAAGGAAATTCAGCAATGTTCTGATGGTTAAAACCCTATTTAATTTTTGGTGACGGAGGTGATCAAGCAAAACTGAGCCTGAAATTCTATTCTGCAAGTTAACTAAGCTTTGCACTCGCCCTCAAAGTCTTTATATTGCTGAGATGAATTCTTTTAAAGGCACTGATGGAGTGAATTAAATGTCACTATATCTCTCTTATCCAGGCAGAAATAATAAAAGAACCTCACAGGTAGACTGCATAACAGCCACTGTATAACTACCATAACAGCAATGACCCATCCATTTGCTTACCTAGAGGAGACCTTATTGCAATTAGATTTCTGGAAGGCTTAATTATTTTCTTTACAGACAGATTTAATGTATAGTTCTTAATAAAAGGAAGGTCACCATAGAAACACATCTGGAAAAAAAACTGCTTGATTTTTCCATTGTTCTTAGCTTTACTGCAGGACAACAGATTCCTGTTGCTAGCTGGGATTTCATGCAGTCGATTCATTTTTTTTTACCTGTTTATATTTTCTGTTAAGTCAATACATGCTTTAAGTGCTGATTCATTCTAATAAAGAAATGAATCTCTTTCCAAACTAAACACTGACATATTTTCATTCCAAACCTGTCGTGTGTATATAGGCTGCCTAATATGTCAAGAAGAATTTAAAGAAAAGTGCATCATGTGATCATGTGATCTGTGGCAAGTCTGCACACCCATATATAAAGTTATACACTATGGGCAATTTACAGACATCAAAGAACTAACTGCATATCTTTGGATTGCAGAAGTTAGCTGGGCTAGCTGTGAAAATACAGACGGAGACGCGAAAATGTGCAAATTCCACAAACAGAGCAGGGGGGGAGTTCAAACCCCTAATCTTGACAGTGGTGCCTTGCAGCGCATGAAATCCAAATTCATTAAACAATGAAGGTGCTCTTTGACTTACACACTTAAAGTGGAAAATATCGTAAATTGAATATGAATATGATATAATAAATGACTACTACTTTCACAGAATACGTCAATAAATAATTCCTGTAACTAACTAAATACCAGTAACTGAAACTAAATCAATGAATCGATGAAAGTTTGTTTGGTTGAACACATAAAAAACACTGAGCGATACATTGTTAGACAATCTATGAGATGTTTACGCTCACTATAGCTATAAAGGCTGGGAGCACGACCGCCTGGGTGCTGTCATCCATCCATCCATCCATCCATTTTCCAAACCGCTTATCCTATTGGGTTGCAGGGGGTCTGGAGCCTATCCCGGAAGCAATGGGCATGAGGCAGGGAACAACCCAGGATGGGGGGCCAGCCCATCGCAGGGCACACTCACACACCATTCACTCTCACATGCACACCTACGGGCAATTTATTAACTCCAATTAGCCTCAGCATGTTTTTGGACTGTGGGGGGAAACCGGAGTACCTGGAGAAAACCCCACGACGACATGGGGAGAACATGCAAACTCCACACACATGTAACGCAGGCGGAGACGAACCTGGGACCCAGAGGTGTGAGGCAACAGTGCTAACCACTGCACCACCATGGGTGCGGTCATCAACTTTATAAATGTAATAAGTGAAACCACTGGAAAGCAGGGAGTGTCTGTATATCCTGAGTACCACCATCTTTTTCCATCACAGACTTCGACGCACCTGGACAACCGACTGGAGTCTGCGTCTCAGTCTAACGTCAAACGCAGGTCTAGCTCAGCCATAATGAGAATAAAATAAGGTGTAGAAGTAAAAATTCATAAAACTAAATAATGAAGCATGTATCTGCCGAAGAATATCAATAGAGAGACGGTAATTAAATTTCAACACAGTAGTGATTATGTAAAAGTAAAGAATTACAATGGTGGAATGCAATTCAATTAGAATTACAATTCAGATGCAATTCAAGAGCACGCAGTTGCCTGGGAAGAAATCAGAATTCAAAGCTGACTTCTGAATGTGCATTGCTATCGCACCATCGTCGAAATATAGCAAGTCAAACCATTGTAAAGTGAGGAGCATTTGTAAGTTAATTTTAATTACAAAATTACAAAATTGAAAAAACTGAACCAGAAGGCAGGGGGAATTTTAAGGAAGTAAGGAAGGAAGGAATGCACTTCATTGTTGGAAAAAGCATGCCATTTTAGCCCAAGAATTGCTATTCTGAGGAGTGCAAACCAGGGTAATGAGGGTGATGGTTAATCACGCCATATTAACATACCCCCCACTTAAGCCTCTGTTAACGGAGCTGCACAGCGTTTTAGCACCTATTATAGATTTCTACAGACGTTTTCCTTAGTCTGGTGATGAGCTTGTGGAAAAGTAAACAGTCGCAGTTGAAAAACACACACCTGCGGAATATATTTCACAGCATATTGCGGTTCTACAGGTCGCATTTCACTTGGCACGACACGTAAATCTCTGAACGACCATCCCGTGTCGACACGCTGCGGTGGACGGAGTTCGTTTTGTTTGTGTGAGAGCAGCAGCGACAACAGCAAGAGAGACGTCAGGTGACCCGCAGACCGGAGAAAAGCTATAAATCACAGAACAGTTCAGCTATCACCAGGATTCTCCATTTATTCTTCCCAGGGATTGCTAGAAAGATCCAGCTACTTAAAAACACTAAAGCAGGGGTCTTTAACCCTGGTCCTGTGAGATGCCCTTTGTACGCTGGGTCATCCAGCAGTTTAACTTATAATTAAGCCTAATTAAACTGTGCATTGATTTCAAGCTACCCTTGACCTTTTTAAAAATTCTTTTAGACAGTGCTTATGGGCAGGTTATATTTTTTATTCCATTAAAAAAAAAAAGGTAGAAGAAAATGTATTGTATTTATTCAATGTATATTATTCATTTACATTATTTAAAATTTTAAAACCCCTGCAGGAATAGGCGACTGAATGATAGATTGATTTTAATTAGGCTGAAAACTCATTTTTATTTTTCGAGGTGCCCAAATGAATGCATCTGTGATACTTTTATAACTTTGAAACATTATTGTGTGACAAAGCCAAAAAGAGCTAATTAATTTCTAAAGTTTAACAGAAAACAGCATGAATCAAACCTAAAATGAAATTACTCAAGGAACACGAAAGCAGTATGCAAGTTAGCAAAATACATTTTGCGTGTTTTTGCTTTTGTATGATTTTTTTATATTGTAAGCTATTACTATTAGTATTTGTGGACCAGAATGACATTTTTAACCTCACTTGTGCCTCTACAAACTACAATAACATTGTAGGCAAGTTGTGGCTATAAAATCTACTTAAAACAAACACAGCTCTACTCTAGTCAATTGCTTCCATTTTTGTCCCCCCAAAAAAAAGCCGTCATCCATCCCTACATCCATCCATACATCCATCCCTACATCCATCCATACATCCATCCATACATCCATCCCTATATCCATCCATACATCCATCCATACATCCATCCATACATCCATCCCTACATCCATCCATACATCCATCCATACATCCATCCCTACATCCATCCATACATCCATCCCTACATCCATCCATACGTCCATCCATACATCCATCCATACGTCCATCCCTACATCCATCCATACGTCCATCCCTACATCCATCCATACGTCCATCCCTACATCCATCCATACATCCATCCCTACGTCCATCCATACGTCCATCCATACATCCATCCATACATCCATCCCTACATCCATCCATACATCCATCCCTACATCCATCCATACATCCATCCATACATCCATCCCTACATCCATCCATACATCCATCCATACATCCATCCCTACATCCATCCATACATCCATCCCTACATCCATCCCTACATCCATCCATACATCCATCCATACGTCCATCCCTACATCCATCCATACATCCATCCATACATCCATCCATACGTCCATCCCTACATCCATCCCTACATCCATCCATACATCCATCCATACGTCCATCCCTACGTCCGTCCCTACATCCGTCCATACGTCCATCCATACGTCCGTCCCTACGTCCGTCCATACATCCATCCCTACATCCATCCCTACATCCGTCCATACATCCATCCCTACATCCATCCCTACATCCGTCCATACGTCCATCCATACGTCCATCCCTACATCCGTCCATACATCCATCCATACGTCCATCCCTACATCCGTCCATACATCCATCCATACGTCCATCCATACGTCCATCCATACATCCATCCCTACATCCATCCATACATCCATCCATACATCCGTCCCTACATCCGTCCATACATCCATCCATACATCCATCCCTACATCCGTCCATACATCCATCCATACATCCGTCCATACATCCATCCATACATCCATCCCTACATCCGTCCATACATCCATCCATACATCCATCCCTACATCCGTCCATACATCCATCCATACGTCCATCCATACGTCCATCCCTACATCCATCCATACATCCATCCCTACATCCATCCCTACATCCGTCCATACATCCATCCCTACATCCATCCATACGTCCATCCATACATCCATCCCTACATCCATCCATACATCCATCCCTACATCCATCCCTACATCCGTCCATACATCCATCCATACATCCCTACATCCGTCCATACATCCATCCCTACATCCATCCATACGTCCATCCATACATCCATCCCTACATCCATCCATACATCCATCCCTACATCCATCCCTACATCCGTCCATACATCCATCCATACGTCCATCCCTACATCCATCCATACGTCCATCCATACATACATCCCTACATCCGTCCATACATCCATCCATACGTCCATCCCTACATCCATCCATACGTCCATCCATACATCCATCCCTACATCCGTCCATACATCCATCCATACATCCATCCATATGTCCATCCATCCATCCATACGTCCATCCATCCATCCATACGTCCATCCATCCATACATCCATCCATACGTCCATCCCTACATCCATCCATACGTCCATCCATCCATCCATACATCCATCCATACGTCCATCCCTACATCCGTCCATACATCCATCCATCCCTACATCCATCCATACATCCATCCATACATCCATCCCTACATCCGTCCCTACATCCGTCCATACATCCATCCATACATCCATCCCTACATCCATCCATACATCCATCCCTACATCCATCCCTACATCCGTCCATACATCCATCCATACATCCCTACATCCGTCTATACATCCATCCCTACATCCATCCATACGTCCATCCCTACATCCGTCCATACATCCATCCATACATCCATCCCTACATCCATCCATACATCCATCCATACATCCATCCCTACATCCGTCCCTACATCCGTCCATACATCCATCCATACATCCATCCCTACATCCGTCCATACATCCATCCATACGTCCATCCCTACATCCATCCATACGTCCATCCATACGTCCATCCCTACATCCGTCCATACATCCATCCATACATCCATCCATACGTCCATCCATCCATCCATACGTCCATCCATCATCCATACGTCCATCCCTACATCCGTCCATACATCCATGCATACGTCCATACATCCATCCATACGTCCATCCATCCATCCATACGTCCATCCATCCATACATCCATCCATACGTCCATCCCTACATCCATCCATACATCCATACATACATCCATCCATACGTCCATCCATCCATCCATACATCCATCCATACGTCCATCCCTACATCCGTCCATACATCCATCCATAAATCCATCCATACATCCATTCATACGTCCATCCACAACTGTTTATCCAGTACAAGGTAGCACAAATGACGCACAGAGCAAGAGGCCTCACGATAGACATCAAACATCAAATGACACCTACCTACAAGTACATGGAACATGCCGAATAGCTATTATTTTTAAATGCAATTTTTTTTTATGTGATTTTTTTTTTTTTTTTTATGCGAGATTAGCCCTGGTACTCCTGCTGTTAAGCACAATTGAGAATGTTATTAAGAGGAGATACAAACACTTAGGTTAATCACTGGAATGAAAGTCAAATGGCCAGTCAGGGTAAGACACGCCACCCTCCCGTATCTTAATCTTCTAATAATCGATTTGAGATGGAATATGGTTTTGTTATGCATTAATTACCATTGTTCTTACCAAATCTTCTACTGGCTTTATTAACACTGATTACAGCCCCAGCTAGCGTGGGTGTGCATCTTTACAATAGCCGCAGAGCTAGCAGTGGGAGGTGGGTCAGTGTACCTGTAATGGTATTGCTGAGGTGTGTGTGTGTGTCTGTGTGTGTGTGTGTGTGTGTGTGTGTGTGTGTGTGGTGTCAGTGCCTGGCAAACACTGACCTTGCAAGCCGTGGAGACAGCCCACTTTAGCTTGGCAGCAAAAAGTAGCGCTGGATGAAAATCAATTCCTAATTGATTCATAAACTAAAACGAAGCACGAGGTTAATTACGAGTTACACGTTAAAGGAACGGTAATGGTCTTTGTTTATTAATGATTGTGGTGAAAAGCCGTGCCGTTAAATAACTTATGCAAATGTGGCAGGGCCATTAAGGATTCCTTCACAATGCAGAGGGTGTGAGTTACTCAAGTGTTACCTCATTAGGGAGTGTGCAATTACGGATTCTGTACTTTTTAAAGCAAGCAGATATTACTTCATATTTTCTCTATGAAAAATTTATACCTGAAGGTGTTTCCTCTGGTTTCTAGCAAAGTGAGCAATGTGTTTGCAGCCTGCATTTCATCCTTTGCCCTCAGTCCTCAATAACCAACCTGAACTTTTGTGCCAGTCGTGTTATAAGCAGTTATAAACAAAGGCCGGTAAAATAGTAGCAATCAGCTAGAAGAGGCCTGGAACCTTGGCGGGAATGTAAAGATATCTCCCATTTCCAATGTCAACAGAGGTGAAAATACAGCTTTGTAGGATGCTGAAGGTCTCTGCTTGTCCACTGATCAAGAAACTGCAGGGTCAGAAGACAGTCAGTCTTACCTCATGCTATAAAGTTACTAAACAAATACATTTCTCCAGCGAGCCACTCTCAGCCTGGAAGCTGCAAAGCAGGTTGGACCTTTGCCTAAAATTTTACCAAGGCCTGATTATGACTGGTACTTCGACTCAAGTCAAGGAATTCAGAAGGAGGGATTAAAGTACATTCACTGATCAAATCTTGAATATTTTGGCTTTTTAGTTGTCGTCATAGCTGTGTTTACAACCTGGCTCCACGAAAGAGTCTGATTTCCTGTATTGATGACCCATGTCTTTACACCACTATATCTTCAAATACTTTCTTTTCATTTTGTTTCCAGATTGTCACATATAAACATTTCCATTCATAAATACATAACATCACCCTGCCAGCTTTCCCGAATAAATATACTTTTCCTGTCCTGCTACACTTTTGTGTGTCATTTGCCTTTATCTGGCCCTAATATGATTTGTACCATCGATTTGTCGTTGATCTCTGTTAGCAGAGCTGTTTTTTTTAATGAGAAACATCTGCTTACAGCTGAATGCCTGTAGTCCCCTCTTAGAATCACTCCTTGAACAGTCTTTGAAAACACAGTTAAGGGTATTTACTCTGGTAGAAGGAATGCTGTCAATAGGAATAAAAAAGTACAGTGGGTGATATAGAACAAGGACAAGCTAAACTTTCTGAATATACCATTCTTCTTTTCAATTTATGCTTGGAAATTATGCTCAAGGTCTGTTTGCCGACATTCATACAGACATTCTTGATTGTATTGCAGTAGCACAGACTGAATAAATTAGAGAAGAATGTTAATGAAATTAATGAAGGGGAAAAATTATGTTTTTTTTTTTTAAAAGTATGTGTTCCACACAGTGGCTCCAAAATATTTGGACACTGAAGCCTGTCATATCCATGCCCATCTCTTCTCAGTCATGGCCCAAACAAGCCACACCTGTTGCCCATTTACCCCCCCTGCCTCTTGTTCTTAACACTTGCGTGGAAATCACTCCCAGCTGCCTCTCTTTAGCCCCTTGTTAGTCTTTTGTACTTAAGTACCTGTTTGTCTCAATATCCGCAGTCTGGTCATCAATGTCTGTCTTCCTGTTGCCTGTGCCTTTCCCCTTGCTAAACCTTCCCATTTTGATCCTTCGTGGTCCTGTTTTGTTTCCCTGCTTTTGTATTATCCACTAAACCCTCTTTTTTTCTGATGCCAGCCCTGAAAGTCCTTTGGCTTCTGGATATGACAAGTTCCCATAGTCCATAGACCCTTATACAGTAATGTAGATATTATAAAGCTATACAGACACATACTTAATACACATTCATTTACAGACATTCTAATGGAACATTTGATGTTAAATGTGGCCAAAGCATCCATTTAGGCTATAGTGCTTGACTCCTATTAATCGCGGCCTGGGGCTATGTTTTTTTTTTTCTTTTTGAGTTTTCAACCGTTCTCAGTTGCACTTGAGGTGGGCTACTTCTGCAATGGGAGATTAAGCTTTTTGCATATCTGTGTAACAGAATTGCCTTATTTGTGCAAACTAATGATGCTAGACCTCTTCTCAGAACTAACTCAACTCTTCTTAACCATTGTTACAATTCCAGTTCATCATCGCCTTACACATGAACATGTTCCACTAACCCTGAGATCCAGTATAGATGTAAGGCCTCAACTCTTTTTGTATTAATTTTGAACAGTATGTCTATTGTTTTACAATTTACAACCTAACCGATATCGTTTTGAAAAGTGTTTGAAAAGGTATCTATCTTCAACTTAATTTTGTTTGACATTTAGTTATGCAATTCTGAAATTTTTAAGCATGGCTTAAATATCTAAATATTTTGGAGCCACTGTGTGGAAAACATCCTTTTTTTAAGCTATACGTTTTTTTCCTTCATTAGTTTTATAAAATTTCTGACTTTTTGAAGCTGTCATGTCCCATGTGCACATGCCGCCCTAATTAGTGACATCACCTGTCCTTGACTACCTTACTTCACAGCCCAGGCACTCAGTGCGAGGAATTGCCTTCTGGGATGCAGCATGCTGAGCACCTTCTCTCCATCTTGCGACCTGCCTTTACTTACCTTTCTTTCCTAGCTCCCAAACTCCCTCCCTCTGATCTCCTCAGTGATATTACTTTCAGTCCTCCATTTGCCTGTAGGACTGACTGCCCCATTGCCCACATCTCTGTCATCTTGACCCCGACCAAGAGCCTTGGTACCGATTCTCTGTCTGTTAGCTGGTTCCCCGAATTAAAACCCTCCTAACTGCATTGGGTCGCTGCGTTTCTGTCGCGATATATGCACAGCTTACGTGTCGAAGTACTTGATGGTGCCACTGTAGTTACTATCTCTTTGTAACTGAACCCTGATCAAATCTAATGTAAGGCAAATGTTTTGCATCAAATTAGAATCAGAATCAGGTTTATTAGCAAAGTTCGTTGTTGTCAATGACTCCCATACATGCAGTAGAAACATACAAAAGAATCTGATCACATACAGCTGTATGTGTATGCGTGGCTGTTAAATGTAAAAATAAAAGTACAAGAAAAAGCGATTCAGAATGGAATCGGAATAAAGTTACTGAGGTTTTTCACCTCCGTGTTTGATATTGTATCAGGAAAACCAGGCTGTTACAATGTGCTGGGAAGTCGCTCTGCCACGCTTGCAGGAAAACGGCCACGCAGACATTTTCACAGAATTACAATCTCAGCTCAAAGACGCAGGAAATCAAAAATTCCTTTACTGTTTCCTCTGATTCAGCTAGAAGACAAAGGGGTCTCCGAAACAGTGAGAAGCTCGCTCCTTTGGTGCAGGGTGAGGCTGGGAGCTCACACGTACCACTATAATCAGATTGATTATTCTGGCAGGCTGCTTTCTGCTGGATTTGGAAAATGAATCAGACGTCTCATTACCACGTCTCAATAATGAACTTGCCTCACTCTCTTTCTTTATCATTTTATTCCCTGTCTTAAAATCTAGTGAAAAAACACACTTGAAAGGCAATAATTCCACTTCATTCTACGCTGCAGCACATTCTGGAGGTAGAAGAGGAAAATAAAGATGTCTAGTGCTTGTTTTTCGTGCCAAGGGTGATTTTTCTTATTTATTTTAAGGGAAATAAAAATGTTAATACTGTACATCATCTAGTAGAAACGCTCTCTCAACCAGGCAAAAGATGATGTATAGCTATCGAGGCAGATCTTCAGTTCTGCCTGGAACACAAGCAGTTATTGATAATAGTTAAAATAAAATCTGTTTATTTCAGCAGGAATGGGAACGGCAGCTACGCGAGTCAATAAAATTCTAACGGCTCAATTTCATACCACGGTTTAATGAAAGAAGTATATTTTCACGTGGAGTTTATTTACCCCCTCCCATGCCCCCGTACAGTAGTTCGGCCCCACATCAAGCAGCAAAAGTGAACGCTGAAGTGGATCGTGCCTCTGGTGTCCATGCCTGATGATGTGGCATTAAAGGGAGGTCAGATGCTGATAGGAGAGAGAAGCATGTACCTGCACACCATCTGCCCTACAGAAAGATATTTTTAGCTAATGGGTACACATGCGAATCTCTGTGTAAAGGGAAGTGGGTTAAAGGAAGATGGGAAGTGAGATAAAATACTCATGTACTGACCATAGAGAATGACTAACTGTAATTCAGCACAATGTCTTAGAAATGGTAGGAATAAGTGTTTTGTTTTCCATATACAGTATACATGACCAAATCGTAATTTCACAATTCATGTCTTCCTTTAATGCACCTGTGACATTCTTCCTTATTGGTTCCAGTTTGGTTTTTCTGTTGATGGAGGTCCAGTGTATCTGAGGCCTGCCTGTTCAGACAATTGGCTCAAATGTGATGGAAGTTGCAGTTGGAAGGGAAATTTTTCGCCAGGACCCCGAAACCACACGCGGGGAACGAGGTTGGCTGTTCCGGGCCAAAAGCCGAGCAGCGGCTCTATTGCAATGCAAGAGCGTGTCTGATGGCGATAAGTGAATCACACTGCTTTGAAACCCGTGAATATGAACAAGGTTTACCCTGTTTGTCGCTGCACAGCGGCACGAGGCAGCCTTGACACGGTTACAATTCCCATTTCTCATTTACTTACTGCGCTCAAGCTTTCATCCAGTCTAAGGAACGTGGGTAATAATTCGAAACTATTGTCTGTATTTGTGCAATGGAATTTCTGTAGTAGTAACTTAAGTTAATTGTCTCATTGAATGGTAAAAAGTCTCTGGTCTTACAGCTATGCCACTTCCTAGGAAGTCACAACCTCAGTCACATTTCACAAGCCGTCCATGATGGGTGTGAGTGCTCCTAGGGGACCCTACATCGTGTAGCTGTTCTGTGCTGGCTCTGCAGGGAGTAGGAGTACTCCTAGGGGACCCTACATCGTGTAGCTGTTCTGTGCTGGCTCTGCAGGGAGTAGGAGTACTCCTAGGGGCCCCTACATCGTGTAGCTGTTCTGTGCTGGCTCTGCAGGGAGTAGGAGTACTCCTAGGGGCCCCTAAATCGTGATACTGTTCTGTGCCGGCTCTGCAGGGAGTCGGAGTACTCCTAGGGTACTCATATAGTACTAGTACTGTTACTGTTCTGTGCTGGCTCTGTAGGGGGTGTGAGTACTCCTAGGGGCCCCTACATCATGTAGCTGTTCTGTGCTCACTCTGCAGGGGGCGTGAGTACTCCTAGGGGACCCTACATCATGCAGCTGTTCTGTGCTGGCTCTGCAGGGAGTAGGAGTACTCCTAGGGGGCCATACATCATATTGCTGTTCTGTGCCGGCACTGCAAAGAGTACAAATACTTCTAGGGTTGTGAGTAAGCCAATCACATGGTGCATGCCACATTCAACAGAATTAAGCCAGTTAAATCGGCATCCCTTCAGGGGTTTGTGCTCTAGGCAGCTTGTATTACCTAAATTAGCGATTCTAAACCATTTTGTACATATGGGTGCCAACTCTACCTCAATGTCCCACTGGAAAACCATGATTTGGGAGCACCAAACCTACATGATTGAGTAGCCCTGGTACCAGGGTTTGTCTAACACTGACCATTTATCAGTTAATTTAGGAGGCATTTTCAAAATAAAAGTCTCTTTGGAGATGGGCATGACACAGTTTCTAAATGTTTCTCAGCACAGCTGCCGTGTCCCCATTGTAAATGCTGCGGTAACCATGGCAACGCAATTGAATATGATCTGTAAATTGTGAACAAATGGAGAAAGGCTTAAAGGGAGCCTTGCAAGTTCCATAGAAAAAAAAACACACAGTCCACGCCAACTCACAGTTCAAAATGGCTCATATTGTTGTCATTGTGTTTCCTGGGCAAGTCCAGCTCAACATTCAGACTTGGCCACTGCAGCCATTGCAGTGAAATAGCACCCCGACCCCAAACCCAATGGAGTCCCTTCAGCTAGTGTTAAATATAATGTTAATGTGTTTGTCACTTTACACAGCCGGGATTGCCAGAGGTTGGCATCGGGGGGAAACAAAGCTCATGGGGGCCATTTGGTGTAGATCTGGGCTTTAAGAAAATCCATTTTGTGATGAGACTCATTACGGTTTCACATCACAGACCTTTTCTACTTCTTCACGGTGAAGAGAGATGGATGCTAAGCAGGGAGCATTGGGACGGTAGACCCAAACCATGTCACATGTCTGTGGGCCCTTCAGCAAGGCCCTTAACCCCCAGCTCTATGGGTGCCGCTGTAGGTGGCTGCCCCTTACTGCCAAGCTTGCTCTCTCCTACATCTGCGTCTTGGAGAGCAAGATGGGGTAGGAGAAAGGAGAGTTTCCCCATGGGGATCAATAAGGTGTCAAAAAAAAGGGTGGTTCATTCTCTAATATGCTACCCATGCCTTATATGGTCAGAGGAACCAAGTGCTCTGTTAGGGAAAGGTCTTGAATGGATATAGTTCTTTGCAGCAACTAATGGGCCACTGCAAAAAAATATCTCTATGGAGGGATGCTAAATATTGATACATAACTCAGATATAATCTATAAAGGAGTACTGAGTATCAAGGAGAAGGTATGTATGAGGTACACAGGAATTTGTGTTGAAGACACTGGTTTCTGCTTGAAAAATAGCATAGGCAGGTCAGGGGTGGTCGAGTTGGTCAGAATAGAGAGGAAAACTAGGTAAAAATGTGGTGCATATCTGCGATGGGTTGGTGCCCCATCCTGGATGGTTCCCTGCCTTGCACCCGTAGCCTCTGGGACAGGATCCGGACCTCGGGTGACCTAGAATAGGACAAGCGGTTTCTGATAATGGATGGATGGACATGGCGAATATGGGATGCCCTCAAGAGGTTGAAAAACATTATTGGATATTTAAGTTTCTAGTTTCACTGGCCGGCTGAAAATTGACATTCTTTATGGGGAAAACTTCAGTTCCTAACAAGCTACCTGCCAGTTACACATGTGACTGCATTGTACCGCAGGAGTGTCTTAATGGTCTGTGCCAGACTCACGCTCTGTAATTAACCTTGTTTATTCCATAATTAACTGATGTATCTACACTTTGTCTGCTTCCACGTAATGGCATGAATCAATAATGTCATTTTACTGTGTGTGGTAATGTGACAGTTTGTCCCAAGACTCCATGTGACGTTTTCTAAGTAGCAGAGTAAGTTCAATACAATTCAGTTGGTAGTAGAGTAATTAGAGAACACAACATTACCGAAGAGGGAATAACTTATTGAACTTATGAAGAGAGACGAGCTTAAACATTGCTTGACCTTTTGCCGGATCTCCATTTTGGACCTTATGCTCCCCCCCCCCTCCCATTAAGGTATAAAAATGATGAATAATTACTCCTAAGCGTAACCTTTACAAAGCAGAAGTTTTCCTTCTCTAAACACACTTTCGCAGCACACTTAACTTTTATGAGACTTTAGTAGCTTACGGTAAATTGGTTTGCACAGTCCAATAGAATCGGTCCTACTGCCATGTGCAGATTTTCTTTAAATTGCCCAGCTGTTTGCTTGAAAACATAATCCAGTGATCCTCATCAATGACTCACGCAGCTCCCTAATTATTGGCCTCGTCTAATTTGCGTGTGGCGAGCGTGGACGTGCTTACGGGGTATGAACACATTTTTGCAGACTGAACTTAATTAATATATGATGTATCCAAGCATGTTTATTTCTATATCATTAAGTTCGTATCTTTGTATGTGTGTGTGTGTGTGTGTGTGTGTGGGGGGGGGGGGGGGGGGGGCAGCTCCCTTTTCACCATCCCCACCCTCCTTCCCCTCATGTGTAGCATTACGTGTTCAACAGGAGCAGAGCCGTGCAAAACTTAAATCCCAGGAGATCCAAATCCACAAAACGGGGCCTAATTATCGTTTAAATATAGTAATAAAAAAAACAAAAAAGCTCAGCTTTCCTCAGCAATGTTGTCTGTTATTCTGTTACTGCTGATCTTGCTGACGACAGGTTAATGAGTAAATAAAGGGAGGGAAGGCTGGGTGGAGGATCTGTGAGTTGATGAGGTCATCAGACGCCTGGCTCCCCGGGCTGCGTTTAATTGATCCGTTCCACAAGAGGTGCCGATGGAATTTTTAATGCCAGGCAGAAGATGGGGAAGCCCAGTCACATTCCGGGCGGCTCAGCCGTTTTCTGTGGCCCACCGGGAGACGTTTCGCCCGCCTGGATCAGCCTTACAGACTCTGCAAGTTTCAGGGACAGTGAGAAAGGATCTATTTTTATCACCTGCTTTCATGATCTAAAAAAATTGGTACAATGGCTGATGCCAGGAATACGCACGTCAGTGACGTAAGAAAACACGCATTTCATTACAGATAATAGTGCAAAGTGAAATGCAGCCCCTGGAAAGTTAGGGAAAAGATGGAAAGTGTGTGTCACTTCAAAAGAACTGGATTTAAAGAAAGGGTGTAAAATAGGTGCAGACGTGCTGAGAACATGGTAAAACAAAAATGCACCGACATCGAGTTGCAATGTTAGCAAGCAATGCCATAAAGGCAAAGATGTACATGACACAATCCACTGATGGGTTGATGATTTAAAAAGGTCTCTTTTATCACTGTTTTTATACTGTACTTAGCCATGGATAATTCACTTTATAAAGACGCCCTGTCTTTCCGTCCTGTGGACTCAACGTTTTCCTTAATGGAGGACGAAGAACTTCATCAGCTGTTTCACCACTTAGAAGAGGTCTCAAAGTACCAGCTCGTAACATCTTTATAATTCATTATTAAACCTGACCCACAGATCAATATTTTTTTTCCACAGTACTGAAAAAACATGATGTCGTTACGCTAATCTAAGCCGGAAGCTCGGTAAGATTCACCTTCAGCACAACCCCCAATCAGGTAGCACTTCCTGTTTTGTTTTCTGTGCACTTCAGCAACTGGCCTTTTGACATTTCATACTGGCTTTTTCTCCTTGTTAAATAATAACGATAAAGATTAACGTTTGTATTAACGTTTGGAGATTCTACTTGTTTAGTACATTATTACCATGCAAGTTTCCATGGCAATATTTGCATTTAGTTTTATTGAGGGAAGTTTAAAAAATGGTTTGAATTTAGTTTATCAAAATAATCAATTAATCAAATCGTAATAAAATTTGCACAGTGCATAGATTCGTGGCCTCAGTAATTGTAATAAAATCGAATCACATTGCAGACAACAATTTATACCTTTAATATTTACTATTGATGTAATTGGCAAATTGAGGATGAGGATGAGTTCATCCACATGTCCTTGAAATGAATGCCGGCAGAGAAGGAGGAGTGGAGGGTAACAGAGTTCAAACAAGGCCATGGTCTCAGTATGAGGATTAACATGTGCTGGAGCCTGTTTGCATCTCAACAGTGAAAATCTTAATTCCGAAGTCTGGCTTTGATCATATGAACAAAGATATTAAATTGAACTCTAGCACAGATTAAATCAGACGGAATGGCTGTATATCTCCAGACAGTTCACTTGTGAACTATACCTCATATTCCCACGATTCTTTATTTGTTTGCCAGGGAAGGGCAGAACATTTCAGATGAAGGAGAATATACCAGAGATACCAGTATCTGTCAGGTTTGATCTCACCGTTGCTTAAGGAAGATGGGGAAGAAGCATTGATCCGAGTTTTGAATGGTTTCTGGTGTTTGAAAAGCCACTCACATATAAATAATGGTACAGATTGAAAAGGAATAATTGAAATGTTTCTTGTTCAAAGTGTGTGGAAAAAAATCTTTTCATTGCATGTTTATTCAAACTGCAACAGGAAGTGCCTGGTTTGTTATGGAGACAGGGACGAGGTGATTGGCATCAACTGGGACTTGCCAAAATGCGTTCTAAAATTTAGTGAAATCCTTAGGGAGAGTCCAGCTGTGGGAACATTGCTAGACAGATTAAATGGTTAACAGAAGCAGGGATGATAAGGGGGGGATGCAAAGGGAATATGGATTTGGAACCAGACTAATTATGCATTCACCAAAGCTGGAGGGCGTGTTGACATTTCCTTTCAAATAGATATTCAGTTTCCAGCTTCTCTGGCCTTTGAGGGAGCTCAATTAATGCACACTCTTACTTAATGCATTAATTAACCAGTAACTGAATACTAGTTACATACTGATCCCAGGTTTGTTCATCTTTAATCAATCATGATGGTTCATGCATTCCGTACAAGAGCTATAGTCGATGATTTGTTCTTGAGTAGTAACTGAGTAACTAAGTTATTTGTGCCCCCTCATGTAAAGTGTTACCGACATATTTACAGTATTGAAACGTCCAGCCAACAAGAGCGAAACTCCAGGTTTGTGGTTTAATTCCAGCCACACTCATCCCAGGGGCTCCAAAATGATATCCAGGAGACAGACTTCCGTATCCTGGGGTCCTTGAGCTTGCCATCAGTAATCTTGAAGGGTAAGATGCCTTTGGATTTTGTCCTTGTTATAATTTTCGCCTAAGCACTTTGCGCCCATGTGAATATTCATGAATAACTTGTTTGCCGACCTAAATGTATACATTGCTTGACAAATCGCTGCACCATGTTCCAAATATTTACCTGCTCCCCGGTCCGAGGTTCTGCAGGTTCTCCAGGGAACACCCCCGGCAGGTTCATTAATCAACATCCGCAGTAACAGCACACTCGCACGCATTTTACATTTTCCATTGTGACCTGTTGATAAATCTGTACTTTAACTTGAATGCGCATCGTACAGGCTTTACATATGCTAACATGAGCTTTTAAAAAACCCACCCTGGAATACTGTAAATACCCCTTCTGCAGTGGCGTCTGTACATTTTCCCAAAATGAATAACAAAGGATCTACTTGATTGCTGTGGCTCTTGCCTATTAATCCATCTATTTTTCATAACTTCTTATTCAATGCAAGGGCAAAGTCTACTTATCCTAGGAAGCCATAGATGAGCACAAACTTACAGGGTTCATGATCATACACTGTGGGCAGACACTGAAGCACCTGAATGCATGTTTTTGGATCGTGTGAGGAAACCCATACGGACACGAGGAGAACATTCAAACTGCAGACATGGAGCCAGGTCAGCATCTAACCCTCAGAACCACTGTGGCACCAGACCACACAGCAAAATGTCTGCAGTAAAATCCCAGAGGATCCGAATCCAGTAAAAATCATGCAATGATGCATCAATGGATATGTGTAAATATTACAGGTGATGCTGACAGCCTTGAGTTTCTTTTCTATTTTCCATACAACTGATTTTCTGATTGTATTTACCTGTGCTTTTCGGAAATGTTATGTAATTTTAATCAGAAGTCGAGGCACGGAATGTCAGGTTCGCATTTCACGGGACACGTATGAGATCTTCCAGATTGTTTACGTTATCCCCCCCCCCCCCCCCCCCCCCCCCTCGGATTTGCGTGTTAACGTTCAGCTATTTGTAAAGTTGTTTTCTCACTTCTGTATATCTGTTTCAGCGGTCTTCTTGTTACACGCTGCAACGTAAACATAATTTTGATCTTCAGACAGCATGGAAACCGCCTGCAGTTCCTTGAAAGTGAGTCCCAGTGAAAGTAATTTCATAGGAAAGCAAAGTCCTTGTCTCCATCAGCCGAACTGCACAGCCTGATGGCTTCGTGTTAGTCTGTGCTTGGGAAAGAGCAAGAGACTCATCTCTGCACCGAAATCCATTAACAGTATGGGGTCACGTTAACTGACTATATTTATTTGCAATTGAGGGTTGTGAAGTCAGTAACGGGGAAAAAGAAAATCCATGCTTGCAAAACATTTAACATCTATAAATTCAGCATTGATCCAGGCACCAGGCAAATTATTGGATGTTTTTTTTACGCCACATGCATCGGCTGTTTGCTGTTTGCAGTCACTGCGGTCCAGTCCACCTGCAAAACAAAGTCAGTGGTTTAAGTGCCTCTAAATGAAAATTAAGTTGTAAAACTGTTGAATCTTTGTAGGCTGTAGGCTGCTGTAAGAAAAGAGGAGGTAGGTGTTCGGGGGAGGGGGGTGATGAGCCCTTTATTCACGTGTTGTCCATTATTAAGGTCATAAAACCATCATCTTTGTGTCTCTTCAGACCTTGGCACACTTACCCAAATGCTACATCCGTTTTGTGTCCCTACGTTCTTCCCCTCTGCTGCAGCTGAAAATCTCGTGTCCTTGTTGTCTCCCTCCGCTTCGAGTCCCAGATCTCCCCCATCTCTGTTTGCAGCCCCAACAAAAGCGGGTTTCACCTCTTCCCTGCCCTACTTTCTGTCTCATCCACTGCAATTCCAGCCTTTTTTTCATTCCACACTTAATGAAAATATTAACTCCACCCCCAAACCCAAACATAATCAATGCCATGCCGTCATACCCAGCCCCAAAAATTCGGCCTCCCGGTCAGCCCACCACTACTGACAACCAGTCACATCCAACATTACATGCTCCATACATTTGCCAGATGTTCCTCCCTACTATGTTAAGGTTCTATAAAGCCATTGTTGCTAGATTCAGCAGTGAATTAGCTGAATTACAGACTCACTGACTCAGTAAATCTGTCTTACTTTGCTGGGTGCTTGTCTTACATATTACCAGGGGCGCAGTTTTTTGGTGGAGGTGGAGCTAGCTGCAAGGTGGAGGTGTAGTCTTTTTTTTCTCCTAGCTTTCATGGTGATGCAGAGATAAAGCAGGGTGTTCCTATAAGCGGAGCTGAATAGTTAGTGGATGCTCCTGTGTGACCTTACAAAATTGGGTTTTAGCTTTGCACTTTGCATTCACATCTCATGGTCACCAGCTCCCTAGTTCAAAACACACAGCAGATGCGGATCTGGAAAGTTGCTGCGTGAGTTCGCAAATGCACTTTTAAAAAAATATTCTTCAAGTAACTTTCTGCATTAGTTATGAATGTGCAAAGTTTTCCTTTGTGATTAGATTATTATTGAATAGACGATTAGAGGATTAACTGGTGCTTTTATTTTAAGAACTTTTATCTATTTTTTTAAAACCAAAAGTCACATCAATTATTTATAATTTTGCCCATTTATATAGCTGGATATTTCAGAGAGGCAATCTGGGTTATTTAGTTCAGCACACCCCCGGGGGTTGAACCTGCTGGCTGATTGGTGACAAGCTTTAATCAGCTTATAAAAGAAGGTGATTAAAAGAATTGATAATGACATTTAATGTACCATACAATAACCCAAATGCTAAGTTCATAAAGAACTGGCCTTGAGCACAGTACAATCTCTCATGAGTTTTTGATATGGGAAAATGTATTGTACTGTATATTGTGTTATACTATATATTGTGTAATGAATAGTTAATTAGATATGACAGTCATAAATTGTACTTTCTGTTACATTTAATCAAACATTGTCTCCCATGGGAAGAAAAATGGCGTTTTTATGAGACAAAAAGGGAGAAAAAAAATAAAATAAAGGTGAGAAATGGAATCCCAGTAGACAAGTGTGTGGGTACCTATGCTGCATCCGAGGCTGAAAAGAAGAGAGGAAATGAAAGAAGAAAGTTACATTTAGACACTGCAGCGGGTGCTGTTCTGCCTGTTATAGCTGCAGAGAGCAGGGCAGAGTGGATAGGAAGAGGCCATGAGCGAGAGCGGACTCCGGATAGGCACGCGGCTAAGGGTCCAATGCTGAGAGGCCAGACAGCCATGCTCTGGTGAAAACGTGGATAATTGGCGATACGGTCCCACGGCTGCACCAGCCTCATATCGATTTTCCTCTTTTGGTAACCTGCGGAAAGATGAATGTCACTGCGGGGGCAATCCTACTCACAGTCAATTTATTTTTACAGTCTGGGAAAGCAGGTTCAGTCTTTATCACTTGTAGAGATTTAGGCTGCTGCTTGTTTATCTGTGCTTCTAAACTATTTTCCATCAGGCAATCCCTGGTTATTTTATGGAAATGGTTTTGGTGTTGGCCACAGCTGATCAGTGGATACTGCTGTAATCGCGCATATGCAGGGTTCTGCGTTTCATTCCTATCCTGGCTCTGTGTATAACTGAAGTATTTTCCCGTCATTTGCACAGATTCACCGCAACTGAGTCCACGTTTTTGCTCCCTCGCAGCTTGCAGCTAGGCAGATATGCTTGCAGGCATACAAGACCACCAAACATTCATACTCACATACTGTATACACACATGCTTACAGGCATACAAGACCACCACACATTCATACTCACGTCTACACACATGCTTACAGGCAAACTACACCACCACACATTCATACTCACATATACACACATGCTTACAGGCATACTACACCACCACACATTCATACTCACATATACACACATGCTTACAGGCATACTACACCACCACACATTCATACTCACAAATATACACATGCTTACAGGCATACTACACCACCACACATTCATACTCACATATACACACATGCTTACAGGCATACTACACCACCGCACAAATGCACTCAGAAGTAAATGCATAGGCATCTTTATTAATAGTATGTTCATGGAAGGATTAAGGTGAATATAAAGTAATAATTGCTGTTTTTCTGAAAGCACAATGTTGGCAGGTATGTTTCTGCAGTCATTTAAAAGCTTTAGCGTGAGCTAAGCCAGCTCATGGATGCCCCATGGGACTCGAACCTATAACTGCAGGATAGCAAGCACATTTTAACCACTGTGCACCAGCCGGGCATTGCACGAAGTCTTTCCTTCTCCCTGCCAATACGCCTGTTTTCCTGCAATTTTTCAGCATACCGAATAGATGCATGGTTATACTGTAGATAGAATTAACTTCGTTATATAAGGATGGAGTCTGTATCTGTTCATTTTCCGAACTTAGCAAGTGAAATTCCAAGCGAAGTCACTGTCTGAATCTTTTGATCCTGTCCTTCACTGTAGATCACGGTGCCTGTTTTCCAGAACATATCCTGCCCCACTCAGAACCATTGAGCTGAAATGGATTCCTTATAAGTCCTACCTGTGGACCAGCTAATACCTAAACCAAGGAGACCATAATGCTCTTCTTCCTTTCTTATCTAGTGTCATTCAGATGAAATCTTCGTATGTGCTGAGTACATATTATTTTCAGACATTGTTTGAGAAATGCAGGAGTATAGAAATATGCTTATGATGAATCATTTTTAAGACAGGAACTTTTCAAGGCTGGTAGGCTAAAAAATATATTACACAACAAGGAGCTGTCCACAGGAGAATTATTATGCCCAGAGATACTTTCCATATTATGGCATAACAGAATCAGAATAACACCTAAAAAGCTGATAATAGCATTTAGTTCATAATTCTGTTTGAAATTTTGATAAATGACCACCAATTGCCATAGAAAGCGCAATAATGCAGAAGAAATAAATTAGGCCAAGAGAAAAAATAAGGAGCCTATAAAAAGCTACGCACCAACACTGGGAAGGGAAGTATAGCCATAAACAAAATGCATCTGGTCCAAGTCCCAGGAAGGACCTTCCTGTCCCCCCCCCCCCCCCTCAGTGAGGTACATGACCTGGACCACTTTTGGCGGCAAAATCCCAGCTCTGTAAGTGAGTAAATGACGATAATGTTTGCTTTCCGAGTTGCTTTGAATGAAAGTGTCTGCAGGGGAAATAAAACAAGCCATCTATTCATCTTCTATTAAAGCCACTTCAACATCACAAGGTCCTTGTGAGACTGAACTCTACCCAGAATGCTCAGGGAGCAAAGCAAGGGACATTACAGTGGGGGCACGCTCTCACGTACCCACCCATCCATTATCTCTACCCACTTGTCCTATGCAGGGTCGTGGGGGTCTGGGGACAATCCCACAATCTATGGGCTTGAGGCAGGGAAATACTCAGGATGGGGCACCAAGCCAACACAGGGTACACTTGCCAGTCACACCATAGCAGGTTTTTGGGCTGTGGGGAAAAACCGGAGGAAACCCCACAATGACAGGGGGAGAACATGCAAACTGCACACACGTGGAGTCAGGCCAGAGGCTCAAATCCTGGTCCCATACAGTAGGTGTGAGGCAACAGTGCTAATCACTCACAAATACTATTAGCAGTTCAGAGACCCAGATTCACTGCGACTACATGTGTTTGCTGGTTTTTATTTAGAGCAAACCTGTGCGGAAAATGAAAATATCACAAAGTTAGGGGTGGGAATGGACCCCACAACCATGGTGCTACCCATGAGGAAAGTTCAGGCAACATTAATGTCATTTATGACTACGCTGCTACTGTCTGTTAATATCAATCCGAGGGCATATCTGTCCACTTTAAGATTATAACACTATCTGGAATACAGCTGTGAAATGAAAACCCGTGTGGTGCTGTTTGGTTTGGCTGAAAAACCGGAAAGAGCAGGTCTCCAAAAGTGGCATCTACTCCCCATTTCACGGCAGAGCCCAAAACGGCCGCCTATCATACCGAGGACAGCTGGGTCTTTTTGGCTCTGCTGGAAATTCCTCGCCAGCCTTGCAGGAGCCCCCAGTGAATTTAAAGCAGGCGGGGTCTTCAGAAAGGTTAAAGATGCTGACTTTATATTCATGAATGAAAATTAACAAGGAACTTCATGAGCTAGAAGCGGGCTTTCCATGTCACATAGAACCAGCCCGTTGCTGTATCTCCAATTAGCTATAATAATTTTATCATTAGTCACACATACTTCATATTTCTACTTTCTACACGTAATTTAAGATGAAGAAATACATTTAATATCAAAAATCCAAAAACCAGAGTGTATAGACCAGGCAGACCACGGTGGGACCCTGTAAGTGCGGAATCCTTATCCTTTTTGGTGGTGTAATTAATTCTTGCCACCGTTAAAGTTAAATCCATTCACAGTGACCTTCAGCCTGAACCGGAGGAAGACCAGTAGCAATAAACACTAAGACAAAATGACAGATTAGTAGTGCAGGGAAATTAAGCATCTGGTCATATGCAAACATTCACTCTCACTGAAATACTTTGCATTAAGTTAATTACTTTTATGTCATGAATGCAATTCTGGGTCTACAGGATTATTTTCAATTTGAATTTGCATAACTGACTAGATCTCCTAAGAATTTAGCATGTTGATAATGGTCTTCCGGACATGGAGGCACTAAACTCGCTCTCTGCACTGCCACTTAATGCAGTATAACCTTTCCTTTGAGTGTATAAAGAAAATGCACCTGACTTATCTGGTGTTTAGGTGATCTGTTGTCTCAGTGAGTTGTTAGCTTGTCAAACATCCCAGTTTTGACAGTGGATGGATGGCGGCCATTTTGTTTTCATTTTTTTGACTCCCGTTTTGAAAATTGAAGCTGCATCTGTAGCCGGGCATCTCCCACCAATGCATTTACGGCAAATTTTATCTGTCAGGCCGGATGCGACGTAGTCAGGGTCATCTTTTCATCGTGCGTTTCAAATTCCGCCAACTCCGGCATTAATGGAACTAAGACAATTTTTAGCCTTCAGGAGGCAGCTGTCAGGAGGTATTACAGTCCCTTCTGGAAAGCAGACGTGAAGATGATGAGGGAAGTTTAAGGAAATTGCAGATTCTTTTGGTATATTTGAGCTTGCGGTAACCTTGACCAGTGTTACCCAATCCAGTCCTTGGGGACCTACATATAATCCACATTTTTGCTCCCTCCAGATGCCTACAGGAAGCTGTGAAGGAACAAAAGTGTAGACTGTCCCTCAGGGTGCTTGACTGTGGCCCCCAAGTACTCGATTGTGAAACACTGACCTGGAATTTGACTTCTGAACCTATAACCAGCAGGGTCTTTCCTATGACGTCCTGAGCTTGTCTCATGTCTTGCGCTGCCCTCAAACCAACAACCAAGAGTGCTAACAGTGGTTATTCCAAGGATTTCCAGGCAAATACCTGGAAACTGAGAGGTCCCCTGGATGCTGCTGCAGTCAGTTGCAATGGCACAATGTATTTAATTACCGAGAACACACGAGTCAGATACCACTGAGCACAGAAGTAATTTCCCTGTGGCACCACAGTATGTGTCAGATTTAAATTGCACCGGCAGATAAAGCTGCTATTTATTTTCTTGCAGTAGTTCTCAGCTAATTCAGTGATATAACTACATGTGTCTTAAGATGGGCTTTTCTGGATCGCATTGCAGATAACCTTGACCCGGAATGGAGAAGTGATAAGTGAAATTGGAAGGATGGGTGACATATTTATTTAAACTGAGAAGGCATGATTTCATGGTGTGCCGTCTTTGTTCTCTGGACTTTCAAGCATGGGCAAGCATCCCACTCCACTATTTATTTACACTTAGACCAATTTGGCAGGCCATAGTGGACACCCCAGCACCGTGTGTGTGTGTGTGTGTGTGTGTGTGTGTGTGTGTGTGTGTGTGCGTGTGTCTGTCTGTGGGTGTGTGAATTAGGTTTATATTACATTCTCGGGACCAAATGTCCCCCACAATGTAAAAAAAAACGTTATTTTGTTGTTGTCCCCACAAAGATCTGTGAATGCAGATCAAAAAAGTAAAAATGCCAAAAGTCTTCTATTCTGTTTGGTTACTTATGATTAAAGTTAAGGCTGGGTGGTGGTTAAGGTTGTCATGTTATGATTAGTTTTCCCCATAGAAGTGAATGGAAAGTCCCCACAAAGATATAATTACAAACCTGTTTGTGTGTGTGTGTGTGTGTGCGTGTGTGTGTGTGTGTGTTGGCATGTATATATTGCATTGTGGAGACCCTTGGATATATGATGGTCATATTACTTTTTACCTTGCCTAGCAGAATCACATCAGTTATGTGCATAAAGACATTTGCATTACACAAATATAATGGGCCTTTCTTCTTGTTAAATGTCTGTTATGTGTCGTGTTATTGAAATATAATTATATAAATTGACTCCATACATATGGGCCTAAAGTCTTGTTAAAAAGCCCCCCAGAAAAAAACTTTTCTATGAAACGGAATAAAATTAGCACTATTTTTATTGACAAAAGGAATTAAATAGGGGCACTAAATGAAAATGAAGATATTAAATAAATGACCCACTTTCCATGTCCAATATTTACAGCATCAGACCATTAATTACGGGATCATAACGAGCTCTAATTAGAGTAATTACAAAACCTTTCAGTGTTCTGATTTCCATGATACTAAATTACTATTGACAACTCGTAATGATGTCAGACACAGCACAAATTAGTGATGAAAACTTATTAAAGCAATATTGAAAGACATTTAAGACCCAGATCTGTTTTGTCAGACTATCTCTTCCAGAAATACCCTAGAAAAAAGACCCTTCTGTGCTGTTGATCTGTGTACACTACCAAACAAACAAGAGCTGTCATATCAGTCACATGTGGCTGCTTCTTTTCATAATTCTGGATGATTGGTCTGATTAAGCGTGGTGACGCAGTGGCACGTACCTCTGGGACAAGGGCCCTCATTCCATGCGCGTGGTGTTTGCATGTTTTCACCATTTTGTCATGCAATGTGGCTGGGGGGGGGGGGTGGTCTACTTCTTAGTACAGTCTATTTCAGATCACACATTAACTCCAGCATAGGTGTCTGGTTATGTGATAGAGAGAATTTCCAGAAAACCATACCCAACACTGACATCACAGTTTGTATCATCATTGTCAAAGGAGCATGTTGGATGTTATATACACTGTAGAGTGAAAGAATCTGTCGTACCGGTATCAGCTCCCCTCCCCCAAACTGTTTCACCATAATTGATTTATATTTCTCAAAGAGAATTATTGATGTCATTGTTTGTTGAGCTTTAAATTATTTAATCAATATTATTGACTTCCTGATCCTCTTTGTCAGATTTCAAATAACAGGTGTAACACATTATGATGGCTGGTAAGTTATCACTGACAATTCTAGCCCTTATACTGTACATCTGCCTTATATATAATTATTAATATAATTGCGGCGAAAATATTGTAGTATGGTATCATTTTTAAGGAATTTAAGGGAAATTGTTTGTGGCAACCATCAAAACATTCTGACACTCACCCCCCATCCCCCGCACCCCCCTCAAGCCAGGTGGCAAAATAAATAAACAAATAGAATTGTCAGGGTTCGCGGGTGCGGATGGGCAGGCTGGCAGGAAGGAGGCAGGGAAGGACGAAGCAGGGAGGCAAAAGGCGGGAAAACAGGGGATTTATTAAGGGAGAGACGGCTACGGGGAGACCAGGATATCGCAACGATACTAACATCAATGACGGACATCGGACAGGGCAAGACGTGGACAGATACAGACAGAAGACATGGCGAAACAATAAGGTACAGCTGGGCATGACTGGGGAGGCACACGTGGATAATCAGGGGTCGTGGCACACACGAGGATCGTACGAGCCGTGCATGACATGAATAATAAATGAAAATAAATAAATAATGTACCATAGCAGCTCACGATCTGACCCCCCAACCGCATTGGATTATGAAAAAAACTGGATGGAGGTTACAATAGCTTTACATCAGTGATTTGCAGCTTGTTTTTGTTTAGCATAAAACGAATCTTCCAAAATGGCAATGATAGTGGTTTTTACTCGATCTAATTTCATTTAAACAAAATGCTCACATTGACTCAGACAGTGACCTTTCATTGTGTTACAGTATACCACAGAAAAGGTTAGCACTATAATTGAAGTCATTCAAAAATATGCTAATCTTTGTGAGCTGGACTGATTTAAAGGCAGCTTGCATAACTTTATTTACTGTATGCAATTAAGGGTTCATGATGAAAGGATTAGGTGCTTTGCTTTTGATGAATTGTTGACTTTACGTTCCTCTTACAGTGTGAGCCCTGTGCTGAAACTGCATCCTGCTTAAGGTGCACCCCAGTAGCGGAGGAGGTGGGGGGGTGGGGGGGCATCCCATCATGGCACAGCAAGGGACAGCGCCCCCCCCCCCCCAAGTGCTCCATTTATTGACATATTATCATGCAAGATTTGCAGCAATTAACTGAGAATCCTACCTTTTCTGTGCCCCCCCCCCCTTCTTGTGAGAGCCCCCCCTCTGCCCCTGTCCTGCCTGTCCGGCCCTGTCATCAGTGCCTCATAGAATAGCCTCCAATCTCACTGTGAATTTATGACCCTGGTTTTGGGGAAAATATAGTGAAAAAAATCTATGGAAAAATGTAACACAGATCAGCAGATAGTAACAGTTACACAGACTCCCGAGTGCTCTGGTTCCCACAGTGGGGTGAGACGGCATCTCTGACTGGCAGCTCCTGCAGTGTGTGAGCGTGTGCATTCAGTGACCCCCCCCCCCCTTCCCATGACCTCCCACACGACCACGGGCAAAAACAACCCACTTGTCAAATGGCCCAAACTGTGTAGAAGGAGTAAATATAGCGTCATTGATTAGGCCAACAGAAAGGACTCCTAGATTCAACTTCCCCAGGAATAATGAAGAGACAGCCTGTAATGAACATCCATACGAGAATGGAAAGAAAAGCCAACCGCTTTGGTACATGCAAGGACCTCGGACTATAAAGCATTTGATTAGGATACCTGGCAGAATCACGTCCGTCTGCAGCAAAGCCTGCAGACACGGCACCAAAATAAACATAAACTGCAAAAATCAGTCTATATGACATGGAGTACTTTCTGTTTAACTTAAAACTACATAAAGTACAGCCCAAGTAGTTACACAGGGCACTAGTTAACACTGAACTCAATGAAGCAGAATTCAAATTCAGACCCAGCTTCTGCCGTCTTGGAAAATGCATTTAGCTGGATTTACATTAGTAAGATTCTCCAGGGAGATTAACTGCAGGCCACTTTCTGCTACGCTTATTTAATATAAAGAAATATAATGAATTCAAGTATTCAGGAAGGTACCGATTTGTGAGAATGGGGAAATGCTCTTTATGGTTTTTTTTTGTTGTGTGGCGATGAGGGTGCAGGATTGAAAAATAAAGTAAATGAACAGCAGGCTTCAGTTTTGGCAATCGTAGTAAAGAGAAAAAAAGAGTAAAACAATAGTAACTGCTACGCTCCGTAGGGCGTGAAGCCGCATCACACGGCCCCCGCTTTGCGGGCGGGCGGCACAGCTCTCACCAGCGACTCTGCCCAAATGAAAAATCGATGAGCTGAAACGCTGTATTGATTTTCGAAGGCATGGAGACGCCCCATTTCATTGGCGCCGGGTTCCTGACGTGATAAAGGCTGCCGTTTACAGCAAATACCTTATATTCAGCGGGAAAGCCGTTTATATCTCAGTGCAGGAGGTTGGCAATTATATAAAATTATATGTTTGTTTGGGGAAGGGGGACTTTGCCGTAATTGGCGAGCTTCAGCACCCGTACTTTTGTCATTTTAAGCGAGAAAAAAATATATTTATCCTCAGCAGGCTTTTAGATTGAGTCTTCAAAAGAAAGTACAATTCCAGGTGAAATTTATGTATGGCAATGAGCAACAGGCCAACAAACAGAGAAAAGGTTGTTATAAATAATTGTGATGTTTAAAGCTTTCTGTGGAGAGACCTTGAATTCACGTAACTGAGTAACACAATTATGAGAGGATGCAAATGTGAATGTGTCAGGTTTATTTCTGAATCCAAATCATAAGTTGAAAACCATTAGTCAAAACACGACAAAAAAAACAACGAATCAAAAAAACAAGACAAAGACGAAAAACAACAGTTCAGGCGTAAGTTACACAGAATAACAGAAGCTTACAGCATCAAAGGCTCATTTCAATGTATCACACAAAGACTGAGAGGTAAAAGTCCCAATATAGGCAATCAGGTAAATAAGATCATGAATTGTTGGTGAGGTAATAATCCAAGGGGCGGAGCCTGACCAGACTGGGTGTGACTGTTTGCATGTAAGGCACCCATGCAAATCTCCATGTGGGAAGAATCCCATTGGTCGCCTCATATACTAGGAACACACGACATTTAATAATTAACAATGTTTAATTGGGGCAGTTCGCGAAAGGTAAGATAAAGGGTATCGATCCTTCAGCAACATGCAGAGACAGATGGCATTTGGGGAGCAGAGCAGGTCTCTATTAGCACAGAGAAGATGGGTCTTCTGTGTTTGACTAAGCAACTATTAGTACCTACTGTAAGTGTAGAGTTGGACTTCTGAACATAACTTAGTAGCCAATATCCTAATATCCCAGTGCCACATATCCAAAAAGAACTGCCTTATGTAGATCACCCATCTGCTATTAATGAACTACAGAAATGATGCACTCTGTATCTTTTCCCCATGTCTGTCAATGAAGATGTCAACCACACTTATATACTTTCACTGGCCCATTGTTACATTTTAATATACATATATTTTCCCCAAAACGTACTAATAGACAAAACACTGGAGATGAAAAAAAAATAAAAAATCAGGACATAGAATAGTGTATAAAATATTCAAACTCATATGTGGAATTTTAATACAAAATAATAATACTCAAAATGAATCATTATTTGCTGAAACCCCCCTTAGCATCAATTACAGCTTTGAAATAAAAGTGTTTGTCAGTTTTCTTACCACTGTCCAGAGCAGGTTTCACCCACCTTGTTGGCAAATTTGTTCAAGTTCCCCCCTCAAGTTGCTTGAGGCTCACTTACAGACTGCACACTTAGTCTCATTACAAATTCTCAATTGGACTCATATCCGGCCATAAGTCCCTTTCTTATTTTAAAGCTACTCCAGGGTCACTTTGGCCTTGTGTTTGGGATTGTTGTCCTGCTGAATGATACATTTTGACCCAACTTTTAAGTCTTTACCAGGCTGAAATGGACTTTTCCTCTGGTACAAGCCTGCCTTCCCCATGGATGAAAAGTAGCCCTGAGACGTTACGGTCCCTGCACGGTTCTGTACTGCAGGGATGCTGTTGCTTAGGTGATTTTCTGTGTTGAGCCTGCACCAGTATTATTACAGTTTTGATTATTAAATGTAGTTATTTTATAGTGTTTTCAGTTTTCATCTGTAATCTAGTTTTATTTAGTTTCAGTCTGATCTTATTAGCTTTTTGTTTTATGTTTCTATTTTGATTTAATACATTTTCAATTAAGTTTATGTTTTAAAAATTGCATCCTACATGAATACACAGGGCATATTATGCACTAATGCCCTCAAAACAGACAAACATGCTCCAGGTATTATTAATGGTAAATATAAACAAATCATAATTATTTATAAATATTATTAAAAAGAAGGCCATGGAAGGCATTTGACATTTTTATTTTATTTCAGTTAAGTTTCAAATTATTTATAGTTTTCAATTTTCAAGTTTAACTTATTAATTAATATTAATTAATTTAATTAAATCGATTCATTAATAATTAATCTGCACTAGCATAACTCTTTGCTCAAAAGTCAAACAGTAACATTTTTGTTTCATCCAACCTTTGATATATACATAAAACACGCATATATATATATATATGTGTGTGTGTGCGTGTGTGTGTGTGTGTGTGTGTATACACCACTCTATATTTTCAAGCAAATCTGCATTTTAAAATCCTGGTTTAGTCGTGGCTCTGCTGGCCGAAGGCTATGCTGAGCTGCAGGTTCCTTCCAGGTTCAAAATTTCTTGCAGTTCACAAGAACAAGATGAAGCAGGAGACACTGGGAACGACCAGAAACCAGCCAGGTAGGGGGCGGAAGCGACACTCTAATGCCAGAGATGACTGTTAAGTTATTCGACAGTTTCTCATGAATCAAAGGATGACATCGTGACCTTCAAAAGGAATGGGAAACATTAAGTGCAGGTGTGAAGTGCACTGCTAGGACAGTTTGTATCAGGATTCTAAAAGCAGGACTGAAGTCCCATGAAGCAAGGAAGAAGCCCTTCATTAATGAGAAACTAGGAAGAACCAGGCTGCAGTTTGCAAAAAAATAAAAAAATATTCACAGATGCACACCCACAAATGCAAATGCTCCTGCACCTGCACGTCCAAAAAATTGTGCTGTGATCTCTTATTTTCTTCTGCATATATACTGTACAGTATAATTGCTTTTGTCTTTCCCTCCGCCATACAGCCCACTTTTATGCAGTGTGCTGGATATCCCTGACTGATGCACATTTCCATTGCAGCCACTGAACTCTGCAGCTAAAGACTGCTGCCGCTTTCCAGCTTCCTTCTTGCTCAGCCTCTCGGTTTGGCGGCATGTCCGTCTTCTCTGATGCTGCTTCCATTACTGGACAGTGAGGGAGACTGTGGTCACTGAGACGTCCTTTTATATCCTTCTGCTAAATTGTAGTTTGCGATAAATTGATCACTGGCTTGCTTTGAAAGCTCCTTGGTCTTCACGTTGTCTTCAAATTTCATTACCTGAATGAGACACTTTACAGATACAGCTGTTTATACCTTGAAATCAGTGATAATCTATTTATTAACCACTGGAATGGGCCATTCCAAAAAGTGGGTATTTCTACTAAGTGGGCCATTCAACTAAGTGTATCGGCAATTTTGTGCAGCCATCTTTGCTACCACGAAAGGCTCTAAATCAGGGCGCCCCAAACTATGGCTCTCTTACCAGCATAAGCCGTGCATATGGTCCCAGAAATCCATTGTTCCAAAATTCCGCAGCGATAAAATTACCCGGCGAGAAGTTTTAGCGCCACAACCCTGCCCCATCTGGGTAGCACATGTTAGGCATGGCACCCCAGCTACCCCAGGTAGCACTAGGCAAGGGTGAGTCAGTGGGCCTGAAATCAGAATATCGCCGGCTTGAGCCCCAGCTCTGACAGAATATTCACATGTTTGTGGGCCCTTGAACAAGGCCCTTAACCCCCAGCTCCCCAGGCGCTACACGTTAGCTGACCCTGTGCTGTGACCCCCAAGCTATGGAGAGCGAGATGTGGTTGGCGAAGAGAAGCATTCCAATGTCCCTCTACTCATACTTATGCAAATACAGGATCATTATTATTAATACTGTCCCAACATTATACTACAGTGTACGGTATTTTAAAAAGCAATGCCACTTAAGTATTCCGGGTTACCTGAATCTTAAGCAAGATGCATTCAAAATAACAACCATTTTTGGCAGCAGCTATATCTGTGAGCAGACCTTTTTGAGACTGAAACATTTCAATTTTTCACACAGATCCAGACACACTGATGTTCACTAGCATAACCCATTACAACTGACAGTGTGAAACATGGTAAAAATTAAGGCCACAATTCACATTGAAATAATGCTAGGTGACTTCATATTTATGCTTTATTTGCTGTATTTGATTAAAAGTAAACTATTATGCATTTGATTAATGTGTAAAGTAATGACACTATATGACAATTAAGTCAATAACATGAGGAACTAGTGTACATTGAATGAAAAATGGTTACAATGAATCTTTCTTTTATTTTTACCCACAGACAAGCATCCTGAAAGTGGAATGGCAGTGAACTGGCTCTTTGGTTAAAATGTTTGAGGACCCCTGCTCTGATATAAATGGCATATATATTTTTAAACATATTTTGCGATATTAAATTCATTTTGATTATGAATATTCTGAATTCAAATATCACAAGGAAAAAATATGCAAGCATTTTGTTATCCAGCAAAAGGTGTGATTTTGTCGTGGCTACTTTTGCGAATCACTGTGTATGATTAGGGGGAGCCAGCTGGAATCTTGCGGTAATTTTGAGATCTGCTTGGAGATGCTTGGAGTGGAGATGAAGTGAGACACCGCAAACTACTGCAGAGATCTATTTTTAAACCCAACCGAGCTTTCTGACAGAGTTTTAAGAATGATTTATCATGCAGAAAATCTGTGCGATGCGAGCCAAAGCAGTCTTGTGTTTGTGATACTCTGATCTAATTTTTTATCTAGAAGAAACAGAACCGCAAAGACTTTTCTGCCGTCTTCCTTTCCTTTGGGTGAACGTCATTCGTCGGACCGTGAACCGCTGGTATCCAACGGGGTTATCAAGTTGATCATGTGGATCGCTACCCTCAGAAATCTCAACGGCATACAAGCTGATGCAACTGGGATAATTCTGTAAATCTTCTGTTTGAAGTTCTCAAAGCTGTGACCTTTTCAGCATCCTAAATATCAAAGTCAGAAGATTAAATAAAGTCGGTCTTTGAATGTACATGGAGGTGTGGGTATTTAGCTGAATAAACACTGACAGTGACAGTGACTGTATGTACCTGTGCCAACAAAACACACCAAACACGGTAAATCTCTACAAAACTATTAAGTCTGAATCAGTGAACTGATGGAACAGCCTTTCTATATTGGGGAAGATGTCCATCATATTTCGCAGGTCACTACCACAATTCAAAGGAACTTTGTCTAACATTTCACTGGTGATGCAATATTTTTTAGATTCCAGAGATATAGATTTGCAGGTAGCAATACTGTTTGACTTTCCAGTTTAGCTTTTCCCACCGTTTACGATATCATGTGTCCAAAAGAAGAATAACTACTTAATTGCTGCATAATTGCTATTTTCTTTTCACCTGTGTTTGTGTTTCAGTCTCAGCTTTTTTCATTGAAGACGTTTGACTTCAGTCGATTTGGTAATTCGGTGTTGGATAATGTCTTGGCACACAATGAAAAGCATGTCTTTTCTAACAATGGCTATTGTATCTATGGGGTAGATACCTAGTGTCTGGATATCACTGCCATCAGATTGGCAATCAGAACCACGTGATTGGTGGATGGGGGCAGCCGGTGTTTTACTGGGGGACAATATTGTAGAGATAAAAATAAACCAACCCAACGGTTCATTTTACAGCTGCATCAACTTTTAGATTCATTCTTTCAACTGTTACATATAATTTTTGATTGTCAAAATTTTTTAGACTGTATGTAACTGTAAAAACATTCCATGATTCTCAATAAAAACAGAAAGTTCCAAAATATGGAAAAATCCATATTTTGTAAAAAATATGCCTTTTTTTTTATTTTTTATAGGCCAAACCCACATGACGACATCCTTAAAAATGATTCATTAACACTCACTAATTTATGAATTTAGAATGCCATTCTAATACTGGGTAGGGCCTCTCTTTGCTTGCAGAAAAGGCTGAATTCATCGCGTCATGTCTTCCACAAGATGTTGAGAACATTCCTCTGATATTCTGGTCCATGCTGACATGAGAGCCTCACAGTTTCTGCAGATTTGTCAGCTACACATCCATGCTGCGACTCTCTTGTTCCGTCACATTCAGTCTCAGATGGTCACTGAAAAACACTAAGCTCATTGTCATGTTCAGGAAACCAGTATGAGACAAGCTTTGCTTAGTGAAATGGTGCATTTGCATGCTGGAATTGCCCATTAGAAGATGGGTATCTTGTGACTATGATGAGATGCGCATGGTTTGCAGCAATTCCCAAATTGAGTGTGGCATTCAAGCAATGATTGATTGGTGTTGACAGGCTCAGTGTGTGGCAAGAAAACATCCCCCACACCATTACACCACCATGTCCATGGATTCAAATTCTGACCCTACCATTCGTGAGCAGAAATCGAGATTCATCAGACCAGGCTACGGTTTCCCAGTCTTCAGCTGTCCAGTTTTGGTGAGCCTGTGCTCACTGCAGTCTCAGCTTTCTGTTTTTGGCTGACAGAAGAGGAACCCAACATGGCCGTCTGCTGTTGTAGTCCATCCGCCTCATGGTTTAATGCGCTGTGTATTCTGAGATACTTTAACGCTCACCGCAATTCTGCATTTCAGTTATTTGACTTACAAGACTTTCTTTAACCTCGAACTAGACTGGCATTCTCATCTGACCTCTCTAATCAGCAAAGCATTTCTGTCCTCCACTCACTGGATGTTCTTTTGTTTTTTTGCACCATTCTATGTAACTTCTAAAGACTGTCATGAAAATTCCAGTTCCAATCCCAGAATCTGCAGTTAAAGAAATACTCAAACCAGTCTGTCTGGCACCAACAATCATGCTATGATCAAAATCACTCAGATCAATTTTTTCCCACATTCTAGTGTTTGCTGAGAACATTAAGTGAAGCTCCTGACCAGTGAGTACATGATTGTCTGCATTGCGATGCTGCCACATGATTGGCTGATTAGATAATGGCATGAACAAGTGTTCCTAATAAGGTGCTCTCTGATTGGAAGTAGACATAATAACAAAAGCAGAACCATAATGGCATATAAGATCTGTATGACGTTTCCATCCAAATATGCATATGAATGAAGGTTTTTAGAATATTTCAAATGAAGATTTTTTTCATTTCTCTGGACTAACAAGGTTCCGAATTTAGAATGTAGGTTATGAGAAATGCCTCCCACTGTACAGTGTGTATATAATATTTATATATATATGACTTTTCCTGCTATGCCTTTTTCAGTATGAGTGTTCAGTAGTGCTTGGTCCATGGCTCACCTCCTTCACAGCTTCAGGAACACTCTCACAGAGCCTTTGGAGTCCCCAACTCCAGGTACGGGCAGCTGTAGCGCAGCATCTGGTGAAGCTGGAGGCTGTGGTCTTTACAGGTGCCCCCCTAAGGTCTTGAAAGTAGTTGGTCTCCTGCACCCCTTCACTCTGAGGATCTTTGTGTCCTTTGTTCCCTACCGTATCAATACACCTTGTAGGCGATTAAACTCCACATTCCTGTGCTTTTATATATCATCCAAACCGGAGAAGGTCCTGCAGAATGATTCCTAGATGAAACCTTAAATCCCAGCCTCTAGAGAGGATCTGTGATATACACCATTGACCAAATGCTTGAGAATTAAACAATTGTGAAAAGAATTGCACTCGTCTTACTTACTTCTTCCTCTAACAGAATTAAATAATATCTTACTGCCTTTTATTACCGAGTATGGGTGATTTCTACATGAATCTGGGAGAGCACACTCCTCTGCATCAGAGAGATGCTGTCTGTCACAGTGAGCGTGGTAACCGACGGTCAGTACTGCTGAGTGTCCCTGGGTGGCAAGCGTACCAATCGGCACAGCCATCTATGCACACTCATGGTGTATTTAAATCTGCCTCTTCCTCCTGCACCTGCACTTTCAATGGGAATTGCTTTATTTTCAGTGAATTTTCATAAATTCAACATGCGGGTGATAATTTGTGCTGGTGTAGTGTGGCAGGCAAGAAGCGTGGGAATCCCTATGAGTGGCGCTGTTTATGCCGGGGAGGGGGTGGGGGGGTCTCTTCCCCCAAGCGGGCAGGCATGGTCCCCTCAGGCCTGAGTGAGGAACCATCATCAGCAGCTTGCCAGCTCAGGTTTGTCCCTGAGCCTCTCTGCTCTCTGCTCCGAGCTACAGGATGCTGTAAGAAGCCAGTCCCAGCCCCTGCCTGGGCTAATTAGTGGCCACCTCCTGTTAACCTCCTCACATGTGGTTTCCGGGCCGACCGTGAGGAGCCCGTTGCTGCCATCTGCTTGCATGGTGCTGATTGACATCTGCTGATACGTGGCGGATTCCCAGTGGGTTGCCATGCCACCATATATGCTGGATTGTTGCATAACTAGTTAAAAAGAAACACTTGTAAATTTTGTTGTTCCCACCCGCACTGAGAGACAGAGATTTGCAGGTTTTTCACTACATGCCTGATTGTGAAGTTCGCCGAGCGATATGATCTCACTATTGCTACAGCACTGATGAAGCACAGTGACAGTGTAGCTATTAAGCATGATGTGCTAAGCAATACAACACAAGGAGTGAAATATTAGCAAATGAAGAAGAGTTCTTATTTTTTAAGGGAAAGGATTTACTTTCAGCCAGTTAAAGACTATGTTTTGGTCATGTTGTTTTTTGATATGCTTAATAGACCTTAATATTGATAAGACTCTGGTCATCAGTTAAAAAATTCCCTAAGTGACAGTGACATGCTAGGCGTCAATCATTTGACACCACCTCCGACAGACATGCTCAAAGGAATAAAATCACCCACAAGCCATGTTACGCAAGCCAGAGCTGGGGGGTGCGGGGGGGGGGAGGGATTCACAGAGCTTCACCGTCCTGATGCAGTATAACCTCCCTCGTTATACCCATATATCTTCCAGCATAATAATTAAAATCCAAACAGCCCACAGTTTTCCCCAAATATAGATGTCAATTTTTTCTTTACCACTCCAGTCTGATTGTGTTAGTCAATTAAAAGTCGCTCTGTATCTAACAGGAAGTGTAGGGACTGAGGCAGGGTTTGCTCTCAGTCATCTGTCAATCTGATTGGCCGATTGGCACGTCTGTCATTTTGGAATTTATTTTTAAATTATTAATAGAATCGGTGACAAAAGGCAGCCCTGACGGAGTCCAACACCCAACGGAAATTAGTCTGACTTACTGCTGGCAATGCAAACAAAGCTTTTGCTCCATTTGTACCTGATGGCCCCATACTCCTGAAGCACCCCCCACAGGACCCCCGAGGGACATGACCATATGCCTTTTCGAGGTTCACATAAAAACATGTAGACTGGTTTGACAAACTCTAATGAATCCTCCAGTATCCGTGTGAGGATGTAAAGCTGGTCTTGTATTCCCCAGCCAGGATGGAGTCCACATGGTTTCTCCTGAATCTGAGGTTCGACCAACGGACAGATCGCTCACTCCAGTACTCCGGCATAGACCTTCCCACAGAGGCTGAGGAGTGAGATCCCCTTGAAGTTGGAACACATCCTCCAGTCCCCTTTCTTAAAGATTGGGACCACCACCCCAGTCTGCCAATCCAACGGCACTGTCCTCGACATTCACACAACATTGAAGAGGCGTGTCAGCCAAGACAGCCCAACAGCATCAAGAGCTGTCAAGAACTCAGGGCAAATCTCACACAGCCTTACCATCAAAGAGTTTTTTAACTACTTCAGTGACCTCAGGCCTAGAGAAGTTCCTCCTGAGTATTAGAGCTGTACTTTCTCCAAGGAAAGTGTATCAGGGAGGTTCAGAAAATTCTCAAAGTATTCTTTCCACTGCCCAACTATATCCCCAGTTGAGGTCAACAGTTCTCCATCCCTGCTGTAAACAGCATGGGTAAAGCCCTGCTCTTCCCCCCCCCCGAGTCACCTGATGGTTTGCCAAAACCTTTTCGAGACTGGATGAAGGTCCTTTTCCATAGCCTCACCAAACTCCTCCCATGCCCGATTTTCTGTTTTAGCAACTGCCAAACCCACTTCCTGCCTGCCCTACCAGTATCTGTCAGCTGCTTCAGAAGTCTTACAAGCTAACTAAGCTCAGAAGGCCTTCTTCTTCAGCCTGACAGCTCCCTTTATGTTTGGGGATTGCCTGCCGCGACAGGCACCAATAACTTCACAGCCACAGCTCCACAATGGTGCCCCAGCAATGGTGTCCCTGAACATGGCCCATGAAGGCTCAATGTCTCCTGACTTCCTCGGGAGTGAAGAGAAGTTCTGCTGGAGGTGTGAGTTGAAGATCTCCCGGACAGAGGCCTCCACCAGACACACCCTCATTACACTGCACCTGACCCCCTCTCCCCCTGCTCCCCCTGCAGGTGGTGGGTCCACAGGGGGGCAACCCTATGTTACCCCTTTGGGCTTTGCCCGGCCAGGACCCACTTCCCCCAGGAGTGGAGGCACGGCCCTCAGGCGCTCGCCTTCAAGCCCCCGCCCCTGGCCTGGCTGCAGTGCGAGGCCCCGGTCTCCCCAGTACAGGCAGGGTAACATACTCCTTGGTTTTATCTCTCATGAGAGTCAATATGAACCACATCTGACCACTCACCTAGGTCCAGTTTGCCTTAGGAGACCCTACCAGGGGCAATAGCCCCCAACAACGTAGCTCCTAGGATCACGGAGGCATGCAAACCCTTCCATCAAGTTAAGGTGGCGATTCATGGAGGGGGTGATACCTACTTTAGATATTCATTAACAGCCTGAATTTCACTTATGCTATTACCATTGCATTATACAGTATCTTTCTTTATACAGTGTGAACATTAAGTGGGGGTAGTTTAAACTCTTTGTGTGTTTGAAAGGCTTATGGCAAATTTTAATGCAATCAACTGAAATTTAGGCCTTCAAAAATAGCCATACCCTGCAATTGATTTATAGCTCACAGGCTGAATGGGCTGTGGCTTTTGTCATTTAAGCAGGGCTGAATATAAGTGCCAAGACTTTTGTTCTGGCTAATTTTGAATGAATGCACTCCTGCGAGGGTGGCAGTTATATAAGTTAACAGGGGGAAATTGTTAAGGAAAACAGCAAAGTATAAAACCTAAGTTTGCTAGAAAAAGTTAAGGATTCTGGTTACCTTAAGTTTCTGTTATGCATGGTAAGTGATAGTGGGCCTTAACATACCCACTTCAGGCTGGATTATCTGGAGCTGACCCCTCTCTTCCTTGAAGACTTCAGATCAGAGTTTCCCCACCCAAAGCAAGACAGTTATACACAAACACCCAATCATTCTTTGGGTGTTTTCCATCTTTATATAGTTTCAAACAAGCATGTCCACCCTAGGTTGGTCATCAAAACCCTTAGATAGGAACCACAAACGTGATAATGAAGGCTAAGTAAGGCAGAGACCAAATGGTACTATTCTTGTCTTTATCATTTGTTTTTTTTTGGTGTTTGGTCTTAATGTCATTTTATTCACATAAATTATTCTAGGCACCGATTGTAGTGAGTCTTGAAACAACCCAGCCAGCTCTATCTCCCGGCAACCTCAATATTTTACATAGTAAGCAATGCTGAAATAATTGTCAAGATAATTAAATAGTTTTAAAATAAGAGAGATGAATGTGAGGCTTTAAGATTATGGACTCGCCACTAAAAATATCAGTCCTGAGTTCAAAATGACTCCGTAATTAGGATCAACACATTAATATGCAAGCCACTGAATGTGTATACATGCACACCTATCAAGTTAGCATGCGAACAATACACAACTCAAGGTCAGGGAAAAGTGCTCCTTTCTGGGTATCAATTTATTTTCGGTTTAACAAGACCATGTGGGTATTGCTTGCAGAATAAACAAAAGGAAATGCTTAGAAAAGAAGTGACATTTGATAATCAACTCAAACAAAAAGTCAAACAAAAATTCCAGCTATGTCTGTTTCTTAGTTTGTTTTTTATTGCAGTCCCTTATTGTGGAAGTTTTACTTTAGCTGTAAAATCAAAGAAATCATGTTCATTTGCAGTTTTTTTTTATTTTTATTTCTTCAAAATAAAAACCGAAACAGGTCACTGAGGGTTACTCACCCATGCCGGTCTCACCAGGTATATTTAATCCAGTCTCTCCTTCTTTTGGATCTGTATACCCATGTCAGAACCTGAACCCAGAGGTAAAAAATAGACCACGGTTAGCTTGTGTGTTAGCCAAAGGCAGGCCCTAGGTGAGAAGCAGGGTCATATGAAGGTTGTGGAAACCCGGTGACGCTTGGGTCATGATCAGCTCAGAGGGTTGGCGATCCTGACACAGTGTCCTCAATATCACCGCCAAGTCTGACGTGTCTCAGTACTCAGAGAACTGAATACTGAAAAGGTAAGATCATGTATGTGTAGATGTGCACGTGTGTGTATTTGTGATTTTTGTATGGATTAGGTTTATATTACATTATGGGGACCAAATGTCCCTTACAATATGTCCCTTGGTTACTTTGGTTAAGGTTAGGGCTGGGTAGAGGTTAATGTCATTTTGTTGTGATTAGATTTTTATTTATAAAAATGAATGCAGAGCCCCCACATTGATAAAATTACAAACCCATGTATGTGTATATGCGTGTGTATATATTTTTGTAATTATTACATTGTGGGTGCCAGATTTGTGTGGTAAATAACATCTTTTACCTTTTAATCTCTGGACCTTTTTAAACATCAAGACTTGCTATGTTAATTATGACTGAATGAAATGTGAGGATTCACGTACTGTTGATAGCAATAAGTCTGTCATTTACAGCTTTTCGGGTAGAATCTGATCTCCTCTTGCAATATCGTGACACAGCGTTTTTTTTTTTGCTCATGGAGGAAAGCAAGCAAAAACAAACTTAGCGATTCAGCTCTCCTTCTTATGCAATGGCTCTTTGAAGAGCGCGCCTTTGAGGGCCTCATATTAATAACTTATCACGCTCATTTCTTTGCAGCAGCATATTGAGAGGAACAGAAAAAACTAACAACGCGTATGAAATTCAAACTTAGATTGACAGCTTTGCGCATGGCTTCCTGTTTCCTGGTTTCCCATCTGTTTTGCCTTTAGAGCAGTTAGCCAATCAGGAGCCTCCCTGGGATCATGGGAGATTTCGATTGGCCACTGTGGCGAGCGAGGTGAGCCATGCAGGTATTCAGAGCCTGAGGGGGTGCATGGGGTCAAGGAAATGAATAATAAAATGGCGGACGGTCAATGAAAGTTTGATTTGATACATTGCATGTGCTTTTATACCGATTTCCCTGTGATTGTAATCTCGGCACGGTTATATAAACGCTCCGAATGAGTTACAAAGCTTGTACTCTGCTACCTAAGCATTGACACCTACCCTTTTGCGATATCAAAGGGAGTCGATCAAAGCGACTCCGACTTCTAAAGGGGCAAATGGAAGTGCGTTAAACTTAAGTAGAGCAGCGTGTTCCCGAAGAGGGATGGCAGGGACCCAAGACCTGCAGTGTCATAATAAAAAAGGGCTCAAAGTGGAGAGAAAGATGTGTGTCAGGCCGTTTCACGCAATTTCTTAAAGAAGGCTGGTCTGAAATGTATCAGAAAGAAGGGATAGCTGTCAAAAATCTCGGGAAAAGGGTGGAAATGTCAAGGACATGGACAAAAGGCCAACAAAACAGAATGACACGAATTCCTGAGTGTCCAAAGGGCAAATGGAAATTGCAGTGATATGCGTCTGTCCTTTTGAATATGCTGGAATATGGGATATGTTTGCAGATAATATTATTCCAGTAAAATGATCCTGACATATTCTTGCATATGTTCTGAAATCAGCTCCTTTGTTCAACAAATGTGCACATGACTGTTGCCATCAAACACTAGATGGAGGATTGATGTTCCCAGTGTTTCCTTATTAAATTAGAAACGCATGTGGGTGAGGCTTTGAGATCAAAAAACAAAGTTGTATTTCGACGGCATTTTGGCTGCCAAAACAGACTTCAAAGCAGTTTTTACCTGGGATGATTCCTATAATCTCTCTTCAGCGCACCCAACATCGACAAGCCCTCTGAGGAATTTGCTGCTGTACTGGGTGATGCAATGAATATAGGCAAAACCCTGAAAAAAAAAAACAAAATGTTATAGTGTCGAACGAGCCATGACCACATTTTAACGTTAAAGCAGATTATTGAGGATTAGAACAGAAATGCTGCTGGACTAAATTAGTATTTCATGATACCTGGTTAGAACGGCCATTCATCCGGTTGCTTGACGAATTATCAAATGCTGGGCCATTGTGAATGTGTAGCCTTTCCCAGGATGCACTGGGCCAGAATGACTGTCAGTCTACTAGAATATATAATAATGCACTTTTCGTGATTATGTAATAATGTTTACTGATAACGTTCAGTAAAACTGACATACAGTCAAGAATCAAAATACAACAAAAGAAATCAACATATCCACTTTTCGTATAGCTTTATAACTTTGATTCGGTGCCAGTTTCATTAAAAATATCTTAAGATTAGATTGACAGTACATAATAATTAAGTAACATCTACTGTTTGTGTATCTTTTATGACTGTTATACACACTAATATCTGCCTTTGTTGCTTTGAGTGATTTAGAAACAGCCTCTTAACTGACTTACATGACATCATCCCTTGAAATAGTGTGGAAGCCTGTGCTGGAAACTGCAAAGCTCACATAAGTCGATGTATCCCCAAAATGTTCCCCTAAGATGGATGTAGTCAAGCTACGAAACTCTTAAAATTTTTAGAGAAATCTAGAGTCCGGCAGCTCAAAGCCGTCCGACGGTCACATAATACCTCTGATCCCAGAGAAAAGGCAGAGGACCGAGATGGCCTCTGTCAAAATATTGGATGGTTTCATTCCCGTCCCTCATTGCTATAGTATCTCTTTTTTCAAACCGCAGCTTTTGACACAACAGATCTCCATATTCTCCTGGACAAAGACCTTGGATCAGAGCATCAGAGCTTGCTGGCAGAGCATTGCAAGCTTGTCAGAGTAAATATGTCCTTCATATGTAATAACCCCAAAGAATAGGACTCACTACCAGTTTGTACATCCCCAGTTATCATGTGTTCTCCAGAAAATGGATGTCCCAGCATTTATCGGGCAGCTTGCAGCCATGACAAACTGAATGCCATGGTTTTCAATAGTAATCTGTCACTTTCTTTTATTTATCCATACTGTTTTCCTGCAATATTAATTTCCCTCCTTGGAATTGTTAGGGATTAGCCATTAGTTTTCCTCTCTTCTTTTACCCCCCAGGATATCAGTTATAAAGCTCTTGAAATAAAATGTACTCATGACTAATTGATTGATATACTGGCTTACACCTTTATTTACTATTCAAACATGGAAGAACATGAACACATTTATTAAATATATTGGTCAATGTTCAAACATCCACAGAGTTAACCCACAGAAGGCTGCTGGTCCAGATAACATCATTGTAAGAATGCTCAGCGAATGTGCAGACCAGCTGGTAGATGTCTTCACTGATATCTTCAACCTCTCCCTAAGCACTGCTGTTGTTCCAACGTGCCTCAAGGCCACCACCATCGTTCCTGTGCCAAAGAAGTCCTCAGTGTCCTGTCGCAAAAACTACTGTCTCGTTGCACCTACACCCATGATGATGAAGTACTCGTCATGAGGCACATAAAGGCCCTGCTGCCTCCCTCACTGGACCCACTGCAGTTTGCCTATCAACCCGTCCGGTCAACAGATGATGTCATCGCTACCGCCCTACACCTGGCCCTCACGCACCTGGACAATAAGGACACATATGTACGAATGCTGTTCATAGACTTCAGTTTATCATTCAACACAATCATTCCTCAGCACCTGATCGGAAAGCTGAGCCGGCTGGGCATGAACACCTCTCTCTGCAACTGGATCCTGGACTTTCTGACTGAGAGACCTCATCGAACACCCGCATCTCTAACACCACCACACTGAGTACTGGAGCCCCTCAGGGCTGTGTGCTCAGCCCACTGCTATTCACTCTGCTGACTCACGACTGTGCAGCAAGGCACAGCTCGAACCACATCATCAAGTTCGCCGATGACACTACTGTGGTGGGTCTCATCAGCAAGAACGATGAGTCAGCATACAGGGAGGAAGAGCAACAGCTAACGGACTGGTGTAAAGTGAACAACCTGTCTCTGAACGTGGGCAAAACAAAAGAGATGATTGTCGACTTCAGGACAACACAGAGCGACCACTGTCCACTGAACATCGATGGATTCTCTGTGGAGGTCAAGAGCACCAAATTCCTTGGTGGAGAACCTCTCCTGGTCTCTCAACACCAACTCCATAACCAGAAAATCCCAGCAGCATCTCTACTATCTGCAAAAGCTGAGGAAAGCCCATCTCCCACCACCCATTCTCACCACCTTCTCCAGAGGCACTATTGAGAGCATCCTGAACAGCTGCATCACTGTCTGGTATGGAAACTGCACCGTATCGGATCACAGGACCCTACAGTGGATAGTGAGAACAGCTGAGAGGTTCATTGGAGCCTCTATCACAGACACTTATCACACCTGCTGCATCTTCAAAGCCACCAGCATTGTGGAGGACCCCACACATCCCTCACACACTGGAAAGAGGTAGAGGGGCATTCGGGCCTCTACTGCCAAACTGTGCAACAGTTTCCTCCCCCAAGCCGTCAGACTCCTGAGCAATTGGACTGGACTTACAGTATACACACACACACACACACACACACACACACACCTTTGTACACTGTTGCACTTTACACTTTGCATCCATCAGGACTGTGTAGCAGTAGGGTTGCTCTGCTCTTGCTCTGTCTCTGTCTTTCGTCTACAGTGTTTTTGCAATGTTTACACATTTTGCGTACCTGCGCTTTATGCAGTCCTTTCTTGTTGTAGTGTTATATGTAGCGCCATGGTCCAGGAGGAACATTGTCCCATTTTACTATTTACTGTATCACTATATGTGTTTGAAAAGACAAAAAGCCACTTGACTTGACTTGACTTGACATTGAGTAAATTCTTTATAATGGTTATTTTCATTTATTTTTTGCTCTGTCCTGTGATGCATCACAGTATGAAGCATCAGTTTCCTTTCCTGAAACTAATACAAGGTAAATTTTTATAAAAATTGCCTCTTCAATGAAAGGCTGATATTGTGCTGTTAAACAGCACGTATTACACAGCAAGCTACTTCACAGAACATTTTTCAGTTTAACGCAGCTCTTGATGTTGACCTTGTATCTGATTTGATATTTAATATTAAAGTGAAATAATATTGAAACATTCCACTTAAATATTTTAGTTTTTGTTTGAGGTACTGCACCAATGGTTTGTGTTATGTGCATGACAATTACAGTTATTTAATATGACAAATATTTTATGGGGTTGTTGCAAATCTGTGCTGGCTGTGATGATAGGCACACGTTAGAAGGGGTTCTTTATTGATTATTTTGGGTTGACTAGTGTTGGATACGCTATTTATTTTAATTTCTGTTAGGTACCCCTACGATTTATGCAACTATCATTATCATTAAGGTCATCATTAAAAGCACTATAGGTAGGATTTCACTTATAAGACACTGAAATGGTGTATAGTTGATACCAATGGATCAGGTGTGATGAAAAGCAAAAGAACTTGAGCAATCCTGCCCAATGATACATTTATAGGTTTAAGAAGCAAAACAGCTACAACAAAGTTCTAACTTTGATTTATGTATTGATTATAATTTGGAGGAAAGTCGTTATAATTGAGGTTGATTGTGTATATAGATGTGTGTGCTACTCGTCTGACAATAGGAAAACTGCAATCACTCAGCCTATATATGAAAAGCTAATAGATTTTATCAATAGATGCTACAACGAGGTATATGGGGGGCCAAAACCATGCTTTTAACCTTCTTGGCATAAGGGTTTAAAATCCACCAGCTGGATGCTCAATTAGCCTTGCGTTTCTTCTTCATGTTATGTTTAATGAAAGAGATGTAAGGACTGGCGTTAATTTTAATGCTGGTTTGAGAGTCTCGTCATTTGAAATATGAATATAAATCACAGGCCATAAACTCACATGTCCCGAAATGTCCCTTAGAATGAAAATCTCTGCCAAATTATTTATGTCTTCTCTTCAGTGTCCCTGGTCTTCCTGATGCTGAGCGCTGTGGCGCTCTCGAACCCAGACACCGGCCCAAAGCCAGCAGCCACTTCTTCGTTAAGGTGTATTGAATGTGCGCAATTGAATGTCTCTATGCTGCAGGGCGAATACATCTGCAGAATTGATTTCAAAGCGGGAGACGGTTCTGCTCAGCTTGTTAAACTACAGACTTCACCTCCTTGTACGATATTATGACGCTAAGATTTTCAGAATAGCCGGCTTTGTGGGTAGGGCCTGTTCTTCAGTGTCACGTGCGATGACTCTGGATCTGGCTTGAAGATTTTGCCCTTTAAAACTGAATATTTCCTCAGATTTCTGCAGCAGAGTCCCCATCTGGGGAATAACACATGCATATAGCAAAAAGTAAAACTGATGGCGAAGCAGAGTATCCGGAGAGCACCTTGTGCTCCTGTGTGACAATTAAAAAGGTGGTTTTGTGTGCATTCAGCTTTTGCTGACCACAGGAAACATATCCATAGTGTTTTTAGTCATGAAAATCTAATGATACAAATATTTACCCATTTACACCACGTAAAACATGGTAAAGTGCTGACTATATAATTGCTGTAATATTGTGGTTTTTGAAATAAAATAAAAACCACTTAAACCGAAGCAACAAGACATATTAATAGTCTGCTGTTACAGCCAGGACACATTATATATTCATTAAAATCTGTAAAAAAATGTAACTGACTAACCCCCCCCCCCCCAACAACAAACAAAATTCCCTGGCCTCTGCTCATTGCAGGAACCGAAGGTTCATCAAAGTCTAATGTTCCCTCCCTATAATTTATTGCTGCACAATTAACAAAGACCCCCCCTCCCCCCAAGCCATTTCCTTATTATTTCCAAGTCTTCTAACGTTGGATTTTTCTTTTCTTTTTAGTCCATGTGCATCAAAATGTATTCACACCGTGGTATATTGTGCAATGTTACACCGTAAGTGCGTTTAGCAGCCAGAAATAACACGCAAAACACATCTGAAATTTGCACAGCAGTACACTAGCGGCACTTGTGTTCGGGCTACTGAACACCCTCTCACTGAACATGATGATTGGCCACTATACAGCCATCATGCTGCCAAAGTTATATCAGATACCGTAATAACTGCTGTAGTGGTTCCCCAGTATAGAACGAGTGAAAAACAAGGAGATTGAGGAGAGAAAGATAATGAAGGAGTAGGGAACTGCTTCAGATCATGTTCTCTCTAGTTGTTTTTCTTGTGAGTGTTCCTCTCCCATTTTCCGATTATGTGTGTGTGGCCCATGACAATCTGCAGTGTTGGTACTTTTGAAATGAAATAGGTTACAGATTACTAGTTGACCTTCTTAAAAATTTAATAAATTAACTTAATGTATCGTACTTCATGAAAGTGATTTAACTTGATGACTTTTTTATTAATTTTCTAACAAATGTTTTATGCTGGACAATAAAGCTGAATAGTCCCAATAGCTTTGCTGACCCACGTCGTTTTGTAAATACGCCAAAAGAAGACATTTCTGCGCAGTGGAAATAATATGCAAAGCAACAGAAGCTTTTTTACCAAAATGAATATATTCAGATCTAACCCCTTTGTAATCATACATATATTTATATTGTATCCGCTGTTATTACCATCTTCCACAAAATGCTCCTGGACCCTCTGGTTGTAGTCCGCTAGCTCCTCGGCCACGTCACCTACTTCCCAGCAAAAGAGCTTACAGTTAAAGGCAATTAGCAGATGATCACGCAGGGTGAGGGTAGCGGTGGCTTATACGGATGGACAATGCTGCGTAATGACCCGGGAAGCCTGGGACCCCCACGGTGTGGGGGCGCCCTGCCACTCACGGCCCTCCTCGGGGAAGGCTAATTGCAGCCCTTGCACTACTTCGCCTCGTCCAGCTGACAGAATGCCGATTCTGGCCTCCGTCTAATTAATCAATGGGGCAGGCTGCTTAAGGGAACGTGCGGCTGTCATGGACTGGGGCCTGGGACATTCTGCTGCACGATCTACGTCTCGTAACTCTAGGCAGAGACATAAGTCCTGTGATGAGGGAAGCCAGATGCACCTGGCTAAATATTAAAGAAGAATGGCATTAATATGTAACGTTTCCTCCTCATTTTACTATACCGCCACATGCATACTGGCTAATACACATTCCAGCCATCTGGCGCTGCTCTGTTTCATGAGGCCGCTGCAATTCTGAGCTACCATCCATCCATAATCTATGACTTAGGTGGGTTTCTTGTTTCTTTGGGCCCCTCCGCCCTGCTCAGAGGGTTCAAAAGCTAAATTAATAATAAGCAAGTAAAGTCAGAAGATCATAGCTAGCTAGCCGGTTAGGAACATACTGATTCAGTATCTCCTAAATAAGCAACATTTTAATTTAATATTTAGTGTAGTGACTGTTTGTGGGCAACAGTCGCCCCCCCCCCCCCCCCAAACATTGGAGGCAGCAAACACCACCGCTGGTGATGAGGCAGGTCAAAACCTGGATGGATAACTTAGAAAACACCAATCCACCAAACAGATATGTTTTTGGGAGGTAGGAAGGAGGAAACTGGAGTATGGAGAAACCCCCATAAATCCAGGTGTTGCCAAACGCAGGAACAAACTAGCCAGGGAGACCAGCTCCATCGCAGGACTGACCCGGACTGAGGCATCAAGGTACAAACGATCAGTGCATTTGTTACACCTACATTCCCACTTACATCATTTCAACCTTTGCAGATGCATTTATTTTTGCAAGCTTAGGCCTTTCCGTTCGGCCACTCAGCCATTAAATCCCATATTATGCTTAAGAAGCATTTTGCAGTTTCACAAAATGGTTCTGCTGAATAAAGATCTGTGCATAATACAGTGGACATTAGCCAATTGATGTAACACACATATCAAGATAATATGTATCATTTGTACATCCATCCATTCATCTTCATATCACAAGTCAGAGTCACAGGGAGCCCGACGCCCATCCCAGGCAGCACAGGGCACAAGGCCGGGGTACCAGTCCAAAAGCAAGAACTTAACGATACACATAAAAACTATGGTATATATAATTTATCAGACTGATATATCTATTCACCCATCCATCCATTTTCCAAACCGCTTATCCTACTAGGTCGCGGGGGGTCCGGAGCCTATCCCGGAAGCAATAAGCACAAGGCAGGGAACAACCCAGAATGGGGGGTCAGCCCATCGCAGGGCACACTCACACACCATTCACTCACACATGCACACCTACGGGCAATTTAGCAACTCCAATCAGCCTTAGCATGTTTTTGGACTGTGGGGGGAAACCGGAGTACCCGGAGGAAACCCCACGACGACATGGGGAGAACATGCAAACTCCACACACATGTGTCCCAGGCGGAGACTCGAACCCGGGTCCCAGAGGTGTGAGGCAACAGTGCTAACCACTGCACCACCATGCCGCCCCCTGATATAGCTAAAGGAATATATTTTATTATTACTACATTTCATGTGTCCAGCTTAAACCTTGCTCTGTGGGCCTGGGCAGCTTTGCGCCATAGATGCGGAGCACTGGACATCCATCTCCCCGTCACCACCAGCCCTGCGGATGAAGCGATTCCTGGAAACAAGATTGTCAGACATTTCTGAATGCGTTCCGGTGCCTCTCTCCCTGGGGAGAGGAGGAAGCATGTGGGATCAGCAGCTGAGAAAAGCCCTGCATGGAGTTTGAGCTTCAACCAGATAATGTGCTGTGTAAGCAAGGAGCAAGCGGACGAGAGCCGGCGACAGGGGTAGCCAGAGCAAGCCGAGAGGGATCAAACGAGTGGCATGCAGCCGAAAACAAAGACACCTTTGGTCTTCTGCTTAGACAAGCAGTGAAACGCAATGAAAGAGAAGCAGTAAATTTGCTTTGCTTGAGCAAGGCCTTGGGTCGATTCGTGTTTGGACATGGAGGGTCATTTAATTGAAAATAGTGACATCTTGAATGAGACCAATATACGCCACTGATTCCGGTTTATTTTAATACCTCAGATGTATTTTCTTTGGGAAAAATCATCTCCTCTCTATCTCCCCTCTCTGTTCACATATGAGCTCATCGCCAGTATCGTAACCCTCATTTATTTCTCCCTTACTCCCAAGGTTGAATTTATTACAGTTGTATTTGGCTGCAAAATTATGCTGGGAAGAGTTCTGCTGCATCCAGGTGGATGAAAAGTATTTCCTATTGATGACTGCAACCTCAAGTAAAGCTAATTGTCTTAGAATTTTAATTACTCATACCAGTAACTAAGTGTTAATTCATCATCAATCAATCATGACAAACCGTGTATTTCATGCAAGAATTATTAGCTAATTATTGGCCCAAACAGCCCAGACATTAGCTTTAAGTAACCAAACAAAAAGCAAGGTTTTTGGCTATTGCAGTCACAGATTTTTATATAGCTGAGTTTGACATTGTGGGGACCAAAAAAATGTTTGCACAAGGTCAAAATAACAGGTTTTTATCACATTGTGAGGGTATAAATTTGGTCTGTCCTGTAGGTAAGGAAGATGGATGGATGGATGGATGACTAAACGAAAGACCGTCCCCCAACATTTAATAAAGAGCTTGAATAGGAACACCTTTAATCAGATATATATATAAAAGACACAAACAAGACATCTGTGTATACACATCCATCCATCCATCCATTTTCCAAGAAGCTTATCCTACTGGGTCGTGGGGGTATGCATGGTGGTGCAGTGGTTAACCTCACACCTCTGGGACCCAGGTTCGAGTCTCCGCCTGGGTTACATGTGTGTGGAGTTTGCATGTTCTCCCCATGTCGTCGTGGGGTTTCCTCCGGGTACTCCGGTATGCTGAGGCTAATTGGAGTTGCTAAATTGCCCATAGGTGTGCATGTGTGAGTGAATGGTGTGTGAGTGTGCCCTGCGATGGGCTGGCTCCCCGTCCTGGGTTGTTCCCTGCCTCGTGCCCATTGCTTCCGGGATAGGCTCTGGACCACCCACGGTCCAGTAGGATATGCGGTTTGGAAAATGGATGGATGGATGGATATATATATATATCCATCCATCCATCCATCCATCATCTTCCGCTTAATCCGGGGTCGGGTCGCGGGGGCAGCAGTCTCAGCAGGGAAGCCCAGACTTCCCTCTCCCCGGGCCACTTCATCCAGCTCCTCTGGGGGGATCCCAGGCCAGCCGGGAGACATAGTCTCTCCAGCGTGTCCTGGGTCGTCCCCGGGGTCTCTTCCCAGTGGGACATGCCCGGATCCTAATCAGATGCCTGATCATCTGGCTCCTCTCGATGCGGAGGAGCAGCGGCTCTACTCTGAGTCCCTCCTGAATGACTGAACTCCTCACCCTATCTCTAAGGGAGAGCCCAGCCACCCTGCGGAGGAAACTCATTTTGGCCGCTTGCCCCCGCGATCTCGTTCTTTCGGTCACTACCCATAGCTCATGACCATAGGTGAGGGTAGGAACGTAGATCGACTGGTAAATCGAGAGCTTTGCCTTTTGGCTCAGCTCTCTCTTCACCATGACAGACCGATGCAGCGCCCGCATGACTGCTGACGCCGCACCGATCCACCTGTCGACCTCCCGTTCCATCATTCAGCCACTCATGAACAAGATCCCGAGATACTTAAACTCCTCCACTTGGGCAAACACCCCATCCCCAACCTGGAGAGAGCATTCTACCCTTTTTCGGCTGAGAACCATGGTCTCGGATTTGGAGGTGCTGATTCTCATCCCTGCCGCTTCACACTCGGCTGCGAACTGCTCCAGTGAGAGCTGAAGGTCACGGTCCGATGAGGCCAACAGAACCACATCATCTGCAAAAAGCAGAGACCTAATCCTGAGGTCACCCTCAACGCCCTGGCTGCGCCTAGAAATTCTGTCCATTAAAGCTATGAACAGAATCGGTGACAAAGGGCAGCCCTGACGGAGTCCAACCCTCACCAGAAACAAGTCCGACTTATTGCCGCCCATGCAGACCAAGCTCTGGCACCTGTCATACAGGGACCGAACCGCCCTTTAAAGGAAGTCCGGTACCCCATACTCCCGGAGCATTCCCCACAGGACTCCCCGAGGGACACGGTCGAATGCCCTCTCCAAGTCTACAAAACACATGTAGACTGGTCGGGCAAACTCCCATGAACCCTCCAAAACCCTGCTGAGAGTATAGAGCTGGTCCACTGTTCCACGGCCAGGGCGAAAACCACACTGCGCCTCCTGAATCCGAGGTTCGACAATCCGGCGGACCCTCCTCTCCAGGACCCCCAAATATACCTTACCAGGGAGGCTGAAGAGTGTGATCCCCCTATAGTTGGAGCACACCCTCCGGTCCCCTTTCTTAAAGAGGGGGACCACCACCCCGGTCTGCCAGTCCAGAGGCTCTGCCCCCGATGTCCACGCGATGCTGCAGATGCGTGTCAGCCAGGACAGCCCCCCAGCATCCAGAGCCTTGAGGAACTCCGGGCGAATCTCATCCACCCTCGGGGCCCGGCCACCAAGGAGCTTTTTGACCACCTCAGTGACCTCCGCCCCAGAAATAGGCGAGTCCACCCCCAAGTCCCCACACTCTGCTTCCATATCGGAAGGCGTGTCGGTGGGATTGAGGAGGTCTTCGAAGTATTCCTTCCACTGACCCAAAACGTCCCGAGTTGAGGTCAGCAGCGCACCATCCCCACCATAAATAGTGTTGATGCTGCACCGCTTTCCCGCCCGGAGCCGCCGGATGGTGGATATATATATATATATGTTCATGTTTTTTGCTTCTTCTAAATAAAGAGAATAAATAAAAAGCTTTTCTCTGTCTGGTTTTGTTTCTGATTCAGATTCAGTATTATCTTCAATGCCGATTATCATACATAAACTGGAAATAAAAATAGCGAACAAGGCGTAAAACAGGGGTACAGTACCAGTCAGCATTTATTTAATAATTAGAATGGCAGTGGTCCATCCATCTTCTGAGCACTTATCCAGTACAGGGCTGGGGGGGGATCCCAGGCAACATTAAGCATGATACTGTGTACACCTGGATGGGGCATCAGCCTGTAATAGGCGTCACACACTCTATGGGCAATTTAGAGCTACCATGCATATCTTTCGAAAACCACACATCATAGTGAGGACATACAAACCCCAGACACACATACAGCAGGACTATCCCGCTTTATTTAATGTCACTCCTCTAAAACACAGAAATTCATGTATATTATAGTTAAAATTGGATGGCTTAGACAGTTTTAATCATATTTAATATTCAGATATTAGATTTTTTTACAAAAAAAAATCTGCACCATTTAAAATGAAATGCAAATTCGTTCATGGTGATGCCAAAGCTTGATTTTCACCTCGTAAATGTCAGCAAAAGGCACATTTGCAAGTGGTCTGTCGAACGATGTTTGCAAGTCGATGCATGCAATGTGTCTGGCAGGTTTTCTCTGATTGAAGCAGGAGGAAAAATGTGTTAAACCCCAGCAGGTCAAACACATTGTAGGACGGCACTTACCTAGCTGGGCTCGAAGAATATATGCAGTATGTTATATATGTATCATGCAGTTGTAAACTCTTAGTCCATTAATTAACTGATAACTAAGGATTAGTTATGTACTGATCCCATGTTTGTTTACCATTAATCAATTAATCAATCATGACAATTCATGTATTCTATGCAGGTGCTGTATTAGTTTACAGTTAACTAATTAGTCTTCTATTCTGTTTTGTTATTTATGTTACTTACTTAGAGTTTGTGTGTGTGTGTGTGTGTATGACAGCGTGCGTGCCCTGTGTTGTCCCATCCTTAGTTCCTCCCTGCCTTGCTTACATAGCTTCTGGGATTGGCTCCAGACCCATGTGACCCTACATAGAAAAAGTGTAAGGACATAAAACTTATAGGTCCTGCAGTCCCCAACTCTGATCAGCCTGCATCAGTCTATTTCAGAGCTCCATGAAGAGGATCCTCTGGCCTGGGCAAGACTGGACCCCACTCGTCAGACCACCCCTTTTAAGGAAGGCAAAGGCCTGCCGGCTCCTGAGAGACTGGATAGGAATAACTGGAGCAACATGGAAAAAGCAAGACCTTTCACGCCCGGAGTGACCAGAGTTCCACAGTCAATCCACAGCAACAACAGCTGTCAGCCTCCAGACACAGACACCTTTTCCACTATAAACAGAATAACTCACCACACATAGATGTTAGGGACAAATACTGTACACGCATGTTTGATCTCGTTTGAATAGGCATGAGACGAGGAGTATTATACTCTCAGATTTAAGGCAGTATAACTTTCCCTAAGAGAAATACAGAAACTTCCTCCCACATGGTAGAACAAGGGAATTACGACCACCCCCTAAAGTGATCTGATTGGTTGGGGACTTGAGAACCAAGGTCAGCAATGCCCTTGAAATTAACCATTGACCAAAAATGGTCAGTCTTCAGAGACATGCCATCACCTGGTTGGGATACTTAAGGAAGGGCTTCAGAAGAAGTCGGGGAGTCACTCTGTAATCAGAGCTCCCACAGAGAACTGTGCGAAAGTCCATCTGTAGTCAGATACTTTCCGCAGAACTTTGTGCACTCTCAGCTGAGGAATGTGATTGTTTAATATTGTATTTGTCCAAATTTCTTTACAAGTATGTGGCCACATGTCAATAATTGCATATTGTCGTATGTTTAATAAATGTTGTTTCGATTACTTTATGAGTGTCTGATTTGCTAACTTCTTTATAAACTTTCCAGATTGGGCTTCTATCCTTATTAGGACTAAAGTGGTAAATACTATCTTGCAGCCTCTGGGTTAAATCCCCTTTATCCGGGTCCCAAACTCGACTGCTCAGGTTGAGTTACGGTGGATACCAAAAATACACCTCTGGAGTTCGCACACGCTCAGTTACGGGCCGACTTAACCTCTGAGGTCAACACACGCTGATGAAAGGTACCGTTCTACCCTCTGAGGGGCGTACACACTATGTTCCTAGGCACCGGGCATAGTCCCTGAGACGCTCACATGGTAAGACAATGGGCGGCATCGGCGGAGTCCCTGAGACGAGCCAAAAGTAAACCTCGTACAAACTACCGCTACGAAAGGTGCGCCATCACAGCCGCTGAGGTTGACACATGTTATGATATGGGCTGCCCCCGGCTGAGCCTCTGAGGTGGACGTACGTGTGGTTTGGGTAAACATCGGCTTAATCTCCGAGACACTCACATGCTCAGTAATTGGCAGACACTGAGCCTTTGGGGAATTATATAGGTCGAGGGACCTGAATAATCAGAGGCCGACATTGTCTTAAATGGTGGCGGTTTCCGTACCTCTAAGACAAACCCTGTGGAACAAGCCCACGGATCGCCCTGTCGGCCGAGGCGAATCTGGCGGACTCCTTCGTCAGGGGTAAACTACAGTTGGTAACCTAAAGGAGAGTCCCGAAGTAATCCGAACAACATAAACGTCATGACTACAATATACTGAAATAAGGTCTTTAATAAAATGGAGTCCGATATGTGTCTAAAAGAATATTTTGTATATTAAAAAGGGTAATTCCCAGGAGCGCTTGGAAGGACCAACAGTGGGCGGCTCCCTACAAAAGCAAGTTGAGATAATGGATGGATGGAATTTTTATATGTGTGGAGAATGCAGATGGGCGAGAAGAAAGACATACACATGTTTTCTCTATTTTTTAGGTAAGCTGATAAGAGGCTCTTGAAGGGCTCCAGAAATGACATTTTCAAAGAGTTGAGCAGCAGGCTGTGGGTCTTATGAGGCTCTTGATGGGAGAGTTTGAGAGGCAGACAAGGGAGCTCTCCAGGAAAACTGAGCTAAAGGAAAAGGACAAGGACAAGGCGCATTTCAAGGGAGTAGAGAGGCTGGCGATGCACGGCATCAAAATTCATCTCATCAGAAGGGATGATGGAGAAAAGCTGGTTGGCGCGAGGCTGCGAAGCAGGACACAGAGCCACGGGATGGGGAGCTGTCTCCACGGAAACACCGGCCCGGATGTTGTGCCTGAATCTGCAGAAAGCTGTGGAGGGCTGGGGGAAAGAATGCTGTTTATGAACCACCTGCTAGCTTCTTTAGAAAGGGCTGAGAAAAACAGAATCAGGGAGGAAACGTATTATATGAAAGATAAAAGCGTTTCCTTTTTTTTGTATAGAACGGTCAGATCAGTCTGTTTGAAGACCCAGGTGATGCAACCGGTGGTTAGTTTTGAAGGGTAGGTGGGGGGTGTGCTTATGTTTGGGGTTGTACTTCAGAGCGGATAAGATGCAGAAGGTGTCGGCAGGGTGAAAAAAAAAAAAAACACGTTTACTGTCCGCCTCTCGACAGCGCTTGATCCAGGGGGTCTAGAACAGCAGATGATAGAGACGCAAGATTTTTCCGGCTACAGAGGGAAGGGGGCCAACCTCCAAGCCAGGAGTCTAGAGGCAAGTGAAGATCTAAAGGAGGCAGGAAATAGATTGAAAACAGCATAAGGGGCTTGCTGGTGATGCCCAGACCTCAGCAGAGAGTTATTTCCCCCAGAGACACTCCTTTGAAACCGATGAGTTTACAGAATCATGGAAAAGCTGTCATTACTGACCTGATTTGGGTATCGCTGAGTAACCCCTAAGAAGAAATGACGGAAGGTGCCAGAAATTGCACAGAGCTCGTTTCTAGGCTGGTTCAGGAGAGATGTGATGGTTCTCGGTTGTTTTCTGAATCATGGGGAGTGGCACTTCTGACAGAGCGCTAGTCAAACAGAGGAAAACCATATTATATATTATACAACACTTCACCATTTTGCTAGTTATGATGCAACAAGGTGTAAGAGTTAAAAAAGACATTCAGGGAATCGAATAAATAAGCACTTCTTATTAAACAAATAAAATTAATAAAAAAAACTCTCTCACAGTGAAGGCCGAATTCAAATTAAAAACTACCCAGAACATCCTGAATTAAAACGAAGTGGCAGATTTCGAGCTGTTGCAGAAGCTCCTTGTGTCCTGTTAGTGGAAACATGCCGGGCTGCAGCGTACAGGCTAGCGCCCACTGGCTGAATTCTCAATAGCAGCATCCGGTGGACACATAAGTCTCTTGGGCCACTTAAGGCTTCAAACTACACCAGCTATCATCTGCACATGTAAATGTGACTTTCCCTTGAATGTAGGGAGAGAATTCCTTCATAAGAATGAATATCATGTGTGGAAGTGCAACACTGGGGACGGCCTTGTTTCAATGGCTGAGGCAAGTCTTATATCAAGTCGTCAGGTGACCGTAAAAGTGCCCTAGGCAATGGTGTAGATCAACAAATGACACACTTGCAGTTTCCTATTCTGCTTTATAAGTTCTGCTAATGTCAGATTTTCACACATTCCTTCATCAAAATTAATCGAAACACTTCTCGCACCTCAAAAAAAAATTCTGCTTGTAACTATTAAATATAAAAATTCAATTCTTAGTTGAGTAAAAATCCATATAGAAAGGAAAAAAAGTAATGCTTGGTTTTTGTTAATGAATTTTGCCATATATGTGAGTCAGAATAGAATAGTCTCCAGGGACTGCTATTAATCAGATAGTGCTTCAATGCTAATAGTATCAAGCGTTCCATGGAAGTCCTCCTTGAGGTTCCTCCTGAATCACCTTGAAGTTGCCTCTGAGGAAGCCCTGGAAAAAAATGTAGAAATTAATGGCCCCGTAATTTCATTTACCAAAAAAGTGACTTGTGAGGCATCCCTTCCCTCTTGCAGTCCCGGGGTAATTGGATCTCCTGCCATGAGCTGGCGCTAGACGGGCGAGTTAAGTAAACGAGGATGAGGGGGCCTGTGTCTCTACAGGGCCTATAAAAGCACCACACCTGAGAGCCATGTGACGGAAATACAGCAAGGCCACGAAGGTTAGCAGATGTCCTAGACGGCGGCAGACAGAGTGGCGAAAAATAGAGTGCCGCTTCGGCTCGGCCTCCGGTTGCCTTTCCCAGGGCTCCTTTGGGACGCACCGCTATTTTCCCATCTGTTGTCAGCTATTTCTGGCAATTTGCATTGACTCATTTTGGAGATTACACACCTCTTGCCTGCTCCCTGCTGCGTCGCAGTCAGTCGCCCACCTGCGTCAACAGTCGCGTCTGATTGGTTTCGTTTGCACAGACCCTTTATAAAAAGATGTACCTCAACAAAAGATGTGCAACAACAACAAAAACAAATACTAAGTGCAATATTGTAAACTAAGCTCCTGTAGCTCAAACTGCGGTTTGGGGTCTGGACTAAATCCCCCAGTGAAGGACTGTAATTGGCCCACGCATCACTGGAGGATGGGCTTAAGGAGGAAGTGTTGAGGTAAGTCCAAGCTGGCCAATGTATAAGCATCTCCATCACACCTGCCAGGTGCTTGTGTACAGGACTTTTTATACTCTTATAAGGCTGCTTTCATTCTCAGTTCAGTCACTGGCATGGTTTGTTGTGAGTAAAGACAGTGGTGTGTAATCGCCTTGGTAACGATTATATTAAAGGAGACACACCTTCCACTCTGGACATGTGGGCAGGCCGGAGAAACATGGCCGACAGCCAAACCTGAAGTACCGCCCTGGGTAAACAACTTAAATGGTAATATTTGTTTTCTTCACAACCATGACTAGAATAACCAGACCTAATAAAGGGATGATACAGCTATATAGAGTACCTAACCTCATCTCAGGCAAATTAGATAGATGTAAAAGACTATAATTAATAATAAAGTTGTATTAATTTTAATTAAGATTCCATGTGTGGGGGTAATTTGTGAAGGCAGAGCATGTGCTGTTTTTTATATGAAAAGATGGTTCATGTTAGTATTAATGTAACTATGCCACAGTTCCAGATGTTTAAGACATAAGATTGTTTACCATCGTTTCGCTTTAGTGTTTTACTCTTGGATCGGATTTCCGACAACGATGGTTAAGCGTTGACAGGCTTGTCATGAAGGCCACCTGCAAACCTTCTTTCGGAGCATTACTACTACATAATTCCACACCATAACATCTGGGAAGCCCTGTGCAGCTGTTTGTTTCATGGAACATCTTACTGTAGGTGCCAGGAGACCGTGGCAATGGTGGCAGAGTGAGTCAGGGAATGGATTCTCCACAATCAGGGAAAGTGGAAACAATTTCGAGTGCTGGACGGCCATACCGATTACTTTAGAAATGGCGCCATCAAATTTACAGTAATCCTCTGTCTTTGAAGAATGCAGAGGGATGGGAGACGCCAGAGGTTATGTTTGCTTATGACATTAAGAGGACAAGGCTCCGCTGAAGCACCTGTTATACACCATCAGAAACTGTATAAAAGCCTGGTGTGAAGTTTATGGTTTATTCACTGGCTCTGAATCGATTGCCTGAACAAATTGCACATGTAAGCAGTCGGCCTGGGTTCCACCATCACCAGACCCATGAAGGCCTTTCAGTAAGCATGGTCTTAATGCTACAAATTCGCGTCATTACAACCGTCATCTTCTCTGAGTGGCATGGTCTACCCACCAAGGCTAGTGCTTCAAGTAAAGAGGGAATGTTGCACAATATTTTTATGAAACGTGTGAATCAAGGCACGTCACAAACTGGGCCAGGATGCACCTCCTGAAATTTAGCTGGGTGAATTAACACAGGCACTGATGGGAGGGACAGTTAATCACATTCCACTGGAAGATGGAATTCCTAACCAGCAGTGAGCGGCTACTGAACTGTAATGCTGACATGCTGTAAAAATTAATTTATTTTAAAACTAACGTTCATTACAAGAACATCTGTGATAATTACAAACAAGATTAGGATAAATAATTAGGACACTTGAATAAGTTATCCATTTTGTAGTTTCTACATGTAATTGCAATTTCCAAATCAAAATGATTGCAGATACCACTACCTTAAGCAGCCACAAAGCCCCTATTACTTTTGCCTTCTTATATACTAAATTTTTACTGAAATAAATTTGTTTTAAGCAGGAATCTCTGGAGTACAACAGTTGGTCTTCTCTCAAGGTTTGTATATTTGCGATTATTCATAAACCTGTTGTTTAGAATGAAGAAAGCACCTTTCAGTTAGTAATGCTAATTCTACAGCCCTTGCTGTGACATTAAAGCAGACAATTTGTCATTCAATATAGCTTCCAGTAGCTTTATTATGTTTTATCATAGGGTCATTCACAGTTCACTAAATGTACATATAAAATGTTACAACAGAATTCCCAGAGTGATTTGGACTTTTCACCCTCCGTGCTTCTGGCTTTCTGTTTAAACAGGATACATGAGTAATGGATGATATGGCCTGCATCTAAAATCGTACTCGCAGCACTCGGAAATTACACTGGTAGGATTCCGATGCAGGGAACTTCCCGGTGACTCAGATTCCACTGACAATCTTTGTAGGGAACCATCAGCATTAATCAGGCAATGAAAAAGTTGCGTTAAAAACACACAAAGACACAGATCCATGCCTGACTAGAGATGCTGAACCAGAATCCCAGATTGGAGCCACATATAAATAAATATCCATCCATCCATCCATCCATTTTCCAAACCGCTTATCCTACTGGGTCATGGGGGGGCCGGAGCCTATCCCGGAAGCAATGAGCACGAGGCAGGGAACAACCCAGGATGGGAGGCCAGCCCATCGCAGGGCACACTCACACACCATTCACTCACACATGCACACCTACGGGCAATTTAGCAACTCCAATTAGCCTCAGCATGTCTTTGGACTGTGGGAGGAAACCGGAGTAACCAGAGGAAACCCCACGACGACATGGGGAGAACATGCAAACTCCGCACCCATGTAACCCAGGCAGAGACTCGAACCCGGGTCCCAGAGGTGTGAGGCGACAGTGCTAACCACTGCACCACCACGCCACCCCGATAAATAAATAAAATTAATTAATCAATCAATAAATCCTTTCCATATTATATCCATATTGTCCCATATAATACTACACAAGTACTACTGAGATGCTCCCAGAGTGTCATTACAGTAAGCACTGAATAAGATGAAAGTTTACCTAAACCCGCACCTATTCCTAATGATTTCAACAACTGCTTATCCAATTATAGTCACACCACTGCATGACATACCCAGATTAACTTATGCCTTAAAGCAGGGCAGAGTACACTCCGGATGGGAGGACCATCTAGAAAAGCTGCCTTAGGCATATACAGCCCGTCACACTGTAAAAGACTAAGTCACCTCCATTTTAAGAACTGACTCATTTACATGTTTTCAATAGTTTATTTCTATATTACTAATTATATGTAATTGAATTTTTTGTTGTTTATTGCTGCATAGTGGCTCAGTTTCCATTCCCCGCTGTCTGTCTGTTTTGTGTGCTGTTTCAAAATAAGCAGAAATAGCACACTTAGGCCGTCCTGTTTTCTATGCTGTTTTTTAAAAGTAATCTTGTACTGTGTGTTCTGTGAAGAACCATTGAAATATCTCTGCCTGTGAAATAAAGTTTGATGGATTGTCCCTATTCACTGCACCCTGGAAAAGCATTTGTGCAGATATCTAACAGAGCTTCATGTCTTATCTTTATTACTGAATGTGCAAAGTCGCTGTGATGGTCTAGCGGTCAGTATTCTTTGTTGTAGCTACAATTACAATCTGGGTCAAGGCCGTTTTGAGCTACAATGAGCAGGAATTTCTGCTGGCTATATGCAGCAGGTTAGGTATCTGTGCCTTTCTCCAGAAGGTGATGGGTTTGAATCCGACGGCTGCTAAATAAACCTTATCACCATTGGGCCCTTGAGCCTGGCTGCTCCAGGGGTGCTGCATGTTGCCTGACACTGCATTCTGACCCAAAACAAATCTTTCTCATGGTGAGCAGAAGGGCATATGTGAAAAACCCTATATCCATCCATCCATCCATTTTCCCAACCACTTATCCTACTGGGTCGGGGGGGGTCCGGAGCCTATCCCGGAAGCAATGGGCACGAGGCAGGGAACAACCCAGGATGGGGGGCCAGCCCATCGCAGGGCACACTTAAACACCATTCACTCACACATGCACACCTACGGGCAATTTAGCAACTACAATTAGCCTCAGCATGTTTTTGGACTGTGGGGGGAAACCGGAGTACCCGGAGGAAACCCCACGACGACATGGGGAGAACATGCAAACTCCACACACATGTGACCCAGGCGAAGACTCGAACCTGGGTCTCAGAGGTGTGAGGCAACAGTGCTAACCACTGCACCACCATGCCACCCCATTCCCATGTCCCTGTATTCATATTTGAATAAATAAATAAGGTAAATTGTCTTATTAAATGGAGCATTCCCTATGATTTTTCCAGCAGAAGCAAGATCAAGTGCAAATAAACACAGAGCTGAGGTATTAATAACACAGAGGGGTCAAGAATGCATCAAGTCAACAAGCCGGGCAAAATAATGTGATTATGGTATTTCCATTCCAATCTGTTCCTTTTCTTTTTCAAATGCAGAATTAAATTGAACGGAAACGCAAACAAAGTGCCGACCAGTGACTCATGGGGACTTTGACGCAAGCGGGCAAAATGTCAAGGATGAAACTCGGCAGGAAAGTCCTTGGTTTGAGGCAAGTCAGTAGTGCGGATGGCTGCCACTACGCCTACGCAGATTTACCCTACTGTCAAGCGAGAGGAAGCCTCTGTCACACAGGTAGGGTCTTTTGATGATGAGGGTAGGTTGATGTATGACACGGTGAAGGACAGTTCCTGCGAGCACACTGCCCCTGTGTAGGTCAATCCCTCCACTGCTCTCAGATCCCTAAACATTCTTATGGACATTGATAGATGTAGGTTCATTCTCAGAGCCCCAGACACCCTGCAGGCAGACAGACAGTGTTGTGAATGGGGAATGCTGCTAGCTGAATGATCTGAAGGAGAAGCAGATCCAGGAAGGTCCATCACCTGAAGGGCTGTAGGAAAATATCCAGTTGTATGAATAAAATAAGGATGAAGCCTTTCCCCTTCCAATAATATGTGAAGCTTACACCTTCCCAAACTCTAGGCCTGTAATATCTCCCATTTATGTTAAATGCTCTATTTGCCATTTGCACAAGTACAACTACAGGGACATTTTCCTTGCTAACCCCTTCACGCTCTCTGTAGCTCGGTGGTCACAGTGCAGGATTAACCAACGTGCGGCGCCCCTTGAACTGGGCCCACGGACATGTGACTGTTATGTCGAGGCTGGGGATCGACCCAGAGATCTTCCAATAACGGGCATAGAGATTTAGTCAGCTAAATTAAGGGTCATTATTTCATCGATGTTTGTGCGTGCAACGCGTATGCAGATAATGCAATAATGGAATTAACTATGTAATTATGGAAACCTGCAATGGAGAAGACCACAATCATATTATGTAAAGCAGGGAATGTGACTAACTCAGACCTGTGTTTTATATAAATTAGGTTAGTCCTGATCTTTTTCATTATCTTGGCTTTGAGGCTGCTTCAGCCAATCTTAAGTGTGCAGGGGCGGGGTCAGTGTTTTCTGCAGTTTTCTCAATGCATGACACATACAGTACAGTAGAAGTGTAATGGAAAATCAGCCATATTATTGTTTTCCTGAACTGACCACATCTCATCACTCATACGGCCATATATTCTGTATATTAAACGCTGTATAAGAAATGTGCAATCATTTCGGATCCCATGTTGTTCCTCCCAGCTGAACACCATCCATATCTTTGGTTCAATTTCATGGCAGCATTTTATATGTAAGTGGCCACCAAATGTTGTGAGGTGAGGTAACAGCATCTGTTACGTGTTAAAATCATGCCAGGACCATGTGACCAAATGAGAAGAATCACATCTGTCTCTGAGATTTATAGCATCAAATTAGACATTTGCAGAACTTATTAATGTTCTATTAATTGTGTATTTTTAAATACAATGTGATGATTTCCCTATGACCCTGTACTGGATATGTATGACTGGATGGATGACTGGATGGATGGATGGATGGATGGATGGATGGATGCGACAAACATGGGAAACATTTTGTCATGTCACGCATAAGCATTGTCTGAAAATAATCTTGTAAATTTAAGCTAGACAAAAAACGAACAACTTTCAGTTTTGCTTGAGCCAGTTTGGAATTTAACATGGGGATGCAGAGACCGCATATTTACACACGTTCTGAGCCTTGTAACTGACTGCACTGCCTGGATATGCCCGATGTTTATGTCGTTCTTGTAAACACAGCCCATGGTGATGAGAAGTGACTTTAACGGTGCGGATGCGTGAGCAGTGCCTGCTGTGCTGTCAGAGCTCCCAGCAGTAAGGAAGATGCAGCCCCTGGGTTGACACATGCGTCTTGAAGAATTAGACGCTTTGATTTCCCCCATAAAGCCCCCTGTCTCCTCATCCCGGATGAGGTGAGTGAGTGTGCATGGGGGGAGAAGAGGGGGAGGGGTTTGGCAGCAAAACCCCCCCAGGCAATTATTTATTTGCTAGAAAAACTGAAACACAACACAGATCCTGACTGAGTGCTTGACATATCGCTCAGTGCTGCCTTTACCTGAAACATGTACCTCTCAAAAATCCTTTAGTATCTCTCTCATTGCTCCGCTATGGTTTTCATTTCTGGATGAATTCTACCATAATTATCTTATATAACATGCAGAAAACACTGGCACTGTAGGCCAACATGAAATATTGAGTTGAGGAGACTAAAAACATGTTCTGACCTCTCTTTTTAATGTTTTAAATTACTATATATCTTGTAACAATATCCATGAAGTTACACTTCGCAATTCAGAATGGAAGCGTTTAACACTTAAGGAATAATTTGCTCAGACAAGTTCTTAACAAACTTAATAATTATCTGTTTTCTTGTTGTTTTGCTTTGAAGAAGCTGATGCCCCCTTTCTCCCCCTACTTATAGGCCTGTTACACTCACACTCTCATTAACAACTTGTTTAATTAGCCGTGGGTAGTGTAGCTTCGCAATGCCGCTGTCTGGTATTTTAGTACACCACAATGTTCATCCACTACCACCACCCCAGAATCTTCTGTATTCACCTGGCCTGTGAGGTGTCAAGACCATCACAGGGCACAACACACACGCTCAGTAACTCCCCTTCACCTTAGTATGTTTCTCAACTGCAGAACATAGTGAGAACATGCTGAATCAACACACACAGAGCTGGTGGCAGAGACTTAAACCCAGGTCTCCAGAGATGCAAGACAGACATGCTAACCACTGCATCGGCCGGCTGGCCCTTTTCTGGAAGCACTCTTCATTAATTTATCTAAAAGTCTTGTTGGAATGCTTATTTTACCTCATCAACAATCCATAAATTCATCAAGCACATTTCTGTACAAGAACCTATAAGTTAAAATTGTTACAATTAATGCTTGATCTGAAGCCCCAGCGCAGTGGTAAATACAGACTTAGACAACATTCTGTCTGAAGTGTTTTTCCGCTTTGTGTTCCTGTCAGGACCGAACCGTCTCTTCCAATTAATCCCTTTACTCAGTTACATAAGTATGTAAGGCCAGGCTCCAATAATTATGTAAAGAATGCATTCTGAATTCAAGTACATACACATAAGTGCTGAAAAGAGTATAGACAGTTTAAGGTGGCTGTTACACAAAGCAAAGCTACACGTTACGTACCGAGTGGTAGGTATCACTTACCGAACCCAGGGGGGTGGGGGGGGGGAGACACAAACGGCACAGACTGGAAAATTATACACGCTTCCCATTTCTCCAGGAGTGCGCAGCTCTGTCCAATCACGGAACCAGAACCTGGTGACATCATCGTCGTACCAAAGCGGCTTGGAAGGGATGCGTGTGGGGTCAAGAGTGGGGCTCGGCGCCGTCTGTCAGTTTCGGCTCCGATCGCCATGGAGAGGGGCTTCTTCTGCCCGTGACGCATGCCGCTGCCATTTCCTGTCCCCTCAGCATCCATGCGTCACTCTCACGACACTGCCGCCGGCCTTTTGCGTCTTCCCTCCCCAGCGTTTTGAACCTGGACCCGTCCGTTCTGTCTGTGACATATTTCATTCGGATTAATAACCCCGGGCTCCTGCCTTTGTAGCAGATCCTGCTATTCGCTCAGTTCGGCAAGCATGAATATTTAAACACTATATTTGAGGAATGTGTCAAGAGTAATGTGCTTTCAGGGCTCAACATGTCCTGTCACTGAACATATTCATTATGGGATACCCAAGACTAAAGCAATATCTATTTGCTGCACACTTTGTAGCCGCATCGTTAGAACTTAACTTTCCTAGGCTTCAGCGCATTTCTGTTCCGTTTCTACGGCAATCTCTTTTTTATCCGTTTGTCGCTGACTTGTGCACCAGATCCTGCAAATTCTGCAGAAAGGAAATCCTGTGATCATTTGAACAAACCCGTCACCTGCGCCGTCGCTCTGCAACCCACTAGTCAACTGCCTGTCAGGCTCGATCGCTCGCCGGCGCAGTTTTCAGGTTTGGGGCTGCGTGCATTTTAAATTAAAGGCTATTCATCTTGCTTTAAAGAACTTCCTTCTTGACATAATTGCCCCAAAGTGCTTAACAAAGATTTAAGAATAGCGGCATGATAGATGAATATAGAATCATTTATCGTAAAACAATACTACAGACGTGAGTGGAAAAGCTATAAGACATTACAAGGAAAAAAATATGTATGGAGAAGAAAGCAATAATCTGGCAGTGCATCTATACCCCACCCCCTCCCTGTGACCCTACCCCATGTTCACTAAAGCTCAGTAGCATGCCAACCTTATGTAATGCAGAAATCAGTCTGTTGGTGCTGTCTGACGTAAAGAGGAATTGTGATCTTATGCGCAGCCTTAGTGGTCTGGAGGTCACCTGTATCCATCATTTATGCTGAGCTCGCTGGCCCTGCAGCCTTCACTGCTGGTGCTGGCCTGAGGCGTAGATCGCAGGAGGCGACAGGGGAGAGGAAGAGAGACGGCGCTTTGCTGTTTGTTGCTGCATTGTTTGGAGAATTTTCGGACAAATGAAATAATTTGATGAAATGAAAAAAGTGGGAAAATTTCCCTGAGATCTTGGATGGATGGATGGATGGATGGATGAATGGATGGATGGATGGCTGGATGGATGGATGCAAAGAATCTAACTTCATCGGCAGCCGATCATCAGTCAAATAAATTATCTGCTGTAAAAAAACATGGACCTAAAACACAGTGGGCATCAGCTTCTCAGTGACTGATATCAAAACTTGAAAAGGACACTGATTACAGATAATAGGACTGAGACATTAAAAACGTTCATAATTGGTGATGAAATCAGAGGTTATGTGTTAACAGTTTGATACAATTAGTAGGTTTACAATTTGTGATTAGCATTTAGGTCAAAATTTGCATTTATTTCCCCTGTCTGCGATTAAGCCGTAAAAGGACATTGATCCAAAATTACAGCTACCTCCGGGGCTGTGGGGGGGGTAAACTCCCACCTCTGTCAGGGCTACTCTGTGCATCATGCTTTACGATTACGGTGTGTGCCACCACTCCTCCGAGTTCATCACACTGAATTAAGCCACGCCAGTGGCTCGGAATTAAGGAGCCCACCAAGCCGCCCCCAGCGATCCTTGCTGCTCCCTGACATTTTCCAGCAATCCCGTGACTTTCGGTTACATTGCGTAACTTGGTGCTCCAACCCAGCCACGCCGTCTCGATGAGAAGCAGTGCGGAAAGCTCATTAACTTACGTGCTGCTTTTTAGGGAACGGTTTTCTGTGCCGTTTTCAGGGCGCATTCCTTCAGAGGTGCCGATTCCTGTCTCTTTCACCAGAATGAAGCCCAGTAATGCAAATGATTAAGTTTTATGCGGCTGTGTAATACTGACACTTGTTGAGGCATATAGTTTTCATTAAAGCACTGGGGAGCTGGATTGCAGAAGGCAATGTCTGAAGAGGACACAGCTGCTCTTTGAATATACTGGGGGAAAAAAAAGCTGAGCTGAAGATTCTGAATTCCTACCCATGAAAGAGCATCTCAGCTAAGGCGTTGGGAACACGTGCAAATGTGGGCGAAGACCATTAAAAACACTGCACTTAATTTGTTTGAGATTTTAATGTAAAATTCTGATGTAAATTCGAAAAAATACTGGATCAGATATGTTAGTATACGATTGTTAAATACATCCATACACCTTCTATAGCTGCTTATCCAGCACCGTCCAGATGCACGGGGCATGAGGGGGGGGGCTCTCTGGATGGGATGCCAGGACATTACAGTACATTGATCGTTAAAATTATAAGGATAAATTATGAGTCGCCAAACACTGTATTTTAACTGAAGAAAACAGGACTGGTAGGTGATATACTGAATAATAACACTGACTACTTTTATACCTTAGCTTTGTATTGCTGACTGTAGTTAAGTAGAGTTTGTGCATTTTAACAGGAATACTTAATAGGTTGTATGGGGGAAATCTCTGAAAATTTCCCAGAAAAGACAGAATTTTAATATGAGAAATGTCAGTACTTTGGCCTGCTAAGAGATGAGAGACACTTACTATGAGGTGGCGTATATTTTTACATCTTGAAAAACTTTTGGCTGCACCTTATGTAAGAATTTCTACCAAAAACAAAATTGTGGAGGTCATTTAAGTTCTTCTTGTAAAAACTCCTGTAAAGCAGACCCAGGTTTCTCCGCTCCCCTTTGTCCTACCTTGGAAAGGCCTGTCACATGTAGTTTTAGAGGTGCCAGACAGTCAGCAGGAAGAGCGGCGCTGATTAGGACACGGACAGAAGAAGAGGCATGTGGGAGAGCCCAAGCAGGTTTGGGAACTGGAGAATGCGACACAGAGCGTGGCCTGAACTCCAAAGGCCCACTGGAGGATGGGAAATATTTTTTTATAAGTGGCAAATAAACATAAAAATTATGCATTGCAACAAGGGAAAACATACAAACAAACAAATGAGATCACGATATAGATTACTGTCAAAATAAAAACAGAGAGAACAAACATATATTCACACAACAGGGGATTGTTCAGGGATAAAGTGAATACAGTAACTGCTTTCAGCTGACAGTACATCACCCTGCAGAGGTACAGGGTTACCCATAAAGCACTGCAGCGTTCCAAAGGTTCATGGGATAGAATGCAGGGAGCTATCACTGGGACGGGGACCTAGACTGGCAGGAGAGAGTGCTGATGTCTTTATCTGGCCGTTTATGGTTGAAAGGGCTTGAATTTCAGCAAAAGTAGGACGGACAGGTGACTGATGGCGGCTTTGGCCTCTGATGATACCGAGGCTGAGGTCAGCTTCAGGCCAGCAGTGCTCTATCAGGCCATGGAAGCAGAAGCCTCAAAACAACAGCAGCGACCAGAGCTGCAGAGACTGGTGAGAGATTCCAGTGAAAGGCAGGTTCTGGTAACCTTTGGGTGAATTGCTATTCCCAGAATGGAGCTGGGCAATCCGATCACCGCTTCTGCCCCCTCTTAGGTAATATCCAGCCATCATCTAACCTCTAATCTTGGCCAGGGTGGTTGGGGGGGCCTGGAGCTGATCCCAGGCAGTGTAGGGCACATGGCTGTGCCATGACACGGAAAGGAACGACGGTGGACGGAGAGGGGCTTTGTTAAGCATAGCAGAAAGAATAATGGGAAAAACAGAATGAGATCACGAGGGGTCCATGAGGCACATGAGGCAGGCTGGGGCACACCTTGGATGAGCTGTCAACCCATTGCAGGGCACAAGCACTCACACTTAAACATCCATCCATCCATCCATTTTCCAAACCGCTTATCCTATTGGGTCGCGGGGGGTCCGGAGCCTATCCCGGAAGCAATGGGCATGAGGCAGGGAGCAACCCAGGATGGGGGGCCAGCCCATCGCAGACACTTAAACATTGCACAGATAATTATGCACAACTGAGATGGCAATTAACCTAACTGCACATCTTTGGGCTGCGTGAGAAAACTGGAATACCCTGAGGAAACCTAGAGAAAGCTGGGGGAGTGTGCGAAGTCACACTGATGGAGCAGACGTGGAATTCAAGCCCACAACCCAAGAGGTGAGGAAGTAGTGCCGTTTTATGACAAAAAAATGTAATAAAATTTGAAATCCTGATCATAATACTATACATAAAACATTAATAAATGCTTATGTGAGGGAAGTGATGGAAATGACCCAGAATATGCTGAACTGGAAGTCAAAGAGTATGTGTTAGATGGCAAATAGGCAGTGATTGACGTTTAATTCACTGCCGCACTGGTAACATAAATGAAGTGAGAATCTAATGGGCAGCTCCTGCAGTTTCTCGGGGGGTGGCTGAGGAGGCTCCGGACAGACACCAGAGCTCAGCATTTTGGGGGAGGGGGGCCTTAGTCATCATTCAGGTTCATCATGCGGTGGAAAAGGCAGTGTGACAGTCAGCGCAGAGTCGACCTCAGTGCCCCCCTCCCTCCCCCGACATTCTCCACGGTGTGGAGTGACCATTCACCGTAGCTCTGCAGCGGCCTGTCATTTCTAAGCATAGTGAAGGCCAACGAGCATCACGACCTGTGCTGATTCACACATAATACACACGGTGGCCACATTTGACATGGGGCTGACATTTCTGCAAAAGGCGGAAAATAACATTTCTGACAAAGTATTCTCTACAAGTTCTGACAAAACGGACTGTTCGGAGGGAGAAAATGGACTCTCTGGTCAATCTGAGAGCTTTTCAGAGTGCTTCATCGCGGTTGGAGGACACTTACGATAAACTAGTGTCAGTGGATCATGCTCTGAATTTTTGATCACAGAAGGTCACCATGTTGGTTAATCAGTGGAGTTGTTTATTATTTTCAGTAACAGTAACTGAAAAGGAAGCAAAATTCCCTGCCGTATTTCCCAAAAACAAATATTAGCTTCCAGATAGTAAAAATAATGGACTGCATAATTAACAGTGTGGAATCGAAACAGTGTAAATTTACTTTTTATCAATAAATGTAAGACAAAGTAAAAAATAACAGAATTGATTTCGAGAAAGGGTATGTGTGTATATGCTATAATAAACATGAAATTTTCACAGAAGCCTTTGAAGCCATGCTTCATGGATATTAACACACAACAGCTTCAGAATGGCTTCAGAATGTAGAATGTAGTACTAAAAAAGTAGGAACCAATATTAGGTAAGAGCACGGCGATGCCTGTCATTGTTTACTACACGGTTGAAGGGGATGTAGTTAGAGGCATTTGTTGGGTTTCACAATGCCTCGCCTGGAAACACAATCAATAGACATTGTAGAGACTGTTACTACTACCTAATGTACACATCTCCAAGGTTCCTGTTTTTGAATCAAAGGATTAATGGATTTTAATTTGGCACAGTGCGAGTGGTTTACACAAGTACAGCGAAATTTACGTACATACATGCATTCAGTGTTGGGCATATCTGGTCCAGAAGCTACATATTCAAATGAAGATTTTGTTTTTACGAGCTCTGTGGCTGTGACTCCTACTGCTCAACTGGTTGATAAAAGAAAAATAATGGTCTGGATTTGTAGCTTCTGGACATTAAATGCCCAACACTGCATACGCCCATACGTTCATACTATACCTACATACATACAGTACATACACCTACACAAATACATTACACAACAAGCTTGAAAGCAGCTTTAATGTACATTATTAACAAACTTTATATGAGTATAATGATTTTCTATCATCATATAATGTCTGTTATTAATGTATATTAAAGCTGCAAAGGTATGTTAGGATGGTAAGGTGCACCCAGGCAACATATTAATGGCCAGCAGCTATTAACATGGCTCCAGCTGCCTTCCCATTATGCTGTATCCCAGCACCAGTGTCAGGACAGGAATACAGCAACACAAAGGAGAATTAATACCATACAATCAGTGATGGTCGTCAACAGTAATTCTGAGAATTTGCGCGTGAGGCTGGGAAGTACGGAAGTTTTTATGGCTTTAGAACTACTTTCTGTTCTATGAATATTCAACGGCCATAAACAAAGACATTTCTGCAAATCCCCAGATCTTCTTCGCCTTTTCAGTGGAAATATCCATTATTGTCCCTTTGTTCATATTAGCGGCTCGTTAGAAAATAGCAGCCCTTTACAAAGTCTTCCTTGAGCTGGAAATACAGTGATAGTGCACTGTAATTACAAATAACAAAAGCCATTGATGGGCAAATACAGTATTAAATTCCTGCACTATCAACCATCCCCCCTCCAAAAAAAATTGAGGGTTAATGTTTCATTTGTGCGTGCAAAGTGGAATGATCCACTTGTGGAGTCCAATTCTACCTTTCTTATTCTGCCTTCGGTGTGATTACTGCATCTTTACATTTTATCAACAATATTATGCTAATGATCCTCAGAGAGTCATAATTAGCTGCTAAATCCATTAATGTGAGATAATGCCTTCACATGAAATACATTCATGAAGAAAAGTGAATCGTTTCTGATAACATCTGAAAGTTGGGCTTTTCCAAGATTTTTTCATTCTGTAATATTTTACCTCACATTAACAAATCAGATAAACATACATTGTCAACTTCCGATCGATATATCAGTAAGATATGGGCATGATTTGACTAAGAAAATAAAATAGTGAAAAATCTCAGTGACTGTATGGTATAAAAAAATTATATTACGCATGTTCAACTATATAAGAAATATATTTGTACTCATAAGTTCATCCATCCATGAATATTGATCCATTTTTCCTCAACATAGATCCAACAGGTCTGAAATACTCAAGTGGCCTCAGGGTTCGGTTAGAATACATAGTGAACGTGAACTTTGTTTATTACAATCTAGTGCAGTGAATGTAATGACAGTAAATGACTACTTACTGTAGGTACAGCACATCGCAGTATATGCAGTACAGGAAAGAGCAATACGCACTTTTGCGAGGTGTCACTGGGCGTGGCAAAAATAATCAATCAAGGAATTAAACGCAAAAAAAGTTTGTTCTGGAACCGCACCTGGAAACCCCATTTCCTTGTTTCCTTTTCCCGCTTGTTGCTGTCTGCAGTGTAGGTCCCCAGTTCAAGGTCTCCAGGAGAAACCAGTTGCTGACTCTGACAGCAGCACTTGCCAGCTTCTAGCCTTGAAAATCCCAGGGTGCTTCAAGGTCGAAGTGCTCCTCAGCCGTACTGTAGAGCTTATTAAAACATTGTTGTCTACTTCTTGTGTGGGTGAGTGAAGCTCAAGACTGCTATTGTCTTATTCACCGCCCCATTCTTCAGAATTGGGCCACATTATGTCCTATCCAAAGAAAACTCTAACTTATGACATACTAACAAACCAATTAAATGTTTTTGGTGACATTTTATTTTTGAGATACTTCTATGTATGAAAGCAATAACATTTATGTAATTACTGGTCTGCATTCTTTGTTTTTACCTCCTTAACTTGCCCTTTGCCAGAAAACACCCTCATCCCAGACAAGACAGCTTCGAACAATTAAAAAATGTTAAACACCTTAAACATGCTAAACTAACAATACCTACAGTACTGATAAAATGGGTGTAAAATTATAATCAGCTTTGTTTTAAAATATATATTCGGTAACGCTTTACGTTAACGTTACTTGCATGTTGCTTATGAATTTTCTATGAATGCTTAATGAATGCATTACGAAGGTGCAATTAATGTAAAGCGTTGCCACATAATTTAATCAGGGATAAAACGAACTGCTGCCTTATGTTCTGGTTTCAAAAAAGGAGGGAATATTCCTCAAGCACTGGTAAGCTCTTTATTTTTTGATAAATTTATGAAATAATATTATTATTGTAATATTATTATTATAATATTGAATCAGGCGTGTCTCATCCAAAACAGGTCAACTCCATAGTCCGTCTAAATCAAAACTAAATAAAAATTATGGTTCAAAAATGCATCTTTTGATTAGCATTAAGAGAACTTTTAGCAACTTTAAAATATAGAATGACTACTCACTAAAACTATGCTGTGAAATAAAAAATTATAATTCTGGCAACTGCATCAGATATTTTAAAGATTTTAATGTTATTCTGTTCTGTTAAAATCTGAAACACCCAAAAATAGGAGATTCGTGTTTGAAATGGCGTTCTGCTTACTTACAAGTTTTTTAAAAATATTTGTGTCCCATTTTGTGTTTTATGATGTCAACTCTGTCAGATGGACATTTTCTGTTATATTCATTAAAAATGTGCTCGGAATCATTCCGGAATCGGATTGAGTTTATGTCAATAAAAAATTTTGTTGTCCACTTTCTGTGTGTTATTTGAGTTATAAATGTGTTTTACATTATAATATCTTGAATTTTTATGTAACTGATGGAACTGAGAAAATAGCCAAGACTTTGATCTTTTAACATGTATTTTCCCAGCATGATTGAAGAAAAATAAAAATAAAAATCCGTCAAATAAGATTTTGTTCTTATTCTCAAGAATGAGTGCATTATTGTCCGTGAATATAACTAAACCATATAAAGAAAACTTGGATACTTCATATATATATTCATAGTGATGCGGTTCTGTTCTTCCTTCATTCAATCTAATTTGAAGGGTTATTTATTTTAAATCGGACGTTCTTCTTTAATCCTTCATCCCCCATCATTTAGAGTCGCAATCCATGGTCACACACTGTTCATTAGTTTACCATCAGACATGCAAACATCTTGGCCTTTTCTGCTTCCGCCATCCAAAGCATTTTGCCTAGTGGTTGGTTACCGAATTACATTTTATTGATGCCAGTTATCATTTTATCAAAATGATGTATTATTTTTCTTGGAAAAAATAACCCCTTAATGCAGCCTTGACTTTGATGAGTCCGTCCATTGCATTGAGATAACTTCAGGCTGCTAGAATTACTAAGAGGCCCAGGGAATGATGGGTAGCTTCAGTTACACCAACCCTTACAGTAGTAGTAGGGTTACCACATAATCCTTGTCAGGGAGGACACTTTGAGCTATGACTGGGTTTGTAAACTACCATTTCAATTAAAATGACCTGGGTTTCATTTAGGCACCAAGTTCTTGCTGTGCTGTGATTGTTCAGCCTCCTATAGTCATGCAGGCATCACTAATGTTAATATGAAACAACTGGATGAGTCTTTCAACCAAGGAAACAAAACCATCAAAGCACAAGAATTGAACTATTTAGCCACCGCAACCTTTCGGTTTTAAAGTAGTTTGTAAAATCTGATGTGGTGTAACAAGGCCCCACCTACCTAGGTGGGTGGTCAATCCTGAGCTACAACGTGGGCCATTAACTGGATGTCATACCACTCACAGACATCAACACAATGCAAAGTGTGCCATTTATGTAAAGTGCAGAGCTGGAAGAGGCAATATAAAAATAAACCACACGCAAGCTAAAATACCAAAACATAAAGAAAGCACTCGCAATGAAGGCAAAACAAACAAACATAAATTAAGTCAAACATCTGTCGGTTTGGAAAATGGATGGATGGATGGATCTGTCAACACTTCCACACAAGCCAAACAAAGAAACCACCCCACGCCCATCACTGTTTAAATGCATTTGATCAAGGAAGTAGTAACACTATTACAGGAAGTAGTAACACTATTACAGGAAGCAGTAACATTATTACAGGAAGTAGCAACATTACTTCCTGATCCAATGCAATAAGGCAATTAATAAATATAGCAATCAATCAATAAGGCAATTAATAAAGCAATCTAATAAAGCAATTAATCAATCCATATGGTAACAACACAATTCTGTATAAAATCATCAAACTTAAATACAAATCACTGTAGTACCGTAGTACATGCAGCTTGAGATGTAAAGTGCATCATACAACAACACACTACTGAACATGAATCACTTCAGTACCACATTTTACAGCTTAAGATGTAAGGTGCATCAGGGAACTGTGCAAGTGGGAACTGTTCTGATTATAATTTCAGAAAAATCCGAGAAAGCAGCTGCACAATGATACTGTGCGCATCTACACAAATAACATTCAGCTTTTACCATGACTTACAAATCCTGCTGTGAACTGGCTGTGCGTCTTGCCACTTCGCCCGTCCTGAAGTGCTAGTCTCGCAGGTCCTTAGGCACGTGAGACAGGGCCATCAATCATACAGGTCCTGCAGCTCATTGTGAGCCTTTCATATCTGGCAACCCGCCCCCCCCCCCACTCCCACCCTCCACCTGCGACCGGTTTAAAGGGTTTGAAATTGTGTCAAAAACAAAGATTTGTTTCTTCAAGTTGCTTTGAATGAATAGTTATGAATAAATACGAATGCACTTAGCCGCACGAGTGACGCAGATTAAGCAAGACGACGGCTGACTGGGCAAAATCACTGAATTTCCATGATAAAACTCTGTCCAGCCGCTTCTGCCATCCGGTCTCATTCCACAAAACATACCATGTTTATGCAATACGTCTAGACTGTAAAAACAGGAACCATTCAATAAATACAAGTCCTATTTGTTGAATAAAATCATTATGGAAACATCTCCAGAACTTTTGCAGCTCCTTTAAGCACACCTACATACCGCATGGAATGACTCTCTCTGGTTTTGTTTCGTACTGCTCTGTGGAAACCAAACAGGAAGCTGGGGACGTTAATGAACGATTCATTAATTCCCAGGACTAATCATGGAGACTTGTGCCACATGATGCCAGCTTGCAAACCCAGGCCGAAGATGGTCAGCTTATATCAATTAGCATCACATGCATGTTTTGGAAAGTTGATTCTGACATGAGCCTCAGCTCACGGCCACAAGTGTGAGCCGTTTATTATCAGTCATAGACAGTAGATAGGAGCTAGAATTCATTTGGACCTAACAACATTCAAAATATCTGATCATATCTGGCTTTGACATGGGCCATGTACTGTATGTATGAAATTAACAACACTGTTAAGCTTCTTTAATGCACAAGGTCCTATTTAGAGTGAGCAATAGGATGATGCAGTAGGTAGTACTCTTGCTCACACATCCAGTATTGAGGGTTTTCATGCTCCCCCCATTCCACAGTGGATTCCTCCAGATACTCTGCTATACTCCTGCCATCCATGCTAATTGGTGTTCCTACATTGGTGTTGTTGTGTTGGTCTGAGCGTGCATCTCATACACTAACAACCCTATACCCTGTTGTGATTGAGACGTGCTTGAGTCCCCTTGCAAAACTGATCAGGATAGCAAGTTAAAAGATGGATGGATGGATGGATGGATGGATGGATGGATTATCATATTGCCATACGTGTCCATGAAGTGACTACTGTACTGACGTGACCTGGCCTCTGTCACACAGTAAACTTTACCTGCAATGCAGAAATACTTGTGTCTTCATATACATCTGGGATTCTCAAAACTAAAGATGCTCAGGAGATTCCAGGCAGAGTTTTCATGGACTATCACAGAGGGACAGAACGTCAGCACATCTGAACATCATTCGCAATCAGAGTGTGTGAGTAGCTTATAACAGTGAGATATGCGAATGTGCTATAAAAATATCCAAAGCTATGAGTATGTAAATCATGTGTCATGAACATGGAATAAAGTGAAAGTGAGTCACAGCATCACGTAATGAGCAGTACGGCTACTACAGTGGTTCAGATTGCACCAGCAGACAATTTTGATGCACCAGTAATTAATGGATAAGGTCAATATGGTGTTTAGAAGCCTACAGAATATAATCTGACAGAATTATACTAAGTAAACACATTATTATTATTATTATTATTATTATTAGGAACAGTGAGCAATGAGGCAGATGATATATTGTGTGTCTTGCCAATACCAGAGTAAAGTGTCGCAGGGTGAAATAAACTTTGGAAATAGTGTCATATATGAAAAGGGCAAAGTCAATATGAGAAATCAAGAATGGGGAGAAAGTGTTGAATATTTTATCACTATTTTTACACCTTATCTGAACATTACCAGATTGGTGTCCTTTGTGATGAGGTTATTAGGGACAGGATTGTGATGGGTTTTCTGGGCAGGAAACTTCCAGAATGGCGGCAGACCTCACCTTAGCAAAAGCCATCTAGTGTGGCTGGCGAAGGAGACTGGGAAAAAAGCAACAGTCAGAATGAGAGGTGGAACCGAGAAAACCACTGATAATGATAATGGGAGGTACAAAGCCGGGTAAATCTATAGTGAAGGAGGTAAGACGGAATGGTACATTTGGGCTGGAAACAGGCACCAGCAGAAGGACTGTCCGGTTAACGATGTAGGATGCCAAAAAGTGCCATAAATAGTACCACTCTATGGAAGCTTGGAGCTTCACGAATGCACTCCACCCAGGGAGTCGGTTGATGATGACATATTCTTATTGGAGAGCAATTCTCACCAAAGGTGTCTCTGCTATTGATGCCAGTTCTGGATTCTGGCAAACTCCTCTGGCCCAGAAGTCATCTTTACATGCAACATTCATTGCCCTCTATGGGAAATATTGCATCAATAGGCTCCCATTTGGCATGTCTTCAGCGCCTGAACATTTCCAGTGGCAGAATGTCACAGATGCTGGAGAGCCTCGAAGGAGTGCTCTGTATCTCGGTTTCTGGCCAAGACAAAGAAGATCACGATGTCCGTTTGCACCTGGTCCTGCGGAAGCTGCAGCAGGAAGGCCTCTCTCTGAATGAAAAGTGTGAATTTGCAAGGGACAGCATGTTGTTTGTGGGACAGAGGATAACAGTGACAGGTATTCAGCCAGACTCTGGCGTGGTTAGGACCATTATGCAAATGCAGGAACCAAAAAAATGTCTCTTAGTATGGCCAACTGTTAAGCAGAATTTCCCATCTGGTCGCATTTCCTACACCTGTTAAGGGGCTAATCTGTGACAAGAATGAGTGGTGCTTTCCAGCAGATCGAAGAGGAACCGAGTTCTTCCAATGTCCTGGCTCAGTACTCCCCCACAGCTGAAACACGGGTAGCTGTAGATGCATCTTTGTACAGCCTCAGGGCTGATTTAATGCTGCATAAGCAGATGGGACACAGAGACCTGTCACTTACATCTCTGAGAGCTTAACAGAGGTAGGGAAGTGGTAGGTGCGCGCAGAGAAAGAGGCGTTGGCTGTCACCAGGGTGCGTGAGCTAGTCTCTTCTTACCTGCTGGGACTACAGTTCAGGACATACCACAAACCTCAACTTCCACTGCTGAGCTGCGGAGGGCTAGCTGAACTGTAAGAAATGAGATTCCGTCTGCATCCACTCAGATTCATGTTCAACATCCGGGAAAATTAGTCATTACAGTTGACACTCTCTCACAAGCTCTGGAAAATGAAGTTCAAATTGAGAGGGATGTGGAAGTTTCCGGTAATGCGATGTGTGCTGCCATTCTGGCTTCAGAGATGTATGTGCAGCAGATAATTAATGCACAGCATCCTGATGTGACGTGACAGCAAGTGATCTACTATCTGCATGGCAGATTTCAAATTGGACTTGAGGTGAAACTCCACTGGCATGAAAAACAACCTTTACGTTGCGGACCATCTGCTGTTGAACAGTCAAAGGTTGGTCGTACAATCATCTCTTCTTGAGAAGGTCTAACAGCAGATCATTAGGACTACCTGCCCGTCACAAAATGCAGAGCACACACCCAGCAAACAATGTGCTGGCCTGGATTGTTTAAACACATCAGAGAACCTGTCAATATCTGTAAAGAGTATTCACTCCATGAAAATCCCAACTGGAACACACTCATAACAGACCTTGACAAAAAGTTACGACCGATTTGTTTGAATGTCAGAATCACATGTATTTACTGATTGTGGACTATTTCTCCCAGTACAATGAGGTAGCCTTCACTGAAGTCCATCACCTCTGAGTCTATGATTGCAGCGATAAAATAAGACACTATGTTTTGGGGAAAATGGTCCTCAATTTGCTTCAGACACTAAAGCCTTTGCCTCCACTTTGCCTCCTAATCTGGTCATGTGACGAGCTGCCCTTGTTTTCTGGTTGGCTAATGGTGAGGCAGAGAGTGCTGTGGGCACAGTCAAAGGTCTGTTAAGGAAAGGAGGGGATCGAGGTGAAATGTTACTGGCTTACCTTTCTACTCCATTATAACATACAGTTATACGCGGGTCAATTACTGTGCTGGAGGCACCTCCGGTCTACTGTGCCACAGCTGTCAGTCTCACTCAGGAAATCCAATGGAGCTGATGAGGTAAGACACTTTATCAGTATTCAGCCATCGTCGCCCCTGTCCTCTGGCCTAACTGCAAGCAGGCCGGAAAGTCTGGCTAACAATGGAACGGACAGCAGGTGCAGGAGTTGGTGGAACAGGAGCAGAAGCCAGATGGACGCAGGCAGGGGTGTGTTCAGACACAACAGGACTCATCTGCACCCACTGGGTCAACCACTTGATTCGAACCCAAAGACAGCTGATTGTCCAGATGCCTCATGTGAAACATCACAGAGTGCGACAACCACTAGGGCAGGGTGTGACTCATGACCACCTGAGAAGTTAAATCTGTCAGTGCCGGATACTAAATAAGTATCTGCTGATACATCACTAAAGAGTTTAGTGCTTCCCACAAGTGAGGACAAGTTCCTGAAAATAGAGGAAGTTTTCAGTTACTAAAACCAGTTTACCAATTTAAAGTGATATTTATATTGTGTTTGCTACCTAAAAGGGGGTTGGTGTCCCAGCAGAGATTACTGCATGGATGTTGGAGTGAACAATTTGTCAGACATTTACAGTATGTATTGCTTCTGTTTCACTCATTGACAGTCACATACAGTAATAGCACAACATGAATAATTATTTCATCTTTTCCCTGGCTTGAGAAGTGATTCTCACCGAGACAGCTGTAGGATGCCAGTAGTCAGGGCAAGGTTGGGTTTTTGAAGATAAATATAATTTCACACTGGTATTAAAGCAAACAGAAAGGAATCAGAACTTAGATTCGATGCTGAATTTGATTGAACATTCACAGTTGCATCTGTTTACATACAATCTGTTCCTGTCATAAAGTATGCCAATTAACATGTTTTACGGTAATTCATTCAAGATGCATTCATTCAAAAATTTATTGTCATATGCACAGTAAAATATACAATGAAAATCTTACTCTGCATCCTGCACTGGAAAAACACAAATTGAACACAAAAAATAAAAATAAATGGTAAATGGACTGCATTTATATAGTGCTTTTCTACTCCTACGAGTACTCAAAGCGCTTTACATTTCATGCCTCACATTCACCCATCCACACCCTGGTGGCGGAGGCTGCCATGCAAGGTGCCAACCTGCTCACCGGGAGCAATTTGGGGTTCAGTGTCTTGCTCAAGGACACTTTGATGGGGTCAGGAGGAACCAGGGCTCGAACCGGCAACCCTCCAGTTGCCGAACGAGAGCACTACCTCCTGTGCCACCATCTCCCCCAAATTACGGTGATAAAAGTGGAGCACAACTAAACAGTCAGTCAATAAAGCAATAGGTATGAGTGTAATGAAAATATTGTGAGTATTACAATGGACTAGATAAGATAGACAAGAGGCAGATAACTGCCCAGTCCTATGTGTGAGGTTATAATGTAACTAATGGAGCTTTTCCACTGGAACACTGGAATCGAGCTGTACAGTACGTAAGCCATCCCGCAAAGAGACACTAGCTACAGCGCAGATCCTGCTCGCTTCGGCTTCTCACTGCAGAAGTGTCGGCTCGGCAAGTGTGTTGCTAAGTAAGGAGAGCGACAGTGCAATTAAACAAAAGTGATGCACAAACCCAGCACCACAAAGGCTAGAGGTACAGTACATTATGCCAGCAGAATCGGGGGTGTTGGAGTGAGAATTGTTCACAAGCCTGATGGCCAGCAGGTACAAACTGTTCTGTAATCTTGTGGTCCTTCATTTCACACTCCAGCAATGTCTACCTGATGGTGGGATGTGAATAGGCTGTGATGGGGGAGGGTGATGTCATTTATGTGTCTGTCGGCCTTCATGATGACCTCCGGTATGATAAATGTTCTCAGTAGATGGTGAAGCTGTTCCTGAGGTAGTTTGGGCAGCTCTGACCGCCCACTGTACGCCTTTATATGTGTCTCCCTCTGCATATACAGTATGCGCTAGACTTTCACAGCAATGAAATGGAAAATACACATTTTGCCGTCAAACAAAAAAACGAAAACAATGCCTAGAATACTTCAGAGAATATTGATCAGGCAAAATCATTTTTCGGAATATGCATGCGTTGTAACAAATGAGCAAAAAATCAGTGTATATCATTTGCCTATTCAAAGATGACTGTATGTCTGATTTGATATCTTTTCTGTTCCTGTCATCTTTTCATCTTCTTGCATTTGCAGAGAAACACCCTTTTCCCCAACAAACCCTGTGCATGTCCCATCCCTGTATCACATGGTTCCGTTCCTGGAGCGATTCCTTCCCTTTCAAACTCACTCTCTGTCATCGCTGCCACCGCATTCATCTCAGTATAGGTGGTTTAAATAACATGGTGGTAAATTAGTAATAGTCATTTATTATTGCACAATATATTCATCCCTTTCTTAACTTGCCATTTTCCACAGGTTTTTACAGTACAATTATATTATGTTAAGTAAATGTTCTTACCCCAAGGTGAAAATTTGATTGCTGAATTAATTAGATTTAAAATATCAATTACATAATACAAATAATGGGTTACATCAATGAGCAGATGTGAGGAAGACAGCCAGCGAAAAACAGCAGGGAATTTCTGGCAGATTTATTATTATTTTTTTGTGATGTGTCCTGCACCTCTGTTCTTTCTTGCTTTTAAACGTAGCCTCTTAAGATATATTTCTCCCTTACCTGCATTAAATTTCACATGTCCAGGTGAGATTAATCTACAGGTCTGCCATCATCATCAGGAGCAAAAGCATTTTGACAAAAAAGCAGAGTGGCGATGATTCAAGTTAATGATTCAGCTTGCTTTGTGTCACTTGTTACTGTCATAAAATAGAATTTATCTGAATCAAGCTACCCATCTATCTTCTCTAACCGTTTTTCCTGCACTGGGCCATGGAGATCCTGGGGCCTGTCACAGAAAGCAAGGGGCCGAGGTGCCCTGGATGGGAGGCAAGCAAGCCAAGTACTTCAATACCAAATAGCTACAACATCCAAAAAATGACAGCATTTTTCTTTACACAGACAGCTTCTTGTTGCAAAACTGCATACAACTTTCTGTTACTCACTTAAAAAGTGTATATCTGAGAAATGTCCGTTTTTTCGCAGAATATCCCTGCTCTTTGACAGACCTGTTTGGAAAATTGCCTTTTTTTCCAGTGCTGTGAAATCAAAATGAAATTTACTGCTATTCTAGTTCTACACAAGAGCTACCGTAACATGTTTATGTTTTACAATGCAGGAATTCCAATTTAAAATTTCTATATATGACATAAAAGGGCATTCCAAAGAAAAGAACTAAAAAATGAGGGTCAGATTAAAAGGATATTATATACCTGTACCCACTCTGACATTTGATCTGCATACTGTACATGTCATCTACAATTGGGATGATATTCTGCTTCAACCTCAGACCAGCTGGAAATAACTGAGAAAGGGCTATAAAATTAACGAGTTAAGTAGGAAAGAAGAAAGCTGCAGTCTGTTTGTAAGGCTTCCCTTCCCTCAGTTAAAACAGCACTTGTTTGTCATTGACACAATTGAATAAGTGCATGCAGGTGTGTTTGAAGCTGCTAAAATTGCACCGGTGTTTATTTCATGGTGTAATTTTGTGAGTAAAACATTCTTGTTCGCTCCTTTTAGCCGTCTACCCAGCTGTCTTCTTCCCGCTGATCCCGGTCAGGGGCTCCTTTTTCACCAATTCTCTGTAGCTTTCCCAGCCCTGCATTGCAGGGAAAACATCTCCAACACATTTTCTACACTCCAAACACACTGTCCTCACAGCTCTTTTTATTAAAGTGTTTCTACGTGCTAATCCTACAGAGCAGCAGTAAGACCTATGGAAGACTTTGTCACTGCATGTTAAGTTCAATGATTATAAGCGCTACAGCGTGCCTGGAGAAAATGTGTGCTACACTGTGACTTAACCAATGAAAATGTCCAGTTTTATCATCCAGATTCACAGTCAGTATCAAAATGACACTCTAATGGTTATTAGCAGCAGTGGAGACCTCTCCACACAGAACCATGAGAAAATAACCTTGGCAACAGAGATAGCTGTACCCTTATTTAATCTGATTCCATATGAATAATAAACACAACATGCGTGATAGAAAATGGAGAAAATGAAGTAGACGGCAATAAAGAAAAATGTCCCCCTGTCTGATTTCTGTAAACACTTACTCAGTGCAGGGTGATGATAAGCTTGGATACCTTCCTAGGAATCCCAGGCCACGAGGCAGAGAACACATGGGAATGTATGTCAGTTCACACACAGAACCACACTCCACTGGGCTATGAATACACAGCAGTTCCTCTAAACGGCATGTTTCCGAGTACTGAGAGGAAACCCAGGGAAATGGGAATATGTATACAGCAGGCAGCCCGTATCTGCGCTTTGCTGTTTATCGTGGTCGAGAAAAAAGAAACGCTAAAGTGTGTAACGACATGTTTTCTGATTGTTCCTTCACCCTCCGAGGGTTATAAAAAGTATGATTTTCATTCCGTTGTCATCCTCATTCAAGAGTAACGTACAATATACGTTATTATTACTATATTACAGTCATTTTGGCAATGTCTTACTGTGCGAAATTTCTCATTTACCGTAAATACAGGAAAATCAGGCGCATGGTTCTCTATTATAGGCTGTCCTCAGTAGGTGGTGGAATGTATCACCCGTGGGATTGCTGTACTCCAAAAATACAGAATACAACAAATTATTTATTAATACTGAGGCAGTATAAAAATTATATTAAATGTACAAATGTAAACTTGTAAAATCAAGCCTCTCCCTTTGCTCACCATGCTGACAGTAGAAAATTAACACTTGTTCCTGTTGACCAATCAAGTAACAGCAACTCCTTAAGGAAACATACCATACAGTACAGTTCCCCAGAGCAGTTCAGAAAGTACCTTTATTGTTTCGGCTGGAGGGTTGAAATATACCCCCTAATCAGCTCAGCCATTGTTTCACTTCACACTTGAATCTTTCATAGGGGCTGTTTTTTGGCCCAATCTCCAAGACTAGAATGTCTTTGCCTTGATAGAAGTAAGCGGGAGGTCTCAATCTCATATAAATGTTGACCCCAAATTCACAACTTTGAAAAGGATAATAATAATAAATTACATTCTAAATGTAAATATTTGGTATATTTCTTGAGCTAATTGTGTAATTCCTGACTGCCATTGACCTTTGTTCAACACAAGCTGAAGGACAGAAGCAACTAGCAGAAATATTTGCCTTTAAAATATCGCTCTTTTCAATAAACAACGACTGTCATGACCTACACGTCCTGTCCTCGTGTGTGCCACGCCGCCGATCATCCATGTGTGCCTCCCCCGATTGTGCCCAGCTGTTTTCTATCAGTCTGTGTATTTAGTCCGCGTCGGAGTCCGTATTCCCCAGATCTGTCATTGATGTTGTGTGCCGTGTTCCCTCGTCTGCCCTTAAATAAACCCTCGCATCCCGAATCCTCGCCTGCCTGCCTCGTAATTCCCCGCTTCCTGCCTGCCCGTCTGCCACCGGTCACCACAACAACATTGTTCTTTGAGCTAATACAGATAAGAAGGCAAAATGAGAGCAGAAATTTTATTTCAATTAAAAAGACATTAGAGGCGCTTTTAATGGCGTTGAATCAATTACCAAACAACTAGGGTGCATTTGTTCACGGCAGAAGATACTCAGAATAACCCTGAATCACAGTAAACCTGATCAGTGGACCTTGGTGATTTTGCTAAAAGCAACAGAGAGGACAGAAACATCCATCCATCCATTTTCTGCAATCGCCAGTCCTATTCAGGGTTGTGACGGGTCCGGAGTCTATGCTGAGGGGCTGTGGGTGCAAAGAAAACTCGAGTCTGTTCCCGGTTGCCACCTGTTTCCGAACTGAACTGGTTCATGAACTGAATCGGAACCGGTTCTGTTTCGGTTGGGAAAGCGCTATATTTCACCATCACCTGAGGCGTTTCATCTGTTTACTAACTTCCAGTTAAATCACTTGCAATTATAAGACGGCAAAGTGCCGAACGTTTGCACACGTTTGATTAACATTTATTGTGCCCTAACCAAGCTAAATTGAAAGACCATTATTAGAGAATAGATAAACTCGTTGAGTTATCCCTTATTAGTTTCCCCTTGGTGACTAACCATAATGTTTTGTCATTTTCATTTTATTCACTTTCCACGTCATCCTGTGCTGTCTGATATCTGTAATTTTATGAGGTTTATTTGTGTATATAAGCTGTGTGACAATGGGAGTATCAGTAGTTACTTGAATGTAAGTCATTTAATAATTAATAAATGGGTAAGTTGTTGGGAAACTGCGTATGCGTGAGCTGTTTACAGTAAAAGCTCTACTTTCATACTAGATTTTTTCTGTTCAATAAGGGCTGTTTGCACTAAGTGTACCACCACAGGGCACATTTTTTCAATTAAATCTTTGTTTAGAAGCTACTTCATAAAAAAACAAAAAATGCCTTGTATCCACAAGCTGTGTTATTTAAAGGAAATTATGCAACTGATTAAAATCAGATAAATAAGTCTTTTTCCTTTGCAAAAAGAGATGAAGCCAGAGGTCAGCTGATGAGGTAATTATAATCAGGGGTGTAAGTCACTGGGCGCCAGGGTAACCAGTAAAAGTCATTAGGACTGGGGCCGGATCCTATGTAAAGCTAAGAATGCTGTCCTGTCATCTTTATGTTATCCTTATTAATTATTAATCGTTAGGTAGAGATTTTCTGTTATCTTTCTGAGAAATAAAGGTTTCCTCTCCTATAGCAGAATCTTATAGTTCATCTTCACACTAAACCATTTAGTGTGGCCTCATGAACCATTAATTTGAGTGTTTAACTTTGTAATTTAATCAAAATACAATGCAATCAGTTAGTGGGTGTTCTGAATTTATTTGCCTTCCTGTAATAATTTATGCTGGTATTTCTTCGTTCTTTTCATAACTCTACACAATTTTAAAACTGAGTAAGGTCATCACAACCCTACCAGCAGAGCTGATCAGACCATTACTGTAGGTTACATGGGTGGTGGACTAGGGCACGATCCCCTGAGAGGGCGGCGACTTTGCAAGTCTGTTTCACTTTCTTTGTGCTCCGCATGCTCATTGCACCCATAGAAGTACTTTCTCCCTTATAGAACAAATTTGGTTGTGGTGAAGCTTGCTGGGGTGAGGGCGCTGGCATTGAAGCTTGGCGGGAATGGGGCGGAGGGGGAGGCAGCGTTGGAGCTTGCCGGAGGTGTGGGTGTTGGCGATGAAGCATGGCGGGGGTGGGGGTTTTGGTCATGACACTTGCCTATGGTTCCACATGGGCTTTGACTGCCACTGTCTACCAGACAAGCAGCTTATTGTCTAATGTCAAAATTCCTAACAAGAGTAAGTCTGGAGAAAATTGTGCTCCATCAGCCTCTTATCTGCTTTACATCGAGGGTCTTTCATCTGATGCAGCAGTTTAACACGCCACATTCATCAATCTGATTTAAGAAGTTAAAAAGTCTTAAGTACTCACTGATATTTCCTTTTATATTATCTGGCAGTAGTGTTAACTTACGTGTTTTCTAGCCATTTTCAATAAAGAATTTTTTGTTCTTTGAGTAAATCTGTCCTAAATAAATAAAATGTAGCTGCCTCTCATACAAGGACTTAGATCCCGAAAATATCCCATCAGAAACTGAGCTTGAAGATCTGACTGGGGTTCAGATCGTGTCTCCAACAAGTACAACCTCCAATATAAGATACACGTTGCCCTTTGACCTGGCGCTGCCTCTGAGGGATGACATCGTCGTACTGACACGTCACGGCTGCATGGCCGCATGCGCATTTCGTGAGTAGCGGGGTCGGAGGGGGGTCACAAATGAGGAGAGCGGGGGAGGGCTTTGGGGGCAGTCTGCGTGATGTGAGACTTCCTGTCGCACGACTGCAGGAATGACACCGAGACAGTCACCTCACTCTGGGCGCTAATATCAGTGTGCAGCCCTTTTTTACCGTTAGCAGAAAGTCCTGTAAGTCGATCTGGAAAAGATAAAGAAAAACAGAGGAGAGGTGGATAGCGGAAAGCGAGGTGAGCTCCAGGGAAGGTGGTAAGAATCCAAACGAAAGGTTTAGGGGTGATGCCAAGATCTGGCATGAGGTCGGTGTGCCGAACCTTCTCTTTGCGTCGTCTAAGGCCTCTAAGGCCCCTGGGCTGACTGAACGCTGACACACTGTCATCTTTTGGCCCAGAGACGCTTAGGTGCACAGAAGAAGGGGCTTTCTGTGTGTGGTGCTGAACCTCCAATAGCTTTAACTTCGGCCACCTCTGTCTCGCTCTATTGCGCAGCCTGACGCCCTCAACACTGCTGAGCTTGTGTATTATTTATACATATTTTTGTATGTGAGCTTATTCACAGAAGACTCACCCATCTGTGCGGATAAGGAAAAGCTCGGTAGGTTTTAACAGTCCAGAAATTGTGTATCCATTTGTCATTTTGCTTACTATTTTAGAAGAATGATGACAGCAGGATGAGGGGGCAGATCAGTAAGGAGGATTTTCAGACTGGCTGTTAATAATCCGACCTCTCGATAACCACAGACGTAACAGATAATTGTAGTGTTATGTTAGATTTATAGCTGAAGAAAAATGAAAGCAGGTAGCAGTTGTCGTATAACAGGTTAGTTTACTCTGCCTGTAAATGCGGAAGCCCTTTATAGCGCCGGTCTTCAGTCCTCAGCGTGTTTCCAGGACTTTGAACCTTTCAGGTTGGCAGGACTTTCCAGATTGATTTGGGAAGTTTGAATCTGGGCGGCGGAGAATGAATAAATATGCGCTTGGTTGGTTAGTGAGAATATATAATGTCCAATATATATCAAGGAATTATTTATCAGAAACTCATGTGAAGAATCTATATTATTTATATGCCCTTTAACTAAGGAATGTCATACTGTGGACTATATTTCTTATGGAAGATTTCTAATCTTTATTTCAGTTATTTTTTTATTTTTCTGGTGTAACCTTTCATGTCACTCCAAAGGGTCACATGCCGCATTCCCAGGCCAGTGTACCTGAAAGGCTCAACATGCTGCGAGAGCCTCATACAGTATGACACACACAGCAGCCCCCCCCCCCCCCCCCCCGCCACTCCGGGACAGCAGAGCCGCTAAATGGGGCATCGAGCTACACGAAAATGAACCAGAAGGTGTGCCTTACTCCACCTTTATTGGTGGTGAATGTATATTCCCTGCGATACTGCGCGTCGGTTGCTGCGATAAAGTCTGTGCTCTTCATTCTGTTCTAGGCGTTGGCCAACTTTTGCTGACCTGTTTACCTCGACCTCCACCGGTGCTATAAAGAAGCTATAAAAAAAAACCTGGACAAGCAAATATGGTTTTTCTTCTGTATCTTGTCATACAGCCCCTGTTGAAACATATAAAAACTGTAAAGACACTTAAATCCCTCTGGGGGTCCTTGAGTAGGGCTGGGTACCCCAAATGTGCATGTGAAGAGTGTACGGGCAGGTGTGTGGTTTTGCCTTTCTGTGCTGTGCACAGAAAAGGACGAGCACTTTCATTCATTTGGGCGAATGGGGCAGGTGCTCACCCACAAGTGCCGGTTGCCTTTTGTCGCATGTCCTCTCCAGCCTGCAACCGCGTCAGTGAAATGACTCAAAAGCTGACTTGGTCCCAAATCAACAGTTTTACTGTAGAAGGAAGAATTCACAGGGGATCTCAGAAGAGCTGGTTTCGGAGTGTACAGGTGCTCCTCAACGTCCGAAAGGGTTACATTCCCATGAACCTGTCATAAATGAGATATATCAAGACAGATATGAATATGAATGATAAATAAGTGATCTCACTCGATTATAATAAATTATAATAAATAATTATTGTAAATAACTAAATACCAATAATAGAGAGGTAAATAAATGAGCACAAGTCTAGCTGGTTGAACACAAAAAAAACACTGTGGGATACATGGTTAAGGGGGGGGGGGCATGATGGAGCAGTGGTTAGTGCCGCTCCTAGCAAGATGGTCCTGGGTTCAATCCCAGGGTCAGGCATGGGTCTGTTCTCTGTGTTCACACACTCTCCCCATGTTCACATGGGATTTTGCCAGGGGCTCCGGTTTTCTCCCATAGTCCAAAACTGTGCAGGGCAGGTTGATTGGCGAGTCTAAATTGGCCCTGTAATTGTGGCTGTGTGTGTGTGCTCTGCAGTGTGTTGGCGACTACCCAGGGTTGGATCCCACCTGTGCCCCTTGTTCCTGGGATAGGCTCCGATCCCCACCGCGACCCCAGATGGGATTAAGTGGTTACAGTGATGGATGCATGGATGGTTGGATGGATATGCTGGTTAAACACTTTATGAGATGCTTGTGCTCGCTATAGCTACAAAGGCTGGGAGCACGGCTGCCTGGGTGCTGTCATCACCCCACATCAGCAGGAAGTACGACCTACTGCTAGCCCAGGAACAGCTTAGAATTCACAGTTTACTACTGAATGTGCATCACTATCGCAACTTTATAAATATAGTAAGTGAAACCATCGGAAGACGAGGAGCATCAGAATATCCTGAGTACCGCCATCTTTTTCCTTGCAGACCTCGACGAAGCGTGACACCCTCCAAACGTCTGCATCTCAGTCTAACGCCTAACAAAGGTCCAGCTTAGTCCCAGTGTCAGACAATAAAATAAGTTCAGAAAGCAGAAGAAGCAGAAATCCGCAGAGGAGTGTCAGTGGAGAGGTAATTAAATTTCAACGTAGCAGGAAAAAGTAAAGAATGACAATGAATTAATTCAAGAACATGCAGTTGTTTGTTGAGTAATTATTCAGCGTGTTCATGGCCTTCCCCGCGGTGGGACCCGCGCCTTTCTCTCCTCTCATGTCTGCCTGCCTTTTGTGCCCTGCGGCCACGTGTCATATCATGAATGCGTCTGCAGGACATCAAGATGAATCCTTATGAATTCGCCAAGGCCCGTCTCTCCCGTCCACGTGAGACATGACAGTGGTCCCATTGTAAATATGCGAGGCAAGCTGGAGCCTTGATGAATCGAGCCTTCAGAGGCTTTCACAAATGCGGGGGGGGGGTGGGGGGGGGGAGGTTTGGACCACCATATCATGATCCTCACGCTTCATACCTGCAGACTGCCTGCTTTTCCCACCAATCGCTCCACTGAAATGTACACATTGCCCAGCCAGACCTTGCCTCCTTGCCAAGACTGAAATTCACAATAAATCACAAATAAATTATATATACTTTATGTGCAGCATATGAAAATTGAATATAAATTGATTTCTTTCTGAGTAACAGTCAAGCATTTTACTGTGCAAAGTTCTGACTTTCACATCCAACCATCACACGTTCAACTATTTGCTTGGAAGCTGTTTAATAATTGTTACTTATTCAGTTTTAATGGTGTCACAAACTATAACTTTTTAATTAAATGTTAAATCTCCACACTTGCGATGTGGTGCAATGGTCACACACTGCCTAGTTTTTCTAATGACCCTCGCAGCGAAGGAACACATGGACAAGCTGCTTATACCAAAAGGGTTTCTTTCTTATTAATGCTACAGACTGATCCACAAATTGTTACAAAGCATGTATCCAATGTGTGTCCAGTAAGCACCATAGGGCTTAATAAGAGGGATTAATGCAGCCTTTGTAAAATTATCCAAAATCCAGCATGGCTATAAATTAATGCCTTTTGCTTAACAAATTACAATATCCAGCAGCATACTTTCCAATCTTAGATTACATGGCGGAGGCATAGCCAAAGGCAGAGAGATTCATTTGGAGCTGAACAGGGGAGGGTTGGATCTGAATTCTGGTCTTATTGGCTGGAAGTCTTGTCATCAAACCGATGTACTGTAGTGTGAAAACTCCAATCTTAACCAAGCTTTGGAAATGTCATACAAAAGTTGTTTAAACAGATAATCTTCCTGGGTGGGAAGTGGGGCGATTGAGCATCAGAGCAATCATTTACCCGTCAGAATGAGGCACGTTCATGCGTATGGCAGTGTAAAGGCAAAATGATGGAAAGTATGCATACAGCACACTACATTGCCAAAGGTATTGAGACACCAACCCAGCTCATTGAATTCAGGTGTTCTAATCACTTCCATAGCCACAGGTGTATAAAACCAAGCACCTTGGCATGCAGACTGCTTCTACAAACATTTGTGAAAGAATGGGTCACTCTCAGGAGCTCAGTGAATTCAAGTGTGGTACCGTGATAGGATGTCACCTCTGCAATAAGTCCATTCATGAAATTTCTTTGCTACTAAATATTGCAACTGCAATTGGGAACAACAGCAACTCAGCCATGAAGTGGTAGGTAGAATCATAGAGCGGGGACAACGCATGCTGAGGCTCACAGTGTGACCTCACCAACTGTCTGCAGAGTCAATAGCTCCAGACCTCCAAACGTTATGTGGCCTTCAGATTAGCCCAAGAACTGTGTGTAGAGAACTTCATGGAATGGGTCTCCATGGTCGAGCAGCTGTATCCAAGCCTTACATCACCAAGTGCAATGCAAAGCGTCCGATGCAGTGGTGTAAAGCACACCACCACTGGACTCTAGAGCAGTGGAGACGTGTTCTTCCAGAGTGATGACTAACACTTCTCTGTCTGGAAATCTGATGGATGAATCTGGGTTTGGCAGATGCCAGGAGAACAGTACTAGCCTGACTGAATTGTGCAAAATGAAAAGTTTGGTGGAGAGGGGATTATGGTCTGGGGTTGTTTTTCAAAGGTTGGGCTTGGCCCCTTAGTTCCATTGAAAAGAATTCTTAATGCTGCAGCATTCAAAGCCATTTTGGACAATTTCATGCTCCCAACTTTGTGGGAACAGTTTGGGGACGACCCCTTCCTGTTCCAACATGACTGCACACCAGTACACAAAGGTCCATAAGGACATGGATGAGCAAGTCTGGTGTGGAGGAACTTGACTGGCCTGCACAGAGCCCTGACCTCAACCTAATAGGACACCTTCGGGATGAATTAGTGCGGAGACTGTAAGCCAGGCCTTCTCGTCCAACATCAGTGCCTGACCTCACGAATGCTGAAGCTGTTATACTGTAGCTGCAAAGGATGGGCCAACTCCATATTAAAGCCTATGTATTAAGAATGACATGTCATTAAAGTTCATGTGTGTGTAAAGGAAGGTGTCCCAATACTTTTGACAATATAATATATATCTTTATGTGAGTGTATATACCTTTAAATAGATATCTTTATATGAGCAAATAAAAGTATAAATCTTGTGCGTATATACTGTATATATTAAAGCTCATTACAGTACTTTGCCCATAATTTACATCTGCTCGGTACTCTATAATTATATCATAAACATCGTAAAGTTTTTGTTAATCCATTTTCAACAAGAAACTAAAAATCTTTTAACTTAAATGAAAGCCATCTAAATATGCATTTATTTTCCTACCTACCTTTACATTTTTATACACTTCTGGTTCTCCTACTGATACTGTTAGAATATATGAATTATTCATTTATTTCAGAACAGGTTTTTATTTCTCGCGTGTTGGAGAGTAAGGATGCAGTCTGAGTGTGAAACCATGAAAGCGCCGAGAATGTGGCAATTCACCAATTTCAAAATTTTGCAGCCCGATTGAAATTCCGACCGTCCTCAACTCCAATCACAGCAAGGTTAACGATCATGAAAGAGAACGCCCCGATTCTGTCTCCCCTCCTTTAATTGGTCGACCATTCAGCATGATAGAAAGCCTGTCCAATCAAAGAGTACATATTATTCCATGTGACTGACTCAGCCTCACATTGCTACAGGCATGTTTTGGACTTAAAAATTATCTGAAGCTCAGGACCAAGGGTACATTTCATTTTAAATTATGCAACACTGAATATGCTGTGCTCCATCTTAGGTCAGATGTTAATTTTTAAAATTGGTCTTAATGAAATAAATTGTACTCTGTGAACGTGTGTTGTGAATGTTCATAATGTCCAAACTGATTACCCGACTCTCAAGTTTCCCATTTTTTAGCAATTGGCTCAAGCTGGCCTACTGCATTAGTGCATTTTTGTATTAAAATTGAGATTTGAAGAACTTTGAGAGTTTTTTATTCATGAGCTATACAAAATTAAAAGTATGATGTCTTTGTGTAGAACAACGGTAGGCAATCTTACCCAGAAAGGGCTGCCTAATTATATTACTAATTGGAGAACAGATTGGCTGTGTAATCCTCACACCTGAGTTTGACCTAAAGGTTACCACAAAATCCTACATACACACCGGCCCTTTGCTGATAAGATTGCCTACTCCTGGTGTAGAAAATATAGATATTTTTCAAGATATTGAAATACTTTAAAGACAGCACTGTGCTTAAGATCCATGTGAGGGACAGACAGTCTGTGCTAGGGTGTCTCCTGCTTTGTTCCCTGTGCAATCTGGGATAGGCCCCAAGTTCAGGGCTGGAAGGATGTCTGTACGAAAGCAATACAGTTTAGCCTGTGTTCGTTACATCTTCTCTAAGAACACTCCTCATCACAAGCATTTTCCCATGTCCACAAGGTTTCCATAACTGCATTGCCAGTACTGGGTTGTCATAGGATGGAAACCTATTCTAGCACACAGGGCATGTGCTCACACACACTTTGAGCAATTTAGAAACACCAGTTCATCTATATGCATGACTTTGGAGTGCAAGAGGAATCCCTGTCAAACATGGGTAGATCATGTAAACTGGAGAAGCACAGAGTCCGGGAATCACACGCACAGACCTGTAGGTGTGGGACTGCAGTGTTAGCCACTGAGCCGCAGTGCCGCCCCGTAATGTATCTATCATCAAATTAAAACTTCAAATGAAATATGCACCCCACAGTCCAAAAACATGCTGAGGCTAATTGGAGTTGCTAAATTGCCCATAGGTGTGCATGTGAGAGTGACTGGTGTGTGAGTGTGCCCTGCGATGGGCTGGCCCCCCATCCTGGGTTGTTCCCTGCCTCATGCCCATTGCTTCCGGGATAGGCTCCGGACCCCCCGCGACCCGGTAGGATAAGCGGTTTGGAAAATGGATGGATGGATGGATGGATGAAATATGCATACATGTGTGGCAGGTCTGTGGCTTTAAGAAAACTGCACAACATAGCCCCCTAACACACCATATAAGTACTACGGTTCATCTGAATCTTGATAGCTTTGTTCTGGTAGTGCTGTTGTCTCCAGGGTTGGGGTCATTTCGGAATGCATTCATCTATTCCAATCCAAATCAGGAAATGGAACTGGTGTTGGAATATAAATCCCCCTGAAATTCAAATTCAATTACAATTCTGTTCCCCGTAGTTTTTTTTCCAGTCCCAGTTCCAGTTCCATTTCCTGATTTGGATTGAAATTGATGAATGCATTCCGGAATGGCCCCAACCCTTGTTTTCTCAGAAGAAAGCTTAACGTCTCGGCACGTCTCTCACCCTGCGCGCCTCGTGCTCTGCCATGCCAACAGGTATGGGGATGGGACACGGCTTTGAACCCGGACGGAGCCCCGTGTGGGATCAGGCTACTTTTATGTGTGACATAAAACAAATTTCAAAGCAGAGCATGATTACTTTGGGAAGAAAGAGTGATAAAAGTGAAAAGTTTGATTTTACTCCATGGAATAATTTTGACGACGAATAATAACGAGTGAAAAAAAAATGCATAGAATTCTATTACTGCTTGACTATTGCCAGAGGCGGGATAGTCAGCCTCCACATAGACATATTTGCATATTTATAAATCCCTCAGAATCAGGGCTATAAACCATATATTTTATGTGACAGGGGACCAAGAGAAGCCTTCAGGAGAAAATCATACAATAATTAATATTAAAGCTCAATCCTATAAGGGATACTTTATTCCTACCTTGCTATTTTATTTTTTTTTATTTCAAAATGTACCTGTAACTATTTAAGCAGAGTGGCTGCTTGTGTCTTTATTTTTCTCCCTGTCGCCGGATGATTCTGGAAATGATAGAGAGAAGGGTTTCCTGTCCTTGCCCCTGGCTCCTGTACCGACTCGCCAGGTGTTGTGAGAAGGTATCTGGCCTGGATGTTGTTAACATCAGAATGAAAGCCATCTGCTGCTATATCAATCCAGCAGCTATTAAAGGCTTTGAAACTGGCGTCGCTCCCCAGCCACGGGATGCTCTAATTTGGCAGCCCCTCCTGTGGGGGAAGGAAGGAGGCCCAACGGAAGCCGCTGGTTTTATTGTCGCGCTGATCACCCCGACGGCCGAGCCAGCGGAGGGCCAATAAATGGCCTTCGGTGGAAACTTCAAGCTGTTGACTGGATTTGGTTCCAAGTGTTCTAGGTTTTCGTAAGTGACTCAATGTATCTGATCTATTGAGGGACTTAGGCAGGATTCAACCTCTGTGTAAATGTGCATGTAATAACAGTCCAGTTGGACCAGGCTCATGTAAACAAATGCCCTTCCGAGTGAATATTAATAACAGAGTAGCAGTCGGAGAAGTGAAATCCCACTTTGATTTTGCATTCTTCCCAAATAAGCAAACTCTGTGCCATAACTAATAAAACATGATCCCACTAATGTTGTATTAGTATAACAGTATCATCTGATATTATCCTTCAGGCTTTACTGCTCTATCCATAGATATTGGTTCTATTGGAGGTGAAATCTATGGAAATGTGGGAAAAAGGTGAAAAAAACACAGAAGGCTTTCTAAAAATTAATGGACATTAAAAATCGATTAACTTAAGTACTGATTTTAGTGGCCCCAAAATATAATATGTCATTTGCAATGTATCTATCTAAAGCTTCATTCATTAATAGCATTGGGGTTGCAAATTCCAACCAGAGAAAAAAGTTGTGGGAAAAGCAGCTAGCATTTCAATACTATATACTGTAATAATGTTTCTTTATTACAGATTCTCATGCCAGGATGTGGGAAGAGTCTCTTCTGCCTGTGAGCACATGGTGAAACTTTATTTCAGAAGAAGACTTGCAAATTCCTTGCACCACAGTGTCATTTAATGGAAGCACAAACCCATCACTGGCAGTCGGTGGCATGCCGTGGGCACACCTATGCCAGACAAAAACAAACAGCAATCCAAACCAGAAATAGGGCCATTTGTCCCGTCCCACCCAAAGGGAACTATTTAATCATCCTGCTTGACACATGAGTCACGCGGCAGCATCGCGAGAAGGACTACACAACGCAAAAAAAAAACGAAAATCCAGGAAACGTGCCAGTCCCCCCTCCCAGAATACATAGGCCGCCTGCTTTTACTCAAAGGATGCCACCTCAGCCCATTCCGGGACAGCGAGCGGTGATTGACAGACCGAGGAGACGCAGCGACGAATGAAATGAGGTCTCATGCAAATATGTTTGGTGCCACCAGAGAGCAGGTGGGATAATGAAGACAGAGGTCCCAGTCTCCGAGCAGTTACAGAGCCAGAGCGAGATTATAGTAATTTCCTACACGTGGGGATTACGCCGATGAGGCTGACAACACAAGAAGTAAGAGCATTATAGGTGTCCTGCTTTAACAGTAGTTCGATTCTGACCCATTAGAACCAACTGAGAGAAGTCATAAACCACATGTTTTCCTGGGATTTTTCCATAGCCTTGATCTCTCCCTTGGTGTTATCTCCTCCAGCAGATTACCTTTGTCTGTTTTTCCAAGGAATTAAACGTGTGACTGCACCCAATTGGAGCTGACAGCCGTATGTTATAATCTGACTGCATAATAGGCCAAACAAGCAATTAAGAACACTTGAGCATTTCGGTTGCCTTCGTAGCATTGTGGAAAATTAGAATCACGCCCGGAAATAATTGCATGTAGATTAAAAACATCTGACGTCCCAGTTTACCCTTTGTGGCCCAATTCGAAGTGAAAGATGAGCGGGATAGACTGTGGAGAAAGAGAAAAGGCAAGACATGTCTGCATATCAGAGATGCCATAAACGAACACGCCATGAAGGAGGTCCTGGTATGAGGTGCTATTTCATTTCTGCCTTGTGTACCTTGTGTCATTAAACTTTTATACTCGGAGACTTCAGAGTCCGTAGTACACTGTCCTGTCATTTTAATTAATATTCAGACAAGGCACTGATCTTTGGGATGCAACAGCTACAATCTTGACTGCAGCGCTAAGCTCCAGGCAGAGAATCGTTTCACGTTAAGACGATACGACCCCCACATGCTTTTCAGTGGTTCATGCAGGAAGTCAACATACCCTGTAATGAAACGATTTATGGTCCAGGGTGTCTCCTGCCTTGTGCCCTCTCTGTGTTTGGAATGGCTCTGGGCCTGCTGTGATCCTAGGATGAGCACTGTGGTAAACACTTATGGATGGATGGATGGATGGATGGATGGATGGATGGATGGATGGATGGATGGATGGATGGATGGATGGATGGGCAAAAAATATATATTCACACGATGATGCGCTTTATATACAAATGCATACTAGGACCGAACTGAGGTCCATACAGATCCCACTCGTGTGTATGTACAGATACTGTAAGTACGAAAGCCATTTGCTTGCCTTGTTTCCGCAGTGAGCACAAGAAATCAAATCAAAGTTTATTTGTCAAATGTACAACAGTATGGCAAACAGTGTAGCGGGCTTATGGAAACGAAGGATTTAAAATTGAATTAAACACAAAGATGTTGTAATAAAACTACCATGTTAATTGGAGTGAAACAGTATGTGCCGTAATTGTTACAAAGCCTTCTATGATGTCGTATTAATGATATCACATTACTGAAAGAAGTGCCGTGACTCATATCTGAAAATTCATCCTGAATTCCCTTTGATAGTCATGCGAGAAGACCATCCAATAATTGAAGGTGTTACTCGAAATTAAATTATCTTATGATCTGAAAATTAAATTTGAACAGGATACACTTTCCAAATACCTTGGAAGTAGTAAGAGGCTCATAAACAATAAGGGCCCTCTTTTCATTGCTGTGCCTTTAATGTCCCTGTACTTGCATTTCTGCTTCTTATCTGTTAAATTTGTCTCCATCTCTAATAAAAGACATCGCCAAAGGTCCATAAGAGATGCTTTTTTTCGAGCACTTTGAATGTGACGAGAAGTCAAAATGTAATGTATTAACGCGCTTTAACAGATTTGTCTTTCATACCTTTGCAAATTGGCCAAATTCTGGAAAACTGCAGAGTAATATGGTCTTGACCTCATTTTTAACTCCCATCCCAAGAACATTTTCGCAGTTTGGTCAGTAAACTTGTGTCTAGAAGGTCTTCTGTCCTTATACAACCTGTATAAGTTGTTCTTCGCTGCAGGGACAAATATACACAGCCAAATTGCTCCTGGACATTTAGAATGAGAGAATGATTTTTACCTTTAGCTGATAAATATTTATTATTTTGCTAGACAGCAGGGGTAGGATCGGTCTGTATTTCTGTTGAATGAAAAAAAAAACATGGATATGTCATTTATTTTTCTTGCATGGAAATTGTTCTTCTTCTAGGTATGCAGTGTTTTTGCAAATTCTGAGGCTGGAATTTATATTACGAGAGACCAATACCTGACTGATCTTGGCTATTCCTGCCCCTTTAATTCCTGCCCCTTTAATCTGACATTAAATGCCCAGTAAAAATTTGTTCATGGCTCATTCTGGACTGTTTTCAGATTCCATCTGCTTATACCATAACTGTGTTTGTGGGGTTTTGTGATAGGTTGGCTTATTGGGGGGGGGGAGAGCAGGGTGGTTTCTAAATCCTCAGGAAAGTTTACTTTGGCATTACTCATCTCAAGGCTTTAAGTTGTTGCTGAAATCTGCACAATGTAAAGTGCCACAATAAGTTAAAGTGCGATCTGCCATTATTATGCCCTCGGCTTGGAGGCATCCTTTGGATTTCTCGGTTATAGCTGAGGGACGTTTTGCTGAAGCTGCCCAGGTGGAGCGTAACTGTTTACATGTAATCTGTGGACCTGAGGTCAGCTCCTAAACCTGCCATTCTGCTTGTGGCCCTGAGTTCAAACCACAGGATCGTCAAGCTTGCAAAGGGTATTAAAAACTTAATAACCACTGCATATGTATTGTGATGTATGCTGTAGGCAATTTATAGCCAAGTAGTCAAGTAGGTTTTTATTGTTATTTCAATCATACACACAGTATATAGTGAAATGAGATGACGTTCCTCCAGGACCATGGTGCAACACAGAGCAGGACAAAGACAGAGCGACATCATAAGTGCAGGCAGGACACAAGCATAACAGTACAAATTGACAAGACAAGACAACATACAGTGCAAATTAACAGCGGTAACAGTCTGGATACAGTATCTGAGTTACTGTATGGTAGCAGCGAGGGTTATTATGTGCAAAAATTCAGTGGTAGAAAAGAGTAAAGAGTTGAAAGGCAATAAATAACAATAAATAGTATATACAGATGTGTGTGTGTGTGTGGGGGGGGGGGGGGGGTGGTTGGGGGGGGATTGTGTTCAGTTCCGGTTGAGGAGTCTGATGGCCTGAGCGAAGAAACTGTTCCCCATTCTGGCAGTGGAGGCCCGTAGAGAACAGGCAGTGGAGAACCTTTTGCCAGACGGGAAGAGGGAGAAGAGTGTGTGTGAGGGGTGTGTGGGGTCATCCACAATGCTGGTGGCTTTGCGGATGCTGCGTGTGGTGTAGATGTCTGTAAAAGAAGGGAGAGAGACCCCAATGATATTCTTGGTTGTCCTCACAATCCTCTGTAGGGTCTTGCGGTCCGAAACGTTGCAATTCCCGTACCAGGCTGTGATGCAGCCGCAGAGAATGCTCTCTATGGTCCCTCTATAAAACATAGTGAGGATTGGGGGTGGAAGGTGCGCTCTTCTCAGTCTCCATAGGAAGTAGAGACGCTGCTGGGCGTTCTTGGCAATGGAGCTGGAGTTGAGGGTCCACGTGAGGTTCTCCGTGATGTGGACACCAAGGAACTTGGTGCTGTGGACGATCTCCACCGAGGAGCCACCGATGCACAGAGGGGAGTGATCACGTTGTGCTCTCCTGAAGTCAACAACCACCTCCTTTGTTTTGTCTACGTTCAGGGAAAGATTGTTGGCTCTGCACCAGTCCGACAGCCGTCGCACGTCCTCTCTGTATGCTGCCTCATCTTTCCTGCTGATCAAACCCACCACAGTTCTGTCATCAGCAAACTTTGAGCTGAGGTTTGAGCTGTGCATTGCTGCACAGTCGAGGGCCAGCAGCATGAGAAGTAGTGGACTGAGCACACAGCCCTGGGGGGCTCCCGCGTTCAGCGTGATGGTGCTGGAGATGTTGTTCCCGATCCTGACTGACTGAGGTCTCTCAGTCAGGAAGTCCAGGACCCAGTTACAGAGAGAGGTGTTTAAGCCCAGCAGTCTCAGCTTCCCGATCAGATGCTGAGGAACGATGGTGTTGAATGCTGAACTGAAGTCTATGAACGGTATTCTCACATAAGTATCCTTTTTTGTCCAGATGGGTGAGGGCCAGGAGACTGTACCAGCATCCCATATTCCATATACCATGCCTTGTGCCCAGTGCAATCTGTCCAGCATTTAGAAGTTGGAAAGATAATTGAATATTGATGTGGGTATTTCCTTTTTAAAAATACTATCTTTTATTCACTGATACAGAGTAATGTTCGTGTTCAAGCTGACCCACAATCACATTAGTGCATGAGCAGTTGACGCTGGATAAGAACATCTGTAGTGATCACATGACATAAGCTGGCCAGTAAAATTCTAGGAGTTCTAAAAAAATTCAAGGCAAGGCCTACATGTTGATGTTAGGGCTTGAAGCGTGATTTGGAATAGTATAAATCACGTTTGTGTCGGAGTGTAGAGTAGAGGAAGCAATTTCACTGGTTTGACGGTAGATGGGAGCTGAACTAGTTCAAACAAATAAACTCATAGGATAAGGTCTTGAGAGATGATTCCTCACGGAAGGGATTCTTAACTGCACAGACGTTGCTGATCAGTTTGGCCGGGTAGAGCTATAAGGAATATGATGCCCCTGCAGAAGTCTGATGGTTGACAGGCCAAACGTGATCTTGAAGCAGCAGAAGCTAGTAGGATGTGTTCAAGTCAGGCCTGACATATCAGCATGTAGGAAGTTTAAAAACCAGACATATACCTCAAAATAACGGGCAGAAATCCCCCCCTCCTGACTCTGGCACTCGGAGCTATAAATATTAACTGCAGATCAGTTAGCTTAAATTTATACATAATTAATTAAATGAATGCTTAAATTTTATTTTAACTGCTGCATTTCTGGCTGGTTACAGGGCAAATACACAATAATTCTTTGCAATTATTTCATTAATCTCATCTGCAACTTCTGTGTGAGACAGTTCTGCTCTGACAGTGGGGATGTCAAGTTATATATGCCGAATATAGTTAAAAGTTCTAGAACTAAAAAACATAAAGTGAAAATTTACTTTTCGCTCTACAACACCTGAACTTCCCATAAGGGTTTAATGGTGTTTATCTGATGGATGGGGAGGGCATGGACAACATGTGGCTTTATCCTGGTGTTCATGAAACCCCTCATGGATTTATTTGTACATCTATGAGGATATCATCCTGATATACAGCAGTGCATCTCAATCCATTCCTTGGGAACCCACCCCATGTTCTTGCTCCCTCTGAACTCCTTGCCAGACAGTCCACAATTTTGCTCAGCAGGGAGCTGGGAGGGAGCAAAAACATGGACTGTCTGGCAGGGAGCTGGGAGGGAGCGAAAACACGAACTGTCTGTGGGTCCCCAAAGACCAGATTAGGAAACACTGGAATATAGAAACATCATGAGGCAACAGTGTCTGCACCGTAGAGTGCATCTGGTCCTGTAAAATACCCTCATATTCCTCAGTCATTATATGACCATGCAAAGCAATCATCAGACCTGATGACTCCCATGAGCTAGCTGCCCATGTCAAAGATATTGTTTTTGGAAGGCATCCCCTATTTCCATTCCTCCATTACTTTTTCAATAGAGGGGTCCTGTTTTTGTTGTACTGTTTTGTGAAATGGCCTTAGATGCCAGCAGTTTAAATTGCAGCTCTGCCATAATTTCCAGCTTTGTGAAATTCTCAGCGTACAGTTTTTTTTTTTTTGAGACTGGATCACACAAGTGCTTTTCCTGTTCAGTGGTATAGTTCTGTGGTTGAGAACATACTTGTGGTATTTAACAATTAGCCTGTTAAGTGCTCATCTGCCCCCTCGCGTTGACTCAAAAGCAAAGTTCATGTGGTTTGTCCATGTTTTTTTTCCAATCATTTTTGCACTTTTGTGACTGATGCATCTGGATTTCTAAGCTATTTGGCTGCTTTTCGATTTGAGACATATCGCTTTGAAAACTCATATATCAAAGTGTTGATCGTCAGAACTCTTTTGCAGTTGACATACACTGGTAATTGGCTTTCAACCTAATATTCATCCATCCATCCATCCATCTCCTAATCATTTATCCTGGCCCTTAAGTCCATACAGAAACTTCATTAAGACATTTGTGATTTATATGTTTCATTTTTATATAATTTTATGATATTTACTGTATACATACTATTTCTATACCCTGCATACTGGTAAGCCTTTTGGCCTTATGGATGATGCCAGCAGGAACAGACGATGCTCCTCGTCACTCACCTTCGCATCTGCCATGCACACTGTATCCCACACTCAGCCCTTACTGATTGTTTCCTATCTCTTCCTACAAGTAAAGCCAAGTGTAATCGATTGCAATTTTTTAGGCTCAGGGGTCACAAGATCCCAATAGTGTCATTCAGCTGGGAATACCTTTAAACCTGCCGAAAAAGATTTTGCTTCTACTGTTCATTAGGAAATCATTGAAACAGACAAAGATGCGTGCTTCTCCATGCACCGAGAGAGTCTTTTTTAATGCTCCAATTACTGTAGATTATGCTTCAAATCCAAGAAGTGGAAGGACTGGAGAATTCACCCTATCGATGGCATTAAACGGTTATTTGATCAAATGAATTATCAAGCATCCCATGTGTGATATCAAGGCCAAGAACGGCTCAGATACTGATAAGCATATCAATGTTCCTCAAGCAGTATTAAGCAGTGAGGCATTTAAAGTTGTCTTAGAACGCACAGAAGCTGTTTGGGGGGGGAGGGGGGGATTTATATAATGTGCTTATTGCTTTGAACTGAACTTTTTATTGGTTAATGTGTGTTTTGAAAGCATAAATAGCTTCGAGGTTGGGAGAGAATCTAAATCTGTCTGAAACATGCACCATCAACTGCGAAACACTTATACGGTCTGAGTCGTACATAATTATAAACTGAAACTGTTTTTATTCTCGGGTTTGGAAAACTGAAACACAGTGATGATTCAAAGCACTAAGACCACCCCCATGTGAAGTGAATAATTGAGTCCTGATGCATATAGGGACGTCATGGCTGTGGATCGGAGATGTCGATCCGGCGCTTCATGACTTAATGCACTGTGTGTCGTGACACATTACTCCCATAACCATGATTAAAAATATCTGCTATTTGTGCCATAGTATCCCTTCTGTTGGTTTGTACCAGATGCTAGTTCCTTTGTTCACATCCTGCATCAACAAGTCTTGGCCGACTAACGCCATGTTGGCAGTTCGTGGTTTTCTTTCCTCGTACCACTCTAAGCGATTACTCACCACGGCTGACCATGAGCTCCCAAGCCTTAGAGGTCACCCATAAGGTCTTAGCCCTTTTCAGTGTCACTCGAATCTTTACCCCCTGCTCGCTTCTGCATTCAACAAGTCATCTATGAGTACCAAATGTTCACTTACGATTCAATGGATCCCAAACTTTATCATTCGCCATTTTTACAAGACCAATATTATTTGTGATATGTGGCTGTGGTTGTAATGATTTGGCTAGTCTGTGGGGACATGTACGCTCAATAAAATGATAACAGCGATCATTACAGAGTTAGATGATTAACCAGTATTAATTGGCATAAAATGTACCAAGAAACACAGGCCCCACACCATTACATCACCACCAGCAGCCTGACCTGTTGATACAAGGCAAGTTGAGTCCATGGATTCATGCTGTGGACACCAAATTTTGAGCCTACCATCTGTGAGCCTCAGCATAAATTGAGATTGACCTTTCACATCAACGAGGCATTTCTGTCCACAAAACTGCCACTCACTAGATTTTTTTTGTAGCGACATTCTAAGTAAACTTCACATTGTTGCATGTGAAAATCCCAGCAGATCAGCAGTCACAGAAATGCTCGCACTTGCCCATTTGGCACCAACAATTATGCTTCGATCAAAATCACTGCGACAACATTTTTCCCTTATTCTGGTATTTGCTGTGAACATTAACTGAAGCTTCTGACCTCTGTTTGTATGATCTTATGCAATGCACTGCCACAATGGGATTGGCTGATTAGATAATTGCATGAATAAGCAGCTATACAGGTCTTCCCAATAAAATACTCAATGAGTGTATGTAGATATTATAGTGCCATGACTGAATGCATTGTTTATTCATAGATCTTTAAATTGTTGAATATAATTTATGATGGATGGATAATGAAAATGAGAAAAAATAAGATCTCTAGACATTGAAGTGGTTCTTTAGATATCCTCAGCGCTAATTAGAATTCATATGTATGTTGATTATCACAGCAGGCAATAACTTTTCATAATTTTAATAATTCATAATTTATAGTTTGATTAGCAAGCAAAAATCAAACATCAATTATCTCTCATGAGTAATTGCATAAGCAAGATCTGTTGTTTCACTTTTAACTAACTGCCAGTTGGTGGTACTACCTCCATTTAATTAATAATAGATGTGTTAGAATAACAGAAAATATGAATTAACTGAGTAACTGACAATGCAGTGATCAGACAGTCAGATTGGTGTCGTGTCTGTAGTTCCATATGTCAAGGATGCCGTATGTATTACAAGTTCAGCATTATCATTAATCAACAATTTATCAGGTTATCTTTAAGAACCATGGCATGTTTTCAGCGGCGCTGAAGTTATAGACATTTACACTTTGAATTTTTTCCAGTTTTTATAAAAGGACTGAAATTATCCCGACAGTCTCTACAGAAACACGGGCAGCATATTCACCAACCATGCCATCTATGGAACGCATTTCGCTAATGGCAGTTTCCTCAAATTGTGGTTTCAAAGACTGACCTGCCTGTTGACAGGGGATAGCAGGTAGAGGCTGGACGTTTGTTCTTTCCGTAGTTTGGACTCAAATTAATGCCATTTAGCAGCACTTAAACACAACTGCATCAGCCAATGATAGGGTATAATTGGTTAAAAGCTGTCACAATAACTATGAACAGTCATCAGGCAAATAGCGCCAGGAAATCAACCGGAAAAGGGCAATTTTAGTACTGTATAAAGACCCGGGAGCTAATTATGTCCAAAGGCAACATGTTATCCAAAGGTAACAGGTAATTTTATCGCATGACGGCAGTGCGTGTGCTTAATTATTCCATAACATGTAAAATTATTGTTCTCCAGAATAGCACCAAAGATCAACAGGTTTTTCTTTTGACATTTACTGTTGTGTTAATGCCGTGACATCTGGAATTTGCAACCTCTTCGACATGCAGCATTTCATGCGATGCGCGTTGAATCACTTAGCTAGCTAATCTCATAATCTAAGCGCTATGTTACGAATATAAGTAATGGCTTTCAGAAGCTTCTTTCAGGCCGACCCATTTGAGAGCTGCAGCACAATCCCAAAGGGGAAAATAAGCACGGTGAAAATGAGCAGTATAATACCACGGATGAATATGAAAGGACATTTCGTATCCGTCAAAATCCAATTAGACCCGTCATGCTGTGGGCTAACATAGAATCTTTAGTAATATCTGCATTGTCTGCATATATCACTGCCGCAACATGATATCTGCCTCCCTTTTTTGTTATGGCTAAAGCAGCCCATGATAACAGTAACGACAGCCTGTCACAAGTTACAGCGTGACGTCCCCGGCGATGTTTGTTCGCCTATTTATTCATTTTTGAAAGGCTTACCAAGCCACTGATTCCTCAGTTGCCAAACCCTTGTACAATAGTTGCCCTTATAAATTAAATTAATGAATTAAGTAATGATAAACAAACAAATAAATATGTGAATTCTTAACTGCATAAGTGGTTATATGATGAACTGGATCTGGGTCTATGGGCTGGACCCAAAACAGATCCGAATCGGAATCAAAGAATCAAAACCGGGAAAACAGACAGGAGTCGTAAGAGCATTAGAGAGAAAACCGAATCCAGCCCTGAAGCAGACCAGCACAATTATCAAATATTTCCATGCCAGATGGGTAATAATCATTAAGGGTGAGTAAAAATGGTGTGATACCTACTCATACAGGTTCTGAGGCAGTATATTCAACTATAGTCTCGAGTTTAAAAGTGAAATGTATTTGGGACAGGGCTCAGACTGCAAACTGCAGATTCTGCAAAGGTTACACTGCCTCATCGGTGGGACTCCACAGCAAAGCCGCGGCTGTCATACTGGGAGTCGTCATGCCATTGTGTGCAGACAATGAGGTGGACCCTCCCTCCCTCGACTGTCATGTTTGATTCACACCATGCTGCATGCGGCTGGTGCATAGTCAGATGGTGCAGCTGTCAGAGCTGCTAAATGGTAGGTAGACCATGGCAGCCTCCAGAATTCAGCGCAGCAGCCGGTCCAGGAGAGCGCCCTACATGTGCTTAGCTTAGCTATTAAAACCTGATGCAACTATGGGGCGATGGGCTGCGTTTTCTTGATTTTATTCTTAATATCACTCAGTAAGTGATCTTGGATCACCCTCCTAAATATTCCATGTATGACATTTCTGTAGACATGTGATGCTTTTCAAAAGCTGGGAGCCACAAAAATTACTCAATTATCCTAATGACTAGAAGTCCCTGAGCTAAATAGGTTTCTTCATTTAAGATTGCGTCGAAGCAACGTGGGAGTTTGATTTGGCCATCATGATCATTTCAATATAAAAATCGCTGTTGGACTTTACTGGTAGTAGGTATGACTGATTTAAATGTGATTATAGTTTCAATCACTGTTCAGCGATGAACTGGAATTCCTTCCAGAGTGTTCTCCTGCCTTGTAACCCATGCTGCCTGAGACAGGCTCCAAGCCCTCTGTGACCTTTTCCTGGATAAGTGGTTGGAATATGGCTAGCTATTAATTTTGAATGCTGAATTTTCAAGACACATAAAAATGGATTTCAGCGTATGCAAGTCCTTCCCTTGATGTATGACTTATGTGCCATATTTGCTCCAGCTACTGTGTCAGACTGAGATTTTCACCCCAGGGGTGTCTGTTTCCTGTTCTCTGCTGTCACTGGACCAGTGACAAGTCTGTTGATCAGGTGAGTAAAAGTCTGTCTCCATTGTCTAGTGGGGAGCCGGTTGTTAGAATGACATTGTTATTGACATGGTTAGAATCGTTATTTTTTTCACTAAAGTGCCTCTCAATCTGTCAGAGCTTCCCTGAATGGGCTGTAGAGCATAAACGTCTCGCACGGCCTTTTAAATTTCATGCCAGAAAATGTCTGGGAGCCAATTCTCTTCTTTTGTATAAGAAGGAATCACTGTCATTAACTTAGAAAAAAAGTTGAACTGTAGGTCGTGAATTTTCATAATGCAGATTAATGTTAAGAATGGTTCCACTCCTGGCTTCTACCACAGCCAACAAACTCTCTTCGGATTGCTTCAATAACATTATTTATTTATGCAGAGTATTGGACTGCGGTTGTACTGCGTCCCACGCAAAGCGGAGGCAGACCCCCGAGACATATATGCTTCTGATCAGCATAATAGGGAAGGAAATTTGCTGTCAATGGAGGACTTTAATAATAAACTTTTGTTGCGTAAGCTATGTCCAAAAATATCTGATCTTAAACACAGGAAATCCATTCATCGTTCCTGCTGAAAAAAACTGCTAAAACTAGCTTGTGCTCGTAGCTGGATTAACTGGTCTAAGATGGTAATGTCCCAGCTTGCTGCTCTCTGATGGTTCAGCTGGGTGGAACACTAGTTGGTCATACTGGTACGACCAGCTAATCCAGCTAGAATGACCATCATAAGCTGGTGTGACCTGCTTATCATGGTATGACCATCAACTGTCATAAATTAGTCAACCAGGTTGTTTTTTCCAGCAGGGTTATAACCTGGTCAGGGTCACTTAGAGCTTATCCAATGAGAAGAACAGAAACTCCCCACACACACACACACACACACACACACACACACACACACACACATACCTGGACCACACATACACACAGTGTATCTTTTTAGGGCTCGCTCATTCATTTCTATGGAAAAAATGCTAATGCTAACTATGACAACCTTAACCCCAACCCTGCCCTAAGCATAACCATAAACCAAACAAAATACAAGAGTTTTTCAGTTTTTGCATTTCTGTTTTTTTCATTGCAGTCACGGAATTTTCCAAAATAGAGTTTTCACATACTGCATGTGACCCATCACCACGAAATGAGTCTTATGGGTGAAATTCTACCAGTTTCCTGGTCCCCATATGGAAACTGGTCTCCATAAGGTAAAAAAAAGGTATTCATTACGTTGTGGGGACATTTGGACATTTGGTCCCCACAAGGTAAGGTATACCTGGACCACACACACACTATGAGGCCCAGACTTGAATGCCCAACCTTAAAGGTGTGAGGCACTTTAGAGTGTTACCCACTGAACCACCGTCACCATGAACATTAGAAATGTGCTTTTATATATTCAGGAAACAAAAACATCTCCTTTAAAAGGCCATGTACCCTGAAGCTGCCTCCCATCCCTGAAGTCCTGATCCCCATGTCCTCCTACACAGAGATTAATTTCCAGCTTATTTCCTAATATTGCAATTTAGAATTCACCAATAAATCTTCCATTTTTCCTATTTTTCTAATATCCTTCATTCCCTTCATCAATAGTTCATTCATTTGTAAAATTAGTTAACTTTCTCCATCACACACCATTTGAACATTACCTTTACCATTTGTTATTTTAGGATAAAATTTCCTATTTAAACTAAATTTTCCATATTTTTCTACAATATAAAACATTTCCCTTGTTGCAACTGGGATCTTATTACTTTGTTTTCCATTTTCTTAATTAGGCAGCCTAGAGAATTGATAGCTTCATAACGTATTATCCATTACAGCTGACAAAGTTGGCATCCGCATCAAAAGTTGAATAAATTTGACTATTAAGAGGAGTAAAATGGTCAGGACAGATAGCTAACATATCTCCTTGGTAATAGTGGAATTTTTATGTCAAATCATACTATTATTCTAAGAAGATATTCAATGGCTATGTTTAATATGTGCTTGTCATGCCCCACTCGTCCGATCCTCCCATGTGCCACACCCCCATCTACTTCGTGTGGAATCCCCGTGTTCCCCAGCTGTTTCCTGTTACTCTCATTAGTTCTACAGTACGTATTTAGTCCGCATTTCAGTTTATTTCCCCAGTCCGGTCATTGATGTTACTGAAGTCTATATGTCTGTCTTGCTCCGTTTCCTATTAAAACCCTTCATTTTACCCCAGTCCTGTTCCCCATGCCTGCTTCCCCGTTCCGCACCGCATCAACTGTGACATGCTTAATGTTTCATGTAACAGCTGCCTGGAAGAGCTTAATAAACTGCACATTTTCCGTATTAACATACAGTAGCTCCCCACGTTTGTTAAATCCAGAACTGGGCCCTTGTGCACGCGTACGATTCCTCCTGTGTTTCTGCAGTGAAGGTGCGTGCATGTGAGTGAGTCCACTTTCCAGTCTGAGTCTGTGGGGCCCATTATGCAAATTAGTGCCTAATTACTCTTGAATTTCTATTTAGCATCACTGCTTTACCACAGTGGTAGTTCACTTGCAAAGTCAGTTGTACATCCAAGTTTAGGTACTGTAGTTTAGCTCTGGTTGCGTGTAGCACTTAGGTGGGGAGATTTTCAATAGAGCTAGAAGCACGATGGTACTGTATGTTCTACCATCCAAGCTTTTGTTAGAAACAAAGGACCTGACTGTGCTACACACATGCTTACATTTTGAAATTGTGTTCACCCTTCCAGAACAGGCAGTTGTCACACCCGTGACCCATCTGTGCCAGAAACATCAGGAGACAAACGCGCGCACGTCTGGCAGACCCCCCAGTCGGCCCTCAGCCGCGCTGTCAGATACACAGGACCAGGTGCCCCACTAGCCCTAATGCCAAATCTGGGCACAGCTACCACTGCCTGCTCGAGCTGAGTGCCTTCGCCTCCAGCGTCAGCGGGAGCCCTAAACATACCCTTTTAATGTCGTGCTGCCTTCCGATATCTTAGCACGTTGTGGGACATGCATATCTCCAGCCGAGATCAAAGAACCGGCAGCCCGTGCCTTTTGCATTAGGTAAGACTACACCATATCTCTCTCTAAATATAGACAAATACATATTGGATGTAAATATGTTGCTTGACATATTGCAACAGTGATTCCCATAAAATGTCCCTTAAATGCACTGATGTCGGCAATTTGCACAGAATAATAACGGCTGCAAGACTTTGTGACAGGTTTAACGATTCATTTAGAATAAGCCCAGAGAAAGTAAGTCTGGGCAGCACTGGCTTTGAGAGTTTTGTCTTGCCTTTCAACCCACACTTTCACCGAAGTCCTTTGTAGCATTTATAAAAAAAAAAAAAAACAGCCCTGATCTGATCGGCAGCCATGAGAAAGAGAGAAAGGCTTTTGTGTGCCGATCCACACAGATCTTGCTCACCGTTTCTTTCTGACACTTTTATTTTATGGAAATTGACAACGCAGGCTCTCTGTGCAGTTTGTGGGTGGGACGCATCTGAAACGCCAGAGCAAGCATTTCATTATGAAAAAATACCATTATTAGATGGTCAGTGTTTATGCTGTGGATTTCAACAAAAATCTAGTTGCTGATTTGGGCTGTTAGTGCTCGTGGTTTAGGACAGAAAGGGTTGGCATATTTCATACGAGTTTCCTTCTGGAACTCCAGCTACCTCCAGCAGTACAAAGACATGCAGTTATGCCAAATGGTATCTGTAACTTTGGCCATTGTGTATGAGTGTGTTTGAGTGTGTATGTGTGTGTATGAGTGTGTATGATTGTGTATTAGTGTGTATGAGTGTGCATGAGTGTATATCAGTGTGTGTTCCGCAATGGACTGACATCCCATACAGGGTGTATGCCTGCAGTGGGCTCTCTGCTGGGATGGGAGATGGGATCCAGGCCCACTCACAACTTTGCACAGGGATGGATGGATGGACACTGTTAATTTTTTGCTCATTCTTGATAAAGTCTATTTATAATGTAAACTCTGAGAGCAACTGCCAGCAAGGTGTAAGTACTAAAAGAAGCACATTCATATTAAAAACCAGCAGGATTTGCATCCATTTCAGTGATCGTTCATTTTAATTATTTTGTGAAATGGTTTCTCTGACCGGAGGATCGAAACATTTACTAATCAATCCCAAAATATAGTGGAAAACAATTAACACAATTTATATAAAGTAAAGTAAACAGTATTTTGCTAGTTTTTTTTTATTTGTTTTTTTTAAATAGGGTCACTTAACTGAAGCTCAGTCAATAATGTGCTAGATGGTCTAACCTCCAGATTATACCTGTGGACTCAGACCTGCTATTCAGCTGTGATAAATTGATAAATATTTAAGGGTACAAATCTGACACAGAGTTCAAAGTGCCTGCGACTCAATTTGTAAAACTAATGGCGTTTGAAATGTTTCTGGCTGAGGGTGGGAGGTGTTAAAATATATAAATAAATAAATAAACGTCTTCATAGAAAAACATTTCTTTTCAATTTCTGTCCCCACCTCTGTGCTGGAGATGAATAATACCTCTGGGCTCCGTTTGAAAACTCCCCGCATGAAAGATTGTGCGTTAGATAAACACTTATTGGTATTTGCGATCCAGCGGGCGGGCTTGCAAATCACAAAAAGCTCCAGCGAGAGGGAGATATCTGCAAGCGGCTTCCCGTCATGCAGCGGAATTAAAGCCTTTTTCGCCGCCTTCTGCTCAAAGCGGTTTTATTTCACTTGTTCTGAGGTGCTGGAAGGGCAATGTAGGGCCAGATACTTATCGACTGCATTCTCAAATGCAAAAATGAATTGAGCACACTTATTAATGGGACTCCTCTTGCACTGAATCTCTGGGCCCAGGGCACTTCATGCGCCGCTGACCAGGGTAAGAGGTTGGAGGATGGAGATTGATGTAAAGACATTTTCAATAGATACAATATAATCTTGAGTGTGTCTGCGTGTATGTTTGGTAAATGTATGTGTCAAAAGTCTTTATGGTTAAGGTCAGGGCTGGGTAGGACTTAAGGGTGTCATTCTTGGGATTAGGGTTTTTCCCAATGAAATCAGTGGACAGTCCCCACAAAAAATCCAGTGACATTCCAGTACCCTGCCATACTAAATAATACTGTGCTGTAAAGCTCTGAGAGGTTAAAACTGACATTCCCTGGTTTCTGGGTTCCTCTAGTAGGGGTGCTGTGAAAAACCTGTGTGCTTTTGTCCAGAGATCATGAACACATTGCTGTATGTTAAGGAGAGTTCATGGACTCGATATTTACCCATCCGTGTAGCTGCAGTAATCTCACGTCCAGTGGATAACAGTGATTAGGAAAGGGGTTAAGACTGTGGATGAGCATGCAGTTCATGGCCTGGATCTCACGCCGATGCACTAAAAGGCGTCTTAAAGTGATTCAGTCGTCGGAACATGCCTGGGAGCAGTGGGGGGAATGGAGGGGGGGGGGGGGTTGGCTTAAAACAGGATACATCGGATAATCATATACATACTAATAGCCCTACTATCAGTAATAATAATGATAATAATTATAGTGTAGTACTGTAGCATTAATAACTATTAATTTCTAAATTGTTCAATTATATTATTTTGTATGCTGTCATTTGAAATTATACTCTCAATTAATACAGATGTAGGGCCAGATTAGTGTATATGTAATGTATATATAATTTTTATCATGTTAAAATATTTATCACTTAATTCTTAATCCTTTATAATAGAACCGGTCTTTTGCTAATTGAAATCTATGAAATTGAACTAACTCACAATGAAGAGATTTCTGTTTATTGGTGGCATACGCTGTTTTAGATATTTAAATTTGATTGCAATTTCTAAAATGCAATCATTCAGAAACACTGGTGAAACAGCTGCCCTTGCATATTTCATGGGTAAGAATTAATCAAGGAACTGAAATCCTCTGCCTATAAATGAATGCTAATTCAATTCTGGATTAGCTGACTTTAAAAGAAAGCGGGAAAAGGTGCTGTTGGCAAATTTGCAATATTAAAAACAAAATGTATACAGATCAGAACAACAGCATCATGTAATAAGGCCATCGGATCAGCCTGATATCAAGTTAATGCAGATCTTTTAGAAATTTGTGGACCCTTCCATTTGTTAGAATAGTCATTTGTTATTATAACAAAATATTTGTATAACCACAGCAAGGTGCTTTCAGTCTACCTTGTAAACTGCTTTAAACTGCCAGTATGAGTCTTTCATGGCAGGAGTCATGTTTTGAATGTGTCTAATGCACCATGTTTAGTACCTGCAGAGTAAGAAATAAACAGCAAAACAATTGAGTGTAATCTGAGATGTCAGGCTATCTTTAATTAATGTTTTTTTCAGTGTTTTACGTGTGCATTTTAAGCTTGTACTTACTGTATTATATTTCTTCATTCTTGTCCCAATCCAGATGGTCATTGTCTCATGCCCTGAGTTTCCTAGGTTACATTACCTAGTAGAATTGCATTTTAAAAAATATTCTCTAGTCTCTGTTGAATGATGAGTATATTGTGTAAATCAGAGACTAAAATTTCTCTCTAGGCACAAAGCGGCATAGATGTAGAGTAGACCGTCAATGTCATCTTGATTCAATGTCACGAGTCATGCTGAAGGTTGCTTATATAAGCTGTGCATGAGAGAGAATAGCTCGTATCCAGGAGTACAGGACGTAGCATTTGTAAGGGTCCCTCTGAGAAAGGAGTCTGCCCCTTGCCCAGTGCTCTGATGGTATTCACCATATCTCCTCTCGCTGCCATTGGCTGAACTTGCGCAACATCAACGCCTGCCTTCCATCTACCCACCAATCCATCTCCCCATATATCCCGACAACGATGACAGCACAGATGAGTCCTGCCACTGGACCGGTAAGCATTCTTGTCCGGCCCCCGGTTGTGGTCAGGGGCAACTCCAAGGTGAGGAATGGTCTCATCTCCCTAATGTTTGGGTTTGGGTTGGGGGGGGGGGGTAATCAGATTAGCGTGGGAGGAAGGCAGGATGGCAAAGGGAGCGAGCGGGTGGTGGCAGTGGTAAGTGGTAGAGGGAGAATTCTGCTTCCAATCTTATTATCCCTTTGAGGTTCAGTCCATGAGAGTCTGCATTATATCCAAGGAAACAGATTTTGAATAAAGCTGCATAAAATAAATGACATTTACTTTACACATCTCTACAGATTGTAGAAGCAGATTAAGACAATGTTACTAGAAAAGATAAATACTTCCCATCTTAATATGCTGTTCTTGGAGTAGTTATAGGGCCTTAGACACAAGCCGATTTTGTATCTTTCAAAAGAATGGAGACCCAGCATGTTAAAGCAGGAAATATCTTTGAAAAACCGACCTTACGGGCATCTCAGGGACTACGGCAGGGGGAGATACATAGGATGATGAAATCATGGTGGGGAGGGGGGGCGCAGGTTAAATCAGGAGGGATATGCACAGCGTGAGGGGAGATGTGCGGGGTTGTGTCCTTTGTGCGTGAAAAATGTGATTTGTAGTAGCCAGGGGGAGCGGATGCTGAACCCGGGCAAACCAGCTTCCCACTCAACCCAGGGAAGCTCGCGGGCTCCGGCATGACAATCCGGTGAGGGGCATAACGGTCCGCCTGTAGAGGAGAGCGGTTCACAGCAGCTTGCAGCTCGCACGGGCAGGCGGTGAGACGGAGGGCAATTTCAGGGCCCAGTCCAAGCGAAACAGCCCGGCCGTTTCTCTCTAGCCATATGGTCCAGGGACCCATATCATGGGACCCATATTAACGCACCGCTGTCAAGTCGCAAGGACAAACAAGCTTGTCGGGTTACAAGGACCCTCATCCATCACGTGCCGCTTCTGAACCTGCTTCTGGAGCATTTGATGTCTGGCCGCTCGGTGCAGCGTCAAAGTGAATGTGTCCATTCAGCAGTCTGCCTGGGTTCATGTCACTGAAAAGGTGTTTCTCACTACACTTATGATAATAGAGGAGCAGAACTCCTAATGTGTTTCTTTCTCTGATTAAAATCTGATGCATTAATTTTGTGATGGCCTGACATCCCATCCAGGGAGTGCCCAACCTTATGCTCTAAGCTTCCTGGGATAGACTTCAGGTTCATAGTGATGGATGGATGGATGGATGGATGGATGGATGGATGGATGGATGGATGGATGGATGGATGGATTGTTGGATGGATTGTTGAATGGATGGATGGATGGATGGATGGATGGATGGATATATTTAGGTAGTAACTCATTTTTATGTGCCTATGAGATATAAATAAATATGAATGAAATGAATACTGTTGTAAAAGAATTTAAAAAGCAGACTGATTAGATAAATTTGCTTGAAATGTAAAGTTTTTTTTTCATAAATCTAATCATCACTGACAAAAACAGATGTGGTTCACTCTCTGATTCAAACCAGGTAAAGAGGGGTGAGGAGCATTGTGTGTGTGTGTGTGTGTGTGTGTCTGTGTGTGTGTGTGTGTGTGTGTGTGGGGTCCAGGTATACCTTACCTCGTGGGGACCAAATGTCCCCACAACGTGATATATACCCATTTTTTTACCATATGGGAAAACTCTATTTTAGAAAACTTCGTGACTGCAATAAAAAACTAAAAATGCAAAAACTCTTCTATTTTGTTTAGTTAATGATGGCTAACATTAGCATGGTTAGCGTTAGCATTTTTCCCATAGAAATGAGCGGTCACCAAAAAGGTATGATTACATAACTGTGTGTGTGTGTGTGTGTGTGTGTGTGTGTGTGTGTGTGTGTGTGTGTTTGTGTGTACGCCTGGTTTAAATTAAGCTGGAGTACCAGATGGGAGCAATCGAGAGAGAGAGGATGTGGCCGATTCTCCTTGGTTGCCCCCAGCTGCTCCTGCCGTGCAGGACCATGACGTGACATTCTGACAACAAGCAGAGATAAGAGGAGAGGGGAACATAAGCATGCATCCCCACTCCACATGTGTGAGGTACTTCCTCAGAATGGCCATCCATCCATCCATCCATCCATTTTCCAAACCGCTTATCCTACTGGGTCGCAGGGTCAGAATGGCCAAGTAAAATTATTCCCGGAGTTGCAGAATTGATTATTCAAAATGAATTATTTCCATTTCATCCTTCCAGAGTGTCCCCATCCCTTCTGCCCGATGCATTCTTGGATAGTCCCCCTTCCACACCACCAAAATTATATACTGGACAAGTGGTTAGCAGATACTCCAGCAGGATTTCTGTGCTGCTGTACTACTTAAGATTGAGAAACCTCATTGGGCTATATTATAACCACTTCTAACCAACCAAATGTATTCCACCTGCAGTGTGTAAATTATCCATACAGTCACCATGTTACACAATTACGAATATTTCTTAAGCACGTTACAGAAACGCCTAGAAGGTTCAGACATTGACACATACAATTCCTCCTACACTGATCTTGACAGGTCCATCATTCATAAAAGTTACAGGATATGCTCTATTGCAGTGTTCTTCCATTATTCTGGCATGAGAGCGTGCGCCCGTACCTCAGACAGGGAAGCACATACTTGTTAGCAAAATGCCTCTCAAAAACGCCTTGGATACCAAACGCGGCACTAAAAGGGGCTGAGCAGTCAGAAGAGGCTCTTTGATCACACCGACCTGCAAGCTCAACAAAGATCATGAGCCACATTTAATGACCACCCCAAGGCACTAGGGGGCTCTCTGTCATGAAGCGGTCAGCGGTTCCTGCTGAGATCAGTGGCCTGGGCTTTTAAGTTCCTCATATACGAAGCCGAACATAGATGGAACATCACATAGGCGCATGGGCAGGGGAGGGTAGTTGGGGAGACTGCGGCCCCTCAGACGATGGTGCTCCTCTCTGTGCTGATTTCCATCTCGACTGGACCCCTGCACTTCCGTTCTTTGTCAGGCTGTCTGGTTTTCTCTCTCAGCGACATCCAGTGAATCGCTGAAACATAATCGCTCAATTTCTTTATCTATGCTACCTGCTGCTATGGCCTCAAAGGTGATCTGATCTTTTTCTTTGTAAATATAAATGTTACTAATCTCCCATGTAAGTGAATCCTTCTAATTAATTTAGACAATTAAACGATCAATTAAATTTCCTACAGCGTTTTCATGCAGGGTGACGGAAAAATTTAAGCAATAACCACATTTTTATCTGAGGTATACATTTTAAGGTGCGAAACTGAAATAAAGTGTCTAATATCCTTTATCCAGGAACACACACATTCAACTTTGTCTTCACAAATTGAAAATGTCCTCGTGGATATAAACTATTCGAGTCCAGTTGCAGTATGACATTCCTTATTTTGATTGCAAGAAGCAAAGTCTATGTGCTGTTTTTGCGAGTTTGTACAGTTTTATGTGAAAATACAGCACCAGAAGGAGTACTTAACACCTACCATAATACTTATAACTTTCCACTGTCATACGACTGAGAGAGTTTTTATCAGCAATATCACAGTGAGGTAGGGTGGAGCCACCATTCACAACAGCAAAGCCACACAGAAGCTTGTGAGATCCACCCAAAAAATCACAGGGACTGAGCTGCCTTCCAATGAGCAGCTGCACTGTAATCGCTGCTGTAAGACTGTTCACTCCACACTTTAGGACCCTAGCCAGCCCAGCCGGAAACTCCACACCCCCCTGCAGGCTGGTAGCAGGTTTTGCAATTTTTTCAGAACACTGACTACCATATCTAAGAACAGCTTCGATCCCCAAGCACAAACACAAGCACAATTCCCATGACGCTCCGATCCATGACACCTGCCCTTAACAGCAGGATTAAGGTGGCCATATACTTCTAAGAAAAGCAATATGAATGACGTCGTATGAGCTGAGATTACTGCTTTGCTGTTTTTCGTTATTTCTAATCCCACCCACTGTCTACAACTGGCTACACCCTCTTCAGTGTCACTACTGCCCTTCAATGTTTCAAAGTAAAAGCTAAAGTATCTCCAATCATGAATGCCTTTGAAGGGAGACTCACTGAATTGTGCAAACTTATCCACATTTATGTGATCATTCGCCTGGAGATTTTAGGGATGCACAGACATCCTGCTGCATTAAAAACATTCTGTGCCCTCTAGTGTTGTGGCGTGACATAGAACGAACAAGGCAACGTCGCTTCAAGTGCAAAACATAGTTCTCGCTGAAGTCTTCAAATTCGTTTTGTCTTTGTCCTGTGTTTTGTTTCAAATGAGTGTGGCTGAACAAGCAAGCATTCCAATACATCTGTTACACATGACTAATAAAGATCTTAAATTTTGAAACTGGCATCCTGTGACTTCTTGGGTTGGCTACTGGTTGCTGAGCATGTAGCTACGTAAGTAGGCAGGTTTTCCTTGCAAATCAATAATAAGATTACTAATTAGAGGTCTGATTGGCTGAAGAGTCCTCGCACCTGAGTTTCAATAGCTGACCTAAAGGTTACCCCAAATACTGTACTTGCATACACACTGGCCATTTACGGATAACATTGCCCACCCCTGCTATAAATGATAACAGTGCTGACAGATGAGGTTCTGTGTACTGTCAATAAATAAAGTTGGTCGCTGTCTTAAAGGAGTTTTTTTTTTTTTAAAGCTTGCAAAATTAACTAATTACAAATAAATTAATTCCTCATGAAAAAACAAGATAACCTTTATAAGTATGTAATCTCCCAAATCACCGCTTACCTGTGATATGCAGATGCTAAACTAGAGAGTTTGTGGTAAAAAGACATTTTTTTTGGTAATTTTCTCCTCTTCATCCTTAATTCTGATGTACTTAAATTGCTTTACAGTGAGAAAAAAAAACTGCCAAGCTGAAATGCAGTGAGGGGGACATGAAATGGAAAATCACTGGAGAACACAAACGGACCTGATTCGCTCCTCAGGATAGTAAAGACAGCAAACCTTGCGGGCTGATGTAGATGTTTATTCCACTGGGTCGTCGGCTTGGGGGACCACATGACACATTAAAGAAAGGTGGGGCCCCCTAGGGGAAGTGAAGGGAGTCCAGCTGAGTGTATACGCCTGCTGCATCTACGGGAATCAAGAGATCATTCAGCAGATGAATGGCTGCCATCGTAAATTATTTACTGTAGTTTCCCTGTGCACAGCGGAAACCGTGATCAGCTTGGGGGGTGGGGGGTGGAGCAGGATTGTGCTTTGCCATCCAACAAGAGCTTCCAAAGATGTCAGAGAAGCAGGCTGTATAGCCAAATAAAAGAATTACACTTGTGGCTTAGCCTATAGTATGTGAGTGTTGGGAGGATCGACACATTTCGAGAGCTTCTGTGCTGAAATTAGGTGCCATTGTGAAATAATGATTTAGGCCTGATCTGTCCTTTCACATCCGTATGGTTCGTTTTGGATTCGCCCCTCGTCAGCTGCTACGTTTCTATCACTTACGTTTCCTTTCGTGTGCTTTTGCTGCCTAATGATGTATCTGTAAATACAGCCCTCGTGTTCACAGGGGTCTGTAATTTAGATAACAGTAACGGCAGCTAATAAACACAAATTGCGAAGCGCAGCTTGCTATTTAAGCGAACGGGAGCCGGATTATAAATCGCAGCTGATGGCGGTGCTGGCCTAGATGTGATCAAAGGGACATGCTTGCGGACAGGCCCACGGTAATACACAAGCAAGCACATTACAAGGATCTCTCATTCTACATGCAGAATCACCATCTGGCACATGGTGTCATCATTACTTCTACACTGGAATCCTTTACCGAGGGTTGATTGGTTAGATGCCTGGGCCTATGACACACAGGTAGCCAATGCAGACGCAGAACAGCTGCCCTGTGTTTGATACTAGCACTCTAATCTCAGCATGGGCTTAATGGCAAAATAAACAGCATCAGTCTTGTTTTGTTATCCAGCTAGTGTTTCTGATTTGTTTTTCTTTTCTTTTTTTTAGCGTTTATACGCTGGGCTATTCTGGTTTAGCAAACAGACCTATTTCTATATTTAGTCCTCCTCCCGCCAAAGATGTCATAACTCATCAGCCCTGCTTTGTGGGAACCATAAAGCACAGGAACATGAGGCACTTGTCGACAACGCTACTGTACATGCATCAAATGATTTGGGGGAAGAGAAGACTCTATCTCCTTCAGCTAAAAATAACCAATGATAGAGTCCGTAACAAAAAAATAAGAATCTATTGGTTTCAATTTCGTTTCACATTAGAACCTGGATTATTGGCTGTCAAAATTGTCCTTCATATGTATGCATAGTTCATGTCCAGAAAGTAAAAATCCAGACCAAGATTTTGTTTCAACTAACCAGTTGATTAAATCTGTCACTGTGACTCTTTATATTCAACTGAAAGAGTATTGGTGTGGCCAACAGGGGAGTCCTGTGGTCTGTGTGGATCCCAATGTCCCAGTGCCATTTCAGGGACAAGGTGTTGTAAAAATGGTGCCGTCCTTCTGATGAGGCTGGGAAGATAGTGGACAAACCACTGGCAGCTCAGGGGACACGGGGGTTTATTAACAAAACAGAAAACACTAGAAACAGACCATGAGGGGTCAAAACTAAAAAGGGGATGACAATGACTAAAAACTACAAATGGCTCCCCATTGGTTCTGTGAAGCACTTTGAGTGTCTTGAAAAGCATTGTATAAATGCAACATCGATTTGGTTGGTTGAAGCAATATCTTGGTCTGGATTTATACTTTCTGGACCTGAACCTTACAGCTCATTGTTTGAGGGTGAGTGGTCACAGTGTCCAACACTGTCCACTGTGTCCACTGTCCACTGTGTCCACTATGTTGAGCGGCTGTTGAAACTAACATGAGGCAGAGATGTTCATGATTCATAAAATTAGAATCCAAGTCAAGTCTCAAGTATCCATCGTGGTTGTAATTTGACATTACTATTTATCAAAAATTTAACCGTCTATTTGTTTTTTTCTATTATTAACTGATGCGACTCAATGGGAATCACCACTTGAACAGTTAAAAAACTGCATGTCTTATAGTTCCTTAGTTTTATATACATTTTCAAAGTAATTGCTATTTCAAATGCCTTTGAAACAATAATATTTTTTAAGAACCTTAGCACTTTTGTAATATCGATTTTAAAATTTAATTTCTCAAAAATAACATCATGATGAAGACATTTCTTGCAGGGAATTTAGACATAAATTCCTGAGTTGGACCATATGTGAATGCATAAATTGCTGTACTGAAAGCACATCAGACCAAACCATGCTGGACTCCGCCCCCAACTACGTTAGAATGATGTGATTGGCTAATGAATGAGTATAACACAGATCACGTTTGTCGTGCTGCTAAAGTAAATGCATGTTTACAGTAAATCACGATTTTCATTACACATTGTTCTTAAGTACAGTAAAAATTCCAATTAACAGATAAAATTGATTTTTCTCTCAGCTCGTGTGTGTGCAGTTAAATAAATGATTATTCCAGTAACACCTCAAATTTCATATTAAAAAGTTAAATTAATGTGTGGAGCCGTGCTGCTCTTTTACTTATCAGAGAGCGGTCAGTGATATTACTCAATCAATCAATCAATCAATCAATCAAATTTTTTCCTGGTGTTATGTTTTTCCTTTATTAAAAACCGATAAATTTGAATTTGTGACAGAACTCGGAATAATTTTAGATGCGGGGCACAATTAAGAGGTGTGGACACTTTCTCAAGTTGTAAGGAGACGAAAAGGGACATATGTGCTAAATTGTCAGATTTATAGCAATCTATGCCGATCTCTGTCACTGTATAACAACACAATGTATATATAATTTATAGCACAGGTTAAGCAGCACCTATTTCTAAGCGGGGCATTCTAATGTAAAATAAAACTCGGAATAACATTTGGAATATCCGAATGTCCGCAGCATCTCCAGCTCCGGTACCTACGCTCCCTGCACAGCGGTACATAGTGATGTGTTTAATGAGTTGTACACGTGATGCTTCGCACGTGTAGAAATTTAAGCAGAGCCTTAAAGACTCTAATTGTTCACGAGTCGCTATCAACGAGTTGGTGTGGAGTCCGAGTCAAAAAATAATGAGTCAATTTAAGACTTGACTCAGACTCTAGTTGCAATGAGATCTTTTGCATTTCCCGTCACGTCTGCCATACAGTATAGCGCGAATGTGATGTCCTTGTATCTCTTCAGTTTGATCAGATTGCCTGCCTTTGAGTCCCTGATTATAACCATTCAATCAGTCTTTTGCGTGTCTGCTTGGGAAATGCTTTTTGGGCTCCTTATACAAGAAACCATCTGTTTTAGTCAGATCTTCTTCCATAAACATGCTCCAGGTGAACTGAGACCAAGCGACACTGAGGCATGATGCATAGCTCATGCCACCTTATGCAAACTTAATGTCATCCCCCCCCCCCCAAATTCAATAATAAAAGTTATGGCCTTTTGGTGGATTTCTTGAGCCCTCAAGTAATCAGAAAAGTCAGTTAAAGAATGATTTTATAAATTAGATTATGGTCTGTTCCAGGGTGAAGTACAGAAGGGAATAATTATCAAACAGTTTGAGTTTATGCCTCTCCAAGGTATGAAGAAATAACATTCTTTGTCAGATAATAAGAACATATCACTATTCATGGCAAAATGAAGGGATTTTGTCTACCCATAATGTCATGGTCTTAAGCATTTCATCTCCTGCTTTGAGAACATTTTTCTGTTATTATGGAAATGCTATAAATCAGTTTCACTATGTATAAATACACTGGCGTTGGTATACTAATGTAAATCAAATGCCCACTGGACACCGTGAGAAAGAATCCAAAGCAAGAAACTATCAAAATGTGAATTTGACCAAAAGGCCTTTTACGCAAACAGGAAAACAGGATGTGTGTCACTCATCCACAAGGCCTGCATTTCAGCAAACAAAGTGGGAGGTGGGACACTCTCTTCATTTACTCTTTTGTGAGGGTGGATCTCAGTACACAATGTTCTCTGCAGGTGTATATTGTGATTTTAAGAAACTGACAGTGAACAGGGAGAAGATTCTAATTAATTTCTGATGAGATCCAAGAAAGACTCTTGTAAAACAAAGCTGCAAGCCGCATTACGGGAGAACCTGGCATTCATTACTGACGTGAATCTGCAGTACCTCTGCAAGGCACCATGGGAGCATATCTGAATATATGTATACCAATATACTGCATGTCCCTCTTGAAAAGTGCCATTTAGCAAATTGTATAGCATTGTTACCTACATAGTTAAATAGAGTATAATAAATAGCTTAAGCAATAAACTATAAAAATGTCAGCAATGTATTAATGGTAACAGTGTCTGCTAAGAAACTAAAGAAGTAAGACAACGCTGCCAATGTAAATGAGCCAAACATTATGACTGGTGGTACGCGAAGTGAATAAGGTTGACTATCTTGGAACAATGCAATATGTCAAGGTCTGGGGTATATATAACACAGTGAAGGTGCGGTCAATACCCATAGCCAGGGGTGAACTTACCATAAGGCAAATGTTGGCAGCCATCTAGGGCCCCCCAAAATTAGGGTCTCCATGAAGACAGCATTTCTAGAAGTTACATTTAAGCATATAACATAATATAATCGTTAAAATGATAGCTGTATGTCTGTTATTTGCATTTTTCGCAACAGTTTTCAGTATGAACAAAGTTTCTTGTCGTCCTGGATATAATGGACTTTCCTCCTTTGAGACTTTGCACTGCCCAGCATTTTTAACAGTGGAATCTACCCGCTATTTCACTGCCAAGCAATCCAGCACAAAGTTGCCTAACAGAAGAAGAAAACAGAGCAATGACAGAAGAGCAACATTACATGTCCCGTATCTTTGATAGTATAACACTAGAGTGGTATAGCTCGAGTGGAAAGAATGTAATAAAACGAGCGAATGCAAAAATTCAAGACTAATCTCAGCAAAGGAGAGAACAGTTAAACATTTTCAATTTAGCAGATCAATCTGCCAGCACGATATTCCTCTTCCCCCCCATCAGGGAATTTTACCTACAGCACCCCCACCCTAATTGGTAAGTTTTACTGCTTTTATTAGCATATTATTAATGTCCCATAATTTTTAATTCTCTTGTGTCTCTTTCAGCTCCAAAAAATATTTCAAATGGTCCACTTAGGAGCCCCCTGTCCATGTCAGCCTCGGTCCCCAAGAGTAGTTAGTCCGTTCCTGCTCAGTCGACGTATTGAATGCAGAAGACACAGACAGGGGTGTAGACCTGAGTAATTTAGGTAGCAGCCAAATAGTTATGGCTAGATGACTAAGTCACAGCATCTCCGAAACGGCAAGGCTTAGGTGGTGCTCATGGTGAGCTGTGGTGAGCATCTCCTGAGTGTGGTCTGAAGGGGTTAAAACAACGTACCAGCATCAGGGTGTTGGGCGGCCAAGACTCATCAATGAGAGATGTTGACGAAGGTTATCCCATCTTATGTGAACCAACAGATGGGTTACTGTACCGATGGGTTACTATACCGATGGGTTACTGTACTCACAAAATCCAGATAATTGTAATGATGGTTACAGGAATAATGTCATGACATGTGTGATGCCTCACAGCCACAGGCCAGTCAAAGTTTGCATACTAACCCTGTTCATCTTCAAGATTACCTACAATCGGCATGTGAGTATGGGAAATGGATCTTGGATCAGTGGAAGAGGGTCCCCTGAATCTCATTTTCTGTTGCAGCATGTGTTGTTTACCTGGGGAAGAGGTGGCACCAGAGGGGAACCACTGTGGGAAGAAGACAGGTTAGTGGAGGGAGTGTGACGCTGCAAAACGGTCTGATGGGAAATCCTTGGGCCAGGCATTCGTGTGGATGTTAATTTGACAAGTTCCAGCAACCTAAACATTGTTGCAGACCAGGTACATCCCTTCATGGCAACAGTATTCTCAAGTGAAGGTGGCCTCTTTCAGCAGGATAATGTACCCTGTCACACTGCACAAATGGTTTGAGGATCATGATGAAATGTTCAAGGTGTTGCCCTGACCTCCATTTTCCCCAGATCTCAATCCAATCGAGCATTTGTGGGATGTGTGGAACCCATGATCCACATCAGCGCCATCTCACGACTTACAGGAATTAAAGGATCTGCTGCTAATGTCTTGGTGCTAGAATCCATGCCTGGATGTGTTTGAGCTGTTTTGGTGCACAAGTAGGAGCAACATCATATGAAGCTTTTAACATATATTAATCTTTTGGCTCATTTGTATGTGTATGTGTGTGTGTGTGTGTGTGTGTGTGTGTGTGTGCGCACGTGTGTGTTAGGGTATAATGGTACACAAAATGAACACATCGGTACAAACCTCAGTTTTGGGTTCATGGTTCAGTGCAATTTTGGCAGGGAAAACAGTGGGACTTGTTTTGAAATTATTTATCATTACAACTGCACACACAAACACAATTAGGAACAGTTGTAAACCACAGGCAATGCATCTGTTGACTTGTCTGACTAACAAAACCTGACACTTATTTGCACATTGCAATATATAAATATGTAATATATTTTTTAAAAAGGCAATAATTTAACATCACACCAATCACAATGAACTAAATCCTGTCTATATCCCGTATTCTCTACAATTGAATATAGTCGCAAATCTGTAGTGACTGACTCCCCTATAACCACAGTTGCTTTTTTGCCCGGTCTGAATTTCCTGAAAAACAATGCCTTAAATGCTAAATGACACAAACAGGTTGATTTTTGCTAAAAGCTGCTGAATGACATTGTAATGATGCTGTGTGATGACATCATCAAGCGATGGCACAAAATTAAAAGTATTTTTTTTATGGTCAGATATTTTTATTTTTAATCACAACACATTGAATTATTAATTGCACAGTACATATTATTGAACATAATCGGTGTACCGGTAATTAGCTAAACTGCTACCTAACTGATCAACAATTATAGGTATATAAGCTAATAACAAGGTATACTGTATAATACAGTAGATGCTATCTTTTTGAACTCTTGCAACTAGCTACTTTTTTCTTTTTCTTTTGTCCTGTCCAGCAGCTTTAGCAATCAGAATCGTGGTCTGAATGCCCTGCTGTGCCAAACATGTTTGCTTTACCATGATGGGCTCTATAAACTCTGTACAGGCCCCTCATGTTGATCGATTTCTTTTTATTTTATTTATTTCATTTTTAGCATATGTAAAATATTACAGTGGCTGACCTGACCGAAGAGGAGGAACAGATCAGGGGGTCCATGAGGCCAACCACGCCCAGGATGGAGCAGCAAGCCCTGGGCCAAGGCCCCCACAAGCCACACGGACAGCCTGCAAACACACCACTCAGCCATGCACACAAATTCCCACAGCGCAGACAGCCACACACAGAGACAAAAAGACATAAGCCCATCCACTCCAGACTGTCCTCCGACGTGCGGGAGAACGGACGCGACTCTCGATGCCAGCCGCAACCCCAGGGCAGCGCCAGCCGAGCAACCACCCAAGCACCCCCCCCCCCCACCATCTCCGGCAAGGAGCAGGGTGTAGGAAGACCCGCCCACTCTCCTCCCCCATGCACCTGTGTGAGAGGTAGTGTTGGATGAGTGTGGAGATGTATGTGACTGTACAGTATGTGGTGTAGGGGGTGAGTACAGTATGACTGTTGAGACTTGCAGAGGCAAGTGAGACCACCAGCCTCTGAGTAGTGCCCCCATCCCCCAAGCGCTGTGTGTATACTGGTATGTGATGACTAAAGTGCAATTTATTACAGGGGGAGGCAGAAGGCCGCACAGCACAGTGAATAAGGCCACATAAATGGCCCTCCCCACCATAACATGCACGGCAGACGGCCACCCCGAGATCCTACAGGTACATGTTGTTGAATGAGGGGGGAGAGGGGTTGGGATTCATAAGACCAGGGGGCAGATTACTTCCCCCCGGCAAAAGAGAGCCAGCTAACCAGCTGGCTCAGTAGGCACCCCAGCCCCCCAACGCTGTGCGGAAAGGAGTGGACCCGGGGCCCCCGGCAACAACACCCCAAAGCACTGCCAGCGCCAAATGCCACCGCTCCCTCCCCACCCGGAAGGGCAGTCCACACTCAAACACCCACTCACTCGACAACAAAAATGTGGCAGACTAGCCCGGGCCCAAGACAAGCCACCCCCAACACTGCACAGGCCGGACGCGCCCCGGGGGGAGTACAGGCACCCACAGAGGGAATGGTCAGACGCCAGAGCCCCCGACCCCATACCCAGCCCCGCACCGAAGAGGCCAACCACCCATCCCAGGGCCAGCCTCCACCACCACCAGCACTCCAGACCCCACACCCCATGACCGCCAGGCAGCACCTGCCCGAGCTCCCCCCCACTACCCCCAGCCAGGGCAGACACCCAGAAGCACATTCAGAAGCACAAGTAGCACAGAGAGCGAGAGAGAAATCTAAAAGAGGACAGCTAACTGCTCGCGCGTCTCTATCAGAAAGCAGCCTGAAGGGTTAACGTAAGCTGGCTTGCTAATAAGCAATTAGCTAATTAGCAGTCATTTATAATAACGAGCAAACCAGGCAGAAATATTGTGTGATTTATCAAAAGTGTGAATTTAAATTCCCATTTATTAGCACTTTTCAATAATAATAATAATATTTTCATAAAGAAGTCACAAAGCAAGGTATTCAGATTTACTACTGTGGGCATATGACAAAAAATTAACATTTATTTATAGGTGCATAGACTACTAGTGGAAATATAACAAAGTGATGTTTAGAGACTGCTGATCTAAAAAATGACTGTGTTGTATTATTCTGCACACACAAAATACGGATGATGTCTATTGAAAAGTAAATCTATTAATAAATGAAACATGGTGGTCAGTCACAGAAAAAAATGGCATTATTAAAACGTGTTCGCCAAGGCCATTAACGTAATATTCCTGAAATGATTGCGTGTAAATTGGCTGATTAGTATTACTTTAATTGTCATATGATGGTTATTAATTAAGGGCCAGATTTACTTTTACAGTTTGTGCCAAAGCAAAACCTCTTTTGACGTTAAAAGAGCACGGCTGGGATTTACTAAAGACACGCAGCGAAAAGTTAGCAGTAGAAACGCCTTGACACCATTACTTTTGCAACTGGCCATATTGCATATGCATTTGTAAGGAGCCCCTTTCAAAGAGCAAAATTTGGGGGAGGAGAGAATTTAAATGAATCACGCAGCATGGTTTGTGGTGGGCAATTTACTGCAAATTGCGGCATTATTTAAAGCCGAAAAAACACATGTCTTGTTTTGTGCTGCCCTTGGTAGATTGGGTTAGTCATTATTTAAATGAACTGACTACGTCTATGTTCGCATTTTTAGTAGATCACCTGCAGAGTTGCCCACTCCCGTTAGCACTTTTTTGATTTTGCACTTACAGAAATTAACACTAATTTGCTCTGCTTAGTAAATACGATATAAATTTTTGATTAGTAGTGTTTGTACATTTAAGGTATGTTATCAGACCATTTACATACAGGTTTCTCATTCTCCAGAACATTGGATGTTGAAGCATTTGTCTGTAGCATTTAAGCCTGATCAGAAGAGGCCTTTGAACAATAAATAAATTGCAAACGTGCCTGATGCACCGTGGCCTGACGAGGGCTCCGTTTGTCTGAAGTTCACGTCATTCAGCCTGGGTTGGCTACAGTCCCAGTTACTTCACCAATGACCAAATAATTCCACAAAGCCTTCTAGAGCAAACCAAGGGCACTCCCCCCTCTGCCCACCCCCAAAGCAGAAGGTCCATGGAATCAGTCCAAGACAAGGGAAGGATCTGAGCCAAGGGTGGAGGAGGCCTGAAATGTTACACCAAGATAATAGTCAGGGGATCAGCCTCAAACTGCCTAAACTGTCCAGTGAGAGACGCAATAATTCACTCCAACGCCATTCACCAACATTCCACATCTTTACAGTTAGCGTTAGTGTGCATATTAACCACCTTAACTGCAGAAGAGACCAGCCTGTTTGCAGTTATTTCTGTATTTTAACAACTGCTGGCTTTCGAATACACATGCGTTAATAAATATTTCTTCCTGATTCTTGTTTATATCTATGCACCTATTTATAGATGCAGTACATATTTTTGTCTATAATGGAGAAGGCCCATCCCCAGGCAGTAAATTAAGATCATTTCCAGCTAGCTGTCAGCAAGTTACACATTCATGCTGAAACATATGCATTCATACATCGTTGACCAAATTTGTAAGGTACATCGGAAACCCTTCATCAAAGTCTTGACAACACAGAGTCAGAATAGTCCCTTGGCTTATTAATGTGTATGTGTTACATCTAATTGGCTTCCTCTTTTCTAGTACAGGTAGGTAAACATCTCCCTTCAAACCAGAGGGGATTCCCCTTTCCCACAGAGCTTTCAATTAGACCCGCCATCCGTGCATGACCCTCCATTACGCCCTTCCAAGTTTCCTTTCTTCATCAAAGGGTTGGCGTGGTAACGGGGTTCAGGATCACAAGAAGATCTACATAATCAAACGCTCAAAACAGGTATGAAGAACTTCACTATCCTGCTCTCGCTTGCTGTTTTCGGATGACATTACACCACCTCAAAATCAATATGTGCCTGCTAACAAAAGGGTGGGTGACAGTGAGACAAAGAGCACAGTTTTGATGGCTGCTTTGATTGACTGTTCAGATAATAAGAGATAATTAAACATTTAAAAACCTGCACATCCTTAGTCCAAGCCAGTCAGACAAATGCCTTAGATGAATAAATAAAAATGTGCATCTACATTGTCTTTTGACATCCCAGTCTGTGATTTTAGATGCACAATGTTCACAACAAAAAGCACAGTTGTATTATGGCTTTTTTGATTAACCGTTCACATAATAAAACAAGAATAAATAATAAATCCTGCATATTAAAAGTTCTCTAAAATACTGAATCACGCATTTTTACACATTAATGTCCTAAAAGGCCCAATCCCAAACATGACAGGCTGGGCAAAAAGTGGCTGGATTCGGGTTGAAACCTAATAACCTTTCCCTAAGATGCACAAAGACAGATGGAAGAATATTTGGCAGTAAAATACGAATGAGTAGAACCCTCACCTCCAGCCATTAGCGGCTTCTTTAATCACTTTTGTTACACAAGCAGTTTCATTCTTTTCCTGTCAAAGTCAAGTGGATCAGCGATGTAGTTGAGGAGATTAATTGCTGTAATCATCCCCATTCTCCAGAGGAGAGGTTTGCTATTTCTATGAGGACAGCAGGTAGGACGGCAGGAAAATGTCAAGCAGAACTAAGTAATAACTTCACAGATGTCTGTTAAATTGTCAAAAATGATCCTAGGAAATTCTATTCACTGCAATATGGAGTCTTTTTCTATAATAAACTCGGTCTGCTGGTTCCGAAGCCCCTTGATCCCAAATCACAAAAAAGGGGCGGAGTTTGTTGGGGACGAACAGAGCAAAAGGTGATTCTCCTGCCGTGCACATATTCATGAGGCACGCCGCATACACATACACGCAGACCAGGATTTCAGCGTTCACAGATAGATAGGCCAAGAACAGTCATTTCAAATTATAATTCCACCTGAACAAATACACCTATTGTATCATGATGGGCCATGGACAAAATTATATTAACATATTGCACTCTGAAATCTATTCATATTCATAAGGTGCATGAGCGCATGCCGTGACCATCACCTGAATGAAGTGTCTGGAAAGTGTAGGAATAGACGACGGCATGGTAATAACGCAGGGCTGTTGTCTTAACCCGTAGGTATTCAAAGTTACAAAACAGCTTGCATGATACATTATTTTGTGTTGTGTAATGTAATGTGTGGTTCCCTTATAATATGGTATTGCACATTAAAATACTCGCAGGAAAATGAAATATATGTATAAATTACAGAATGTGAGGTGGGAGGGAAGTCACGTAAAGAGTCACAGTTCACTTCACATGTGACGTCTTACCAATTATGTAAGAGGGTACTTGGCTTTTCTCAGGTCCCACAGCACAGACTCCATCTCCACGATCGCACGCCACTGACGTCCCAGTCGGCAAACCAATGTGTGATGTTTTCTCGATTCACTCCCTAACATAAGTGTCATTCAGCACCATGTTTTCAAGAGCAATGTTTTCCCCATTATTGCTACTCCGATCACCTTGCAGTGGGTCTTGTTTTCTTTTACATGTGAAATGTATCATTATGTCAGTATGCTTTCTTTCCTAGCTAAAGCTGACTGTGGCACAGACTAGACTTAGTTAGTGTCCTGTTTATTTTTTCATACATTATACTGTCCAGAGGTTACACCATCCACCCACCCATCCATCCATCCAGTTTCTGTAACTGCTTGTCCTATTCTGGGCTGCAGGTGGTGAAATAGCCTTTCCCAGTGGTAAAGAACACTAGGCTAGTAACAACCCAGGATTGGGTGCCAACCCATCGCAGGGCACACTCATACAGGCACACCTATGGGCACTTTGGTAACTCCATTAAACCTCAGCATGTTTTTGGACTGTGGGGGTAAACCTGAGGACTCACAGGAAACCACATGACAACATGGGAAGAAACTCCACACATAGAACAATGGTGGAGACCTAAACCCAGGTTCCAAAGCTGTGAAGTAACAGTGGCAACCACTGCACCACCATGCCCCCCCCCCCAACAGTGTTATACAGCACCATATTTTCAAAAGCAACACTATTCCATTGATTTCACATTCATTCCTTGGGGGGTCCTCACAATAAAGTACAGACATGAAGAATTTAGAGAGACTTTGTAGGCAAAACTGTATGGTTTACATGTTCGAAGCCAGTTAGCTCAACATTATCCAATCGTGCACAACACTAATTAATGATGCTACTTCTGATTGGATTCATTTCAAATTCGTCTCCTCCCGACATTTTTTTGTCTACATTTTGTCAAAGTTTTTGCCAGCGTAAATTTATTTATTTTACATTTTCAACAATTAAAAATCTCCATTGTGAATCATTTTCATCACAATTTTCCATGTGCCTATAGTACAGTGGTTCTCAAACTCGGTCCTCGGGCCTGGCCCCACTGCCCTGCTTGTTTTCCAGCTATCCCTGCCCCACACACAAGTCCCAGCTGTCTTTCAGATTCTGATTGACTGAACACACCTGATCCAGGTAATCAGCATTGTGTAGGACAGGGATAGCTGGAGAACAAGCAGGGCAGTGGGGTCTGAGGACCGAGCTTGAGAACCACTGGTATAGTAACAGGTGGGCACTGGATTGAGTGACAGTGAGTCTTTTATGACTTTTATATGTTAATAAATCATGCAAAAAATGTACATCCAGCTTAGCCTTTAACAATCACTCAGAAGTTCAAAGCTGACTTTTAGAAAGAACAAAAGGAAGTGCAATGGCACACAATGCTTTCTCCAGCTGAGACCAGGGGGTCTGACCCTTAAAAACACGATCTTAGGGGAATTCACTATGAGGAAGTTGGCTTCCACAAGCCATTTCAAATGCTCCTGTTTTACAGTAGTTTTGCTTTTCCTCTCCCTTGACTGGCTCTGAAGTGTGCTCAACACACATATTATAGAGTACATAAAAATAATAATAAAAGAGGTATTGTGTAAGAGCCTACTGTTATTTTTCAAAACCAAGTCAAATCCTCACTCCAGATATACAATCCTGATTCACAATCTCTTCTTTGTGCAATAGCTTATGAAATACTATCACTTCTGGCAATCCTGGCTGCAGCACAAGTGAGCAAAAAGATCGCACGTCAGTGGGATGCAGGAGAGCTCCGGACTAGGAGACTGACATCTCTTCCCAAGATAACCAGGAAGATGACAATATCACTCTTAAGCGGGGCCACTATGAGAAGGTGACAGGTGACCACGGAACATTCTACAGCTGAAAAGGCGAAATTAGTGAAACCTGGTCACCACTGTATCAGTGAATGTTCCCGACTGCCGCAAACTTTTCACAAGAGAATACTCTGTGTCTCCATGTATAACCACCCCCCCCATCCAGAGTGTACCCCTGCCCTCTACCCTGTGCTGCCGGGGATAGGCTGCAAGCCCCCGATGGCCTGCCCAGGACAAATGGCTGGAAGATAAAATGATGGATATATGTGTGTATGCAGAATATACTATTTTGGTAATACTTTCTGCGAATGCCGTATCTATAAGAACACATTATAATGTATTCATAAAGCAAGATAAGCATGTCTATAAATATTTACAAAAAAGACTTAATACATTAAAGCCATGCTTATTATGCATTATCAATGCTTTATGAAGCTCTCATCTATAATGCATTATACATGACAGCGTTTATTAGCACTTATGAAGTATTATACTCAACACCATAACTCCTTATGATTGTCTATGGAATATGCTGTAATGCTTTGCTAAATCTCATACTGACCATTATAATACTTTATGAAGATATCTGTAGTGCATTATACAAGGCAGTTTCATTGGAGCTTATGAAGTATTATAATCAGCATCATAGTACTGTACCTTATGACTGTCAATAGAAGATACTGTAATGCTTTACTAATTCTTATACCAACTGTTACAATGCATTATGAAGGTATCTATAAAGCGTTATAATCGACAGCTTCAATGAAGTGTTACTAGTGTTTTGTTTTTCTTTTGGTTGAGGCTTTCAGACATGCTTTATCTGCATTGTTCTCTATGTATGTATGGCTGCGGTATGTTCATTCAGATTGAAGTTTTGTGGTTCCATTACTTAAGTAGTGAAATGACAGCTTGTCTTTCTTCCCTTGAAAAAGAAGTTAAGGCAAAATCTACCCTGACAATCTTTGATCTGCACATCAGCTCTACGTCTAGGATTATCTGATATAAATTTAACAGCATGCAGTCAAATTGCTAAAACAACATGTATCTTATTTATTCATCAAAATACTCATATGCCATGTTTTTCTTAGAAATATTTCTCTGTCCACGGTTTGTCCCTGCATTGCATGTACTTGCGATGCTGATTTTAAACCTTTTACTAGGACTTTAGAACCTGTGACTTGTTTGTTTGCCATGTAAGGCAGCAAACAAGCAGTGGGTTAACAAAGTTTATTGCCTGTCTGGCAGGAAAGATGATTGCGACGGGGTAACATGTGTAGCCGTCATTTTGCTGGCAGAGATGATAAGAGTAAATTTAGTTCCTTGACTGAACTAGCATTGCAGGTAAGAAGGTTCTGCAAATCATTGTGACACGGCCTATTGTAATTGTGACTGCAAAGTGAATTCATCATCGTCGGCTTGGAACCGTGCTTTTCTTTCCAGCTCCACTCTAGGAGGGCCATCATAAGCCAGCCCCTCTTTCATACTTGTACCGCTAATTAACCGAGCTTCTGCTTCGTCTGTTCGGTTTAATGATAGCAGGCTGAAAAACAAAAACACTTCTGTTCCAGACATGGGGCTTTTAAAAAATTCTAGATGCATATCACTGGAAATATCGCTAACCCCTAAAAGTCTATTTTTAAATAATAATGGGTCATGCTGGTGAGTTCTAGCCACAGACAAAATATGAAATTATAATTAATTATAATTTTTTTGTGTAAACACTGTTAAAGGGTGGTTTAAACCCCGAGAACTTCAAATGAAACATCCCAACAATCATGGACTGTGACAATCTGAAAAGATTTTTAATGGTTCCTGTTTTAAATATTTTGGGTATTATATTGACTTACAGATGTACTGGATCATTATTTTAATTATTCCTAGATTTTTGCAAAGTGGTCATGTGTTGAATATAGTCCAAGGAATGAACATGTGTCTTTGTAGAGCAAATATTGATAAAATTAAAGCATTTGAAGGGGAAATGCTTTATTATTAAGTTTGGGTTTAGCTACTTCTACAATATTTGATTAAAATTCTTGTAAACTAGTCACATATTTTTGCATGTTCTGCCTTTTCTCATTTCCTATCCTACAATCCTGGTGCCGATGCCCCCACCCCAGTGTTTGACCTCTTTTTAAAAGCTTGTTACTGATTGTAAAACGATGACCTTTTTTCCAGTACTTCAGAAATAAACCAGTTGCCAAGAATAGCTGAAGAGGCAAAGATATTCCACTATTTATACACCAGCCAGCCAGACAACAGCCAAAACAAACAGCAGATTTGTTTAACACAAACTTTTGCACTGGAATGTATGCAAATTCCACAATGTGACAGGCGGGGGGGGGGATTTTGTTTGTATGGTCTCACGTGGAGAATGGAGGTTTAGGCGGCCGTGATTAATTAATGGGCCCCACCCGGAGGCACTCGGTGGAAATTAGCAGGAAGACGCTGCCAGCAAATTCCACAGGAGGGGGTGAGAGATGGTTGGGGGGGGGGGGGGGGGGGGCACCAGGATAAGAAATGGGGGAGGAAGTGAAGAGCGCAGGAAGTGGAGAGTGACAGGTACATACTGATTTCCTCTAATCGGGACAGTGGTTCAACTGAGCGAGTCTTATTCTTATGAAGTGAATAAGCCCATGAGTGCAGGTGAGGGAAACAGCCAATGGGGCGGCAGAAAGAACAGAGACGAGTTTCTTTTTAATTCAATGTGTTTTTGAAATGTGTTTAAAACACGTGAGACATAAGAGATGTTTTTGATCCATTGATTTTACCTTAATTTCCATCTACCTTATGAGTTAGTCTTAGAGCATATGCACCTTCGTAATGCATTCATTATGCTTTCATAGAACATTCACACGCAGCACGCAAGTACTCCATCCATCCATTTTCCAAACCACTTATCCTACTGGGTCTTGAGGGGTCTGGAGCCTATCCTGGAAGCAATGGGCACGAGGCAGGGAACAACCCAGGATGGGGGGCCAGCCCATCGCAGGGCACACTCACACACCATTCATTCACACATGCACACCTACGGGCAATTTAGCAAGCCCAATTAGCCTCAGCATGTCTTTGGACTGTGGGGGGAAACTGGAGTACCCGGAGATAACCCCACGATGACATGGGGAGAACATGCAAACTCCGCACACATGTGACCCAGGCGGAGACTCGAACCCGGGTCCCAGAGGTGTGAGGTAACAGTGCTAACCACTGCACCACCATGCCACCCTCACAAGTACTCCTTAACATCCTAACATCCCTTAACAGCTTTAATATACATTCATAACAAAAATTACATAATTATACAATTGTATTGTTTGTTATTATTATAAATTGTAGGTTATTAATGTATATTACAACTGTTAAGGGATGTTAGGATGTAAAGGTATAGATACTGTACATGATGTTTATGAATGTTTTATGAATACTTAATACTTTATGAAGGTGTACTGAACATTTTATGAATGCAATATAAAAGCATTATGAAGTTAATGTAAAGCGTTACCAAATTCTCTTATGAAGTATGTTTTTTTGACACACTACTGGTAACTTCTAGTGAATCTGCATGTGGACTGTAAATCAAATAATTTGGATTTGGGAAAACAGCAGAACATCTAAAACAATGCCCTGCATCTGTCCATCCACCTGAGCAGGATTCCAATATACTGATTTTCATTGCTATTTAAATGTCCGTCACAGAGATTTCTCAATGTCATCAGCTGGTCTTAAAATTTCTTTCTGTGGGAAATTTTTACACATTGAAGCTAAGAAAAGCATTTACATCTACTGTATCTTACTGTTTGATGAATATTTAAAAATCCATCCATCCATCCATCCATCCATCCATCCATCTATCCATCATCTAACCCAGGGGTACCGAATACATCGATTGCGATCTACTGGTCGATTACGATATACTGGTCAATTGCAAAGGTAGAGTGGGTAGATCGCATGGCATAAAAAATAGAGGATGGATGACGCGTTGAACCGCGCCTGCTGCCACAAAACTCCAGCAAGCAACAGTGTCGCCACTAAACTGAAGAAAGGGTATAAAAATGAATGAGGGACCTGGACCAAGTAAGAAGCCAAAAACCTACCTCTTCCATACGGAATGGAAGGAGGAGTTTTTTGCCACAATGTCATATTCGAAGTGCGTTTGCTTCATCTGTCAGTCTACCATTGCCATTCTGAAGAAGGGAAATGTGGAGCAGCATTTTCGGACTGGTTATAAAAACTATGACATTAACTTCCCTCTGAAAAGTGAGCTGAGAAAGAGAAAGGTGAAGGAACTAAAATCCCAGTTCAATTAAAAAATGCTTTATCTCAAAGGGAATAATAATAATAATAATAAAGAATACTTGGTATATCTATACATAAATACATGTTTTGCATTTTTATAGTAAGGAGATCATTTTGACTTGGTCAAAAAGTGTGGGCACCCCTGATCTAACCACTTATCCAGTACAAGGTCACTGGCAACATAGGACACACAGCAGGAGAAGAGCATGTATGTGAAGCCAGTCAAGCGTAGGACACAAACTTATTACGCGTACAGCGGCCAATACACCTGTCTGCATGGACTGCAGGAGAAATGAGTTCGTACACTAATCAGAGCAGAGATTTCAGCTGTGTGATAAACATGTCTGATAGGAAATGAGGGTTTACTTGTGTGGGGGGGGGTTGCTTTAGCACATGTTCCATGAAATCAGTAAAAGCCATTCTGCTTTGAACACAGAGTGCTATTTTTTGCAAAGTGAGAGAGTACATTTCAATCCAATTACCAAATCACGATTTCTAGCAGCTTATTTATACAATGAATAGGACAGCAGGAATTATTTTAATTACTCCACCGTGGAATATTCATATTGCCCCACAGCTAATATTCCAGAGTAAACTTAACTAATTACCTTTTATCACTGTCAGTACCTGATAGAATTTAGAATTGTAGGGTTTCCTTCAGTTTGAATATTAGGTTGTTTACTTGTGTTCAGGTTTGTTTAATAGCTCACATCTGTTGTTGTACTCGACAAAAACTGGGTCTTTTCCTATATGCCATGTACAGTAGATGAATAGATAGGTCCATTACGTAAATGATTTTAAATTTTTTTTATCGAGGCTAGCTTGCCATTTTTTGTTAATATCTTTATTTTGTTTTTGTTTTTTTTTTCGAACTTCAACACATTTGTGAAAGTGTCAGCATTATAGAGAAAATTACTTTTGATTCAATGGGTCCCAACGTTCATTTCAAGAGGACTCATTCCCACAACAACACACAACTTATCAATTTCAGCTTCTGCCTGCAAAGCATAAAGTTGCCGGTACAGAAACAAACTTTGGAACAGGAGCAAACTTCATTTCGAGGCTTTATTTGTCATAACAGTAGGGTCGCATTCCTTAAACTTTTATGAAAATTGTATGAGATGGTGTTAAAACTTTCCAGTCGGTTTTAAAATGCTGTTGCCTGGCGGCTCATTTATATTTCAGTTCTACACTTCGGCCTATTTTTCTGTCTAGAACAAGGTACCAGATGACACACATTGCTTAATTAATTGTAAAGCATTTGTCTAAGCTTAAAGTGAGCCCTTTGTAATCCACCTTTCTTCCAGTCATTTATCCAGAACAGGGTTATGGATGTGACCAGGAAGGGAGGGAGCACCCTGAGGTGGTACTTGTTCATCTCAGTAGAAACACAATGAGCAGAATGGAGCAACCTGGCAAACCGCACGTCTTTGGACCGCGGGAGGAAACCGGAGTGATTGGGTTAAACCCAGCCAATGTGAGGAGATTATGCAAACTCCGCAAGCAGAGCAGGGACACCCCCCGCACCCTCATGTTACATTATATGATAATAACAAGCATTGTAACTGTATAATCATATAATGTTTATTATCAATGCATATTAAAGCTGTTACAGTAAAGTATACTTACATACTGTTTATGAATGTTCTGTAAATGCATTATGAAGGTGCAGTTAATGAAATTTGTTACCCAGTTTATTAATTAGCAGTATTACAGTACTTTTCAACTATGGAGGTCCTTCACCAGGTTATTCTCTCATGGCTTTCTCTTAATCTGCTGTATTCTATTGGTCAGGGGCCAAAGAGGTCAGTGGTTATGTGTGTTCATGCATGACTGCCAGCTTAGTAGGTATTAGCCCTCTCGACCCAGCCCAGCCTGCCCCCCTACCTAAGCGCACACAGCACGATACAACAGTCAAATCACACACTGGTGCTCAGTGACAGGTGCCCACCTGGGGGGCAGCTTGATGGGCAGAGGCAGGAAAAATGCAGAGATGCCTTCACCCAATAGCATCAGTGCATGATGAAGTTAGTCTACCTTTGCTTAGAAGCAGGGGCGCCGTAAGGGGGCGGGGGAAATTAGGGTGATTCCAAGGGCCCCAGAGTGACAGGGATAATAACTGGATCGGTCTGGACTGGGGGGCGCAATATGGTACGCCTTCATGGGGCTCAAAATCTCTAACGCCCCTGCTTACAAGTCCCTACAATAACAGTCTCTTTCATTGGATGAATTTCCCACATTTGGCTCTGTATAGTCAAAGTCTATTGCTTTAGCCACTGTCTCAATATAATTACTGATCTCCGTGAAAAAGCATCATCATTAAGTAACACAGATTGAACAGCAGGTGACAAAATGTCCTACATGTTCATTTACTACATGCGCATCTTTGACTTTCGCTGTGGGTCTGCAAGAGATCACTTAAGCGACGTATAAAGGAAAAGTGGTTTTATTTACATCAGCTAACGAAAATTCACTTGTTTAACGGCCTCCAAGGACAGATTCATAGAAAACATGGGAAACAGCTGTTGGCTCCCAGTACAGCGCCGTTTATGAATATTAATGGAACCTGCCCTCCTAAGGTGACATCTGAGCCGACTGGCAGCAATTTGATTAATTCCTCTTGGAATATGGGATTCTTCGCACCTATTAGAACTGCTTCCGCGCCAATAGTACTGAAGCTCTAAGTGTTGTTTGCTGTTTACTAACTAGAGGACAACAGACATTTCCCCCGTTTGTCGTTCTCACACACTTGCCTGAGAACATCTAGCCATCCTTGCAAGGTAGAAGGTAACACAGCTGTGTAAACATCCCGAGGCGGCCTAAGTGTCTGTAACTTGATGGCCTCAGTGAAAGCACGCCTCTCCGCCCCCTCTCGGAGAATCAGGCAGCATGCAGCTTGGAGGGTTATGTAAATTTATCAAGCTGGATCCCCCCCCTCCCCCCGCCCCCATGTAAGAACATGGTCCTAGAAGCAGGGAGAGCTTTGTGCATGTGTGTGTGGCTTATGTATATATTACATTGTGGGACCAAATATCCCCGCAATGTGATAAAAACCTGTTATTTTGGCATTTTGGGGACCAACTTTACCATCCCCACAAGGGGAAACTCATCTTAATAAAAATCAGTCAAAAAAACTGCAAAAGTTTTGAATAATAATAATTATTATTATTATTATTAAAGTTAGGGCTGTGTAGGAGTTAAGGCTGTCATTGTTGGAATTAGGGTTATGCCCATATAAATGAATGGAGAGTCCCACAACAATAGGAATATACAATACCAGACTAAAGTTTGGACACACCGACCCATAGAAAGGTATATTCGCATTATTCTCTACATTTTAGAATAACTGGTAACGCAGAAGACCCCTTATGAAGAAAAAGGCTTTGGATTCACGGTTTCCCTTGCCCGGACGCGGGTCACCGGGGCCCCCCCCTGGAGCCAGGCCTGGGGGTGGGGCTCGATGGCGAGCACCTGGTGGCCAGGCCTACACCCATGGGGCCTGGTCGGGCACAGCCCGAACAAGGCACATGGGTCCCCCCTCCATTGGGCTCACCACCCATGGGAGGGGCCATAGGGGTTGGGTGCAATGTGATCTGGGCGGCAGCCAAAGGAGGGACTTTGGCGGTCCGATCCTCGGCTACAGAAGCTGGCTCTAGGGACATGGAATGTCACCTCTCTGATGGGGAAGGAGCCTGAGCTGGTGCGCGAGGTTGTGAAGTTCCGGCTGGATATAGTCGGACTCGCCTCGATGCACGGCTTGGGCTCTGGAACCAGTCTCCTTGAGGGGGGTTGGACCCTTTTCCACTCTGGAGGCGCCGAGCGGGCGTGGGCATACTTATTGCCCCCAGGCTGGGTGCCTGTACATTGGGGTTTACCGCAGTGGACGAGAGGGTAGCCTCCCTCCGCCTTCGGGTGGGGGGACAGGTTCTGACTGTTGTTTGCGCTTATGCGCCAAACGGCAGTTCAGAATACCCACCCTTCTTGGAGTCCTTGGAAGGGGTGTTGGAGAGCGCTCCTCCTGGGGACTCTCTTGTTCTGCTTGGGGACTTCAATGCTAACGTGGGCAATGACAGTGAGACCTGGAGGGGCGTGATTTGGAGGAACGGCCCCCCTGATCTGAACCCGAGCTGTGTTTTGTTATTGGACTTCTGTGCTCGTCACGGATTGTCCATAATGAACACCATGTTCAAGCATAAGGGTGTCCATATGTGCACTTGGCACCAGGACACCCTAGGCTGCAGTTCAATGATCGACTTTGTAGTCGTGTCGTCGGACTTGCGGCCGCATGTCTTGGACACTCGGGTGAAGAGAGGGGCGGAGCTGTCAATCGATCACTACCTGGTGGTGGGTTGGCTCCGCTGGTGGGGGAGGAAGCCGGCCAGGCCTGGCAGGCCCAAGCGTATAGTGAGGGTCTGCTGGGAACGTCTGGCAGAACCCCCTGTCAGGGAGAGTTTCAACTCCTACCTCCGGCAGAACTTCTCCCATATCCCGGGGGAGGTGAGGGATATTGAGTCCGAATGGGCCATGTTCCGTGCCTCCATTGTGGAGGCGGCTGACCGGAGCTGCGGCCGTAAGGTGGTCGGTGCCTGTCGCGGCGGCAATCCCTGAACCCGCTGGTGGACAGCGGTGGTAAGGGATGCCGTCAAGCTGAAGAAGGAGTCCTATCGGGCCTTTTTGGCCTGTGGGACTCCAGACGCAGCTGACAGGTACCGGCAGGCTAAGCGGGATGCGGCTTTGGCGGTTGCTGAGGCAAAAACTCGGGTGTGGGAGGAGTTTGGCGAGGCCATGGAGAACAACTTCCGGACGGCTTCAAGGAGATTCTGGTCCACCATCCGGCGGCTCCGGGCGGGAAAGTGGTGCAGCATCAACACTATTTATGGTGGGGATGGTGCGCTGCTGACCTCAACTCGGGACGTTTTGGGTCGGTGGAAGGAATACTTCGAAGATCTCCTCAATCCCACCGACACGCCTTCCGATATGGAAGCAGAGTGTGGGGACTTGGGGGTGGACTCACCTATTTCTGGGGCGGAGGTCACTGAGGTGGTCAAAAAGCTCCTCGGTGGCTAGGCACCGGGGGTGGATGAGATTTGCCTGGAGTTCCTCAAGGCTCTGGATGCTGTGGGGCTGTCCTGGCTGACACGCATCTGCGGCATCGCGTGGACATCGGGGGCAGTGCCTCTGGACTGGCAGACCGGGGTGGTGGTCCCCCTCTTTAAGAAAGGGGACCAGAGGGTGTGCTCCAACTATAGGGGGATCACACTCCTCAGCCTCCCTGGTAAGGTCTATTCGGGGGTCCTGGAGAGTAGGGTCCGCCGGATTGTCGAACCTCGGATTCAGGAGGAGCAGTGTGGTTTTCGCCCTGGCCGTGGAACAGTGGACCAGCTCTATACTCTCAGCAGGGTTTTGGAGGGTTCATGGGAGTTTGCCCGACCAGTCTACATGTGTTTTGTGGACTTGGAGAGGGCATTCGACCGTGTCCCTCGGGGAGTCTTGTGGGGAGTGCTCCGGGAGTATGGGGTACCAGGCTTCCTTTTAAGGGCGGTTCAGTCCCTGTATGACCAGTGCCAGAGCCTGGTCCGCATGGGCGGCAATAAGTCGGACTTGTTTCCGGTGAGGGTTGGACTCCATCAGGGCTGCCCTTTGTCACCGATTCTGTTCATAGCTTTAATGGACAGAATTTCTAGGCGCAGCCAGGGCGTTGAGGGTGTCCGGTTCGGTGACCTCAGGATTAGGTCTCTGCTTTTTGCAGATGATGTGGTTCTGTTGGCCTCATTGGACCGTGACCTTCAGTTCTGACTGGAGCAGTACGCAGCCGAGTGTGAAGTGGCTGGGATGAGAATCAGCATCTCCAAATCCGAGACCATGGTTCTCAGCCGGAAAAGGGTAGAATGCTCTCTCCGGGTTGGGGATGGGGTCCTCCCCCAAGTGGAGGAGTTTAAGTATCTCGGGATCTTGTTCACGAGTGGGGGAACGATGGAACGGGAGGTCAACAGGCGGATCGGTGCGGCGTCAGCAGTCATGCGGGCGCTGCATCGGTCTGTCATGGTGAAGAGAGAGTTGAGCCAAAAGGCAAAGCTCTCGATTTACCAGTCGATCTACGTTCCTACCCTCACCTATGGTCATGAGCTATGGGTAGTGACCGAAAGAACGAGATCGCGGGTTCAAGCGGCTGAAATGAGTTTTCTCCGCAGGGTGGCTGGGCTCTCCCTTAGAGATAGGGTGAGGAGTTCAGTCATTCGGGAGGGACTCAGAGTAGAGCCGCTGCTCCTCCGCATCGAGAGGAGCCAGATGAGGTGGCTCGGGCATCTGATTAGGATGCCTCCGGGACGCCTCCCTGGGGAGGTGTTCCGGGCATGTCCCACTGGGAGGAGACCCCGGGGAAGACCCAGGACACGCTGGAGAGACTATGTTTCCCGGCTGGCCTGGGAACACCTCGGGATCCCCCCAGAGGAGCTGGATGAAGTGGCCGGGGAGAGGGAAGTCTGGGCTTCCCTGCTGAGACTGCTGCCCCCGTGACCCGATCCCGGATTAAGCGGAAGATGATGGATGGATGGATGGATGATAACACTTTACATTAAGTGCACCTTCATAATGCATTCATAGAACATTCATAAGCAGAATGCCAGTATACCTTAACATCCTAACATCCCTTAACAGCTTTAATATACATTAATACAAACATTACATGATTATACCCAAATGGCTATTTCAATAGTAGTTTAAATACTAGAACTCGTGGCCATAAGTGGAAATTAGCGGGAGAACATTTTAAAATGAATTTGAGGAAGCACTTCATTACATCGCGTGTAGTTGGAGTATGGAATAGTCTTCCTGCTAGTGTAGCGCAAGCTAAAACCCTGGGTTCCTTTAAATCAGAGCTAGATAAGATTTTAACAACTCTGAGCTATTAGTTAAGTTCTCCCCAAACAAGCTTGATGAGCCGAATGGCCTCCTCTCGTTTGTAAATATCTTATGTTCTTATACAATTATAATGTTTGTTATTATATAATGTTTGTTATTGATGTATATTACAGCTGTTAAGGGATGTTAGGATGTTAATGAATGTTATATGAATACTTAATGAATACATGATGTTTTATGAATGCAATATAAAAGCATTATGAAGGTGCAGTTAATGTAAAGCGTTACCAAATAATTACAGTATTAAGACATTAAAAATGTTAAATAATACATATGGAATTATCCTTTGTAGGCGGCTTGGTGTATCCAAACTTTTGACCGGTACTGCATGAGCTGGGCGTGTATCTGTGTGTGTGAGGCCCATGGGTGACCATATGGCTCAGTTCTTTACATTAATGTATACTGCATGTAGTATTATCTGTACAATCACCCTCACAATGCAATCTGAACATACAGTATAATGCTGCTCCTCATTATCTATCTATCCAGTCAGTCTTAATGTATGTGTTACCTGATTATTACAGACTGCTTGACCTGTAACTCATTAAAAGGCACATGTACACATGTCACTGAATGGACTGTGGAACTTCAACTCAGCCGTATATAAATATTTGAATAAGATGATAATTCATATTAGTTAGAAAAATGTGGGCATGGTTTTCTGCCAACTTCCTTGGTTAGGGGAGTATCCTGGCGTCCTGAATATAATTGTCAGGTACCAAGGCTGTGCTGACTCACCTTCTCTGACCTTAAAGACCTACAACGGTGGGCCACCATTTCTGGGACAAATCAGTGGGAGGGAAAATTTCCCTATAGAATGAACATAATGCAAAAGATGGCCAATGAGGTTGGACGGCAATTAAGGGGTTAAGCAGCAGCGGCCGTATGCAGGGCATCGCATGGAACTCCGAAGGAGAGGGATTCCCTGGCAACCGCATCAGGGCAGAGGCGCACGGCAATAACAAGGCCATTAGAGGGCAAATGACTGCAGGCTTCTACCCGAACCTTTAATGGGCGGAAATTCAAATGACCAACTGAGGCTGATCTGATATCTAGAACAAAATAGTGAACTGGTGACCTCATTTGGGAAAGCACAAATGAATAACTATATGTGAGTGTGTGTACTGTATGTGTGTGTATGTGTGTGCCCTGCAATGGACTGGTTCCACAGACATGTGCCCCTTTTTGTCTAAGACATCCCCCATCTTTTATTGGGTAAGCAGCTGGATGGATGGATGGATGGATGGATGGATGGATGGATGGATGGATGGATGGATGGATGGATGGATGGATTTTCAAATACAAGAAAATGTTAAAGGAAAGATATATTTCATAACAGTGGATTTAATTATTTTTCTTGGCTTGAAGGGATTTATAATAAACTTCTCCCGCTGAAAGAAATGTTTGCATTTTGATTTAGTCCACAGCAAGAAAATATTTATGAAGGACATACTAACAGTAATGAAAATCTACAGCACACTGCACAAAACATTATTTGTGATTTCTTTTCATCATAGTATGTCATGTTTAACTCAGATTAATTTAAAGAAAGATTTTTACAAATCCTTCATGGTAAATTAAAAAGTATATCAATGGATGCAGAACACTGTTACGTCTGTTTTGCTGTTTTTCCGCACCCAAATTGTTTGATGTACAGCTCGCATGCAAATTAACCTGAAATTACTTCTAATATACCAGCCTGGGGGGGGGGGGGGGGGGGGTCTCTACCCACAACTTCTCTCCTGGCAGATTTGAATTTAAATCACTAAAGAGGGCCACGCTGAAAGTGAAATCCTGATTATGATTTTCCCCTCGCTTTGCAACTCGGAAAACAAAAACAAACAGAGGAGGGGCGGGGCAAAAAGGAACTGGGGCTCAAACTGTTTCCTGTCACCGCTGATCATCTGCTAGCTATACGGCTTGCTAGGAAATAAATCGATGCGCCGTGTCTCCTTAGGCAGGCAGTTGAAATTCAAGTGAGATTCCAAATCGTCTACCAGCATCATCACTGCTGTTATTCATCTCAGCTTAAGTGAAGAGTCATCGCTGAAATACGGACGGTCGCAGGAGGATCTGCAGTGGGATGTGCTTGGCTATGTTTTATTTATGTGTGTGCTTGCAGCCAGTTGTGTTTGTTGTGCAGATACAGTTAACAGCTAATAGACTCTGACTCCTCGGGTAAGATACTGCGCTACTGATGCTCAGATAGCAGATAAGAGATACTATAATACAATTAGAAGATGAAAATCTATTGATTACGTTGCAGGTTACCAAGAACAGGCATGTCGAAGAAAAATACTCACATAACTGACTAATCTTGACTAAAAGAGTCCAGATGTAGCTTTTATGGGGAGTATTACTGGTTTGTCTTTGTAACCTGTCCATTTTTGCAACCTGTGCCTTCTGCTGCAGACACCTACAAAAATCACCAATAAAGATGGGAAAGGGGAAAGTATCGACTAAGCGATGAAATGCTTTTAGCATAGATTCCGGAAGGTGATTCCCACATAACGAAATAAATTCAACCCCACCCTCTCGTTCTTTGAGCATAAGAAGTCCACATATACAGTACCAGTCAAAAGTCTGGACACATCTACCCATAAAAACCCATAGAAAAGTTTATTTGCACTATTCTCTACATTTTAGAATAGTATAAAGACATCAAAACTATTCAATAGCATATATGGAATTATGCACTGATCAAAAAAAGTATTAAGTAGGAAAAATTAATTGGTGGGGGGGGTACAGCTCTGTGGGTTGGGACTCAGAAGGTTACAAGTTCAAATCCCTGGGTCAGCAGAGTAATCCCACCATTGGGCCGTCGAGCAAGGCTCTAAACCACAGATCTCCAGAGACTGATTGACCCGACTTTCTCCTTTGCACCATTTTCATTATGTGGCCTCCTGGGATGTTTTTCCAGGCCCCACATATATGCTGAGCTCTCATAGGCCACTTTTCCATCACTCTTTGGTCAAACTCCTTCATTTCTACAAGTGGACGGGTCATGTGGTGAGACACTCTATCACTCTCACTGGCGGGTAGCTTGGCATGTCTGTACTGTATGTGCAGTCATGTGGCATTTCTCCAAACCACCACAACAGACCAGCAGCATCATAGTATACCGATTATTAAAGTTGACTCTGAGCAACCCTGTGCTTAACAATGATAGTTTCTTCTTAGCGAATTTATCTTTGTTATTATCTTTGGAATATTAGGGTTATGGGTTAATACCGTGGTACAGTATAATATATTTAATGATTTTTCAGCTTCTCAGCTGGTTGTTGAGGTTCAACAGGTACCAAGGACTAATATGCACCCATCAGAATAAATGAGATAGAACAATTTAGCATTTTAATAGTATCATTTGGGTTTTTTTTTTGGTTTAGCACAGATGGTGTATGACCAGCTGCAGTTTTAGAACAAGTGCTGAGTGCTAATTGCTTTCTCCCAAATGCTTTTTGGCGATTGATTGGCTGTTAGGTCTGTCAATCTTCACTATAGATCAACACCCACGCTAAATAACTTGAAAGGTTATTTGGCAGCTTTTTACACTTTCACTGCATATTTCTTATTTGTGGGGCGGCAGAGGAGGGGAGGAACAGTTTGGGGGGCTACTGACCTAAAAGGTGTTAATTACCTTTATCTTTTAAAAAATGTTAGGAGCCTGGAATCATGAGGTAAGAGGATGGTGTTATCAATCATATGCAGGTTGACTGTCTCCGTGGGCGAGCAGAAAGGGGGGCACACAGACATTGCTCACGGTCTGGGATCTATTTTAAATCTATTTAAAATCCAGCTCCCAGAGGCATAGCGAGGCTGCTAAGTCCCGCAGCGGCACCCCCCAGAAACATCACTGATTTGCCCCCCAGAAAAAAGAACACAGTAAGCTAGATAAAACAGAGCATGGAGCATCCTGTCATCACAAATGCGTGATGCTGATCTGGGCTGTACAGGCAGTCTTTACTCTCAAATATCCGCGTACGTTCCTCCGTGCGCCGTCGGATATGGCTTCCCGGTACTGGAGAGTCGGCGCTGTCACGCTCCAGCTGGCGTGTATCACTCCGCCGGTCAACATTGATGTAATTCATCCGCCACACCCGTTCTGCCTGAGAGAGCTCAACAATTACCTCTCAATTATATACGAACCGTCTGCTTCTTTCATGGCTGCAGTTTTATTCCCGCATAAAAGTTTTCTCTTTTTGTGCCGGTCGAGTGGCTCAAATGGATCCCGCCTTTAACTCTGTCCCCAGCTTCACCTTGAGTTTACTTTAAATTATCTATTTAAAAAGTTAAGTATGGCAGTTACTGGGACTTTAATTGTAATGTTACAGCATTAACGGGTATTTTAAAAGACAGAGCACAGGGGGGAGGGGCTTGATACAAGCTCCTACGGTTTAGCCCTGAATTATATTTACGCTGCATATGAGAATAATGATACGCTCCATTTTCTTCGTGATGCACGCTGTAAAATAGTGGCAGACAGTGACAAGTCACAGAACCGCTTTTCTACACCTGAACAAGGTCCATGACCTCAATTTCTGCAGTTATGCAATGCATGCATAGGCAATGAAAAAATGTAAATGTGAAGCAAATAATAATAAAAATAATAAATACGAATTTTGATTGAAGGTGCAATATACCGTAATAGCAGTCGTATTATAATGATGGTATAATTTGCACATCAAATGAGATTTAATTTATTTGCTTTTTAATGGTTGCATAAGCTCTATGTAAACTTTTAAAAGTTTATGTCCAAAGGGGAACATATTAAAAGTTGTCATGCCCTGATAAAAATCAGTGCTGTTCTCATCTCTCTGTAACCCTAGATATGCATGAATACAACAGCAACATGCACTCGGTGGCCACTTTTTCTGGCACAGCTGCTCATTAATGCAGTGGCTGCAACTGGAAATATTGAGGAGGCAGAGAGGGGAGGGGAGACTTAGTACGGCTAAGACGTGCAATCTGGGTGCTATTTAAATGCGGCCTGATTACTGCGACATGATTATTGCAACATGGTGGCTCCTGCTTCTCAGAAACAGCCGCCTTCCTGAGATTCTCACACACCACAGTGTCCAGAGGTCACAGTGAATGGTGCAAGAAACACAGTCAGCAGAATGTGGGTAAATGTGGGTAGAAACGCCTCGTTAAAGAGAGGTCAGGGGGAAACGGCCATAGATGTTAAGCTAACGGCAAGACCACAAGTACAAAAATAACAAGACAACAGTGGTGTGCTGACAGGCTTCTCTGAACACACAAACTGTCAACAACTGAAGGTGATCTGGAGATAAAGGAAGTGGTACACAGCAGTGGTGGTCAGTGACTGATTGAAAATGGGAGATGGACAAAGGAAATCCCTTTTGGTATAGTATGGTAAATGTCACAAAAATGTTCTTCTTTTATGAGAAGTTTTTGAGCAGAAATCTGATATCTGATACTGATATTTTACTATATCCTAGGGTTTCTCTCGATATCAAAACAGTGGCAGTTATTTATTGTCATTATTTAAGAAATATTTGACTTTTCCTTATCGCACACTTTCTCTGACTCTTCGGGTCAGATCAAAGACACACAATACTGACTGAAAATGTCATTTCAGTATCCCCTTACATATCCAAAATTTGAGGATTAAACCCAGCAGCTAAGCTTACCGGGCTATTTAAGAACGCTAAGTGTATATGACGGCTGATTCTGTAATGCTAAAGGGGTGATATCTAAATGCTCTCTGACTTACCAAACAGGCTTACTATGAACGGATCGCTGCTGTACCGTGTGTGTGTGCATGTGTGAGTTCGCATACATCACATTTGGGGCCAGAACATCCCCAAAGTGCGGTAAAACCTGAAACTTCTGTATTTTTGGGGACATTTTTCAGGTCTCCATTTGGATAACTTCAGTTTTATAAAAATCTGTGAATGCAATCAAAAAAGTAAAAATGCCAGGTCGTGTATGTTGCATATATGGTTAACCTTGGCTAGCAAACAGAGTCAAGATTGTAGTTAGCTGGAAGGAAAGACACGCCGCTTCAGCATCTCCTAAATAAGGAATGCATTTGCTTATTATTTAGTGCAGTGATTGTTTGTAGCCATGTTTAGTTACTTATGGTTAAGGTTAGTTCTGGGTAGGGGTTAAGGGTGCTGTGATATTAGGGTTTTTCGCATAGAAATGAATAAAAGGTCCTCATTTAGATGGTATGCCAAAGTGCATGTTTGTGTCTGTGTATGTGTGTGTGTGTGTGTGTGTGTGTGTGTGTGTGTGCGCGTGCTTGGTCACGCCCGACTGTATCTTCGATAGCTTGGCACTGACGCTCCAAATATTTTCATTACTTTCAGGTGTAAACAGTGCATATTATAGGATATGCCTAAGAGGGAAAAAAAATGAAACAGTCATTTCCTTGCATTATACGATGGGAACAGCCAACAGACACATCTAAGAGGTGATATGACATGAATTTCAATTTAATAATAGTATGCCGACATCAGCCAGGAAGCTGTGCCTTACTTCGGAGAGGAGATAAGGTGGGGCGCCATTACAGGTCAATAATGGCATCACATCGATGTGATAGGCCATTTCAATACTCCAGAGAATCTTGAAGCTCATTGCCTGGGTGCATTTTCTGTACATCCCCTACCTATCCAATGATTTCCCAACACCCGCTTTATTTCCCAGACTGATACATACGGTGTGTAAGCGTTTCCATGAGCTTTTAACAAAAGCCTACAGTTGTGTAACAATAGGGGCTAAGTAACCTAACATCAAGGTGGGACGATCAATGTCCCTTGCGACCTCCATGAAGTATCAGAAGTTTGGAAAAGGGACAATGTCATACTTCCCAGTCTTAAAGAGGCAAAGTCTCCTCTCTGTTTTTTGAGACTGAAAATGATCACACTCCGCAGGTCCAATCACCTCTTGAATACATCGGCAAACGTTGTGACCCATCGATTAATTACAAAAGCAACAGGAAGAACATTCGATGGAATGTTCTCATTCATTTAAAAAAGGCAAAAGTACAGCAATTTGTTTCGCTGCAGATAATAACCTTATAGCAGTATGAAGCTTGTACACCTGCATGCCCTTCGACAACAGCTGTATGACAAATTATATGTAATGTAATTAAGGGCTCAGCGGAAAGGGTGACATACTCTCGATAGGCTTGTATTTTCACAGATTAAAGGTATGCAGCAACGGAACAGCATCTTCAGAATGCACAGTATGGCATTTTTTCTGAAACAGAATATTATCCCCGATGCTCCATTAATGTCATACAATTTCACATTTCATTGAATCAGAATGATGGTACGGCAAGAAATCTGTTTTTTGCAGTTTTCACATAATGAATATTATGAAATATGAAAAAATATTTTCACTCAGATCTTCAGAAGCCGTATTTTTGGAAAATCTTTAAGATTAATATGAAATTTGTTTGGTCTGTTTTTTGTCTCTATCCATGAGGTCCAGCAAAAAAAAAACATTTCTGTTAACTGACAGTCAAAGTTAAGATTTCAAACCACTGCCTTAAAGCTTAGCACCCTATTTGGAAAGTCTTTGGCGAAGCTGGATTAGTTCAAACATGGACTCGACCGAAATGTTCCACTGGTTTGAGGTTTCTGAACATATTAAGAAAGATGTTTAAGTCCACAAAAAATGTTTCAATTTTAAGTAGCTCCTTGAGTATTAAAAAATGTAATCGCTCTATTTACTCTTATTTATTACACATACAGTATGTCAGCCCTGTTTAGCTGTCATAGTGTTTGAACCATATATTCTGTTATAACAGACCCCATACCAAAGCACTCTTGCTTTCCTATGAATATAAGCTGTTACTTGAATCAAACTATTTTTCTTGAAGTTGCCGAGCTCAGTACAGTCCTTTTTTATACCCATCCATTCTTCTGTCCATCCATCCATCCATCCATCCATCTTCTATACCCCCTTATCCAGTGCAGGATTAATGTGAGACAGAAATCACCCAGGATGGGATCATCTTTAGTTTTTGATGTTGTTTTCTCTGCTCTGTAGTTTTGCTTGTCGTTTTTTCATATGTTGCGGTTTCTTAATAAGATACTGTATAGCAAAAATTTCTGAGAAGCCATAAAATGTTGCCACAAAACCATGAGAATGCCATTTGACCTCCCAATTTCAGAAATAATGCATTAAATATCACCTCATACTCTTAGATGATTTTGGATCCGATTGTTACTGTTAATAATAACTGGCCACAACAAGGTGTATTGAACGCACCTGCGGCGTTTTTGAAATGCTTCTCAAAACCGGCTCATGCATATGGAAATCACCGGCAAACCGCCACATGAATATGCTAATGCAGCCTGAAAAGCTTCATTAATTAGAAATCTACTGCGTGTTAAAACTCCCCAACTTTTCAAAACTGAACTGTCTAAGGTATAAAACACACACCGACTCCAAGCAGTTGCCAGGGTGACAGACGTGATCTGGGATGCTGCCCTTCGCTTTGGGCCGGAGGAAACTTTCTGATGAAACAGGCTGTTTTCATCTCAGGGGTAATGTGTGTGTGAGGGGGGGGGGAGGGGGGGGGGTCTTTAAAAATATTGTGAAGCTGGATTACAGTCTGTTGTTCAAAACTTTGGAACGATAGTCGGTAAGATGCTTGCATGGGTCGCGCACTTGATTTCTTTTCAGGAAATTTATTTCCGCAGTGTAATGTTTTATCTACATTCTGCATCACTGCGTTCACTGGCCCGTTGCTGTACCCCTTTCTGCAGAATGTGCTTTTAATGCATTTGCCCGTCTGCCGCTGTTTCACAAGCTCCACACGTTCCGTGGAGATGACTGATAGGGAAGCGCTTCATGAACAGGTCTGGGGATGGACGCCACCTTCCAGTACGGAACCTTCATCCGATTCTCATTCTCATTCCACGAGGACGATGTACCTGCAAGGTGTTAATGTCAGATAGCCATAGAAATTTAAGAAATTGTTGTTCTGCGTTTGTTTCCATGAAGAAGTCTTGTGGTTTTTTTGTTGCATACGATAAAGGCACGTTCAGTTTCATTTATAAAGATACACATCTGTGGGAAGCCTGAGGAGCTTAGAACTGGATGACAGTATGAATTTCTGATGAACCAGCTTTGTTGCTGCTCTCTCTTTTCATTAGCGTATGGAGAGGGGCGGCGAGTTAATGGTTTGGGGTGGTGTGTGACCGAGTGGGTTAGGACTTGGAAAGCTGCTAGTACAAATGCCAGGGCTAGCAAACAGATGCTGCCACTGGACCCTTGAGCGACCCCCTTAACCCAAGTATATATTGTTGCAGCCGGGAGCTGAGCATCAAGTGAAAAGTGGTTTATTACAAGGGGTAGGAGGGGTTTATAACGAGGGTATCAGATGATAACAGGCCCCTCGTTATAAATCCCTCCCACATCGCCCCTCCCACTCGACATTGCCCCTCCCACTCGACATTCAACTTCTGGCTGCAGCGATATGCCTTTCCCTTAATCCCCCCCACCACCACCACCCCCCATTGCTCCTGGAGTGTTGGACATTGCCTGATCCTGTGTTACGACCCCCGACCTTGCTATCACTTGTGCCTCATGGAGAGCAAGATGGGACAGGCGGAAGGACAATTTCCCCACTGGGATGATCACATATCTCTGTTTTATTAAGGGAAACTTCAAAAGCGATGAAGGAAACATGGCAAACGTGGGAAGGAAGTAAGGATCGAATGAAAATGAACAATTAAAGTCACAAGTCCCTTTCCATAGACGGACAGTGTTGTCATTTTCCACATTATCATAACAAGTCATTCTGATTGCAAGTAAACAAGCTCATTTGGCACAGCATGGTAACGTTGGTCTTGTCCATGCTGCCGATGCACAGTTATTTTAAAATGGACTTTTTTGTTTTTCATGCCACACGTGCCCCGTAATCCTTCTGCTTTTTCAGATGAATTACTCTCAGACAGAACATATTTTCTTGGGTGGCCACATCTGTTGGATGATCAAAACCCATCAGGGTGACCAAATAGTCTGCCTGGCGCTCCACACTTGACAACTGCCCAGCCCTTCTTTCCTGGCACAGCATTTCAGAGACAGTGACCAATCAGACATTAGTTTAGCATCACATTGAAATTACCTTCTTAGTCAGTCAGGCAGATCTCCATGTGACAATGTAATGCGTCACATGATACGGGGGATGTGACCTTTGACCTCACTATGTCACATGAGACACTTCAGTGAATATGTAGCACTGCAAGCGGAGAGGTACCTGTCAAACTCTGTAAACTGCTTTATTTTAAAGGGAAATAATTGTTGGTATTACCGTAATTATTGTCACTGAATTAATGTTTGGTGCTAACACTTCTTTTTGCATTTTTAATTGAAGGATGTGGGACCCTTTGTTGGATACAAAAGACACCAACTGTCCATGTAGAAAATGCTTTTTTTTGTGGCTGATCCTTCACCTTGGAAACAGAATGACTTTCTTCAACGTCCTTCACTTTATTGAAAATTATTTGGAGCATGTTTACTAAGAGAGGAGCAAAATCATGTGAATGTGATGTAACGATTTGCGGCTGACACAGCGGGGCTATGCAAATAAACATGGGCTCAGCCTTATTTGAATATTACCACAGCAACTTGAGAGATGAGTTCTTTCCGTGGTGTCTAGGCTAGTCCAGTCATAGCATTTCATACTTTAGTCAGTGACAGGCTTAGTAAAGTCTTTAATCTCCTGGTAAGCAAGTTAGATTACCAAAAAACTGCTTGAAGCTCAACTAAGCTATAAAGGCAGGAGAACTACAGTACACCTTGAGAGTATATTTATTCTAAGCTTGAATTAATCGATTCTGTCAATGCATTGAAACTAGATACTCCATCAAGTGACTGAGAATTTTCAAATGTAAAGATCTTATGTTCAATCAGTCCCAAGCTTGACTTATCTTTCTAGGAAATATCTTAGAAAAGCCCTCTGGCTTTCCTGACAATTATAATAATTGAATGTTCCCTGTGGATGGCTATCTACAGCATAACTTGATTGAAAGTGTCCATTTTCCTATCTGTCTTTTTCTCTCCCCCACATACAGGCAGTATCTTTAATATCATGTCGCCATGTGGCTCGCATTGAATGCTAATTAGTGACTAGTCACAAAAAATATTATCCGAGCATGAAAATATTAAGAGTTGGAAAATCGATTATGAATCAACATATTGTGGGCATACTGGAGGTTGAAGGTTCAAATACTGCTGTTTTCTTGTCCTCTCTGTCCTCTAAGTTTCTTTTATACCCTCCAGTCTCAATCCAAAGGCATGCAATTAGTCTAATTGTAATCTATAAAATGTCCATAATACAATCCCCGATTTCAAATGTATGTTTGTGCATGTGCTCTGCCCAGAGTGGACACCAGCCTTGTAGCCTGTGCTGAGTTGGACAGGCTCCAGATCTCCCCTGACCCAGACCTGGGTAAGGAATTTATCCAGGGATGGACAAACAGACATATATATGTAGATGCTCTGTTTAAAATAACACATCAGGTAGGTGAGTGAGGTCTTGTTTAGATTAGTTCTCCTTAGCATTTCCTGCATACCGGCTAAGTGTATATGCATCACTTCCTGGAATAGGAAATGTTGCAAGATACTTGGATCTTTTATTGTTGTTTATTGTTGAGAATATTACAGGCGAAACTCATTCAAAGGGACTTCTACTTCTATCCCAGTCTGTTGAATTTAAAAGAAGTCTGTTTTATTGGATTCTAGAGCTCTTAAACCTGTCAAGCACAAAAGCACTTGTCATCACCCTGGAACTCATTTGGTAGCTATGCTGGGGGAACATTTTTAATTCTTTCCTCACTTGCAGTAAGTGAAAAGGTCCCCTTTTGGAACAGTACTGACAGTATTTTGAAGTATGAGTGAAGCAGGAACAGCATTAATCACTGACAGCCAGGGACTTTCCGCCAAGCCAAGGCTGACTGTACGCAGCCAATGGCAACAAAAGCCACTGTTGGAACGTCAAGATTCTTTGGGTGACTTGTGTTACAGCCCATGAATTTTCCACCTGGCGCTTCCCCACGTCACAAAGCCCATTGATTAGTGATGGCAGGGGTGAGCTCTCCAAACCCCAGCGGAGTACGGTCACCTTGCGCTGTCAGTCTCTGCCTGCTTTAATCCACTGGTTACTTTGTTGGTTTTCATTGAGTAATGTATGACGTCCCCAGTCTCATTTCTCCCGTCTTCGTCATCGATCCCTGTGCTAATAGAAAACATAGCCTCGGCCAATCACAAAGCTCGCACCGTTTATCGTGTATCAGAGTCGAAATTATTGCCTTCGTGGCGACATGTGATTGCATGCCGAACGTGGGACACGGGCCAAAAGATTGATGGACTGAAGGAAGAGGAAAAGGAGCCTCGTAATTGACCTCCTGATGTTGTTTAAATAACCATTTGTACCATATTTCACAGTATGTGAGACACACCCTGCCTATCTGTGTATAAGAGCACAGGGCTGTTCACCGAAGAAAGTACAAATATTACTGAAAAAGTTAGCTTTCCTACTATTGGTGGCATAAAGTGATCTTGCCAACTATGTAATCGAGAACCGAGAGCGACGCCTGCTAACAATCTCTCTGCATAATGAGGCAGTTTATTTACATTTAAATTAAAAACCAGCTCCGGCAGGACCAGACATTAGCGGCTGCGGCGAAATGAGATGCAGGTGAGTTTCGGAGCCCCGCTGTACGTCAGCGGAAATGGAACGGGAAGCGGGCCGTGGGTCGTGCGGGACCAACAGCACTCACGGCCCACTTCTCTGAAGAGCAGAGGGAACCCACTGCGAGGCCGGCTCGCGTCCTGTTTCACTCGGCAGCGGATTCAAAAAAAAAAAGCGAAAATAAAAGTGGCTGTGATCGCCACTGTCCACGCACCGGCAGGCGGGCCTTACGGAACCTCTTCAGCATCGGCACTGCCAGCAGAAACTATCGGATTGTTATCTGACATCATGACGAGATCAATCGCGCGGCTGCCCGGACGGCCTCTTCAATCTCCCTGGCGTATTGATTGGCACGTTGTCTCAGTGGCCTTCCCCAGGCCAAGCTTATTAACCCCTCGGCGGGGAACCTAGCACACGTCCCCCACCCCCGGCTACCCCCGACCCCCACCGGCTCCATCACTGTCTTATTGAAATAGATGATTCCTCTCGAAGGTCTGGAAAGTCATGTAGGGGAAAAAGATCAGTCTACACTGGATTTATACATTATCATACAGCCTTTCTTGTTTAAAAATATTGTATAGGAATATGTTTAAGTGGAGTTATTAATCATTTACTACAGATTCATTTATATTGGAAATTAATGTTAAACTTATGTCATTATTTGCCTTTTTTAACTGAATTTAACCCAAGGAAAACCTCATTCATAATGTAATAGGTAATGTATTCTGCGTTTTGGGATTCATCAGAGAGCCTTCCAAGTGCCCTTGGTGCAGTGAATGTTGCTTGCCTACTTATAACCACTAGAGGGGGCAAATGAGTTTATGCTTCTCTTTGCTCTGTATGACTTAGGATTACATACTAGACTGTTAGTAGAGTAAAGGAGTTTATGTTACTACTAACTGAACTTATCAGTAGTGTTCTTAATGTTTATGTATTTTTTGCTGATAATTATTGATTTAACTATTAGGGTTTTCATGTTTGTGCTTTTTATTACTTCACTTCATTCACTGTCAATCACTGGCTAAAAACTATGCTTTCGATTTATTTAACTTTAAATTTGAAATAAATTTTTGCCATAAAATGAATTCTGATTTCTCCATAGAACACATCCTTGTTTTGTATTCACGAAATAAAAGGAAATTATGTGAAAGTTAATTGAGTTTTCATTTAGCTACCCATTACTATGATTCTGCGGTAACAGTTGAGATAAGATTATTGTATTTAAATAACCAACGATCCTGCTGCCTTCTTACAGTTAAAAATCTCAGTGGAATAGATTAGTTTGGGTACAGTCAGGTCACTCCAGAGCATGAATCAGCAGCTTCCCCAACTAAGTCATTTTTAAGGAAAAGTGAAGTTTATTTTCCCCTTTTATGTATCCAGGCAACTGTTCATAATAAGGCAGATACACACCTGCATTTTATCATGTAAGTGTAATATACCTGTATACAGCTGATATTCTGTTTACTGAGCCTTCATGCCATCATTAGCATAGATAGTAGCATTGAAGTATCATGTTCTTTGCCATCGGTATACAGGTGTATAGTGGCAGGTCTTTGGCTCATGGGTTACACTACAGGGGGCACGGAGAAGCTTAATGGACTTCTTAGAAAAACAATAATACGGAGCCTCGATTCCCTCTCTAAATAGTTCGGAAGCAAACAGTGTTATGTCCATAGTTGTATTATTTGTTTTAGGAAGATAAAGATACAAGCCGTATCAAGTAAAAAAAAAGATAGTGGGATTTGTTGCAGTGGGCTGCCGCGTTCACTTCACAATAAATCAATGAAAATAAAAAACTATCCCGAAAAGAAAAGGTAAAGCACCTTAATTAGACCAAAACAACAATGGCTATTTGAAATAGGTTTATAAATACATCCACACAGTGGATTGTGTGCAGATTTCCTGTGACAGAATCTTCCCTTTGTTTCATATACATTTCAGCCGGAGTTTGAAATCCAGGAAAAGCTGGGAAAAGTACGTGAGACAAGTACAGATGCCTCACTGGGGTTTTAATTTAGTCGCTGCCCAACCCCCCCCCCCCTTTAGAGGATCGACACTAAGTGAAGGGGTAGCGACACAATAGGATCTTCCTCCGTGTGGCCCTTTGATGTCAAGGAGTCGGCTTGTCATGGTAAAGGCTTTCACTTCCCCTGTGCTTTACACCCAAACGAGGACTATCATGCCAGGAGCCTCCGTCAGGGGGGCTCCCTCATGCCCTCTGCAGCGCCGTACTGCAGCATTAAGGCGTCTGAAGGGACGGTCTGACCCTCGCTTCCGGCTGCCCACCCTATCGGAAACAGTGCTTGTACCACAACAGCCTTTTGCCTGCAGACAGAGATCATAGTTCACCATATATATCTTTTCAAACATGAGAAACAAGAGGAAATGATCCACTTTTAAAGATTCAAAAAGGAGATATTGCTGATAAAGTGTGTTTCTGGGAGAGCTGGCATTTTGTCATCATGTCACCATGAAGAATGAGAGTAAATTTGACCTGCTTTAGATATGTGAGCTGTTATTTCAATGAAGCTTCCATGGGTCTCCATTTTATATCAGAAGTGATATACTGTTGTGATAATGATATTCACACTGGCGGTGTGACAGTGGAACCTGGTATAATTTCTTCATAAGGTACATTAAAATGCATAACTCAGATTATAATTACCTGAGCATCCAGTCCACAAGAATTAACTTTATTCTACTACAGTTGAATTCATGCGACACATGCCATCTCTCTCCAGTTTTCCTTTTTCCCTTCAGCCTTTTCGCCTCTGATGCAGCTGAGGTAAGGGCTCTACTTAAACGAACAAAAAAGAACGTTATTCTTGGACCAAAGGAAAAGAAAGGAAATATCAACATTTATCTGTGCGGGAGCCATTGCATGAAATTTATGCGGGGGTGGATTTGTTGAAACCATTTCATCCATTACTGGGTTTCAACAGCTGTCTTTATTTACAGTTTCGTTCAAGCTGAGTGGAGTTTGCTTTAAATTGCAGAAGCACCAAACTGATCTAAGATCTTGCCCCTTTGAAGCAAAAATATATTTTGCATTTACTGCATCTTGGTCTAGCCAAGGGTCTGGGACAGCTTTGCTGTATACCAGTGTTTCCTGTATACAGTCCCTAAAAATGGGGGGTAAAAATGCAGACCGTCTGGCAGGGAGCTGGGAGGGAGCAAAAATGTGAACTGTTTGGCAGGGAGCTGGGGGGGAGCAAAAATGTGGACTGTTTGGCAGGGAGCTGGGAGGGAGAAAAAATGTTTACCATCTGTAGGTCCCCCAGGCCCAGGTTGGGAAACACTGCTATATACAAAGAGTAAGTCCTCCTACCTTCCCGACTGACACTAAATGAAGGCAATGAAAAATCATTTTAGATAAACCAGCTAATTAACACCTGCTATGGGTAGCAGTTTAGTGTAAGGTCTGCTCTTTAACTATCAATACACTCTTATTAATCATATGATAACATATTAATAGATAGAAAGATTCATTCACAAACTTTTGGAAATGCATTACAAAATAACGTAAATCACTTGCAAGTACAAAACAATGAGTTAGTAAACATACTCAGAAATCACTTAGAATTGAGCATTTACAAGCTCATCAGTAAAAACTTTGTAAGACAGGGATAAGATATCTTTGCGATGGATTTCTAAATTTGATTGTCAGGGAATCTTTTTATTTACTAATATATTATCAAATGATTAGCAACAGACTATTAATATTTAAGGAGCATACCCTGCATGAAAGTGTTACCACAGTATGTCATTGGTACTTATAATACAGAAGAAACTACAGTCACGTGCCACATGACATCGTCTTGATCAACAATGGACCGCATATACGACGGTGCTCCCATAAGATTATAACACAGCTGAAAATGAATTATCGCCTAGCAACATGGTAGTCGTCGTGATGTCACAGCGCAATGCATTACTCAGGTGTTTGTGGTGATGCTGGTGCAAGCAAATCTCCTGCACTGCCAGTCGTATAAAAGTGTAGCACATAAAATTCTGTATTGTACATGATAATGGTAATACACTACTATGTTACTAGTTTATGCATTAATTATAATGTACTTTTTATCGTTACTTAGGCTATACTACATACAGTAGCTTAGTTGTGTAGTAAGCTATACCAACTAGGTTTGTGTAAGAACATTCTGTGATGTTCTCATGATGGCGAAATCACCCAGAGATACATCTCTAAGAACGTATTCTTGTCGTTAAGCAACGCATGACTGTACTCATGAATGTATATTCATACATTCTTAGATTATGTTATTATGTTGGAAGCATTGATTTTATTTCTGTGTTGTGTTATGCGTCTGTGCCAGACAGTTCTCTTTTAAAATATCATATCACATTAAGACAGCGAAGAGGAAAAAAATGTCAAAATGAGCAGGATTAGCGCACGGCACCCTTTCAGGTTGTATTTTTAAAAGCTCGATAGATTCTCTCACAAAGGTTATGCACGTAAGCTGAAGATGGCTTGATATTACAGTCGATACCTCTTTGCTTAATGTGGTGAATACACGAAACGCATCTACCCGATCGTGTTCTCTCCCTCCCGCGTCAATTTTTCGACGGCAAAATAACCGTGCAATTACAATTATGCCCATTATCACCTACACGTAATTATTATAATGTAACCCTTTCATTAACAAGGAAAAGTGTTCATCTTGTGTTGCTTCCAAAAAGAAAATTGTGCTCGGCTTGTTTGAAAGAAATACGGTGGGTAAAATGCGGCCGTTGCGGAAAGCTAGAATGCAATAAGGAATAATACAGCTACGATAGGGAGAGCAGGACCTAAAATCCTCCTTTCAAAATGATAAGTCTCAGCAGATAATAGTTCATACCGCCATAGCCGTGGGCTGATAAACAGGCCCGCTGTGTCTGCTGATGGATAGGAGTGTCCTACCTGGAAGGGAAAAAAACATTCCTTTTATTTGGCTTGGAGAAAGTATGGATGTACTCTGTAACCCATATGGAATTATGTATTGGAGGGTAAATCCTGAATGCACGCACCGTCTAAGGGCTTTCCTGTTTTATCATTACAGATCCCGCATGGGGAGCTAAGGCATCACGCCGTGCTGCTTTCGTTTTTCCCGCCTTTATGAGTTTGGGGACGTCGGCTCCCCTTCGGGACTCTCCTTACTTTACTGCACGGCGATCGTCTCGCACCGCACATTCTCCGTCCCAGTGCCACTCCAGGTGCAAGGTGTCCAGATTTCTAACCCTTAGCGGTGACCTGGGCCAGCCAGCATGCAGCTTACGTCTCCCACGGAGATGTCGTGATGTAGCGCAGCTCATAAGATGAGGTTTGCACCGCTCAGCAGCTCCCCCTGGGGGAGAGGGTCAGGTACTGCACTCCGCTAGCTGGTGTACGCAAAACCGCTGATTCCGTCTTTCCGGAGCCTCTTCACAGAGCTGGATAAAATGCTGCGTGATGCATGACATATTGATATATGTCTATATTTTTTTTTTTATAAAAGACTGGATGACAAGCACCAGAAGGGTTTCATGCATCCATGAAAACAACGATAAATACATGCCAGGGTACCAAGGAACAATAGGGTTTGTGGAATCTTAATTAGTCTATGGGTCGCAATTCTTATCCGAAACAATGGTAGATGTACGATCATTAACCTTAATCTAATTTCTAACAAATATTGCTAAAGGAACAATGATATATAACAACGTTTTTGTTTGCTGAGTTCTGCCTGTTCCTGGCAGCTTTTGTTCAGTTTCCATTGCCGCTTATGTTATACCTACTGTAAGCATCCAGTGGAAAATGCTGCAGAAACCTTTTATTTTTTTTAATCATTTACATGTGAAAGGTAAAAGGCAGTGATGCTTCTAACTTGCCATTGTCACTGGGTGAGAGAAAAATCGTGTATCGGTGCTAAGGGAAGATGTATTTCTTGTAATAGATCATTCATTCTTCAGAAAAGATTTAAAATATATATTCCGGATTATTTTTGGCATGTGCGGGTTTATTTCAACTGATAAGACACTTGTCGTTTAAATTTCTTTGAAGGTGAAGTCTCACACCTCCAGTGTGTCATTCATTCGTCAAGCTGTGCTTTCGCAAAAAGGGAAGATGAATCCTTGCTGTGGTAACTACACACCGCCCGTCTTGTACCTACACTTGGTGACAACACACCCACTTCTATCTGAGTCAAACAAATCACTCTTTAAAAAGGAAAAAAATCACTGAATAACATAAGACTTTGAGGTGAAATTTTAGTGGGATGGAACAATCTGTATTTTAGCTTAAGGTATGAATGCTTTATGTTTAGATGTGTTAAAGTTTTGTTTGTAAAAAAAAAAAAAAGATTCAATTGAATCTAAATATTTTAAAAAGTATTCTCAAATGAGATGATAAGTAATTCCAGTTGTTGCATTAATTATTTAATTTCTCCAGCAATTTAATTTTTATTTCGGGCATCTTAACTATGTTACAGTGGCTGTTATATTTTGAAATATTAATGTTTCATGTGTGTGTTTATTGAACGGTATTCAACAGGCTAGATCTGTGAAAACATTTATGCATTTTTAATGGCGCCTCATCTAAGCGCAGATGTGGCGATCTGGAGCTGAACCGGGGAAGCGAAGGGACAGAGGAGCCCAGCCCACTGCAGCTGTAGACACACATAGGCACACACACAGCCAGGTCCGTTTAGAGAAGCCTATCCGCTAGACTGGTGGCCTTTTGCACCACGATTACAACAGAGCTCTGAGGTTTGACCAACTTATACATCTTGTCCTTTATAGAATCGTTTCAGACCGAACATCGCTTTCGATATTACGCACCGTTTTCTTGTGGAGATGACATAGGTTCTCACATTTAAAAGATTCCAGCTACATGCAAAACAGCAGCACAGTAGAGGATGACAGCTCACAACCTATTTAGTTTGATCTCAGCATTCTGCTCATACTGTCTGGCACCTCCATCATTAAAATCCTTTGGATTTTTACCCATTTCTCCCTTTCGGCTTCACCGTTTTCCAGGGTCTTGCCACTGATGGGTTTAATGCCTCATTAATTAAAGTGTCCAGTCTGAAACAGCTATAATAAGAATTACTGCCGACACTCTGAGATATGCGCAGGCAATCTATCGTGGTGCAAAATCAAACCGTCAAGAAAGCAACGTTAACAAGCTGAACTTTAAGTACTTGTGTATTTATATCCACCAGCCTGTCCAACATTTCATTACAAAATCATGGGTATTAAGATGAAATCGGTGGACCCCGTGTTACTATAATAGCCTCTACTCTTCTGGGATGGCTTTTCATTAGATGTTGGAATGCTGTAATTTCTGCTGGTGGGATTTGCTACCATTCAGGTTTGGAATTGATATTGGGTGATCAGGTCCCTTTCTGTGAGTTTGTAACTTTGCAACTGAACCAGCTCTCATTCACGGCATTTTTGGCTGGTTGTTTTTGCATTAAAATTTAACTGTTCACTTGAGCAGTTTGACACAGTGCGTGTACGGTGAATTACCATTGTATAATAAAATACTTAAAACATTTATTGATTAAACTAAAGAGGCATGAGAATCTCAGATGCGTTCTTCACAAAATATAATGCTTTCATAACAAAACTACAAAATGCACAATTTTGGTGCTGTGCAGAAAAAGACCGATTGAGACCCACAGGAATAAGGCATTAAGCCAGTACAGGTGTTTTGCATCGCCCTGTAAAACAAGATATGCTTGCTCAGGATTCAGGTTTAAAAGTAAATGTTGAATAGTCATTCTCTATAAAGGGTCTTTATTGTATATTGCCAAGGTTTGATGAATGAAGGAGAGAGAATATGCGGGGATTGGGGCACTGTTGTTTCGTCGATGTCACAGGTGCATAGGAGCAGAACGGCACTCTGGTTGCACAGAGCTGTGTGCATGCATCAGTCATCTAAGATGTAATCCGCAGCAGTGTCACTGAAGTGCAGAAGGCGAGGGAGAAGCTGAGCGGTTTCGGTCTTTGGAGTGAAACGTCGACGCGTGTCTGGCCTGCAGAATGGAAAGCAGTCATTGGAAAAGGCGCCCTGACCTTCCAGGTGTTACGGATGACGAGGCAGCACCGTGTTCGCAAATAGCAGCGTGCGCCGGGTCTCTCTTATCCAGCCAAATGACGCCTCTGTCCTTCTGTGGTCTAGACCCAAAGTCATTCAATCCCCCATATCTGGAAGACTGCACCACCAGCAGTGATGATTTAAGAACATCCACGCTTGGTAAAGGTATTTCCACGGGAGTGATTTCACTGGATCTTCAGACACCTGAATCATACACACCTACATCTGCACAAGGACCATCGTCAGGGGAAATGAAGAGATGCTTACAACAAGAAGTTAAGATTAATATCAAAGCAAACTCATGCTGAACAGTTCATGCATCTGGCTTCTAAGAAAATCTCTGACTTTGAATTAAGCCAAGCAGAGTTACATAGTCTGTGAAAAGAGGATCAGCATGGTGTTGAGCATGAATATCGAAAGCATTAAGATTAAAACTAATTAAGATTCCACAAATTCTGTTCTTCCTTGGTATCCTGGCATGTATTTAAATGTATTTATGTATTTATCTGTGTTTTCATGTTTCATGTTTCATGCTGCTTGCTGCTATTTATGATGTACATGGCTTACACAAGGTGCACATGTTAGAATTCACCACACACCATGCAAAGATTTAGTGAATGATTCAAATACATCATGCATAATAGAAATCATCCATCCATTTTCCATACCCGCTTGTTCCATGCAGAATCCATGTACTGTGGGGTATCCCGGAGAACCTGGAAGAATCTGCAGAGAAGAGCATGCCAACTCTGCACAGGTGGAGTTTTGGGCCAGGGAGGAGACTCGAATCCTGGCCTCAGAGGTGTGAGACAACAGTGTGAGAAAACAGTGGATAATTTGGTTCATTAATTCATGGCTGCTGCATTTAATTCCACTTCTTTTTGCGTTGTCCCTCCTGGTTTTGCATGTCTTGCCCTCATGTTCCCCAAATATCATGTCCATGCTTCTGCATGCTCACTGAACCAGGCCGAGTCATAAGAGTTTATTCATTGACTGTCAGATGCCGAGGAGCGTAGAGAATTGCATGGCAGCTTATTAAGTGGCTGGAGAGCTACAAGCAGTATTGCAGAATATTTTCTGCTAGCCCAGCCAGCCAATACCACCCAATGTGAAGGTCTGACCAGCAATGGTTTTAACTGAGCGGCCAATGAAGCTGCTCGTTTCCATATGTCCAGGTCGTCCTGTTGCGGACAATGCAGAAGAAGGAGCTTCATGCCACAGCTAAATGTCATTTCACAGTCGCGTAATAAATTTTTTAAACGGCTTTGCTGCCTTAAGCAACAATCGAATGAAATATGATGGACTGACAATTAGGAGGTAGTCAGGTGGCAAGACGGAATCGTGCTTAATTTATGCATTCAGCAAGTGCAGATAAGAAGATAAGAAAAGAATGAATGCAGAGACAAACATCTGTGCAATTATTTAAGTTCTTAGTGTCCCCCTGGGAAATTATAGTTGATTCTATTAAAATGCATTCAAAATAAAGCTGCAATGTTGTATTGTATTAGGTTGTTATATATGCAGCATATACTGTAATATTATATATGTTGCACCATTGGGGTTTGGGGTTCTTAACTTGAATATATCCAATAAATTGAAATACCAAGAAAAATGCCATTAACCCCCCCGGATATGTTGCGAGATACAGTCCCCTCCACAATTACTGGCATCAGGATAGGTAAGAAGTTCCTACACATTCAGATTTCTATTTCTTGGAATAAATTTCCTATAACCCTTTTTACTTATCTTTACCGGGGGTGTCAATAATTGTGGAGGCTACTGCATGAAAGCAGATGTACACTGAAGCAGTTACTGCTCTGAGCACAGAGGCTGCATTTACATGAATAATTTGAGTTTCCTTAAGGGTTCATCCAGTAATTGGTCACAGTGAGCCTGCAGCCAATTCCAGGACACACGGGTGTCACTAGAGACCGGATGCCAAACTTGCACAGGGCACATGTTTCACACTCAGACTCAGATCCACCTAAGCACATGCTTATGACTGCATTAGGGAAGCAGGGACATCATGCAGACCTCACACACAGACAGAGAGGACATACAGACCGCAAACACACATTCAGGGAGGACATGCAGGCCACAGACCGCAGGCAAGGACATGCAGATCGCACACACGCAAGCAGGGAGGATATGCAGACCACAACACGTAGGCAAGGAGGACATGCAGACCGCACCCACACAGTCAGGGAGAACATGCAGGTGGCACAAGCAGGCAGGGAGGATTTGCAGACAGTATATGCAGGCAGGGAAGACATGCAGACGGTACACGCAGACAGGCAGGACATGCAGACAGTACATGCAGGCAGGGAGGACATGCAGATAGTATATGCAGGCAGGGAAGACATGCAGACGGTACACGCAGACAGGCAGGACATGCAGACAGTACATGCAGGCAGGGAGGACATGCAGACAGTACACGCAGATAGGGAGGACATGCAGACAGTACACACAGACAGGGAGGACATGCAGACAGTACACACAGACAGGGAGGGCATGCAGACAGTACACGCAGGCAGGGAGGACATGCAGACAGTACACGCAGGCAGGGAGGACATGCAGACAGTACACGCAGGCAGGCAGGACATGCAGACAGTACACGCAGGCAGGGAGGACATGCAGACAATACACGCAGATAGGGAGGACATGCAGACAGTACACGCAGATAGGGAGGACATGCAGACAGTACACGCAGATAGGGAGGACATGCAGACAGTACACGCAGGCAGGGAGGACATGCAGACAGTACACGCAGATAGGGAGGACATGCAGACAGTACACGCAGACAGGGAGGACATGCAGACAGTACATGCAGGCAGGGAGGACATGCAGACAGTACACGCAGGCAGGGAGGACATGCAGACAGTACACGCAGGCAGGGAGGACAGGCAGACAGTACACGCAGGCAGGGAGGACATGCAGACAGTACACGCAGATAGGGAGGACAAGCAGACAGTATATGCAGGCAGGGAGGACATGCAGACAGTACACGCAGATAGGGAGGACATGCAGACAGTTCACGCAGATAGGGAGGACATGCAGACAGTACACGCAGATAGGGAGGACATGCAGACAGTACACGCAGATAGGGAGGACAAGCAGACAGTATATGCAGGCAGGGAGGACATGCAGACAGTACACGCAGATAGGGAGGACATGCAGACAGTTCACGCAGATAGGGAGGACATGCAGACAGTACACGCAGATAGGGAGGACATGCAGACAGTACACGCAGATAGGGAGGACATGCAGACAGTACACGCAGGCAGGGAGGACATGCAGACAGTACACGCAGATAGGGAGGACATGCAGACAGTACACGCAGATAGGGAGGACATGCAGACAGTACACGCAGATAGGGAGGACATGCAGACAGTACACGCAGGCAGGGAGGACATGCAGACAGTACACGCAGGCAGGGAGGACATGCAGACAGTACACGCAGGCAGGGATGATATGCAGGTTGCACACAGGCAGGAAGGACTTGGAAACTGCACAAGCGCAGGCATGGAATGAACGAGACACCACCAGCCCTGGGGGTGTAAGATTGCTGCACATTCACAGAGCCCCTTGGTCCTGCACAGTGTTTTACTTCCTAGTGCCATAACATAACTGAGCCCAGCTGTGAGCCTGAAAGTGGCCTTGGGTGAAGCCTATGCCCCCCCTCACCTCCATCCTTATACAACATGTATCTGGATCTGACAGCAGATGAATGAAAAAAATGAAAGAATGAATGAATGAAAGTTACATTTATAGAATATTTTCAAGACAACCAAAATGCTTTACAGGACCAATGGGGAGCCACTTCAACCACCATTACAGTGTAACGCCAACCCAGGATGATGCAACGGCAGCCATTAAACCTGATGGTCAAATGCCATTGTCCATACAGCACGCAGGCTAGTCGTCATGGTAACTGTCTCACTGGTGGTCCACCTCGGCTCAGAGCCACGTGGGGCGTCTGTCATCATTTCTGTTTGCTTGTCCGCGGCCGTCGGCATGTGCATCGCCCGTCAGCCGTGTTTACCGCAACGCGCCATCTGTTACACGGCCGCTTAGACGCCAACCAAATGCCGACGTTTCATGCCACCGAAGACGTGAGGTCACCCTCGTGTACCCAGGTTGTTGTCCACAATGCCCCCCCCCCCCCCCCCCCCCCCCCCCCCGCCTTACAAAGTTGCTAACACGCCTGTCCCGCTGTTGATCGTTCCACGGCTCTTCCTCTGCATGCACCGCAGCATGTGGGTTTACAATTGACTGATCTCACTGCAATGTTCCGTTCATCGCATTTCTAATTTGGGATTAGTCGCAGACCTATAATGAATGATTAGCAGAGAGAGATTGAATGGATTCATAAACTTCTGTGGGCACCGGCCACATCTACGGTGAGAGCACTTCTGTCATAAAGTCACCCCAGCGTCCGGAAAATGAAAATCTCAGAGGGCAAGAAGTATGATCACATGCTATTTGGTGCGATCCGCGATTCTAGGGAAAGCAGGGGGCGCATTCGTCAGAGATTCTAAGCTCTTATAGCTATGGTTGGCAGAACTTGCCATTTTTCAGTTCTAGATTACTAGTCGACACGGTTTTTCAACTGTTTTAATCCTGGCGCAGAAGAAGGTCTGGTGTCCTGCGTGTTTCCCAATCCTGGGGGTGGGGGGCTGCATTGGACCTCTGTAATGAACCTCTGCCATCATTCCCTTCATTCCCCGCCCCCCTGTATTTTACACCACCCCTTCCCCCCCAGCTGGGACACACAGGGTCGATTCCAGGTTCCATCTCCATTTGAATGGAAAGGTTTAAGCAATATGACCATGAAATGATAGGAACGTGTGCTGTCTTTGGAATTAATAGCAATAATAACGCAGCCGTATGGAAAACAACAACCTTGGAGTTTGACTGCAGGAACAGACCCGCCACTGCCCGGTACAAGCAAGCTTACGGCAGGAAATAAACTTGCATTTACATTTCCCAGAGATTAAAGGCCAGTGCATTTACGTGCCAGCCTTTTAACTGCCATTGATTGTGTTTATTTTAGCACGCCTGATTCTAAATTTAATTTTTTTTTTTGCTGGGTATTTATGTATAATAACCATATATGAGGCTGGCTTCGCCTACCCAGAATTACCTTACTGATTACTCCCCCACAAGGCTCCTGGAAAGGAGATTTGGTTCAGAAATATTAATATGTACATTAATACTGAAGATAGGGGCCTACATGAGACCTTCATAAACCCTTGATGTGGCGCATATCATCTATGACTGTTTATGTAATCCCTTTAAAAGCATAATGCGGAGCTTATGAAAATATGTGGAGTACTTTATCTAAAGTGTTACCAAATGTAATTTTATTTACCAGGCTCTCTACATTGATTTTTCTTTTTTTTTCCAAAAGCGAACATCACAGTCCTGGTCACATTTTGTTTACACGTTTTGAACATTTTGAATGTGTGCCCAGCAATCTAAAGAGCTCTGACAGTGGACAAGCTAGAATTAGTTTATTCATATTTAATATAAAAATCAAACTTGATGCTTTTCACTGGCTCAGATAGCTGTATATTCCCAATCAGTCTGAACTAGTGCTATTTGAGGGTCCCAGAGCAGCCTGCAGCCCACGGCACAGTTACTGATTCCTGGTATAAAATTTACATCTGCTTACCACAATTTGAACATTTGCACAATCCTGTATTGAGTGCTTAACAAACACACACACACACACACATACTGTATATATATATTGCCTTAGTCAGCTTTCAGTCTGGAGTTGTGTCCTATTGAATTATGATGGCAATGAACAATGTGATTGAATTCTTATGGATTTTTATGGTTCCTCCTTGAATTGTACTTTGGGACAACGGCCTTGATTGTTGTTTTTTTGGCAATGGTCTACATTTACATTTTAAATATATAGGCATATGGTTTTGCGTTTACAGTGGAGAAAATCTTGACCCCTAAATGAATTTGCACTAAATCCATTTTTCACAACCACCCCAAATACTCCATCCATCCATCTTCTTGCTGCTTCTTCAGGTCAAGGTTGCAGGGAGGGGGTCGATCCCAAGCAGGATAGGGAACAAGGCGGGGGAGCAGCCTGTACGGGATAGCTGGCCATTTCAGAGCACAAACATGCACAGACACACACAATTAATATGTTTATTGACATATGCATTGTCTAAGGAGTCGAACATCATTTACTCTTTTTATTGCTAATCAGACTCAGCCTGTTACTGAAACTATGGTCCATTAATGCTTCAGACAGAAGTCCACAGTGCTGTATGGACGTGGTCCCTGGGTCTGGACAGACTGCCCAACCCTTCGCCATGAAGCCAGCCAAGGCTCGTGCCAGACAAACCCTTTCTCCACAGGAGCCCTGGAAGATTCCCTGCCTCCGCAATTTCCGGCACATGGCTGGCGCTGACTGGATGGGATGCCAGCCCATTGCAGTCCACTGATTTCAGGGAAAATCACAGCACAACATACACAGCGGACGTGAGAGGAAAGTAACACTGCCCACAGCCAGACAGGCAGCAATTCATTGTAATGGTGGTATTTATGAGAATCCTTATCTGGATGGACATCTGTCCTCCTAAACATCTAGAACCTGCCACCTGATTGCTGTCTCATTGGCTAAAGTCCCAGTATGGCAAAAGCGGGTTGGGGTTAGCAGGCCAGTCTGACCAGACTCCCCTACTGGAATGGACTGCACCACGGTTAAGTCCATGTTTCATGGGACCCCGGCCAGGATTAGCTTTTGCACGAGCTTCATTCTCGCCACTTTTCCAAAAAGAACAGATTTTGTATTCTTTCTGTTCACATTCTGAGCAGCATGTTCTCACCCATCAGGAACAGCATGCACATACCTCTGCAGAACGCCACTGCTAATTCTCCATCATCGCTGTGCTATTTGTGTTCTGGACTGAGAATCGTGCGCTTATTTTGTGTTAATGGCTGAGCTTAACAGGTGGAAATCTGCATTGACGGCCATGTTGTCATTTGTATTTATTCGGCAGACATTTTGCTTCTGTAACAAGTCCTTATGATAGAGGGGGATCCAAACATAAAGAGGACAGAAAACGAATATACAATGGTGAAGAAATGATAAGGGAGCCAGAATGAGGGTCAGAAAGGTTAATCTAAGGGATGCAGGGTACCGCGAGCACTTGTGCAGGCGGAGGACAAGCTGGGTACACACTGGTTCAGGGAGAGGGGACAGAACACACACTCACAGCACTGGGCAGCGGGGAAATCAGGCTCATGTGACCACACAGGAGGGGCCATAGGCACTGGGCAGGAGGCGGGGAAATTAAGTGTCAGGGACGAGAACTGAGTCAGCAATGCCTCACAACGAGGAAACCAACCACACCCGCGAAATAGGATCGGCAATTAACACAAACGGTCTGCTGACAGCACTCAAGAGGAGGGAGACCGGGCACAGGGACATGGCAGCAGAACTGAATCAGAGACCGACCTCACTGGTACAAAGAGACATGTAGGTGAGATAAGAACTAATTCGCGCCAGCAGCCATACCAGCTGCAGTCCAGTCCAGGTAATCTATCTGAAGCTAAGTGGGTTTGGGCCTGGCCAGTACTTAGATGGGAGACGAGCGAGGATGACTGGCTTGCTGCTGGAAGAGTTGTTGGTGTGGCCAATAGGTTAGCCCATCCTGTGGTCAGTGCAGATCTCAATCCCCAAGTGCGGTGATGGGAACATAGTGCTATAAAAATTGTGCTCTTCTTCTGATGAGATGTAAAACTGAGCTTCTGTCTCTCTAAGGTCATAAAAGATCATCCTTTGAAAGAGTAGGGGTGGTACCCAGATGCTCTAACTCAAATTGCACACTGAGGTCCTTTCAAATCTGACCTCCTAATCATCACCTATGTCTAACTGGTGAATTCTCTCCTGCCCATTCTCCACCTTAGCTACTCTGTGGTGAGCGTACTGGTGCAGAATGGCTGCTATCACAGCATCCAGGTGAATGCTAGGTAGTGGTGGGAACACTAGCTGGACAAATCCAGCACAAATGAAAATGCACTTTGGGCAAGCAGTATAAAGTTTGATTTTTCATTCATTTTATGAGCACTCCATCAAATGTAATCAAATTTCCATCCAGACTTATGTTACATTAAAGGTTATTTTTTTCAAGGAATAAATGCCCATTTAATAAATTCAAAAAATGCAATATTCAAAAAGTCACGTATCCGATGTTTGTATGGTTTTATGCCAATTAAAAAGAGAAAGCAGATATGAAAACTGAACACAGCGAAATCCAGCTGACCCAACATTTCCCAAACAAACTTGCATTTCTTTGGCTACTGTATTCATTTTTCATCCATTATTAAGTACGAATAAGGTGTTTCATTTGAGTAGTGTTTTAGGGCCCTGTTTTAACCACCTAAAACGCACGGTGTGAAGTGCATGGCGAAAGTTATTTCAGAGCATTAAAGTTATTTTACAGCGTAGCCAACCCACTTCTGCTAGTTCAACAGCCAAAAAATATAGTCGCCATAGTGGTCCAAAGGGTTGTACTTATCTCTTAATGAGTCATGAGTGTGTTCGGAAGGCAATAAAAAACTATAAATACCAAAAGATTTGTATTTTGTTTGGTTACGTATGGTTAAGGTTAGGACTGGATAGGAGTGAAGTTTATCATTGTTGGGATGAAGGTTTTTCCCATAGAAATGAATGGACAGTCCTCACAAAAATGTCATTAAAACAATCCAGGAAAGAGCAGAAGGTCTTTGATGTCCCCACAATGTGATGAAAGCTGGCTATTTTAATGTTGTAAGGATCATTTTTTTTTAGTTTCCCACTAGGACACTGAAATCCATCCATCCATCCATTTTCCAAACCGCTTATCCTACTGGGTCGCGGGGGGTCCGGAGCCTATTCCGGAAGCAATGGGCATGAGGCAGGGAACAACCCAGGATGGGGGGCCAGCCTATCGCAGGGCACACTCACACACCATTCACTCACACATGCACACATACGGGCATTTTAGCAACTCCAATTAGCCTTAGCATGTCTTTGGACTGTGGGGGGAAACCGGAGTACCCGGAGGAAACCCCACGACGGCATAGGGAGAACATGTAAACTCCACACACATGTAACCCAGACGGAGACTCGAACCCGGGTCCCAGAGGTGTGAGGCAACAGTGCTAACCACTGCACCACCAAATCAAAAAACTAAAAATGCCAAAGGTGTTGTCTTTTGTTTGGTTACTTATGGTTAAAGCTATGGCTGGGTAAATCTGTCATTGCTGGGATTAGGGTGTCTATTTGCCCATAGAAATGAATGGACGGTTCCCACAAGAATTTGAAAATTGGTCTGTGTGTGCATGTGTGCGAGATTTACTTCATGCTTCCCAGTATAGGAAGCAAGTACAAGTGGTGTAGGAGAGATGGATGAATTCTCATAAATGTGTACTATAATAGACATAAAGAAATACAGGAAATGTATGTTTGAAACAGGTTTATTCAGGCTATTGAGCACTTTTTCCCCATTGGTTCAAGGTAATGTTTACAGGCTGTCCTCCTTTCCTTGTTTGTTGACAGTGGGATTTTCACGTCTGTTGGCCGTTTGTCTTCAGTTGCTTGTTTGTTCCCCGTTTTCGCTCAGAGCCCTTATCTGTTTCGCCCGGGCATCCCAGGTAATTTCCCACTCTCACTGCGGTTCGGTATTAAGTTTCGGTATTAGGATCATCCTTATTGCAGTGTTTGCTTTACGACATCCCTCTCGGAAGCCAGAGAGGCAAAGCCTGTTGCCCCTACCTCCTCTTGGCCTGGGTCAGTGCGTCTGGCACAGTTAGATGCTCAGAGCAGTAAGTCAAAGGGGTACAGCCCTCCCAGTCGCCGTAACGGACTGGTGACACACGCTCCAGTGCAGACTGTCCATGCCTGTCCTTCTAACCTGTGTGCTGGAACATTCCTCGGTGTGAAATGTGTTTTGCCCTTTAACTAAAGCGCCAATCTGCTGGAGCTGTGCCCTCCAGTGTTTGGGTCAACACATCGTCAAAGTCTGGCTCTAATGTGGTTCGGGATTGTTGGCAACAGGTAGAGTGCGAGAATGTGCAGAGGATGCAAAGCCAGGCTTCAGAGGAATTTAAAGCAGGATCCATGCCAACTGCAGTACCAGCCGATGATCTGACTTTTGAACGGTTACTGACTTTCAAAGCTGCGCTCTACGTACTTCGTCTAACCGTGAGGCGGCGTCTTGGTTCACTGTGGACCCCATCTTCTGTCTGTCCACTGGGGGAGTTTCTACACCTGTCATTTGTTCTGCTAATTGTTGCGCTCGTTTGCACATTATACTCAGATTCGTTCTAGAATTCACATGCCTTCTGGCTGGTTCCCCTGCTCTCATCAGATGGCAGGTGCTGCTGGTAATCAGTATTGATCATTATTTTTTATTTGGTACTTATTTAATCAACAGTGATAAAATCTATGGCGTTCCCCTGGTCTCACCTCATTTAGTATTTTATGAATTAGCCATAATTAGACATGTTTTTTTAAAACAGAAAGTAGCGTCGTTGAGGCTGAGTTAGTTGTTCAGATCACTTATTGTTCAGGTCAAATTTAGCCCTCAATCAATGACATCACCAACTCTAATCAAGAAGCACACATTAAACTCCTTTTGCTGAAGCTAATATATAATATAATATATACTTATATATTCCACTTATACCTACAACAGCACATTACATTTAGGCAAACTTAAATTAGAATAAATCTTGCTGCATATAGGACTTTTATCAAAAGGCTTTACCAGCCAGGCCTTATTTTCATGCTTCTGTCACTGCTTCACTGTGGGAAGCTGCAGCACAGGTAGCACAAAGCCCCACTGCAGCCCCAGATATCAATATTCTGCTGCTCTTGTATGTTTGCTCATTAGTGAAGTACAGTTGCAGTCCCTGGTAATACGCTTCACACTCCACATACATCACTAATACCTTTTGTTACTATAACATTATTGCATTTCGTTTATATTTTCGTTAATATTATGCTACCTTGACCACTGCATCAGGTAAGATGTATGGTAGATGTAGGGATAGTATAATGCTTTTTAAGCAAAATGTTGCAGTTTTTAAGTATTTGGCGCCTTTTAATTGACAGTTACAGATGTATGTAAAAGTAAAAAATATGTTAGGAGAAAATGTCCAAGCCAATTCTTTTCACACTGCACTTTCAGCACAACAATTGTTAAGGATTCTGGGAGATCATAATACAGTAAGTAGTGAAACAGGACTGAACGCTCACCTATAGTGAGTGAACATAAAGTTCATTGTAACCAGGATTGATCTGATCTCTAGTTTTGGATCATGACTGTCTGCTGTGGAACACCCAAACACAAATACGAGGTAGGAATGACTATCCCTCTGTAAATCCTCAATATATAAATAGATTTCCACTCTTTTCTAAAGCTGATTTATATCTTATATATAGGAAATCCCTACTTCCCACAGATAATATTGTCTAATCTCTTGCATATAGAAAATGCATTCATTACCATGCTAAAGTATAATCTGCCTTTGATTTATCAACAGAAATGTGGCATACATAATAAATGAAGAATTAATACCAATGAAATCATTTTCCTTCCAGCTATTTGAAGATGTAAGGACACTCAGCCCCTTATCGTATGTCCGGCGCAAAGTGGCAGCAGGCGCAACCCAGGTCACATGGAGTCCTGCTGTTGCTGTAGATGACCTGCTTGCACGCTTTCACATTGCGTGTGAGCAGATCAGTTTTGAGGGAGTTTTCCTTTGTTATACCAAGCAAAGCCGCAATTATACAAGCAATCCACCAAGGTGCAAGCCCACCTGGCTCTGAAAGAGAACGGGAGATTTATATATAGCGTGTTACACCCCAAAAATACCCATGACTAATTAGTAGATTACATGCAACCCTTTCGAACCATCTGCCTGGCACTGCGACCATTTTTACACCATCAAACCAGCAAAGGTGGATTCGCCCTAGATGAACTTTAAATTATTAAGATAGGGCTCGCTAACTCCATTCTGCCACTAGATACATGAAACACATAAACTTTTGCATCAATTGAAGACCTTCTGACTTTTCCTAGTTTGATTGTTAAACATGAACTCTTCCTCATATCCTTAAACTTGTTTGTCAATGTTGTAAATATCAGATCTCTTCTGATTTCACAGTGACATTTCGCCTCACACATAATTTCTCATTGAGACAAATCTACTTCATGCTGCCTCTTCGCTCTCTCTCTCTCTCTATCTTTACAACGCATTGATATATTACCTTTGGCATAAGATTTAGATGCTGGTCACAGGATATGAACGTACAATTTAGTCTAAATCTCGCAGAGATTCTTTTGCTAAATTTTTCCGTCTTCTGCAAGCACCAATGAAGTACAATTACTGGAAATAATATAACAGGTTTCAAATGGAGATTAATTGAAACAATAGGTGTCTTTTTAATGAGACAGTGCCTTTATTCTTTCCACTAACAAAGTACATACTAAAGCCAGACCCACAATCAGTCTTTAAATGAACACCATGGAACAAATCATGCTATTCAGTGGTGAGCATGTTGGGGCCAAAGTCAGTGTAGCTAAGACTGGATTGGGTATCACCTGCTCAGGAGGTGTTGCCCTCCTTCTGAAAGAGCCAATCAGAGCCCCTATCTCACACATATAATTTCAGGACGACTTTTGTTTGTAACAATTTCAGATCCGACAAATTACAAATGAATCCTTGGCCATAACCATGTAAAACAACGTCGCGTTTTGTAAACTTTTTGAGAATAATTATAAGTTCTTATATGTTCCATAAGCTACCCATTCATTGATTTTTCATAATAGTGACGCAGTGAGTCCGGAGCCAGTGCACCTGTGTCGGGCCATCAGACACCAACACACTAAGGGCTATTGAGAGAAACCCAACCACCTAAACTGCATATTTTAGGACAGAGGAGTACCTGAAAGAAACCCATGTAACATGACATGGATTGTACACAAGCTCCACACCCAGCTGGAGTTACAGTCTGACCCATAATATATTCGCCATGGTGCTGCTCTTTATTTAGCCAATGATTATTCGTTTAGATGCTATATTGGTTATTTAATATCCAATTCAGTAAAATTTAATACTTTTTAGGCGTGTAGAACTAGGGAACTCACACATCAGAACCACCAATTCTAAGACATTCTTTAATAACGTATAACTGCAAGCGTCACAGGGAAGTGGCATTGTACACTTTTCAACTTGGTCCCCTACATTTCCAAGCTGCTAACCAATGAACAGCACAGACTAAGCACAGTGTGTCACGATATGATCAAAATAATCATCAGGCTGTCATTTACATGATTATTGAGAGTCAACAGACTGCCGAGCTGAAAATGGTACTTGCAAATTTTTTCCTGACTTGCTTGACACCCATCTAAGTAAATACAGAAACTTCGGCTCATGAGGAAATATCGGGAGAATATTGATAATGATCACTTGCCCCACATTACCTTCCAGCCAGCAGGTCTGAATGTGCCCGGGATGTGGGGCTTGGTGGCACTTTGAAGGTGCCTTGTCCCTGTTTTTCTTTGAACGGAAGGCGGATAGATTAAACATTGCAATTTATGGGGCAAATGACCAGAGCTGCTATTGTATATATTGTGCCTGTAGACAGGTGGGCCCCAACCCAGTCCAATCCAACTGTGTTCCAAATTTTTTTGCAGCCCTTGTCACTAATGGCCTCTTGGAATCCTCCTAACTGTCCCCTCCTAAAAAAATAAAAGGATATAGCTGACTTTTGACAAGTACTCATGATTCCCCCCCCCCCCCCCCCCCATGACCCCCATCGTTCAGATGCACTCATAACTATGCTCACACATACAGGTACACCTCAATTACTTCAATGCCCAGAAAGATGTGGGACATCAGGAGACTCAAGGATCCATTATTTCATTCATTGTCACTAAGTACTGCCTGTGGGCATCTCCATTCTGCATTTCGGCGTAAAAGCCATTTTAATAACATAAGATGCTGATTTTAAGCAGATTGATTCTTGTCCTTAAGGGGGAAAAAAGTGTCTTTTTAATGATCAGAAGGAGAAGCAGCTTTCCGGTGAGACTGAGGTCATAATCCGGGCCATTAAAAACTTCCCCCTATCATCTTCTAGTTGTGATAGTAGTACTCAACTCTGAATTTACAGAGCACATGTACTCATGTTGCTAGCACATGGGTTACAGATGACGAGGGATAGACACATGACACTTCCCTATACTGTGGTATTACCTGGCTGATACCGCATGCTGTGGTCAGCCTCTTTTATACATACAGGCAGCTTCCAGTCACTTTCTCCCACCCCTTTACTTTCCTCTAATCTGTCTATCTAATAATGCCAGCCTGACCCACTCTTACCAACAGAATGGGTACAATTTGGACTCAATTAAAACCCCACCCGTATGAAAAACCATGTTATAAACAAGTGCTTTTTGAACAACAACGTAGAGCATCACCTGTCTACATTCAACAGACAGAAGGACAAATATCTGCACCAAATGTACCAAGAAATCAAGTTAAGCCCCTTGTTATAGTCAAAAGCTAGAGGAACGGAACATGTGTATTTGAATCCTGAGAGTCGAGTTCTATCGACTTTCCTTTTCATCCAAGCATCTGTTCAGGCATCCTAATTAAAGCATGCATACAGGACAGGGGTATGGAGTTCAAAACTGGGAAAGATCCATAGATTTCTGCTAACAGGTTAAAATGAGAAGGCATATTCTCAGAATAAAGACTGACCTATTAGTCAGAAGAAAAGCATTCGAACATTTGTTTTTCTTTACATATTTTCTGAGCAAACCTCCAGTTTTAAGTGCAGAATATGTTTTTAATTGGAGAAACAATTCTGGTTTTTCTAAACGTAAATAAATAAATTGCTTATTAACTTGTTTCTTATTAATGAGCATAACTGAGAGGAATTGTTAGTGGACAGTCATATCATATCCATGAGAGTAATAAGAATTATATGTTTAATATGTCAGGCAAGGTCGTGGGTTTGGTTTCAACATTGGTAGGGACTAAATCAGCCTCAAACCCCCCCACCCGCAAAACACACACGATACTCCCGTAGTTTTGGTATAGACATGTCCCTGCTCTCTATAGCCAAATCTACGCCCTTGGTGTTGAGGTAGATGTTGGGCATATATTTGGGAGAGGAGTGATCAAGAAAAGTCAAATTGAATTACAAGTGGGAAAGATGACGGGAGAGAAAATTTCAGAGCTTCAGATTTTGCAATCACCTGAAAATGTTGTGCTTTTATTTTATCGATCGTGTAACTGAAGTACATCACTTTCTTTGACAAGCACTGAATCAAACAAAAAAGTATAAGGACTTACTACAATGCAGAGCAGCTCAAACTGAAACACTATGAGAACTAGGTTCGTAATAAACAAGTGAAAATACGGCAGCATGTTGCCAAGAGACCATAACCAAGGGAGGGATGGCTGATAAAGATGAGGCAGCATAGGGGTTAGATGAGCAAGTAGGGTGTTTCCTGGGAAAGATGAAGTGTTTCGTGGACAGGTTGAGAGGTACTGATGGGGATGGGTAGCTTGTTACACTGTTGAGGAACCACACATGAGAAATGTCTAGTTAGGCTCATTTTCACGTGGTGGGAGGTTCACCGGGCAGTGCTGGCTTGCTGACTGAAAAGTGCAAGACAGAATGTATGTCATGATGAGTACCTCAGTGGAGGTCCATTAACAGCTCTGAAGACCAGCATCAAGAAATTTAACTTGATGCAAGAGCTACCAGGGAGCCAAAGAAAAGAGATGAGGAAGGGTGTAAAATGAGAAAATCTCAGCTGATATCAGACCTGCTGTTTCATTTCGAATCATCTGCAGTGGTTTCACAGCCCAAGGTGGCCAGTAAGGAGTTATAGTAGTCTAGTTGTAAGATGAAAAGTGACTGGTCAAGGAGCTTAGCTGCATAGTCTGATAAATAAGGTTTGATCTTCCTGATGGTCCACAAAGTAAATCTAAAAGATCGGGAGATAAGTGCAGTGTGGTCAGCAAGGACAACTGATCGTCTATCATTACCCCCAGGTTCCTGGCAGACCCTGATGGAGAAAACGCTGATAATCCAAGTTGAACGGTGATGATGAAACATTAAATTGGTTCCTTCGGGTCTCTGCAACTGAGAGATAAATATATTTTTATGCATTTTGCAAAAACTGATGAAAGGAAGGGTGTTCTTGTGTGTGGAGTGTGTGTCAAGTTGAATTCAAGGTATATACACTATTACTCTTCAAATTGTAATACAGTTATATGCATGAATATTAGATTGTTGGGATTTGACTCTCCCTGCTGGCCCCTGGAGGATGGGCTCCCCCTTTGAGTCTGGTCCCTCCCAAGGTTTCTTCCTTCTTGGGAGTTTTTCCTTGCCACTGTCGCCTTTGGCTTACTCACTGGGGGCTTTGGGTGGGGATGCTGTAAAGCGCTTTGAGACGATGTAATGTCGTGATACTGCGCTATACAAAAATAAATTTGTTGTTGTTGTTGTTGTATTTGAAGGGTTTTAATTATCCAATAATCTTCAATGGATTTATCCTGGTCCGGGTCGCAATGGCTCCTGGAGCCAATCCAAGGCAGCACAGGGCACAGGGCGGGGCTTCTCACTGTGGGGGAACTGCGTTTTTGTCATGTTGTAACTAATAAAGCAGCTTTTCCATGAGTTTAATATATCAATGCAAAGGCCCAGCTGAGCCCTCCTTAAACGGGGTGTTTGTTTAGAAAATATTTAATTCTGTTCAAATAATCCTGCATCTTAATATACTTAATACAGTGACAATTTTTGGTGTCAGCAATACTTTACTTTGGTGTGTCAGAAGTTTAGTTATTCAATTACTTTATATGTATATTGTTGTGGTTGTGAAAGTTCAGTTTCCTAATATTAAAAAATGCAACTAGAAAAGTCTGCGTATATACTGCTGTCCCCAAACTACACATATGAATTTCTATAGCAAACATGACCTAGTGCCTCTCTGCTCTTGTGACCATATCATCATCTATTGCAATGTCTCACAAGCAAGGCCTGTTTAAGAAGTGAACGAAGATGATCAGTGTAATTTCTCGGGAAGAATATAGAGATCTACTGGCAATTAAGACATTTACATGTCAAAACTGAGCAGGTAATTTAATCATATTTTAGAATCCTTGCATGTTCCACTTATCACATATATTCATTCGTTCAGTTTCATTTTTGTGAATGTTTGCACAAAAGAATTCAATAAATAAAATGTTAAACCTAGGCAGCCCTCGGGAACACCTTGTAACAGATTAACGTTACACTGAAATGTTTCTCTTCACATTTAGACTGGGAGTTTACAGAGATTCTGAATTTAATGAGGAAATTAATTAGAAAGCTCATTCATGTCGATGTGGGGTGATGCATAAATCCCCAATAAGCTGTTTATGACAGTGATTGGGTACCATTCGCTATTAGGGCCTTCTACCATACCAAGGTGTGACATTTAAATGTTTCCCTTCAAATTAGTCTTATTGTGGTTGAAACCGTGGGTCTAGGAGTGCATGTAATTTTTATGCTGATTTTCAGATTGGAAATGAATGACATGATAATGAATTTTTGCGATGGTTTAGCTTTTTTGGCTTTTAAGTTTGAAAACTAACAATTTATCTTTGAAAGTAAAATGAGACTCCAGAGTTCTAAATATAGAGTTAAATACTTGTAATATAAATACAGTAGGCCAATAATAATGGCAAGTAACATTTCAAAAGTCAGGGTATAAGGTTAAACTTTGCTATAACATCAGATAGTAAGTGCATACAAACTAAAATACAGTGTAAAATACATCTTTTGAATCTCCTGTTTTACTGTAAGTAAACAGCTATTGAGCATGTAAACAGATTAGACAACAAACATTATATTAACATCAGAGGTGGAGATTTCAGATCCAGAGAGTACTAATCCAGACCAAGATTTTGATTCAACCAACCAGATGAGTATAAAGAGTCACAGTCACAAAGTACTCAACTGGTTGGTTGAAACAAAATCTTGGTCTGGATTTGTACTCTCTGGATCTGAAATCTCCACCTCTGATTAACATGAGTAAAAACCCATTATATCTGCATATACAGCAATTTCTGTCTTGGATGCACAAATGTCCTTTCATGATTGCAGAAAACACTGCAGTGTACCTGAAAAATGAGATTTTTTTTCATCACCCAGAAGCAATTTCTACTGCAGTGACAAGAGATTGTCAGTATTTAATTGGATTTTAACACACACAAACTATACTTCTGTTTTATAACAGGATTTTTGTCCATAACAAACGGGCTATTGATTTTCACAGGGAAGGACTTGTGGATGAACAGAGACATGAGTATGTGAGCTAATGCAAAGTCTGAACTGAAACCTTGTAAAAGCAACACCATGTAATAAAACTGTTAAAATGTTATTTTTCTCTCATTTATAGTTTGCAATTTTTTTGAGCCTTCCTGTTGCCATAATGATGTGTTTTTGGAAGGTACTATTTTTGAGAGATATTAAAAAATATGGTGATGTCATAAGCACATGCTCTATGTTTCAAGGTAATAATTATGACCTGTTTCATATATGTCACATGCACTGCTACATTTGTTTGTAGTTAATTCTTAAATTTGCTGGATGTTTTATATATCATGGTCAAATAAAAATATATGATTTTCCATTTGCCTATATTGTATTTGGGGTATTTGCTGTTTCTTCAAGGTGTGTAAATCTCATCTATTGATTATTGTCTGCTGACAGCCTATTAAGTGTCCATAGTTTCATCCAATTTATACTGAAATATATAGTATATATAGTATTCTCCATATCGTTCCTAGTTGTTACTTTGGGAACTCTGAGTTTTCTAAATCACTACAGTTGCTTTCTTGAATTAGCCGAGCCACACGCCCAGCAGCGTGGGAGCTGTGCCCTGGGGTGGTTCTCACCACTGAACATTGCGTTAGCACCTTCTAAAAGGCAAAATTTTCATTCAGCACAAACAAGCGATTTGCTGAAAGAGGCGTGTAGAAAAAAGATTTCACACAGACTTCCACAAACAATTGATTTCTTTTTCTACCGCACTCCAAATAAACAATTCATCGAACAACGCATTAAATGAGAAATGGTCAGCAATACAAAGGCATAAGCGGGGGGGGTTCGTAGTTTAATTTGTAGGCGTTTAGGGGCAAAACTCTGTTACCTTCTGAAAAATCAGCACATAATTAGATTTTTTTTTTGGTTATAAATGAAATATTTCTTACTGATGATTAATAACAATGCTTAGATGTGAAATGAAAAATAATAAAGCTTGGGAAACAAGGCCAAATAATATTCAACAAAATGTGTATGTTTACTTAGAATGTTAAGCATTAAAAAGATGGATGACAGGAGGTCATCTTTTCTAAGTTCTCAAGTCACAGAGCAGCAAATTTATATCTTATAATTATGTTCCACATCCATGAGATTTAATGTAAACGGAAATACCCTTCTTTAGCTAAAGAGATATTTAACGGTGCGAAAGATTAATGTGTTTTGTCTACAAATAACTTCTTCAGTTGAATTTGTATTTTTTATGATTCATATTAAAATGTCAGATATTTCATACTATTTTCTGGAGTGTCATTTATTGCATTCATTCTGAACAGGTCTGCAATGACTTAGCGGGCCATTTTTTAACAACGGGGGCCATGATGTTTTCTCGCCAAAAAATTAGGTGAAGGGAAATTGGACATGCATTCTGGGTCATGGCCATAACGCCAGAGACTGTCTGCAGGTGCTTGGGGAAGATTAATACCTCACGTGGACATCGCTCTGGGCTCGCGTCAGCTGCCAAGCCAACACTAAGGGCGAAGCCGAGAAAAATAAAGCATTTTACTGGCACAGACCAGCGCAGGGCAGGACAACACGAAGAAAAACAAGGTTGATGAGACAAGAAAAAAACAAACAGAAAGAATGAGGTGTAAAAAGTGATAATTGTGGCTGTAAGAGCAAATCCAGGGAGAGGTAGCAGAATAGCCTGGAGCTTTTGGAAGCGCTAATGTAACTTTTTGCATTATTACCTATTTTCTCTTAGGAAGCTGGGTCTTGCTGTTGGCTAAGTGTGTCTTTATTGAAAGAAGCTCGCCATAAGGGTCACTGGGCAACTTATGAGAAACCAGGGCTACAATGGGCATACCCATACAAGGGGTTATTAGTACTATTCTCTACATTTTAGAATAACAAACGTTATTTAAAGACATAAAAACTATAAAAATGACATATACTGTATGCAATTATGCACTGACCAAGAAAAAGGTATTAATAAAAAAATCAAATAAATAAATAATAATAATAATTTCTTAATGGGGGGATATCTATGGGTTGGGACTCAGAAGGTTGCCGGTTCAAATCCCTGGGTCATCAGAGTTATCCCATTATTGGGCCCTTAAGCAAGGCCCTTAACCCCAATTACTCCAGGAACTGGCTGCCCCTAAAGTCTCCTCTACGCCAGATTCATGATGTGGCCCCCTGGGATGCTTCTCCAGCTGTCCTGAAGGACGCCCCTCATACATGCTGAGCACTCGTACAGTAGTCTGCTTTTCCATCACTCTTCTGTCAAACTCTATTGAAACTCTATTGTGTTTAGGCCACACGGCCAGGTGATGGGATGCGATACTATCACTCTCCTCTGTAGGTGGTTTGACATGTCCAAACTTTTGTCTGGTAGTGCATATATAGAATACACTGTGAAAGTGAGTTAATATATAACACAGCATAAGGGATAAGGGAAATTCATGAATTATTTCTTGATTAATTAGAAGGACACAGGGATACAGGTTGGATGAAATCAGATTTTTACCATAGTATTTTATTAAAAGGGAAGGTATTGATGACTTTTGGCTCATCCACTTGCACTTCAGTCCACTGAGGAAGGTTTTTTTTTGGAGCTCACAAGTTTTGATTGCACAAATTTTAGAGTATTATTCTTCAAGACGTGCTGCCCGCAGACGTGGGAGGGGGGGTGATCCTGAGAATTAATTGGGTTGAAGGATTCATACCTCTGTGTTTAGAGAGTCACTGCTTCTGAGTATGCGGCGATAAGTGATGTTCCAGACACACCGACATGTACTCTGAGGCAGTGTAGGCGGGGGGGGGGGGAGAACTGGGGGGGGCACAGTTTACCAGATTGTTTGTGTTTCCCGCTGGCAGGCAAATGCAGCAGAAAGGCAATGTTCAGAGCTGGAGTGAGAGACTGCAGAAGCGGGAGATTTTGTGACAGAGATTCCCTCCACTAGCTTCTGGAGGAGCGAGAAGCAGCGTTTCTCAGAGGTTGCCAGTAGTCCTGGGCTGGATTAAGAGAACCGTGCTGTATAATACATCCCGTGCCTCCGGCTGAAGAACTTCCGGACACTCCTTTAGTACCTCCCAAATTCCAGAAAGCATCCCTATCTAAACTCTCCAGAGCTGCTCTTACGACCAACGCGAAGAGGATACCATGGGTTATGTCTGCCATTCCATTAAACAGAGTATCCTCCCAGGGAAACTCCACAAAGGCCCTGTAATCTCCTGTGCTACGTGATCAGTCTAATTCACGCATCGTGATCTCCAGCTGGGAAAGGGCAGCTGAATGTCTGGTAGTAATCGTTAAAAATCTATAACGAAAATCGGCCCACGTGACTGTGAACACCCAAGAGCGTTGGATAAATCTTACCGTGAGTGAGTAGAGGATGGCGTATTCAGAGGCGATTAGGTGCCCTCATTCCCATTAATGCCCTGTAAACAGGAAACGGCTGCGGAGTTCGCTCTCGCGCCGTTCCCTAGCGGAGAGAAGGATCATGAAAGATAAATAAGAAGACGGGAGACGGGAGGCGAGGAGCTGGGCTTCTGCGAGCTTTTGTCGAGCACAATGGATCCGTGAGAAGAAAGAACTTGATGCCCCATGGACTGTGGAAGCTCAGACTCGCGCTTGCAAATCTTGGCACCAGAATAGTGCATGATAATCCCGATCTGAAGAACTCTGACACTGTTTTTATTGCCAGAACTCCACATTAAACCACATTAAACTCCACATTAAACCCCACCCACCCCCAAAAATGCTTTGCTAAAATAATAAAGCAGATATGGCTTTTTATCATAAATTTAAAGGAAAATGTAAATATAGCGACTATTTATCCGAACACAATTATGAGGAATGCAACAGGGGGGGATTTCCGAGCTATAAAGCGATAATTCTGAACCTGTTTGTGTGGAATCTGAGGGATCAATGCGAAAATCTTGACACCTGGATGTGCGACTTTTCCGCACTTAGTACTAAGACAATTCAGATGGGTTTCTGTTTGTTTTTAATTGCATTAAAACCACCGCTAAGGAGACCTTAATCCACATTGAATGTGAAGCAGGGCTTTGAGAGAAGACCTCAATAGAACCTGCCCTGTTTGTGAAGAACATTCCAACACATAGCTTCCAAACACATTTTTCAGTAGTTTTGTTTAGGGTGTACATATATTGTAATGTAATAATGAAGTTTTAGGATGAAAGCATGCAGGTTTTATTTACTCCAACTCAGAATGACTGGATCTAGCGTCGTTTGCAGTGTGTCGGGATGCAAATCCTATTACCAGAATTGAGGCTCCACACTTTTTCCTCGATTACTGTTCACTTCATGAAATATTATTGCCATTTTTTAAACAGCTTAACACAATCCTCAGGACGGTCAGCATGCTTCCTGAAACACTTATGATGGCCTGAGCACAACATGAAATGTCAAGCATGTTCACACTTCAAGCATCACCAGGCATAAAAATCTGTTATACGAGTCATCACAAACAAAACGCAATCAGCCGTCCTCCCCCCCTTCTCAATCAATCATTATTCTATGACCCTCATGATACTGAGATGATCATCACTGAAAACTGTTTTGATGAGAGTATAAATACTGTACATACCACACACTCCATCACCCAGTAAAGACCTACAATTATTTGCCCATGGCTCACAGCAACTATTCACCAAACAGTCAAAGGAACTGACAGAAAATACTTTTCCTGAAAAAAAATGATTTGCTTCACTCTTTTTATGAGTCAAAAAATGAACACAGTAGACAGAGGATCAGGAGGAACTATGAATGATGAGTATAGCAGCAATTTTATGTCATGGTCCTCAGAGCATAGGTGTCATCGCTAATGCATCAGTGTCCTATTAATGATTGTTGTTGATTTTTTAAGTCTTTCCCAATGACTGATGGAGTTCCCACTCATGGTGTCACCAGTGACGTGCCACTGCATTTTTGTCAGAGGAATCGACTGATCACGCCGGTGGATCGACTGGCCAAATTTAAGAAGTTTCACTTTTCCGTTTTTGCCACAGCCCTAGGCTGTAGTCTAGGATAGTGTCAGAGTTCCTCAGATCAGGATTATTATATGCTATTCTGGTGCCAAGATTTGCCTATGCCTTACTCAACCCCTGAGAGTTGAGTAAGTCTTTAGTTTCTTTGCATTTGTTTGTGTAATTGTGTTCACTCTGCATCTGTTTACAATTTGTCTACCACTCTAGCAGGACAATATAAAAAAATGGATATGTAATGTAAGCCTTGCATCTTTGCACCTTTTACTTCTTCTGTTAAGCTACTTTGTGCCGGTTCACTTGGCCGTGACAACTGGTGCCCTACAGCCAAACTCCAGTGTGAAAAGAAAGCTAGGTAGTATTACATTTCAAAGTAGGAATAGTCCATTAGAGCCAGGACAAGGGGCCAACTATGTGAATAACAGACATGTTGCTATAATTTAAATGTTTATCTTATTTATCTTATAAATATTAATAAATGTAACTTCTGGAAACTCCATCTTGATGGGGCTCCTGGTTTTTGGGGGCCTCAGCCGGTTCCTGCCCCTGCTTTATGGTAAGTCCACCCCTGCATGTGTTACAATACTGGGAATCAAAAATTACTCAGTCCTCATATCATCCAACAAAGAACTTCTGTTAAATTTCCAAAACTCACTAAGTCCACCGAAATTTTCTCAAAAAATGTATCCTGTGGACTGAGTGTGTTTTGCAAATTCCAATGCCAGTCTCACTCTGCTTTCACTCTGGTTCAGCTGGGTAAAGCAGACCAGGGAGGCTGATTGTGCGATTTCATTATGACATTTACATTTATATTTGATTTATATGTAATTAGTAGTGATTTCTGCTCAGTTTGAGCGTCTAGAATACAATAGAATAGAATAGCATATTATAGAATAGCCTTATTGTTGTAGATGAAATTTACCACGCATCACCTTGAACACTTGCTACTTTAAGAAATACAAACGGTACGAAATTTCAAAAGTAAAATTTAAATACACTGTTAAAATGTGCTAAAATATGCTGAAGGCAATATTGATCTTTAAAACTTAAACTTAAAAACAGCTGATATTCAACTCATCTTCATTTCACTAACAACAGAGGGAGTCATTCTTTTTTGTATGTAAAATTAAATTAAACTGAAATAAAATTAAATGAAACTTAAATTTGAAAATGAAGATGGGCAAAAAAATCTAACAGAATTTAGTGTGTTGAACTGCAGTTTTTCTGATATTGCCTTTTTTCTGGAAACATTATTCTCAGTTTAAAAACTTTCACCAAAGGGGGCAACATTTCCCTTTGCACATTAACAGCTCCATCAAGATCTGTGTGCAGTATGGTTTCAAATCAAACATTAATTTCCATCCAGCACATCCAGAATTACGAATCTCCTCATCTCCATTTTGACTCTTTCGTATTACATTACAGTATGTAAATGCTGACTTATACAAACCTCATCTGCCAGAGACAAACATTAAATACAAGTTATTAGTGAGCTTTACTTGTTTGGAATGCAGTGAAATACACAGTCCCCATGCTTTTCATCCTCCACCTTCACTTTCTTTCTTAATTACAGTTAAATTCTCAGCAGGCGGCCTAAAATATCTCAGAATCGATTACAGACGCTCCTCTACTTACGTACTTTTAACTTACGAACTTTCAGACATACGAACAAAAAGGACTGTAAGTCCAAATCGTGTTCCTTGGGCTCCCGTTTCCTTTCCGCAATATCAACATTTTTTTCTGCGCGCAAATTCCGCCTAATATGACTTCTGTCCACTACTCCTACCATGCAGCAACGTAGCGTGTGTACTCCCAGCATCCTAGCTCTTCGTACTTCCGTATACCCTTAAATGATGTTCAATGACGACTTACAGTACGAAAATTTCAAGTTACGAACAGCTGTCCGGAACGTATCTCATTCGTAAGTAATGGAGCGTCTGTACTGTCATAAGATGTGAACAAGAGCCATCCAGAAAGCAGCCTGCCTAGTACAGTCCAAAACAGCAGTGCATAATGATGGCTTCAAATATCATACAGCAGGTGATAGGGACAATACTTCCTACTAGTACCACCAGAGAGTATTTGATCAAGGGAAATTAAGAAATTCACTCTCCTGTGTAAGTTTGCATGATATTTGTACAAGGTTCAATCCCCGCCATTATATCTGATTCTCCATCACTCGTGTTGCACCATAGTTATATTATGTTTAGATGACAAACAATAGTAATAATTAAAATATACAGGTAAGACACTTTGGAAACTTTATTCTTTTCATTTGCACACAAAGTACTCCAGCAACCATCTATCCATTCATCCATCAGCAGCTAATCCTGCTCAGCATCATGGGCTAAGCAGGTTATTAATAAGTCCAAAAGTAATCAAAGTTTTTGTGTTTTCTATAGTTTAGGTGAGCACTCATCGGGGAGTTTTTTTTTTTGTAATATGGGCATTCAAGATAATTTGACAACCGTTTCTGAAAACTTTTTCAGCCATTAACAAGTACGACTATGTGGATAGCATTTCTATAAATGTGCATGAATCATTGATGTAATTTGTACATGACAAGATGTATTATTGAAAAGCCCAATGAGAGAACTGTATACTCAGTACAGAGGAGTTAATTTGCAGACGACTGACAAACAGTGGAGTGATTTTTTCTTAATTTTCAAAAAGCAATGTAGAAATAGAGCTGGACGAATGACGATCTAAATTCACGATAAAATGACTCAACCTTTTTTTATTCCTCCTTTGTGCACACAATTTTCCTTTTTCCGCCGAATTTAAAGGTTTAGATTTTTATCAATTAATGTAGTGCCCCAAGCATGATTACTTTGTCATGAGCAAATTTATTTGATGCACAAAATCTCTTATAAATTAAATTCCCCTTTAAACCTAAATAGAAAACTCATCGCATTCAGAGGGATAGTGTTGTGTTTATCTGTTTTTTCATTTTTAATAAAGTCTTACTCAGCTAGAATGGCTCAGCATTCAGGTCTGCCGTTTTGAATAAAATCTCCATTCATACAATGAAAAGACTTTTACAGGGCGGGGGGGTGGTATTTTTTTTTCTGGTAAGCTTTTCCATTCTGTGCACCTCTACCTCCTTCTATCAACTCCGGAAAGCCCAAAAAACATACAGTATATCTAACCTTTAAATTCCAGAGTCTACGGTGGTAATCTCCTTAACTTGCAACAGAGTCTTTATCCACAAGTCTACAAAAATTTAGCTTTTTAGTCAATTGAAGTTGGAGTCCCTAGCAATCACCCTTTAATTGTTTGAATACATAACCCTCTTTTTGGATTTTCTTTTTTTACCGATGATAATTGTTCATCTTAGTAGCGAGCATAAATACTTATCTGTTGGCTAAAGTATTGCAACTTTAAAGCTGTTGGCTAAGGATATATGAGTCACACTGACATAGTGAATCATTTTTAGTATTCTTCCAGTTTTGAAAGGCTTACAGCTTTGTGTATGGATGTAAGAGGGTGTCTGTGATGACTGCTTTATCAGCAGAACACAAAACTGACATTCAACATCAGTGTTTTAAAGAGTTTCTTTGACATTTTATGGACAGAAATTAATAGGTAACATTAATATGGCCACTATTTCAAATCTTCCTCATGTCTCCTAACTCTTGGTTTATGAGTCGCTCGAGTTCCATAGACCAATCAGAAGCCAATGGGCCAGGACTGTCAGCCTGCTGGACGTCAATCAGCATTTCTACTGCATTCATCACCTTCCCTAATGCCAGACAAGCGTCTGCTCCCTGGTTCTGAAGTCAGCTCTGACAATTAGTCCCTAAGACTGCTTAACCTTTTCAGTTATATGTCTGAGAGATTAATGTTCACATCGTCGAGGCAGAATAAGTTCAGCATCAAAGTCACTTTCATCGAGGGGTTTCTCCGAATTTCTTCCTTCCTGTAAGAGAGACCTCTGTAACTTTTGGGCTTGAGAATTTTACAAGATTTCTGCACTCCTAAATCAGCGGGGTGGTCTGAGAAGCAGGATTATTGAATAAGAACCTATTATTGTAAAACATTTTGTGAAACTTTAAGTTGAGTTTTTTTAACCTACACAGACAGAGATCTAGATAGCAGGTCGCTAGTCCTTTCAATGAGGTTTTCCAAACCTTTGCTTTGCAGAATAAACCTTTTGTTATTGCATTTTGCTCCACTGCCGGCCACACCACAAGATATACTGCGCGTATTTTTTGCTGGTGAAAAGAGGCACCACCACTAAAAATGCTCCTTATGAAGGGCCAGGCTCATTTAGAATTTCGTTGGGCATTTTCATTCAACCTAACCTCATTTTACAAGAAATGCAAGCAATGCATTAACTTCCGAGAAAATAACATTATTACTTTGAACAGTACTCCCTAATAATAGTTTACAATGAGAATGACAAATAATACATTTCATTCTAGCAGGTTGCCTAGCGACCAGAAGTCAAGTTAGCAGTGGGTTGAGAGGTTGGAATGTTCTTATTAGCAATCCACAGTGTGATGCTACTGTGAAAATGCTTATTCGGGATGCCTGGCATGTAGCAATGCCTTGAGAGCTTTTATTCACACATGCCTTTTTCCACATATGTAGCCACAGCTACACTACGCTTCCCAGGGTGCCACATCGGGCACGGCAGGGGTCCTGAGGATTATCTCACAGCTTAATGGGAGTGCTTCGGGCAAGCGTGGAAAGAAGCCCCCCCCAGCTTCACAGCATTCCCTAGAAGTGCTCAGCATAATTAAAATTCAGTCCCACTGAAGGTAATTACGTACACTGAACTCCTGTGGGCCCTCATTCAAGAATGTGGAAAAACAAGGACAGCATGCAGCACAATTTTGCTGTCCATGCATTTGCCTGACAAAAAAAAAAAAAAAAAAAAACAACACAAAGACATACATCATGGTGATTTGTGCATGTATTTTGTAGCTGGAAAAATGGGAGCCGGAGACAGACATCAGAGGTCATACCTTAAACAGAAATGAATCACTGAGTAGAGAAGGTGGAACGCTAAGAATGGAAATCTAAAGAAAAATTAGGAAAAGACTTCACAGCTACAGCAATACGTGGACGGGAGAGTGGTGTGCATCCCATTGGAAGGCTAACGAGATATTCATCATGCTGAGATTTATTAGCCAGCTTCATGGAATAAGGGGCAGAGAAACAAAACAGGATGCATATTCATGGTCAATATTTACAATTAATAGTTAATGAATGAACAGGGGAGATGGACCCACTATCTCTGTCCTCTCTCCAAACATCGACATCCACCTGCCTTTCACAATTACCACAGGTTTCCAGAGGAAGCCACAGTCAAGTGTTATAAGTTGTTATATATGCTGTAATACCGGTCATAATACTATAGGTCAGATCATTACAAGAAACCCAAGAATGGGCGCTAAAGCTAGGAGGCTATCGCTTGTGACCCAGTGCCAGGAGATTGGTTTGATCGTGCGCTAGCTATACCCGTATCAGCCAATCAGGCAATCTGGGTAACACTACTAGAGTCAACTCCCTTCCTCAGCCGGAGAGGTCAAATAGCTTACCACAAGATGAGTGCCTACACAACCATTCGTGAATGCGGCCGACGTAAGAATAGCGGGAGCCCAGACATAACAGCGTGCTCCAAATGAGAGATTTTATTGGCGACTTGGAGTCACAATGCTGAGGGGTTTTTTTTCAGGGTGGTAGGCACTGATGAGTGACGCATGTAATTAAAAAGACATTAGGAAAGTATTTGTGCAGGTGTGCAATCTTCACTCACAGATTAACAGCCCTACATCATACTTGGTTTTTTTATTGGCAGTTTCATGCAAATAGCTGTATTGGAATGGGCCTTTTAACGGTTAATCACACAGTATTATCCCATTGCTGAAATCAGTGTCCCGTGTGGTTCCAGTGTCATTCTCCCAGCTGGCGCTGAAATGCTAAAGGGGACATTTCATCGAGAAAGATACCTGCCCATCACTGGGTGCCTTGATAATCTTAACCAGAGCTGGGGGGCCACGGTCCCACAGACTACCGGGAACAGACCTCAACTGTCACCCTTATGCGATTTTCTGTTTTCCCTGGGGGTGCTTTTTCGACTTTCCTATCTACAACGCGCTTTGAGGCCAGCATGCTTGTAAAAAAACGTGTTACACTACATTAAATTTTACTGCTTGAGTGACGGGGAGCAGCACGCAAGATGGCTGAACATTCAAATAATTTGTAGACTGAATACAAGCATAACCCTTGGCTTTCAATGACTAGTTTTAAATCATTTGCACTATTTGATCAGTGCTCAGAAAATTTTTAAAACCTCCATACAGGTATGCGTGGCTTAACGTTCAGGGTACCAATAGGACGTTAGGTGACTTGGATGCTACGCGAACATTGTACAGTATACTGGACCTATACAGTACCTGTATTGGCTACATAAGCAACATACTTTACACTAGCTAATATAGTGCTGTACTGCAATATACTGCACTATAATAAAATTAATAATTAATACATGTACACTGCATTAATTAGCACCCCCAAAAGTAAGAAAGAACATGCATTAAAATAATGATGAAAACATAAAGCAAAGTAAAGATTATGGGTATTACAAGTTAGATATGAATGGTGCAATTCTATGGCTGGAAGTGCAGTTGCTTTATTTATACCAGCTACACGAGGGGCACTGCGGGTACCAATGTCTACCGTGTCCCGTTAGCCTATCGGGATTTTTCAGCTCTATGTTAACCCTATGGAGCCTTGGACATGAGGTCAGACTAATGCCTAACTGTATTTACATTAAGTCTTTCTGGCTACGAAACACTTACTGTCTTCTAGCAACGTCAAAGATTGCACTGCCGCTGTGTTTGATCAGTGAACGAATAAAAATCCAACTCTGGCAGCTGTGATAGGTCAGGACAAGTGGCTGAATAGACTGACAGAAACTTCTGTCGATGATAATTATTAATATGAAGTATTAATTTGTGATCACACAGATGTACTCATATCAGTTACGCCTCATTATAACTGCTCTCTACCTTCAGTGTAATATAATCATATATTATGTATCTCTCATAATTTTCCCCATTGCAGTGTAACACATTGGCATCACTTTTGATATTATCTTTAAAGATATACCCCGAAAATTCATACAGCCGGGGCACAGGTTTGACAATTAATTACAGAAAAATACTTCACATTAGCGAAAAGCTCAACTTCTATATCAGATGCGGATACCGTACCCCGTATGGCCCTCAGCTGGCGAACAAACACAAGCGAGGTACGATCAGAGAGGCTTGAAGCATCGCCGGTCGCTGCGTCGTGTAACAGAGGCTACCAAGGTGCAGCAGGTTAACTGCGTAATTTGCGATCAGCACTCTGACGGGGCATGGTGAGTTTTTAAAGGGTCCCCGTAACTTCCAGGACCCCGCGACTGATGAGCCCTCCGCAGTGAGCAGATACGAGGCTGGAGATGAAAACTCCACCAGTAATTACCTCCCTTAGCCAGCACAAGCATCTCTTCATTATACATCCGAGGGCCTTAAAAAATCCATTTTCACTGTTTATTAGGTCAAATGCTGGCTGTCTGCCTTGTAAACAATGTTTCTTGCCCATAAAGTGCTAATTAAGGCAGCACGATTACCCCATTCTTAGCAGAAGCAACAGTAATTTTTTTTTTCAACCTTTTTCCAAAGGAAATAAAACACAACACAATCTTGGAGGTATTTTGAGTATCTGAGATGTTCTGAAATTATGTACATTTATGTTTCATTCTGGTGCATTATCAGTTTTTGGAGATGAAGGAGGAAACGTTTTTTTACCCTGATCTTCCTCTCCAATCCGTTCTCTGGGAAGGAAAACTGCGACGTCGTTACGAAGTGGCAACATCTAAATCAAATAATATTTCTTAAATCATTCCTCAGCTGCTGCAGGAAATCAATTTACAGCCGAAATACAGTACAGCTGGATGTGATACTGACACTCTGAGATAAATTTCATGTTTAAAAATGCAACTGGATTGGCGTAAACGAAGCGAATTCTTTAAGGCCACGAATCATTTTGCAGTTCAGAAGTGGTCGCATTATTCTTTACAGTATGTTGGGCCATTTTCAGACAAGCTGTTGCATAAGATAATGAAGTTAATTAATAATTAATAATAATTATGTCTTCAAGCCAATATCTCAGGTAGTTAAGAAGCTAATTAATTAAACTTCAAATTGGTATTTTTTTTCAAAATCAGCACCAAAAAAATAAAAGGCCGTTTGGAGTTAATTCCCAAACGTGGGCAACCTGTACGAAAGAGGGTACACATTTCTCCATTTGTATGTGTAGGTTTCACATGTAGTGGCAGTTGGGAACGCTATGCTGGTGCCCCCCAGTGCCCACAGCTGAGGGCTGATAAAGACACTTGGGGAAGCCCCACTCAGACCTGAACCTGCACTTAAAGGTGAGGATGGGGGGGGGGGGTGACAGGAGGTACTAGCTGGACTTGATCTCCTCTCTCATAGACTAACTAGGTCTGCATCCAGTACCCAAGCACCGTCTTTAAGAACCTCCCTTGCATTACAGACCCCCTTGTATTTTAATTGACGATACCATCTCACACCTGAGCACACTGTATTTAAAGACCTATCTTTGGAAACACTGTTTTTCCCCCCAAAATTCCAAAGAATAAAAAGTTAATAAAAAAAAAATCAATAGCAGTTTATAGCTTATAAAAGTGCCCTTTGTCTTTCAGCTGCTGCTCATATTTTGCTACATACAAGATGGAACTGAATGTGTCTTACATAAGCCCTTTGAAAGGAACAATCATTTTATAAACTGTCTGGTCGGCTCAGGTGTCATTCCAAAGTTAAATATATCAAAGTCTATTGATCATCGAGGGAAGTTTCAGGTCCTGTTTTGTACAATTTGTATTTTCATGCCATACATTGATAAGAATGAGCCTTGAAATAAAATAGTCTTAAAATTGGTTTGTCAGATTAATTGGTTCTAACCTCAGGCTGACAACTTTGGCAATAACCTAGGGTTTAATCATTTATGACACTTCAGCTTTAATTAAATTGTGCTGGTTTGTTAATAATTAAATCCCAGGTGCCTGTTTGTCATTAATAACTGCATGGCTCTAGAATGGAGGAAATAAAGCTTTAATTCGTCGGCACAAAAATACCCAAAACTTCAAATACAGAGCAAAAATGGGATTTAATGTAGGAGTTCTGGTTTTCAGTGGTTAGACGTGGAATTCCACCACGAGATAATAACATGTTCTTTTTATCAGCAGATTGTACAAACAGAAAACTGCAGTTTTGCTTTTCAAAAAAAGGTTCTCATTCTAACATCACGAAGAGAAACTGCTCTTCCCATTTATATTGGAAGTGTAGCAGAAGTGGAATTATAGTTACATGCTTACATATCCGTGCATCTGACTGATGAACTAATTTGTTTTAACCCTCTGGAGTCCTTTCGTCAGACTCCAAAGAGTTAAAATATTAAAAATACATCTAAAACATAATGCAATAGTGGTATCTGCGTAGAGATGCACAGTGGTGCACTGGTTGGCACTGTTGCCTCACACCTCTGGGCCCAGGGTTCGAGTCTCCACCAAGGCTCCATGTGTGTGGAGTTTGCACGTTCTCCCCGTGTCGTCGTGGGGTTTCCTCTGGGAACTCCGGCTTCGTTCCACAGTCCAAGAAAATGGTGAAGTTAATTTGAGCGTACTGATATTTAAAATGCAGCATTTATTTTCAAATCGACATAAGTACTCTATAAAAATGTCTCCTGCCCAAACGAAAGCATGAAGAGAACATGCCAAAATTGTACAATAGATACGGATTTCCGTTTGCCCAGAGTTGCATTCAAAGCAGAAGCACAGTAGCATGGTAAGGGGGCCCTGCACTACATATTTTCTACCGTGGTGTAGTTGTCAACTGGAGGGTCCTCCCCCCCAGAAGCAGCGACAATAAAAATTGTTGACCTTGGGGTGGGAGGTAAATGTTGCTGACTGGGGTATGAATGTGTTAAAATTTGATTAAACAATTTTAGCAGAAGTCCAGGCATTAAAATGCACCTGGTTGATGATGCATAAATATTACGTATCTAGTTTTATTCACTACCTGCTCTCTCCCTTCACTCCATACCAAGTATTCCTGCTTTTTATGGACATATTACACAGGCATTCTGGATCAAACAGACAGTGTCCAGGGTTTTCTATGTAGAGATTCGGGAAGAGCAATTTAATCCCATATTGAATGGAATTCTGGGGTGGGGGGACTCTGATTCTGGTAAATTATAGGAGTGGGTTTTGAACATATTTCTAAGACGTTGAAAACAGCCCAGCGGACACGTTAATTCCGAGGTGCTCAGGTACAGCACATCTCTTAACAGACAGCAGTGATGTTTTTCAAGAGAGAGCCATCAGTAGCTGAAAATGAGCGGAAAATGAGAAAAGTGCGAACTGAAATGTCACCTCAGCATGAATTTTCAAAGAAGCAGCGAGGCTTATCCAAAACCATTTGAAATCAGACAAAGCTCTCTCTGGCGCTTTACAGGGGGAGCAGACAGTATTCAGAGGGGCAGATAATTACACTTCTGAAATTCAATCTCCCCCAACATCCACCACCACCACCCCCCCCCCCCCCCCAACCAGATCAGAACGTCATTAATTTCAGTAAGAAGAATTAAGCCATTTGGGTCAGTGATGCTCAGTTTACAGAGTGTTTTACACTGATTGAAAAAGCAAGTTCAAAGCAGAATAAAGATGCAAGATCTCTTCCACATTTCAGTGGCAAATACTTTGAATATATCTGCTTGGGGACAACATATATTCTTTGGAAAATCACACATCATTATAAAATTGCATGAGTCTAAATCTGTCACATGAGGAGTCAGTTCAGTCCATGAAATAGGCAGTAAACCACAGCGTTAAAAGGATGCTTTGACTAATAGCTGAGCTCTTAATTTCATAATCATGACTGAAGGGTCACTCAAAGAGCTCAAGGTTTGGCTCTTCAGAAAACTTCCTATGGACCAGAGGTAGATAATTCAGGCCTAAAAAAAGTACTCTCTGACTGTGATTCATACTCAACCATTTGATTGAAACAAAATCTTGGTCTGGTTTTTTACTTTCTGGACCTGAACTATCTACCTCTGACTGGGGTTTAAGACCCTCGTACTGTAGGTATTGTGACACTCCACGGATTATACAAATTGTACAAATTTTAATTTACAAATTATACAATCTTTCTTGGGTCAGTTTCCTTCATTTACTGTTTTCCTCACATTTACTGCATTGACTACTATCATTTTTTAATACCTCATTCATAGGATTACCATATTTGGTGAGACAGGGATCAGAATATTAATGAGTTTTCATATTCAATGACCAATCAGGTATTTCTCTCATAAATATTAACAAGCTTTTCTTAACCACCCTGTACAAAGAAAATTTGCGTCCAGGGAAACCCAGAAGTATGGTAACCCTACAGTTAAACTCTTGTTTTACAATCTATACACAATTGGCACAATATATGTGTATACAAGTCTTCAACAAAGGTTAAGCACTAAGCTAAAGTTTGTTAAACTTCAAGCAAAAGACGCAATTCACTGTTCACACGAAAACAAAAATAAAGTGTCAAAGTGCCATTGGTTTCTGGAAGCTGACATCACTCGCGAGCAGCATGAAATGTAAGGATGTGCATATCGTTTAATTTTCTATGTAAATGTGTGCATGAGCCTGATTATACGGAGTGGCTTGTGTATATTGAAAATTGGTGCCTTTTCGTTCACTTGGTACTCCACTGTAACCTACGAGTTGCAGCGCTAAATCTGGACACACCACCGATTTTTGAAAAACCGCCCAGACACCTGGACAGGGGCCCAAATAGGGGGGCATGTCCAGGGAAACCTGGATGCATGATAGTCCTACTTATTTAGCATCCAGCGCTAAACAGCGCGACGCAGCGGCAGGCGCAGCGTAAGTCTCTTTGCTATTAGCCAGACGCAGTTGTCGCACCCACGTCATTTAAAACGCAAATGTATGTACTTACACCCATCTGAGCACCTGTGGCTGTGTCGGTCTTAATATGAGCATCTACAGATTGTATGTACACTGCTTGTACACACGGGGATATGCATCAGTGCATAAACATATAAATATACAAAAGATTAACAATAAAAAGATTGGAATTGTGAAAGATCATTAATGTTTCCGATAAAATATTTTTAAAATCCTGTCATTATGGTTAGTCTCAGGATCTTCAGCCAGTGGAGCTGCATGATATTTACGGTTCATTTATTATATGTTGGAAGTGTCTCAGGTAACGTATAAAGTCAAACCTGTAGCCTCAACAAATAGGTTATATTTTTCTCATAATAGTAGGCTAGTCATACATACAGGCATATTTCGCCTGCAACAACTTTTGCAATAACAGGTCATAGCTCTGCGCAAACAAAATCAACACATACTGTATATGTCTTTCAGTCTTTAGTGTTGTCACTTTTGATTTGCCTGCACTTGCAGTCAATGTCAGTGTCGTCTGGCTCTTCGAAACTGATCACACGTGACCCTGAAGTGCCAAACTTGTGCCCAGGGTATGACAGCATCTGCATCTGTCACAACAGGCAAAAGGTAAGTGGTTTCTATTGTGGTTGTTCGCAATGACAGTGACTGCCAAATATCTGCCTTCCCCTTACTTAGTTTGACATGAAGTAGTTACGTAGTTTTATGTTAACCTTTCCTTAAGCAGGCACTTATATCCTCGGATAGCTCTGCCATCATCAGCCAGGCACTCATGAGAGTGATGAGCGGCTTTCAGAAACGCTGACATCCTTCTGAAAGCTCCAGGACCGGCTGGCTGTGTAAAAACAGAACCAGGCACTATTTCACTTTTATTCTATGAAAATTTTAATTTAAATGAAAGTGAATATGAAAGTTCAAACAAGGAGACCTAATGAATGCAAGCTTGTCCAATCACATCGGTCCAGGTTTTATATACAGAGTAAGTCTAACCCGCTTCTTTGCCATTATAGCTATTTGGTTCACCCAGCTCCTCCCTAACCCTCACCCTAACCACCTTTGGCTCCCCGTCCTGGTCCGGGGTCGGCTCCTTCGCCTCCTCCCCTCCACCACCTTCAGCTCCCCGTCCTGGTCCGGGGTTGGCTCCTTCGCCTCCTCCCCTCCACCACCTTCAGCTCCCTGTCCTGGTCCGGGGTTGGCTCCTTCGCCTCCTCCCCTCCACCACCTTCAGCTCCCCGTCCTGGTCCGGGGTCGGCTCCTTCGCCTCCTCCCCTCCACCACCTTCAGTTCCCCGTCCTGGTCCGGGGTTGGCTCCTTTGCCTCCTCCCCTCCACCACCTTCAGCTCCCTGTCCTGGTCCGGGGTCGGCTCCTTCACCTCCTGTCTGGTCGCCCAGCCAGATATGTCAGCTTTAGAAGCGATGGAGCCAACGACCAAGAGACAGGCTTCGCCAAGTCACTGTTCACATACTCATTAAGATTATTTCATCAAACAAACACTCGTGTCAAAACTATCTATTGAGGTCTCCTTGGTTGAACTTTCTGTTCACTCAGGAACATAAATAATCATTTGCTAAAATAACAAAATTTCAGCATATTTAATTCTTTTTCCCACTCCTTAAAACCACTTTATTCACAAATGAACATTTGTCCCACCCTGCACTCTGTTCCTGCAGTTTCTACTTTGGTGGCATCCTGCTGGTGCCATAGATGTGCTTTCACTTTGTGTGGGAGTAAGTCCATTTCCTCTGCAGAGAATCCACCAAGGTGCAAGCGCACTGGACTTTTAAAGATAACTAGGAATGACACTCTGATTGGTGTATTGCGTGTTACGCCCCAAACACACCCATGACTAATTATGAGTATTTAGTACATCCCTTCTGAACCAGCCTGGTGCAGCAACTTTTTTTTTTTTAGCAGAAGTGACCACACTCTATTGGAACTTCTGCCCTTATTGTTTACCTCTGCGATGGTTCTGATTTGAGTCCCTTAACAACCCAGAAAAAGTTCTCAAGAACTAAACAACTTTAAGTTGTTAGATGCGTGATTCACATGAATCAAAAAGACTGGAGGGAAACTATTTTTTGCATTTACAGTAATTAGGCAATGAATTGTTATAAAAATGGGTGCCACTTTATCATACGACTACCCATATGAAGGGTTTATGAATGGTTTATAATATGGTTATTATTTAGGCTGTAAAACTGTAAATGATTAATTGACGATTTTAAACGTTATAACACTTTTCTTTGTATTAATGAGTTACTACCATTTACAAGTAATAAAAGGTAGCCTTATTGTAAAGTGGTACCTAAAAAGTTTAATTTATTATCAATGCAAGTTTGGCATTATGTCAAAAGACTACAGTGTTATTTGGGACAATGATACGCGAACATTTCAAGACATAATTTCAGCAGCTCAACAGAATCCTGATAAAATAATTACCACCTTTGGATTTATTTTCCAAAAGTCTAACTTGATTTAAGTATTCTGCCCAGAGTCAAGTGTATTATGTAGTTTGCTTACTGCAATGCTCTAGACAAAGTTAACACATTTTATTAATTCCCATAAGACATTTTTGCAGTTGCATTTACCAAATGATTGTGAGTGTGATTGCTACACAGCAATAATTTAAGGTAGAAACACCTTTAACAAGAGCAGTATGGTGAGTTTCACTGTTGCCTCACACCTCCTGGTTTGTGGGCTATTTGTTTATATACTTATGTCTTATTTGTGTCTCATTAATTTGGTTGTACACACAGTATTGTCCTCCTGCTACCCGTGGACATGTTTGCACGATGTTTACATGCTCAAAATATCGCATAATGCATTGAAATCAACTGGTATTGCTAACAACACCAACAATGAACTTGGCTTCAAATGGAATTGGTAAATGGGTTTCCAGATTTTCTGTACTGGAACGTGATTATCTTGGGTGTGATGTCATTCCCAGCTCTGACTTCTGCGGTAAATGGAGAGCCACACCTCTGTGTGTGTAGAGTTTGCATGGTCTCTTCATGGTCTATAGGTTTCCTCGGGGTACTCGATGTCTGGAATTTGCCCATAGAGGAAGACTGTGTCTGAGTATGCGCCCTGCAATGGACTGACATCCCATCCACCCTTGTACTCTACGCTGTCTGGGATGGGCTCATGAAAACAGTAAGCAAGATTTTAAAGTTATTGCATGTAATTATAATTTATAATTTACTTCCTAAACAGGGAAGGAAGTAACAATGAGATACTTAAGGATACTTGATCTAAAAGCCTCGCTTCTTGCAGCATGTTATAATTCCTTAAAAAACTAAATGTAATTTACACACCTGGACCATGAATTCCAGGGAACAGATTTCCTTTGAATAGCTGCTGTGTTCTCGACAGTAAAAACAAGTGGAAAATGTACCTCTTATAATCCTATATAATGCCACTATCCCTAAAGGGTGTTACTAAGGTGACATGTGGCAGCCGCGGCATTGAGCAGGACTGGCGCAAATCACTGTATGCCAGAGCACGATGTTTCCATGTGAGCTGTGACCTGTAAAGAAACAGTCAATCTACAACCAATGGTGCTGGTACAGAGACCGCTACGAAAATGAAAGCCTTTAGAGACAAATCCGAACAAAATGAGATAGGGTTAGATGGTTCTGGAAGCCCTAAGCAATAATGAAGCGGGAACACGTGTCCCTCTTCAGGATAATGAGATTCATTTAACGGAGGTCTGATTACTATCCCACAAATTATGATGCACAATAAACTGAAGCCTTTTCACCCAGTTTACAATCCGTTGAAAATCACTTTTGAAAATCGTGAATAGTAATAACTAATGAACTGTAATGTAAGAAAATTGATTACACTATTTTTGGGGCAAGGAAATGACACTGTATTGTAGAGCACTAATAAGATTAATAATTTATGGTAAAAGCTAAATTGCTTGTGAAAGAACTGTACCATTACCATGGCAAATATCACTCAAATTAAAAAATTGGGACTTGTACATTGTGTATTACGTTGTCACTAAGGGCATTACGGTACGGGTTGTCTTATTACTACCATAATATTAGACAGAAGGCCAGTGATGTAGCTGGTAGGTAATTACATCAGCACTAATTTTCATTAACTGCTAACACAATGCAGGTAATTTGGAGATTCCTTAGGCAACCAACTAAACGAAACACTTATAAGCTTAATAATTTCTTTATAAAAACAAGCATGTGTAAAGGGTATATTTTGTGGGTGGGAACTTAGTTGAACTATCATTACTATTAATCATCAGTCAACATTACCCAGTACCAGTTCAGATATCTAGTGAAAAGACACCCGGATGTCTCACTCCATCCCAGAACCATCCTATTTTTTGCCCCTCTTGGATGTGTTGGCAATACATGTCATTGGAAGGTAGAGACCCTACAGACATCTATGTTCATATTACCCTGGAGTTTCAAAAATAACACATTCACCAGTTTCTTTAACACCATAAAGTGTATCTTTGCAAATTAATCCTTGCTCTGTTTTCTGCCATGCTATCAATTAACTAAACTGCCCCAATATCTTATCCACAATTCTTTGAATGCCACTATAGTTATTAAACCCTTTGGGTGCCTTAAAAAAATTATATCAGCAGCCTTTCTAATCTTTATCTTTGCATTCTAAGCAGGTTTGGGTTGGCCAGTACTTGGATGGGAGACCAACCAGGATAAGCTGGGTTGCTGCTGGAAGAGGTTTTGGTGTAGCCAACAGGTTAGCCCATCCCGTGGTCAGTGTGGATCCCAATGCCCCAGTACAGTGATAGGGACACTGAGCTATAAAAATGGGGCCACCCTTCAGATGGGACATAAAACTGACATCCTGACTCTCTGAGGTTATAAAAAATCCCTGTGCATCCTTCAAAAGAGTAGGGGTGGTACCCCGATGCCCTGGCTTAGTCAAAACTGTTGGAGAACTAACAGGATCAGACCTGTTGGGGACGGAAGAGGAGGTGGTGCTGAGGTGTCGCCCGCTGCATGGCAGCACTTGGCTCCCAGTTTGAGGTGGCCCATCCAGGTAGGTGCGTGGGATGTCTTGCCTCTCTGGCAAGTTAACCATCTCCCTCTGTTGTCGGAGGAGTATTTAAAACTCTGCATTACAGTGGCTCCACCCACTGAGGCATGCACACTGGGGAATGGCCAGATCTCTGTCGGCGGTTATACCTACTTTTAGTCTGGTCGCTCTGACGGCTGCCATACTCAGAGAGTAGCTGTTGCTGTGGCCGATTGGCTTCTTCCAGTGTTGTCTGATGTCACTTCTTTCAATGAGTGTATCATGAGACTGGATGCGAGTCGCTGGATCCTGGCTTCAATGCCATGAGCCACATCGTTGGACTTGGTACACCAATATTGGTGGTGCAGCGAAGGAGATCAATCACATCCTCATGGGCAGATGCTGGAGGCTGGAGAACTGCAGGGTCTACAGAAGTGCCCAGGTTGGGAATTCTGACCACAGACTTCTTGTTGCTTATATCCAGGAGGCTATCACCTACTGGGAGAAGGAGGCAGGCCTTCGCCAGATCAGGCTGTTTCTGATGAGTTCGCACACAGTTCGTAAGAGGAACTTGCATGCTTGGGTGTGACTGCTGACTCTAATGTGATGTGGGAGACCTTCTGTGAATAAGACCCTGAAGGTTGCCAATGGTGGTGTTGGTGTTGCCGTTGTTCCCAAGAAGTGTTTCTTCTTGCAGGATATTATCAAGAGGAGTCGCAGCGCATGATTTGGTAGAAACTTCAGTTTATCCTAGGAACTGAGATGGACAGCTATGAGGGCTCTGAGGACAGATAAGGAGGCGTTTGTTAGACGAATCTGTGAGCAGGTGACACACCATCTGTGGTCTAATGACCCACATCCTGCTTAAAGAGAACTCGAAGCATTACGTACATCTGAATCTGTTTCTCAGAGACTTGCAGTCAGGGCAGGTGATGGAACGGTTCTTACAGATGACACTGCAGTTGTGACCCGCTAGGCCAGCTGCTTTGAACAATTGTTTAAAGCTGATCCTCTGGCTAGAACGTTGGAAATCTCTGAGCTCACAGTTCTTGCGGCTGATCCTCCAATCAGCTGTAAACCACCGAATCTCACTGAGATTGCACAGGTGGTGAATCGACCGGGGGGAGTGAAGGCCGCAGGGATCTGTGGTATCCGGGGTGAACTTCTCCAGGCTGGTTATAAGACTGTCCTTCTGGCATTGCAGGCATTCTTTGCTTCCATTTGGGAGACAGACATCATCCCAAGTGACTTGAAAATGGATTGTGGCAGCTACAGTGGGATAGCACTGCTCTCAGTGCCAGGTAAGGTCCTTGCTAGGGTAATCCCTAACAGGTTCTGTGATCACTTACTCACCTACCAGCGGCTAGAGCAGTCTGGTTTTATGCCTAAGAAGTGTACCATCGACCACATCCTGGCACTGAGGGTTTTCATTGAGCAAGCGTGAATATCAGCAGAGGTTTTTTGCAGCCTTTGTCGATTTTTGTAAAGCGTTTGACTCAGTTGATCGAGTTGCCTTGTGGGACATCCTGAGACTTCACAGGATCCTCCCCAAAGTTGCTGGGCATCATGACTGGCCTATACACTGGTACTGCAAGTGCTGTGAAGAGTGGAGCCAGAACCTCTGTGTTCTTCCTAATTGATTCTGGGGTTCATCAGGGGTGTGTTCTTGCTCCTACTCTGTTCAATGCTTCTATGGACTGGATGTTGGGCAGGGTTTTAGGGTTCAGCCATTGTTGGACATATGTTAGTGAAGAAAGATTTACTAATGTTGACTTTGCCATGGAGGCTGTAATCTTCGTGGAGTCAGTGGAGGCTCATGAGAGACTGAGCAAGGAGTCTGAGTGTCTGGGATTGTGAGTGTCCTGGATAAAACCAAGATCCAGGCATTTAATGACTTCTTAGGCACAGTCATTCAGAAGTGTGTCTGTCTGTGGGGAGAACTTCGACCTCGTCAAGAGATTCACTTACCTCAGCAGCAACATTCATTTCTCTGGTGACTCTTTCTATGAAGTCAGCTGATGGATTGGGGAGTCATGAGGTCACTGGAAAGGGCTGTGTGGTGCTCCCAGTATCATTGCAAGAGGATGAATGTCCAAGTCTTTAGGGTCCATGTGTCACGTTTCTCTGAAGGTGATCCGGCTCGCAGGATCCTCATTGCTGAGGACCTGAGCAGCTGGACCAGGCCAAGGGGACACCCATGTCAACACCTGGATACAGCCAATAGCTGGCCATTTCTGGAGGGTGGGACTGGACCGTGCGTCTGCCTGGGGAGGCGCCAGCTGGGATCCCGAGGCGTTTTCTCATGTGGTGGATGTGGCAATTTCCAGTAACAGTGCATGCTTCATAATCTGACCTGACCTGTCCTTTAAAATCTGGCCTCCTAATTATCCCCCGTATCTAACTGGTAAATTCTCTCCTGTCCTTTCACCACCGTAGCTACTGTGTGGTGAGCGTAATGGTGCAGAATGGCTGCCGTCACGCCATCCAGGTGGGTGCTACACAGTGGTGGTGGTTGAAGTGATTCACCATTGCTTCTGTAAATAACTATGGGTGTTGTGAAAAACAGCTATATAAATGCAACATTCATTCATTCATTCATATTCTGACGTGTTTGGTTGCGCTTCTGTTAGGTATTGTGGGTCCAGTAAGTTGGATGGAGTTTTCCTTCAAAATTCACTTTACTGCTCTCCCCTCAGACTGTAAATAAAGTAAATTGCTGAAATAACATAGTTCATGGGATTCATAAGATTCATGGGAGGTTGTCCTCAGACATGGTTTTGCACATGAAGGACCCCCCCCCCCACCCCTCTCATATATCTGGACACCAGAAGCTGAGCTCATCCAAATCCATTTCTGCAAACGCACCTCGGCATTCTTGCTTATGAGCATCACTCTTCAATTCAAATGGAAATATTCTATTTAGTGTGGAACTACTCATATTTTGATTCAAAATCATCCCTGATTTGCATATTCATAGTTCATTTTCATCATTCAAACTCCAAATTCCAAAAGTACATTTCCATCATAAAATATTTGAGGCAAATGTGTTTTTTTCCAGAATGGTTAAATTGAAACAAACTGTAAATATTAAAGAAGAGCCCTTTTTCAGAGTCAATATCCCCTTTGGATCTATATACATTCAATAACCAATGGCTGCCATTTCTAATGCCAGTAAATCATTCAGTCAATTGAGGATAATGGCTGATTTTCAGTGTGAGTAAAATTTGAAAATGTGGTGAGAAACATACGCTTTCAAGGCAAAACAGAATCCAGAGCAGGCTTGGATAGTGATCATTTTGCTCCGAAATGAGTTTGATCGCTCTTCGTCGTGATACTAATAGTCTCATGAGCACAGAGACGCTACTCCGGGGCATGACACACGTAGCTGGGCTGTTTAATTACACCTGTATATTCACTGCCTGGTAACATGAACCATTTTGCCGTGTTCAGTCAAAGCATGGCGAAAAACCTGCTGGCAATTTCATAACTCTAACATCAGAATTGTTCGTTTTTTATGGACTTCATTCACGGTAGTTTTCTATTAAATATTTAATTTATACTAGATATAATTCATGCAGTACAATAGCTTGTTATTCAACTCAGAGGCAGTTGGAAGTCTACCACTGGCGTGCACTTTACTCATGACTAGCTGTCAGGTCGATCATGTTGAGACATGGCAGGTGGGGGCAGCTAAGTGGAGTTTCATCCGGTGAAGTGTTTTCTCTGGTAATTTCCATTCTGCATGTATCAGGGAACTCACGTGACACCTAGATTGCTGGACTTCTGCATTCAACCTCTTTGCTGTCCGGTTAAATTTATAATTCTCAGTTCAGGAATGGCCTTCCAAACCTGAAAATGCTGAACCATAACTGAAATGTTTTCAAGTCTGAGGGCTTATAACAAATTTTCACATAATACAATCATATAATACAGTACAATGCATTGTTACACACCACGAAACAACACATTATGTAATAACACTGCATTATGTAACTTTATAATTTTATAATTTTATATTGCAACATTCCCCTATTATCATTAATATCATTATCATCATAATTTAGTTTGTTACATTCTGTCGAGTTATTACATGATGCGGCATTATTATATAATGCGTTGTTACTGTGCTTTACTATTAAGCATTGACCATACAAAGGCGTGCAGCTGTGACTGTAGGACTTTTACTGAACGTGCAATGCATCCATCAGGGGACTTGAAAGCATGTTCTCCTGTGGTGCTGGGAACTGAAACTCATCAGCCATGGGGGTGTCAGACAAAAGCCCAGAGTCTGGTGAAAATAATATCTAGGCATTTAGCACCTGTTTGCTAATACAAAAGAGTTATCTGCATAAAGTCTTACCTGAACCAGGGCTGGCCCACGGTGTTCTGGCAGCAGAAAACAAATTTTGTCAGTTTGTTTACACTAAAAAGGTTATTCGGCTGCTAATGAGCTAACTAGCATGTGTTTCATAAGTAAAGCTATGCAATATTAAAACCACTATAAATAACTGTAATGTCACAGAATTCAACCAGAGGCATTTCTTCTGATTTTTTCAGTCGTTCTTTTGCACCTCCAAATCAAATGATGCCCTAGGCCAGTGGTTCCCCTACCCAGTCCTCGGGGAACCCCAGACAGTCCACATTTTTGCTCCCTCCCAGCGCCCAGTGCACCTGTACCAGGTATTCGGTGTTCCTGATTCGCTGATTGCCTATGCCACCATTGAGATGGTTGAGGAGACAAAATGGGTACCACCTAGGTGTCCTCAATATACTGCATGTGTTTTCTCTGAAAATGTGCTACCTTAAATGTTAGCTTGCACAGACCCCAAACCTATAAAGCCTAAAGATGAAAATCACATGAAAATTCAGGTTTTTTAGCCCTAATTATGCTTCATACATTTCAACATTAGTGCAGACACCCAAGGACACAATAAAACACTTCAAATCTAAATTCTTCAAAGATACACAATTGAGACAATGCTGAATTCAATACCCAGTCAATACCCAGTCAAAGTAACATTTGGTGCTCGAAATAACATATTGTCAGTCTTTGTGATGTTATTAAATGATAATAATACACTAACTCTATAAACTGAGAGTGATGACCTCTGTAGACCTTACATTCACACTTGAAAATACTATTTCAAACACGCAGAACAAGCTTATGCATAACTGAAAATGGAATTATAAAGTTCTCATTCAACTGAACAGTTTTGAAATGTCTCCAAAATGTAGTTTTACGTATTGAGGTGCCAATTGTTGCAGTTTTAAACCCGTCATTGTTATTTGCTAACCATCTGCTCTTGTTGCCTGTCACATGTGGACCATTTCATTCACTCGCCGTGTTAGGTGGTGCTCATCAGTCGTGTTGGAAGCAGTCAGCAGCACAAACGTCCACCAAAGGCCAGAGCTTCCCAACTCTGAAATAATGGCAATGTTTACAAGTAATTGGCATTGCTTCAAAAAGCCTAAATTAAATGGTATTAGTCCTCATTAGTTCTCATTAGCTCCAACGCCTCTACCGATTAGCCAAACAACATGGCCCGGCCTCTGGAATTGATATCAGTGGCTAACACCAGAAACATACAGGGTAATACATATGCATAAGTTAATTTCATAAGTTAATTACATCCAACTCAACAAATATTTTATTTTGATTCCCTTAACTGCACTGCAATCAACCTTTTCTGAGTACGGCACTAGAGGTCTTGGGGAAAGTGGAAAAAAATGTAACCATCTTTTTGAACCCTGTTACTGAGAGCAACATCTAGCTTGAGACTTATGATCCTTCAAGTTAATCAAATCTGGATCTAAAGAGCTAATGAATATATATGAGCTAGGTTTAATTGGCCAGTTTCACTAATTAGTGTAAGTGAAATTACCTACTTGAAGCACACACGACCCGTGATTACAACCCGCGACACTTGTGATTTGAGACACGTCAGAGATGACTGTATGCCACGAGCAGAAGCCTGGCTGAAGCCGCCCAGCCCAGAGTGTGGCTTTATTCAAAATCCTCTGCAGGCTTTGGATCGTGACGATAAGGGGACGTATGCAAAGCAGAGTGGTTCCTGTCCCACACTTCCGCCGCAGCTCAAGGATGAAAAAGCCTCTTTTTCAAACAGCACCTGATTTGTACACAGACTCTTCTCCATCGGGAGACTCGCCACCATAAAATATTCATATCATATTCTAATTGCTTTTCAAGGCAGGCCTTGCAATCAAATCACCATTAGCACAAATTAAGGACACCATTAGTTACACATAAGACCTTGTCCTTCCATGGCAGAAGGCACCATCTGATAGTACATCATTGTGTGAGACAGGAAAACGAACCACAAATAGGATCTGCAAATTGCAAACCACCTACAGCCTGGACAGCAACAGACCAGCACTGGTTTTGTTCCATAATTGGCTAACCAGATCCCTGTTTTGCCATATTTTTTCAGCCGCATATGTCTGCTTTGGGTGTGGAAAATAACACTAGCTAGTGATTTTGGACAGAAGCAGGATATAAAGCATAACGATAAGCTGACTCTCTCAGCACAATGCTGGCTTGGAGTTTGTAATGTGGGGAAACACTCTTGGGAAGAGGCAAGGCGGAGACACTGCTGCTATTCACACAGGAGCCTTCGAATGGCTTGGCGACATGTAAGACTAATTTTAAAAGGAGATATGCGCTGTCACATCAAGGGAGCAGGATTAAGGAAGTCAACAACAAACTGTTTTTCTTGGGAAGTAACAGCAGTACCCAGCAGGGTTATAATAGTTTTCAAATTTGCATTAGTTTTTATTTAGTTTTAGTTTTCCATTTTGTTCTTCAATTTTAGTTTCAGTTTCTTTTAAAAATGTACAAATAGCTTTTTAGTTAAGTTTTTATTTTATGAACATTTCTACTTTAGTTTAGCTTTTATTTAGTTTCAGTACTAATTTTAGTTTTCAGTACCATGTTTTGATACCACACTGGAAGTGACTTACATGCTTTCACCCTTCACTTGAAACAGCTACTCTAAGAAGAAAATGTGAAGCATTTTGGTTTCTTGCCTTAACATTCATCATGTTCATCATGTTTTACAGTTATGAAGGACCTGGTTTATTGATGTTCCCAGTCCCTAATTACAATATGCACAGACTTGATGGGATTTGGCACTTTTGGAGAACGTAAAGTCTACCTGGGTGTCCCCCAGTGAAAACCAATACGGGAGTAGTGCTTAGAGAGGGAGGAATTACTCCTATGAATATTAAAGTAAAGCAATCAGACAGTTATTGTTCAACGTGTTAAGGGAACGCTGAAACAAGGTTTAATACACCAATTTCAAAAACACTCAAAACACTCAAAATGCCAAAATCAATAACACTTCACTCATCACTGAATATGTGAAAGATTCTAACAGTAAACTGCAATGCCAACAGCCCTGTTTTAACCTTTGCAATAGATATAGGAATAAGAAGAAATAAGTATAATTAATAAACATAAATCATATGGCAAACCATTATACAAAGCATGGTAACTGGTTTCCATCTAGCAATAGTCTCATATTTTAGCCAAAGAACAGCCTAGAGTAGTAAATTTTCATTTATATAATCACTGCACAGCACATAAATGTGTCTGTAAGACAGAACGAATGGAGAAAATGTGCAGCGGTGTTCACTAAATAAAACTTAATCTGTCCTCTCTGGATCATGGTTATTTGTCGGAATCCTGAAGAATCCTTTACCTTTGTCGTGAACACTGTTGTTAGTCCAACAGAAAACAGAACACACAAACTTAACAAACAGTTTATACAAGCACCGTACAGTACCTCAACCAGACAAGAAATGCACCAACATGGCGGGCAACGGTTTTTGCTCCCTGTGGGCAGGGCGGTGTGACATAAACTGCAACCCACAACCGCAGTGCAAATCAAGGGGGCAAAAACGAAAGCAAAGCCAATTTTACTTTTACTTACTATTTCGTTTTAGTTCGTGTTGTATTGTTCTTTGCAGTCTTTATTTTGTTTTCTTTTTTGAAAACTATCGTTTTTATTTTTATTTCAGTTTCTGAAATTATTTTTTTCACTCCTAGTTTTAGATTTAGTCTTAGTTTTCATTAACTATAATAACACTGGTCCACAGGCATCCCATCCAAGATGCCCCCTTCCCTGCACCTCATGGTTCCTGGTTAATTCTACACTCACTGCCACCCAGTACCGGAGACGTTAGATGGATGGATTTATGGATGGATAATTCTACTAGCTTAGGAGGATTTTAATACATGTGTTATAAAATTACAAAAGGAAATATGACTTGTTTTGTAGTTGTCTTCACAATGTAGTTTTAATGATCCTCATATACTGCTGTGCTAAAGAAAATGATGTATAAATGATCTTCATGTTGCTGTAAAACTATGATATTATGTCTGTCAAAATGTGTCAGCTTAACCATTTCAAAACATCGATTTTTGCAGCAACCGTCCAATGCACCCATATATTTTTTTCACTCGGCCATTACCTAACCCTATGATAAATACCTTTAAACGTTTCCATTGAGTGCCTAAGACTTTTGCACACCCCTGTATTTGATTAACTTATTGTCAAGTCAGTAAAAGGTCTTATTCATGATTACTTTCTACACGCTTGTCATTGCCCAATTCTAAATATGTAAAACAAAATGTCTCCTTCTCTTATTTTACATGTTGCTTTGAGTACGACCGCATGACTTAAAATGAACTTAAAGCTTAATGAAAATCAGCCAGCTAATGCAACAATTCTGGCACCATCTGAATTTTCATTTTAAACATTGGCAGTGCTGTACAGAACTAATTAATTCCAGCAACAATATGTGCAGTGAGTGTGGAAGACATGCTTTACATATTAGTTTGTGCTGTGCTGTTAATGCCCCATTGTGGCTGGTTTTCTTACCTCGTAGTGCCAAAACAAAAGATCAGCAAGTTGAAACAATGCGGCACAACAGCCAAACTCTACCAGGGGTGCAGATCAGAAAGCTGGAATGTGACAGACTAAATTTCAGCATTTTGAATGTTGATTTTGGAATTATTTACCAGTAGCAATCCAGCAGGAAATGCACAGCAAATCTACTCAACAAAGAAAGTGGAAACTATCAAAGAAACATACTGAATAGATGCCATTGACATATTTAACTGGTAAGAATATTCCAGCATTGTGAGGCTGCCCGTCCTACATATGAAGACAAAAGGGCCCAGCCCAGAGCTGCATAGAGAAGAACTGTAAAGGCTGAAATCCAGTGACAAAATGAGATGGGGGCGCAGTGGAGAAAAAGGCCAAGGATCATTAAGTATGAAGGAACCTTACTGGTGCTCTGTGCATCTACTGGGAATGAATGAATGAAATGTCAATACCCTTGTGGTAACACTTTACTTAAGGCCATGTTTTTAGTACTTTATAAAGACATTCATAAAGCATTGCAAATATGGCTATAAATATTTATAAAAGGGCATAACACATTATAACCATGTTTATTATGCTTTATGAATGCATTATTATTTGTTATGAATGTGTTTATAAATGACTAAAAACATAGTCTTAAGCAAAGTGTTACCACACTACTTTAGTGGCAAATTGTGGAACTCTGGTCATGTGGACAGAACCTCTATCAGTGAAAAATGGTTATCATTTGGTGCTGTCAAGTCCATGTTTACTACTAGTGACTACACATACAGTATGGCGGGATGTGGTATCCTCCTCCTGGATCTTCATCAGTGAAATAATCTCATTATGATATTTGGACATCAGTTCCTATAGCATGAAACTCATTCACCCATATTCACAACTAAATATGCTTTAAATCACAGATATGAGGAAGCACACTGGTCCCCACCCAAGTCATTAGTTCCAGCAACTTATTGCTCACATGTACAGTATGTCACCCTGCTTTGAACCTTCTAATGAATGTCCACACTGATGAACGTCAGAATAGCCCCACGATCAGTTATTCTTCAAAGCAGATAACTCTACTGCAAGACGTAAAGACAATCCTTAGATCAGATTGATTCTTTAATCATTTACTTTTGTCATCAACCTCAGTAACAAAAGAATCACTATAAGCATCAGATGATATGGAAGAAGATGGAAGTTAAAAGGGATATTGGAGCTGAATTTCGGAGATGAAGTTTCCATTTCAGGAGCTGAGGAAGTAACCTTTCTCACCCTTTCACCCATACAAAAAAGTACTATGATATTATCATCATCGACCACTATGGTAAAACAATGGTAATTTGGGCACCTATATACCATGGTTTACTACATAATATTACAATGCATCTTCAGTTAAAATACAATGGTAATGCGTTAAGCATTTTGTATTGTACCATAGTAATAGCTTGCTTCTAAATATGCCGTAATTTGGTAACATAAGCTTCTTTTCAACATTGATGTTGAGACGCAACACATCAAATACTAGTAACTTACAGCTCTGTAAAAAATTAAGAGACCACAGCAATATTTTTAGTTTCACTCATTTCTCAATTTATGGGTGTGCTTCTGTGTTAAATATACATTTTTTGTAAACTCCAACCCTGCTCATCTCTGTTTCCCATTAATGAAGGACTTCTTCCTTGCTTTATGGGACTTCAGTCCTGCTTCTATGAGCTTGTTACAAACTTGTCTTGGCATTACACTTCACGCCACTAAAAGTTTACCATTCTTTTTGAAGGTCACTTCTTGTCATCCTCTGATATGAGGCACTGTTGGACAAGTTGTCAGTCATCTCTGGCATTAGAAAGTCTCTTCTGCCTTCTCCCTGGCTGGTTTTTGGTCGTTCCCAGTGTCTCCTGCTTCACATTGTTCTTGTGTCCTGCTGTCTTAGAAGTTGTGAACCTTGAAGGAACCTGCAGCTCAGCATAGCCTTATGCCAGCAGAACTAGGATAAAACCAAGATTAAACAATGCAGACTTTAAAAAAATATGGAGTGGTCTCTTAATTTTTTCCAGAGCTTTATACCATATGTATATTATACCATCAATGCACTATGCAGAAAATAGCAATACATTGAAAGTACAATCCAGTACAACCATACTAACATGATAATGCCATGATAAGGGCAATTGTTCCACAACTCATATCTTTAGCTCTACCTCAAAACACAGGTGAGCAAGGGCTGTTCTTCTCTGCTTGCAGAAAAAAAAATGCAGTTTATTTGCTTGATGTCGCTAAGACTGGTGAATGACATAAAAAAATAAAGCTAACAATAAGAACGATAGCTAGAACCTGTTATTGGATTTCAGAAGCCATTCAGAATTTTAATGCTGCTTGTTGTTCAAAATCAATGATCATTCATTCTCCACGTCGTGAGTCTAAGAGCTCATGGCACCGAAAGTTATAGATTATGAAGTGCTTCTCCCATCCTAATCGATAACCTAGACATCTTTAATCCCAAATGTACTACCCGTTCTGTTTTGTCACTTTAAGATCCGTCTTAATACTCAAGTATATCCACTGGTCATGCTGACATCTGGTCAAGAGATAGTCCTGACAGAGAGCAGTGCTAGAATTATAACTGTTATTTCAGTGACTTTAAATGTATTACATGTATTTCTCATTGTGTTGCAACAAACATACACTATATTGCCAAAAGTATTGGGACACCCTTCCAAATCATTGAAATCAGGTGTTCCAATCACTTCCATAGCTACAGGTCTATAAAACTAAGCACCTAGGCATTTAGATTGCTTCTAGAAACATTTTTAAATGGGATTTTTGGAATGATGACTCACACTTCTCTGTCTGGCAATCCAATGGATGAGTCTGGGTTTGCCGGTTGCCAGGAGAACAGTACTTGCCTGACTGCATTGTGCCAATTGTAAAGTTGGATGGAGGGGGGATTATGGTCTGGGGTTTTTTTCCAGGAGTTGGGCTTGGCCCCTTAGTTCCAGAGAAAGGAACTCTTAATGCTGCAGCATTCAAAGCCATTTTGGACAATTTCATGCTCCCAACTTTGTGGGAACAGTTTGGGGATGACCCCTTCCTGTTCCAACATGACTGTGCACCAGTGCACAAAGCAGGGTCCATAAGGACATGGATGAGCGAGTCTGGTATAGAGGAACTTGACTGGCCTGCACAGAGCCCTGACCTCAACCCGACAGAACACCTTTGGGATGAATTAGAGCGGAGACCGTGAGCCAGGCCTTCTCGTCCAACATCAGTGCCTGACCTCACAAATACTCTCCAGGAATAATGGTCAGAAATTTCCATAAACTCACTCCTAAACCTTGTGGACAGCCTTCTCAGAAGAGTTGAAGCTGGTATAGCTGCAAAGGATGGGCCAACTCCATATTAAAGCCTATGTATTAAGAATGGCATGTCATTAAAGTTCATGTGTGTTTAAAGGCAGGTGTCCCAATACTTGGCAATATAGTGTATCTTCATTTTTAACCATATAGGCATACAGTATAAGCATACAAAGCAGATGAAAATCAAGAAATGCAGATCATTTCAATTCATATCAATTTTAATAAACCAAGTATTAAACAAAACAAATGGTGAAAACATAGATATAGTAAACTGAATATGAATTAAATTTTATGTTATTCCCCCAGATGCAGTTCATAGGCATAAAAGACACAAGGTGCTTGTGTTTAAGGGACAGAAGCCAGATGCTGTGATTTCAGTGTTTATCCCCGACAGGCCTCTAAGTTTTAGGGCAAAAAAGAGGTTTGCAACACAACGAGACGCGTCTAATTCCTGCATTTGTTGTGCATGTCAAAATCGTTTGTTTTCAGGAAATCTTTTGACAATTGTAGCTTAGACTTGGTGATGCAAACTTTGGGTTCCTTTCCCCAAGGCGCCAAAAATGCAAGCTGCAGGAACAAAATAAAGGACATATTAAAAATGAGTAAGCACTGAAAATCATCCCATCTAAATCTTACTGCTTATGGAAATGAGTAATAAAACATTATTTGAAAATGTAAAGGGTGTACAGTTGTCCTCACAATGAAGCTCTAGTTAACATTTTCTGTTATTACCGAGGCACACAGACCTAATTACCGCCTTTAGAATGTGATTAACGGTGATAAAACACAAGTATCTGCAGAGTGACATCCAGTCCAGGGTGTCCTCTGCTATGTGCTGCTCCCTATCACCCCACAGTAGCTGAGGAGGAGGGAGGGAGGGAGGGGTATCCACCCCTGGGCCCATCATGGTCAGAGGGGCCGCTGTAACATTTACCAAGGGGAGCAAATTTTACAGAGTACCCTTCTTAATAGCATACAATCACGTAAATTCGCAACAATTTACCAAGAACCCTCGCTCCCTGGGTCCGCAAATTTTCGGCACATTAAGTTTTTTGGGGCAAATGTCAGGAAAGGTGCTATATACACAGTATTGTCAAAAGTATTGGGACACCTACACACACATGAACTTTAATGACATCCCATTTTTAATACATAGGCTTTAATATGGAGTTGGCCCACCCTTTGCAGCTATAACAGCTTCGACTCTTCTAGGAAGGCTGTCCACAAGGTTTAGGAGTGAGTTTATGGAAATTTCTGACATTATTCCTGGAGAGTATTTGTGAGGTCAGGCACTGATGTTGCATGAGAAGGCCTGGCTCGCAGTCTCCGCTGTAATTCATCCCGGAGATGTTCTATTGGGTTGAGGTCAGGGCTCTGCAGACCAGTTAAGTTCCTCCACACAAGACTCGCTCATCCATGTCCTTATGGACCTTGCTTTGTGCACTGGTGTGCAGTCATGTTGGAACAGGAAGGGGTCATCCCCAAACTGTTCCCACAAAGTTTGGCGCATGAAATTGTGCAAAATAGCTTTGAATGCTACAGCATTAACGGTTCCTTTCTCTGGAACTAAGGGGCCATGTGCAACCCCTGGAAAACAACCCTATACCATTATCCTCCCTCCAAGAAACTTTACACTTGACATAATGCAGTCAGGTAAGTACCTTTCTCCTGGCAACCGGCAAACCCAAACTCGTCCATTGGATTGCCAGACAAAGAAGTGTGAGTCATCACTCCATAAAACTCATCTCTACTGCTCTAGAGTCCAGTGGCAGTGTGCTTTACACCACTGCATCGGACGCTTTGCATTGCACTCGGTGATATAAGGCTTGGATGTAGCTGCTCAACCATGGAGACCCATTCCATGAAGTTCTCTACACACAGTTCTTGGGCTAATCTGAAGGCCACATGAAGTTTGGAGGTCTGTAGCTATTGACACTGCAGACAGGTGGTGACTTCTGCACACTGTGAGCCTCAGCGTGCGTTGTCCCCACTCTGTGATTTTACCTACCACTTCGTGGCTGAATTGCTGTTGTTCCCAATTGCAGTTGCAATATTTACTAGCAAGGAAATTTCATGAATGGACTTATTGCAGAGGTGACATCCTATCATGGTACTATGCTTGAATTCACGGAGCTTTTGAGAGCGACCCATTCTTTTGTAAATGTTTGTAGAAGCAGTCTGCATGGCTAGGTGCTTGATTTTATACACCTGTGGCTATGGAAGTGATTGGAACACCTGAATTCAATGACTTGGAGGGGTGTCCCAATACTTTTGGCAATATAGTGCATATATACATCTAGCAGAAATACATATCAGTAGTGCTGTTTTACTTCTTTTTACAATGAATTAAAGATCAGAACCAAATGTCCCTCTTGGCCACATGCTGGCGATTAATGTATTGCTCACCTTTATCACCCGGCCTATTAGTTATGATCTGAGGCTCACAGGGAGTAATTGACTGTAATGTGGAGACATTTTCTGCTCTCCACTCTTCACAGTTATTGACAGAAACACCCTTATATCTCATTCGTTTTGTGTCCGCACTCGGGGAATCCAAACACATAATCATGGTGAAGGCCAGCCTTTAATAATTGTCAACTTCTAATGCCCGGTCAGGCCTTGCGTTCCTCCTTTTCGGCGAGGCCCCCCCGATTAGCACCCGCCACTAATTTAATTTCACGGTGAGAGCGCCTGTCTCCTCTTATGCGGCTGCCCCCTTAATGTAGCGCTCTGACGTGGCTCTGTTCCACCTAGCGTTCCTAGGCGCCGGCCCGAGCGGGCTACACGAACCAGATGGTACCTTTTCAGGGCATTGAATTTCACTCCGATTTTATTGTAAGAAAAAAAAATAGCCACAGAACGGAGGTTTGGGAAAAGCCGAATGCAATGAAAGTAAAGCAAGGCAACAAACACCTGAGTAAATGCCTCCCTGAGAACATTTACATTCAGTTAATTACTTTTTTCCAAGGTCATTTAGGGAGATGCATCACTGCAAGGACTTTCTAATGTGGAGCTGCTGCTTTCCACTGCAGCCGTGGAATGAGACGGTTACCGCCATCGTGGGGCAAGACCGATAAAAAGCGTGCGCTTTGCAGCCTGCAGAGAAAGTACGCGGTAGCAGTGGGGGCTGAATGCACTACAATGGAGCAGACAGAGGACAATATGACCTGGAAGGAGGCTGTGGATTTACTGCACAGTTAACAGTATGTCTAAAGCATGGCTAAGGCTGCCTATCAAAGACTCCAGTCATGCTTTGCTTTGCACTTTCCAACAGGTTACTGACCCAGAACCGCACCACAGAAATAATAAAACATGAAAAGTACTTTAAATAAAACTGTCAACCAATTATTCTTCTTCTTATTATTATTACTATTATTATTATTATTATTATTATTATTATTATTATTATTATTATTATTATTATTAATAATAATAATAATAATAATAATAATAATGAATTGTTGCTATTGAACAGCATTAACCTTTACCACATGGCATCCTAAATTACAGCTTAATCACACAAAATGGTATTTTTCAACATTTTATTTGTTCCTCGTCATTTGTTTTCCATTTTTGTTGCTTATTTCGTTTTTCTATGACCTATCGCAGCATGTTTCTCCACCTCTTCAGGACATACCTCCGGTTGGGATTACTGCTATCTCGCAAGTGCAGGTTTTGAGCATTGAACACGGGCGGGTCTCATCGAGTCCCATCTAACGGGCATCTTTCCGCCAGCGGGTCAGTCAGGAGGTGCATTAAGGAGCAGATGGCTGACACCAACCTGCCAATAGAAACAGAAGAGTCACACATACAAGGAACGGCCAGGACGAGCAAGACCTTTGCCCCCTACGCAACAAACAGTAACACTTTAGCTAACGCTCTTACCTCTAATTTGCTGTAGAAACCTTCATAATGCATTATAATGATAGGTATAAGAATTAAGTATTAGAGCATCTTTTAGCCATAAGTCATAGTGCTAATTATAATACCTCATAAACTCCAGTGACGCTCTCATTTATAATGTATTATATGTAGTATAGATACCTTCATAGTGCATTATAATGGTTGGAATAAGAATTATTATTGTAGCACTTTATACGGCGGTTACATTATAATGATATTTTATTGATTCCTGGGGGGGGGCACATTCGCTTTTTGCTTGCCCTATCTTGCTCTCCATGACACAGATGTAGGAGGGAGAAAGCTTGGCAGTGAAGGGCAGCTACCTGCAGTGGCGCTCATGGAGCAGAGGGGTAAGGAGCGTGCTCACAGGCCCACAGACATGTGATTATTCTTGCCTAAGCTGGACTTGAACCAGCAACTGTAAAACCACAGGCGCAGAGACTTACTGTAGCTAGCAGAGCCACATGCTACCCCATAAGGATGCTTTTTACTGCATTATGAAAACATAACAGTGCATTTTATGCGTAATAAACACAACTATGTGTTATGCCTTTTTATAAATATCTAGCTATGTTTATAATGCTTTATGAATGCATTATAATGTGTTATGAATCTGTTCATAGATTCTTATAGACAAGGCATTCATAGTGAGTGCTACCAAACAAACATTTTACAACAAATAACTTATGTTAAGGAGTACCTAATCTTTGCACCCTTTTCATTTTCATTTTCAATAGTTACTTCAATATTAGATCAAATACAAGAACTCGTGGCCATAGGTGGAAATTAGTGGGGGAACATTTTAAACTGGATTTGAGAAAGCACTTCTTTAATCGGTGTGAAGTTAGAATATGGAATAGTCTTCCTGTTAGTGTATGCAAGCTAAAACCTTGGATTATTTTAAATCAGAGCTAGATAATATTTTAAGAACTTTAAGCTATTAGTTGAGTTCTCCCCAAACAAGCTTGATGCCCTGAATGGCTTTCTCTCATTTGTAAACTTCTTATATTCTTATTTATCTCCAAAAACATAGCTAATATGACTGAAAATAACCCATACATTTCAGGAGGTAATAACCATGCCAACCCTGATCATGTGATCTCCCTTCTGAGCCTGCCACACACCTCCCTCCCTTACAATTAGAAATCAATATAAATATCCCATCACACCTTGTCAGCTGTCACACACCTCATTCCAACCCCTTCAGCTTCTTCCAGTTGGGGTTAAAGGCGTTTTATTTCTCTACTGATGGTCATATAAGCAGACAACCATCAAGGAAGCAAAGATGAGTGCCCGTCATTTGTAATTAAAGCTGACACTTTGTCTCCGGGTCATGCGATCATCTAGGCTATCAAGACACATTTTTGCAGTTTTCCTCCAGGTGTCCCTCTTCAGCGTTCATTAGGTAGTTAGCACAGATACATGACAAGCACTTCAGAAACAGTTTGACTCGAGGCTGGATTTGCTCATCAGTTTACTTGTGACATTTTGGCGAAGCATGCAGCACAGTAAAATCCACTATGAAATAATAATATTGTTCAGCCATCTATCCATCCATCCATCCCACCATCTTCCAATTGCTTATCCACTTTAGGGTCATAAAGGGCCTGGAACCTATTAAGGAAAATACAAGACACAATGCGGGGGCAAGTGAACACAATGCAGGGGCTACCCCAAGTGAACTGCAGGACACACAAATGCACTCTGGGTAGCTTAGCGATGTCAGGTGACTTAACCACGTGTTTTTAGAATGTAGGTGGAATCGCAAAGTATCCGAAGGAAACAGCACAAGACAAATGAACTCCACACACCCAGCACTGAAGCGGAGTTGAATTCCAAATAAATCCCATAATCCTCTTCGAGAATAAAATTCCCAAGACTGGTTACTACATTTCAATCGGAATATGATGAGCTGAAGGGAAATGGCAGCTTCAATTCAGCCACATAACAGGTTAGCTAAATCAAAAACGCTCATCTGATAGCATGTCTATTGCCACTAGCAAGTGCGCAGATACTGAGACATTTTATTCTGACAACGAGGGATGATTTGAGTGTTACACTTCTCCTCTTCTTAAACCCTTATTCTCCAAGCGGATCACAGCTCGTTTACAGTGCTTTCCTGTTCCTTTGTTTTAGGCTCCTCTCCCTGTTACTTTCCCAGTATATCCTGCCTCCATAGGTTCAGCTCTGGCATTTTCTCTATATCTACATTATTTGAGCAGAGCTCTCTGTGAGATGTATAAATGCATCTTAGGTGGATATTCAGGTGGCTGGGTTTGTCTGGAACAATGTGAATTACCTGGTGAAGGCTTATAGTAACATTCTTCTTCAATTAAATCACAATTGATGAATAAAGCAGGCCTGTGATAGACTTGCATTCCATCCTTGATGCTTTTGGGAGTTTTACTTAGACAAAAATCTTCTGAGGACAGAAGGAAAAATGATTAGTTCAGAGAGAAAACCAATCAGATTGTAGAGGAGATTGGTCCAAGCAACTAGAGGAGGTGGGACGAAACAATCAGATGTCTTGGTCCCACCTCCTCTAGCTGCTGGGCCCCACCTCCTCAATCTGATTGGTTATCTCTTTGAACCAATCATTTTTCCTTCTGCCCTCAGAACATTGTTGTGTAAGTGAAACTCCCACCAGGATCCAGGGGGTCCCCTGCCTTGCGCCCTGTGCTTCCTGGCAAGGGCTCCAGACCACCAAGACCCTGTACTGAAAAAGTGACAGATTCCACTCTGAACACACACAAATTGTTGTAATGAGGCAAGTCGGCAGGATATTAGTGTAAGGGACAGAACATTGTAAATTCAGGGAGAGTCCCCTTAAAATACTAGAGGCCATCCAGCTCTTGAAACTGGAAAAATACAGCTCTGTAGTGTCCCAGGGGAAGCTGTTACCAGTGTATGAACTTAACAGGAGCCAATAAGTGGCGCGGCTTTAAAATTCCCCAAAATAGGGACATAATGTGGAAATGAGAGAACAACAAGAGCAGAACCATTGCTGTGCATCTGTGATAGTTATTGGAACTGTTACATATCATTTTGGTAATAAAAGTGTCAAATAATTACAAGGAGAAAGTGATATATTTTCACATTAATTCCCATACTTATGCTGATGCGAATTATTAACCTAAAACAGGCTAACCATTTATTATTAACCATTTACATGCAAATGTCATTTTCATGAAACCCCTTAAACTACATGTGTTTCACGATATGGATTACCAGCAACACACAAGTGCTTTGTTCATGTGTTAATTATACCCGAGAAATAAATTCCCCACACACTGAATGTGCTTGTGTTATTTACTGAATAGCACATACTTGAGATGCAGAACCATATAGCCCATCAGTTAGAGCAAGTTTAATACTTCCTACGCAAGCAGAATATTAAGCACAGGACACAGCCCAAAGAAAGACACGGATCCAGTCGTCCCTCCACCACTTTCCAGAAGCTCCACAATTAACACGTAATTAAACTGTCGATCTATCCTTTTAATGCCCTTACTAGTCTATTTGTACGCTTATGGGGAGAATAACATCCAGGCTCACCACAAGCACTGCATATTACCTGGGAGAGAGAAGAAATGTATAAAAAAAAAAAAAAAAAAGTCGTGAGAACAATTACATTTACAGCACGGCTGTTCATCTTACCAGCCTCTTGGTCTTTCCCAGACTGTCCAGCACAAATTCAGTTGTTCAGTTGTGCAAATTCAGTTTGTTTGGTTCTACAGGGGATGTTCATTTTAAAACTTGGCACACAACATCTATATCAAAACCACAGCGGAGCTGAATTAGCCCAGGAGAAATAATATCCTCCCTTCATATAACCACTGAAATTCTACAAAATTATAATGAATTCTGAATCATCTACATGCATATTAGACCCAGTACTGGACACAGTTGATAGTTATAATTAGATCTCTACAGGAAACAAAGACAGATTTGCATACAAATGGACGCAAAAAACCTGAAACCTCTCCACTGACAATTCTTTAAAAGAGGTTACGGGGGAACTTTTTTAGCGGGTCTTGCTGACTACATTTTTCAGTCGCCCAAAGTATTGACGCAGCTTGCCTACCTAGAGAAGCCGAGCGATGTAAATGAGTGATATAAACTCCATATTCAGCACACACGAATGAGCTCACACAGCCTTATAGATCGAATCCAAAAATGCTGCCTCAGTGCTTCACTGCTGTGTTCAAAGTAAGCGGAAGGAAGTCATCACCTCTGATCTCGGGTTAATGAAACGCTGGTAATTGTGGACTACCCTACTTGTTACACTATTATTAGCCACACAGTGTCACTTTTGTTCCCACACTGGACATCGACCCACGTAAACCTATAGTGTCAATTAGTATGGGCAGCTTGTCCATCTAGTCGAGATAACTGACGACGACTCTTATTCAGCTATGAAGACTTAATTTAAATGATAAATGTGCCAAAACAGAACAGAGGTGGAGCAGATATGGCTGTTTATGATTTTCTGAGTACAATGGCGACTGCTTGCAGATTAAGCTCATTAAGCCTCAGTTCCATAAGCTGAATTTCTTCATAACAGTCTGTGACCTTCACCCACTTTTTTGAGCGTTGACCTGAAGGGACAGATGTTCTTAACCTCATTGACCTTTACCGTGACACAGTAATGTTATCAGGGCAAAGATCATGACTGTGTAATCATCTGTTCAGAGGGAACTTCAGGCTGGACGTTTTGATTGATAATTTGTTCAGAGGTCCTGAAATACTTGGAAACTATGGAGATACCTGTAGCAGCTTAGAAGATCCAGGTGCAACCTTTATGACCTATGAGTGGTCATGGGCTGCTCCTTAATTGCTTCCACCTTATCAAGGGACGTGCAAATTACTATCCAGTAGATAAGGTTTCGTCCATTTCTTTCGAGGCATCGAGTGCAGTATTTATCTCAAGTAGGATGGTAATCATGTATGACTAGTACAATAGGCTTCTGGAAGCTCAAAAATATATCACACAGGAAGAGTATAAATTTGGCCCAAGTTCTGTGAAGCCCAAAGGGCACAGCAGTGAATTGAAAGACTCCCGAGGGAAACATGTCTCTTTATATTGCCCTGCCAGGGGTGCCAACCAACCTGTCCCACAAATGGGCAAACACAAACACATCGAAGTGTGTTTGTCCTTTTGAGTAGCTTCTCGGCATTCATGGTGCTACTGGGGCATGTCGGATCTAAGTAATGACGATAATACCTGGTGTGATCTGTCGATTTTCAGGAAACAGCTAAATTTTTCACAGTCTAGTTCTCAGAGTATTAAAGGTGCATCACGCAGTCTGTTTTTTGCGGATGTAGTCATGATTGGTCATGGACCATTATTTAATCGCTTCATCCTTATCCATCGATTGGGAAATTACATGCTTTTCTGGGAGCTTTCCAGTGGCTTGTTTCAGTCGTTTCCTTTATACATGTTGTATTTATTTCATATATTTAAACTTTATTTAGACATTTCATGAATACGAGCCTCTGCAGTTCCTAGTTAAACGTCTACTTTGATGTTTTTCGAGTGCCTTTGTTTCGTTTTGTGCTGTCCAATTCTGTTATATGTTACATATTTCCGATTAGATGGCACACAAGGCCTGTCTCCTGAGATTCTGGCTTGTAGCTCAATTCACCTTGATTACATGAAGCATATCAAATGAAACGTTTTCTTAAAAATAAATCTTACTGTTTTACTCATACTGCACTCCTCAGAGCACCAATGTTTTCAGTGATTATCAATCAGGAGGCTCTTCAAACATCCTTTTAGGTCTCAATCCCAGGTATGAATCTATTTACATGTATTATGTTACTGTTATGTTTTATCCATGGATGTATAGAGCTCAAAAGGAGCTCTGTAAAATGTAATCATATTATTATTATTATTATTATTATTATTATTATTATTATTATTTTAGCTGGATTTATCCTGCCCTTGTATGGCCTCCTGTATTACTGCAGCAATAATGTCATAACTAAAAAAATGGTATTGCGTAGCTGTTTCCATGGGGAGCATGAAACCTAAGAGTTATTAGCATTCATGCTACATAGCAAGCAGAAGACAAGTATCATTTGGAATGAGACGACTAAATCATTCCAGCAACTGTGAATAGCGTTATTCAGAATGCCACGTCGGGTGTCCATCTCATAATCCTGAAACATACTGCCTGTCATTTCAAATGGTGTGCAGTTTTACTGCGCTAAGCCTCACATTGTTTGTGTGGCCATTTATGACTGTGACATAGCTAAGCGAACACTTTTTGTTTGGCTTCCCTAAATAACTTAGTTAGGAATATGCCCATGAATGAGAATCCAGGGCCAGCCTCAAAACCGAAGAGCCTTCAGCTATACCAGGCTTATTGAATGCAAGGAATCATGATCACTGAGGGGTATTAAGCAAGAGACAGTAATACTACAGGACATGCACTTTATGTACTTCAATAAATGGCAGTGGTGCTACAAGAGAATAACACTATATAACAGAATAACACTTTTATATACACTAACACTAATTAAATATGTTCAGTATCCAAGAGGACACACACATACACTAGCAATTCAAACAACACCCTGATTACAGTGTTTCAATATACAAAAGTAATAAGGCATGTATGTATCGCCAGAATTCTTTTCACAAATGATACATGTAGTACAGACATGCACAAAATAGTAGCAATATATAGCCTTATAATTTTCCTAATGAGATGTTTACTGACAAGGCTACAGGACACCGTGAGATGGACGGACTCCAAGAGGGAAAAAAATACAGAGTCACATGACAGGAAGATGGAAGGGATTGGGACTTAATCTGGCACCGGGTGGAGATGGGCTTTACCGGACAGTGGCGAAGAATGAAAACAGGAAACCACAAGGGAAGCACAGGCACACAGGACAGGCGCCCGGACTCAGGAAGGCGTGGGGGAGAGAGATCGGCAGGTGTCCATAAACCGGGAGAAGACACAGAATTTTATATGACGGGTAATGAGGCGCAGGTTTTGATTTGCCATATTAGGTTTCAGTAAGAGGACATAGAGAAATAGATTGCTAACCATACAAATGACCTATTATCTACATCGATAGTAAACGCAAATTAGCAATGCTGTTAAAGAAATACAAATCAGTCATTTTAAGGGGAAAATCCATTTTGGGGGGGAAGATTGAGAACGACCCCTTAAATGATTTCCATGAGCATTTATTGGAACTGAATAATTCAATAAACTGCTCAATCACAGAGAAACAATGAGTGGTTCATTCGCGAAAAATGCCAGAAGATAGGCTCCACATACAGAACCACTGGGAAAGCACTGATTTATGCTTAACAGCGAGTTAGCGTCACAAGTTCAAATTTTATCACATTTTTGTTGCTAAATCCAGATGTGAAATAACAGCTGTTCTTTGAAAATATCCTGAGCAGTATTAACATTCCCATTTTCTAAAGGAAAGTTTACTCTTAGTAAGAAGAGTTTCCTTGAAGGACAGCAACTGTGGCAAAGTAACCAAAAAGCTATCATATGGGTTGCTTTAATCTGGCTGAATCCAAGGAAAACGACAGCAGCCAGTGCTGGTTCTGAACTGACATCATACAGCAAATGCTTAAAAAAGTCTTGCAAAGTTTTATAGATTTACTTTGGTTGGAAACATTCAGATGTGACAATGCACCTGTTTTCCTCAGCTGTGCTTTGATCCTGTTCTGCATTTGATACATAAAAATCCACTTAGTTTCCCAAAATAATCATTTGCATATTTCCAGATGCCACGCCCACGTCCAGCAAAATAGCCAATCAGCCACATCCATTCGGTTCCCGCTCCGCATCTCCTGATATTAAGCACACGTTTCGTTATCAGTGGTTAATTAGCATGGATTAATAGCACCTGGTTTTTCAGTTTTTCAGCAACTCATTTTAAAGTTTTCGGTATATCGCCATACTGATTGGCTGCTCCATGATCTCTCCTTGCATGTTTCCTCAGTGTTTTTGGTTATGATTGGAATTTGATCATTTGGCTTGTACCCCTTCTTGCTTGTTTGTGGACTATGATTCCAGAAAAAAAAACTTACACCACTGCTCCAACACTTAAATCCTCTCCCTTTCCAGTCATTATAGTATAAAGTTCACATTAAAGGAACCCTGATTAATGTACTAAGAATATGTTGATAGACTTGGCACCAGTTAGCTGTCTGGCATCCCTACTTGGGATCCCCATTTTGATTTCTCTGTCCCACCATGAAATCCGTCCATCCATTTTCAGTAACTGTTTCTCCAATTAAAATCATAATGATCCCGATCCCAAAACAGGGATTACTCTGAACCAGATGCTAAGTCCATGGCAGTAGGAAACAAATGGGAACAATATATATTTGGCAAAAATGAGCACATTTATGATCGGAGTTGGGGGACAGCACAGGAAGTTAGTGGGATGCACTGCTGTGTGAGGAGATCAGATCGGATGGATGATTGTGATGCAGCCATGGAGAGTATGCTGGCCTTTATATTCAGAATAGCTGCAAGTCTATAGGGGCTTGTCCCTTCATACCCTTCCCGGGATTCTACCTATAGTTTAACGAGTCACAGCTAATGTGAGTTAAATGTGCTCGCCTGTCATTGTGTTGACCTTTTAGTGAGCCATAATGAATAAGGCATGAATAGGGTAGTGCAGAGGAACAGGGCCGCTCCAGCAGTTTCAGGCAGGCGATCGAGTCTCTGTGATGCCGCGTGCTCCCCTCCAGTCGCTGGGCCTGGTTCCCCACGCTGCCTCGATGGCGGGTCCCCCGTCTCCATTAACCAGCTGGGGGGGGGAGCCACTGATGACGACGGAGAGACCTCCCGAAGCAGATGGCTGAGTTACGCACTGCGGAGATGAAAAATGTCTCATTACTCTCCTCAGGGTAACAGCTCTCCGCTTAGTAAGATGCCTTTAATGGACTTGCCGCGACCGGGCAGATCAGTCCGCTGTGGGAGTCTGTCGCCTTCCTCTCATGCACCATATCCCCTCCACCCTTCTCCAAATCCCTGCTGAGATCCCCAAAACAACAGGAAAATAAGCGAGCCCCCTGCCTTAAGCTCAGAGTAAGCTGCAAATAAACGCAATAAAGGGAGCCGATTTACCCCGTGCCTATATAAAGAGAACATTAGGGGCCGCCAGGTGTGAACCCAAAACAAGGGGCCCCAACATGTCACACAATCTCAGTCCTGTTCACCTGCTTTCCCTAGTAAAAATAAATTCACACCACAGGCTGGATTTTTACCGGTGTAAGATTTAGAGTAAACATTCCAGCACATGCCACAAGTGCATTTTTGAGCGCTGATAATTTAAAGGGAAAATTTGCATTTACACTCCAATTGTCACCTGCTATGCCATGATTGATACTATCTAGTGATGTGGCCTTTTATATTACATTTAAATGACTTCCTCTCTATACTTATGCAAAGATATATGAGACTGTTGTGACCTCACAGGCTTGGGGGTCAGATTTAAGATGCCCCAGGGTCTGCTGCACAGGAGAGGCAGTCACACGAAGGGTGGCGTAGATGGATCGTTAGGAGAGTTATGTCAGGTAGGTGTCTGCCCTGGTTCCACCATCTGCAGGTCCCTGATCCAATCCAGAAGGCATCCTCCTAAGACACCCCCCACCCCCACCGATGTTGTTTCCCTGGTCTTACTTGTACCAGATTTGGCCAATTGAATTGTTTCCTGAATGTCACCACTGATCAAAAGATACCGTAAATATCAAGCCTTACCTTTAGCTTTTCTTTTTTTTTTTCTCGACCACATTTGCCCCTCAGGAGATGGGGGGGGGGGGAATAAACACCTGGATCCGCAACCCGGCTGTGAAAACCTCTAAGTGAGACAAATCATCGGAATCTGACCTTCGCTTTGTGGCCGAGAGCAGCTCACAATGATGGCGTCGTGAAGTCGGAGGGATGTGGCGCTTCTGCAGTTGGCCCTCGCACTGCAAAGGAGTGAAACCGGAAGCAAAATCGTCCCTAAAAGGTGACACTAAACCACCGCGGTCGATAAGGAGATACGACCTTTCCATTCACTACCAGAGAGGCTATACTGTAGCTCTCTTTAGCAGAGAAGGTGACCCCAAGGTCAGTGTTTCACAGCGCAGTGTGGGCAATTCTTCTGCTCATTACGGCATTTTTTTTCAGTGGAAGTGTGACAGGAGATCGAAACATTGTTAGTCCAACATATGTGCCCCTAGCGATGGTAAAGGATGGGTCCTCTTTATCATGGAAGGAGATGAATGGACTCCTCACTCTCAGCAAGAGGTCTGCTGTCATCAAGAGCAGCAGAAGGGCGATGGATGGAGATCATATCTATGTTACCGGCTGATGCTTTACAGCATTACGTACAGTTAGTACCTGTCTGCAAAAAAACCTTGAGGGGGCCAATATTACCACTGTTGATTAGACACAGCTGGGGACATAAGTGATTTAATTCCTCCATAGCAGTCTAGAGAACTGTGCCTGATTTTATTTCAAATTCTGCGTATAAAAAGTTATGCGCATCAATAATGCTCAAGAAATTACAGAAATAATAAAATTGCTGTCTTCTAGACTCCTGCATTCTGTGGCAATTAGGTAAGTAGGTTTTACCTTTACAGTCAAAATCTTATGTCTTTTGAAGGGTGCAAAACCGAATGGCTGAATTTCAGTCCGATTTTGGAAATCTGTCACATCTCCTGTCTTTTACAGCAGCCACCCCAGTCTCACATTTGCCCTTTAACTCGTCTGCTGTCACCGTCTGCTCCTGCCTGCCGCGGCCAATCTTTAGCCTGGATAATGCAGAGCTAAATGCCCGGGTTCAGGTTCGACCCAAAAGGCTCCAGATGACTCGTTCTTTCATTCCACGTTTTATGCCAAAAACCTGTGCGGCTGAGAGGCGCCAAACCGCTTTATTCTGGGGCAGATTCACTCTCCAGCAGTAGGCTGACTGTTTAAACTAAAACCGCCCCTTTAAATAACTCACCTAAGACTCACTTCCCAATTGCCCTGTTGGGCCGCAAAGGCATTAAATCAGGCCCCTAAAAAAAGGCAATCTGAATTATTCAACGGCATATTTAATCCAGCCCTATCCATCAGGGCCGCTGTAATTACCGGATTCACATCGCCCAGGAGGGGGCAGAGTGCCTGTATCGCTTTCCCTCCAGGTCTGGAAAAAACGCAGCCAGCGTGTGTCAGCAACCGTCATTCCCAATCCGGCCCCCTGGGCCGTCCTTACGCCCTCCCAACATTCCCACTGTGCTACACAGGCAGAAGGAAGAGCCGGATTTCCGTGGGGCTGCTTATTTGTGGATTGTCATTCCAGTCAACATTTCCAAGCAGAAATCCCTGATTCACAAGCATGTTTGATGATCTGTAATGAATTAGGGATTAATGCAGGCCTTTGCTATAGAGGCAGCAGGATGTAATAGAGGGGCAGACATTTTATAAGAGGAACAAGCAATAAATAAATATTAATGGCAAACCTCATCCTCTTTACAGGCAAAACAAACACATTATTTTGGTTTTCTTATTAATTTCCCCCTAACCTTCACTCATGTCACTCCCATACAAGTTTTTACATTTAACCTGAGCAAACTAAATTATAAGAGAAGTTCGCGGGCGTCAGCAGAAGTGAGCGGAATATAAATCTCCCTCCATGTGATGCAAGCGCGCCATGCTGGCCAGACCTAACCTTGGGAGGCCTCGTTTGCCGCTGCGATCGTGGCGATAGCTATGGTGGGCAAGGGAGGAATTCGGGGTGGCGTTTGATGAAAGAACAGATTGGGCTGGGAATGAATTAACAAAGCGCCCCGAGTAATCTAATTAGAAACAGCCTTCCACGTCCATCAAAGACGTTCCTACGTAGAAATTGTTCACTTACTAGCTTTGGAAAGGAAGCCCTTCTAGCGTCTTGAGTATGACCAATCTGGAGAAATAACCAATGGCACGGAAGGTGAAGGAGAGAGCAGAGAAAGACATGCAGATGGCAAGCCTCTGATCGTTAATTATACGAGCAGGGATAATCCGAAACAAGCCAAAGGGAGGTTAACCGGGCATCGCGTAGCCTCACCGGCATAGCCGGAGCCGGAGCCTCGAGCCCCCCGAGGTGATAAAGGCGCGGGCCTGGCGATGGATCACCTTGACAAAGTAATCTGTGCTTCTGAGCTTGCCGACACAGTCAGAACCAGAGCAGACGGCCAGGCTGGGCCCTCCAGGTAAGGACAGTACCACAAGGTCAGCGCGGGGGAGGGGCCGACATCCCGGAGCAGCTTCCCAGCCGCGTTTCTATATCAGAGGACAGACTGCCTCCCCAAGTACACCGGCTTCTGGGATTAGCCGGTAATTCTGTTGGGCACCCAATTTATCGCTTTAAACAAAACACCCTCACATAAATTAAAATTCTTTATCATGAGGCTCTGTGTCTTACACTTCACTTCCATACGACTTACTCAAAGACATCCCAGAATCCCCTTCTCTATACTTCGGCGCAGTATTTTTGCGCACAACATCTGTCGCTCATAGCTCTTATGTAGAATCCATACTGAATCCATTACATGGAAAGTGTTTTGATATTTACCATTGATTTTTCCACTGATTCTAGCATCAATTATGCAAGCAAGGGGAATTTGATTTGCATAAAAATATTTTCTGCATATTATATAAGCATGCCCCTTCCCAAATGGATCAATATCTTCCACGATTGAAGGCAGTTTTCAGTTTATTAATATTATTCAAGTGAAATTGCAATTTCTTTTTTTGATACTAATAAACTCTGAATAATTCTGGGTTCACTCATGTCAGCGCAATGCATCAATAAATACAGCCAGTAAAAATGGCTGAATGTTTCCTGGCTCTTTATTGGCCCTGCATGCTAAAAAACTACGTTAATCTGCTTTTGCTTTGGATACAGAGGCACCTCAGATAATGTGCAGTACAGTAACAACTGAACATACCACAGAATTTACAGAATTATATCATCAAATGATATTAACCTAATAGTAATGTACTGGCTATCCAATACGGGATCAAGGGGCCTGGAGTCTATCCAAGGCAGCTTAGGGTGCATCCCGGGGCACGCAGCCACAGTCACGCGCTATGGCCAATTCAAAGATGCCAGCTCACCTACCTGCAAGTCTTTGGATAGAAGCAGACATGCCACGGAGATAACATGCAAATAACAACAACCAGAGGTGGTGTTCAAATCAACAACCCATAGGTGTCAGGCAGCAGTGCAACCCATAGAGGCCCCCTTCAAGGCTTAGAGAATATCGCAGCAAGATGTAGACGTGCAAAAGTAGTTATAAGGTGCACATCCATCTTACCTTGATCCAACCTCTCTATCTCCGCACTCCTGAATTATTTCAGGGGAAATAAATGATGATATATGGTATCTTCCTGTAGAGCCTCATAGTGAGAAAGCTTGTAGTTCTGCAGGACTAGGAGTAAATGAAATACGTTCTGTCTGCCGACTTTTTGCCTTATGTCCACGGAGGGATACACACACAGAAGCCAAATCCCGTTCCCTCGTGAACACACAGCCCGGCTTTCCAATTGATCTCGGGCTGTTCGGTCTGCACTCCGGCAATGCATCGCGCAATAGGTCCTCATGGGCCCGGTGGAAGTCATCCGACATCTGCACAAGGTCTGACTTGATCAGCCTGGCAGCCCGTCAGCTCCTGAGCCTCGCAAGGCGGCCACAGCGTGCGAGTTCAATAAGCCGGACGGTTACCGAGATGCGCTCAGCCCGTGGGAAGTCCACACACCGCAGGCCAGCAGAGTATCTGAAAGGCTTTACTCAGCCAGCAGCACTCTCATCACCCGGCACTTACCGAAATACGGCTCCCAGACTCTCCTCATTTCGGCACAAACAAAAAGCATTAAAGCTGCATGGATTTAACTGCAGAACCGCTCTAGCGGCGTCCTGCAGCTGCTGGAATCAGGTTTCCTTTGTCATGTGGTTTACCAATTATCACTTAAAAGAAAACAGTTTGCCCAGATATTCAAATTCTTATTAACTCATTTAATTACATATTTGCATCTGTTCCAGTGAACACTACAAAATGGAATGCTACTGTCTGAGTATTAATTACTTGTAGTTTGATGTCACAGCAATTTCCGAGTTTCCCTGGATGCTTTGATACTGAAACTGAGCATGTATACAACTCCGATTCACAGCAGATACTATATTTAAATGTACAGTTCACGCAGATTTTTATTCGGTCACATCTTGCTCTCAAATTTCCTCTTTCATAGAATTTTCTTTTGGTTCCACTGAGGCAAAAGGAGAAGGTAAATAAGTGAATGATGAGGAGTCTTTCCAGAAAAATCTGGAATCTTCCACGGACCACACTAACTGACAGAGAAATATCAATACTTCTAGCTTATAGTTGCATGTCATATCGAGACATGGTAACAGTACATTTTATCTACTTGTAATACAGTATACTGTCAAACTTTGATACGGGAAAACTTTTACATCCAAAATATTCTTGCCTCTCTCCTCTGAGATTCACCAATGCCTGTCACTGTCACATGACAGCGCAACAATGTCACCTCAAAACCGATTCCCCGCACCACCTGTTGAGCCCTGCTGTGGCGTGATGCGTTATGCAGGATGTGACATACAACCTTGCAAATGCAAGGTGACACACTGCTGCTTGCGATGCAGTTTCGACACCTTGCCAGATTGGCCAGTGAGGAAAGTGATTTATTAATTTATTTTTATGTCAATTTAATGTCTAATTGTGTAATTCATTTTCAACCAATTTTTGCGATTCCTTGGGAAAAGCTGGTATTACCAGTATGGGAAATAAGCATAATTTTCTGATAGGAACCTGAAAAATGAAACATACTTATACAGACAAGAGCAGAACACAGATCCCTGCTTTGGAATCCTACGCTGAAAACTGGATTCAGGAATTAAAGCTGGGATTAACAGATGTGAAACGCATGCTGATGATTACCCCTTATAGAACACAGGACATTAATCAATCATCCCCAAATTAACTTACCTATCAATGATTGTATCTTAGAAGTCCCTTTGAAAACAGGCCCATAGAAGACGCTGTTGTGTAAATGAAGTGGGATGCCATTTTTTCAGTCTTATTCATATGTGACAATTAAATGAAAACAGAATAAATTACTATTGAACTACAATGCTCCAATGGCTAGTAATAATTAAAATATCATTGATCCATTGAAACAATTAGCAGTGATTAATCCAGAAATAAACTATTAAAGACACCTCTTTCTTTTGCAGTTCTGCAGTTGTAGGTACACTAGCTTCACGCCACTCGTAAAGTTACAGGTTCACAGTCGAGCCTCATTAAAACCGGAGGTAAAACCTACATCTAACTGTCTTCCCAGTAAGTGGACAGGTCCTCCACACTTGGGACACTTAAATACAGGAGTTTGCAGCTTTCTCTATGCAAACGATGGAATGGATGAAGAAAATAAGATCCCAGATGGACATTCTGGAAGTAGATAACTGGGGTAACACAAAACCAGGTTTGTAAACAACATCACCATCACTACCATTAAGACTCTGCATGCAGAAACATGGTGCTGTAATATGATGAACGTCAATATCCAGGCATCCAAATGCCCAACTCATTAGCAACATTCTATTATCCTATTAATGGCAGGGGGAGGAGAGGAGGTCATGTTTTAGTACAAAGTTTTGGCTCCTAGTCCTGTTTTTCTCCCATTCATTACTGGGACCAAAAACACAGACGCAAGCCTCATTCAATAACAATAGAGGAATCGCAGGAATTTGAATCTGTTTGTCCATATGCAGGCTGGAAGGAATCGGTTCGCCCATTTCACAAGGAAAAGGAGGTGTTTGTGTCTCAGCATCGAAGGCGCCAGCAGCGACCGGCGCGGGCGGCCCCGTTCATTTCACAGCTTTTAGCGCTGTCTCGATACGCCCACGTGCGACACGGTCTCTTGTGTTCATTTCACGCATGCAGAAAGGAACTTCGCTAAAAAAAAAAAAAACAGGTGAATCAAAGTCTCAACAAAAACAAGACAGAGCTGCAAGTCTTTATAAGAACCTGATAAAAGATCAAAACATGCAATAACCTGGTAAACATGGAGTCTATTTACAACATAAGTCTATATGCAAGATATACAGGCATGGATTTTTTTTACCACTGGGCCGTGGTATTCTCCCAAAATTTACTCTCCCTTACTTTCAGATATGCCACTGTATTAAAGGACAACATATATAACTATAATCTCTGTAAAACATGAAGAGAATGGTTGAAAAATTAGGTGACGAAAAGTAAAAACATATAAACACATAATAAAAACATAAAATAATGTGACACTGCACAAAATCTACAATAACTGACATTTCACTTCAGCTTTTAAAAACAATGATGTCATTAGCTCCTATTAAATATTGTAGCAAACCAGGACTCCAGATCAAGATTGCATCATAGTGCATGGTAGCAGCATGCTAGTGTTCTTTGTGTGAAATCACCGCGATTGCGGTGGTTGACAAAAATACGGCACAAAAATAACAGAACCAGACACGGACCACCAAGCACACTACAAACCATCAGAAGAAGATAAAGGAGCCGTGAAGTAAAACTAATAAACAGCACAATGAACAAATAAACTAAACATTGTCTGGCATTATGCGCACCACAAAGCATGCTGGGACAGATATCCCAGAAGTATACGGCAGCTTTTCTGGTAGTATAAAACTCAAATGACCGTGAATAGATTATTGGAGATTAAGATTACTATTGATCTGGCTATATTTGGTTCTTATATCTTCATGTCTTGTAATTTTGCTCTCATAATATCAGGCAGTGGGTCTTCTGGCTGCAAAGAGAGATACACTGATCACCGTGTTTGTTATGGAGAAGCCTGATCTAATCTAGTTTTAATCAAGACATCTGAGCTGCAGCTTATGTGGCAAACATCTAAGGACCTGAACAGATCAGTGAATAGAGGAACCACGTTCCCGAGATCAGAGCAATCCAAGTCAACAAAAAAATTATCTATTTTAGTGTCAAAATATCATAAGTCATTTATATTGCAAAGAACAGATAGATTCCTTTTTGACGGAACCTTTTTATACTGTAATTTTGGTCGAGAGGGTCAAAAGACTTCAATATTCCTATTTTCAGGGCTGGAAGATTCAGCACAAGCAGAAGTGCGTCATGCATCATGCATGGGTGGAGAAACGTTGTTCAGATTAAAGCCATCGTCTCCAATAACACCGGAAGAGCGGAAGAGTCAACCGTACTGAATCCAAGCCCTGGATAAAACTCAGTTACCTCTTCATTTAATCATGGTCTCTGGAGAATAAACTCCGAATGACCCTCAACAGATGGATCTGCATTTTTATTTGACCTCTTATTTACTGTACTTGCCGGTGAAGTAACCAAGAGCTGTTGCACTTATTACCTCTATCTCACTGAATACTTTTAGTTTGTTGTTGTAGCATGAGCTGTACGGATTATTAATTTAAAATAGCAGGTTTTCTGTGAGGACATTTCTTTAAGCAACAAGTTCAGCTTCTTGCAGTTTTGCAGTTTCTTGCAGCCTTTTAAGGATACACATTCTCCCAAATATACATGGTTTTCTTTCAATTAATAATTTAACGAAATAAGCATGAGGAACTACTCTTTGCTTCAGGAAGAACAGGATGTTGAATCTCACCATTTTGGATCTGTCCAGATAACCCTGCATGTCATTGTCTTCCGTTTTCTGTCTTTAGGTAATAACGGTTTCTGTGACATGAAGCTCTAGGAGGGGCCGCGCCGGAATGAAACAAGGTGGAAAATGGACAGGGGGAGAGGAGGAGAGGGAATGAGAATGGACTGTAATAAAAAGAAGGGAAGAGCGAGAATGTAAAAGTCAGAGGAAGGACCTGACAGATGCATGCGGAGAGTAAGATATAGCTTGCCGTATCCATGGTAACGTACCGTTCCAGGCACATTAACGGACGCAGTCAGGGAACTCCCCCCTCTGCATCTCTGCCGTGGTGGGCTTTGATAGCGGACCGTATCCCAGTCTGTCTCCGAATGCCAATCTGTCAAGAAGTAATTCAGACAAGGAGACGTTAAAAAGCCCAAGGCTTGGTTCTCAAAAGGCTTGTCGCCATGTTTGAATGGAGGGGAATCGTTCCTTAGCCCAGTGAGAAACATGCCCAGCCCTATCAGATGCCTGCAAAGACGCTTTTCTGTGTGCATGGCTGCCACCCTTTGTTTTTATGTCAGACTGGGACATACGGTGCTCAATATGAGCGGCAAACCAAATCAAGGTGTCAGAATGCCCCCTCCCCCCCCCCCAGTTTACTGAAAAGAGGAGGTGAGATGAACAGCAGGGGACACAAAGATCACCGAAAGAAGAAGATGTAGAATGAGAGAATGCATCCCTGTCATTCCACGGCAAGCAAACTACCAGCTGCGCAGCAAATCAACTCCTCAAGTCATATCACTGGCCATCAGCCTGAAAGACAGCGGGGAAAACTTTTCTCAACCCTAATTTAATTTTGGTTGAGTAATTAGTGCAGATATTCTGTCATTATCAACGCATTTCAACACGCATTATGTCCAGACGTGCCTAATAGCCAAAGTCTGTCACCAGTAATCATCGGCGGCCCATCAGTGGAGGGGCTGTTTTGTGAAGCCGGCCTTCTCAAAGATAGGAAGTACAGTCTCTTTGCGGAAATTTCAACCAATGGGAGACGGCCTGAAATCAAGGCACTAATGGCACATGTTGGGATGGGATGGTCAACAGCTGAGAACACAGATACTTCTGAACTAATTAACAGGGAATGGTGGTGTAGGTGATTATGATATTCATCTCAATTATGTGGCAGGAAAAGCTCATTCAAAAACAAGTGATAGCGACCAGGGTTAAAAAGCCTAGCTCTCCTGCAGAAGCCTCCTCTAAAATGTACTCATGCACCAGCCATAGTAAAGGACACGATTTTACCATCTTGCTGTCAGCTTGTGCGTTAGCATATATTAAAGCTCTCAATGTTGGTCAGGTATGTAGTATTCATGCCTAAGAGATGCCAAATCATCTTGCTTAAAGTACCAATATTGAATAAGACTGGGTGCTTTATGCAAAAAAGGGCTTTTGCACTTATGTATGCAAGTGTTGCCATGGAAACATTTAGTGTAACAAGGTAAGTTTAGCGCTCACACCGTAAAGTGGCGACGGCTCCCTCTCCTGGTCACGACTGGCCCCGCGTCGCACCACTACGCCCATGTGGCAGCGTTAGCCTTTAGCAGCTGTTAACCCCTCTTTAACGAGCCTTAATTAGCACAGCCAAGTTGCACTGCCAGTTTAATTTAGCCCATAAGTTTTATAACTTGAGGAAGTAAAATAATTCGCGCCATTAGTGAGAACGCAGCTTTTTGTGGATGCCTCATCAGTGAGGTCACTGTAATTTCCATTTCAAGGGCATGTGGCAGATAATCTTGGCCCAAAAAAAGGGAGAACCTGTCCAGTGTGTTCTCAGCTCATGGGGTGTCCAGGGGAGTCAGGTGGGCATGGATACGCTAGCAGATTCTGGGGGGGGCAAAATATAAATTCTGGGACTCGGTTGGCAAAATCTACCAAATAGGACGTTCCTCCCAGAAAGCAAAATTTTCTGTTTCTCCCTCAATCCTCAACCTGGAAGGTAAAAGTTATCAAGGCCGACTTTCCTCCAGTCAGAGAGGGGGGGTCTATCGTTTCTGGCTACGCCCCGGGGGAGATCCATAGTAATCTTTGATTGATCAAATCTAGATGACAGTCCACCGCATGAAAGGGCCCGGCCTGGGCCGGTGCGAGCGATCCAGTGCTGCAGACCTCAGTGCCGATCGAACCACAGCAGCTGGGCTGTAATGAGCAGCATATTGCTCAGCGTGTCACAATAGCGGGTCCACAGGAGGAGGAATGTTACACAGCAAAATGCTCAGGATTAGCGTCAGTCAGCTGGCTGCTCATGTGTCATGTACAGCTGGATATTTCACCGGAGCTGTTTAGGTTAATAACCTCCCTCGGGGGGGCACAGCTTCAGCGCCTTTCTTCATGCTGCTACCTTTCAGTCACTAGTTTAGCACCTTGATACAGGTCACTACCCGCAGCCGCCGGTGCAATCAATACGGTGGAGAGGGCTCGTCTTCTGCACACTTACAGCCGCTCCCCACTAGGGGCCCGTTTCTCTGGAATGGACAACAGTTCTGACCAGTTGTGCAATGTCACCTGGTCGACTCAGCATCACCCTCCCGTGAGGGTCTCTGTTTGCCGGCGAAGCAGACATTTTCCATGCTATGTGCTTATAATCAGGACCACAGGCATCACCCATCTTATGGTATATGGAACACAGTGACTTTTATGGTTCCTGATCCTCACTATTCTCTTTTCCACACTGAGTTTGGAGGTTCTTTGGTTGTACATACCTTGGATTCACCTGGATGTGCGATTCCGCTGTCAAATAATGTTGGGACAAACCATTTCCAAGTGATTCGATTAGTCCACAATGTGAATAGTGGTGAGCTTTCGTAACACTTGGAGCAGAAGTAGAGAAGACAGAAACAGAACGTGGCTTGACTCCTCACTGCAAATTGACCCATATCATTAGTTAAAGGCTTATTAGGTGCTTTTTTAACACTATCTGCCGGACCATAGACTATTTCATTTAGAGGAGACCCTCATCCGTCTCCACGCCTGTCAGAGCAGCGAGGAAGCACTGATTTAGACTGCCATCTGCTGGCGTCTGCTGGAAACACACTGCATCGACATCACGGCTGGACACAGCTGAAATGCTGGCAGTTCCCTTTAAAGCGACTGTGCACTGGGGAGTGTGCGCCGCAACTGGGCAGAGAAAGTGTGCGTTAATGGAGCCTGGTATGGAATAAAATATGAAACTGCACATGTGAAGGTTTTTAAATGAAAAATTGGTTGCATGTGCCAAAGAGTTGTGGAAACCATAAGAGGACAGGGGCAAAGATGGCCGGCGTGTGGATAATTAACACGCTCGGGCGCTCTGTCATCAGCACCCCTGCCAGGGAACCGAGTTGTTATCTCTCTGGAGCGTTTGCAAATGAGGCCACTTGAAATGGACCCCCCCCCCCTTCAATCTTGCATCAGAGCTTTCTCGATCCGCCCATTGATCAGGACACTCATTCATGATTATCATTAATTGATTCGTCGGCACTCTGCTGCACACCAGCACGTCTCACCACTTATCAGTACCGTCCTCAGATTCCCAGTTGTGGGACATAGTGTTATTAGAAGCCCATTACGAGATATTCTGTAATAAAATCTGCTAGGAGTACCCCCCCCCCCCCGCCCCCACTTCCAAGATCTGACTCAAAATCAAATTCAATCAGATTCACATAACTGCTAACCAGCTTCAGCGCTCAGGCACACTGTTGTTCCATCTCTACATTTGGCTATTTTTTTATTTCACAGGACGCAGCTTGAGCGGGAATAAAAGCAGTTTGGACTTTCATTGTGTCTGACGTCGTAGGCCTACCAGATGCGGGAAGCCTCTCTGCTCGTCGCTCGGACACAATTCCGTAATTAGGCGCGGCGGTACTTTAATAAACAGGCATGTTTTCCCGTGTCGCTCTCCGCCGTCATCTGTCGCCGTCGGTCCCATTCTCGCACTCCCTGCTGCTTTCTTTCTTCATTCAGAGTCAGCGTGGAGCTCGGTGTGAGCCGGAACAGTGTTTGTAGCTGCGTATTACTGTTACCCATCAGCCCCCCAAAGGGTCTAAGGCATGGGGGGGGGCACTCTGAAGAGAGATGAGGAGATAGCGGTTATCACTTCGGCTGTGCCATACAGGGGATTGAGATGAAGGGGATAAGATCAATTAGTAGCTCAAGTGGGATTTAAAATCGCAGTAGCCGCCAGCTGTTTGGCACTCTGTAATAATCTTGATCCAGAAAACACTGACAAATGACCTGTGGGTCGTTCTCCATCAGAAGGTCTGCTCTCTACCCACTCAAGATCTTAATTCTTGTCCAACCGTCTTGGGGGTCAAAGCAATTTTATTAAGAACTGGAAGATTTATAATGTCCAGTTGCGGCTGATTGGAAGCCGTTGCGTCGTTGCACCTTTTCTTATGTCAGTCGAGTTTCGTTTAACACTTTGTCCATGAGCGCTCAACAGGTTAACAGGCAGCAAAAGGTCTGGTGGAATTAATAACATAAAGCATCAGGCATGTGTGTGACGGGAAAGCGTGTTCCACAAATCGAGAGAATCATTTTCTCCAGCTGACATTCAATTATACATGATTAAGCTGTTCTATTAGCTACTGCAGGCCATAGGGACTAGATCTTCGTGTTTCTACTTTGTTTTAGCCTGTTTCTTGTCCTTTACCTCAATGACTTCCACGGTTCATGCATTTGCGGGTAAATCAAAGGTTATCTACTGCTCAGTACTCATTCTCAGCCACTTGTAGCATCAACGGCAGCGTACTGCATGCCAACTCTGGGCAGCATGAGACCACGCACAGGCAGCAGGCAATTTCAGAGAGTTAAACAAGGATCTTAGCAGCTCTCCACACCATCTCCAGGGGCTGCGATGGAGGAGTGGGAACAGGCATTGAGTTGCGGGGCATCAGAAGCAGCAGCTCTTGTGCCCTAACCCCTGTTTTGAACAGCATTTGGTCTCCGGCGAGGATGAGTCCTGGCAGCGCCAGAGTGTGAGATGGCAGCCAAATCTTGCACTAGAGTGTGTCCTTGTCATCAATGTTACACTATCGTGATTTCCGTTTTTCATAATTTCCTCACATTTTCACTCTTCTGAGAAATAAAAATAATTCTGAAGGTCAGTGTCCATCCCTGTGTGTCTTCAGGACTACACCAAAGCAATTGCACTTCTTAAAAGCTGCGTTGGGAATTTAACGCCAATCAACAAAACAGAAGTTAATGAATTCTTACATGGTCTTTTTCCAGCTCCCAACCACTCGGTCGGATCTTAGCTTAACCTTGCCTCATAGCTTGGGATTAGAGAACAACTGTCAGTACTGGAAAGCCAGTGCCTCAGTCTCAGGTTCCCACATTCATTTAGTCAGTTTCTCTTATCTCATCCCATGATCTTCACATTAGGAGGCTATTTTGAAGGCCTCTGTACATTCTGCCTTATTTTGTACATCTTGAGGAATAGTGGGTGGTACGGTAGTACTATGCGTGGGGAGTTTGCCTGACTGTTCCCCCGTATGTAGAAGCCTGTACATGAGAAAACTGTATCAAGAGGTTTTTGTGTGAGTGTGACAAAGCCGGTCCAATCTAATAAGACATTAATGGCTTTGAAGAAGGTTTATTGGTTGGATTAGCATTTATGTCCACCTCCAATCCTAGTTATCTGTGGTTGCGATGAACAACGCAGCACCCTCATCCCCAGATGGGTTTCCTGTCCAGACCAGAGAAATAACCGGCGTCCCATCAACGACACTGTAATCTCAAAGCAGGGCAAGGCACCGTCAAATGAGATGCTTGTTTAAGTCTGTGGTCAGAATACAGACAGGACAGTAGGGAATAAACAGGTGGATGGAATTGCCTCAGAGGAAAATTGCTTTCATGCAGCTGCCTTCTCTACACAAAAATAGGATTTGCCTAGAGCCTGTCCCTGAAATGAGTGTTTATGTATGCGGAGGAAGCGCATCATAGCTGAAGACTCATCCAGAGTCTCTTCGGAGCCTCGTCAGAGACCTTCGAACATTTGCCGCCAGTCGTGCTTCTGGGTCATATGTTCCACCGGATCAAAGGGTAAAAAAAAACCCTTTGGTCGTCATCTCCAGGTCTGTGGGCCAGGTGTGAGCATTATGGCGTGCAGAACAGGAAGCAGCCATGGGGTATGTGTCACAGTAACACTCAAGCCTGATTATGCCAAATCACGGGGTAGACACCTGGGCCTGAGGTGTCATCCGCTGAGTCCAAATGCCCCATCCTGCTGTGGTTCAGCCCAGCAGAGTTATTCAAAGAGGCAGGAACAGGGGATTAGTGAACAGAGAGCACTGTGAGTCACTTTCAGGACTTTGTGGACCAGTGAGCACCATAAGCCGTGGACAGGTGGACTAAGAGTCTTAAAAATATCTAGTCCAGGATAGCGTGGGATGGCTAAAAAACAGTTCGGTTTTGGGGAACTATCCAGTGGCGCGGAAATTTCCAGATTAATCGAACGCCGCACATAACAACGCTAATGTCAAAGCAAATAGCGCGGTATCTCCCAGGATTCCGGTCGGAGCTGCATGCAAGTCGCTTCTGACGTCCGGAATCCCCACGGCACGGGAATGAGGGCGGCGGGTAGCGGGAGCCAGGAAGCAGAGAGAGGTAAGACACGACTCGCAATGAAATTATAATGGGCGTTTCTAAGCCGGTTCCTTGGCCAGCTCCCCGCTGCAGCAGGTGTGCGCTTTAAGCCCACCTTCTGGTGCCGTGGGACTCGGGGAGCAACGCGGATTAACCGGTACCGGAATGTCTGTCGTACGATGGATTAAGGACCAATACACACCAGACACGCCATTAAATCCTACCAAAAACGTGTGACGTGGTGACGTGCCTGCATCCCAAGCTGATGCAACCCCACCCCTCAGGAAGGAAAATCCATCATAGTGTTCCAGAAAAAGCTAATATCTAAAATGTAACACATATAGAAAATACATGCTTCCTGAACTGCATTATAATGTTACATTTAGTTATCGGAAAAAAAAACCCCAAAGACATAAAGCTGAACCTAGGGCACAGATCTCTTTGGGACAGTCCTGGGTAGACGTCTATTCATCAATGAGCAACGTATACAGCTGTGTGTAATGAAACCTGGGGCAGACTGGAGAGTCACTTTTATGTCCATTCTACTACGTTTTGTTTTAAAAACTGAGATTTCAAACAAAACCTATTCCCATCCACACTGACATTTTCGCATTATATACGAAACACACTGAAATGACTGAAAATGTATATAACATACAGCAGCTATTAGACTACATTGGGGATGTGCACATTGACACAATGACTAGTAAATTAGCTTTTTTGTGCATATATGTGCAGCAGTCACAGTGTATGAAGCTATTTAGTTGCACACAGGTCAGTAGCAGGGAAAGCGCCATTGAAAACAGCTGCTCCATGTCCGCCATGTTGGAATAATGTTTACGGTGGTGTAGGGTGACCGGGTGACCAATCAGGCAATGAGAAGGTGTAACTGGCGGGATGAAAGCAGGGAAGGGCCACATGATGAGTAGGAGCCTATTAGAGTGCTTTTAGAGTCTGCATTTTCAAATGTCTCCCTTTTCACTCATGCTCGCTTCAAAGCTTAAAGTTTTCAGAAATGTACAGCTGTGAGACCATGTTAAAAAGTCTCTGTTTTTGGCTGAAAACGGAGGATAATGTCTGAGCTTTTAAACAAAAACGTAGCGGTGTGAACATAGCCTGAGCTTCACCGCTCCTCTTTCAAAGACAGATTACATCAAAAATATGGCAGCAGTATTTTTTTCTTTCTTTTTTTTTTAACCACAAAAGCTTGGTGCTAATAATCCTTCAAATTGTGCTTTAGGATTAAAAAAGTTAATCAACTGCTTAAAAATGAGAATACCCTTGTAATGCAATATTAATGGATAATAAATTGCATGGTGAAGACTGTCAATTAGCTGCAGAAAACTCTTTATCAAGCAAAGCTCAAGGGCTGCTTCCCACTTAAACATGATCACCAGAAAGGCTCTCTGTCATCTTAAGCGGCACATGAGAGACAAGGTCAAATGAGGGGATGTGGACAAAAATGTTGGCTTTTAAAAGATGAAGGCCACATGAATATTAGTACATGATATGGACAAAAGTATTGGCACACCTGGCCATTACACCTACAGGAACTCTCTTGACATTTCATTCTAAATCCATAGGCATCAATATGGAGTTGGTCCCTCCATTGCAGCAATAACAGCTGCCACTCTTCTGGGAAGGCTTTTCACAAGATTTTGGAGTGTGTCTGTGGGAATTTTTGCCCAATTCATCCAGAAGAGCATTTGTGAGATCAGGTACTGATGTTGGGCGTGAAGGTCTGGCTCGCAATATCCATTCTAGCTTATCTCAAAGGTGTTCAGCGGGGTTGTGGTCAGGGCTCTGTGGCGGCCAATCAAGTTCTTCCACAACAATCTCAACCAACCATGTTTATATGCACTGGGGCCTTCACACAGAGTTTGGAAGCATAGCATTCTCCAAAAATGTCTTGGTATGCTGAAGCATTAGGAGTTCCCTTCACTGGAACTAAGGGGCTTAGTCTAGCCCCTGAAATGCAACCCCATACCATTATCTCTCCTCCACCAAACACTGCATTTAGCATAATAAAGTCAGGCAGGTGACTTTCTCCTGGTATCTGCCAAACCCAGAGTCCATCAGACTGCCAGACAGAGAAGCGTGATTTGTCATGTTTGAACACGTTTCCACTGTCCAGTGGCGGTGTGATTTACACTGATGTGAGCTTCTCGGTCATGGAGGCCCATTCCATGAAGCCAGAAGATATTTGTAACTCTGCAGTTATTAAGTCAACAGAGTGTTGTCAACTTTTACGCACTATGCACCTCAGCACTCAACAACCCCGCTCTGCTAATTTAGGTGTTCCGCCGTTTCATGGTGGACTTTCTGTTGTTTCTAAATGCTTCCACTTCGCAGTAATGCCATTTACAGTAGACAGTGGAATATATAGCAGAGAAGAGATTTCGCAAATTGACTTATTGCAAAGGTTGCCTCCTACTGTATGACAGTACCACGCTTGAATTCACTGAGCTCTTTATAACGATCCATTCTTTCACAAATGTTAATAAATCTGATTGCATGGCTGCTTGATTTTATAAATCTCTGACAATGAGTCCAAATGAAACACCTGAATTCAATGATTAGGATGTGTGTCCCAATACTTTTGTCCCTATAGTGTAGTTGGCTGCAGAAGAATCAGTCCAGAGCTATTTCTTTCCACTTTGTATCAACTCAAATCGTCATTCAATACCTGGAAAGACAATGTCATGGCATTTTCATGCTGAAATATATGTGCTTTTTGGCATTTTTTAATTATTAATCTTATTTAGATACAAGGATTCTGTAGAAACTGTGGTATATACTGCAGAATCTACATAGGAAGCTACTGCCTGGTTAGCCAGCAGTTCAGTGAGGAAACATTTTTTGATATTGTGCTGGTCATTTTTTGCCTGAAGCCTGGAAGTTAACAAATGTTCCACTATGCTCATGACGGAGAAGACAGATCACTACACCCCCATAGCTCAGTCCTCCACCTCCGCAAAGCCATTTCTCTGCTCTTTGACACTTTCACCAAAGAGCAACTGCCGTCCGCAGGAGGAGTCGCTATACGGTTTACTGCTAGCTTATTAGAAATGCTGCAGTCTCTGTATACCAGAACAGTCTATTCAGTCTTGTGGGTAGCTGTTTTTTCCATTTCCTACCATTAAACTGATATTCAAGCAATAATCAAACACAGTCCTAATACACGCAGCTCTTTTTGAATATATCATGTTACGTAGACCTTCTATTTGAATAAGAAATTTGGTGACATTTTTGACAATAGTTCATGTGCTGCCAGTGGATTTTAAATTAGTTTTTAATGTAGCATCTTTAAATGCTGTATGACTTCATGCCTTAAATGATCATTGTTTTTCCTGCGGTCCCTGCGACATTTGCCCTGTTAGCTGCAGCCTTTCCCGTATACCAGGTGACGGAAGGTGCGTAAAAGTTGCACCTTCAATCATATCTAACCCTTACACATTACGTGCAGGTGAGTGAGGCCTGTTCTCGTTTGCTCAAACTCCAATTTAGCCCCGTCACAGATAAGAAAAGAGTTTTTTTATCATTAGCGGAGACCACACAGTGGTTCCCCAGTGAATTCTGACGGTGGATCTCTCAGACTAATGAGACACTTGACGGGCTACTGAAATCAGTCTCTCCTGTGGAACTCGGGGAAGTCAATTTACAGCCTTCCAGGGACCTGGCTGCCCCCTTCCATTTGTAACATTTCCGATTCACGGCGGAGGAGCTGGGAGAGGCGCCCTCTCCTAGCCACTGACAATATGGGAGCTACTTAACTGCTGCTCTCTGACTTAGCCAGATGACACCTCATCAGCTCAACCATGAAGTTGTACTGTGAATTTTCTTGGTGACATTCTCCAAGCTGTTATAACCTTTTAAAGAAAACCAGCATTGGGATAACATGGTTAAAAAAAAAGGTGCGTAACAAAGCTAACGTAGCACCAGCAAAATCAAAAGCCAAATAAACACCCTTTCAATGACGATAAATTGCTTTTTCTTCACACCAAGTCGCCATTTAAACAGTTCAAACAAAAAGAAGATAAACTGGCGGGAAGAAAGCTGGTCCGCGTTCAGTAGCTGGCCAACAAAAATACTACCAGCGGAATGACCGGCACAGTACTAGCATTACATCATAGCACAGTGAGAAACCGCGGTCGCCGGCGGCAGCGCGGCGTGGAAGACGCTGGAAACTTCCACCTACTGGCAATGTTGACACACTTGCCGTGGACAGTTTCGCCTGCGTCTTTCCTGCCCGACACCAGACAGGAGGGAAGGCGGCTCACAGATTTCGTTGAACGCAAAGCCTACTATGTAAGTTCGAAAGGCAGGTAGGGCCTGGCAGATGAGGCGTGGACCCAGACTGCGGATCCCCCTCCTTTCTCGTCTTTTCTGCTTTCCTCCACGGCAGAGGGGTTAATGGGCGCACGGCGTGATTGAGAGCATCCCCAAGCCGGGGGGGGGAAGCAGAACCTCTCCGCACCACAGGTGAGCTACAACGTTATTGGCTGCCCATCCGAAGCGAGTGGGTGGAAGCAGCGTGTGGCGGGTTATAAATGTTTATTGGCCTTGGGATCGCATTGAAATCATGTTGCCAGGAGGAATAGTCTCGTACAGACGGCCTTCTCTGAGGCTGAATATTGGATTTTTCCAAATGTCAGTGGACGCGGGGGGTGGTGGGGGGGGAGAGCTGATCATTAAGCTGGATATATATTTTTTCTCCTTGCAGCGATTTAAAAACATGCAGCCCCCTCGCCCCCCTGCCCTTTGCTTTGCTACTTTTTAAAATGCTGAATTATTCCCTTCCACACTTCACACAAGGCAAATAATACCAGTATATCCTGATTAGGGAGCAAGTCGAGTGCCCTCTTTTGATCAATACTGGGTGTCTGCCTCTGGTTGAGTAAGAAACGGAGAGGGTAAAGCATGCAGGTCGCTCTTTGCGCAGAGAAGATTACGGGGCTCCTGTGAAAACTCCACCGACGAAGCCGAAGCTTCTCATGGCACGATGATTGCAGTTTCTGAGCTTCTGAGGCAGATTCAAGTTTTCATCTGTCAGCTTAGACCAATTTCAATCCAAGGTAAGACCCCAGGCCCTAGTTATAAAGCAAAATAAATACATAAGCTAGGAAAGGTTGTTTTTGTGGATCCTCCAGACAATAATCATCTCTTCAACTCAATATGTGTTAGAGCTTTGAAACACCGTGACCTCCAGAAATGGTCATCGAAGTCTAGCGTGAGCCAGGAGTGAGCAGACCAGTGACCTTCCTCTGAAATGCCATTCATCACCCACATTCAGACAGCTAATGTGACCATAGCCGCACGGCGTCGCTCGGTTACGGATGACAAGGCCGCTGACAGCGCCCCCTCCCCGCCGCGGAGATGCAGACGTGGGTTTGATCCAGTTAGATAGCTCGGGGGGTCTTTTCTTCATGTGGGCTGCAGGTCGAATGTTTTATCATTACTTTCAGTAAATATGTCATCCCCTTTCTCAAAAGCTTTCATGAATCCTTCAACTTTGGCTGGGCTTGGGCTGTTTTGCACCTGCTGTCTTGAGTTGAATTTTTTTTTTTGGTGCTGTGGTCTGTGGGAAGCTCGCAAGTAAGAATTTCATTGTACTCTATGTACGAAGGACGATAAATAACTCGAATCTTTTTCCAGCAGGTCTGAAGGCATGCAAGCCTTAATTAAAGGAACAGAATGAAAAGTGGATTGATGAAAAGAGGACCCTACTGGGGAAAAAAAGGTTTGAACAAGATTAAGGGTAACAAGTTGAGGACCCATGATGGCAAGGATGTAGCACCGTTCCTACAGAAACTGACAGCAGGTAGTTCCTAGGCAGGCATCAGGAGGATGGAGAAATCCACCATATCATGACAGCCTTCTCTAAATGGCCTTGTGTCTGTTCTCCCCCCCCCCCCCCCCCTCGCCACTACCACTGAGGCCCAGGCTTGTAAGGATAGATGCAGAACAGCACACGGACTCATAGTGTCCTTTGTCATCCTCCTCTCCTTCTGCCGCCTGGCACTCAAGATGGACAAACAGATAGTCCTCAGGCCCCACTGAAGACCACAGTCGCGTCCAAGACAATCAGTCTTACGGTGGGAAGCACACAGCGTGCTCCACGCACCCCACTGGGAGCACAGCCATGATTATCCATCAGCCCCTGAAATGACTCTCATCTTTTTTTTTCACCCACCCAAGAGACCTATTGGTCACCTCAACGGTACGATCAGAGGCCTAAGATGGAGCTTATAATAAAACAGCGTTTCCCAACCCAGTCCTTGGGGACCCCCCAGTCCACATTTTTGCTTCCTTCATCTCCTGACATATGTAAATCAAACAACCACGCATTCAAGAACACTGCATACCTGGTACAGGGCTGTGTTAAGAAACAGTCTGGTAAGTTATCGCAATGCTTTACGGATGTGGTCCAAATCCACAGAAAAAGTGCCACCCACCTCCCACGGACAAGCCAGTCATTTTCCCACCCTTGCTTCACATTCTGAAGATTTTGCAATCGGCAGCCTTCTATGGTACGTCTCAGCAAACGAGGCTAATTGCCATGTTTGGTGGGTGGAATTTGGGCCTGATTGTATGTAAACAAAAGGAGCGGGATACCATGCGGTTTCCTCCGTGGTAATTACTGTTTTCCAGAAAACACTTCTGCCGCGGTGTATCACAGGGCCACGCTTGACTTCTCCGTACCCGCTGCATTAAGAGCCCCATTCATCCCTCACTACAAAGAGCCATCGTTGCCATGTCCATGGAATTGGAGAGAGACTTTAAAACTCATTTTTTTGGATCTGCCCTTTTTCAGCGGCTGCAGGCCCCGCCGTCCCCGTAAATAGGGCGACCTGCTGTCACTCGTTCCTTCTCTTTGTCATCTGTCGGCTCAGGGGCATTTTCCTGACAGGTCACAGCATGACAGGCCACTTTGTCAGCCTTTGCCAGACCTGCCCACTTGCTGGTTCTTCTGAGTTAAGAGCTTTGCTCTATCAAAACGCATCTCAGCAAAATGAATGCTTCTCCTATGTGACATGCTTCTTATCTATATACTGTACTTTTAGGCTTGTCCACCCTGTTCTTTTACGTTGTTTTTGTGAGAAAGTTCCAATTTATATGTCAGTAACATAAAGGGCCTTTGTCACTGGTATGTACACAGTACTCTTTACATGTATATTCAATTATTTAAATTTTATTTTGGGTATTTGCCTCATGTGTAAATCATTTAGATAGCCAGTCTCCATTACCATACCAAAATAGTCCCCATTCCTCCCTTTCTTGGGTCACCTGCAAGGGCGTATCTATGTTTGTTTTTTTGTATACAATACTTTGCAAAAGTCTTACACAGTCAGACATCAAAAAGATGTTTAAGTGATCTTAAGCTAATGCATGATATTTTGTATGACAATGCACAGTAAGGAGAACGTCGTGGATCAGGCCCAGGGAGACGGATTAATTAACACAGGCCAAAATCAAAGCCACACAGTCCGGGTCAGTGCCAGAAAGAGCAAAGGAGAATACAAACGGAAGGCAAGGCGTAGGTCAGTGGGCAGGCGAGGGCAGGCGATCTGCAACGGTCGATCAGAGGTCGAGGCAAAACACAGAGCAGCAAAAATGGAAAGAAAAAACCAGGCAGACAGAATCAGAACCAACAGGGAAATGCTCAAACTCCCCAGAAAAGGAGAAGCTCTTATATTTGGCAGCTGTGTCAAATGCACTAAGATAGCAGAATAATCGAGGGAATCCTGACTGCAGCTGGGAAGGGGTACAGCCCCACATGAGAATCACCAGTGAGTTAAGGTGCAGGCAGAACAGGGCTTCCCCAAATGGGTGGGACTTGCTGAAGAGAATTCCTCAGGGGGCAACAAGATGCGAAGTGCAAACGTGAACCGGGTGACGTCAACGCGGCTCCTCCCAGCCTGGTCCGTGACAAATGTGTCTATCAAAATGTGTCAGCTTAGCCACTATTAAACCTTTGGTGAGTCCAAGTCAAAACATCCAACATCCATGTATTATTCAACCATTACCATACTATGTTTCACTAATGAATGCCTCATTGCATTATTTAACCAATTGAAGTAATTGAGCTGGTACTGAAATTTAATTTACATAAGGAATGGCTGGGATGATCTTGGGGTGAGATTTGGGTGTATGGTAAGGAAAAACCCAGGATGGGGTGGCAACCCTTTGCAGGGCACACTCAAACACCTACGGGCAATTGGGAATGCCAGTTATCCTCAGCATGTTTTTTTTTTGCTGTGGGGGGCAGAACACCCAGAGGAAACCCACAACAGCAAGCAGAGTTCATGCAAACTCCACACACATGGAGTCGTGGCAGAAACTCAAGGTGTGAGGCACCTCTAACCACTGTGCCTGCCATTACACCTAAATATACATTCACTACCCAGATAAATAGCCTAAATAAACGTTTTCTTTGACTCCTTAAGACTTTTGCATAGTACTGAGTACTCCTGAAGGTGGGCCGTAACCAAGCTTATATATTCACACCCAAGTTCGGCACACAAAAAAAGGGACTCATTCAAGCTGAACTCATCCATACAGGTTATGCTGTGCTCCCGACCCGCGAGAGTGCCGGGCGAATCAATTACTGCTTCCATTTCTGTTTTTTGGCATTTGCAGACTTCCCTGCTCCGTATGATTAAAAGGTTATTCGGAGCGGCAGAGTGCCCTTAATGACAGGGCTAACCATAGGCTGTCCCGTAAGCACAATGGTGCCTCGCAGCCTGTAAGGCTCTCAGAGTGGCTCTCTCCCTGGGCAGAGCCTATTCAGATGGAAAGAGGCACCAAGCTCGCTCTCAAATCCCTCCTCTCCTCCGGCTTCCGTGTCCCCATCAATAGTGCTCAGTGAAATTGGCCTCCTGGGAAGACGACCCAAGCTTCTCCCAGTCATGGATTTACCTCTCATATGTAGTTTTCTCTCCCCCTTTTTTAATAGCATATAGCAGCACCGATAGGATATAATTGTTGAAAGAAAACAAGAAGTGAGAAATAAAATGGCAACATCGAAACAAAAAGGAAAATGTTGTTGTAAGTAGAATGAAGCTCTATGGTTTGGAGAGGGGAAATGACTCCATTGTGCATTTTTTAAAAGTATACACACACAAATTTATGCTGACACTAGAATAAGGGATATTTCTTTAACATCACAAGAGTATGAGTCTGTATCGCTGCATCTCTGCATCTCCCTTCAGCGATATTTTTTTATGTCCGACTGTCCCGAACGGCACCAGTAATACGCAACTTGGAGGCGGCATTGAGATGCAGAGAAACTCATCATGTTTGAATCAGAGACATGAGGCTCTCTGAGGCAATTAAAGTGTATATGGGCTTTCAATTTACTCGCTGACAGAGCCCCTGGGCAGCTGCGTATTTCATGTTCCTAAGTATAGGTGTTTTTTTATAGGTTGTTGTGCGTCAAACACAAATTGAGAATGTAAGCTAGCAGCCAGCTAGCCACATACGTTCAGTGTTCGCAGTAATAAGAGCTGCCAGCTTTGCTGTAATTCACAATCTATTTGGTTAATTCATCCCACAGTCTAATTGATGGTGTTGCTAACTGGTGATGTACATAAGACATAAGGTCTCCTCAGACTGGTCTTCTTCTATCCATACATTGTTATACGTGCTCAGTTACCTGTTTAACTTCTATGTGTGCTATACGAGTATTCCAAAGCATTCATTTGTGATCAGTACTACAAAGATAATTCTTTGATTCTATCTTGCTGGTGAAGGATAATATTGTCAGTGGATGTGAAGTTTTGGGAGAAAGAATTTGAGGCCAAAAGATATTAAGTGCAAAACTAAGGTGCTTAAGATTTTATTCATGGGGTGACAACCATGCTGCCCTTCAGGCCATTGTCATTAAAACTGGAACAGAATCATTTTTTCACAGCAAATCCATGTATCCATGTAATTTCTTGTCCTCTTTAGGGTTGTGGGGGGGTCCAAAGCCTATCCGCCAGGCTATGGGCATAAGGCCAGGAACAACCCAGGATGGGGCACCAACCCATCACAGGGCACACCCACACACCATTCACTCACACACCAGTCAGTCACTCACCATTAACTCACTCACCATTCACTTACACACCAGTCAGTCACTCACCATTAACTCACACACCATCAGTCACTCACCATTCACTCACACACCAGTTAGTCACTCACCATAAACTCACACACCAGTCAGTCACTCACCATTCACTCACACACCAGTTAGTCACTCACCATAAACTCACACACCAGTCAGTCACTCACCATAAACTCACACACCAGTCAGTCACTCACCATTCACTCACACATCAGTCAGTCACTCACCATTAACTCACACACCATCAGTTACTCACCATAAACTCACACACCAGTTAGTCACTCACCATAAACTCACACACCAGTCAGTCACTCACCATTCACTCACACATCAGTCAGTCACTCACCATTAACTCACACACCATCAGTTACTCACCATTCACTCACACATCAGTCAGTCACTCACCATTAACTCACACACCATCAGTTACTCACCATTCACTCACACATCAGTCAGTTACTCACCATAAACTCACACACCATCAGTCACTCAACATTCACTCACACACCATCAGTCACTCACCATTCACTTACACACCAGTCAGTCACTCACCATTCACTCACACACCATCAGTCACTCACCATTCACTCACACACCAGTCAGTCACTCACCATTCACTCACTCACCAGTCAGTCACTCACCATAAACTCACACACCAGTCAGCCACTCACCATTAACTCACTCACCATTCACTCACACACCAGTCAGTCACTCACCATTCACTCACACACACCAGTCAGTCACTCACCATTCACTCACACACCAGTCAGTCACTCACCATTCACTCACACACCATCAGTCACTCACCATTCACTCACACACCACCAGTCACTCACCATTAAGTCACACATCATTCACTCACACACCATTCACTCACACACCATTCACTCACACACCATTCATTCACACACCATTCACTCATCAGCCTTTGGAGCACATTCCCTCATTCCCCAGAGAGGAAAGGCAACACTTTCCAGGATGGTTCTCCGGTCCATTCATATGAATCTACGCGTCATCCTGCCTGACAAGCCGTCACACTGGGAAGCATGAGGGACATGCCGCCGGCAGTGACATCTGAATCAATTCATAGCATCCAGAAGGGGCTCACGTGTTTAGCCCTGTAATGACAGGAAGCCACCTCAGTCTGCTCATTCATGCTGCCACGCGAGCGGAGTAATAAAACAAATATGGGCTCCAAATTGAAAAAGCAACCATTTGCAAAGAATGGAACAGCACCTCTAACAGTCCGTGAAGAGAAGACTGTCTCTTCTTTTACTATCCTAATGCTGATACATATTTATGGAGCATGAAGTTCTCTAAAGCAGCCACCTGCAGAAGCTGATGCACACTCTAGGTGCTCATCGTTAATATACATCTGACCCAACCCAATCAGCTTTAATGTAGGAAATACCATATCACATAGCAAATACATCCATTTTCATTAAGGGTCACCATGGCGATAGACTGAGAGAGACAACCTAGACAATTCAGTTCCCAGCCCCTTCTGAGGGACTGCTCAGGTGCCCCCAGGCCAACTACAGTCCCCACCAAAGGGTCCAGGTTCTGCTCCAAGCAGTGAGGCCCAACCACGTAACTCAGCTGGGCTTTCCCCAGAATGGTTATGTAGAACCATTGGGGGGGTTAAGGGTCCGATGGTGAAATCACTTCTCGAACTGTGGGATCTGAACCAGCAACCTTCCAATCAAGGGGGCAGAGACACAGCCACACCACCTGTTATCTAGATGCTGTCAGAACAACAAATGTACTCACCGCGCACACATACACACACACACACACACATTTTGTTCATACATTTTACCAAGGTATATGGTATTTTAACAACATTTTCAAAAAGCAGCACTATTCCAGTATCTTGGCAGGGGGGTCCCCCATGATAAATTTCACCAAATAAATAAAATATAAAATATTGTGATATAACGAAAATATTACCATAATACCACCTAAGCCTACCCTGCACACTGTTCCCATTTCTACACATTCTCACCTTATTAAAAACCTAACTTTCAATGTTGTTGCAGTGCCACAATGTTGTGACAGCGCCATTTATTGTCTCTCGCAATAAATTTTGTCAAACAGCTAACAGATTTCTACCAATAAGATTTACCAGGGTGGGGCCATAAATTTTGCCAACCAGCTAATGTACAGCTACTGATAGCATTTGCAGAATAAAGGTGGGGGTTGGGACAATAAATTTTACTTAGGGCTGCTGGGTCATTTTTGGGGACATTTTTTTGAAAATGAAATCAAGTGGAGATCTCATCCATATAATGTTTCTTGTGAAGTAGTAATAAGATCAAATCCAAGCCCATAAGACCATTAAATACATTTTCAGTTACCATGTTCACAAGGTCAAGTCTCTTCTGAGTCGCCCCTCCCTTTGCTGCCACAAAATGGTGTTATTTCAATTTTCATGTGATTTGTCAATTTGATCAGATCCAGATCCATACACCATGTCTGCTAAGTTTGAAAAAGATCAGTAAATCACTTTAGTTGTTATCATGTTAATAGGTCTGTTTGCGGCTACCTGTTTTTTTGCTATCACTATGTGACACTGTGTCAATTTTGACGCAGTTTGTCTCAGAATTCCAACAGTTCAAGTTCTTCACCAGTACTACAAACTTTGGAAAGGCTTGACAAATACGTTTTGAACTCTCACACTGACAAGGTCAGGTGTCTGAGGTTGCCCTTCTCTTTGCAATCACTCTGTGTTATTGCTTCAGCCTTGGGGCAATTTCTCGGTTACTCAGATTGAAAAAAATTAAACATTTTTTAAGCTACTGCACAAACAAGATCAAATGTCTGAAATTATCCTTCTCTTTGCCAACACTATGCAATGCTGCTTAAGTTTTGGGGCAATCTGTCTCGAATTTTAATAATTTCCATTCATTTACCCCCACAATGCCTCTGCAAAGTTTGAAAAAAGTTCTGTCAAATACTTTTTGAGTTATCACACTAACAAAAAAAGTGTCTGTGGCATCCAATGAAAACAATTACTGACACTTCTCTTTAAATTGGCATTCATTTGGATCAGGGACATTGTGGCTCTGAGGTGGGAAATCTAGCAAATACATTTTAGACAGCCCACCCACAAAAAAGAGGCTGAGCTACTTGCAACATGAAATGCATTCCTGTTCCAAGTGAGAGTAAAATCACTAGGAAATTTTATCTAGTTCCCACCTTCCGAAACCTACCTATGAATAATTAAAGACCAGCTATGTCTGTAATGCATATGCTCCTCTTATCCTGAAGTTTTTTACTTCACTTTCAGACCAAAATCTATGGAAATATTAATGTTCATCTTCACGCTTCATATTTAAACATTATTTTTAGTGCCAGTACAGCAATATGTCCAACAGAAATGTGTCCTCAGTACTGCTGAGGATTTAAATGTTTTATTTTGTAGTCTGGTTTTCTGGTCTCTTATTTCATGAAATAACGAAATAAAGTAGGTACACTTTAAAATTTATGGTTTTATCCCAAAAGCTGGTTGCACAAACTCGACATTTCTAGGGGTAAGATTATTTTTCGTTGACAGCTTAATAGAAAAACTGCAGTATGTTGATTGCATAAGTATACATAATTCACAGCCCTGTACACAAAATTAGTTGAAAAGTAAGTTTATTTTTTGGTAAGTCTCAAATAAGAGGTGCATATTTAGTGAAATTTCTGCCACTGTCCTTGGCAAATATACCCAAAGCTGCTGGAGTTGTGTTGGGTAATGCCTTTGGACAGCAGTCTTCAGGTCATTCCATGGTTTTTAGGCTTTCATACAAACTCTCAGTGAGATGCAAGTCTTGATTTGACTGGTTTCAGTGTGCAGCACTGTTATCTCACACCTGCAGGGCTGTGGGTTTGAATCCTGCCCTCTGCTCTGTGCGTGTGGAGTTTGCAGCTTCTCCCTAAGTCTTGCTGGTTTCCCCCGGCTACTCTGGTTTCCCTTACAAGTCCAGAAATTTCATTACAAGTCCTGGAGGCGTGTAATGGTTTTCCTTGCCTGCATTCTGTTCCCCTCATTTTCCCTCCAATCCTTATAAGCTTTCCTGTCCCCAGTGAGAAGTAAGTCCTACAGCAAGGTTCCACCACCATTTGACTGTAATGATGATGGTGAATCTGTGGCAGATGTAACATTTAGGGCAAAAAGATCCACTACAGTCTCATCTCATTTCTGCCCCATTACTCAAGTGCAGATGTAGAAGTTTCAGGTCCATTAAGTAAAAAATCCAGACCAAGATTTTGTTTCAACCAACCAGTTGAGTATGAAGAGTCATAGTCACAAAGTACTTAAGTGGCTGGCTGAACTAAATCTTGGTCTGCATTTTTACTTTCTGGACCTGAACTGTCTACCCCTGCTCAAGTGTTTTGTTGCACACTCAATGCAGGCCTTTACCTTGGCTAATATTTAAGGTTGTTTTTGTCTTTCCATAGTATAACACAGACCACTTTTGAGTAATGATGTAGCTACTGCTCAGCATGTTCATTCTCTCCTTCTCAGATGCTGGGCTCTGTAATCTGGTCAATAGGCTTTTAGACAAAAGCGCATGAAAACCGTTTCGCTCTGGTTGCTCTTGCACATCACTGCATACGACAACAATCAATTATTCAATCAACTGTGCACAATGGCAGTTGGTATTAAGGAGAAGCTCACATGTCCTCTTGGTGCGAACACCAGAGCTTCCTCGGTGTGAATCACATCCTGCTCAGTCTGCCAAGCTTCCGGGCAAGGAGATGCAATGGAACTGACCCAAGATAGTAAGACAGCAAGTCTTCCTTTAAAAGAAACAAGTTAGAAATGAGAGATATTAATTAGCCCTTTGTTTTTGATTTTATTTAGAAAAGAATCTGGAGCCACAGATTACAGTTGGAAGACATCAGAGGCACAGTAGAGGTATGGGTACCATGGCAGATTTGGAGGGCCCTTGAAAACTTAAAATTATATAATGTAAGTGTGGGTAAGAAGACCCAAGGTGACACTTTGTCAGGAGAATTTAAAGGTTTTATTTTATTAACTACATCCCTGACATTCTAGTGTCTCCATCTGTCCATCAAGTTTCTGTACCTATTTGTCCTATGGAGGGTCACGGAGGTCCAGAGTCTAATCTGGAAGCTACAGGCACAAGACAGGGACTAACCCAGGATGGGGCACCAACCAATGACAGGGCACAAGACAGGGAGTAACCCAGGATGGGGCACCAACCAATCACAGGGCACAAGACAGGGAGTAACCCAGGATGGGGCACCAACCAATCACAGGGCACAAGACAGGGAGTAACCCAGGATGGGGCACCAGCCAATCACAGGGCACAAGACAGGGAGTAACCCAGGATGGGGCACCAACCAATCACAGGGCACAAGACAGGGAGTAACCCAGGATGGGGCACCAACCAATCACAGGGCACAAGACAGGGAGTAACCCAGGATGGGGCACCAACCAATCACACACACATCAGCTACACCCACAGGCAATTTGGAGTCTCCAATTAACCTCGGCATGTTTTTGGACTGTGGGGGGAAACCGGAGTACCCAGAGAAATCTCCACGACGACATGAGGAAGACATGCAAACTCCACACACACACAGAGACATGGTGGGGACTCAAACCTCAGTCCTAGATGTGTGAGGCCCCAGTGCACCAGCATGCTGCCCACTCATATATAACATATTTTCCTCACCACCGTGCCAAACACTTACATATAACATATTTTCCTTAGCTGTGCTGAATTCTGCAAACTAGGTTTTGAGAGGTCAGTGTCAAATTTCAGAGCGAATGTAGTTCTTTGTGTAGGCGAGACTTGCGCTTGCTAAAATGAAAAGGTCTCTTTCAATAATCAGGGTGCAGCATGAAATAAATAAAGTTTGTAATCAAAATGGTTGCCTTTCAGTGCAATTGGTGCCTTTCAATGCCTTTTCTACTAATAAAAAGCAACAAGTTCTTGATTGAGAAAATGCATTTGTCATTTGCAGCACCCTGCCTGGCATCCATGGTAAATATTTTATAATAAACACTTGATTTCTATGATCACTTTCTTCTGCAAAACTAGCTTGCTAAACTAAATGTCATTGTCATTCTCTATTTGCAATTATTTCCCAAATGAGAATGTATTAAGGTATGACTGACTCTGACTATCTTGTACCTAATCAATTGTCTTTAAAGCTCTTCCCTAGGGCTAGATTTTATACGGTATAACTGTGCATTAACGTTTTGTGTAAATCATTAAAAAGGCAGCAGGCCTTTCGTTTAATTATTATGCCTCTTGAATTATGGATGTGCACAGAAAAAGGACAAACAGGACAAGCTGCTAAAGACGGTTCAGATTTGTCTGCACGGCTGATTCCCATCTCATCTCCTGAAAGAGATACTGCATTATGTAAAGTATGGACAGTGAGAAATGAATGGATATAAATAACAGCGAAAATTAGTTAAAGTCAGTTAGGAATGTTAGTGACAGTGACACAGATGCCATGTTTTTGGGGGCTACTTTGACTTACAAAGGCCCACAACTTCATGCAGCAGGACATGCATTCAAGGCAGCGTGATCAGTCTTGCTTTGTATTTTCTGGAATAAGAGGAGGACAGATCATGTCTGCCAAGTTAGCTCTGCCCTTACAGCCAGCCTGAAGCTATTGAAAAAGGAACCTTTTGCACCTAAAAATGGAATGTAAAATTAAGTCGCAAAGTGCTGTGGATTGCCATGGATATTGTCTGGCTCCTTGTTTGGGTTCTGCATTTCTGCCAGCAAGTATAAGGGCACCTAGGCTCTCACTGGCTGCGTGGCTGCTGTTGACCCTGAATTAACCAAGCATTTTCAGGTTCATTCGAAGTGCACAACACTCTATATAACCGAAAACACCTTCAGAATTGTTGCCATATTAGTATTTATATCCTCAGTCTGTCCACATATTACCTATTAATATTATATGGTTTGTTGATATTATATATATTTAAATCTGAATCTTATACTGACTATCATGCCGTCTAGGATGCATCCCAGACTTGAACCCTGTGCTGACCCCCAGCATGACCTTAAGCAGAATAAGATATTAGAAATTGGGTGGATGGATGGATGGATGGATGGATGGATGGATGGATGGATGGATGGATGGATGGATGGATGGATGGATGGATTTCATATCCTAAACTCCAGAAGTCCACTGCTGTCCCTGTGTGTTGAGGTTTGCATGGAACTAATTTAAAGAATTCTGCTGTTAGTGATCAGCCTGAACTTTATCACACAGCCTCAGAGAAGAAGCTCAGCCTTTAAACAGGAATTTATTTCTTTTTATGATGGTGTCATATGGCCAATAAAACATGTTTAATCTTCAGCGCATTTTCTCTAAAATCAGTCCTTCTGTCAGTGTTTACTGTAATAGAGAAAGTGCAAGTAAAAAAAAATTTAAGTATATTTTGGAGTGCCAGACCCATCTTGTGGGGCAGGTGCATATTCCATTTAATGACCCAGGTGCGAGACTGCCGTCCTCATCCACCACCAGAGAACAGCAGTGTGTGTCTGGCACAAATGTCAGACAAACTGTGCATTTTGGCAGCCTGCCGAATTGGACACAGAATAGCAGCTTTCACATTTTCCTTGTTATCTTAAACTGGAAGTAAGAGGAACGAAACTCAGCTGTCAAAATGGAATTTCTTTCAAAACAGCCACTAATGGACATTATGGCACAGATAATCTAGGAGATTCCGCTGATGGTCATTTAAAAAACTATTTGGAATATCCTGTAATATCCTAAGTGTATGCATGCTTTGACATTCTGCTAAGGTAAATTGGTCTTTATTTACACCCTGGAATCAGAGGTCGCCAACCTTTCCGTACTGGCAAGACTTGTCTGTGGTTTGATTGACAAAAAAACGACGTGGGTTACTTTTTTTATACCGTGTCCGAGATAAATATTGCATTTTGCATGTCTGTCAGAAGTCGTCATGGTGATGATAAAATAAAGAAAAAATTCCTTAAGTTAAACTTCAAATATTAAAAATTAAACGAGTCTTTAAGATGTTGCATTTTCATAAAACTGCCGTTTTTGCTGCAGGCAAAAAACTAAACAAATATCACTCTGAGAGTTGTAACATTATAAAATGAAAAAAATTACTGCATAATTTACGTTTCAAAACATTGCTGGCCTTCTCCCCAGTTGCCTGTGTTATATAACCAAAGAGAATAACCTGGCTGTTCTTAATCAGGGGGACATGAATGTATTTACTGAGTTATGCATAAGTGGCAAAGTGAAGAGGAATTCTGCGATTAATTGTTTTGGAGTGTTGTGGATTACTGCCAGTTTACAAATACACTTTACTAAAGTAAATAATGTCTAGTACTTCTTTCCCTTCACAAAATAACATTTCTGAGACATTAAATAACATTTACTTTCCAGCCTCCACATCACGAATTGCAAACATATGTCAGAAAGCTCTACTTTCAAGCTATTTATGCATTTATTAATCAGCGCTCTGATTGGACGCTTCTTTGAGGGGGGTATCACCATAAGGAGAGCTGATTAGCCGACTGCCTGTAATGAATAAAAGCAGTAGTGCCACATGTGAGACGTCTCTCAGGAGAACCACTGTGGGGGGGGGCTAACTTTTAACTCCCCAATTCCCAGCCCCAGCAGTTTTTACATGGCACAGTAATGAATGCTGACATTTATAAAAAATAAATAAATCAGAGCTGGAAGCCTGATCTGTTTGCGTTCTCGCCTGCTGTGTGCGCACAAACACAATCTGTACACTCGGGCACACAGACACATTTGCAGTCAGAAGAATGTAAGAAGATGCCTGATAGCTGACTGATAGCTCAAATCCCAAACACTAAACCACACGGAAGTTTTAATGTGCTCTGTATCAAAGACATCTCTCTTGTTCTGGGAAATCTCAACTCCAAATTAGTTCTTCTGCCTTCTGTGGCCTTTTCAATTAGTCTGTCAGGAGGATAGAACGATACAACAGAGAACTTAACGATACAAGGGTTTGAAAGATCGCATTTGTCCCGCAAACAAAGATACAGTATGTCTGAATTTGTAATATTTTATCAAAACATCACTGAGAGGAAATCTAAACATTACCGAAAGAAGAATCTAAGTTATATGGTTTATTCGCACGACAAGCTGCAAAGACATTATTTCAATACGCTGGTGGCCACTTAAATTAGGTAGCAAGAAAATTCACAAGAATTGCTTTCAAACATGAGGACTGGGTGAAGGTTTCTTGTTAAAAAGGTTTCAATCATCATAGGTACTCTGATATACATTTTAAAAACTGTGACATGGAAGAGTAAATTACACGGGGCTTTTTAAATTACATTTCCTGCCCAAAGGAAATAGCTCTTTCCAAGTATGCAACTGACAGCGGACATGTGTATATGTAGTCCGCTGTTGTCAAATTGCAAAGGAATAGTTTACTGCTCAAAGATACCAGCTGCATTTGAATATCTCTTTAGGTCAATAAAGGGTAATTGTTATCTTAATTTGCTGTTCTAAATTTACAATTGGAGCATCAATAATATGACCAAAGAATTATATTTTCTATGGGATTTTCCAAATAAAATATCAGAGGGATCTGATTTCCCTGAGTGTCTGTGAGAAATTTGAAGGCTCAGCTTTCTATTATACTGTGTGTAAATATACCTTAACATGATGACATACCAGGGGCGGCATGGTGGTGCAGTGGTTAGCACTGTTGCCTCACACGTCTGGGACCCGGGTTCGAGTCTCTGCCTGGGTCACATGTGTGTGGAGTTTGCATGTTCTCCCCATGTCGTCGTGGGGTTTCCTCCGGGTACTCCGGTTTCCCCCCACAGTCCAAAGACATGCTGAGGTTAAATTGCCTGTAGGTGTGCATGCGTGAGTGAATGGTGTATGAGTGTGCCCTGCTATGGGCTGGCCCCCCCCATCCTGGGTTATTCCCTGTCTCGTGCCCATTGCTTCTGGGATAGGCTCCGGACCCCCTGCGACCCAGTAGGATAAGCAGTTTGGAAAATGGATGGATGATGACATACTGCAACAGTTTTGAAATACATTAATAACAAACATTGTATGATAATAACAAACATTATAATCATATAATCTTGCAATGCTTTTAAAAGTTTTGTAATCTTCTTGTTATTTAAAAAAATGCCTTCCTATCTATATTATTTGTCATGCTTACTGTCTGTATATCGTAAGTCAGTATATCAGGAAAAGTTTAAAATGTTTCTTGACGATGCCCATCTACTGTGACTGTATGTATCAGGACAAGCTGAATAAAACGTTAGGGAGATATTCACATATTTATATCTTCAAAGGATTTGAGTAATTAGTCATAAGGTTCCTACAGTGCATTTGATTACAGCATAATATTACTATTCAGTCCCATCTCTATTCTCCTGGATTCTATAACCCACTGTGACGCTGTGTCCGTGCAGAGGTCTGCATCATCATTTTTCACTTAGAAAATCTGTTTTATTCTAGAAAGAAATAGATGTGTCGCCATTGCCTCTCAGTCAGGCACAGAACAGAGTTAATACTACGGTGCATTATGTGTTTGGAGCTGGACAAGCTATTGAATTCTAAATGGCTAGCATCCATGGCAAAAGAACAGTCTCAAAAGTGAGTCACATATTTTATTTAATGGAAACGTGAATCTATTGCTAGTCTGAGTATCCTGAATGGCTTTTAAACAAATTCTAGGTACACCCGTGCTTCAGCTATTACATTATTTCTCATCTTGTATGCAAAATGTAGCTTATGATCAGATGTTTGGACAGGTCTTGACCGAGTCCCAACTTTACAAAATACCCCAACGGACTCAGAATCACAAGATTCATGCGAGTAACAAAATAGCCCTTACTTTTGGTTCCTCCAAATCACCTTGATTGCATGGTGTGCAGATAGAGGTAAATGGATTTCATTTACATAGCGCTTTTCTACTCCTACGAGCACTCAAAGCGCTTTACAATTCATGCCTCACATTCATGCACTGGTGGCTGCCATGCAAGGCACCAACCTGCTCACCAAGAGCAATTCGGGGTTCAGTGTCTTGCTCAAGAACACTTTGATGGGGTCAGAAGGAACCGGGACTTGAACCTGCAACCCTCTGAACCCTTGAACCTGCGCCACCATCACCCCGCATTGGTGCAAACACTACCATGGATTATTTCACAGCAGTGACAGAAAAGGATATGCATTGTGACAGGCAAGGACACATGTTGCATGCAAATTGGACTCATTTGGGATTAAATAAGTAAACCAGAGGTTTGTTTGAAGTAAATTAAAAAAAGAGCGGCAGGTAATTCAGTCTCAGAAATGTTGCCGTTATGCTGAAATCCATGTCACATTCATGCTGTATTATGAATAAATCCCCCTCTGTTTTCTGAGTGCTATTTGCATGTCTGTTCCTCCTTTAAAACAGCAACACACTACTAGTACCAACATGACGCAGTGAAATAGGTTAAACACACTTTAATAATAAACAGGAACGCTTACAACAGATGAGGTGGAAAATCTGATTCTATCCTCACTGGACATAAAACACAAAGGGCAGGAATTATGCGTTTGCCCCACTGCAATTTTCAATCCTTTTTTATATAAAGTTTCCATGTTTGTTGGGAAAGAGTGGAGATTAATTCACCTGCAGTGTGCTTTCCCCCAGGGTACCTCATAACCACATTCTGCCTTTTAATGATGAGATAAAGCTGGTGTTTATACCCTACAAGGTGACAATGAGAATATACATTTCTCTGTGAGTCTAACATTCAGGTCTTAGGAACAGGATGTCTGGAAGCTACAGCTCAGATGTTAGATGATCGGAGCCTGAATTCTGTGGATGCTTTGAATGCATAATGCCACTGATGCGCCATAAGCACGTAAGGAAGCATCGCGTTTAAGAATGTAGGTAAAATGAGACAACTGTTATTAGTGGATCCACAACCATTTCCTAACCCGCTGAGAGATATATTCTCTCCAGCATTTGTCCTGCGTCTGCCCCTCGGCTTCTGCTCAGTAGGACGTGCCAGCAACAGAATCCTTGTACAGAATACAGAAATGTAACCCTGTGGTACATGACTCAAAATGCAATGGTAGCCATCACAGGTGTTTTGTCAGCAGTCTTAACCTCTCCTCACCGGCTGTGACATCGCACTGTGTTCATGATAAGATTACGAAGGCTTTATGTTAAAGAGTTCAAGCAAACTGTTCATGCTAAGTACCATGGAGAAGAGATTTGGATTTGATTAGCCTGTTGAAGCCATGCTAAAATGGAGCTTGGGCAGACAACCGATGTAGTACATTCCAAAACATATACCACAATCCAGGGCATATCCCACAATCCAGAACACATCCCTCAATCCAGAACATATCCCACAATCAAGAACACATCCCTCAAACCAGAACATATCACACAATTCAGAACATATCCCTCAATCCAGAACATATCCCACAATCCAGAACACATCCCTCAATCCAGAACATATCCCACAATCAAGAACACATCCCTCAATCCAGAACATATCACACAATTCAGAACACATCCCTCAATCCAGAACATATCCCACAATCCAGAACACATCCCTCAATCCAGAACATATCCCACAATCCAGAACACATCCCTCAATCCAGAACATATCCCACAATCAAGAACACATCCCTCAATCCAGAACATATCCCACAATCAAGAACACATCCCTCAATCCAGAACATATCACACAATTCAGAACATATCCCTCAATCCAGAACATATCCCACAATCCAGAACACATCCCTCAATCCAGAACATATCCCACAATCAAGAACACATCCCTCAATCCAGAACATATCACACAATTCAGAACATATCCCTCAATCCAGAACATATCCCACAATCCAGAACACATCCCTCAATCCAGAACATTTCACATAATCCAGAACACATCCCTCAGTCCAGAACATATCCCACAAGCTATAAGAAGCTAAAAAGGGATGGTAACATTTTACATTTTATGACATTTTACTAGAAGCTGTCATCTACAGCGCATTATAGATGCATTACACTGTAGATACCTTCATAATGCATTATAATGGTTGGTATAAGAACTAATAAATGGTTACAGCACCTTCTATTGACAGTCATAAGGGTTATAATACTTAATTAAGCTCCAGTGAAATTCTCATCTATAATGCACTATAGATACCTTCGTAATGCATTACAATAGTCAATTTAAGAATTAAAGAAGCCCTGTACTGCATTATAGTCTATTGTAGATGACCGCTGCATTAAGCATTGATCCTGCATAATAAACATGGCTATAATGTGATATGCCTTTTTATAAGCATTTATAGCCATGTTTATAATGCTTTATGAATGTATTCTTATAAACATGGCATTCACAGAAAGTGTTACTAAAGCGATTCACAGCCTATAAGTGATAAATTGAACTGATGGGCTGTCACCCCATTGGCGTTCAAGGAATATCCAAATTGCTATTGGTGTTTCTGAAATGAATCTGTTTATTAATCACCCAACCTTCTTTGCATTCTGAAAAATCAATGGGGACAAGCCCACAGTCCCCCTAACAGATTTATATTGTTCCTCATTATGTTCATTGTTCCAAGCCCTTGACTCCTGTCTGGTTTTAAATATTTATACACCGCATTTAAACTGCTGTTTGATTCTGTGGCGGGACAACCGTCCCCTAATTCTGAAATCAGTTAAATCCGAGACAGGCCACTGACCCGGACGCTGCTCTTTCGGTGGCAGTTTTATTACGATAAATATCTGCCGATATCCATGCAGACAAGAAGGTATACAGGTCATACCCCTCCAAGATCAACTGCAAGAGGATAGGCCTGAGATGTCAGAGGTTTGATTGAGATGACGACATTCCCCCACTGCTTCAAACATGCAAGGCAGACACCCTCAAAAACATTTTCTTCGCGAGAAAATTAAAAACACAGCATTCCATAAATATTGATGCACCTAAATAATTCAGCAGTTAAGTAGATGAGTGTTTTCTTTATCTTTTTGTGTGCGGCTTGCAGAGAGGGAAACTTCCGATGTTGTCCCAGCTGCAAGTCAGAGGACACGGAGGGAACTCAAGGATGCAGACGGTTTATTGTGTAGGTGTTACAAAAGATCAAATGAGTAAATCCTTCTCCATAAACTCAAAAAGAAATCGGTAGCAGATACGTTAGTCACCGCTGCACAGGACACACCGTGAGAGTCTGTTCCAATCAGGATAAGCACAGATTTCAAGAGGTGTTTAGATGGGAAGTCATTAACAAGAGGCAGTTACTTCTGTCCTTGACATTAAAGGTCTTTCTATAATGTAGCCTCCCAGCAATTCATACAAAAATACCATTGTTGACAGGATCACGAATGTTAAGAAGTACAAATGGTTTTTTTCCCATACTAGCTGGGCTGAATGCATTGTGTAAGTATCTCTTGACAAAATCATCCAAAAATAAGAAGTTTAGAGTCTTGTGAGATCAACAGTCCAAGTATGTGGGACTCACCAGTCCTAAAGCCCTGCAACACCTCATACAATTTCTTTTTAAAGCTACAGTGAAGTATCAGACGCAGAAAAAGAAGTGGTACAGTACAGCTCTGGGCTGTACCCTCGGTAACGTGGGGGCACTTGAAAGACCTGGAGGGGGCACTAGCAGATGGGCCTAATACCCTTAAACCATTTCTGTACTTCTTGTCAAATTACTTTGTTTACTTATAAACAAAGTAAACAGCAAAGGATTAAACTTTGCGACAGTTCCATCAAAAAAATTTAAAAAGCCTAAACCTATTCAGGGGGCTGGGTCTTATCACATTATTGTAATTAGTGACACTAAATTCATTCATTATTATAATTAATCATACTAAAATGATACATTCACATTCCATACATTGCTAAATGGCCAACAGCTAGGTAGCAGTTAATGAATATCAACATCAGCATTCAGCATTTTGCCTCCTGAGATCTCAGCCTTGACATATTCACAGTGCAATTTCCCTGATTATTACTGGAACAAACAAGTTAATATAACCACCTCATTGGTCGTGATGAAACTTGAAATTTAAGTAACACTTCATGCAAAAGCGATCAACGTGGGCATGAAGTAATTGCATTATGACCTTGCTATGCTTTTATATCACTGTGTACTTAGACTGGTCCAGTGCAAATAAGCATTTAACACTTGAGTGTACCCTCAGGACATGACATTTATGGAATTATTGCTATTCTTGACATTTGTGCGTTTAAGTACTTTGCTCAAGGCTGCGACTGCAGGACCTCTCCAGGGACTCAGACCAAGGACATGCTCGTTACAAATCCATGTCCCCAACCCCCCCACCACCCTAAACGTGTTCATTCACATTATCGGGATTATTTGCACTTCTGAGTTACCAGGCACCCATATAAACATCGTGCTCAGTCGTCAGACAGCTCCGCACCTCGCCCTTGTTGTTGTCTCTTGTCTTCGACTGAAACACGGACACTACGATCATCTTCCCGTTACACACTCACCCCACCATCTGTTTTAAATGGAACCTGCTGTCTCACCACTGCATTTAACCTGCTCTCAAGGTTCTGCTCGAATTCCGTGAATCAACCGTCAATTAATACCCCGACACTGATGGAATTTCAACTGTACTATATTCTCAGCAAAAGGACTCTGAAAAATATTCTTTTGAAACTAATGGTACAGGCAACATATCCAAGTGGCCCTGACACCTTCGTATCAAAAGGGACACTATTTCCCTTAATAGAACTAGCTAATATGTATGGTTGTATAAACAGGCAAAGGCTTATACAACCATTGCAGAGATAATGAATCTTAAACTGACCCCAGTGGTGCAGACGAAATCAGATTGACATCACGGCATTTCCGTCTCGTCGCCCTGTGAATAACCATACCTCCACCCCCCCTCCCCCGTCACCTATTTGCAATTCCCTTACCCACCCACGCCCTTGCTGGCCGTGCACAACGAATCAGATTTTTATTATAAACCTCATTGCAGCAGTCTCCCCCAGGTCACTGAGTTTATTAGCATGCACGACTACACTGGGGCTCTCACTTCAGATCACTGTGTGTCATCATTAATACGCATTCACGAGGTGGGGGGGGGGGGGGTCGCTGGAGTAGCAGGACACGTATCCGCCAACCTGCGGCTTGTGGGACCGACACCAATCTCCCATGAATCTGTCCCTGAGGTGAATCTGTGCTGCTCTACGACATAGAAGATACTGTAAAGAAAATGACAGGGAAACCGGGAGCCGCACTTCAATCTCATAGACGTGACCAAAGCGGGTCATCTTGGATCGGTCCACTTATCAGGAGAAATAGTGCAGAGATGTAAAATGCGCCGGGTCTGTGTCGCTGGTACAGCATCCCATCAGGAGGGGGGTAAACAAAGGCCGCGGACACTCTTGGAATTGCTTAGCTGATGGTGTTATCAAGAGTAAGCTAGGCTTCCAGTCCCACAGTTCATTTACTGTTCCCTTCACACTGCCATAGCAACTCAAGATCTACACTGTGCTTCAGCAGTACAACAGCAGGACCATCGCTCACGCCAGTGGCTTTCTGGTTATCTGTCTACATCCTTAATCAGCCAACTACATGGTCATCAGTAGGAGCAGCAACATGGAATGGAATTCTGGGCCGTGTCCAACGGTAAAACAGCCAGTAATCAAACAGCATGAAATAGAAAAACCTACAAATCGACAGACATCATGAAATGGGGGGAGGGATCCGATACAACATCAAAACGAACACCCAATATTTAAACAACTCAAAACAGAGAAAAATTTAATGAACAAATAGTATCAAACAGTAGAACAAACCGCAGACAAACCTGATGAAACAGAAAAACATCCGACAGCTAAAATTCCATTAGTTACACAGCATCAGTAAAACAATGATTAAGATAATCCAGAAATCGACACCTAAGGTGCCCTGTAGAGGGCAGACTGTAGTCGTGTGGCTGTTTGATGACAAAATTATGGTATAGCGTTTCCTTTGCGCATGATGTACGATAAAGCTAACACAGAAAGTGACAACGCGCCTAATCCCATCATCTCAAGACCACAGACCAGAATTACTTCTCTTTCCCCTTGATGCAACCCTTTGAATCAGTAGATACGAACAATGTTTTTAGGAACAATTAATTGAATTTACGAAACAGCATCATGCTGAATCATATCTGCCGTTTTCATTAGAACAATTATATACTGTAGGACATACACAAAGAACAGATTTCGTTTTCAAAATTGCTAATACAATTAATTTCAGCAAATGTGGTTTAAGACCCTTATCAGTTCACTTTTGTTTCATATCAAAAACCTTGAGGTATTTATTAAAAATACCAAGCAATATGGACAGGATATTTTAAATATGCCTTTACGTGTGCATGCTGCTGTAGATAACTACAGTTGCTGTTACAGATGTCACAATCCCATATATACCTTATGACAGTTATCTATTTCAAATATTAAAATGAAGATAATGATTTTTGAAATATATATATATTATGTATCATTTTACATATTTTTAAATGTCATTTTGAAATATATATATCATTTTATAATAATCATTATCTCCATTTTCATATTTGAGATAGATGACTGTCACATAGGTATACTGTATTTTTCTGAAAAGCTCCTGAATGTCATGCCTATTCACTGGCTAGTGAAATGCCCCTCCCCCAATAGAGATTCACCCTCATTCCCTACCAGCCTGCTTGAAACCTTTGTGTGAAAATCTTCATCACATCTCTTCAAATATTTATTACACTGTTTGATCCCATCCATTTACGAAAAATCTCCAGTTCTCACAGAAACATATAATCTCTAAATCTCCCGCACTCTGATATCTCCTACAGCAACAAAGGGCTTGCAAACATCCACATTCTGTCCTTGCGATGAGACGGTACACAAGACTTTTTTTCTCTCTAAATTAGGCCCTCGAACTCCATTACCACTTACTGGTTGGTGAATGAGGTGAACTTCGATATAAATCATGTTGATTGGATGCTCATTTGAAGGCAACGTTTCACTTACTGAGAAGAGCAGAGATTAAAAAAAAAACAGACAGAATTAAAATGGAAATGTGTGTCTCATCCACAATAAAGGTGTGAAAGATGCTGTTTGATTTTACATAAGGAGAAGACAGCCCAGATAGGGGCAAAATGGAATCTCTGCTTGTACTATCACTCACTAAAAGTTCCAACCATGAAGCCAGCAGACTGCATGTAATATGCAGCGAACGATAAGCTATCACTAGATGGGACACCATGAAATCTGCAATCAACTGATTCCTCTGAACTGGCATTATTTTCATGGAACTGTGGTTTGTTACCAAAACTGCTGTAAACCAAGCAACAGGTTCCCAGAACCAGAACGCAGTTATATTTTTATATATTTTGAAGCCAAATCATAAGAAGGTCTTAAAAACATGTTCCTGTCTAAAACGGCTCCTTATAGGCCAAAGAAAAATGGCTCGAAAGAGCTACTGCTGGTAATGGGAAGCGCAGGACACTGTAACACCCAAAATGGAGCCAGAGTTAGGAGTGAGGACAGTTTTTGCAAAAAACACAACCCTTCAGCACATCAGCCTGCATTAGTGGGATGCACTTGTAGGAGATGTCAACCTGCAAATCATAATGAATCGTAACTGCATGTATGACGTTACAGTTAAATTTCCATGTCCAAACACGCAGGCTCAAAATCTTCCCTTTACTCCACCATACGACAGCATGAGATACATGGCACTTCCAGCCACTGCTCTGCTATTTTGTCTTGGTTTAGCCTCCAGCTCCCAAATGTCCCCAAGATGGTACAAACCCCTGTAACAGCAGCCACTTTTCAAACATTGGCAAAACACTTGGAGCTGAAATGAACATAGAACCGAAAGCAAATTGAAAGTTCATCCCCTTGCACATCCATCACTACTCTGGACTCCAAAATCACCAAAATCACTCCAATCAGACAGACTGCAAAATTCTAGGTTGAAAGTTAAACATTTACACTATAACAGAAATCGAACCTGCTTTTTGTAGCATCGGTGCTCTCAGCTTATTGTTCTGTTCGATTTGTCTTATTTAAAAGTCAATCCATATTAATTGCGAATATGGCCACATAAAACTATTCTGGTGACTGTTGTTCTGCTCTGTGCAGATGAGTTTGGGATGCACTTGTCCTGAGGGGATGTGGGGGGGGGGGGGGGGGGTACAGTCACTGAGGCACTTTGCAAAGGCTTCACATATTGCACTTTGATAATTGGGAATGAATTGAAAAGGAAATGTCACAAATGCTACATTTATTTCCCTCCAGAGAATAAAATACATATGACACATCCATCGGCATGGCACAGCAAACAAGAATGGATCTTATGCTAAGATCCATTAGTTATGGTATCATCTGGCTGGAGATGTAGAGTCAGTGTGAATTTCAGTAGGTGAGAACCTGGTAAAGGGCCCAGTTATACACAGCATTGTTTTTTTCACAATGCCCTAAATCATCATTACTGCCACTGTATTTACTGCAATTTAAGCTGCACATATATGAATTCAGATCTTGGTACTTTGAAGCAGGGGCGGAACTAAAGTCGTGGGATTAAAGCTCAATACCTCAGGGTGACATTTGGGGAAAAAAAACACCCAACTTGCTGGAGGCTCAGGATATTCATGTATCTAACTTTTACAAACACGTTTAGGGGAAATTATTTAAATCCATCTATGGGAGGGTGCACCCAGATAGTTAGCAGGATTAAGCTTTAAAGTTGTGCTCAAACAGAGAAACCGGGGGGGCATGTTGGGGGTTTCCCTGCAGGCTCTGGCACATTTAAGCGCGATCGGCGTTTAAAGCGAGTTGTTCTTGGTTGTCTTATTAGAACCTCTGTTTATATTTTTTGAACAGCTAAAAAAAATATTAAATGGGTTTATCCAATAAGGCTAGAAAACGAATATAACTCAGCTTTTCACATTAATGCATTTTAACTGGGTCCAATTTTTCATGCTATCACCGGCTCCCGAGGGTGTTTCTGAAGAGATTCAAGACTCAAGATTCAAGATTTATTATTGTCTGTTGCTCCATATCCATGCGCACATCTGGGATTAAATATGGCTTCCCTGAGTCTCACGACGCTACATTTACTAAGTGATATTTTTACATACAGTCAGCCCACATCCTACACGATTTTTAATAGTGCAGTTTAAAAAAGTAAAAAATAAAATATATATATATATATATATATATATATATATATATATATATATATATATATATATATATATATATATATATATATTATAACATCAGCTGTACTGTTTTTGCATAGACTTTGCATTGTATAGATACAGCTTTGCAATCTAGGCATGATTTAAAGTACACGACAGATTGGGAATAAGTGTATATGCAAAGTAAATAGGCACTTTTATATAAGGGTTGTAAATGTAGGCAATTTCAGAGTATCGCAGTGGGTAAGATGTGGATGAACTGTATATACATTTACCAGAATGTACACAATGAACAATATACATCATGTACCAGATACTGAACAACAAAATGTCCAGAAACGGGGTATAAAGACCTTTATGTAACTGGATGTAAACAGAATTTAAGGTGCAGACAGTGCAGGCCAAGTATGTTTCTGATGCAGAACAGGTTTTGTTTAATAGTGCCCATGTGCAGCAAGTTCAGCCTGAGGTCGAGGAACGAGGAATGTAACTACTGCTTAATTTTTGTTTTATTAACGATCCCGAATCTGGAGATTAATTTATTCTTCAGTATTGAGCTGATAGTACAGAAGGTCGGATATGCCGTTTGCTTGGTTTCCATGGTGGTCAGAGCCTCAAACCCTTGACATGATGGTGTAGTGGACCACAGGATTAAGATCCAACTCGAGTAGCCTAAAGGAGAGGAAGGAAATTAGGATCCTATATTCACTGCACCTCCTTGGTTTGTTTACATTCATATTTAATTCATTTTGGTGGTTCTCTTAAACAGAGTGCAGGCAGGGGTGCCAGTGGCCATTACGGCAAAGTATAGTATATGAACAAACAGCAGAGCCGTAACATCGCCAGTGTTCTGTTAGGTAGCTGGCCTAGTTTACATCTTCCCATTTCCTTAGAATGGAAAGCATCTATATTTCTATGGAAATGGGGAGGGCACTTGCAAAGCAAATTCCCTCACAAAATGCTGAGTGACAGACAGACACCGTGGCCCCTTTAATCGTCCCATTGCCATTGGTGAGTTTAGCAGCGAGAGTCCCGCCCCCCTGTCGCTCGATCCCATCTGCTGCACGTGGACCCCTGCTAGCATCCCTCTGATTCCCCACTGGCTCCGCCCCCCTACCTTTCACACCCCTGCCTGTGCTCTGAGTCTGGCTTCCGCTGTGACTGGGGAAAGGCCTCCAAATAGCACTGGGTATTTAATTAGCCATGGTTTAGCTGACAGCCTTATCCAGAGGGTCTGTTAGCATTCAGATGTTTGCTATCTGCTACCTATGCGCTGACTTTGGGGCGTTTTTATGACAACCGGCACAGCAGCAGTTCTAAATCTGAAATAGATTCCGCATGTGCACCTAGGATGCAACTGGCAAGAGTTTTTCCCCAATACCCAGTAACATGTGTGTCTCCTCATGAAAGAGGTAGATATTAATTATAGTTGCTGAGACAGTCAGCGAAAGGATCATGTCAGACGTCAACATTTCTCTGGAGCTGCTCTTTACCACACCAGCAAACCCATTACAGAAATGCAAATCAATTCTGAGAGTTCTGCTGTTGATGTCCAGGTAATCTGCAATCAGCACATGAAAATCTAATTCATGCAGTGCCCGTGGTTATTATGGGTCTGTACCCGGCAGGGGTGCAACAGAATGTTAAGATTGGGGTGAGGTGAGGGGGTGGCTGCAAACTGGTGAAGTCCGGGCTGGGTTTCTCCTTTCATTTCAAGGATACTGATGAATGGCACCTCACTGTGAATGAACAGAGTAAACAGGATAGCAGGTAGGCCCTTGGCATGTTGCCATGCCAACGGAGAAGAAATATATTTTCATTTCATTTGCCGCGCATAAATAGCAGGAGGAGATGCGGGGATATAGAGACTGTGCTTTGTGAGCCTTTGACAATTTAATAGCCACTGCAGAAGCTGCCCGAGTTGCCTGAGTTGCCCCATGCACACCCAGGCTCTAAAGAGATAGCAACCAGCTGCTCATCTCCACGACAAGACACTGCGTTTGGGAAGCCCAGACCCTACATTCCAGCTTGAAAATCACAATGATAAACTAGGACTGTATTCAAGACACAAGACTATTCGGATATTAGCATCACAGGAGAACTGACGCCCCCTCTCGCATTGTGCGCTCGAGCGACACGTGAAATGTCCTGGGGAGGAAATGAGGGTAAACAGCCATTTGTCCAGAAAAATATGCCCGACGAAACTTTCATCCAGGCAAAAGATAGTATTTTTGTTAGAGGCCTGGTAGGTTTAAGAGTCGATGTCACAGACTGTCATGGTAAAGTTTGCACCATGGTCTATAATCAAGGCTTGACACCCAATCTACACCCACAGCCTGGCTTACAGGATGGGCCAAAAGCCTGACGAGCATCAGCAAAGATGTTTCATTCTGCTTCCGATGTTTCAGGGCAGAAAAGCCAAGAGGGAACGGTGACCAGCTGACATATTTTTATGTTATTTGACATTTTTAAAGAGTCCCAACTAAATTAAATGCTGTCCAGCACATTTCCTGTAGTGGGAATCAACACTAAATGGGATGGATTTCACAGTTCCAGGAATATGTCAGGGACACAGACAGGAGGACTATCTGCAGTGCAGGAGAGCAGGATTTCAATAACTCTATAGGCCTGCCGCAGAAGAATGAAAATAATATGTCATTCTGCTACAATATAATTATTTTTTTTTAATTGGGGGGATTAATCTCATCCTCTCATTGTCATTACCTTTTCATGGCACCAATTATTCATGGGAAAGAGACACCTGTGGTGGTACGGTGGTTCAGTGAGTAACACCTTCCAAGTCTGTACTGCACCCTAGGCCCACTGCAAAAAAATGCTTGTTGGGTGAATTCATGACTGATGAGCCTTTAAGGTTTGCAAGAAGACCCTCAGTCCAAGAGTCTACCCTGACTTACCCTTCACACCATGGTAGCCATATATTTAAAGCTGATTTTAACAAGTGATGGATGTTTACTGGATTATTAGGAACAGCTGTAACAATCAATAACCAGTTATATTTGTGACCAAAATGACTTGGGTCTTCAAGTAGAAACCAGAAAACAAGTTAGCTAACTTCAGTTATAATGATATATATGTATGTACAGAGATCAAACTCTCAATATATATAATTTGAATTGAAGTTACTACTTAACTTTTATTTTAATAATTATCCAAAATTTAGTGGTTATTTGAAGCAGTGGTACTTATTGAAATGTTTTTCAACATTTAGTTATTCTAGTGGAAAGCCTACACAACAAATACTGTAGTCTGTTTTGCCATGGCATTTGCAACACATTAATCTATGTGACAGCATTTGTCCATAAAATGCCTGCTGGGCGGACTGTTGCATGACAATTAGGTGTGTGTCACAGTTTAAATACTTCTCTATGTCTATGAATACGTAATTTCAATTGGTTTAACCACATTTCAGACATCATCATAGTACAATATATATGACAGATTTTTTTCATAACGACATGTCACACCAGTAACTGAAACCATTTCCTTCTCATGCTTCGTTCATACCCTTCACATCAAACGTCACGTAGCATTTATACAGAAGCTAAGCTGAGAAGAGACCCTGTGTGTAGTTTTTTTCAGTGAAACTTTTCTGCCATCTGCTGGATGAGATGTGAGGCTACACCAAATTGCTTTTCCCCAACAGACACTGGGTTTATATCTTTTTATTGCAGTAATTTAGAGAAAACAATGCTAGAGATCAGCTGACATATCTTTAGCCATACTGTTGTAAACAAGAAGTGTGTGTGTGCGTGCGTGTTGTTAGACTATATTGAAAAACATACTTTCAAATGATTGCCGAACAACTGTGAAATTAGATCAAACTCTTTTGTTGTTGGTACCAGCCTATTGTGATGGGATTTTTTTTAAATCATTCTTTGAATGAAGATTTGTTAGAGAAAGGAGCAGAACAGAAAATTCCCTAGAATGTTGTCGTTTCTTGTGTCCAGTGCTTCAAGAGTAGCCCTTGAAGAGCAGTTGTACAATTATTCAGAACTAATGATCTGTTTACATTTTAGCCTCGAAGACTTTGCCTCATTATCTGCAGAGAATAAATGATCTTGAAACAGCCGCTGTCCCAAATTGCCATGTACACTTCCTCCCCTTCTGCACTAATGGCTCCAGCCTAAAACAGGGGTCGTTCTAAGCAGCCAATATTCTCAGCTATCTCTAAATCATCCATTTCCTTCCCTGTGATGGAACATGCACACGGCAGACCATTAGATGCCGAATATGCCATTTAGACCCAGCTGATGTATCACCCTGAACTGTAAATAATTGGTGACAGCTGGTCTCATTATGGGTGAAAAAGTGACCAGTTTTCCAAATTATTCTTAAGCAAAGAAAAATATCTGTATCCGAGGCTATAAATGGTGAACATTATTGCACTGACCTCTCATGGTATGAAGCATTTAAGCTTGTGGGAGTTTTACGCAAAAATGTTCTGAGGGCAGAAAGAAAAATTATTAAACGAGAGATAACCAATCAGAATGTAGAGGAGGTGGCTCTGAGTAACTAGAGAAGGCAGTATCAAGCCATCTGATTGGTTGGTTCTGCCTCCTCTATAATCTGATTGGATCAGAAATAACCAATCACTTTTCATTCTGCCTTCAGAACACTTTCATGCAAGTAAAACTCCCATGGGCTACATTTTGTCTTAAAGAAGCTCATATTTTGAGAACTGAACTTTAGAAAGCACATTAGGATGAATTTTAAGACCTCCCTAAGGTATATCAATGTGCAAGTACAAGTGTCAGAGAATTAAACCTAAAATACTTTTATGTAAGTTTTGTTATTGACATCTACTATTTTTGCTTTATTCATTTTTTTAATATAATTATTGGCCTCTCATCATATCCGCAAGGTCGCTTTCTTGGGATTCGTTCATCTTTCCTCAGGTGGTCGCAAGTTGTTTGTTCGTCTGTCTTCAGAGGATCACAAGCCATTCTGAGAATAGGTACATTGGTTCGCTTGTTTGTCTATCATTAATGACATTAAAAACTGCACAAACTTTAAAAAGTGCTGTTTTGTCAGAATTTTTAATCCTGTTTGCTGTTTTCAAAAGTGTTTTGCCGTGTACAGTACCATAAGCAAAGGTCCGATGTTGGCCACTTTGTAAGGTTAAAGGTATAAGGGGAAGGTTTCGTGTTATTTTCTTTTGGAAAAAAAAGTGACAAGAGACCTGTAACCATAGACATGCTGTACGTGTGTCATTCTAACTTATTATACAGAATAAACGCTCCACCGAGACTTCATCTTATGTTCCATAAACAGACATAATGCAGAAAATATTTAGCCAGAGTCAACCCAGGCTACAAAAGTGTACAATAACCGTGGAAAAAAATCACTTGCTACCCCCACCCTCTTTCTTGAAATATTTGGTCCATCATGCTGGTATGTCCTATTCTGTAATTCATACAGCACAGACCAGTAAAACAACATAACACACCTACTGAAAAAGGCTGTAACACAACCACCTCCTGAATGGGACGCAGTCTTCATTACCAGCTAAAGGGTGGGTACGGTACAGCCATCTTCGGGATCGAAACAAGTCTAGTTCTCCCACAGTGACTTAATTGCAAACAACTCACCCCAACCTGTTTAAGATTTTCATGATTTGAAGGTTTTCTAAAGGATTTCTAAAGGACATTGCAAGCTTTTAGCATAAGGTCCTCACTTCTAAAACTCAGCAGGGTATGGGACTGCTGGCAATTTTTTAACCTTCCCTTCCTTTGAGGTTCATATATCATCCACCATGGATTTAAACTCTTTGAATAGTAATTTCAGTGTCTTGAATTGATCAATGCTAAGTAGTAAACCTTAGCATTTCACTGGCATTGGCAAAATTACAGCATTTCAGGAACTTTAGGTTGATAGAAGACCACCTTAAGCACCAGTAACAAAGACAAGAGTTTTATGATGGAGCAGTGTATTTAAATGGGAATAAGCTGTATAATGTCCCAATTTAGACTTTAATACCCCCCCCCATATTATACTGCTGCCTATTAGAATATGTAGATTATGACCAAATAATATGTAACAAAAAAGGACAAAACCCTTAGCGAATGCAAAGAATCTCAGGTATTGTGGGTGAGCCAATAGACAACTTGTATTACCAGCAATCACAATGGCTGGAATACATGATTGCTGGGAATGGCCTGGGTGTGTTTCTATTCCATACTTGAGAGACAACCCAAACACAGATGTTCCATAATAATGTGGCAATATGCACCCAAATCAAACCAATTTCCCATAAACATCTTCACACCACTGCATTGTGTACTCGGTTTGGTTCACTGTTACATTGTTTCAATACAGGCAGACAAAAAAATATGGAACGACCTCACATTTTATTAATAACAACAGTTTAAGCCATCTTCAGCTGACTGCTTCTTGACTGCAAGTCCTGGACAATCAATCAAGCTGTAAAATAAAGAGGTATATTAGGCTACTGAGACCATCACACTGTTACCCATGGTTAAGTACTTCTAACTTCACACATAACCTCCCTTCTAGCCAAACACTGAGTAGTGCAGACATTAGAAGCCTGAAGATGTAATTTCACAGCATCTACAATTATTCGTGTCAAAATCATGCCTGCACCATCTAGTCATTTCTGTTTAATGTAAATCATATTAAAAGTGCAATATGTTTATGCGTAATAAAGGGTGCTTACCTTGACAAAACCGATGTCACTGGCGTACTGCCGGAAACACTGGCGGCACATGTTCAGTCCGTATTTACGGATCAAGCCATGTCGGTTTGAGCATACCCGACTACAAGACAAAACGGTAAAAAAAGATTTGCAGAGTTTAGTTCCCGTCGCCCACATTTCAAATTACTAGATCATTCTACATTCGTTTTTAACTTAAATAACCCCTGGCCAATATGGCTGAACAGCAGACAAGGCTTAACACGGAAAATGCCGATGTTTGATAATACGACAAAGACCAACGTCTAACGTTAAAAACCTACATGTAAAACAAACGTTGTCTGTCATGTGTACGATTCTGAAATTGTTCTATGCGTTTCATACCGCACTCTTTCAGATGAGGCACGTTTTCAAAAAAAAAATGCTAAACAAGCGCGAGCCGCCATATTAGGTGCACGTTCCGACGTCCCATGCGCACCCACAAAACTAGATAAAATGTCGCTCTCCACCAATTTTATTCTTTCATGCTACCAGAACACCGAATCGCACTAAACACGAGAAGAATAACGAACCAGGCTCTGGATCCCTGGCCGAATTTTCGGGGGTGACTCCAGTAGAGCTGCTGGTGACCCATCTCGTCTCTTTGCGTTCAGGCGTCAGAAAGGAAGAGCACAGCTTGCGCATGCGTAGTTAAAGTCCATCCCAGGCGGTCAGAAAAGCCACTTCCGCCCATAAAACAGCCAGTCGAATAGGTACGTTGCCTTCGCGTTTCCGCATTTACCGCTAGATAGCAGCACTGTTATTTGGTTGGGGAATTGGGTTGCATTTAACGTTTTTCTTATGTATGCGACTAGTTTTAACATTTCATTAATGTTACAAATATTAATTATCTCATAGAACAGCTACCTTCGTCTACACTAACTAAATATTTTATATAAATAAATATAAATATCCTTTCTCCACAATATAATAAGTTTAGAAATGAAACTGGAATGTACGTTTCGGTTTAATAAAATTATTGATTTAAAAAATACATATTTATCGTTTTTATTAAAGTGTAATGTTTTCATTTATTTCTAATTAGCTAGTGTAATGGTATCGAACGTGCCAAAATCAGAAGTGGGACTGACCACATACGTGTTTTGGTCTAAACAGATACCAACCTACAAAACATAGTACGATGTTTCATTGGCAGTATTCTGCACCAATCCATGTCCGCCCTTTTCGTCCAATCAGAGAACGCACTTGTTTCCGTCTGTATAGATTTCGCGCGCGGCTGTTCACTCTTTTTAAACATACTGTAGTTAAATGAGGAATCCGAGTTTTACGCTGGTTTTGTATCAGTTTTTTTAAATAAGACATTAATGGAACTTTAAACATCTGCTGAAACGCTGTACTGTTTTACCTGGTAAGACGTATTTATTATTAACATACGTTTTAGGGTGCTCGTATATTTCCCTAGGATAAACTCGACACTCTGCTAGTTAGCCAGGCGCTTTGCAAATCGAAAACTAAAGTCGCTAACAACTGGTCAAATGATTTTTTTAAAATAACTCCCCGAGTCCTGTACTTTTTTACGAAGATTGATTGTTGGTCGCTAATAAAATAGAGGACAAACTAGTTGATAAAATAAACAGTGGAGTAGACTCGCTGGGTGTGAAACCAGTACTGATTAGTGTCAACTGGACTGCGCTGGTAGGTAGCTGCAAATGTACTGAAGCTGATCAGCTCCTTATTCCTATTGGTATTTGAGATTAAGGCTGTTAAATTAAGTACACCGCGGCCTCAATGACTAGTTGCTCATGTTTTCTTTGTTTTTAGGAACTGGTCGGTTAAATCCGTATTTATTGTCAATGGGGTCCGTCTTACTAGCCTGGTACGGCTGCTTTTTGAACGTGTCGTGTTTTTTTTTTTTTTTTTTTTTTAAACTGGGGTAGAGCCGCTGGTCAAAGGATAAGAGTGAACCAGAACCATTTCACTGGCATTTGGAGTTGCTTTGATGTTCGGCTAAGCAGATGAGACAGATCTTGTTATTGTTATTTTAAAAGTCTACTTTCATCTTAATACGGTGGGGTGGGAAGGCTCGTCCCGCTGACGAGGCGATGGGCGTTTCGACGCCCACATGCCGCGTTTTGGTCTTTTGACAGCCGTGTGCGCCGCGTCTCACAGTGCAGGGCCGCCTCCATGGTGTCGGCGCGATGAAGCTCCAGTGCGACGTCGAAGTGATCCATCGCATGCTGCCGACGTATGGGTTGAAAAACCGAGGCAGGGGGACCAGGGCGGTTCTGTCCATTGGAAAACATCTTGATAAAACCACTCGGCGCAATAATATATACCTCATGATCTGCACGCAGAAGGACAGGGCCGGATCCAAATACAAGGTAGGTTCCCGGTGCTCCCTGCGCTCATCTTTCTCATCTTTCTCTTAAATTTGTTCTTTTCGGTTGTTTTATTGTAAAAATTTATTGTTTCGTGTAAATATCTGAGGATAGCAGAGCTAAATCAAAACACAAGCATTATTGTATTTAAATAATTGTGGGCTTTAACTCCGACTGCTGTCCAGACACTTGACTTCTACAGATGGAAGTATACTTGTGTACAATATAAGATATATTATTAGTTTTACAGTAAGTTAAATAGTAAATCTACAGAAGTGTAATTTTTGCTTCCATGACGAGGTATGGATTCTGTGTTCTCCACCTGTGTATTGTGTTGTAAGTATTTTTAGACAATATATTTTTTTGTTTTAATTCTTTAAAGTTGCCTTTTATTAACACATTCTTTGTGTTTTCCATGTGTTTGGAGTGAATACTTCTTAAACTTTACTCCTATCTAAAATACTTTTCATAAGGTTTCTGTGGCAAGAATTGTGTAATATTTTCAGCCGGTCCTGATTGCAGTGGTAAATATTTTGTGGGTTTTCAGAACTGGATCGTTTGTTGATGTACTTAGTTGCTACTGCAGTTAATAAATGTTGAATTGCAAAGTGGGGTCTACCTCCTTAAGTATGCTTTACTGTCTCAATCATATTCACAAACACCAATGTTTAGACATTTATACTTTACCTCAGTTAAAGGAGAACATTGAGAAGTTCTTCACCTGGTTCGTGGATGAGGGTAAAGCCACCGTGAGGCTCAAAGAGCCGGCCGTGGACGTCTGCTTGAGTAAGGTATGGGGCCATGTTTTTAAGCAATTCTAACAGTGTCATTTTAATGAGTCTGGCAGTCAGATGTTTGCATGCATTTTATGGTGTAAATTACAGACCCAGAGGCAGCAGCTGTCGTATGCTAGTCCATCCTTTTCTTGAATCAGGAGAGGAAAAATTGGGTATTTAAAGAATAACGTTTGTTTAATATTTTTTTATATACTGTTGCTGAAATAAACACTTGTCTTCAGATGGTATAATATGAGCTTTGTGTTTGTTTCTTGCATAACTAGCGGCTTGACTTTTCTACACAGGCTTTTTATGATCAGGGATTCTTGTGGGAAAGGGTGTAATGAGGGCCTGGTAAATATTGTGCTCCAATGTCTTTTATAATGCTTCAGTGGACAGAAGACATAATTGTGACAACTTGCCAGAAAAATATACAACTAGAAAGACACAGGTGCATTATACTCGTGCATTAGACATTAAAATAGTTTGTGAAGACAATATGGCGCTTTTTTTTGTGCCAGGTGATCTGTTTTTGCCATCAGTCTGCTGTCCATTCTTTACATAGCACAGTAGTTTATGTATTGTTAGCTGTTACTTGGTCATGTTTAAAGCCTTAAGAGCTCCTAGTGTCTGGGCAGTACCTTCCATGGAAGTAAAAATAGAAACAAAATGAAATGGAATGTTACTTTGAAGCAGATCAATACAAAGACTCATTGTAATGTAACTCTGCTCTTGCAAACTAAAGAAACCCTCCACTGTTCATCTGTGCTCACTACCTGTACACTTGTTGATAGGCTTGTTCGATGTTTGTGATTCTGGGCACAGTTCATTGTTATTTATTTAAAGTTTTGTTCTATTTGAATGTGATTTGCTTTTGAGGTCCATTTGTATTCAGACTGTAATTTCCCTTTCGTTTATTCCTGAAACAATTGAAAAGTTTCAGGCACTTTGTGGGCCTGGGTTCATGGGGCACATTTCCATTTCGTTCCTTGTTTTTGCTTCATGGCTGGTGAGGCACTGGGTCAGGTTATGCAAGTTACACGCGCGGGTGACGGTTTCATGGGTCGTGCCTCCTGCTTCTTACCGCCCCCATGAACAGCATCTTAGGCCAGCCCATTGTCAGACGTCCAATAGGAAGCCAGCTGACGCCAGCCCCCGGGGCCATGGAAGGACTGCGGTGACCTTTCACCCAGTTCCTAGGAACACACGTTTTTCACGTTCGCTTTGTGAGGCCTGGCATTGCCTGCTGACTCTATGGCGTTGCCTTTGTGATCAATGCTGTGTCCAACCTTCTGCATTTAAGGTCGCATTTAAATGGCATGTTTTTATTTTATTTTTTTAATAAACCATCCTTTGGAAAAATCATATCATGACGTGTAAATATCAGTTACCTTCCGTCCCCCTCAATCCCCAGGGCAGAAAATTTAATCCAGCTTGTTGCTTTATTATATGGAGTCATTCATTCATTAGGTTTGTTTAGGTTCTCGCATGTTGTGGATTGTTGTGGTTTTTCAATACTTTTTTTTAGTTAGTAGACTTGTGTACTATGGTTGGGCAGTATTATGGTAATGCAGTATATCACAGCCTTTCGTAGTCCTGGCAACAAAAAATTTCATGCAGTTAATTATATTGGTCCTGCTTGGCCGGCTGGTCCATATCCCCTTGCTGCCCAATGTGTATCATGAATTGTGGTTTTTGGTTTACATTTTATTTACTCTCTTCAATCCCCTTTCATTTATATTAATGGTTTAGATTTAATTGTAATTATTAAATGGAATCCTGTCTGTTTAATGGGTCATAATATACATCTTTTTTTCTGTTAAAGTATTCTAAACTAGACTGCCCACAAGGTTAATGTTTAGGGAGGAGAAAACTTGATAAAGGTTTTAACATCAATGAAAAGTATTAATGAATTAAGCTCAGGCTACTCAGAAGGCAGCCGATAAAGCCTTTGGTGCATCATTAGTCACATGATCTTTGTAAGAAGTGTTCAGTTTCCTGTTTTTATCAAGTCACCTACTTAATTGGCTAGCAGTGCTTAACTACACCCTGTGCCGTCTGAAGTACCTCTTCAGTCACAGAGTTCAGGCTGAATGGTTATTAATGCCTCTGCATATTCCCACAGGCCGATGCCAACAGCCTGAAGAACTTCCTTTCCGCTGCCAGGCTGGCCCACAGGGGAAGCGACTCAGACACATTACCCCTGTCCACCCTCACGCCCGTCCGGGCACGAGATGTGGAGAGGCCCAAGAAGAAGTTGGCCATCCTTTCCAAGAAAGACTATCCCCTGACGTCCAATTTCCCGTACTCCCTAGAGCAGCTGCAGGTGTCTTACTGCAAGCTCTCCCGGGTCGACATGCGCATGCTTTCTCTCAAGAGTCTGCGTTGCCTGGACCTAAGCAACAACCACATCAAGAAGCTTCCAGAAACCATTGGTGACCTGGGCTGCCTTGCAGAACTTGTCCTCCACAACAACCACCTGGAAACCTTCAGTGCAGCACTGTGCCTTTCCAGTCTGCAGCGCACCCTAAAGCTCTTAGACTTGAGTCGGAACCGTCTGCACGCTCTCCCCGATCAGTTCTGCCAGCTACGCGAGCTGATCAGCCTGAAGCTGGACAACAACTTGTTGGAACGGATGCCGTCCCGCATAGGCCAGCTGTCGAAGCTTCGCTCCCTGTCCGCCTCCCACAATAAGCTGCCCTTCCTGCCCGCTGGTTTCCGCCAGCTGTCACTGGAGAACCTGGACCTGTTTGGCAACCCGTTCGCCCAGCCCAATTCATTGGACCACACTATGCGGCTCACCTTCCCACTCGCTCTGCAGGAAATGGCTTCCCGGGCTGTGCTGGACCTCAGGTGAGAGTATTTCGGTAAATGTAAGTAAAACACAAGATTTCGGTTTGAATGACAACAGGCAAATAAATGATATAGGCCTCCGGTGCTTTTATGTTAAGGTAACCCACCTATCCCTTCTGGTTTTCCTTTCCAGAATCTTTTGGTTAAGGATATAATGGTTGAAAACAGACTTGGTTTCATATGGGTGTGGTCTGAGTGATTTTTATCCAGCTAAAGCATTGGTTCCCATGGGTGTGTCTGTCTGCAGAATCCCCTTTGGGCCCCACCTTATCCCTGCTCATCTCTGCAAAGAGCTGGAACTGGCAAAGACCTGTGACTGTGGCCGGACAGTAGTGGATGCCTTCATCCAGATGGTGGTCAGTATGAACCTGCACCTGGTGTCCCACATGGTGGTCCTGGTGGACGACATGGGGAGCACAGAAGCTCCTGTGCAACGCTACTTTTGCTCGCTGGCTTGCTACTCCCAGTTCCTGGACATCTGCCTGCGGCGTGGAGTCAGGTGATGGCCGAGGCCGAGGGCCAGAGTTTAGTTCAGCAGTAATGGTATATGCCGACCTCTTGGGGCCGAGGCAGACTTCCCACCTTCTATGACGAATAAGGGGCAGGCTTCTGGCTGTGACACATTTATGTCCGGTTGACTCACCAGCCACAGAGGCATGCATAACTATAAAAAATCTTTAGTTGTTTTGCAACCCTGGTGTGAACTTCTTTTCCAGTTTTTGACTTTTTTTTTTGTGGTAAGACTTACTGGAAATAAATGTGAATGATTAAGGCGAAGGACTTTACTCATGCTTAAGGAAATGACTTGCCTAAAAATGCACAAGTTTGGTTCGAAATGAGTATTTTCTGTTTTGTTCAGTTCAGGAATGTTTGTTTTAGGTAGTTTTAGAGAACTTTTATTCCTGTAGAATCAAAGCACTCCAACATTAAACCAGTTGAGAATATATTCCATGCAATGTTATGTTATGTTGAACTAGTTTTGGTTGTACAAGCTCTGAAAATGGTTTACAAGATTGATTTGAGGAGTCGGTATACTTTTTGTGGTTTGTATATGTGTCAATGAATTTTTTCTAATCAATAATGTATTTGTCAGATATTAAATAAAAGAAAATATTTGAAATGAATTTTAAAGCAATGCTTGTTTGATTTCTTTGATTATATTTTCATGATTCATCTGTCTGAAGATTTTTTTTTTCCCCCCTTTTCTGGCCGACTCGTTTTTGACAAGTACTTCATCATTTTCTGATGACAAATCTAGCTACTCATTTGAAGACGAGAAGTTATTTTTTACAATGATTCAAATTGAGCCTGCAATATTACTGTTACGCGCTAGGTGGTGCCAATCTCACACTTGTAATGTTTAATATACAGAACAAATATGGGTATTTCCATTACAATAAACCCGACCATTGAATAATGATGGGAGAAACATTGCTTTAGTGTGCGCCTCGAAGTTTTACATAGTGCCAAAATAATGCTAAGTAAAAATTAAGGAGATTTAATGGTGGATTATTTTAAGGGATTGTGGACTTGCTGATGTAATAGATGTCGGGCAATATTATCACATAAGTATACAATCTGATCGGAACCCAAATAATTAAAATGGTCAGTAGTACCTATATATAAAACAGCTCCGAGGTAAACATGATTTTATTTTTTTGCACAATAACATCCAAACATTGTCACAAAGGTACTTTCAGCAGTTTTGCGGGTACCCGGCCGCACAGACAGGTAACCCGGATCATTCCCGTCTGACGGGTAACGACAAAAAGGGGTTTGAAACGGAGACGCGGTGCGACTGCGAAAGGATCGTGACGTCATCGCTATCCCGCACAAAGCCGCTCCCTCCAGTTCCAGGGAGAGTGCGGTGCATTGTGGGATACGGAGGTCATCGTCGGCGCGGCTCCGCCTGTTTTTCGGGAAGGCGGAATCCGGCGGAGGAGAGGAGGAAAAAAAAGGGCTGAAGAATGGAAGAGGATCGCGAGCATCGCCCGGCGGAGTTCCGCTAATCAGCCGCGGGGGAGAAACACGGCGCCTTTTAGCCGAGGTACCCGACTGCGGCACGGTGGGATCTTGCGGAAGCTGGCAGCTAGCTAAGCTAGTTATCGTGGTCCGGTGTTTAGGGTTAACTAGCCGCCTGCGATCGTGCGAGTGTTACACGAGTTGACACCTGAGGTAGCGTTTTTTGCGGCTGCGGCTCCGCCGTGTCATGGATCTGGTAAATCTAGTAGATCCAGCAGATCTCGCAGACCTTATCGGACCGAGACGCTCACGGAGTGGTCGAAATGTGCTTTGCAGGTCGGGGAATTGACTACAAGCGTGTGCTTAGCGTGGATGCACTTTGTAATTACTGCATACTGCCAACTAGAAATAGGAAGCAACAAGATGGCTCGGAGCTAAGGCAAGGTAAATGAACGTTTCGTGGAAATTAGTTGCCTGATCTTGCCCTCAAAGCCGTTTGTTTGGAAAATCTTCGGGAGCTTTAGTGAGTTGTAGTTGGCAAAGAAATTAGATTTTGTGCATTTTTTTAATGCAATGCATCATTACTTGGTTTTCTGGCTCGATTTGACGTGGGATTAAGATGGTTATAAAAGTCAAAACCTTCTGGCGCAATGAGTCCTGAATATGTAATACTTCTCACTAGTTATTTGGTTTAATTCTCATTAATTTAATTCAGGCGCTGGTCCAGTTCCTATTTCAGTGATTGAATGACAATGTTTTAAATTCGTAACCAATAAATGAAATGCATTAGTGCTGTCCAGGATTATGTTAAATTTGATCCGGTTAAGTATCAGTTTCCCTTCATGTTCATAAAAGTGTTTACATATGTCACGCAAATTGAATTTCGTTATTAGACCGCTTTGAAATTGACAGCTGCTTGGTACGACAGCCCTTTTGTGCCGAAATACCCTTCACTGATCTGGCTGTGACTTAAACGTCCATTATGGTTGTAAAATCGTTTGAAATCGAGTAAAGCTTGTGCTGACAGATTTTTTTTCGTGGATTCCCCTCTGGCATGAAGAAATGCACAAGTTGCACACATGCATAGATAAATGATTTAATAGAAATTACTCGAGAGATTGCTCTGAGGATATAACCGCAGAATATATGCGCTATGCTCGGACAGCTTAAGTAGTTTATTTCGCTGGAATTTAATGCATAACTTGTTCCCCAGTAAATTACTTTTCAGAGAGATTATGGCAGCTTTTTCATTAAATAGCTTCAGGTGACAAATGAATGAGTATATTTAATGTATCCAGTCTTTTAAAAATGCAAGTTTTAGGAGTTTAATGTAAAATGTTCTGTTAAATGAATAAGTTGTTAGTATAAAGCGTGCGTGCATTCGTCCAGAAGAGTCGGGGGGTAGTCGATCTCCCGCAGCTGATGGCCAACAGGCCCTGCTCCTCCATCGTGGATCTAAAGGGAAGAAGATCGGCATTTGCACTTGATGGGAGACCAACCATTTTTGTATCGAGTGAAAGTGCATCTCAAGGCACGCTAACGTGTACTGACGTTTGGTAACATTTTTCTAACTGCATAGCAATGCAGTGCATATGTGCGTCTTTTAGTTGTGTTTTTTTTTTTGTTGTAGTTTACAAAATCCGTTTTTGTTATGTTCATTATTCAGGTTGTTATTTACACGTGCGTTCATAAAGGATGCCAGCCCTGCCCGTCTATTCATGTGGCTAATGACGCACATCGACACAGTTCAAATTTCGCCTTCAGTGCTGTACATCTGATAAAGCATATGCGTTACACAGCTCTGGCGATTACCTGTTCGTGCATGTTTTAAAAAGAAAGTTGTGTAGTGAATTTGCCTTGAATGTACTTCAGAGTACTGAGAGCAGGGACTGACGAGGCTGACTGGCAGTGCTTTTAATGGGCTCCTGCACAGTCTCTCTCCATAGTTAGATTAGTTGGCAGTGAGCAAACACGACGTGCCAAAGAACAGGTGTCATAGACAGAACTTTTCTGCAGGGAGGAAACATTAAATATTTATAAAGTAAAAATGCTGTTAGCTAATGGTCTTTGGTACACAATGAATTAGTTTCTTGTCTGCTAAAATTCATTGATAATGATTATAATTAAAAATAAACTTACACTTTAGAATTTAAATGAATTCATTTTAATATGCAATCACTCAGTCTGCTCAAAAAAGTATAGTTTTGTTTATCAGTAAAACCATTTCATGTCTCAGGCAAGGTTATTATCGTTAAGAAATACAAAAATTAATGCGATAAAAGCATTTTGTTCATCAAAATTAAAACAAAACTAAATGTGTAAGTGAGAAGGAAAACCAAACTGAAATTAAAACAAACTCCAAAACAAACTGAAATAAACACACACAAATTTTTGGTTTCTGTTTTTAACTTTTAGTTTTGAGTTTAAAGTCTGTTTATAAGCTACCACCTCCCAGGCGTCCCTACTTTTAAAAAAATGACAGTGAGTGTAGCCTATGATAAGCATCTCAAATAGGCAAAAATGCATTTGCATTCGGGAGATTAAACTATGTTTCAGGCTTAGGGACCGCTGAAAATGACAAGAACTTAGAGATGTACTATTTATGGCTTTAGATAACGGTGTCAGCCGATCTTAATTTTTGAAGAATATATGGGCATTTGTCCCACTATTCGCCAATATTTAAACTTCAGGTCTGTACAAAGTTAGGTAGGGCTGTCCAGTTGGCATCCAGAGCAAACACAATGTAACTTCCACACAGACCGGGTATCCAATTGGCATCCAGAGCAAACACAATGTAACTTCCACACAGAACAGGCGTCTGTTCTGCACCTAAAATGAAACTAAAAATAAACATTATTCAGCTCATTAAAAATACAAACTGATATAAAAATGGTCAAAAACTAAAACTTAAATAGAACTAAATGAAACACTTTTAAAACTAAATAAATTAATAAATATTAAAATAAAAAAAGAATAAAATAAGGACTGAAATGACATTGATCCCAAGGAACCTTAAGCTTACCTTGAACTGCAAAGCGAGTCTTTGTTCTCAGTCATCCTGTTTCGGCAGAAGCTTCTGTTCAAACTTGTTGTATATGTGTGGGGAGGAGAATTTGCCAAACCCTCAAACCCCCTGTATTTTTCTTTTCTTCTTCAAGTATTGGGATCGATGTCAGCATAATGTGTTTCCGAATTGTCTGCTATTGACCAGTGTCTTCAAATTTAAAAAAAAAAAAAGTCAATTGGGAATTTCTCCTCAGGTGGGAGACTTGAGGCCTAAATGCTCCAGTTCAGATCCTTAGCTGTAGGGCTTCATAGGTTCCTGGGTGTTTATGAAATGCTAAAGTTCAACTCGGGAACATTTGTGATTGGATGGCACATGTATTCATTTTGTATATAGGTCACAACATCTATAAACATAACACAAAGCTTGTTTGTGCCTCTAGGCCCAATACCTACTGTATGACACACAATAGTCGTACAGCTATGACAAATCATTACTAATGTTTATATAGCTAATAACACACATGTAAACGGAACAGTCCCTATGGCTTGTTTTTGCGGTAGAAGGGAAAATGTTTTGAAAGATTTTCCAGTCTTTGTTTCTAACATTCTGAAATGGATAAAATGAACCCAGCCCTATGACAAAATCATGCATTAACTTTCCATTCTTTTGTCTTTTCAGAGGTTTTCCGTTGCCGTATCTTGATGCATACTGCCAGGCTCCCGTGAGTTTAGCGAAGAACACATCCCGCGAGATATGTTTGGCTCCACTGACGTTTTAAACGGATCCATGTTTACAACATTCCAAGAATCTAAAGTAAGGAAAAAAAACACAGCCATCCTTTCACTTTCTTAAGGGCAGCTTTCTCCTGAAACCTCCGCCCCCTCTCCCCGCCCCCCCAGCAGCCCCGATTCCTATTCAATCGGTCAGTGTCGCCCTGGAATTCCACCTGCCATGAGATTCCGAATCTATAAGAGGAAGGTGTTCATACTGACCCTGGTGGTGCTCGCTTGCGGCTTCGCCTTCTGGAGCAGCGGCAAGCAGAAGAAAGCCGACGTGTTCGCTAAGGAGCCAGAGGCAGGCAGGGGCAGCCGACCGCAGGCGACTCCCGGGCTCAGGAGGTCATACAATGAGACGCAGGCCGAGAAGGTGGTGCGGCCTGAGGTTGACAACATGACACTAGTCTATAGGGGAATCGTGTTTCAGCTGAACTTTGACCAGACCATCAGGAATGAGGAAAAATTCAAAATGCGACAGAAGGATGATCTGGTGGTGGTCGTCCAGGTTCACAACCGGCCCGAGTATTTGAAGCTGCTCGTCGAGTCTCTTCGGAAGGTGAAGGGCATTGAGAACATACTGCTAATATTTAGCCATGATTACTGGTCGCCGGAGGTCAACCAAGTAGTTGCTTCTGTCAATTTCTGCCAAGTCCTTCAGATCTTCTTTCCCTTCAGCATCCAACTTTACCCGCACGAGTTTCCAGGAAATGACCCCAAAGACTGCCCCAGAGACATTCCCAAGAAAGATGCCTTAAAGTTGGGGTGCATCAATGCAGAGTACCCTGATTCTTTTGGCCACTACAGAGAAGCCAGGTTCTCCCAGACTAAACACCACTGGTGGTGGAAGCTGCACTTTGTGTGGGAGAGGGTCAAAGTCCTAAAAGACCACAGTGGTCTGGTACTACTCATTGAGGAGGATCATTACCTGTCACCAGACTTCTACCATGTCCTGAAGATGATGGAGTCTCTCAAGAGCGAGCAGTGCCCAGAATGTGACATCTTGTCACTAGGAACCTACAGTCACACTGGCTATTCCAGCAAGATCAACAAAGTGGAGGTGAAGGTTTGGAAGTCTACAGAGCACAACATGGGAATGGCCATGTACAGGGAGACCTACCAGAAGCTCATCCAGTGCACGGATATATTCTGCACTTACGACGACTACAACTGGGACTGGTCGCTGCAGTACCTAACGGTGAACTGTCTGCCGACGTTCTGGAAGGTGATGATAAGCGAGGCCCCCCGCATTTTCCATGCAGGGGACTGTGGGATGCACCACAAGAAGGCCTGCATGCCGTCCAGCCAGAAGGCTAAAATCGAGAGCGTCCTTCAGAGCAGCAGTAACCAGTTGTTCCCAAAGATGTTGTTCGTCAACAAGAAACAGCCTGCAGGTGGGCTGTCACCCCACGTGAAGAATGGAGGCTGGGGAGACATCAGGGACCATGAACTCTGCAAGAGCTACCCCAGATTACAGTGATGTTTATTTTTTATTATTTTTGGTTTTGATTAATTTTTTTTTTTGGTCCTTCGCATCCTCTTTAAAAGCCTTTTACATATATATATATATTTTCTTTTATGGACTGTTGATACTGCCTGTTTTTTTTTTTTTGTTTTTTTTTTTTGGGCCTGTCCCCAGTAAAGTACATGGTGGGGGGGTTGGGCTTCTAAATGGGGTTGTCTTTTGATGATCCAACTAAATGGATAGAGTATCTGATAGAATTTTATGGAGAGGAACGTATCGACAGTGGCACTTTTCATCATGTTCCCCTTCTAAAAATTATATATTATTACATTTTTGTATTGAAGTCACGATGACAAGACCGGTTTATAAATTCCATGTTATAATTTTAAAAGAATGTTTATATTTCATGTTGGATTAAATGGCCTGACAAAACTCAAATAGGCAAAATTATAATGCTCAGTTAATGGTCTGTTTTCCCCTGTTTTGTGGTTTGTTCTCAAATCAATTAAAAAAATACTGTTAACTTGATTTTTGCCATGGCCCAGAAGTAATTGTGAAATAACAGCCCCTAAGACACAAATCTTTAGATAAGAGGAATGTGAGCGAATGCAGTTTTAACTGTGAATGACTGAAATAATTTGTCATTATCCCGTTACAAATTAGGTTAAATAATGAATGGCAAGTCGTCGAGTTGAAAAATTACTCTTGCTGAACCTAAGAGTGCAGTGTCTGTGCAGTGCTTGTTAGGGTACCCTGACCATTCAGTTCAGATAAATAGCAGTGTCTGTGCAGTGTCTATGCAGTGCTTGTTAGGGTACCCTGACCATACATTTCAGATAAATAGCAGTGTCTGTGCAGTGCTTGTTAGGGTACCCTGACCATACATTTCAGATAAATAGCAGTGTCTGTGCAGTGCTTGTTGGGGTACCCTGACCATACATTTCAGATAAATAGCAGTGTCTGTGCAGTGCTTGTTAGGGTACCCTGACCATACATTTCAGAAGTTGTGACTACCAACATTGCATGTATTATTAATGCCGCTGATTTTATGCTCCGTAGATCGGCTGACATGAGGCCTGCTCCCATGAGACACCTTGTTCCATTTATTACAATTCTCTACTTCGATTTACATTCACATCAGATCTTGTCCTCCTTTATCATCTCCGATGTATAAGGATAAGCCAGCTAGTCCCTTACAGCACCAGTACTACATCTTAATTAAGAACGGCGTTTAATGTCCTTCACCGTTTTCCAGATAATGCTGCAAAAATGTTCATGGCTGGCAATCTGAACAGCAGTTAAGGAGAGCCGCGTAATACTGTGTCTGTGGGCAGAGTGTAGAATCCATTGGGTGCATTTTCACAGTATTTCACCACTGCTGTGTCGTTATCAGCGATGAAATATTGAAGCTCTCCATATCTTAGCTGTGCTGTAAGGTACTATGTCATAATAATAGCCCATTTTCTTCCTAGTCCCTTCTGTGCACCTCTGCTTCAGGAAGTCATTGCATGTGTCTTTTTTTCTTTTTTTTCTGCCTTATAGACTCGTATGTGTGTGTGATGGGTAGGTTCTCTGGATAAATAGAAAATCCCATTCTCTCTTCCCTTTCCTCTTTTTTTCTGATCAACCAGGGTTTTTTTTCCCCCAGATTTTCAGTGTTTTACCCCTAGAAGAAAAAAAACCTTCTGCATAAAGCTCTCACTGCCCCTCGCCGTATTTCTATCCAGCCCACGTCCGCGATTGATGCTCTTCTGGGTCCGGGTTCCCGCTGAGTCGCACTTAACTAGACTGCAATCCCAGAATGACCCGAGAGGCAGCGCTTGAAATTACAGCCGTAACCCGGTTTGATTTAGTGAATGGCCGTCGCAGTGAAGGAGAAGGTATGACAGAGAAACGTGAGAGAATGTGAGTCGGACTCCTTTAAGTGAGGACCACTGCAGACGCAATATTGTTTATTGATGGTACGTAAGGTGGTGTGACTACCTGGCCATTCACTGCTTGATCTGTTTAGACTCAACGTTAGTCCAGTTCATATAACAGGGTGTTCTGGAGACGGAAGGCGGCAGAGGTGGTATGATCGGTTATGACTTCCACTCTTCCATCTCCTGGATCGATTTCCCTAAGAATGACTGATGGAGGTTCGTCATCAGAGCTCTGGTGGCCCTGCCTAGTGGGTAAGTCGTCTTCCACCCATTCCTGTTCTTTTTCTACCTCTCCTCCATCTATACTGAGCTGAAAATTTGCCTCCCCATCCTTGCCCTCGTCAATAAGGGCCGATGTGTCACAGATTGCTGTATCTTGTTCACTTCCTGGGAGAGGCTGACTTGGGTTGCCTAGTGAGACCTCTTCACCTGGGGACGGGGTTTCCTGGATGCCCCGCCCATCAGTAGATGTCAAACGTGAGTCTTCTGCAAGCACTGGCTCATTACTTTGTATGGGAAGGAACATCTTCCCCTCCATCTCTGTCCTAAAGGAGAGGCTCTCTACCTGTACAAAGTTGTCCTGGTAAAGAGGCCCATGTGGGTCAGCGTCTGTGCCCTGCAAGAAAAATTCCCAGACATGTTAATCTGAGGTAAAGTGATACGAAGTTTGTTTATCGGAGAACGCTGAACAGCAACGAATGCTATTAAGCACGGATGACTATCAGCCCTCAATGGGATAGTTAACGGCACATTAGCAATAGGTGGCTAAGTTTTCATTAAATCTCTAAAGTTGGCGGGACCTCATTATTTTAATCCCCAGCCTATGCCTATTACAAAATATCTTGCCGTGATTTCAGAAATTGCCTGTGCCGAAACACGCTTCCCCTCTACACCCTCTACATTGATGTCGATATAATTAATTTATGTAGTAGAAAGATTAAGAAGTATAATGTGTGCCACCTGCTTTCACGGCTCCTGCTGCCTCTGCACATTTCACCAAGGCGGGTTGCAAATGCGTCACCGCCGCTTTAAATGGAACCCTACCTCACGTATTGTAATTGACCTGGAAATCTGCGCACCCACAGAGTCCGAAAGCCCCTTTCGATGAAGTGAGAAGGATGTTACAGGCTGAATTTAAGAAAATGGATCATGTGACAACATCTGTTGGACTGGCCGAATGTGTTCTTGCCGTGTTGTCGTGGGTGGGAGGGAGGGAAATATTATGTAAGAGTAGAATTGGAATTACGGCAGTAGCCTGTTTTTGGATCGAGGGACATCTGTGCCTTCAGTGAACAGATGCATGACCTGATATCGGTTTACGGAAAAACTGTTCTAAAGATGATCACGCCCCCCCCCCCCCCCCCCCCCCCCCCGATTCGGGGACTGGCCACCTTTTGTGAAGATTATCTCTCCTGCTGGAATGGATTCGCTGCGGGAAGAGATCATCTTTTCACTTTTTTTTTTTGGCAGACACTTTTAGCCAGAGAGACTTGCGGGGCCGTCAAGGCAAAACAGTAAGCGGTAAACAAACAAAGTCACAGAGACACATACGTTCTCATAATGTAGTATTACAATTAAGGTCGGAAATGGCTTGATAAGGTTGATGCATGCAAGCATATTTTCTGATCATCCAACGTAGTTATATTACTGCGAAATGCTATAAGCTAAAATTAACCCCGTTATGCCCACGTACACGTTTGCTTAAGCTTCACGTTTTTTTTCTTTGATCAGTGTGAGTCACTGACACATTGAAGAAGCTGACGTTTTTTTAATCTTTCCTAGGCCGCTTGATCAGTCTTCAGATTCAATCTGATACACGTGCAGCTAACATCTATGGATATAAATGACTGTGAGCAAAATATACTGCGGATGTAACACTGCATCTCATAATCAACCCCTGTTTGGCCCAAACAAGCCGTACCTCCACTGACCTATGTGATAGCTTGGGAAAACAGTCCTTTTTTAGATACATTACTCTACTGCTGTGTGTCCGCACTAATGTTTTGAAGACATAGCTGAATCATGCTGACATATTGGGAGGGGGGGGGGGTAAGATGAGTCTTTTCATTGTGGTGACTTTAATAACTCTGTCTAATAGTGTTGTCACTGTAGAAAATCGGGCTTTTGTTCAGTGGCAGGGTGCTGACCCATAACTGCGCTGATTAATGCGCAACATGACAAAAAAAATGCCAATTCAGTTATTTGCAAGCTGATTGGCTGAAACTCGACGTTCACTGTCGCAGCATTAAATAATTTGAAAACCTGTTATCCGTAGGAAAAAAAGTACCTTATGTGTCAATAAAGTCAACATTAAACCTTCCCAAGCGTGAAAGGCACTGCTAAACTTTAAAGTCTGATATTTTAAAATATTAAAACGTGATTTCCCATTTGGATACTGCAAAACCTGATCAAGTTTTGAAATGTAATACATAAAAGGATTGGCTGTATATTTAAACACCTAATGATTCTGATTGGATGGGTAAAACATAAATCTGCTACACTACAAAAGAACATATCAAAAGAAGCATTATGTGCCCTAAGCGGTAGTATGGTGGTTGTTTAGCAGTCACCATTTTGCTATTGGTAAAACAACACAAATATGACTAGCAAAATGACAATATTAGAACCAGAGTTTTTTTTAAGGTCAAACCATCTGCACCATCATCTCCCAACTGCCTCTCTCTCCTATACGGCGGTGCCGTTTCTCCGCCTCCTGTTTATCTGAAACGTTTGCTCATCTCACGCATCTAACGAAGGGATGCGCTGGTACCGCCAGGCGTCTCCGCGACGGCTCTTCCTTTCACGCACTCGGGCACGGATCGCTGCCAGTCGCTGCTCAGAAAGCGTTTCCCCCAGTCGCTCTGCGCGTTGCCCTATTGTGGGTATAGCGTGCTGTATATCTAAAAAACCCTGTCATCCTGTCCCTCAGCTGTCATTTCTACAGATGTAATTTAGATCCTGAACCATTTTCCCTAGACTGGGGCTTATAGACCTATAAAAAGCCATTCAATATAGAAATATGTTTTCTCCATTGTTCAAAACTCAATCCGTCATTCTATATTGCCTTGTAAAAGTACAAAGGCAAAGCCTTTTGAATTAACTCACAAAAAATGGCTCCATCTATTTAAGGAAATTTAAGTTTGGAGAACAATTACAGAATGAATGAGTTGCAGCGAATACAAAATGTTATTTATTTTTTATTACGTTGCTTATTCATATGTTGTGCTTATATCCTAATTCAATTCCAATTTAGTTTTATTTATAGTTTCACGATGTCTTGTTCTTTTTTATTTTGTGCATAAATAGCCTTTTCCTTGTTAATTTTCTCTTAATAATAACCTTGTTGTAATATGATGCAAATGATTTTGGGAATGAATGTCAAAGGATATACCATACCTTCCTGCGTCTCGTACTTTCAGAAGAGATGTATTATATTATGTTGAATAGAAACTAGGTCACAGATAATATGACCCCCCCCCCCCCCCCCCCCAATAGACTTCGTTAAAAATTCCAGAGACAAATAGCTTTTCGTTATATTACCTTGCCACTGGAATCCTGACAGTCCGCGAACTCATCATCTTCCTCCTCGGCGCCCTGGGATACTTCTTCCGTAAATAGTGGAGTTTGAGTCTGGTGACCTGATGCACTGCTGCTCGAAGACGTGAGACATTGTTCCATAGTTACCCCCTCGTCATCAGTTGTCTTTTCGAGGCTTTCTCTAGGTTCATGAGAGGACACCCGTTTTTTACATGGGTTCAGTAGTTCAGTGTTTTCAAAAGGCGAAGGTAATGTCACTGCGTCTTTCAAAGGACCACGATCATGTTCATTAGGTTCTTTGGTCAATGCGTGGCCGCCCCCCACGTGTTCATATCTGGCCGACTCATTATTTCCATCAACACTGCCCGTGATCTGACTCTCTTCACCACTGACAGGCTGTATTGACAGGTCCGTAACATTCATCAAAGGGATTTTCAGCTGTAATACTGGTAGAGTGACGGTAAGCTGTCCCTTGAGTTTATTGAACTTCGCCTCCCCTTTGTTTTCATCCACAGGGTAAGACAGGGGCAGCTCCAGCCTGTAAGCTGGCTGCCGAGACTCTAAAAGCAGGCGTCTCTCAGTCACAGTCAAGTCCGCATCCCCGGCAGATTTAAGTAGCGGTAAATCGATAATGATCAACATTTCCCTCGGACGAGGGCCAGGAGCTGAATCTCGGGAACACCTGTAGTCCTGCAGGTCAATGTACGACCTATACTTAACAGTGTGTCGCGGTATAGTTGGCTTCTTTGGTAGATCTGGGTCAATCGCAGGCTTTGTCGGCTTCGTCGGTTTCTGAGTCTCGCCTTGGGTCCAGTCGTAAGGGTAAGGAAAACGGAGCGGATCGTCTGGATCGGTTTGCTTTGCTGGCTGACCAGGAATCGGCTTCCGAATTACACTAGGATTCGGAACGCCCTTGTACTTCATCTTTAAAACTTTTACGTTGGTTTCGTCTAATTTGACATTAAACTGATTTTGTACGCCCTGGATTGCTGTGCTGTCCACCAGCTTCATAAACCTAGTGTTTTTCCCTGCAATATAAAGCGTATCGGGATGGAAAACAACGTCGTATATCATGTACTTGTTGCCTTTATTGTCCATGTTTGGCCTTCCCGGTGTCACGCTGTAGGGCAATGACCAGTGCTGGCCGACTCCCCCATCAGCCCCAATCCCCACTTTACATTCGGGTTTGGCGATTAATTCGTTGCTGCAGACGTTGATGAAGCATTTCTGCTTGCCATCCAAGCTCGTTTTCAGGACTCGTCCGGGGTTGGGATGAACAAACTTAATATCCATACCCCTCTCCTTCTCCATTTGAGTTATTTCCTCTTCATACCTCTTCTTGTTCTCCGGGTCCGATATTTCCTCTGCATATTCTTTTAACAGCTCTCTGAAATTCTCATCTTTAAAGGCATTACTGAAGCGATCAATTTCTTCAGGTGTTAAATTTAGGTCCTCCAGCTTGGAGTTTGTATCCATGCCGATACGAGTCGCTTTAGTGAGGCTGTTGCAATTGAAATTTCCTATCGTCTCAAATGCTATATAGTTGCACCGCCCCGCACGTTCTGGACACAATATGCAGTATATTTCCACAGCAAATAAAAAGTCAGTTGATGTGCAGTTAGTCTGCACTTTAGTCTGCACTAGATAAGTTATATTACTTTTGTTTTGATGACGAAGATAACCTGCGCCAAATGTAGTCTGCTCTTTGTTTACAAACCCATAGCAACAGTACACTAATGTTGCTAAGGTAACAGTAGCTGCGGTAAACGTCGACTATGCTTTCCACAGGAAGTTGAAAAATAATTTATTTTTGCTATTTATAGAAGCATAGTGAATTAAAAATATTTTATTGCCCAGCCTTTGTAGCTTTGTTGAGAGGCATCTTTATTTGTTGAAAACACGTTTAACAATGTATAACCATACAAAGTATAATTTATACAAGCTGCAAATCTAAACATTGGGGCTGTAATTTTAAAAGTGAAAAATATGCAATCATTACATTGCATATATTGTATACATAACTTGTTCATTAAACTCTGCAAGTTACTTAAATTATGATGAAGTCAATAAGGTGCATTTTAGTAAAGTATATAAAACACCAGTATATGGATCCTTATAGACATCCGCTGTTGTGTAACCATTACCTAGCCTGTAGCTTTTCCTGACTTTCTTTTAGCAGTTCTGAAAAAGGAGATCCTCTTCTGGATGATCTGAATTAGCTTTGAAGGTAACAGTGACAGTTGGGTCTGTAGCATCCTCGCGTTCCTGCCAATGCAGTCTTCGCAAAGTCTGTGAGAGACACACAGATATTATCAGCTATTCATAACCTCGGCACACCCCAGGAATTTCCCAGTATGTCAGACTGCACTGTCTAGAACATGGCGATATACTAACATATATGCACAAGACGTCCAATACCCACTAGAGCTGCATATCACATCCTTCCTATTTGCCAAAACCGTGTATCCACGGAATGTGAACTGCCAGTAAACAGCTAAAATAAATCTTTAGAGCAGAAGTTTGAGAGTTGTGCCTTTTCAAAATCGACTACGATGCAGTGATACAGGGGACGTCCTTTCAGACATTGTGTCCCTTTTCTGCTGGAACTCGCTGCTGTTGGAGGGTGGTAGAGAAATAAGTACACAGCTTACACAGCTTTGCACCAAGATTTCACCTGCTGCCTGGATCCCAAGACCTCTGGGTTATACAATAATGTAATTCCACTATGCATTGCTGTTACTGGCTATAATACAGAATGTAACCCCTTATAACACTACAGTATCCCTATGTAGTGTTCCACATATCAGTGTGCAGTTAAAGATCATTCAAGTAGGAAGCCATCTATGCTTCCTGCTATTGTAATTATAAACGGCAAAAGTGGTGGATAAAGTTTTTAAGCTGTGTCTTGCACTGTTGCCCTTGGCAACCAAACAATTGCAGAGTTTGCTGGGTGACCTGAAATAGCAGCAGGATGATAGGATAGACTGGCCCTGCTAATCTCTTTCAGCAGAAACAGACTATCCAAAGGCCACAATTCATAATCAAAGCTTTTAATGGCCATTATATTAGGGCCAGTCATTAGCTCTCAGTCACCCCTGCAGATTTGTGAATATGGCATTTGAGGTTTTGATTCAAGATTCAAGAGGTTTATTCGTCACATACACAGTTGTACACATACAACGTGTAGTGAAATGCAACCCTGGTCACTCTGAGCAGCTGTGCAAGATCAACAAAAGATAGAAAAAATTAGGAAAAATAATAAGACGGAAGGCCTAGAGGCATTGAGTATTGTTCTGGTTTAGGGGCCTTGTGAACTGGAGAAAAAAGCTCCTTCTTGATCTTTCTGTTCTGGTCATAAGGCTGCGGAATCATTTGGCTGAATTCAGCAGGAAAAACAGAGTTATTGGGGTGGGATGGATCCTTGGTTGCACTGGTCCTACAGCGACTGTTGTAGATGTCTTGTAGAGAGGACAAGGCAGATCTGGTGCAGCGCTCAGCTGCTCCAACCACCCTCCGTAGGGCTTTCCAGTCCTGGGCAGAGCAGTTCCCAAACTACTATATGATGGTCACCGTCAGTATGCACTCTACGGCAGCCGAGCAGAAGGCCTTAAGGACAGCAGGAGAGACCTTAAACCTCCTCAACTGCCTCAGATGGTAGAGGCGCTGCCTCGCCTTCCTGACCAGTGTACGTCTGTGTGTGGACCATGTGAGGTCCTCCTGTAGGTGGACGCCGAGGTATTTGAAGGTGCTCACCCTCTCCACTGTAGGACCATTAATGTGGAGAGGTGTGTGAGAGCCCCACTGCCTACTGTAGTCCACAGTCAGCTACTTTGTTTTGCTGACGTTCAGTTGGAGGCTGTTATGCTGGTTCCACCTTCCCAGGTTCTCCACTTCCTTCAAGTAGGCCGACTCATCATTGTTGGAGATGAGGCCGAGCACTACTGTGTCGTCAGCAACTGGTTATTCCCAGTTGGATGTGAATAGTTAAATGAGAATGTTTTTGGAGCTTGCAAACGACGTGCAAAAACAATACTGAAAATGACTTTGATCACAAAATCATATAGAAATATTAGTGTTATGTGAATTTGTTAGTGGAAGTGCATACTGTCTCATGTGTTAGGTCTTTGAGTGGCTCTGGAATCTCACCTTCCTCGTAGTAACTTCTAAACTTTTCAGTGCTGTTAATTTTCCTTTTTTAATAACGGGTCTAAAATGTAGTAGTAGTACCTTTGTTCATACAGGGCCATAATTTAGATGATTTGTATATTACATAAAAAGAACTAAGTTGGAAATTACAGAATAATTTGACATGAAAAGTGTACAATATAGTACTTTTTGTTTAGATATTAGTAATAAACAGAATTTTAATGTTATTATTCAGGCTAACAGGCTGTTTTGAGTTAGGTGTGAACAAGTATTATTTGCACATTTTCACATTCCTGGGGATCTTTGTCCCTAACCCTCACAAGTGAGACAGGATGACTGTATATTTAACGGCAGTGATTTGACTGGGAGTATTTTACCTCTGCAGGGAGTATGGCTGTGTTTGGAAAACAAGTGCATCATTGCAGTGGCCCTAAGGAAAAACAGATATGGTCAGTCTGTGATACTGAGATTCGCCTCCTGAGACCACAGATTATGGCATAAATGCTTAACAACTGAGTACTTTCTCATATCTACAGTCTATTATAGAGCTGGATAAGCAGACAAAAGGCAATGCCGCATGTTTTAACCCCAAAGAGAATATATGCGTGATCTGTATCACATTTAAAACTATTAAACCAAGTGGCATCTTTAGCACTGAGATTTTGACAGCATCATCAGATAATCAATGTCCTCCTGTGCTTCTCATGGCACCTACTTTGTCCACTAACAGGATGTAGTCTTGACTCCCTCCAAACACAATGACGTCAGAGTCCTTCCCCAGACATGCTGTGTGCCACAACCTGAAGGTAGACGGTGGGTAGGAAGATGTCAAAAGCAAGTAACACAGTATGCAAGTGTGGCAGAGCTCTGCATTAAGGCGTAATTTATATATAAACATCACTTTGCAATCTCTAAAGGAAAGTTCTTCTCTTAAGGGAATTTTAAGCCACACTTCGGGCAAACTGACAAATGAAGTCTGAGACATAATTTACTTTATTCTAGGACAATTTCTGGCACTTATATTTGTCTTGTTATTAAATAAACTTTGCTTTCCTTGGGAATGGTTTCTTTTCGAGCCTAAAGACCACAGCAATGAGATCTACCATCTTCCAAACTAATTGGAAACATCCCCAGAACTTTAGCTAACGTTATTTAAAGTTCTTCTCAAAGTTGGTGGAGAAGGTTCCTACTGTAACGTTAATGGAACGTTACTTCCACGTTTTACCTATCAACAAAGGTTTTGTCAATATTAGCACAAGAACATCCTTTACACATGATGAATGTTGAAAGATATTTTATAATATAACTAATATTTTATAAAAGGGTAATGTGTTTACTGTGAACACACCATCCAGACTTGAAGCCATGACCATAGAGCTGTAAAGTGGCAGTGCCACTCGCTGCTCTACCATGCCATTATTAGTATAGTGTAGTATAATATTAGAATAGTACTGCTCTACTATACTGTTATTAGTCTTAGTTGTAGTACTCGTTGTAGTAGAGCGGTGACATTCTCGAAACATCAGGTGAACTGGACACTTTGAACGATCCCATACCTTAATCGTAACATTCAGTAAATGTTTCTAGAATGATGAATTGTTAGCCGGGCACGCTCACAGCTCTATCTGTCACATGGCAGACTAAGGCTTTGACAGTGAATGGTACCTTGGTTTGTTCTTGTGCTTGTGTTCCAGCTTCTTCCACTCTTTGGTCTGGATGTTGAAGGTCCATCCATCACCTTGAGACATTGTACTTTACTTCACGGTACTTTATTTCAGACCCTATCTTATCTGCCAGCCAACACCACCTCACATTACTGAAGTGTTAAAAATTCTTCGTTTCACTTATGAATGCTTTACGGAAAAGAGGCAATGGTTCACTTGAATGTTGAATGTTAGAAGCCAACATCATTCATCTGTGCAGATGTCAAGCTTTGTGCCAAGGTACTGGCCAGTCGTATGCAGCAATTTATGGAGAAACTACTCCTCTGATCAGACGGGATTCATAAAACTGAAGGCGGCTTTGGATAATGTCAGCAGGCTCTCACACATTATTGAGACCTGACACCTGACCAAATGGCTGTGCTGTCGGTGTTCAACAGTGTACAGTTATCTATGGTTGGTCCCAGAGAGATTTAAATTTGAGACTAATTCCACCTCTTTGGTAAAATCTTTATATGATCACTCCAGTGTTACAATCAGTCAGTGGCCTTTCCTCTATGCAGAGAGACAAGACAAGGCTGTCCTTGTCAGTCTGCCCTTTTTGCTTCGTATTTAGAAGCACTGCCGCCGGCCATTAGGGACAGCAGGATAGAATCTCCCATAGTGATAGACAGGTCGATGCGATATCTGTCATTATACGCAGATGATTGCCTTCTGTTGCTTTCTAACATCCAGCTGTCATTATATCACATCCTGTCACTTTTTACACTGAATGACATTTAGTTGGCAGATGCTTATTGTGGAAAGCTACATACAAGCAAGGCAGACAGTATGTCAAGGAGCCAGCTTATGTACAAGTTCTGCTAGGCTAAGCTTGACCAGCAGCAGTTACAAGTTAGCGGTGGAGCAAGAGCTTTATATTACTACAACATGGCAAGAACGTAGGAGTAGAGCTACTCAAGTAAAGAGGACTGTGAGGGCTTGCTACCAAATTCGTTCTTCTTCCACTGAATATGGCTGCTAAAAATATTCACCTATTGGCTCAAGTATTACCACATCTTATGCGTTCACTGGCATAAAGGTTTTCCCAAGCCTTCACAGAAGACTTTTCTGGCATGAAGAAGAAAATTATAGATGGTCTCAAGAGATGAGGCTCTATACGTTTCTTCACAAAGCAAGGTTTCGGTTGTCAAGATGAATATTTTACCCCGCAATAATTTTCAGTTTTTTACGATCCCCATAGCTCCACCAGCTAAATTTATAGCCGAAATGAATTCCCTCATACCACAATTTCTTTGGGGAGAAAATTGCGCAAGGATCAACACAGCTACCTGGCTATCCCAAATTTAAACACGTATTTTTATGTTTTTGAAACAGAACTATTGAATGTGTGGCGAAATCAGTCATAGACGGCAGCATGTGATTTTTCTCAGCATTACTGTCCTGCCGGGTAACATTTGTAGTGACTGCGCTTTGTTCGCTGTCCTGTGTGATTTGCTTTTTCAGAAAAAAATAACAAATGCTGTTCACAAACAGCTGCTTCTGAAGGTTCTAAAGCAGTGACGAGGAGGGAGGAGGTGACTTACTGAGTGGCTCACATTTGACGCTTAGCCCACCGAAGAGGAACAAGGTGTTGTTGGACACGGCGGTCAGAGTGTGCCATGAACGTCCGATGGGAATTGTAGACGTAGGTATACTGTCACGCCCCAGCACAGGAAAACATGTCACTTTATGATGAAAACCAACAGATTCTGCATGCTGCATTTTACAGTAGTGCGACTGGCTGTCTGGTGAACTCCATATGGCCCAAGTTACTTATCTGTCATGTTGTTCATTTTGAGTTGAAAAGTACATACACCGATCAGCCACAACATTAAAAACACCTGCCTAATGTTGTGTAAGTCACCCTCATGTCACCAAAAGAGCTCTCCTTGAGGCATGGACTCCACAAGACCTCTGAAGGTGTCCTGTGGTATCTGACAGAAAGGCATTAGCAGCAGATCCTGTAAGTCCTGTAAGTTTTGAGGTGAGGCCTCCAGGGATCAGACTTGTGTGTCCAACACAGTCCATAGATGCTTGATCGGACTGAGATCTGGCGAGTTTGAGGGACAGGTCAACACTTTGAACTCTTTTTCATGTTCCTCAAACCACTCCTGAAGAATTTTCACAGTGTGGCAGGGCGCATTATCCTGCTGAAGGAGGCCGTTGCCATCAGCGGATACCATTGCCATGGGTGTACTTGGTCTGCAGTAATGTTTAGGTAGGTGGTATGTGTCAAAGTAACATCCACATGAATGCCAAAACCAAAGCTTTCCCAGCAGAACATCACCCAGAGCATCACACTGCCTCCGTCAGCTTGCCTTCTTCCCATAGTTCCTCCTGGTGCCACCTCTCTCCCTAGAAAACCATGCACACACACACTCAGCCGTCCACTTAATGTAACTGAAAACATGACTCATCAGACCAGGCCACATTCTTCCATAGCTCCATCATCCAGTTCTGACACTCACATATCCATTGTAGATGCCTTCCACAATGGGCAGGGGTCAGCATGGGTACTCTGACCGGTCTGCAGCTATGCAGTTCCATACGCAGCCAGCTGCACTGTCTGTTCTGACACCTTTCTATCGTAGCCAGCATTAACTTTTTCAGCAGTTTGTGCTACAGTAGCTTTCGGGACCAGACAGACTAGACTTTGCTCCCCATGCACTTCAGTGAGCCTTGGGCACCCATGACCTCGTCGTCGGTTCACCAGTAGGCTTTCCTTGGACCACTATTGGTAGGTACTGACGACTACATACTGGGAACCCCCCACAAGAAGTGCTGTTTTGGAGATGCTCAGACCCAGTCGTCTAGCCATCACAATCTGGCCCTTGTCAAGGTCACTTAGATCCTTACACTTGCCCATTTTTCCTGCTTCCTACACATCAGCTTCAAGAGCTGCCTGTTCACTTGCCCTATATAAAAAAGCACCTCGATAGGTGCCATTGTGACAAGATAATTAATGTTATTCATTTCGCCTGTCAGTGGTTTTAACGTTGAGGCCGATCGGTGTAATTATGTCTATTTATAGCACTGATACAGTGAACAATTAGTAATTATTTTTTTGGCCACTGTTGCCCTGTCTACCCAACTGATGACAATAACTGTACTGTACTGCAATGACACAACTAACTAGTGTTCATTACAGATTTATAGGACGATATCACATAACGTGAAACAAAGAAGTATTGTTCTGAAGAGATTTTAAATTGTTTTGTCAGAAATTCCCATTTAACTACTGCAATGGAATGCAGCTTTTAGTGGAATGGCTGGAATGTAATGTACGACAGGAACCTAAATTACGTGGAGGGCGGGTGACCAGTGACTAACAGCCATGCAGTTTGCCACCCAGAAACCACTTCTTACACTTCTGTCCATGTCCAAGACTCAAGATCCAGGCAATGGATATCGCATCTCCTGGTCTCCTGAAATCACAGCAGAGACATCAAGTCCTTGTGAGAAAGACTCTACACTCTTAACTCTGGATTCTTAACTCTGGATTCTTAACTCTGGATTCTTAACTCTGCACTATCAAAGGAGTTGCCTTTGCTGTTATTTCGAAGGTACTCATAGCACAGACACTCATCTGCCGCCTGCACGGAGCACTGTCATGCCTCATTAACAGCGAACAGAAGAGGCCTAATTCCAGAGGCTTTGGCATGTGACGCTCCGCTGTAACATTAGGTGAACTTTTCTTCTCTCGGCTGGAATGTGAAGGAGGGCTGTCTGTGGGACTCACCACCACTCTGCCGCCGCATATGTAGCCTTTGTTACCCAGAGTGGCGCTCGCATGGGCAGCCCTCGGAGCGGGTAGAATACCCTGCCAACACGTGGAACAGAAAATGCTGTTTTTCAGCTGCAGATGCATTACCCTCTGGCAAAAAGCCAGTAACATTCCCCAGCTATGCTTCATGATGTCATGATGATGTCATTGTTAGAGCTCGGTTTTATTTATTTATTTATTTATTTGTAAAACCATGTGAGTTTTTTGCAATACCTGAGTGGGAGGTTCGCTCCAATTGTTTGTCCTCGAGTCAAAAACATGGACTTCGTTATTCCAACCCCAAAACACTTCCTCTACCTGAAACGTTAATTTATTAATCTATTTCTTATTCGCAGTTCACTTCTGGATGCACAGGAGCGACTAAATGCAAAACAAACTCAAGAAAAAAAACAGAAATTTAGAAAGGGGCGATTTTTACCCAGGATGCCTCGTCCACAATGAAGTTCGTGGAATTATTGATCTCTCCAAGTCGCTTGTGGCCGTATCCACCGAAGTAGATGAGCCTGCAGTACAACAACAGGATAACACAAGAGCGTGTCAGAGATAAAATGTCCCTATTGTGAAAACAGGCATCACGAGGGTAGGGGGCACGGATGGGGGCTATGACAGAAAAGCAAAACATTTCTGCTACACAGTGGCGTACCCCATACATGGTGCGTAATGTGTGTACACACCCCCATCATGAAAATGTACATTTTTCTTATGTGAAATTCAGAAATATTTGCATTTAAGACCTGTGTTCCCCATCATCATGAAATCCCATTAAAATTGTTAAAATGCATCCTGCTTTCATGATTAGGAGCCTACTTATTTATACATCTTGAAACAGTTAGTAACAGATCGTTGATGTTTTGCGCACACCGATGGCAACTAATTGCTCCCACGTACTGTAAGGAATTAAAAACTGCACTGCAAACAGACCATCAGTTCACTGTATTTTCAATTTCAACATCATTCTGAAGTTCGGTTTTCAGCAATTAAAAATAAAATCACTGCAAGCACAACGAATTAGCGAAAATGTCTTCAGTTATTTAAAATATATATAGTTCATTGTTAAAAACCAGTTTCTAAGAAATTCAAAAATAGGTTGGGTGCACTGGGAACTAGGAGGAGCAAGGCTGGATATGCACAGTACGCGCCCCCTGTGGAAAATTCCTGCCTGCACCACTGTTCATACATGTGGATACTATGTACTGGTATCTCTGTAAGCGTGTGTGTTCCACGATGAACTGGAATTTTGGATACAGGTACCATCAGAACCATAATATGCACTGATTTAAATGAGGACCTAGTACAGCATCAGAATGCCTTCACTTAGATTCTCCAGCTGTCTGCAATTCTCCTATAGGATGTGATGCCATCCTCGCATGGAAAATTCCTTAGTCTGATGTTCCGTTGTCAGTGGTGGCAGAAGACTGCCTCGGTTGAAAGTTGGATTGAGATATGGTGGCTGGGCATAACCGTCATACTCACTTGCATGCTGCGTCGTTATATTATTTTGCTTCTCCCAATAAAGGCTGAATTAGACTGCGTTGAGCCTACGCCATGACCAACACAAGTGGCCAATGCCATCGCAAGCATTTATACTTGTGCGTTGGTGTGTCTGTCGCTCAGCAATTACAATGCTAGGTGATACATATGACAGCATAGTTTTGGATGCCGCATTTATTGTCTTCCCACCCTGCATGATTGTTGAATCTCGCAACCAAAATAGAAAAAAAAAAAAACATTTAACAAAGTATCCATTTATCAAGTCCTAGTTATATGTCTGTTGCTCCAAACATCCAGTAGACAAATTTGGGAAAATGCTGAGCTGATACAAAGTAACTTTTTATGCATTTTCCCTTCTAAAGTCTTGTAATGTACAAATAAATTTAATGGATGTGATGCCGCTTCAGTTTCAATCAGCGATATATATGTACACCTAGGATGTACGCTTTCTTCTCTCACATAAAAAAGTGAATGTTGCCAAGCGGACCAATCACAGTTCTTGTAGTCTGTATCCCCATGACGCATAGCTACATTTCTGGGGAGCTGCATGTTAGGCTCGGTGACGGCTACGTCGTAGGGTCCACGGCTACACTGTACTTACAGCGTCAAATCAAAGCAGAAGCATAAATCAGCCTTAAGGGGTTGAGTGGACCACAGTAATTCCAGGAATGTTCATCCACAGCAGAGCTGTCCGAAACCTTCACCATGGCACATGAGCACTCGATTCTATAGGTTTTCCTTGGCTTGTGTCACACATGTACCTTTCTGGCTGTCGAACATTGGTTGGATGACTCCTCTACCATATGACTTCGTTCCACTGCTCAGGAAAGCACTTTCTGTGTGCCACTTTGTTTGTGCTTTAGGTGTAATACGGTTTTTTTTGTACCAGGACTCCACCATTGTGTCAGTCTCGTTAAGATTCTGACACATTCCACATGATGAAAGGGCCTTTAGACCGTTTAAGGATAATCAATTCCAAGTCCTTTGCTACAATTACCTTAGTCACTGTTTCTCAGGAATTATCAGCAAATGCAGTGTCACTGAAGTCCAGGTCAGCAATCTCCTCCTCTTTTAGCCAAAATCATAGACAACATTGACATGGCTTAATGCATGATGGGATGCTATTTGCTTAATTAACTTGGATGCCGCAAGTAACTACAATTAACACATGTAGTATCTATGGTTTACTGAAATGCCTCACTTTGATAGTGGCTTGTTCGCATTCTCTGCATTCCCACAGTCCACCACATTCCTCCCTCATGAGAGTGTATTTTTTAGGTATGTAGGTAAGAATGTAGGTAAAAAAAAATCCCTCCCTAATGACAGAGAGAACATATCATTCCAAACACAGAGGGTTGGACAAACTTGGTGCAGTGTGCTAGTTGTGGAGATGCATGGTCTCTTTACTGCTTTGGTCCCGAGAGACACTCAGAGCCCAAATACATCAATAATTAATGTAAACAGGCAGAAATTTTGCACATAGAAAACTGATACACCCAAATAGCCAAACCAGACAACCAAGGCGATTTCTGAGGATTGCAAGCGATGATGTTGGTTTCAACGGGGGGTAATTCGATGTAAAAATCGAAATGATCTGGAATCTCGATGCACAGCCTCCACGGTAGCTCAGGAGTGGTGAGTAATAGCGCACAGCTCCCCAGCTCCTCTTCACTCTACAGGCTGAGGGCTCCGTCGACCGCGAGCACGCATGCAGAGGAGCACCGTTATTCTGAGGTTCACCTGCAAACGTCTAGGCACTGAGCCAGCGGTAAGAGCAGCTGTCAGGCAAAGGGCGCCACACCCAACCGCCAGCCCAATCTGATAAAACGGGACATATTTTTCCTGCACCTCCTCACTACACGTGGCTAATTGTGCACGGTGGGGACCGAAACCGTAGACTGCACATTTTGACTGGCAGAGCACCGAGGATGGGGGGGGCATGGTGATATCCCATTTCGGATATTAAGCAATGCATAATTCCATTTGCTGTGAGGCAACAGCAGCAGCACACACTGGCAATATACCGGTATACATAAAGAAGAAAGACTGAAATGACTATTAGAACACTTAGGTAATTGTCATTGTTTAGTTAGTTATGACTAAGGAAGGCAGGGAGTTAAATTTTAGATGCTACTGTAAGAAGCAGAGATTATTTATAATCCAGAACACTGCAGTAATGCAGTTCAGGCCTTGAGGGCCTCGTTATAGCACAGAGATCATCATCGCCGTTATAAAATTCTGACTATACCATAAATTACCTCCACTTCTTTGAAATAACTGAAGCAATTACATACTAAATATGGATACATGTGCTTTTTATATTAATTTGCATGATAATTATATCATAGAAGCAGAACATATTTGATAGTGAGAACGGGCAAACTAATGTGGGACTGCAATGGTCCACACATAATTCAGCAGTATTCTAGTCTTAAACATCATACTGAATTAATTCCCCTTGGCAGCCAGATTTATTTCAGCTGTCACAATATATTTCCAAGTAGTTCTGAAATAAATAAATATTAAAACAAAATTACTGGCCCCTGGGCATTGTGGCTGTCTGCCATTTTATGCTTTTATATTTTATATTTCTTTATATAATTTTTTTCTTTAGAACTGTTGTTTATTGCAGCAATTTTAATCAGGAAAAAAAATCAGTCTATATGGACGTACAACTGAAGTAGCAGCACAGCGACGAAGCTGAGACGATGACACTTGAATGAGCATGTCGTGAGTTTCATTTTATGAAATCATAAAGGTAGATGCTGGAATCAACCAGTGCAATTTGGGACATCATATCACCATTTTAGAAAGTGGCAGCAGAGGTACAGTTACAGCAGGCAGGCTGTTAGGCATAACTGCACGCTGCCCCTCCAGCCATGGTGTCTGGGGTAACCAAATGATTTATTTACCAAGCTAAAAGGTTTTGGCTGATTCAATAGGGTGCATTCTGACTCCATTTCAATGCTCTCCACAAACAGAAATGCACACCAGTGTGTCTGCATCTTTCAAATGACTATTACTATACCAGAAAACACACATTTATATAACGGAAATGCTATCTTTTATGGCTACTTTGTTTTGTGTACAAGTTCCCAAGTCATTAAAGTGGTCGATCACGTCATTTACGGTCAGGTCTAAGTAGCCTCATAAATTCGGATGCCAGAGTCACCTGGAGATCTTATATTGGTAGGATTAGTGATACAGACTGTGGCAAAAGGAAATTTTTATACCATTATAATACAGTTCTACCTCATGTGCGACCATCTAGCATCCTGGACAGCCCTCCATATTATATTAGAGTCGACAACGGAGAGGCAAGGATTCACAACCTTTCCAGCCACAAGGCCCGGCTGTAGACCACAGGGGTGTATTTCTGAGTAAATTTTCAGTTTTTCCAGCTGGCGATTGGGTGTCTAGAGCGGCCCATTGTGAACCAAACTGCATTTCTCTAATCGAGATTAGCGGCCCACTGGAGGCCTTCCTATGGCCTCCGGTCCAATGGTTGAGAAACCCTGATACAAGGGATACATGAAAAAACAACCAGAGACAAGTTGAGTAAATCACTGTCTTTCCAAGACGTTCATTTTTAAAGAGCTGATGCAAGAAAAGATGAGCGTTTTCTTTTTGGAAATGGAAAAAGAGCAAATTCTGTACTGCATGAACTCTAATGAAATCAAATGATGTAACTATACAATTTATTATCAACATTAATTTGTACTTATAGCTAGAGAAATCGTGTTCTGAAATATTGAAGCTGAAATGAAACTCTACCAGTATATCGCCTTATCCTGTGCAAATGCAGCGCCCAGTTTACCTGTCATCATGCACCCAGCAGGACAGCTTATCCCGCGGTGTGGGAGACAGCCCTTTGCTGTTCGTTACTTTCCTCCACGTGAATTTTCCATCCAGAAGGTTGACACAGTAAATCTGAAAACACAGGTCATATAAGCCTCATATCTCAGCTGAGGAAATATTGTCTAACAACAAAGCAACCATTTAATTTTACGCACTAATTCATCTGAATATTAAAGGGGTCAGGTATATATATTAATGGGCTACAGGATTTGATCCCACAACCTTCTGGCCACAAGCCCAGACCCTCAATCATGATGCCATCTGCTGTATGTTTAACGAAAAGGAAGCTAAATCTACTTCTGCTGTAAGTGCAAACAGGATATTTTCCCCGATACCAAAACTAAGTCTGCAAGTCACCTGATTGGTGTGGCCATGGTCATCACAGCCTCCAAAAATGTACATGTGCCCATTGAGAGAGCTGCCACAGGTGCCTGACATGGGCGGCGGAATCTCCCCCCCCATCCTGTGTGTCTGCCTAACAAAACAAGGGCATGTATCACATGTGCACTGCAGCGGCAGGAAATATTCGCATGACGGAAGCCCACATTGCACTGTGAAATAACAGCAACATCGCGAGCCTGTGATGCATCTTTCACTGGTCTGATCTGGTCTGAATTACACAGTATTGTTTTATCGCCGTTTATCCATAATTTATCACTGATATTTATTTATTCAATCATTCATACTATTTACGTACAAATCTGCTGCTTCCATCATTGCCTAAATTCTAAACATAAATGTTTATATCCACATTGTATGTTAACTAATATTCTTATCGTTATCCGTCACTGCATTTTATGTATATATGTAGAACAGTGACCCTGGGGAAGGTTATATTGCATGACCATATGCTGTGTTACTGTCTATGGTTGGTGTGACAATGAAGTCCCACAAGACTTGATTCGATTTGAATGGATGGTACCTGCTTCCATGTCTACCCGCGTTTTTTTTGAGGAAATTTGCCTCAAGCAGAGCAAAAGTCACTCAGTTCGACCGACAGCTCTGTACAAAGTGATAAAACTGAAAGGACATCGCCAACTAACCCACCGAACGGAATTCTCAGGGTTAGGGTGCTCCTCTGTTTGGCCAGCGCACCGCTCAAGAAACCAAGGGTCCATCTATTTTTAATTAACACTTATTTGGTCGGGGATCACTGGATGTTTACACACACTCACTTAGTCACCGGTTCATCTGAACTGTGCTTGTGTTACTTATGGAGAAAATCCATGCGAACGAGTAGAGAAAATGCAAACTCTAGACCAACAGTTACGGAAAACCCTCGTGATGTGAGACACCAGAACTTCCTGCTGAGTCATCATCCTTTGCCTCGGTGAACTCTGATTCTTAAAAATCCTATCAGAGTAGTAAGCAATGAGATATTTATATGTCTATTTTGAACATGTCAAATGCACCACTCCCAGACAAATCAAATAATTGAGTCCATATGACCACATTCAGCAAAGCCAGATAAAGCAAAAAAGCAAGACATTTCACTAACATGAACAGTATTTAGTTCCTATCCAAAGATGTTCTTAAATACAAAATACTGTTGAAAGTATTTTTAAAGGACATACATCCTGTTTTGAAATTTGCAGTTTGACATACACATGTGTATTTTATTATCTAGAAAGAAACTGATAAGTACAAAAAGTCTTCAATTACCATAAAGCACTCTGCGTGTCATATAGCCAGATCTCATCACTGGGGAGGAAAACTTCATCATCACCAACTGCCTAAAGGGGACAAATGATAATTGCATATATTTATTATTTATCAACACGCATATGACACTCCATGCACACAGTACGTTCATACATACACACATAGGTCAAGGGACTTTGATTACATCTAAACTTAATCATTGCACTATTAAAACATGCTATATGTGGTATGTTCTAATAGTATCATCGTATATATACGTGTGTGTGCAGCTGTACATACACATATAACTTTATCGGGAATAAAAGCGATAGACTGAGTTGACTTTTAACATCCAAATAGTATGACGGTCGTTCATGACCGGGTTCACATTCCCGCAGGTACACTGCACGTCCACCATACGTCCAGCAAAAAATCAGAAGAGAGCGAAGAGTCGGTGTTGTTTACATTTGTTTTGCTTTGTTGACAGGACTTGCGCTTACCACGTAACCCCCCCACACATACAGAAAGCCTCCTTCCAGCAGAGCCGTGTGGCCGCTCCGCTCCCGGGCCACGAGTTCGGCGCCGTGCGGCTCGCAAGTCACATCCATGGCTCTAATCCGATCCGAACGCGATTATGGGTAAATAGGAGACGCATCGCAGCGCCAGTGCAGCGCCTAACTGCTCGGCTATGACAAACATAAATATGTTACAGTATGACAGCTGAAAACAGCGAGGGGAGGGCCTCTTACGGCAAGCGACGAAGATCATACGACATGCCTGCACAGGCGTAACATGCTACGATATTAACGCTTCTGCTTAACAGAGACGTTCAGTGGTGGCGTGTAAAACACGCATTTTTTGTTTCATTGTCTTTTTCTGCTTTTCTCAGAACCGATCTTTCAAAAAAAATAAAGTTTACCATTTTGGTTCCTTCCGTTTTCTATAATTGTATTATGGTTTATAATTTAAATATGATTGTCGATCATTTATTTAGGCAATGATAAATTGAAATATTAGCTACCTTTTATAAAATGGTTGATGTAGTGTATGATTCTAATATTAAAAGGCATATAATATCTGTCGTGCCCATAAACTGATGGTCCACAAGTAAGGGTAGTGATAATGGGATTGCATTTCTCTTCTCCAGAGGACGCCCCCTCCGTGGCCTTACGGACGGGCGCTAGGATCCCGCGGACTCCCATCGCGAAACTCGCCGCAAAAGAGGCGGAAGTGCGAGATTTAGCGCCAACTGTTGAAGATGGAGTCGCACAAAGTGAAGGCGAAAGTGTCAGCAGCTTTCAAAATGCGGGGACTTATTCTTCGCCCGTAAGTATTTTGGGTAACGATTAAAGCAGATAATGGCTGGACTCCATGTGCAACCTGCCGTCTTGTTTTCGGAGGGTTATTATTGACTGAAACTTAGGACCCTGACCCTAAACTTAATCATGCCCAGGTCTATCCCAGTTCATCTCCACAGATACTCACGGATTAGTATATAAAATATTCGTAGCATATGGCATGTCAGTTGCATGCAGTTTTTCAAAAATTGCATAAGACTGCTTTTCACGCGTGTGTATAAAATAGCTTATTATTGCGCCTAAACTCCACCAGATAGTTAATGTTCCTCAAGTTATTACCATAGCCTTCTCTTTCATCTTCCTAACATCTGCAAAGAAGTATCAATATAGCGCTGTGAAGGTTATGCGCGATAATTGGTATTAACTAATGAGAATTTGGACAGAAGGGGCGGCATGGTGGTGCAGTGGTTAGCACTGTTGCCTCACACCTCTGGGACCCAGGTTCGAGTCTCCGCCTGGGTCACATGTGTGTGGAGTTTGCATGTTCTCCCCATGTCATCGTGGGGTTTCCTCCGGGTACTCCGGTTTCCCCCCACAGTCCAAAAACATGCTGAGGCTAATTGGAGTCGCTAAATTGCCCATAGGTGTGCCTGTGTGAGTGAATGGTGTGTGAGTGTGCCCTGCGATGGGCTGGCCCCCCATCCTGGGTTGTTCCCAGCCTCGTGCCCATTGCTTCCGGGATAGGCTCCGGACCCCCCACGACCCGATAGGATAAGCGGTTTGGAAAATGGATGGATGGAATTTGGACAGAAATAGAGAAAGTCGGGATGACATGATGCATATCTACAGCAGCCCGACTTATAATTATGGAGGTGATTTTTATGTTTATTATTTTTAAATATTTTTTTCAGTGACGCCAGCAGGTACTTGGTGGAGGTGTTGAGTTCTGTGAGTGAGCTGGAACTGGAGGATGTTCTCGAAAAGGTCTTGGACGCTGTGGAGAAGCAGCCGCGTAAGTGACAGGCAGAGCCGGTCTTTACTTCAAAGGTGGCGTAATCAGTGGCATTTACACGCACATTGCTGTAACTGCCTAGTGTTTGCATGGCTCCTAACCTCCCGTTCATCTGCAGTGTCCTCCAATATGATTGAGCTGTCCTTGGTGGAGATAGCGGTCCAAGAGTGCAGCCAGTCATGTGACGAAAACATGTGAGTAGATACTGTCTTTACTTTGTTGTCCTGTGGGATATCTTGGGCTCTAAGGAACTTTGGATAGCTGCGTTTCCTAAATCCATCCATCCATCCATTTTCCAAACCGCTTATCCTACTGAGTCGTGGGGGGTCTGGAGCCTATCCCGGAAGCAATGGGCACGAGGCAGGGAACAACCCTGGATGGGGGGGCCAGCCCATCGCAGGGCACACTCACACACCATTCACACCTACGGGCAATTTAGCAACTCCAATTAACCTCAGCATATTTTTGGACTGTGGGGGGAAACCGGAGTACCCGGAGGAAACCCCACGACGACATGGGGAGAACATGCAAACTCACACACATGTAACCCAGGCGGAGACTCGAACCCGGGTCCCAGAGGTGTGAGGCAACAGTGCTAACCACTGCACCACCATGCCGCCCCCGTTTCCTAAATCATTAGTACTTATTATGCATGCATTTAAAATGTAGGTTATGCTTCCAGCTGTATAATAACTTTCATATTATTTTCTGACTCTCCTCACCTCTTTTTTTAATGTGCTTTTTTCCCAGAGATAATGTCTTTAACATTATTGGAGCTTTTGATATCCCAAGATACATCTATAATGGAGAGAGGAAGAAATTTATACCGTAAGTATAGACATTAATTGGGAATCTTAGGTGTTATGCAGTGATATCTATGCAGTGATATCTATGCAGTGATATCTATGCAGTGATATCTATGCAGTGATATCTATGCAGTGATATCTATGGGAGACACCTTGGTGGCGAATTGCACACAGGATTAGTAGAAAGAGCAGAGTGTTGGATTTCACATGGTGCCTCAGATATGTCAAGAAATTCTGACCCAGTTTTTCCTCTGCAGCTCAGTCCATAAATTACTTGGCTTTGGACGGAGGCCCTGAGTATGTTATCTGATGATTAATTGTCTTTTCTGCTGTAAAGATCACAGATGTCCTTTCCTTGCAGACTCGCCATGTCCAACCATCCTACCCCAAGACTTTGTGGAACCCCAAGGGACAAGGCAGAGCTATTCAGAGAGCGTTACACCATCCTGCAGCAGGTCAGGGTCCTGCCACATTTTGGAGCTACCCCTACAGATCCTACCATCTCTACTCCTTGACACCTGACTGCCTTCATCTTTCAGCTTGGCCTCCAGCTGACCTTCCATTCTTTCAGCTTCGCCTCCTTCTGCCACGACTCCAGATCCGCGGCCTTCATATCGTTTTATAATAAAAACATCCAGAATGTCAGATGGGCCACAGTGCCCAGCATTTCAATGACTTTTTATTTCCTGCTTGCACAGCGTATACACAGACATGAGCTCTTCACACCCCCTGTGATTGGCTCGGCCCTGGAGGAAGGCCAGAACAAATTCCAGGTACGCAATAGGGGCCTGAGCACGAACCCGCCGTGACGTGCTTTTGGTCAGGTTTTCTGTTAAGGAGAGGAGTGACCGTGGTATTGTAATTTATCTGTTTCAGTTGAGGACAGTGGAGGCTTTGCTGGGAAGCACAGCCAAACTCAGGGAGGTGATTGTACTGGGGATGGTGACACAGCTGAAGGAGGTAGGTGTTTGCCTGCCCCCCGGTGTCACTTCTCCCTTTGATGTATTTTGGCCAATAATAGAATAGAATAGTGATACTTCATTAATCTCTTTGGGGCAGTCCTCTTTACCCCATCTTGCTCTCCGTAACACAGACATGAGTGAGAGGGTCACAGCAAAGGGTCCACGGACATTGACTGTTCTGCCGGGCTCGAATCGGCGACCTTCCAAACTCCAATCCTGAGGCTTAGCCCACTGCACCACACACCACCCCTCCTGATTTCATCAACAATAAGGACTGCAGTCCTGCTCAGTAGCTGCATTCCTCATTTATGCTCCTCTGGAGGGCGTAGCACCAGTACTGGCCATGGCTCACGGTTTTGGATACTGTGTGACACAACATGTAGTGTTAAGGCCCCAGAATTCCCCAGACCTGCCTCTGTACTTTAGCACATGGCAATACATTTACCCCCCCCCCCCCTCCATTGCCCACACCACCTCTATCCTCCTCTACACACTTTGGTTAGCAGTTATTAGCTAAAAACTGCTACACTGAGAGATTATATGCTGAATCATCCAATTGACTTTCTTTTATGAGTGTCTCTCTATGTGTGTGCACATTGTATATAAAACACATTTAACATTTTTTTCCCACAGTCTGGCTTGTGCTGTTTTTGTATTCGTGTACTTCCTGATATTGTGTCCGTATATCGCTCTGTTCAGTTCATGACTACTTCCGTCAGTTCTCTTCCTGTTAGGTTTGTTCTTTTGTAACATTAAAGACACACAGTAATTTTATTATACTTGTTTTCAGTGTATTGCCATTTCTCTTTCTGAAGGACACACCAAGACGAAGTAGGAATACCAAAAAGCTACGACTTTGTAAACAGCGACTGTTATGTTGATCATGAAGTCGCCCCAGATTTTACCATCCTGCTCCCAGAAAAGGCCATAAAGCTGTCATTTGTTCACCTAATGCTGTGATCCTAAGTGACCCGTTAGGCGTGGAGTTTATCTCCTTAAACAGCCGGCTGTCTGGTGCTTGAGGCTGCAGGAGCAGGTGCTCTCCCAGAACATGAAACAGCAGAGCCTTTGAAGTTGCAAGTTCAGTTTTTACATGTGAGCTTTAGTGCTGAAGTGGATCTCTAACCTTCCTTTTATGTCCTTTCTTCGCTTCTCTGAACGCATTAAGGGCAAATTCTTCTTGGAGGACCCCAGCGGCACAGTGCAGCTCAATCTCTCCAAAGCAATATCCTTTTCCCAGCATGTTGTGGGGGCCGTAGCATTACTGTGGGCAGCTCCAAACCCACAGCATCGCCATCGCTGAGACAGTCATACCCCCTCCCCCCAAGCATCTGATCAAATATGCAACAGCCGGGTCTCCCTGCAGAAGGCTCCGGAATGGAGCATGATAAAGGTCCCACCCCCCAACTCTCTCTGATGTCAGAAACCCCCCTTAACACCATTCCCACCAGTTTCACAGCGGCCTGTACACAGAATCCTGCTTCGTCTTGGCGGAAGGTGAGGTACAAAATCCACTGCGCTGAGATTAACAACTTGTTTGTAGAGGTTTATTTGGTCAATGCTCATTTTAGCTGTAAATATTCATACCTATTGTTAAGGATTAATGAAACACCATTGTTTCTTGTGCTGTAATGGTATACATTAATTCTCACCTGGCAATACAGCAGAGTAAAGGCTTGTGCAGGAAATCTGGGATCAGTTTCATTGTCTTCCGGAAAGAAACACAGTAATAATTATAAACAATGCAATGGGAAGGGCTCTCGGTTCTGCCCCAGCTCATTATAAGTGCTGTGGCTTGGCGTTGGTCCTACCAGTTTGGTCTCACACCTCCTTGTCTCGTTTCGTTAGGCTGGTATGATGACTCCATCTTTCACGTCAATGCCTTTGGCTTCCCACCCACCGAGTCATCCACCATCACCAGGTCAGCTGACAGCCTCCCCATCACGTACCATAAGTGATGCTAGAATCCCATTAAAGTCAGTTACACAATTACAGCACTTTCTATAAGTACTTTGAATCCTCCTCTAGATTTTTTTTATGTAATAATTTTAGATTCAATAACATTTTTATGCAAATTGGGATTCCAGGTCAATCACACCAGATCGACATACAGTGTCTAATACACGCACTGGGACCTGGACGAGTTTAAAGAAGAAATGTAGTAAATGAAAAGGATTGTAGGTGGATGTGTAGTGGCAAATAGAGACAGTCTGCTCATATAGCAACCTTGCTGTTTGTCTGTAGAGGTGAAAGAAATCTTCAGAACTGCTTTTTTTATGCTGGTCATATGTAGGCCTTAACATTGCAGTGGGGTTGCAGTTCGCATTTCATCTTCAGAGGAAATTACTGCCGTAGACCATAAAAGTAGCAGACATTCTTTAGCCAAGTAGCAAGGTCTGTTCAACAAGCAGCATCATTCTCATAAAGGCTGCATGTATCAGATTATGTAGCAGACACTTTGCCAGTTACCTCCTATATAGGAGAGTGTAAATGTACATGCACTAGACTAGTGTTTCCCAATCCGGTCCTCAGGGACCCACTACAGGTCCATGTTATTGCTCCCTGGCAGACAGTACATATAGGGACTGGGAGGAATCGTAGATATGGACTGTCTGTGGGTCCCAGAGGAAGGGATTAGGAAACACTGCCCTAGACTATTGAAAAACCAATTGCTCAAGCTAAAGGTTTGTAATATTTCTATCACTCGGGGGGGATGGGGGGGGGGTTGAACTACCTCAGTCTTCATAGGTATGTAAAGTATCCAATACCAATACAATGTTATCATTCTCGTCCTAGTGACCATGTGGCAATACCTGCAGAAGATATTATGTAATGAACAGCGATATCATTAATGAGCGAAATAAGCACGATAACATATCTGCAGTGTGGAAATACTTCATATTTAACAACAAAATCCGGACCATAGCAGATAGTTTACTAGGGCACAGTTTACAATCAAGAGGAGGTACAAAATCAGGATTATGCTATACTAGTAATCCAATTAAACATCTAAAAGCTAAGCATAAAAGAGTATGATGAAGTTGCCATGAGCAGCAACACTCTGCAGCAATCAAATGTGCAGCAAACACTGGCATAGAGAGAGAAATGTCAAATGATAAACCTCTTGCAGTGAAAACAACAAGCTGTGTCGATCAGGCAGTGTCGTAATGGTAATACATTCTCAGGTGGTAAGCAGTATAAAAAGTTTGCGAACCACTGCTTTAGAGGTTTCAGAGTGGCATATTATTAAATCATAACCTGCCAACGCATTCTTCTCCACGGAAACTAAAAAAACGATGATCAGCCCCCCCCAACCCCCAGGTGGCAAGTCTTAACGGCAGCTGTTAGATTGTTTGGGTATAATTTTTTTTTCAGGCTTTCACATTTTTTTCAGCAAAAAAAAAATTGAGTGCCCCAATTGGTGTTGCAGTAGGGGGATTGTTTGGGGGGGATTTCAATGTTATTATTTATCATTATTTTAGACATGGCACAGCGCTAATTGGTATCAGTGTTTGTGAGTACCAGAAAGCAAGCATTGGTGCTCATACTGCATCAGCGTCTGAAAAACATGGTATCTGCATTTCCCTCTTTAAAGCACTGCTGGAGCCATCATGTTTGGTATGATTTTCAGCATGTCTATGAAGTGTGCTGAGCCGGGCTCTCTTGCTGTCTGCAGGGCGTATTTTGGGGACGTTAACTTCTTCGGTGGCCCCTCCTCCACGTCAGTGAAGGCCTCGTCCAAGCTGAAGAAGCTGGAGGAGGAGAATGAGGACGCCATGTTTGTGTTTGTGTCGGACATGTGGCTAGACAGCGTGGAGGTGATGGAGAAGATCCACACCATGTTCTCAGGTGCCTACCCCAAACCCCCATACTTCAGTGTATTGGTTGGCTGCATTCTCTGTTTCAGCTCAACATTGCCATCTGCTGGATGCCTTATGTGCCAGCAGGTGATTTTCTCCTTAACATCTTACAAATTTAATAATACATTTTGTTCCATATATAAATATTTAAGGAGAATAATACCAGTCTTCATACTGTAGTTTTGCACAAGCATGTACTGTAGGTAAAAAAAATTAATTGTTTTTGTGCCGGTGACACTAATGATCAGTAATGATCTGCTGAATAGCCTGACCGGCATGGTAGGTCAGTGTATAGTCTATTGCCTCACATCTCCAGGGTTGGGGCTTTCAGCCTCTGCTGTGTGTGTAGGGACCAGTTAGGTGGGGATGAGGGGCAATGAGATACTGCAGACCAAAATATAAGCCATACGTTTCTGCTTGGCATTATACTGTTTTAGCTTTTTGAGCTGCATGTCATTAGGATTATACTGTATAAGGAATCCCCCTTTGCACACACTGTTGCTCTGATAATGCAGGCTGGCTCCCTGATCCGCTTTTCATTCCACTTTCCTCCCTGACGGTGCAGGATACTCTGCCATGCCTCCCACCTGCTTCATTTTCTGTGGGAACTTCTCCTCTGCCCCCTACGGCAAAAGCCAGATCAAATCTCTGAAAGGTGAGGAGCTCACAGCACTGTAACACATGGCAGTGACGATGCACGCCTTTGTTTCTTTTGCTGCACCATAAAATCGAGCTGCCGATTCCAATCATAAGCTCAGTGTATCTTTGCCAAAGTCTGCCTTTTTCTCCTCTCCCAGAATCCCTGAAGGCTCTCGCTGACGTGATCTGCGAATACCCCAACATCCACAGCAGGTGAGCCTTTCAGGGCCCTTTGGAGCTGTGCTCTGCGACTCGCGGCTCCTTCAGAGCTGCAGCCTGGCTGTCCATCTCAGTTTGGGCTTTAATTAGTGGCCATTTGTGCCTCAGGCAACTGGAAGGAGAGGGAGCAGGTTTGTGCCTGGCTGATGTCAGGGACTGGAGATAGACTTGTGATTTACAGAATGACCTTTGACACACATGGGCTACTTTGAATCCTTTTTTAACTCTATGCCTGTGTATGCATTTGTACTTTGTGTCGTGTATCTTGGGGGAACTACAGTAAGCATTATGTCATTATTGCATCGGGTGTTTTTATATCTCAGAATGGCAGAATTCCCCAAACGATCAGTCACGTCCATTAATCTTTTCTGGAACGTATCATAAAACGTTCAGCTTGACAACGGTTTTAATGGAACCTGGAGTTCACAAACTGGAGTCCGTTAAGTGTGTGCAGTCTTGATTGGCTTAATCAGCATCTCAAGGGTCCGAGAAATGTGTAGGGTATTGACTGGTTTAATCCAGCGAAAACTGAATAAGCCACAGCTGGTGCTGGGGAGCAGATATTAAAGCAGCTGCTCGCCGCCACAGACGATGAACTGTGGCATCTGCTGTTCGGCGTTTTCTAGTCCATGTTTTAAAGACCTGCCTTTAAAAGCGACCGCGACTTGTGCTGCCTCTGACACAAGCTTCTCTCTCGAAAAACAGCAGCCGCTTCGTGTTTGTCCCTGGCCCTGAAGACCCGGGTCCTGGCACAATCTTACCCAGGTGGGAGAAGCCGTGCAACGCTGAGGCTAACAAGAGGCTTAGCCTAACTCTGATTCTGAAAATTTCATCAAGGGTTATGACTGCTGTTTGGTATTGTGTGCATCACTGGGTGAGAGTGTTTCCTTGAGTTTGGCATATTAATCTTTATTAATAAATGTATCCCAGCTAGGGTGTATCTCTGGAAGAGGCTTTTCTTATATTTTATTTATTCAGCAGACACCCTTATCCAAAGCAGTGTAGATTTTTGTTTGTTTGTTTTTAGAAAACAGGGTCAGACAGTCCCTGCAGCCATGTGACAGTTTGGTATTGGAGGGCACGTAACTTAATTTAAATGCATAGGTCTGTTTATTTGGGGGGATGAAGCCAAATGAAATATTTGGGGGGGGGACACATCCCCCCTGGTTCCTATGCCGCTGTCTGTGGCAAATGGGGTTTACGGGCCTTGTTAAAGAGGCCAACAGTGAAATCACTCAGGCAACTCTGGGATTTAAACTGGTGATTTTCCAATCACAGGACCAGCTTCCAAACCCACTGAGCCACACAGTGCCCCTGACCTAAGCAATTTACTGGGATAAGAGGCTGGAATTTTAGTAATGCATAAACCTTGGGTTCTTAATAGGGTCAGATGTTCCTTAGTTTTTTAGATGACAAACACGTCGGCCATAACTCGATTGTCTTAAAGAATCCAAAATGATATGAAAATTTGGAGAAAGTATAATCCCATTAATAATGCAATAATACCGACTCCTGCTGGCTGTGCGCCCACCAGATGGAACCCATGCCTCATCTGAGCATCTCAGTGGGTTTTACAAATGCCAGCAGCGACAGGCGTTAAAGTCCAGCAGCTTTTATAATGGCTTCCTACCCTTCGTGGTGATGTTTGCTCCAGAGATCCCGGGGGGGGGGGAGACGTTAGTTGTTTGATGTCATGCAACATTAACTTTTATTAGCAAGGGCCGAGAGCAAAGTGGAATTTGTGTCACTCGGGCAGTTTCTGTGTGCAAAGCGGATTCCTTTGAATAGGTTGTGCAAATACTGGCCTGAGTGTTTATAATGAATCTTTGCAGGCCCCCCCTTGCTGACCACATAACAGAGGAATTTCGAAAGAAGGTGCCTTTTTCCGTGTTCACCACTAATCCGTGCAGGTAAACTCAGTTATTGTAGAAAAATTCAGGTTGCTTGTGTTATTCAGTTGACCAGGTTTTCATGTATTTTTACTTTGTGTGTTTTTATTTTGTGAAATTCTTTTCACTCTGAAAAAGCAGCGTTCATGGTCTTAGCCAGTGTTTCCTAACTGTGTCCTCAGGGTCCCACAGATGGCCCACATTTTTGCTCCCCCTCCAGCTCCCGGGTTGCATTATAGACATAGGTTAGGAAGAACTGCAGATTTCCTGCACCCTGTCCCTCTTCCCTTTCAGAATACAGTACTGCACCCAGGAGATAGTGGTGATCCGCGAAGACCTGGTGAACAAAATGTGCCGGAACTGTGTGCGCCTCCCTGGCAGCAGTATGGACATCCCCAACCATGTGAGTTCGGTATCTCTCGGCAGATGCTGTCAACAAAGCATTTAGATGAACTGTTTAGGGTTTTTTATGTTAATTGACGCAGTGAAAATAAGATGATGACACTAAGCCAGCCATGTTCTGTACACCAGGGGCGCTCCACGGGGTTTTCTGGCATTTGCCTAACACAGTAGCGCCCCCCCCCCCCCCCCCCCTTATCCGCAAGATGATGCATTCCAAGATCTACCACGAATAATAGCAAGTCATCGACGGACTCTATATATAACTGTGATTTTCATTGTTTGTAAGTACAGTACTGCACTCCCTCAAATGAAAGGGATTCTGACATTTTGACCTCATTCTCAAGACACGATGACGGAACAATGAAAATCATGCTTTTTATAACCCTCAAAAGACAGTTGAACAATGAAAAACGGACAACTGCTACACATTTTACAGTGAAAATCATTATACCATGTACCTGCACATAACCTGTAATGAGAAAGATATATTTGCTAAAAAAATACCTGAGTATTGTGGGCACTCACCGGCTTACAGTCTCTACTTGCTTGGTGTGCTGTTTGAAATTTATGAACCGATTCTGGAGTTCATAAACTTTTTTTGGACTGCAGTAAAGCGCAGGTAACGGAAACCTTGATTACGGAAACCGGAGGTACGGGGTTCCCAGTGTAGTAAATGTACCCGCGCTCTGTTCATCCTTGCACCCCAGTTCGTGAAGACCATCTTATCTCAAAGTCACCTGACACCCCTGCCGTTGTACGTCAGCCCAGTGTACTGGGCATACGACTACGTCCTGCGGGTGTATCCTGTGCCTGACATGATAGTCTTTGCGGACAAGTATGACCCCTTCAACATCTCCAACACTGACTGTCTGTGCGTCAACCCCGTAAGTCCTGCACATGCAACCCTCTGGCACATCCTCTGGCATTAAGGGAGTTTGGAGTGTGAAGTAACATGTTATGGTATTAACCACAACATCATAAATGCTACAGTAAAAGGCACTTTTGTCTTTTTAGGGGTCTTTTCCAAGAAGCGGATTTTCTTTTAAGGTGTACTACCCTTCCAGTCGAACCGTGGAGGACAGGTATCTGCCAAGTTTATTCGCATAATGCATTGTATCAGAGATCTACAAATTACCATCAAAACTTTACCCAGAGCAGAAACACTATAATAAGTAAAACACCTGCCTACCATTTGTTTTTTTACAGCAAACTTCAAGGTCTCTAAATGACGTCACTACCAACAGAAATGTGGAGCTTCCATGGGGCAGCATTCTGTGTTGCAAATTTGTAGTTATGTAAAAATGTATGTGAACTCAACTTTTTATTTTGGTATTGTTGTGTGTTTGTAATAAAGGTTGTTGTATCTTTTGTATAAGTAATTGTTACTGGTCTATGTCATCATATTGATTTTTTAAAATAAGATTTTAATAAAATGATCAGTAACTTGCAATAAAAATTGGAATATTTTTTCATTCCTTACTCGTATACCTTGGCTCTTTACATACATTTACCTGCGCAGTAAATATCCTCACGTTTTCCAGTCACATTTTCTGGCGGTTGGAGCCTGTCCCAGGCAGCACAGGGCATGCCTGTATAGGATTTCAGTCTTTCAAACGGCGAACACACGTCCACACACTCGCTACTGAATAATGAGACACCAGTTAGATTAACTGCAAGTCTTTGGACTGTGCCATGGAGATGATGACTCCATGCACACAGAGAAGATGGGTCTAGTATCCCGAACCACCATGGTACCTCATAAATATTAATATTATTATCACCAAAACCGTTCAATTGAGGTGTGGCGGTATACCTATATTGACCTTCCAAACATGACCGACTCGGGGGGCGTGACTTTGACGTCACTTCCTGTAGGGCCTCCTGAAATGAATTCTTTAGCCATGTACTTCCAGTGTAAACAAGGCGGCAGGTGCGGGACGGCGTATTCCTGGAAAACACATTTGACTTTCTGCAACATTTGTGAGTGTTCCTCCTGTGTCTATTTCTTTTTATATTTTACAAACACTGCTGTTTGTTTTGCAAGTGGGTGAAAAGCTAACGTCTCTCAAATGGGCGAACTCGAAATTAAAACGTCTATTGAGTTGTTACTCACAGCATGCACGACGATAACTCTTTCTTTAAGATTAGTTTGTGGGTCGAAAGAGTAAGTGATAGAAATATGCTTGTGTTTTCAATTGAAAGTAACTTCTTAGTATTACTATGACTTCCCAAGCATTGTCGATACTTTTTTGGATATCTTGTCATATTTCTTAAGCTATCTAGATATCTTCTAATATCGCATTTTATACATCGCTAAAATGTATCTGAGACAACTTTGGAATATGTCGTCTCGGAGCTATTGCCAACTATTTAAAGTGAAAGGCTGAAAGAGATACGTACATTTTACTATAATATAGTCATTCTTGATTTAAAAAAAAATGCTGCAGTTTCCGCGTTCAGTTAAACTTGGGCATGTTGACTGGCGTAAGGAAGGTGTTTTAAGTGATTTATGTAATATGGCTTATCATGCCTGTAATTTTGAGTTTTGTTGTAGCCTACGAAAATGGAAGTGAAATAAACACGTGTCCCCCCAGGACTCCATGGCTGAGGAAATGGACGAGGACCCCGCATACCAAGTCGTCCAGGAGGACGAGGAGGATGAAGAAGAAGAGGTGGATGGTGGTGAGGAGGAGGAGGAGGAAGTGGATGGCGATGAAGAGGAGAACGTGTTTGACTGGGTGGTCGATGAAGAGCTTCTAGATCATGAGTTTTCTTCTGGCAACGACTCCTTCGAGATGGACACTCCTGCTGAGCGTAGCGGCCATATTGCCGTGATGGATGGCAGTAATATGTATGTGTGGGGGGGGTACAAGGTATGTGGTGCCTTCATCTTGCACCTGGGGGGGGTTTCTTTGTGTCTGAAATGCTGCAGGTGTATAGTGAAGAAACACTCAGCATTCGTGTCTTTATGAATTACACATGGAATCCTCACATCTCCTATGTTTCAGACCTTTGTAATACTGCTCCCCCTTTTCTCTTGCAGAATACACAGACAACAGGATTCCTTGATTTCTACCTTCCAAGGAATGAGATTTGGATCTACAACACAGAGATAAGGCGATGGTAATCAGATTCCTTATGCCTATCCCTGACTAGGTTATTAAAGCTGTTTGACCATTGTGTAAATGATGACTTTATGTGTGGGGAACAGCTGTCTGGAATAATGGTAGCAAACAGCAAAGCTACCATTGTGGTATGGCAAGGCCACTCCTCTAAAACTTTAGTCACAAAACGATCCCATGGTGTGCAGGAAGAAGCGGGTGACGGAGGGCGATGTGCCGCCCTCCATGTCTGGCAGCTGTGCTGTGTGTGTCGAGGGCGTCCTCTATCTCTTCGGCGGCCATCACGCTCGTGGGAACACAGATCGGGTGAGCTCTCTGTCTCATGGTACTTTTGTCTTCAAGGTTCTGACACATTGATATGATGCATGTTTTCGCTGGGAGAAGAAATGAAAGGATCCACAGACCAAACTTGTAGCATCTGCAATCATCTGGCACCCCTACCTCCATAACACATATTCCTTTCTCTTATGCACCTCTGAAGTAAAATGAGTAAAATGTCATGGTTATGACTCACTGAAAAAAGTAAAACAAAGCTGTTTTTCTCATTCCAATAGCTGAGAATTATTAGGTTGATCACTTAAACTTTTGAATATATGATTATTATAATAATGAGACTTTATTGATCCCCATGGGGAAATCCTCTATTCACCAAGCCCATCTTACTCTCCATGACACACACAGAACACAGACACTTATGCAAGTAAGAGCGAGCCTGACAGTGAGGGACAGCCACCCTCAGCGGTGCACATGGAGCTGGGGGTTAAGGGCCTTGCTCAAGGGCCAACAAATGTGACTATTCTGCTGAGACCAAGTGCAAACCTGCAACCATCTGATCACGGCACAAAGGCATAGCCTGCTGAGTGACTTGTACCAATTTTTTTACAGGTTAAACCAAATCATTTTGTTTTTCATTGAGTTGGCATCAAATATTTCATGATTGATACGTTTTTTTGTTTGTTTATTTTCAGTACAGACTTTCCTGCACCATTTACTGGGCTTTATCAGACCATAGCAATGAGCTGTAATTAAAACTGTTACTGGGTTTGGGTAGGGTTACTCTGTACTTGCCAAGCACCAAGTTACCCCCCTGTGGTGCATTGCTTTGCTCTGCAGTTTTACCGTCTTCCTCTGAGGACGACTGAGGTCCTGTGCTGGGAGAACATGAGGAACCTGAAGGGCTTGCCTCCCACATGCAAAGACAAGCTGGGTTGCTGGGTGCACCAGAACAGGTGATTGTCTGTTAACCTAGCATGTGCTTCTAATTCTGGGATATGATTATAACGTGCAGATGATGTGAAGCTCCATCTGTTGTCTGTGAAGGCTCGCTTTCTTCGGGGGATATGGCTATGTCGCTCAAGGTGGCCATTTGGGAACGTTTGAATACGACGAGTCATCGTTCTGGGTAAGAAGTGGGTCCCAGATTTGTTTGCCACTTAGAATGTTTTTCCCTGAAAGAAAGCAAACCCTGGGCATCCGTGATAGGGGGTGTCCATTCTTGATGTGTTAGTCTTCATTTGAGCTAAGGTTAGAATTGGATTAGCAATCTAATCCAAAGACTGAAAATGTGTGCTGCAAATGTGGGATGTATGAAGTATAAAAAAACTTACTTGTCCCATTAAACCAGGATTCTGATACATTTAGCAGCAACTCACTTGCTGTTTTGCATACCAAGATGTAAGGTTTATCTAAAGATGACTGAATTTTATGTGTCTGTGTATGTGTGTTTGTTTGTTTGTTGTCATAGGCAAATGGTGCTGGGCGGGGCTGGAACAATCACATTCACATCCTTGATCTGGACACGTTAACCTGGAGTCAGCCAGTCACAAAGGTATTCCATCTCTGTCCTGTTGTTCACCAGGCAGCCTCTATTAGGACAGATTCAGTTCTGTCTTGGGGCGGAGTGTATTGTTGACTGTCCGTAAATGCAGCCTACATACGTTTGGGTTGAATGTATTATAGATGTTGCTCAAATTAACCCCCGTGTCTCCATCAGGGAAATCCCCCATCCCCACGGGCAGCTCATGCCTGTGCCACTGTGGGGAACCGTGGCTTTGTGTTTGGGGGCCGCTACAGGGTAGGTTGAGGTTTCCACCAAGAAAGTTACCGATATCCTCATTCCTTCATTTAAGTGAAATATGAATCTGTACAGCAAAACCTAACTTCATAATTGTAGTTCATGGATGGGGAATACTTTTGGTTTTGGGACCGGCTGCCACTGCAGAGAGTATTTCTCAAATACCTTCTCAAACATTCGCCACCTATTATATGGGCGAAGTTCTGGAAGGCATCACATTTTGAAACGCCAGCAAAGGAAGGAAAGGGCAGATGCAGAGGATCTTTCATGTTGTGAACACAGTAACTCTTAAGGTTTATTTCAAGCTTCCCAGGAAATTATCTGGAATGTAATTCATTTTGAAACAAATCGCACCAAAATTAAAGCAGTATTGTTTAGTGGCTTATGAAAGGAGTGATCTGGTGAACCTGATTACACTGGAGAGGTGGGGAGTGTGTGTAGTGGGGCTAGGGATTGTAGAGGTTGGAGATGTGAGAGGAGTAGAGATTATGTTGGGGGGGGGGGGGGGGGGGGATATAGTCATGCAAGGAATGCATTACCATTAAGAAAACATCTAGTTAATGTACTGTCTGCTCTGCAACAGGAACATCGTCTGAATGATTTGTACTACATCAACCTGGACACCTGGGAGTGGACTGAAATGTATGCGCTTACTATTTAAATTTTTTTTTTTTTTTACATTTTTGTGAAAGTGATGTAATTTAGCTGTACGATTAGCAAAAATGCAGTCTGAATCGTGGGTTGTCTCCCTGACTCTTCACCCCCTCCCAGGAGTGTCCCCCAGCAAGGTCCAGTGGGCCGGTCCTGGCACTCCTTCATCCCTGTGTCACCTGACCACATCTTCTTATTTGGCGGTTTCACCACAGACAAACAGACCCTCAGTAAGCATGGCCGCTGTGCCCTCGAGCTGTAGCCATTTGCTGCTTTCCTCCGTCTGGATATTAATGTCCTTTAATGGGGCTCGGCCACTGTGGCTGCTTCTCATGGCCCCCATTCTGTACATATTCATGCTTTGCAGGTTTGTGGGGGATGTGTACTTTTATGGGTATGAAAGAGTAGAGCTTTGGGTTTTGTTTTCTCATTGGGCCGGGGCTCAGTTTCCCTGGTGACTGTCGGCCGTGTGAGTGTGATCACCTCCCCCCCGCAGGTGATGCCTGGCTGTACTGTGTGAGCACAAACGAGTGGAAGTCCTATAAGCACAGCAACACGGAGAGCCCCAGGTGAGTCATCGGTACCGAGATCTGGGTCTGGCTGCGTTCCTGCCACAGATACACTTCGTACACTGAGTTATGACTGTGTTACTGCTGTGTGTGTGTGTATGTATATCTCTCTCTCTCTCGCATATTCTGGGGTCAAAGTGACCCCAAAGGCACATGTCAGGTGACTTCTCATAGTAACATGATTATTGTAGGAGCGTGTAACAGTTAAATGCACTTGCCATGGTATGATTAATATTTAGACACACACTGTGTTTATAGTGCATTGGATTATATGGAAACCGAATGTGGGGTGGCACTGTTGCCTCACGCCTCTGTGGGCCCCCTCTTCACGTTTGTGAGTGCGTGTGCATGCGTGCGTGTGCATGCGTGCGTGTGCATGCGTGCGTACGTGCGTGCACCTGTCCTGAGATGAGTTGGCACCCCGTCCTGGTCATTCCCTGCCTTCTCCCATAACCGTGGGGCCGTGGTCTCCCGCTCAGCCTTCCTGAGCTTCTGCCTTCTCACTCTGCCCCCCAGGCTGTGGCACACGGCCTGTTACGGACCCGACGGCGAGGTGTTTGTCTTCGGGGGCTGTGCCAATAACCTGCTGTCCCACCAGCAAGCGGTGAGGGGCCATCCTGTGATGCACGCCATAGGCCATACAGTGTTTTTTTTGGGACAAAAAAAAACTGACATCTGACCCATTGCATGTAAAGGAAGTGGCTTGTTTTTATATGCATTGAGCATCTGTTTATAGTCTTAACATCACAGTGTCCCATTTGTAGTATGCTGCTGTAATGCGTGTGTGTTTGTAAAGGGTTATTTGATGGAAGGCACTCTGTGTGACACGGCTGAATATAATGTTTAAGCATGAGGGATGAACTGGCAGTAACATTCATTTCCTCCCTGCAGGCTCACAGCAATGAGGTTCTGATTTTCAGCGTCCAGCCAAAGTCTCTCGTGAGGTGTGTAGAATCTTAAATTTTATATTAATGATTTGACCTCAATAGGTGTGATTGTAGGATTTATGTTAATCATTTTGTGATCTGAGTTGTGGACTAAAGTCTGAGTTCCAAGAGTCTTTCTGTGCCATGTTAGTTTGTGCTGCTTAACGAGGTCACGTGCATGGACACCTAGTGATTGATGCAGCCTCATTTCTGAGTTGCTACAGTGGTATGTGTTAATGTGATTGGTTGAATCTTTGGGTTGAAGACAATTGCTTGGTGGGACTCCACGCATCAGTATTTGCCTTTGATGCTTTTTGCCTTTTGAACCTCGAAAGGAATTCTTAGGACATTGTGAATTCTTTCAAAAGCATCTAAGTAGTGCTAGCTGGTGGTTCATATAGTGAAATGCAAATAGTCCATCATTGCTCTACTGGGAAAGCTCATGTCACTTAACTGACATTAACCTGAATAATTGAGACTTGGGCAGGGAGATACCTGGAAAAAGTCAGGTAACTTAGCGTTGTGCATTTGCTGCTGTATCGTACACTCATTCGCGAGGCGTCCTTGGCTGTGAAACAGGTGCTTGGCTGCTTAATCTGCCCTTGATGGATTTGCTAATACCTTCCAGGAAAACATGGTTTCCAAGGGAGAGCCAGAACCAGTAGGTGTCTGCACCGATGTGACGCTAATTATCCTTAATGTAAAATGTACCAGCTGTCACAGATGCTTGTGGATGTTTGTGACTAGAACCCCTGGAGCAATTGGGGTTAAGGGCTCAATAGCAGCATCCCTCTGCGCACTAGATTCAAGCTGCGACTTTCCGATCATAGTTACAGAGGCCTAACCTGAATGGGAAACCCAGACTTTTAAAGACCTGAAGGGCATTGACGGTGCATCCCGAGGCAGGATGTGTATGGATGTGATGCTGAAGCTTAGCCCTGTCCCCCTTCCCATGCTACTCTCTCAGGTTCTGCATGGAGGCGGTCCTGCAGCACCGGGAGCAGCTGGCTGGCTCCTGGAACCACCTGCCCAAACACCTGCTGCACCGCTTGATGCCGAGGTTGGGAGTCATCAACACGCTGGGCTCCTAGGCACCAGGCACCCTGGGAGACGCAGCAGCACACACATGTGCAGGGGGGGGGGGGGCGGCCTCATGGGGTCAGCAGCCTCCGGCTAGCAACGGCTCGTCGGACTCCGGGTGATTTCCAGCCCCGGCTTTTGGACATTGGGTTGACTGGGAAGTGGTCTGTAGTCTTTTTCTTTTAGTATGTGCTTTGATTGTTCATCAACCCGGGTGAAATTTGGATTGAAGGCATCAAGTCTAGTGTAGCTGAACCTAAATGCATTGCGCTGATGCAGGAGGTGAGTACCATGAACCACACTTAAGGAATGTCTAGTTTTAATATGTAACATATTGGTTCTGTTTCCTCATGTCTGGTTGTACCGCTGCAAGCCAATCAAACCCCTGCTGATGGTGAAAGTGGGTGTGGCTAGGCCTGCCAGTTTGCCTGTCTCTGTAGCTCATGACCGCTTTAGCCTAAACTGTAGTGTTAATGTCATGTACTTGCAATTGTGACAATGTGGGGCATTTGCACTAAAGGCTTTTACTTATTATCCAGTGTATTTTTTAATTTGTCAAATGCTGTAAGTACTTCTGTCAATTAAAAGCAAGTGTTGAATAAATTGAACATGGTTGGTAGTACTGATCGATATCCCCTGGCTTCCTACATGTGGGTGTTGACAGGCATTTCAAAATGAGGGAATGAGTAACAGTACATTTCAGTCGATTAAACAATTTATGTACAAAAAAAAATCACACAATACTTTGAGTGAGTCTCATTTCCTCTTCACAAGCAGGTTGGGTGCAGAAACCTTCACTTTGCCTGGCATGTTCCTAGACAGCTCCGAATCCTAAAAAACAATTCCACGTTTAGAATTATACTCCAGTTTTCATTTCCAAATCCACCCACAGACACCAACCAATCTCTGCAGTGTAAATACTGTGCTTCATTAACCATCTGATACCCCAAGTATTGCTTTCAGGGCATTATATACATATACTTTCCTCATCTCAAATTCCAAACCACCCTATTCAGCAGAGGGGCTAGAGTCCTGTACGGGCCTGAGATTAACACCCAAGCCTGCGCCGGTCCGTACCAGAGACCGTGAGACAGAACCCGGCCCGAATAGTACTACCAAAACCTTAACCTAACCTGAGGAAGTGCTAGTCATACGCGTACACAGAAACATTAGTGAGCTTTTCCTGTGTTTCTTCCATTGCTAGTCGGACGCATGGTAGGCAGCTAGATGGGAGGGGTGGGGGGGTGGGCATGGAAAGCACAAATAAGCTAAGGACCCAGCAAGTGCAAAAAATGATTCGCATATTTAAAAAAAAAAAAAAGACGCAACCCACAGATGCCGGTGCCTGATAAGCTTGGGTCGGGCCCTGGGGCACTGTACCTTAACACTGCGGAGGAGGTCCTTTTCCCGGGCCGTGGTCTCCCTTGCACGCATGAAGCTCGACAGTGACGCCTGGGCCGCTGCAGGGAAGGTCACATGGTTACTTGTGAGCTAGAACAAACATTACAGCTGTGTCATGCTCTGAATTCCACCAACCTTTCCCTTTCTTCTGCGTGCCAGGAGTCAGCTTCACCTTGTGCCTTAATAGACAATGAGTTCAGTTAAATTTGTTTTGTGTATTTTTTAAGATCCAAGGCACCAACCGCCTTTGATCTCTTTGTCTGTAGTGTGGAAGCCTATTCCACAAGCAAAAGCATTTTAAACCGTGTTAAGCACGTCTGTCCAGCATATGAAGCACACAGAGTGTACAGTCGTTCATACTTGTAGTTAGTGAGGGCTGTGTATGGGGCACAGACGGGCACGGCGAACAGCAGCACGTCTTCTGGGTGTGGCTGACCACTCAGAGAGTCCAGCAGGTTCGCTGCATCCTGCAGGGTCACACAATCACACAGATCATCTCTATTGTGCTGGAATAGAGACCGGAAGCCACTGCAAGCTGGTTCAGTCACGCAATGTTGTCCCTCTACTTCCAGAGGGAAGAAGGCTGAACACCAGCGTGAACAGGCTTCCTAACAAAGGCCTCCAGCAGGAACGCAGCAGCCACTTTGTTTCACATCCGCAGATCAGTCACAACACAAGATGCTGCCTCACCTCAGCGCCTGGATTCTCCTGATCTGCATCGTCGGCGTCCTGCAAAAGAGGAGCATGAACCTCTCAGCCTCACGCCAACCTCACCTACGATAATAAGCAAGAGTCCGACATATGCTACACAGAGCCACACCATTCTCCGCACTTTAGCACTTTGCTGCCGAATAAAATTTGACTTCCTGTCAGTAAGAAAGGACTTTCTATACCAAACACCCCAGCTGCTATACCACGTTGTACCTTGTCATCCTGCTCCCCCGCCCGGCTGTCCTCGTCCCCTTCCCGGGACTCTGGTTTCTTCGTGACTCCCCCCTGTGGCCGGGGTTTCTGCGGCAGTTTCTCCTTCCGGCTGAACTCCTCTTTCCCCCTTCCCTTCTTCCCCTTCTTCCCCTTCTCCTCCTTGTTTGATCCGGCCGACTGCAGTAAAGAGGAAACGGAGCCGATGGCATCGCAACAGGCCCGCCACATTCATGCTAACTGGACCACGGCGAGCACATTTCCGGGGCTGTCCTGCGCCACAGTGTACCGGGGCAAGACCAACACAAGACACAATGCTCTCGTGTGCAGAGTCACTAATGCCAGACGTGCTTCATGGTGACCTGCAGGAAGCCAGACAACCTACAACCAACATTTGAAATATGTCTTGGTCGACTGTTGTATACAGGCTGTGTGTTGGCGCATATTACCATTAGCAGCCGATTGAAACAAAAGTACCAATTCCCAACTTCATAACAGTATTTAGGTTAAAAAGTGAGGAAATCTGCAGCCACTCACTCCCAGCAGCTTCATCATCAGTTCCCTGTCTTCCTCATCCTGGTCTTTGTACTTGTCTTTGATCTTCTTCATTTTATTCTGCGGGATTGTAAAAACACAGGGGATAGACATGCAAGGTTGTAGCACGACTCAATTTTTCTTTTTTAAGTTTGTGAAGTTTTAATGTGTCCCAAATCAACAGAAGCCTTTCCTGAGCACTTACCTTTTGACCTCTCTTCAAGGGCTGCTGAGATGCTCCGCCCTTGCCGGCAGTCGGCTTGCCCAGATTGGCTGCGGCAGGACACGCCTCCTCACTCTTGGTATCGACCCCCTCCTGATCCTCATCGCCATCCTGTTTTTGCTTCTTTTTCTTCATTTCCCTAAAAGGCAGAGGCACATGAGTCATAGATGCAGACCACTGTCTGACAGGCAGCACAGGAACTGACTGTTACCAGCCGTACCCACCTCCTCTGCTTAGCCGTCAGGTGTTTTCTTCCTTGTGCTTCTCCCTCTGGCTGCAGGGAGAGCAGCAGTCATTGGCCAACTGATACTTACGAAAAGAAACCCGTGTACTCGCTGTCTCGACTTTGCCTGGAGGTGGGCAGACGGCTGTGTGTCACTTACCTGAGTCACTGACTCAGCTTTGAACGCCGTAGGTGTGCCTTGAAATGTCCTGGCAGAGTAGTGGGAAGACGGGAAACATCATAAACATACCAGAGCTGTGGAAACCACAGTGCTGTTTACTGAAACAGAAACATGAAGTTACTCCAGTGACAGACTCCTGTAGGAGTCCTGCACTTACGCTGCCTGACAGCTGGGACTGATGCTGACACTGGTGATGTTACCTGTTTGGTAGTAAGTGGGGCAAAGGAATGGTGGTATCAGGAAAGCTGATCTCTTCAGTCTCCACCTGTGCGTCACCACCCTGTCCCTCTTCCTCGCTGCTCTGCTCTTCCTCCTCCAATGCCAACTGCTGCTCACCCTCCTCGTCCTCCTTGGCCTCCTCATCCAAGTCTTCCAGCTCTATGGAGTCGTCCTCCTCATTCCCATTCTGCCCCTCGTCTTCAGCGCCCACATCCTCCATCTTTACCTCCCTCTCTCCTTCCTTCTCCCCCTCTTCCCCATCACACTCATTGGCACTGTCATCCCCTGGTTAAATTAAAATAATTATGAATTAATATGTAGGTGCAGTGCGTGTCAGAGCCAAACAAAACAACAAAGCCCATGTGTCTGTGTAGCCCTGTGCTTAAACACTGCATCAAGTTCCAGTGAATTACCTGTGATTTCCTCCCCTTCAGCCAGAAGCTCTGCAGTGCTGCTGGTCACTGACTCCATATCCTCAGCCAGGGTCTTCACTTTCCTCTCCCCCTTGTGTCTCCACACACACTGCTCATCCACCTGCACGCAAATCACCATCAATGTCATGATGCCCATTCAAGCTCAGGGAACCCAAGTCCTCTACACCTGCGTTTCCTAACCTGGTCCTCCGGGACTCGCAGATAGTCCAGATTTTTGCTCCCTCTCAGCTTCCTACCAGGTTCTCAAAAACGTGGACTGGCTGAGGTTCCCCCGAGGACCAGGTTGGGAAATATGACTCTACACAGTCATCAGCCAAAGCTCAGATCTTCTCAGAATTATCTCCCTACTGCAAGCATTGATCAGAAAGAAGATTTTACTTTGAAGGAAAAAGTTCTCACTGTTACTATAACTTCAGGAAGAATTTCCCAGACACTCCATAAATTCTTTTTTTTTTTTTTTTACCTTGAACAGGAAGGCGAAGCCCATCATGAGATATGAAGGTGGCAGAAAGTTCTTCTTCCCTAATGAGTGAGATAAGAGTCACCCAACTATTAGCTTTCAGTGTCAAAGTTAACTGACAAACCCGACACTTTGATACTTAAGATAAAAAAGAGGTCTTATCCAGTCACAACATTTCACAGCTACAAGGTAAACCATGAGCTTTGACAGGAAGAACAGAGCTTCTCACCTCGGATCATGAAGCTTCCAGTGCTCAGGTACTCCCCCGTAGGAGCCGTCTTGGAAACCTGGAGGAGGCCAAGGAGGGATGATGAAAGTGTTGCAAGTGTTGATGAAAAGCATTGACCCCCATCCGAGAGGTCCAGGTCTCACCGGGACCCACCTGGTTATGGTGCACCCACCAGGCGCTGGTAATGACCTTAGCATCCCAGGCTGCGCTGTAGCACACAGCCATGGTCCCTGCCTCCGTCAGGGTCCGTGGCGGAACAGGCTCCCCTGAAAGAGGAAAGGGGAAATGCTGCATGAGTCAGGATCACATGTCCACCAGTGAGTACAGCATCCCTCTGCCTGATGGGTCAACCAGCTACTCATGGATAAACCTCCATATACCAAGCACTAACTCAGTAAGAGAGAGAGTCACAAACAGTTTACCAACTTCAGACAGCTTGCACCCTTTATTCTGACATGCCTATTTGCAACAATCAACCAAGCAGAAGCTCATTTTAAACATGCTGATGGCCACAGAAGACCAAGACATACCCGTTGGGTTCTTGATGACGCAGCTGGTAGCCCCGTGAAGGTCTGCGTGCACATAAATGTCACCTGCACAGCACAGGGAACAGACAGATATTCACTCATGTTCACTGTCCAAAGACTCCAAACCAGGGATGTAGTAAATTCTGGGACCCCTGACACAATGTCACCTTGGGCCCCCCCACCCCAAATCTGCCAGCGTATATACCCATGCCCCTCCTACGCCCCAGCAGCAAGCTCCCACACAGAGGCGAGACTTCACGCCCCTCACCTGTCTTCAGGTAGCGTTTAACGATCATCTCATTTTGCTGCTGGTCCCGTCCTGCAATGATGAGGTAATTCTCCGAGCTGATAAACCACAGGAACTTTTCAAACCTGAAAGGCAAATCCGAAACACGCAAGCTATTTCCCCTGCCTCAGCAAGTCAGAATAACTGCTACGACTTCTTTTGGCTGCTAATGTGATTGTGCACTCCAAACTAAATGACATTAGCTAATAATACAAACCTTTAAATGATTAAAATGATTCAGTTCACTGCACTTATGACAACCAGACATGCAAATTAATAAGAAGAAGTAATTTTAATATTGTCAAAAAAACACAGTATATTACAGCTTGTGTTTCAGGTCCTCACCAGTAGATTTTCCTGGCTTTCTGGATGGTGACGACTGTCTGGACCTCCTTCAGCGTCTGTTTGGTTTTCTTCTCTGCAGATTTGAAGGCCTGGAATGGAAATGATAGACGCCTTGAATCTGTAATAGGCGATATTGGCAGATGTAAATGCCCCATTGTGGGTCACAGAAAGAGCGGTTACCTTCTCTGCAGCCTCCACCGTTTTCTGTTCCTTCTTGGCAGCGTTTCGTTTATGGTCATAATACCTGAAAGTGTATATCCACATGTAGTCACTATTGTTTTTAATTTTCTGTTTCGCCCAAACAACTATCAGCAACACCCCACCTGCCTGAGAAGGATTTTATTACCAAGCGTAATTGTTTTCCATTCAAATTAAACAAAAAACTGCTTTCCCCATTAGTTTATTTGGGGGGAGGGGGGTAGTTAAGGTAGCAGTCATTAACACACCTAGGATGGCTACAAAGTACTACACTTCTTGGGTCACTGAAGTTTCCAAAAATCTAAAGAGGGTTTGGAGGACAAGGCCTACTTTTTGGCATTGGCGTAGGCAGACAGACTGAGGTCCACATCCACCATCATGGCCTTGTTCTGCTGGACCTTGTTCTTCTGGATTTTACTCTTCTTCTTCTTTTTGCTCTTTTGTCCTTCGGCCTCCTCCATCTCCCCCACGTCCACCCTGTCCTCTTCCTCTGAATCAATGTATGGATTCCTGTCCGGTGGCAAAAGGTGAACCGACTGTGTAAAACCAAAAAGGTCAGAATGGAAAAAAACAACCCAGAAAGTACATTATGGACATCAGAGGACAGATCTACGCAGTTGGTGGTGCAGCTTCACTCACCGCAGTAGCATGGTGATGTGATTGGTCTGGAGCTTTAGCTCCTTTATGGCACAGGCCACAGGGTCTCCAGCTGCCTGGGCCTCCTTCACGATAAGCCCGATCTCTGTCCAGTCCACCTGGTTGGCCAGGGCACTCTGGACCACCTGCAGAGCACGCTCCACTATGGGCAGGTTCATCTCCACCAGCTCGCCTTTCAGCCTGTCCAATTCCTGTGGCACAGAAACCATCACAGCCCTTTCTTATAAACACCACCATCACTCTCAGATATATAATAGCATGTTCAGTTCTTCTGCTGGATGTCAGCAGGAGTGTTCCATGGACCACCCAGCCCTGCTCTCTCAGCTATACACCGCTTTGAATACCTGTGCTTGCTGCAGGGCCCCCAGTCGCTGTTCATGGTCCTTCCTGACATTATCTAGCTTCTTCATGGCCTGTTTCTCCTGCTGCAAAGCCTTCATATCCATCTTCTGGCTCTCCATCTTTGAGAAGAACTCATCCACTGCCTGAGGCGGTGGAGAGTGTAAAAAAAAAAAAAAAAAAACACTAACATTAACATTTTAGGGCTGCCGCAATTAGTCAACGGAGTTGATGACGTTAACGCTGCAAATGTGTTGACAGCAACGTTTCAAATCAGCACGCCTTTTTTTATTTTACTGAAATTACCATTATGATTTCTAAAATGCTTCAATTCATTATAAAAAAAGTTCTCCTTTAATGTCACTGCGCAATTATGAGAGTAGTATAAAATTATCACAACACAAAAAGGTGGTTTTACACCGTGCAAAGTTTTATGGCATGCTACACAGGAACCAGCACTGTGCACGAGCACCGGAAGAGAAAATGCACAGGTGCTATTCTGGACCAGCAGAATAAGGAAAATCACCCTAAGTGTAGAGTATTCACATTTATTAAAATTATCATTATTACAGACAGCTTAATATTTTTTTTATCATTGTTGCTGCTAAACACACTCATTATTAAACCCTTAAAGTTGTCTGCCTGCTACTTTAGAACAGGGGTGACCAATCTTATCCGCAAAGGGCCGGTGTGTATGCAGGCTTTTGGGATAACCTGCATGTCAGCTGTTCACAACCAGGTGTGAGGACTCATCAGCCAATCAGTCCTCTAATTAGTAATCTAATTAGGAAATTGCAACGAAAACCCGCACACACTGACTCTATGTGGATAAGATTGGACACCCCTGCCTTAGAATTTCCATTGAATATGTGTCTTAGAGAATGTTTAGGCTAAAATCTGGGCTTTTTCCTATGTGGACTGATGGTGCTGCTAAGTGTTCTTGCGCATTGGGCTTGTTTGTAGCAGTGTTATTATTGTAAACTGAAACAAACAAAAACGGACATTAAATAAAAGAAATAATTTGACTTTTGGTGATCAGTGGTCACTGTCGACACACCACAGCACACAACTACGAAATGTGTCCTCTGCATTTAACCCATATGTGACAATGTGACATAGCAGGGGGCAGCTAATTCAGCGCCCAGGGAGCAGTGCTTGGGGGGGGTACCTTGCTCAGGGTACCTCAATGGTGCCTTGCTGGTCAGGAATTCAGCAATCTTTCAATTACAAGTGCGTTTCCCTACCCATTAAGCCACCATTGCCCACATTTGTGAACAGATATAAAAATGAAAACTGTTAACAAAAAACTTTAATCAGCAAAAACCAGCACCACACCACCAACATCTTTTTACCTTGTTTATCCAAAATATCACCTCTTTTAAAAGATGGTTATGGTTGCTGTGCTGCCCCTTTCTTGATTTCAGTGCTTGTCACTTCCATGAGTTACCAAAACAGTCACATATGAAGTGAGTGTAACCAAATTTAATAAGTGTTAGGAAACACCGAATTTATACAGATTACTTTTGGGCATCACAGTAAGCATCTCATTAAAATTTTAAGCATACTACCAATTTGCTTATTGAATTGTGTGCGAGAATAATGTCCTTATAGTGCCGTAGTCAGGGGCGCTGTAAAGGGGGGGTAAACGATGACGATTCTCGGGGCCCATGACTGAGAGGGGGCCCAGAGAAGCCCCCAATAAAATTGTGTCTCAGCTGTATTGGGGGCCCTGTCAAGATTCTTTTCATGGGGCCCAAAATCCTTAGCAGCGCCCCTGGCCGTAGTAGCCCATTATCCAAGTCGAGCAATAAAATTCAGTTTATTGTTCCCAAAATAAAATTAAGTTAAACGGTGTATTTGATTTTCTGCAGGAAAACGAATCGCTTATAATAAATCAACCAATCGGTAAAATAGTCGATAGATTAACCCATAGAAAAATAGTCATTAGTGGCGGCCTTATAACATTTTTACATTTAGCGACAGAGTGAGAAGGTTCATAAATAAAAATGGCCCACCTTGTCAAAGGAAACAAACTCCACGTAGTGGGTATTTGCATGCTGGGCAAACAAGAATGGATGGAATTCCTCGTACCTGTCAAATTCAGTCATACTTTCACTGAAGGCTGATCAGAGAATAAGGTAGCAAAAAATCAAACTGGCAGAGCAAAACAAACAAGTTACATGCCAGCAATTAACGTAACAGCAATAATAAGAATAAACCATACGTTAGTAGCTCTTCTGTCGGCTTGTCTGGATCTAAACTTGGTTTCTTCTCAGATTTCTGGATGATGTATCCCTATGATTCATAATAACTGCATCGATCATTTTCAGCAAACACATTATAGGTTAAATCACTGCTAAAATCTAGCTACGTTTCTCCCGCAGAAAATATAGTAAGTTCATTTTATACAAGTGCCAACAGAATTACTTTTCCAGAGAAGTTGGCAGATTTTTCCATATACTCTTCAGCCTTCCGTAAAGCTTCCAGGATCTTGGGAACATCTGGGAAAAGACATATTGCAGCGGTCCCATCACATAAACAATTAACCTGCAATGCCACACAACCAGAATATGAAACAATATCAGAGAATAACTTTCATTAAGAACGGTATAAAGAGGAATGATGACATGCATAATGCATTTGGCATCCCTAACACACGTTGAGGCTAGGCACATTTTCCAGCCACACCTAATGTGACACCCAAGGCAGTATAACAAACAAGTCTAAATAACAAACACGCCCTTTGAGACAATAAAACAGCAAGGTCAAAGAGTTTTAAAGGCCTGCTTTCGTTTGCTTTCTTAATCACTATAAGGAACCGGAATGATATTTTGGCACAGAAAGCCAAGGTCATCATACCCAAACCAGTAAAGAGTTGATTATTTACAGAAGAGGCAAAGTACCTTTTGAAGCAATACCTATAGCTTATACATGGCCAAATGTAATCCAATAAGCTAAGCAAAAAACACACAGAACAGCAGTTTGGAGAACATGACCTGATCCGGTTCAGTAATATTAGGTACCGGCAGGTAAGTGCACCGACTGGAGAAAAATGTAAAAACTGACCCAAAATTCTTTTCATGAAATTAATGGATATTTATTACATCTCATACAAAGGATGCTCCGATCGATCGGTCATCGATCATTATCGGTTGTTATGTCTATAAAGCCTGATCAGAAGTACCAATCAGATAACGCAATATACGCGAGTCTTAACTCTGCGTGGGAAAATGAACTAACTAAAATGGCATCACCAGTCTGGCAGTTCTACAAGGTGTCCAGCGAAGACAAAATCGCTATACGCAATGTGTGTGAAGCAAACGTGGGGGAGACACATCCCCCCCCACTTCTCCCCACTCACAGAATCTGCACAAGTGTACCACTGAGCACCATGTAGACAGAGAGCGACTTTTCAGCACAGAGGTGAATGTGGTAGATGAGAGGAGGAACAGGCTGATCCACAAACATGCAGAGATGCTCGTATTCATATATAAAAACTTGCCACCGATGCTTAAGAAATAGGCTCGGCATTAAAAAAGGAAGCCATGGCAGGAAGTAAAAACATGTAAATGCTGAGGAATGCTTCACGCAGAAGTTACACACAAGCTATAACCTGTCTTTGTTGGCAATTTACATTGTTAAAATTATACCAAGTCTATACATGCTTATAATGAAACCACTTATAAGGATCAAAATGCTTGGGACAGAATCATTCCTGTACAAATACTGTTTAAATAATTCACTTACAGTAATCAAGTAGTCTGCATAGAGGGTTCATTTTGGGTCTTTTTACACGTATAACAATGTATGGCAAACTACACTGTTTTGTTTAGCTTTACTTCGATCGTCCTCCTTTGCCTTGCAGTAATTACCCTGTCTGCTTCTGCTAGCTACCTTAGGCTAATCCTATGTGCACAGAAAACATGACGAGAAAAAAAAACAGTAATTTTCTCACAATGATGAATATAGACTCATTAAAGCTTATGATAAACTGCAAAAATGAAGAGATGTAACAGCGAAACTACAGTAAGCTATATTATGTACAGTAGACTACTATATTATAGCGGATTTGAATTAGACACATTTCGGTCACTATTTGTACAGTACAGGCATGATTACTATAAGCGGTTTCCACTGTATTTAGAAAGGCTCTGCATTTTGCTCTGTCAATTGGAAGTCTTCATTTTGCCTAACACTTCAAAAAACATTTATGCGTGGAGTGACTTTTTAACTGATCAGTATAAGCCGATACCGATTCCAGTGATCAGCAATCGGTGATCAGCTCAAAAAACCTGATCAACGCATCCCTAGACTCATAGATATAAAAAATTTAAAAGGAAAAAAACCTAAGTGAATATTCCATTGGTTTGACCAAATATGTTGGTGAATTTCACCCTTAGTTTTCCTCATAGCAGCCTACAAAAAAACCCATTAAACTACGAACTAATATAAAGCTGGAAAAACCAAATTGCAAGTGAAATCCCACTTACTAATAGAAAGTGAGGTCCCCCCCATAAATGGTATAATATATATCGCAATTGGTGCAAGACCAGTACCTACTAAAATAAGACACATATGAATTTATCAATTATGCAACAAAAAGTAGAAATCATGTTGCTTTCAGAATCATCCCAAAGTCCAAAATAAAAATGTGTTTAGCAATTACTTCAGCATTTGATTAAACATTAACTTGTAATGTAGCTACTAGCTGAAGACAGACAGGACCACTCAAGGACTAAGTTAAGAAATTACATTAAAAATGTTCATGAGAGCCTAACATCAGTCATGGGTTGAATTTGGTCGCTTGAGGTCTCACTAAACCGCCCTTGCATTTGCCCTCACCACCCCGCTTGCCTTGTGCGACGCTGAACTGGTCGTCGGCTTTCATAAAGCCAGAGATGCCAACCTCCATCAGGCAGTGTTCAATCAGGGAAGCCCCATACGCTGCAAAGTCACACAAGCAAGATGGAATTAGATGCTCGCCTGGTGTGTGGCAGAGACCAACACTAAAGAAACAGGGCAGTCACTTACAGAAGTGCGGATTGAGGATCCTTTTCACCTGCTCACCCTTGGGCCCAGAAGACAGCATCTCTGTGAGCCTGTGGGCCACCATAAATAAAGGTCAAAATGTCATCCTGTAGTCACTGATGTGAACAGAACACAATGCATTTCCACGACTTCTGCAATGATTTCATTATGAGAAGACAATAGAGTTCAACGAATATAACCACATATTAGCATACTAGCAATCTTACATTGAAATGGGAGGGAAAATACCCAAACATACTTAGTGTTAGTACAGCAAAGTAAAGTGCATTTTTTTATTTCCAAGAGAAGTAGCACATAGATTGGTATGAAAAGGAAAACGTGTTCCCTTGATTTACCATCATATCATCCAGACCCACCATCCAGTCTCCCACCTTTCCCCAATGGTACATTTACCTCTCCAGGCTGACGAGGGGTTCAGGGAGCCTGGCACTTTCAAGAGGATACCTCTCCCTCACCGCGATCTTCACGTCCTCCGCCTCTGCCGTCCGTACTCGCAAAAGGTTAAGGATGGTGTACTCATGGTCCGTCAACACAATGTTCCCCTGGGAGACAGCAGGCCCATAATACACCCCCAAAGTAGATGCAAAACAGAAAAGATCTGACGAACTTGAATGACACATCAAGGTATGGAAACACATACCCAAGTTACTCTGCAGTGTAAAGACTGTTTCCACAAAACAGCACTAATCAGTAAAGGAAATTCTCTGTGTTTTTACATATGAACCAGATAAACTGTACCACTTGAAACTGAGACATTCAAAATACAATTCATAGGTGGGGGGGAGAGGTGGGTGAACTTGAGCACCTTACCCGGTCATACAGCTCCACTATTAAATGGTAAGCTGCTTCATCTGATCCAAACTGCATGTCGACTATCCTGTCTATTCCCAGTTGCTTCATGGAAACCAGTCGGCGAGATTTCAAGTGCTTCCTGCACTGTAGGGGGAGAACAGCATCAGTGTATAAAGTGGCTGGGCTGCAGATGCCTCCAAATCGGCGGGGAGAGCTTGACCGAGGGCTTCTTACCTTCATGGCAAATCCGGAAGGCATGAGGTTCTTCGGCCAGTCATACTCCGTGGAGTGAATGCGGATGCCCGACTCCAATAGGAGCACGGCTTTCGATTCGGGCCTAAAACAACCAAATTAATTACCAATAACATCTAAAAAAGTAACAACACAAGCATGGAATTAAAACTAATATCACGGCCACCAAACGCAAAAGATAAGACAAAATAAGTATCTTTATGATCACCTCAAAGAGCAGCGAAATGTCATTTTAGCAGCACCGCCGCCATTCAATTCTTACTCGTGTCTATGCAAAGCTTGAATTGTTAATATAGAATTATGTCGTCTTGTGTTTTAGTAAACAAATATTCTCTAATTCAGAATTTAATAAAACAAATGCCTTCTATCTGGGTACCAAGACATTGCTTTTAATGTGTGGAGTTCCTGCGGACACGAGAACACTTACTTTTGTAGCCGAATAAGATAGGTCTTGTTATCGATATCATAGACATTGTATACTCTCATGCCAATAAAGCTGTAACAATCGAAAAAGAATAATTAAAATTGTCCACGTATGTTAATCCAAGCGTTTGTGTTTACTCCCTTCTCAATAACATACAGAATGGCGTTGTAGTTTACTCACAAGAGCTTGTTATTGCAAATTTCACATCTATATATAAAAAGACTGCTACGAAAAGAAGACTGAAGTGACGCATAATACATTCTACAAGTCACTTAACTCGATCAAAATGTTTAATGAGAGCTGATAACTCCAAGGCTAGGCGAACTTTGGTCAACCATGCAGGCTTACACAAATTAAGCATTACTACTGTTTACAATACAAAACACTTTCGTCTTACGTGGCATTAATTTCAGCAATGACAGCCCTTATGTCCACCGTATTAAATCTGGTTTTCATGGTGTCTGTAATAAGTTAGCGGAAAACAGACAAACACGCCGCGAATACTTCCTTGGGCTATACTGCGCATGCGCAATTTCTACGGAAGCCCATTTCTGTTTGCCATTGAATAAATATAAAACGCATCATAAACGTTCACTCGCTTAATGTTAATAGTTGGTCCATCTACACCACGAAAATGCATCGCCTGTCTTCTTTAAAATGTATACATATAGAGATATATCGTTGAAGTTTTAAATATGTAATGCAGTTGTCTGTTGGAAAGGAACCGATTTCTTTCCGTGATTATACTCTACTTTGGAATCAGGTTATTGCACATAATATGGTGTCTATAATAATTAAAATATATATATTTTAAATAATTAATACTTTTGTAAATGTTATCGGACTGTTTTATACTCCACTGAGCACCCAGAGACATAGAACATCTGTTCACAGACGTTTCTGTTTTCAACCACAAGATGGCGATCTTGACCATAACATCATCGTGCTGGAGTCTTAAATATTCTCTCTGCCTGCTTTGTTACTGCCGGGCGCGGTGGCGTGCGCCTGTAATCCAAGCTACTGGGAGGCTGAGGCTGGCGGATTGCTTGAGCTCAGGGGTTCTGGGCTGCAGCGGACTATGTCGATCGGGTGTCCTCGCTAAGTTCGGTATCGATATGGTGCTCCTGGGGGAGCCCGGGACCACCAGGTCGTCTAAGGAGGGGTGAACCGGCCCAGGTCGGAAACGGAGCAGGTCAAAGCCCCCGTGCCGCTCAGTAGTGGGATTGCGCCCGTGAATAGACGCTGTAGTGCAGCCTGAGTAATACAGTGAAACTCAGTCTTTTCCTGTTTTTGTTTTTGAAAAATGTGTATTTATGCTGAACGTAATTGAATAGTTATACATCGAGAGGAAATAATTTCCGAAAGAATAATTTCATGAGATACTTTTGCCCACACGGTGTACATGACGATGATGATGATAAGGATTATTATTGTATTTTTGTTTTATATTGATTTGTGGAATTCTGTAGGCCTATTGCATTATTCCTATTTATGTAATTTTATTTAGTTAAATTAATATTTGTATAAAGTTGTATCCCTGTATCACTATAATGCAAAAATCTTTGTGCAAATACGAGGGAAATTGCCTCCCCTAACGGTGCAGAGTTGCTTTTGCCTTGCATTGTGTAGTCATGCCCCCTAACATCCTGTAGAAGGCGCAAGTGAGCCCATGGCAAGCGGCACTCCCTGATCTCCGTGTGTAGTTATTGGTTCTGCGACTCCCTGCTATTCATTAACGCTAACATGATGGCTTAAATTAACGGAGAACACAAAATCCGAGAACAATATGTATTATACATGACATGCAATCCTGTCCTGTTCATCTAAACAGACTTTTCATCCAGCGACAGTCAAACAAGAACCAGATTTCTCACAACATACAATTTGCTACTTTTCAAAACCCCACAATTACTGAATATATATTAATATATCCACCCATATTCCAACCAATTATACTCAGGGTCAGGGTCGCGGGAAATATTATTACACATCTCATATAATAAATAAGATCACATGCAACAGCAACAGTTTATACAAATCCCAAAACTTTTATATATGATACACCCAAATGTATATATTGCTGTTGTGTTTATGTTATTCAGTCGTTGATATTAGATAACGAACATTTAGCAACATAGGCTAGAGACTAAGTGTAGCGGATATTTTCCTCATCTGATTGTTTATATAGTTAGGTAACTTCCTAGGCTTCTCACTGGTACAGCCAAAGGAGACATGTTTTTGAGTTAGTAATTTTCTGCATTGCTGAAATACATATTGTGGTGAATATGTTTAATTAGAGACTTGTGCACAGCTGCCTGTAGGTTGTGCACAGGAAATAGGCAGAGTAAAGCGGATAACATTACAGCGCGAGATGGGTCGGGGAGGCGTCCCTGGTCGCTATGGAGATCGGGGTAACATGGCGAGTTTTTCGAGCTGATCAAACAGTGGTTTTATTTTTGATCTTTAAACTTGCTTTAGGGATGCAGATCTTATGGTTTGTTCAGTTCCCCCTATTATGGGTAATCTGAATACACGCAAGGCGTCTGAATTTTCGGAGGAATGGAATGTAAGTTCATATGCCTGTGTTAACTAAAGGTTGCATTTTACGACGCTGTTTACTTTTGGGAAGGTGTCTGTGAGTCCTTGAGACGAATTTCTACATTTATCATTCATGTTAAAACAAGTTCATATTTTGTTCATATAATTACTAGCCAAATGATTCCTTTATAATATTCAGCTCTTCACAACGTGCTGCATTCGTTTTTGTAGTGTAGATTTGGGGTCATGACGTTTGTTTTCTGACCAGCACATTTTGGCTCCGGATATATTTGCCTTTATTCCGGTGATCATATGAGGCTTTATCTCCCCGTTTAGATTACAGGATAATCAAAAAAATTGGAGAAGGGACGTTTTCCGAGGTGGCGAAAACCCAAAATCTAAGAGATGGGAAATACTACGCGTGCAAAACAATGAAGCAGTCCGTCGATAGGTACCATTTTTGCATTTAAACCTTCGTAGTTGTAAGCGATCTCTTCTTTCTTTCTTGTAACTTGGCGTCTTGGATGTCAGCGCCTTGGTATGTGTGAGCATGTGAAAGTCGATGTATTGCTTCATGACATTTCCGACAGCCCTCCTCTGCTTGGCTTGACACACGACTTGTGACCCGATGTTGACCTTGAGCACAAGGTGGCATGTAAACACGCGCGTGCTGAGCCCCTGTTTTACTTTCCATTCAGACTTCAACAGCAGCGTTCCACAAATGCTAAACATACATTTGTTTATGCTGCCATCGATTCAGTGCGTGTCTGATTTGAGGTTGCAATGCTGGGGTATAAATATTAAAAGCTGCCGCTGCATCTTGGCAGAGGAAGGGACAGTTATTAAATGAGGGTTATTGTCAGTTTGGAGCAGGCAAACAACCTGCGGGAAATTCAAGCTATGAAGAGGCTGAATCCCCACCCTAACATCATTCAGCTGCATGAAGTCATCTTGTGAGTATTGTGATTGTGCAATTAAATTACAAAAATGATTTGGCTGTGATGTTTTGAACTGTGATTTTATTTGTGAATCTGCTTTTATTTTGTTAACATGAATTTTAGCATGAATTTATCTGTATTTGTATTTGTTAGTGACAAAGAAACGGGTACCCTCTCCTTGATATGTGAATTAATGGAAATGAACATCTATGAGTTAATACAAGGTCAGTATTTCACCAGTGATATTCAAATATGTACACGCACATACATATAAGGATTCAAAGGGGAACTTCAGTCTTTTGTTAGTGCAGCTCGAATGTACGGCAAATACTTTGTTAAAATAAATATTGATCTACCAGCTGTTGACAGTGTCGCATGGCTCTCTGCAGTTATTCAGCAACCACCAAGACACCTTCCTGACCATTTCATGGTGTCAGATAATGTGGGGAAATGGGCAGAAAGGTGGTAAGGCGCTTTATTTTCTAAATATCACAAAAAAACATCCTATGGTACAATTCTCAGAGGTGGAATTTCCCTTTAGTAATAGTCTATCGATGTATTTCATTGTGTTTCTACTTATTTGGAATCCCATTTAGTTATAAACTCTGTATCGGACTTTGCAGTTCCGAACGTCAGTGTGAGGTCAGATTGTGGCGTTCGCTGTATCGATTTCCACACTGCCAAGCCAGATGCTTCCCTTAAGCAATGCACTGTTCTGGGAACTGTAATTTCAGAAATATAACATCATATACCTTAACCTGACATATTTGCTTCATTTCTCAACCCGATTTGAACCAGCTTGTCCAATCATGTTTCAGCCTGTATCGTCCAAACAATTTAAATAAACTGGGGATACAACCTTATGACTTATTAATTCTGAGAATAGCTCACGTAATAGAGCAGACTAGCAAAAATGTAAATGAAGGCAAAATTATCCATGTTTTCCATTCTTAACAGCTAACTTTCAGGTTTGATGCACTTATTCCAGTGAAACCCCAATCTAACTCAGGCAGACCAGATAATCACTCAGTACATTATTTAAAAATACCATTTCACAGATTTTATTTAGTAACTTGACAGATGTGGTCAGCCAAATTGCCCTTTAAAACATTTTGTACAAAATTACACATTAAAAACTGTATGTTGACATTAATTATTGCTAATAAAAGCAAAGTAGAGCCCTCCTTGCAGAGTGAAATGTCATAGCATACAGGGGGAAAAGGACAAATGTAGTGGTGAGAATATGGTCATTACTCTAAATACAAAACAATGATGTCATATGTGACCAGACCATGACGCCCCACACCGTGTAATATAAAAGCCATATGTGTGGAATGGCCTGTCTGTTAGCGTATTAGCGTGTTAGCCAGCCTTTGGTCCTCTATCATCCCGGGCCGCGGGCTTTCTCCTGGTTTCCATGCTCAGAAGGCAGCATCCTCGCTGGAATTTAATTTTTCGCTCCAGCGTTCATTTCTCCAGCCTCCCATTAAGACCCCCGTTATTTTTTTCCAGAGAAGATTTGTTTTAATGCAGTGTGCTGCGATAGACGGAAACCATCATCTTTTCCTCATGTGTCTTTTTCCTCTGGAAAGGCCTGGAGGGGGCAGTCAGCGGTGCTTTATTCTGCTAATCTTTCACTCACAGAGAAAGTTATAGTATTATATAGTGTAGCTTTATAACAGTGTTGGGCTTTATACAACCAAACTGGCCAATCGGAATTGAAATAAGAGGAAAATTTGTTTGAGCATTTCTAAAAGGCAAGGCAATCTGGGGCCCCCTCAGATCCATTTAAGTCCTATCCTGTCCACGATTATTGGGGCAACTTACTACGGTAGTTCTGACTATAGCATTCGAAGACGTTCAAACAGACATGTTTCAGGCACGAGTCTGACTATGGTCACCATCTGGTAGATGCGCTAATACCGTTTCGTACTTCCACTGCAGGTCGGCAGCATCCTTTACCTGAGAATAAAGTGAAATACTACATGTACCAGCTATGCAAGTCGCTGGATCACATGCATAGGTAGGTCCACAGCTGTTGGGTTACCAGAAATTAGAAAGAAAACCTGATACACACTTAATGTAGAGAAACCGTGAGGAATATCTACAAACTGTGGCCCCAGTAAGCCAGCACCTCTGACAGCAGGATAAACAGGCAAGACACCCTTATCAGGCAGATGCCTCGACAGGGATGAAGAGAAGCAGAGTTACCCGCAGAAAATCAGCAGGCGCAAAGCAAACAGCCAGGCTTATGACACTGCTAAAACTTTTCTTTTCCCAGTTTATCTTCAAACATTTATTCTGGTCTGAGTCGCCTGGGGCCTGCAGCCTGTCCCTGGAAGCACAGGACTCAAGGCGCAGGACATAGTCTATCACAGGACACATACAAGCAGACATGACAGGCACTTTTCAAAGCACCAATTAGCCTAACTGCATGTATCTGGAATGTGGGAAGAAAGCAGCATGACAGCATGTGGAGGTTTGAGGCCACAGCGCCACCCATCTGCAATTCATAAAAACTGCAAATAAATGTGCTCACCGAAGATCATTCCATTTACCTCCACACAAACAAATAATTTCTCTGCTGACAAACACTGTTTATGCTCATAGTATTTAAAGGTACGTCATTGCACTTTCTTTATAGGAATGGTATCTTCCACAGAGATGTCAAACCAGAGAACATCCTAATCAGAGTAAGTTGTAGACCCTCATTAATGTATTTTTGATATACTAGAATACCTGTACTTCATTGCCTAGCAGTTTCGAAGGGGTTAGGCCAGGGTTCACCAATTCCAGTCTGAGGTCCAGAACCCAACAGATTTGCAGATTTTGCAGATTAATCAACTAATTGCCTGGTTCTGTCGGTGTGTTTGAGCATTCTGGTTCTTCAGGACCAGGAACGGGGAGACATGCACCAGGCCATCCTGTGTGTCAGATACATTTCCTAGAATCGTTCCAATGACAGAACTAGGTAGGAGCCTGAAATCGGATTTTAGCTGGAGCACAAGGCAGGACTATGAGAGCTACCTATGAAATTCACTTTGACATGCGGTGAGCAGAGCCTGTCCTCCCACCAGCAGGATGTGCTGAAGCTGGCCGACTTTGGCTCCTGCAGGAGCGTGTACTGCAGGCCGCCACACACCGAGTACATCTCCACTCGCTGGTACCGGGCCCCCGAGTGCCTGCTCACCGACGGCTACTACTCACACAAGATGGATGTGTGGAGCGCCGGATGCGTCTTCTTTGAGATCCTCAGGTACCTACAGGCCAACCTCAAGATGCCTAGATGCCAATTCTGATCTACCAGTAGGGGGCATCGATTCATTTTCTGAATGTTTTTTTTTGTATGTATAAATCATTGGCCTAAGATAAATGCTGTGTACTAGCAGTACAAATTGAAGTTGTATACTGGAGATGTAAATTCAAATGAAGCATAAAAGGGTCCCTTTCTAATGGAGACCCCCTCCCCCAGAGGAACCGAGCGGAGGTGACAGTAGAGTGCAACTTTTTGGTTCCTTTTTTGTTCCCCCCCCACAACATACCACTGACTCTCTATGGACACCCAGTTGGGCGAATATGGGGAGACAAAGAGACACCAGTGTTTACCACTGAGCGATTAACAACAGTAGGAATGCCCATCGTCAAGGCAACAGGCCAGCGAAAGTGGCCACTCCATCTTGGCGTCTTTGAGTGGTAACTACGCGGACTTCTCACACCAATCAGGCAAAGACCATCCGGTGTGAGGCCTGCGAATGTCGGAGCACATTCTGGCTCAGTCTGTCAGTGGTTGTGTGTCGATGAGAAATGGGGAAGCCATTAATTGAGAGTGAGCGGAGGCTGGAACGAGCAGAGCACGGCGGCTGATCTCGCACCCTGAGAAATTTCTCCCACATCAGACTTTTTTATAACTTGAATGCTGTCGAATGGTGTATAAAAAGACCAAGGTCACCAAACTCTGGGTGTTTCTTAATGTGCATACTTCACCATACTTGTTTTCTTGTGTACCTGTTTGACGTCCTCTTCCATTACCAAAGACCAGTTCCAGTACTCAACAACAGAAGTACAGGGGACGGTAAAACTCGCCGGATGTTGTTCTTGCCCTACCCAAACATCTGTTGCATCCATATCAAACACGACCAATCCCATGATTCATTGCGGCCCAGGTTTGTTCTTGGAAGGCAAGTTAGCAAGACTGGTCTTGCGAAGAACACAAATACAATCTTCACATTCTTTGTACCCTCTGTATCCTTTAGCCTCAACCCCCTGTTCCCCGGCACCAACGAACTGGACCAGGTTTCCAAGATCCATGAAGTTTTGGGAACACCAGACCCTAGTCTCCTCCATAAATTCAAGCAGTAAGCCCTGATCATACCATTTAACCCCGCCACCGCATCTACTCTGTGCCCCTGCCACTCAGCGTCGTGCATCCATCTGGTCGGCAGGTCGCGGGCAATGAGCTTCGACTTCCCCCTGCAGAAGGGCTGCGGGCTGTCGCGGCTCATCCCGCATTGCTCGCCCTCCAGCCTGGCGCTGCTGCACCGCATGCTGGAGTACGACCCCGAGGACCGCATCGGCGCCGGGGCCACGCTGCAACACCCCTGCTTCCGAGAGCTGCGGTGAGTCTGTCCTCACAGTCGTCCTAGGGCCACACCCATAAAATACCCATAATACACAGGGACTACCCATTGCCAAGCCTGGCCCCAGCAACAATATTAGCCTTGATAAAACAATACATTTTCAGACTGTACATCAGACTCAGCATCAGAGGAAACTCAATGCTAAAGCAAATAGGCCTCTGCACCCCCAGGGCCTGCATTAACACATCATGTGACGAGCCCTGAATCTTTATCTCAGGCTGGCGGAAAGGAGGGCGGGCGGCCTGCGCAGAGCTGTCAGGACCGTCGAAGGCGGAGAGAGCGGCACACCAGCCAATCCCGTGGACCAGCTATGGCGCATTGCCAGGCAAGGACGGCGACAGGTAGGACGGGTGCTGGGAGAGGGCATATTATGGGAGTGTATGCGGATATCCAACATGTATGTGTACGGTGACATGCAGGGAGGCACATTCTCCCCAGTTACCGTGCCCTCGTGGAGTGTGCATTCCCACCCCTACCTACTGTATACATTCGCTTTCACTATCACGTTAACCATAGTAGATCAAAACTACCCCGTTTTATGAAGCCGACTAAAGATTTAATTGACTTGGAGCTTGTTTTGATGGGGTAAATTAGCACTGGCTGCTGGGTCTTGGATGGAAAACAAAGCCAGGGGTGTGAAGTGGAGTAATTGCAAAGTGGGTCAGGAGGCCATATGTGCCAATTACGCGGTTCATTTAACGACCGCGCACAGTGTGGCGGCGCGTCTGGCTCCGCGGCCAAAGCACCTACAGGCTCGGGAACCACAAGGCGGCAGCACCTGGGATCACGCCTCTCTTTCCGTAGCTCCTGGGCAGGCACGTCGCTGAGCCGCTGGTCAGGCAGGACGGGCCGCCGTTCCCGGTGGAGCTCCCAAAGCTAAATGTGGTGATGCCCACGCCAAAGATTTCATCCTTTCCCATCAGCACCCTGCCAGCCCTCCCCGCCACCCACCGCGGGTCTCTACCAGCCATCACATCCAAAAAGTGCCACTCGCGCCTATCCAAGGTAAATATAGGCAAATATAGGCTATTCCACTTCCTATGAAAGCACCATTGCCCATATGTCTCTACAGCTGGCGTCTATAGACCAAAACGGTCAAGCAAGATCATCTCATGTGAAGGTGAAGCAACATCAGTCAGACTCTACTGTTCTCACCTTCCTCGATAAATGTTGGGAAATCGGAATGTGCATCTTATTGGTGTATTGAGCAGGGGGTTTCAGTGATGATATTTGCTTCCAGCAGCCTACAGAGGACTCGCACCGGAGAAACTTCAAAACCTGCCTCATGCCTTCCATAGATCCGAAGCTCAGTGGCTGCTAAGGTTCAAATACTAAAGACTCAAAACAAGAGCGCCCCCCACATTTCGGGGAAAGAAACTGCAGCAAGTCCATTGGGCTGTGAGTCACCAGCCTAACAAAAAGGAGCACTTCTCAGTGCTTTTTAATACATATACACATGTTGTCACCTTGTCATGAGCCTCCTGTAGTTATTCTGCTGAAGAGAATGTCATAATGGATTGTTTTAACAAGAATACTGTAACATATTGAATATTGTCACACAATAACACTAGACTTTAATCTAACCACTATAGCAAGCTCATCTGTAATTGGGTCCAGCAGCTCTCCTTTTCTTTTCTTTTCCTTTTTTTTTGGGGGGGGGGGTGCCCCAATTTACTTGGGTCTGGATTGTACACATACCCTGTTAAAAGCGCTAGGCTTTACATTTCACCGTTCTGCCGCACTGACATTTAATAGGTATCCAGACAGCATAAAGAGCCTTTAAACATATTAGAGCTGAAAGTATTCAAAAGGGGTCAGTTATGCAGCATAGGAAGCAGTATTTAAATAGCGAGACATTCAGGACATTTCGGTCCTTCTAGGTTGTCTAAGGATAAGGAGTATAGTGCTATTCAACTTCACTTTCCCCACAGGGGCCTTTTCATCCAGGAAGTGCTTCCGCTTCATGTTTTCATCTCACCACTATCTATGCAGCCGGCTTTACAGAATTTTAATCATTTCAAATGGCAGGAAAAGCCTTTTAAACTTAAGTTTAATGTTAACCATGGTGACTGATTTAACAGAATCTAATAATTATTTAGTGTATCACAAAGTAAAGACGGTAAAATAACTACATGTGAGACATGAAGAAATGAGAACCAGGAAAAATTCAAAATTTTATGCATACTTTGATTAGTACTGTCAGTACTGTGAGAGAGACACACGCTCAGTCATGGGGACTCAATGTCCCTTAACATTTAAACGGAGCCAATTCAAGAGAGGACGCCCAATAAACATGGCTGGAATAGCAGCCAACACAAACAAGCAGACACGGCTTGACCTCTCAACCTTAGACCAGATAACTCTGTAGCCCATAAGTTCAGATTCCTATAAATACCACAGTGTGTTCAATTATAAAGGGAGTTCCGTGAGCACTGAAGCACACACCCCTGACTATTAACATTAATAATGAATGAATCTGATTATGTCAGCTCAACAGTATTTATCCAATACATACCTGTCTATTGTATTATATGTCAAATAAAAGAGGGTGATCACTTGGTAAAGAAAAATAAACACACGCCAAACATAAATGAATGTTAAGATAAAGGCTTTTCTTCCCAGCGTGAGTTACAGAAGGACCTGACAGAAGATGAATAACAATAAAAGTAGAGCGTGCCGCTCGGAAGAGCGGGTTCACAGCTCAGACACCAGAGAGATCCCCATTCGTTCATCTGAGATCTGAGGAGACCACAGCAGAAGTGCAACCACAGAGCACAGAACTCATTTTGGAGGGAAGGTGGACAGAGCTACAAAACTGAAACCTCCGTACTGGACATACTGCTGTCAGGGACGGTACCATAAGCCTCGACCACTAAATGTTAGTGCAGAACAATGTTGACTGCTCTGACATTTAACTATCCAAGTGTTAGCAGGCCTATGAACATGTTGAGGACAAATCCAAGTGAACCGACAGTGTTTCAACACTGAAAAAAGCCGCACCAATTTCTGAATGAATGTTACATTTACATTTATATAGCGCTTTTGAAAACATCTAAAGTGCTTTACAGAACCAATGGGGAGCCTCTCGAACCACCACCACTGGATGATGTGACAGCAGCCACTCTGCACCAATTCGCTCACCACGTAGTAGCTGAGGTGGAAGGTGCAGGAGAGAATTCACCAGTTAGGTAATTAGGTCGTCATATTTGAAAGGGCTCCAGTAGGTAGTTTTAGCCAGAGCATCTGGCTACCACCCTTACTCTTTCAAGGATGCCCAGAGATCTTTTACAACCTTAGAGAGTCAGGAGCTCAGTTTTACATCTCATCAGAAGGACGGCAACATTTTTACAACAGTGTCCTCATCATGGTATTGGGGCACTGGGATCCACACAGACCACAGGATCGGCTCCCCTGTTGGCCACACCAAAACGTTCCCCCCCCCCCCCCCCGCCCAAGATTTTTTTTTTTGGGTGGGAATAACATCACAACAAACACACCTCCCATTCTAGCACTCAGTCCAGCCTCCATCCAAGTGTCTCACTTTGACGTCACTGACAAACAGCAGAAGTCACAAGACGAGGTACATTAAAAAGGTTTTAATAGTGTCACACGGACAGCGCCCCTAAAGCGGAACCATGGACCTAGCGGCTTCTAGTGAATATTAATAATACTACCTCACGTTACACAGAACAGCATTGCTGATGTTAAGCTAAATAAGAATGCCTGGATGCTTTCGGCCTGCCTTGGACTTCCTGAGCTTCGAAATGCAGGTTCTCGCTGTTCCTCTGCCCCACTGACGTACATCTGATGAATCTGGAACATTAGAGCTTCTTGAGGATTAGTGCTTCTGATATAAAGGGATCTCCTATACCAAACATTTAATTAAGAAAAATACATCTGAATGATCTATTTGTACAACAGAAAAGAAACAAAACCTGTATATTCAAGATCTCTTTAATATTAATATGTATATTATTCTGCATTAGAAATATCACTATTTTCCTTTAATGAAGACAAATTCCACTAGTGTAATGATCATTTGTTTTGCCCCATCAATCACTGAATTACAATATTATACATATAATACAGAGCAGATTTTAATCTGAAACAATATTAAAATAAATGCTCAATAGATACAAAGGTTTTAATCATTTAACATTTTCTCCACCTTATAACTGTCTGGGAGTCCTTGCACACCCCAAAAATTGTAAAGCCATTCTCTTCTAAACAAACTATTAAGTGCAAACATTTTTCTTTTTTTTTTCTCTTTTTAAAAAACTATGATTGCAGCATCCAACTTTCAGATTCAAAGGTTCAAGCCTGAAGCTGACGACTCGCCATGAGCCGAAATGCATCCGGGCCGGGCTGGACCGGGCCGCCATCATGGCGTCACGTAGCGGTTTTGTTCCGGTATAGTATTCAGAAAACAAAGACAAAAATCAGTGCAAAATATCCAACCTGTGAGAATCTAATTTGGGGATGGGGGCAGGAGGGGGGGGGGGTGCTTTCTTATCTCACTCTCTCTATCACTATCAGCTGAGTACTCATGAGTCGGGGGAAGCAAAAATCAGTGGACAAAAAAAACACTACAGAATGGAAGTGTGACAGAAGGTAAGGAACTGAAGTAACTGGGGGGGTTAAAAAAAAACAAAACATAAAAAGTAAAAATAAATAAAGTGTCCAGAACCATGACCCAGACCTGCCCTTCAACCTTCTCCATTGGTTTGCGGGCTCTGACACGGCGGGAGGGGAACCCCCGGAGCTTGCAGTGCTGTGCAGGTAAAGACAGCGCCAGGCTCCGGCGACAGTACATCTCGGTGATGAAGGTCTCTTAGCAGCACAAATATGGTGGCTATACTACCGTCCCGCTGGGAGAGTTGGCTTGGTTTTGGGACGACAATAAACCCTGGAAAGGAAAACATGGATAGCTGCATTGGAGAATCTGCAAAGTGACCAACTTGCTCAACCATACCTGACCCAGTATCAAACCCCCCACTCCCACTCCCCCCAACCTCTTCCTTGCTCTGTTTCCCTGTCCTGGGGGGGGGGCAGGAGGAGAGGAGAGGAGGGACACTAAGAAAAGGCTCAGTTCTTTCACTGAGATCTATAATGGGTATAAAATGGAGTTTTCCAATAAATCAACTGGTCCACCACCTGTACCATTCTGCCCTGGGGGGGGGGGGAGCCTCAGGCTATTCCAAAGGATAGTCACTTGGTACTGTCCCTGAACTTAACTCATGTCTCACCTGCAAGAACTGGCTGGTTGAATATGCAGTATGGACTTAAGCTCAATTTCAAGCCACAAAGCAGTGGTGACTACTCACGCTGACACCTAAAACCGCGGGGCTCCTGTCACTGCTCAGTGACTAAGCGTGCATTTCCTGCACACGCAAGCCCCTTCACACGGCTTGTCTATCTTTGGGTCTCGACACAGGAACTTACCACCTTGCCGGGCCGCGCCCATGTGCAAATAAATCCCTCCTGACAAGCTGTGACAATACAGTCCTCGAGGAATATCAAGACCGTGAGTCTTTCGTGTGCTATCTTTTTACAGATGAGAGGCTCTAAGAGGGGCACGTCCTCCATGCGGGGACACAGTGTGGTGCCCAGGGTCTTTGCGGGGTCCGCTTTGGTTTTGGTCAGCAGGTTGAGCTTGTCGCTGCTCTTGCTGCTGATGTGCCCCATGCTGTGGTTCCTCTTGTGATCCTTCTCGTGGTGTCGCTCCTTGCGGTCGTGCAACGATAGTGTGGCAAACTTGCTGACGCCTGAGGCCACGGCATTGTCCGTGCTCCCCCCTCCCCCTTTGCTGTTGGCCCCACCGGCCGCCGAGTGCGGGAGGCTGTTGGAACGCGGCAGCGTGGCGGACAACGAGCCCGCCACCGGGTTGCTGGCGGAGGGAGCGCTGTTGCCGTTGGTGCCGGGGTTGTTGCCCACAGCGCTGCCGCCGCTGCCACCTCCGCTGCCCGTCGGGGGCGGGCTGGTGGCGTTCATGACGTTTGTGTGCGTCCTGGTCCGGGACAGCGGCAAGTGGGGGAACAAGATATCCTCAGTCAGGTCCCAGAGGCACAGTTGCGTGTCCTGGCCCACCGAGCCGAACCGGTACGTGACGCTGACCGGCCGTCCGTCCGTGGAGTTCCGCTTGGAGAGCCGCGACTGCGTGCTGTTAGCCCGGTCTCGGCCAAAGTGGATCTGGTCCTGGAACTCCTCATCGCTGCCACTGAACTCTGTGTGGTCGCTCTCCTCCACACTGGTGGTGTAATGGTCAAACGACACCACGCTTACCCAGGACTTGTGGCCATGGCCCCTGGCGATGACCCGGCAGTCCAGGAACGACCAGACGGTGACCAGGTCATCCTCCCCCCCTGCCACGATGTACTTGCCGTCGGGACTCCAGCACACGCATAGCAGGCCCCCGAAGTAGCTCTTCATGGTCCCATGTAGCTCGACGGCGTCAAAGTTGAAGACACGCAGGAAGCCGTCCTGGCTCACGCAGGCCAGGAACTTCCCGTCGGGCGAGAAGGCAAACTCGTTGAGCGCGCCCTCGCCCACCGTCCAGCGCAGCAGCGGGTTGCGCGTGGACTTGCTCTTGCAGGTATGCACAGCGTAGCCATCGCCCTGCTTCAGCAGCTGGTAGTGGGGGGCCGCCGTGCCGCAGGCGTGCTCCACATTGTAGAGGTACATGCTGCCGCTGGAGTGCGCCACCAGGAAGAGGCCCTCGGAGCCAGGCACCCATTTTACACAGGTGACCCGTGACTTGTCTATGAGCCTCTGAAGGAAGACGTCGTGCAGAGAGGGAGCAATGGAGGGGGAGAAAAGACAGATGTGTGATTAAGCGCTCAGTAAATGCACTGATCAGCATACATGTCAAACGTATCACATTCTAACAGCACTATCCCATAGTGCGGGGCAGAAAGACATCAGCGATAAACATCAGCACCATCGATAATCTCATTTCTCGGCTGTAGAATCTGAAAGGCACTGGGTGCAGCCAGCTCATCTAATTTTGGGGGGGAGGGGGGACATGGTGTATAAGAGTTACACTTTCCATTGGCCCCATTACTGATGGCTCTTTCTGCAGAGCTGAGGAACCATGACATCGGTTAAAAGACTAAACAAAGAGTGTGATCACAAAGATGAAACCAACATGCATGCGGAAAATCCCGCTGTACTGGAGCAAGCCTGCCTCTTACCTCCTCGTTGAACAGCTTGCTGGTCTCCTTCTTGATGGGGTCAATAAGTTGCACCTGTCCGGCCGAGAAGCCCACCAGCAGCGATACGCTCTCCGCCGTCGCCGTCAGGTGGTTGAAGTCGTGGCAGGTGGGCTGCGTTCCTTTGTATATCCTCTTGTCTATGGGCTTGCTGAGGTCAGCAGCCTGCGGGGGCGGGGGGAGAGTAGGGGGTGGCAAGGATGCACAGTGAGCGGGATCAGGGCGCTCATGCCTCCATGAAGCGACTGGTGCATTTCTGTGTAACGATCTGGGAAAATCCCAGGGAAGCCATCAAGAAGGAAAGCAGCCAAAGTAAACCACCCCCCCAGCACTGCCTGCCAGCTAGTAAGAGCACCTCTGCTGCAGAGACCCGATGGCTACTTAGGAAACATGCTCCGGAAAATACAGCAGGAAGCTACTTATTCAAAGCACAGAAGAGAGGGAGTGGTTTCTGCAACAAAATGCATTTAGCTTGTTAAATGTGTCCAACGACACTTAGGCAAGGGTGACAAACCACACAGACATAAGCAGCTTCTAAGCTCTCTTTGTTTAAACAGATAAGACATGAGACCTCCTGTTAATCAGATAACCGGGTTTAATTCTGCAGGTTTATATTTATTTTTCTGGAAATGAAACTGCAGCAAATGCACTCAGGGGAACTGAGCAGCTGTGAATAGAAATTAAAAACAAGTTAAAAATTAACAGGCCTTCTTTGTTATTTTGACAGTAATTTAAGATCTGGTTCTTGGCACAGCTTTGCAAGGCTGCTCGAAATTCAGATGTGGACATGCCTGCAAAGCACTAGGGGAAATACTGGGTAACTACAACAATTCATTGCCACAGCAAGAGCTCTGGCTTTCCCCCCATGGGCGGGCAAATCCAAGAGCAACTGGATGGTCTGTTGGTAGGAACAGCAAATACAATCCCAACATTTCACTGTCCAAAAGGTGGCAAAGAACAACAAGCAAGGCTCATCTAGAGAGACATAACAGCCAAATGAAGGAGAGACTGGGAGACTAACATACTGGTTTATGAAAACTGATTTTCACTTTAAGCTGACACAACAGAAGGTTCTGGTCTATACTTAATGAAAAATAAAACCAAAAATAACAACAACCCATTCATTTTTAAACCCTGACCTGACTACCCTGCATTTCTCACTGGGAATAATGGCCAATAACCAGTCAAGCCAAGGGAAGTTCAAACATTTCATATCTGCCAAGATGGGTGAGTCAGCCTGAGCGGAGGCCAAAGGTCATCAGGAAATGACATCACAAACGTGACACAAGCAGATGGGCTGGTTTTTTTAAGCACTTACAGATCTCATCGGTGCAAAAGTTCCAAATATGAATATAAGGGCAATGGTGGGGGGAGCATGCCAAACATTTTACAGGGGAGCAATTACTCAGGGAGGGGCAAAGCTCAGCCTGATGGGTCCTGAAGAATCTGCAGAGCCACAAGGCTACTGGGATATTTCTCTCTCTCTATCTCTTTGTGGGGACTCCATTCATTTCTATGGGGTAAACTCTAATCCCGACATGACGACCGTAACCCCTACCCAGCCCAAACCTTAACCATAAGTAACTAAACAAAATGATCACAGATCTTTGTGGGGACCTGAAAAATGGTCCCCATGATGTCAAAATAACAGGTTTTGTGGGTGGGGGCATTTGGTCCCGACAATGTAATATAAACATCCTCCACACACACACACACAGTGCTGATGGGATTTCACTCTGGCACACACACACAAACATACAGTGCTGATGGGATTTCACTCTGACACACAGAGCGCTGCTGGGCTATCACTCAGAGTTCAGAGACCAGAAAGATGTCCACAAATGGTAAAGAGTACCAGGATTTTAATCACATTGTGGAAAAATCCACACACACACACACACACACACACACACACACACACACACACACACACACACACACACACACACACACACACACACACACACACACACACACACACACACACACACACACACACACACACACACGCATGCATGCATTCTACAAGAACACAGATCAAACTACCCCTTTTATCATTACACTAAAGTGCTTCATAGGAATCACCATACATGGTCCGCGACCATTTATACTATTTATACTCACCCTGATGTCATAACAACCTGATTTTTCTAGCCTGACATTCAGTTCAGAGCAATTAAAAGGAAGAGAGACTGAGAAAAGTGATCCGAAACGATACAGCCCAGCCTGACATCTGTAGGTCACCACAGTGCCCCCTACTGAGGTCTGCTACAGAGTACAGTGACCAGAACAGGGACTGAAAGGTCAAGCATGGGGTGTAGCAATATCCATGCTCTTGTGCGTGTGGGCACACGTACGTTTCTGCCTCACCACAGCTGACTACCAATCAGACACTTAAACAGAACAATGTGAACACGGAAACAATCAGAGCAAAGAGCAGAACACATGGCTGAACCACAAGCAGCAAACCACTACGTGAGGTGACAGGCAGGTCAGAGGTCAGCCCTCAGCTGTCTGATCACCGTCAATCAGCAGAGGGAGGGGCTGAGCTGATACCGGAGTGAGCCCAGTGCAGTGCTGAGCGAACACGTTCCCATCAACGAGATAGACGACACCCTCGCGGAGTCTGAACTTGGAGACCACACACACACACACACACACACACACACACACACACACACACACACACACACACACACACACACACACACACACACACACACACACACACACACACACACACACACAACATAACACAAGCAAGACAGAAAGCTGACAAACTCATTCTGAGGTTTAAAAAGAAAAGAAACTGCCTGTTTCACAATAAAAATATTTAGCATTAATACTTTGGTTGAAATGTTAAGACGGTGCAGGAGTCCACATGGGCTTAACTTCAATGAAGAAAAATCAAACACTTACATGGGGTGCGGGGATGGGGGGGGGGCATAGACTGTGCAGAGGATAAAAGTCCCTGCTGAGCCTCCGTCCAGCCGAATAAATCGCTTTCATTCAAACAAGGGTGATGGTCAGAAAAGTGGGTTATCCTGCAGTGTGCATATCAGCCAGCAGGTGGCACGTGACATACAGAACATAAAAACAAGTGGAGAGATCCTATTCTGCTTTGGACTAACAGGGCACTCTGTGGGGAACCTGCTCTTCCTAAATGTGCCACACAGAGGGGAGGCAAATACCAGACAGCTGCACTGTACCATCGCTCGGGGGGCATCGGCTGAAACCTTGCATGGGGGGCATGCAGAACTATTACACAGGCATCGTAATCAGGTCGAGCTGCCAGCCATGTTCTCTGGGAGGACTGCTGGCTGAGGCGGGGGGGGGGGCGTGTAGAGGTAAATAAGGAAATAAAGGGGGTTAGAGAAGGGAGGGAGGAAGGGAGGGAGGTGACCCTGGATGAACAGAAAAGACCATCTAGCAGAGAGTGGGAAGAAGCCTCATTTAGTAGGGCGAGATCGGATCTGGCCCCATCAGAGAAGGTCACGCATGCTGAGATTCCCATCCCATCCCAGCTCCACAGCAACGCGGAGAAGAAGAGCGGAACGGGGCATGGCGGGTGAGCGGTTTTCTTATCCCTGCGAGGGGGGTGGAGTGGGAGAGGGGTGGCGAGAGTGGAATGAGACAGGGTGGGTGAGAGCTTCTCTTTTACCCCTGTGATGGAGGTGGGGCAGGGCAGAGAGAGCAGAACGATCAGAACGATACATGGCAGGTGGGGGGGAGGGGCTCTCTTACCCCTACGACGGGGGCAGGGAAGGGCGTCGTAAGCAGAACAGGACTTGGCGGGTGAGCAGCCCTCTCTTACCCCTGGGGTGGGGTGAGGCAGGGTGTTAACCCTTCTGATGGGGGCGGGGCAGGGTAGGGAGAGCAGATCGGGACATGGCGGGTGAGCGGTTCTATCACTCATGTGATGGGGCAGGGCAGGGAGAACAGATCGACATGGCGGGTGAGCGGTTCTGTTGCCCGTGTGCCGGGAACGGGTCCATCACTTGCCCCTGCAACAGGGGGTGTTCCCACTTTACATTCCCTGGTTATAAAGCCAAGGTGAGAGCCTGCCCCCCAAGACTGACGAGCTGTGACCCCTCGGGTGGAGTGCTACGTGGCATTCACACTAAGCCATGTCCTATTTGGACACATTGCCGCATGGTCAGGTTGTGCCCTAGCGCAGCAGAACTGAGTGTACAGTTACAGAATGCAGACAGACACATACAAACAAAGCAAACGAGGAGCGTCAGCAGAATTAACCCAAAACATCAGCCGTCTGGCTGCCAGCACAGAGCCGCTCTGCGTTTATGGGGCGAGAGCAGCGGGTGCCCTTACTGCACTAAACTAGGGGCCCTCTTACACTTTGTCCGCCGAAAACACAAGAGCTTTCAATCCCACGCCAAGTGCAGTTAAGCTAATTACTGCAATACAGAAAAGCAGTCGGGAACTAATTTCCCAAACTGGTATCTGGTCTCGTTGGTAGATAAAAAGCAGACTTAGTACAACTTGCCACAGTCTAATTTAAAAACATGTGTTATATGTAAAAATTACAAACACTATACTACTGAATTATACACAAGACAAAGAAGAACCACATCATATATCATCTCTATTTCATGGAACAGTTTATATCCACAGTCCTAATTTATGTGCAAACACATATTAAAATATCAGGTTCTTTGCATCTTTGTGTCTCCTGGGTGCCAGTGACAGCATCTGCTCAGTGCCCACGGCTCACGACACCCCATGGGTCACGGGCTGCAGCTGAGGGGTGCTAGCACCATACAGACCAACTGTTCATTTGCACCACACTGATAACCTGGCAAGCCACCCAGCCCATCCCCTTAAACCCATATTACACAGTTTTTCCGCCACATCAACTGCAGTCCGGGAAGGTGCCTTATGGCTGTATTTCTCACTCCGGTCCTCAGGGACCCCAAGACATTTTTGCCAGCAGGGAGCTGGAAGAGAGTAGAAATGTGGACTGGGTTGAGAAGCACTAAATTATGGCATGTATTTATGTGTACATTCATGAAGGGGCAGCAAGTCCCGGTTGCAGATGAGCCACAGGCTGCATTAGCACTGTCACAGGAGGGGTGGTCTCAGGGCCACTTGGATGGCTTTCTTAGTGCCTGATGTATAGTTATGTCAGCTGCCCTCAATCCTCATGTAGCTTCTCAAACACCCCCGAAACAGCAAATGCCTGCCCTACTGTGCTTGCTCAAGTCAACAGACGCGTGCATTATCAAAAAGGCCAAGTTGCAAGACCTCCCACCAAACTTATTACACACACACACACACACACCCCAAGACATTTTAACTTAAAAATACAACAAACTTTCAGGCTTCAGGTACCAGGAGGGATTAATGCCAGCAGAATTAAAACCGAGCCTCAGCTGGCTGGTGACGTTGCACCAGCTCACGGGTTTTTTTAAAGAAATTCAGCATTTTAAAGGCTAAATAAACACAGTTGTTCTTTTCAAAGCAGAAATTGCAACACAGGCTGATCAGGTTTGGAGAGCCTTGCTGACCAAATAAATAAATGGGAACTCAGTGGGGGAGGCGAGGTCGGCATAAGCAGCATCCTGCAGAGCTTCCTACCAAATCAAATACGGCAGGCGTCCAGAAAATCCGGGTGGTTTAGCAAGAGACCAGCTTACTCGTCCATCTGTACCAAGCCGGTTGGTAACATAATAGTGCAATTAGTTTGGGGCCTGAGGAATAGAAAACTACTCCTTTATTTTACACTCAACATAGCTTCAGAACATGGTGGAGGTGCTGCTTTGTGTGTTGCCCCAAGCCTAGTAGTTACACAGCCACAAAAGGGGGAAGAAACAATTACCCCTAATCAGCTCTGCCGGACGACACCTTCAGTGGACTGCAGACCAGCTGGCTGGATACTGCGGCCACAGGACCGCCCACTCGACGCGGCTATTAAAAACACCAGAGGACTTTCCACAGGCCACACAGTCTCCTGAATCGAACCTAATAACAATGACTCGAAAATACATGAAGGTACCTGGAGGCAGGCGCTAAAACCACATCGACATTTTAAAAAGGCAACAGTGAAATCAGACCCCTGTTAATCAGACCTGGCAAGAGCTGCAGCAGATTAAGCAAACGACCCCACAGAGTCAGCGAACGAAACCACGACATAACGGGACCTTATGTGCATCCTGTGCAGATGTTTACAGCGTGAGTGCTTCCAGTAACGGGCCCCTAATGAGCAGCCAGCCGGAAGGTGACACCAGGTGCCGAACTCCCCCCCTCAAAACTACGGCCGGACAGCAGGCAGGACACTTCCCTGCCGGACATGAGAATAACAATCATCCTGCAGGTAACTATATATGCAGGTGTCCTGAAACGTCACATCATCAAGCGAAGCAGCCGCAGGCCGCATAACCCCCATGATGGCTACTTTCCTGCTGAGCCAACTCCTGATACAGTTGAAGACCTCAAACTACACTGGCTGCATGAGTGTCTAACTGACCACAGGGCCGTGCCTTCCCGGGACCTCTGAGCAGGGCTGGGCCAGGCCGTGCCTTCCCGGGACCTCTGGGCGGGGAAGGTGACTCCTCATTCAGGTCGAGTGAAAGAGAAACTGTCACCATACTTGAAACATTCCTGCTAAATCTTCCCATTTATGACACACTGGTGAGAAGTTGATGCACCTCATGTCATAATGGCCTAGAACGTGTTTTACAACTTGACTCTGTGGAACCGTGAAAAAGAACAAGGAACGACAGGCTTCCATGGCACAACTGTGGCATCCGAGTCACCTGCACACAGCGATACACTTACATTAGATCGAAGGGTATTCTAAACTATCCGCAAACCCGACTTGCTCGGGTATCGACTCAGCAGGTCAGACGCATGTGCTGGGGGATAGAGAGTCACACTATCACAATGAGGGCACCTGCTGATTCACAAAGAATGCAGTTTAAGTTACCACTGTGTGCTGGGTCCCTCCTAAGCCCAGAGTTTAGGCCTTCAGAGAAAGCTTCTTTCGGTTTGTTGATTTGGGAAGCAGAGCTGCATGAGGGAGACTGCCAATACAAATGCAAGATGGACTCCACAGTCATGTCCTTAGGGTACCTAGCCTGAATGAACCAAGAGATGAAAAGCAGGACACACTACCTGTCACGCCAAGAAAAATAGAATTCACCTCATGATGTCGTCTCAAGTTACGATTGAGTTTTTAACTCGCCAGGTTGTGGCCAATACATCCAAGGACACTTATTACATAGAGGGCAGGTTTATTTTATGTTCCAACAAAAATGCAGGACTGTCAGATGCTAGTGCTCCACTGACTCCAAACACCTTTAATTAAGCACATTTAATTTTTGCAGGACACATTTAACAAACTCCTGGGAAAATATGCCAGTTCCAGGTAACAAAAAGAGCCTGCTAGAAATGTTTTGTCATTTCTTTTTGATACAAGACCAAAGGCTGTCAAAAATCGGCACCTGGGGACCAGTCCATGCACATAAACAAACAGCAGACATTTGCAAGACATTTTTTAAGATCTGACACAGCTCACAGTAAGGCAGCACAATGAAGCTGGCCCATGGTCAGAGAGGGCTCTGCTTTGATAGCCTGTTAGCATGTGGACACTGGGTTCCTAACATGCTGCAGTGCTCAAACATGGCCAGAACCTCTTAACCCACATAATGTTTCATACTCTGAAGCTCAACGGTTCTGGATGGGGAAGGATCCCCGAGGAGCGTCTGCGAAGTTCAACCACGATGATACTGACCAACCTCAGCCTGCGCTGCATGCAGTGCGAAGATTGACAGGCAGCTGTCCTAGGGACACTATGCATTTACTCAATTTTCCAGCGTCAAAACACAGAGAGGTAATTCAGGAAAACTTCGGGTGCAACTTAAGGACTCCATACTTATAGTATACTACATCACTAGGTGTTTCCACATTTTGAAAAAAAAAATTTTAAATCGTGCTGCGGTCACCTGTTCACCGATCCACAAAAGTGCAACTGGACGAGGCTGTCGATCGTTCCCACGCTCCCTGCCAAAGCCCTCAGGGTCCAGGCGCCAGTGTCTCAGAGACCGGCGAGAATGAGACCGGCTTCATATTGAGGCATGCCTACATTTGGCAGCTCTCTCTCTAGGCTGGCATCACTGAAATCTAATTTGTCTAATTAAAAAAAAAAAAGATGCTCAGGGCACATAAAGCATTTTTAGGCCTAAAAGAAATTCTCAGAGCTTAAACCAGAGGCAAGAGAAAGGACTCACATTGGACACACATTTCAAAGCGCTCAGTCTGCAAGAGAATCCTCGGTATGGCTCCACTATTGCTCTCACAGCTACTTGAAACGTTCAGTGAAAATTTGACATCTATGTTCCTAAGATCGTGCAAGAAATGCTGTGCCGAAAATGAGCGCGACCTTAGAAAAGGTCACCCGCGGGGCGTGACGAGGAGTCGGTCTCCAAGGGACTCCCTCATTGTCTACATCCTCAAGGGAAAACATGTATATTTAGTTATGTTCCAATATAGAAAAACATTTAAGAAAATCAATGAAAATGGAGTTGAATTTTCACCCACTGAAAATTAAGTACATGAGGTGATTCATGCAGTACAACTGACATAACAGCGCACGTCTGACGCAAAGCCTAACATGATGCAAGTATGACAGTAAGGTACATTCCTCTAAGAATATGTGAAGCATCTCAAGCAGCCTTGCAGTGCAGGTGAACACATATTTCCTGTCACGTTTTGCAGGAAAGTTGAGATTTCATCCATCCATTTTCCAAACCGCTTGTCCTACTGGGTCGCGGGGGGTCCAGAGCCTATCCCGGAAGCAATGGGCACGAGGTAGCAAACAACTCAGGATGGGGGGCCAGCCCATCGCAAGGCACACTTACACACCATTCAATCACACATGCACACCTACGGGCAATTTAGCAAGTCCAATTAGCCTCAGCATATTTTTGGACTGTGGGGGGAAACTGGAGTACCTGGAGGAAACCCCATGACGATATGGGGAGAACATGCAAACTCCACACACATGTGAACCAGGCGGAGACTTGAACCCGGGTCCCAGAGGTGTGAGGCAACAGTGCTAACCACTGCACCACCATGCCGCCCCCGAGATTTCATTAACAGAGCTAAATCAAAAGAGACCATGAAGGCAAAATACAAGAAGCTGGGAAACAGGAGATATTAAACAAAATCTACCAGGGAAAGCACAAGGAAAAAAAAATAATTTAACCAATTAAAATTAGTTATGAAAGAAATACAAAAAAAAAATTGTTTTGCCTAGCCACAAAATCTCTATACAGTACATTTAAAGAGGAATACTAAAGAGGTCAGTACAGACATTCTGGCTGTTCACAGGCTGCATGACTCGCCTGAGATCTGGGCCAGTCCTGCCGGCCACACTACGCTTCAGCTACGTCCAGGAGCTGTACTTAAGCATGTCCACAGCGTTTCTGCTTCTGTGTCTCTGAAGATTATTTTAATCCACATTCTGCACGCTCCGGTTCTCTTAAAAACACCATGGGATCGAAAAAGGTTGTAGTTAAACTAAGACTACTATGAACAGCCTTGAAGGGTATGATTACTGATGTGAGTTAAATTTTTTTTACCAGTGTTCGTGTTGTATAGGCCAGGCATCTGGCCAAATATTCAGATACCATCCAGACCTAAAGTCACGCACACCAGCATGCAGAAATTAGTATACTTTCAAAACAAGGTATTTAAATAGCGACACTGCAGTTTATACCCAATAACAAATTCCCAGATTGAATGTCATGTGATCTGCATCCTACTTGAGCCCATGAAAGACATGTTTAAGGCAACTTATTTTCATTTGCTTTGGTAAACCCATCCATCCATTTTCCAAACCGCTTATCCTATTGGGTCGCGGGGGGTCCGGAGCCTATCCCGGAATCAATGGGCACGAGGCAGGGAACAACCCAGGATGGGGGGCCAGCCCATCGCAGGGCACACTCACACACCAGTCACTCACACATGCACACCTATGGGCAATTCAGCAACTCCAATTAGCCTCAGCATGTTTTTGGACTGTGGGGGGAAACCGGAGTACCCGGAGGAAACCCCACGACGACACGGGGAGAACATGCAAACTCCGCACACATGTGACCCAGGCGGAGACTCGAACCCGCGTCCCAGAGGTGTGAGGCGACAGTGCTAACCACTGCACCACCATGCCGCCCCGCTTTGGTAAACCAAACCTGCTAAATTTGACAACACAGCATGCAAAGGTGGAACATGCTAATTATCCTGTGATTTTACACACAAATCAGGGTGAACAGTGACCATTCATTCACTTAAAATGCAAATGTACATAAAAGAAACGATATCATTGATGATTCAGTGCAAGTGAGGGACCACATGGACAAATGCTGATCCCTCGGTGGTCCGCTAGTGGCAGGGCAAGCTCATGTCGCACACCTACGGCCGATGTGGCTAAGCAGAGCAAGCAGTCACAGAAAGCAGGTCTGCTTCCATGGCCTGACAGAATCGCAAGCTGCTCCATCCTCAGGCTGTATGACACACTCCTGTTTTAATCTTAATTTACTGTCATGGCAATTACTAAGAACGTCACCCTAAGTTATAAAGTAATAAGTGGCTTCAGCTACTTCGGCCACCCGCCCCCTCGCCCTGCGTAAACACCCCAAAACAGCGCACATGCCTCTTTACTCAATGTCGCTAGGCTGGCCTACACAGACGCTGCAATCGGAACAGCACGACACAAAAGGATTACTGCACAACACCACACCGGCATACGCCATCTCCAACATTCCCCTCAAACTCACAGAATACAGGGCAGCCTTAAGAGCTGCCTGCTCACTGAAATGGAGTTAGTCTTTCAGAACAAGAACAACACTGCAAACAAACATCGTGCTGGTATCAGTTCACAAGTGCTCGTCTTAATCATTTAAACGACAGCCATTTAGGTGGCCTTCGAAGACCCCACTGATGCCTGCAAGCGAGATCCTATTGATGGAGACTGGAAAATGCCACCCATTCTAATCAGACATGCTTTCTAAGAGATTTCAATCTGTACGCACTTCTTTCTACAATAAAACTGTAAATAAATGAATGCAAACAGCTCAGGCCGAGACCATTCGTCATCATTCAGAACAAATGGCATCCCAGCTCCTTAAATAAAATATCACATATACCCATTTCATTGACAGACAGCCTCAATCCTGCAGTGACGGTTTGTTTTGGAAATCACACACATACACGCAACAAAAAGGCGTTACACCCTACTGATTCACCAATAACAGTCTCTCAAAATAATGGGTTTTCAAAAGATATTTCCAGAAAGTGGCATATATACCAATTTGTGTCCCTGTTCCTATTTAAACAGGGGACAACGAGGACTTCTTTCTGCTTGCTAGCACAATTATTAATACGCTGTAGCCAAAAAAAGAACAAGGCCTATTTCCTTCCTTGATGCAATAAATAAATTAAAACACAAGAGGGCGGCGCAGTAACTGCACCCACATGGAACGATGCCATCGTTGAGTCTACTGCCATCAAAGGTCACGTCAGCCAAGTCGCAGGACACTGTGTGCCATTACAACGCAAAAGGCAGAAGCGAATACGGAGTCCTTTTGACTCTGCACCCCAGTCTTTCAAGCCTTCTTTCGGTGGGAATGCTTAGTAGCACTAACTTCCACGGGGCCACAGAGTTCTGTGGAAGCTCCTACCAGTATTGGGCTGACCCCAAGCTCAGAAACCTATGGAAGTTGGGTTTCGGTGGGGGCCAGTACATTCAAACACCAGCTTCAAATCTGCACTTAATACCTGCCGAAATTTCTCTGCCGCCCTCGGTGCCAACATGGACTCAGCCTTCCAGCCGCACACAATGGCAGCTTGCAGGAGAGAGTCACGGGTATCCAATTGTTAGCGTCCACTTCATGACTATAACACTGAAGTCTTTCAGACTTTGTGTCCCGGCTCCCACAAAGGAAGTGCAGTCAGTGGCATGTGAAAGAGGCTTTGTTCAGCTAGTTGTGCTATTCTACCGTACGCTACACTCTCGTAAGAAATATAAAAATACAATAAAAATGAGTAAGACCATCTGACTTTAAAGACAAGAGTAGCTGGTACAGGTGTCTCGAACTGGTCTCTTATTTAGAGCAAAACAAGTGCACTAACCCATTACTTGACTGCTAACTGATGAAAGCTTCTTTACTTTAACTAAAAAACATATAAAAAGCAGTATGTCATTAAAGTGATTTCTCTACAATGGAAACAGAGAGAAAGTGGCCTTATTTTTAAGTCTGGGTGCCTCATAAAACAAGATCAGAGTGTACAACATACCACAGTTCCAACCACCACACTGGGCAACAATCCACCGTTATATCAAACTCCCTCTACAAAAGGAATAATGTTTAAAAAAGGAAGCGGAATTCCCACATTACGTGGGGCATTAATGCAGAAAACATTACGAAACACAAGCCGAACAGTTGTTGCTGAACTGACCCCTCCACCGCATTTTAACACAAAAAAAAAAAAAAACACATTTACCATCAGGTTCTGACAACAGATCCCCACCATGCCGGAGACTCATTAAGCTTGGAGGCTCCATGATCTACAAACAGCAAAGGCCCTTCACCAAACACACGTATCCACTTACAGAGCTGTATATTTACTGAGTTTCCGGTCCTTCCCAGTGCTGTCTACACACTGTCTCCATCTGTACTATCAAGGGTGGGACAGTGACTGTACCCACAGCGGCTTTACTTCACCTGAATCATCCTAGCCGTCTTGGGTATACATATAATAAAACATACCATTTGATCCAATTTAAATTAGCATTTTAGAATAAGCTAAAATACTCCACTCAATATGTCCTGTTCATCAACATTCAGCCCAGTTGTAGGAGTCCCACATGGAGATCTCAGCGGTACGGATGAAGCAGTACCATTTTATCCAGAATCACAATGCATGGTAGGAAGAGTGATAAGGAGACCACTGAAAGCGAAATGCTTCTCTGCATTAGATGCACTCCTTCAGTGTTTCTGCCTCGATATGCATCACATTAAAATATGGCGGCACTACACTGGGAGAGAAGCACAGGGTGGCATTTTGGTATCAGGAGGAAAAAAAAAATCTACGGAGTGAAAAAGAATCATTCCTCATGCATAGCGGCAGTCTCTCCTCTCGGGCAAAAGCCCCAGAAGTGGATTTCCCAAATGGACATTGTGCATGTTCAAAGATTTTAAAAAGAACACATAATTTTCACATTTTAAACTGTATTACTGAGAACAATATTTAAGTTTTACACTATTGCAAAGCAGAAACGGACAACAGTAACAGAACACAAACTGTGCCTTTCATGTTAACATCCCTGTACTAAAAAAGCAAAGTTCATCAAACACCTCCACAGTTGTTGCTAGTTCCTCCCCAGTTTACATCAGATGAGAAACCCAACAAGAATTGAAGGCTCAAGAATCAGATACTGGGCACAGAAAGAAAAGTCACACACCATACAAATCCTTGCATTTGCAAATACAGTCACTGCTGCCAAGTGGAGTGGTGCTGACAGACCCTGCACTCGGAATACACACAGATGTAACAGGCTCTGTCCTCCCGATCAAACAACACATGCTGAGTAGGGCCTATCCAGGAACACACAGCAGATACCACAATGTCAGCTCTGGATAGTAAAACAGCTCCAAATCATCCCGTTTTCCAATGGGCTGAGTGCAAACAGGGTATTGTGAAAAATGACCCCCACAAAGCAAGTGAGGGACACTGTCATTTACCAATACATGCAGTTGCATGGCACAAGGACAAGCCAAGAGCCACAGAACAGGCCTCTATTTAAGCTAGTGTTTGACACTCCTGTACCCTCCATAACCTTCAGTCACTTTTGAGACTGGCCCTTACAAGGTTTAGTTTTGTACTCTGCCAGGTCTGGCCTCCAAAACAGTGACCAAACTACACAGTGACAGCATGACGTTGGTGTAGTCACCGCAATCCCTTCGGACAACACAAATTCCTCAAACTAGACTCCAGTCTGAACGAACACACACACTTCTGGGAAGAGACATACATATTTCACACACAATACAAGCAGATGCGGAGGCCACATGCTCAGTAAATTCTGCACCATCAGTAATGCACATACATGCCTCAATGTTCCGAAACCATTTATCCAGTTAAAAGGGGCAGCGATACATAACCAGCTGGGGAAAGAGCTCTGAGGAGGTTGCTCGCACCCAGGAAAAGAAACCTATCCATCACTCCAAGTAATTCTCGCATACTTAAGATTTAAAACACCACTGATCATCTACCTACCGATTTATGTGTTACGCGCACCTACAAATGTTAGCAAAAGGATTTTTTTCCCCTCCACATCACATATAAACAACTACTGGATCTTAAAATACACAACCAAACTTTCCTAACTCAGAGAGCAGCATGAGATGTGAGAGAGGCAAACTTTACAAGGATGATATTTTGGATTCAGAGGAGATAAGTAATAAATTTTACTGGGCAACTGTTCAGAAAAAAGAGCTAACAGACTGCCTACTAATCTTTCTCATAATCAAGGACATCTGAAAGTGCAGGATTTCTCAAATCAGACAGGCAGGGGAGACTGGTATATACTGAGTGACACTGGGACATTGAGGTCCAAAGAAGGGTCTTCCAAGACCCCCCTCCCATCCCAGAAAAACAAAAGGCTGTTAGCGTTGCCAAACCAGTCTACGCTGGAAAGAGGAAGCCTAGCTGAGCCAGCACACCGCATGGAGACGGAAGCAAAACAAGATCCTTGGAATCATGGACTTCATTATGGGATGTGGGGGTGGGACACTGACAATGAGTTCTGTATTCTGGACAGAAACGTAATATCATCGCATGCACATAACCCATCAGCCAAAGACGACTTCCTTTGGTCCCATCTACTTTGCGGGAACCTTAGGGAACAGCAAGTGCCCACTATCTGCGTCTCTCTCACACACACAAAACAGGGGATTTCATTAAACTGCGCAGCGTCTCCTTACACAATACAGGGCTTTTCGCACTAGGGTTCATGTTTACTCTAGTTTACTGCCGAAACACAGAAAGCGTTAAACAGCCACTTTCGGCCAGATGGTATTTTTGTTTGTTAAAGCTAGCTGAAAGAAAGCAAAGACCTATTACATGAGTCTATAAACTCTTCCAAAGGGGCAGTCCAAGTGATCAACCTGCCAGTAATTTGTAGAACTAATTCATGCCGCACACAGAAACAAGCCTTAGGTCACGTAATGAAAGAATCAATATTGTTTCTATGCATTTACTTCCGAAACAAACAGAACACACAATCCATTACATACACACACACACACATTACTGGCAGTATGTTTGAAGACTCATTTTAAACGACATGCAACGGGTCTAGATCCAGTAACAAAAAAACCCAAGTGAGCCCCCCAGTTTAAACCATTGCCATTATTTTGTCAGATGAGCACAAAGAAATATCTGTACGTGTCCAGACAGTCAAACACTCTAGCCTCACCGTCGCATCCTGAACGGCAACATCAAAAGCAGCATCGACCTGATACAACAGCAGAAGAATACCTGTGCATTTCGATATGCCAGGCACGCATTGGATACAGACAAGAATATAAGGATTGAAGATTTCCAAAGACCATCAAAAAGGGAGGGAGGCTGCTTCTCTAGTGTAAATGTTTAATTACTTCATCAAAAAAAAAAAAATCACCATCACAGGGTTCACTGAAATTTTTTAAGCATGCTGAACGACTACTGTAAACTCATAAATAAGAGCACCAGTAATACAGGCTTAGTCATACACTCATCCATCCATTTTCCATAACCACTTCATCCAATGCAGGGTCATAGTGAGCTCAGAGGCGATCCCAGCAAGCGTTAAGTATGAGACAGGAAAGATCCTGGAGAGTATGCCAACCTCCAGAGGACACAACTGCAACCCCTTTAGGAAATTCAGATTGACCTGAACCACATCTCTTTAGAACAGTGTTTCTCAACCCAGTCATCAGGTACCCCCAGGCCCAGACAGTCCACATTTTTGCTTCCTTCCAGCTGTAAGGGAGCAAGAATGTGGACTACCTGGTAGGGAGCTGGAAGGGAATAAAAACTCGGGGGTCTGGGAGGTCCCCAAGGACCAGGTTGAGAAGGAGGAGGAGAGCAGAGTCCGGGGATGTGGTAAATAACGCATCACCTCAGAAAACCCAATAACTGAAAAACTAAAAATCAGTTGACTGACATCAGTGATTAAGTGAGGGCCTACTTCTCAAAACATTGAAGAAAACATCTATATGGTGACCTCAGCGCCTTGGGGGCAAAGTACTTGCTTGCAATGATAGCTGGCAATGGTTCACACTCCGCAAAGTAGACATATGGATTATCTAATAATTCTCAAGTTTAATTATCCAAGGTCTGCAGAGGTGTCCTCTCTTCTTACCTGCATACTAACCTTTGCTTTTATATTCTTTTACAACATATACAGGGTTTGGACAATATCCTTAAGATAGGTCACATAATTCAAAAGTTGTGAAAAACCCACAGCTGCATGTCTTATTTTAGTTATATGGGACACTTATTTCACTAGTAATAATAATAGTTAAAGCTGCTGGCTAATATTCCACTCAATTACACATACTATACATATTTAAGGTGTGGCAACCACATTACTTATTTCCTGTTAAGACTTAGATAACAGGTAAGACAGGCAGACGGTGTAGATAAGACAATATTTACGTTCACCTGGTGTTAATAAATCTCACTTTCATAAATTCATTGGCCTGTCTCTGTCATGGGACGCCCTATTATCCAAAGTAACGCTCCATCCCCTGCTGTTATAAGCCATTTCGCCATGACAGTAAAGATGAGATCACTCTGACTAGCAAAAGCAGTTGAGTTTCCTTCCCCCTGACCCGGTCATAGCACGCAAGCATCGGCGCGACAGGGCAGATCGGTTCTCCCCAGAAGCCGGCAGCCAAGGGATATGCGGGACGATCTCCCGACACACGGCATCGTCATGGGACCAAGCAGACAGACGGCGGCTGGACACCTTATGTCCTCACCGCACCACCACAATTCCCCGATGTACTCATATGGGTCGAACATGTGTCACGCTGCGACCATCCAACCGGAAGAACCGTCAAGTTCGCTCCATGCTAACACATTATAAGGGGAAAAACTGAAAAACTATAATAAAACAGCAGGCAACCCGAGGAAAGCCGAAGCGAGTCTGCTAAAAGCTGTCATCTTGAGCGCTGCATGCCATAACACTTTCACGGACCCGGGTGCCCGGCTATCACTTGGGCTGCGTCAGTCCAGTTGAGGTAAACTAAACGGCACCGATTTCGGGCTTCATGGCAAAAATACCAACACCGGTGCTACAGAAACTTAGCGAACATAGCGTCCTGTTTACCTTTCTGACGCCTTTGTAGATATAAAAGTAGAGCTCCCGGCCCACATTGAAACAGATTCTGTCGCCGTTGCCAGACTGGTCGTTGACGTTTACGAAGGAGACTTTGACTGGGTTTGAGCCCTGGGAATTGAAAGGCACCCTGTTTGGGCGGCTGTATTCGGAGTGAGTGAGGAGTTTATAGACGCCTTCCCGGGTGGTGAACTGAGTTTTAATTTCGTTCATCTCCTTCCCTCCTCCCTCCGCCGCCATCTTGAAAATTAGCATTCATCCTGCCCCAAGCCCGGATCTTGCTCACTGCGCATGCGCGCTCCTGGCTGAACGGTCCACCGATTCTCCTTTGCTTTGCGCCGTCAGCTGATGTTGAAGTTCACGTGGTTCCTCCCTGCAAAAGTGCATTTGGACCAAGACGTCGTAATACTCATAAGTGACGCGACTTCCTCAGACGGACCAAAAACACATCTGCAACTTGACATAAGTTGGGACTTCCCTTAATTTGCCATTAAATATTTAGCTAGCAATCATAAAGGTTATTAATAAAGACATTACAGCCAATGTTCGCTTTATTGTGCTTGTGTACGGAAAAACTTACGGCTTACTATAAAATATTTGACTTGTAATGGTTTGCAAATGAGGGTTGAGATATGTTACAAATTTTTTTTTTATATATTTTCGTGCGAAATTATTCGTTTTAAGAAAGCCATCGTACCAGCGGGTTTCCCGGCATCGTTTTAACAATGCCGCCACCTAGTGGATTGATGTTTTTTGAGTCATACGTTATGTGTCGATACCCTGTCCAAAAATATACAGTACATATACAGTTCAATTGACAATTTCACGAATAAAGACTGTTTAGCTATCAGAATTAAGCTAGAGTGATATCATTTGGTTATTGTACTTTTATACTTTAATATAAAAAATAATTTACATTGCTGGGCAAAAGTCTCAGGCAGTCAAAAAAATATAGGTCATCGTCTGGGTAGTGTGTACAGCATTTGTTCAGGAAGAAAAACAATCATTAAAATGTATGCAAATTCACAGTAACACAATAAGTAATAAAAATAATTTATTTTCCAAAAAATTACTGATATCGTGTGCGATAGCTAGATAAACGCTATTTTTGCTCCCAAGCCTCTTCTCAGGGGCACCTCAGCCTTTCCGTGTATTTCTTAAATTTCTCCACCAGCTCAATTAAGTAATTAACCTAATTAGGGAATTAAAAATTAGGTATTGATTAGCCAGATAAGGTGAGGTAATAGTTATAATCAAAACGCGCGGTTATTGGGCAGCTGCTGCAAATACTGCTGTGATTTTGGCTGACACACTTTGACTGAAGTATTGTCAAAGTTATAAACCAAGGTGAAGATCATTTAGACAACATTTTCAGTACTTCTGCACAGCATTGTCTTTCTTCACTTTAACTGAATGTATTGAAATGTATTGTTAGCTATTATGAATGAATTATAACAGTGACACATATTACACAGGGCATGGGCAGACTGATTTTTTTTCAGAATGCAAATAAAATGGTGGCACGTTATGCTGCTGCAGGCTTTCATGAGAACTGGTTTTCAGTTCTGCTCAGTAGGATTATTGTCTAATTACAACCAGTTCACGAGTTCTTTACCTTTTCAGAAATGGCTCTTCTGTCCATCTGCTGACAAGATCGTTTCAAATATTTGAATTTTAGATATTTCAAACTAGGTGCAAATAGAGTGTGGAGTACTCACTGAAACGGATTTGGTTCCTAATGTCTGGAAGTTCGCTTTACAGGGATGCATAGTTATGTGTCGTCTTGCTATTAATCTGGGAATCCCTGTTTAGTGTTTTCTGAAATTTCGAATACTCTAATGTCTGCTGTGCAGAATCACTGTAAATGTCATTGAGAATGATAAAAAAAAATGAACAAGGTCCATGTTGATTTTCACGCAGCAATGACAAGGCCTGTGGATTTGCATCTGAATTTATTCATGTTTTATAAGCAGAATAAATTGGTTGGCATAACCATTTGCCATTCTAGCATTCACCTCGTGTTCGTCCATCAAGAGTACATATTAATCATCTTAAATGTCATAGTACAATGAGTAAAAACAGATATTTCTGGTTCTCTTAAATGCAAGAGAAAAAAAAGGTAACAAGTATTTTCCCGTGACCACAAAGATGTAAAAACGCATAGACGCTTTATCAACCGGAGTAATGACCGGGCTCATATCCTGCAAACATGCAATTTATAGCTCAATGATTGCGCAATGCTACCTGACTTCTAGAACCCTCCACAAGCTGATTTTGCCCCCTCTTGTGGCCAGATCAGTAAATGACAGCTATGAACACATTCTCGATTTACTAAATTCCAGTCTTCTCTATGTTACATAAGATCAATGGCTATACCTGAGAAATTATCATCAATATTATAGTACTACAAATTTCTAAATCAGTTTGTATGTGGTTGTTTTGTAATTTGTAGTGTTTTCAAATGTGAAATGAGTCAATATATTACTGTGGAATCTTTAAAGTTCTGTTTATTAATAATACTTTTATGACGTTGACAGTACACCAAGTACACCTGCTTGTTCCATGTGTTATTGGTTGAAAACAAATCCCTCAAGTTCACTGCCAGTTAAAAAGTAATATTTCATATAACAAATGAAAGCTTCGTAATGAATTAGAAATTCCTCTATTTAAGGGAGATAGTCCATGTTCTAGTGGTTGGGAACAAATCCCTCAAGCTCACTGCCAATTTAAAAGTAATATTTCGTATATCAGTTGTAACCTTCATAATAAATAAATTGGAAATTCCTTTATTTAAGGGAGGCTGTCCATGTTCTGGCACATTCTGGAGGGTTACGGTGTAGAGACAGCACATTATGACACCACACATATCAAGCCAAACGCCTAAACTCGTGACAGGAGCCAGATTGGCAGGCCCCCCTGTCAATCTACAGCCCTAAAAGGGCACACAAGGGCAGCTACACTTCTGTCCTCCTTCAGTTCACAGTTGTTTTCTTTAGGCTTCTCTTCCTTCTGGAACTCTCTGCATGGGAGTTACTAGAAGGTCCATCAAGTATAAAACAAGCGGCGGTGGACTGCAGGATTCAGAAGATTCTACAAACTGCATCAAGTGAGAAACAGAGAAACAACCAGTGAACACATATCAACTCTTCCAGCACACTCTGCAAAGGTAAGACTTTGGGCATAAAGAGGATATACATAGGAACTACAGTACAAATCTCTCAGTGTCTTGCCTTGAGACATTGCCTTATTTATGTTATTTTGCAAAAGCACTTTATTTATATGTTTTTGTTGATTAACACTGCATTCAGGTAGTTTATTGATGTATAGACAGCCTACATTTACATTACATCGTTTACATCGTCCTCTCTAACAGAGAGAGGAGACATGGAGGCATGGACATTGAATAATAAGTGTATGCATAAAAATATAGAAATAATGGAAATACCAGCTAAGCTTAGGTTTTGTTTTCGATGTGGGCATATATGGTCTTCCATGAAGGAAGGGCATACTTTTCTAATATTTGGTCAGGTCTTAAACACAGATATAGAGGCATTGCTTTTATTTCACAACGTGACTTTAGCAGCCCAAAATTTTTTAAATGGATGACTACTTAAAGTATTCTGAAGCAATTTGTACTGAGATGCATGGGTTTATATTACACAACTTCAGCTGCTGAAATCTGAGCAGCGTACAATGGGCAACCAGCCTCTTGCTAGGACAGAATAGGCCTTTGGAGTTTGTGCATGTGCACTGCTGTGAGTTCCATATGTCCCCCTCTAGTGGTCATGATGTTCCACTGCCAGACATCTCTTTTTAATCTTTTTAATTCATTAATGATTGTCTAAGCATAATAGGAATTTATATCCAAAAGTTGCATTACTTATATCTGTCAACTCTTCACACAGATGCCAGAGAAAGCCAACCAACCCATGGAGGAGGAGGTGGAGACCTTTGCCTTCCAAGCAGAGATTGCCCAGCTGATGTCCTTGATTATCAATACCTTTTATTCTAACAAAGAGATCTTCCTAAGGGAGCTTATCTCCAACTCGTCAGATGTGAGTATATTGAAAAATGAAGATCATTGAAAAGTTCATAATCTATATAAGTACTTTAATCTTAGGTATGGCGCAATGGTTCAATTAAACCACTATAATATGATTTATTTATTATTACTGCCCTATTTTACACAGGCTCTTGACAAGATCAGATATGAAAGTCTGACTGATCCTTCCAGATTAGAGTCTTGTAAAGACCTGAAGATTGACATAATCCCTGACCAAGTAGCACGTACACTGACTATAGTAGACACTGGTATTGGGATGACCAAGGCTGACTTGATCAACAACCTGGGTACGATTGCCAAGTCAGGAACCAAGGCCTTCATGGAAGCCCTGCAGGCTGGAGCTGACATCTCCATGATTGGCCAGTTTGGTGTGGGCTTCTACTCTGCTTACCTGGTGGCAGAGAAAGTAACTGTCATCACCAAACACAACGATGATGAGCAGTATACGTGGGAATCGGCAGCGGGCGGCTCCTTCACTGTGAGACCTGACAACAGTAAGTTAATCAACCTAAATGATGATATCTACTTTTATATAAATTATCATCAGCATCTGTTTGGGTCACATTATACTGCAATTGTTTCCAGGTCAGCCTCTTGGTCGTGGGACCAAGGTTATACTCCACCTGAAGGAAGATCAGATCGAGTACACAGAAGAGAAGCGTATCAAGGAGACTGTGAAGAAACACTCACAGTTCATTGGCTACCCAATAACTCTTTATGTGAGTGCTGAGAACAAATAGGAAATAAATATTTGTGAGCAGGAACCAACAATTCTACAATAAAATGATTGTGATTTCAAGAAATTTCCTGTGTTTTCAATAGGTGGAGAAGCAGCGTGAGAAGGAGGTAGATTTGGATGAGGGAGAGGCTGCTGAGGAAGTGAAGGACACAGCAGAAGCAGAGAAGGATAAGCCTCAGATCGAGGATGTTGGCCCGGATGAGGATGAAGATACAAACCAGTCAAAAAATAAGAGGAAGAAGAAGGTAAAAGAAAAGTACATTGATGCACAGGAGCTAAATAAGACTAAGCCCATCTGGACACGCAACCCGGATGACATCACCAATGAGGAATATGGTGAATTTTACAAGAGCTTAACTAATGATTGGGAGGACCATTTGGCTGTCAAGGTGAGGATTTCTTGTGTTTCATTTTGATAATAGTTGCTCATAAAAATTGTTTATAAGTACGTCACCTTCAATATAAGCTAGTTCTTTCCTACATATGATCATCTACAAAATGTTTGACTTTCTTTTGCAGCACTTCTCAGTGGAGGGCCAGTTGGAGTTCCGTGCCCTTTTATTTGTGCCTAGAAGGGCTGCCTTTGATCTGTTTGAGAATCGCAAGAAGAGAAACAACATCAAGCTCTATGTACGCAGAGTCTTCATTATGGACAACTGTGAAGAGCTAATACCTGAATATCTCAGTGAGTGACTTTTTCCTCTTCACAGCAAGTAATACCTTGTTATCTTGAACCAGATATAATTTAAATCTTTTCTCTCTTTGGGCAGATTTCATCAAAGGTGTGGTGGATTCTGAGGACCTTCCACTGAATATCTCAAGAGAGATGCTGCAACAGAGCAAGATCTTGAAGGTCATCCGTAAAAACCTGGTGAAGAAGTGCTTAGAGCTGTTTACTGAGCTCTCAGAGAACAAGGACAACTACAAGAAGTTCTATGAACAGTTCTCCAAGAATATCAAGGTGGGCAATTCAAACAACTTGCTACATACCAACTATTCACTACTATCTTGCATAGTTAGCTAACAATGATTCTATTTCTCCAGCTGGGCATCCATGAAGACTCCCAAAACCGCAAGAAGCTGTCTGAACTATTGCATTATTACACATCCAGTTCAGCTGATGAGATGGTATCCCTGAAAGAGTATGTGTCCCGTATGAAGGAAAACCAGAAGCACATCTACTATATCACAGGTAGATTATATTATCTCAAATAAGTCATACAATTTTAACAAATGTTCCAAGACTTACTTAACCATTAATGCTTATTTCTTCCATAGGTGAGACCAAAGATCAGGTGGCCAACTCTGCCTTCGTTGAACGGCTTCGTAAGGCTGGCCTTGAAGTTGTCTACATGATTGAGCCCATTGATGAGTACTGCGTCCAGCAACTTAAGGAATATGATGGGAAGAATTTAGTGTCTGTCACCAAAGAGGGCCTAGAACTACCTGAAGATGATGAGGAGAAGAAGAAGCAGGAGGAGCTCAAGTCCAAATTTGAGAACCTCTGCAAGATTATGAAAGACATTTTGGACAAGAAAATTGAGAAGGTATTTAATCTACAAAATTTTTCTCAATAGATATCACCCGAATTGAATATATTACTGAGATAATAATGAATTCCTTTCTAAACATCTTCTCAGGTTGCAGTGTCAAATCGTTTGGTAGCCTCACCATGCTGCATTGTTACTAGCACGTATGGCTGGACTGCCAACATGGAGAGGATCATGAAGTCCCAAGCCCTGCGTGATAACTCCACCATGGGCTACATGACAGCTAAGAAGCATCTGGAGGTCAACCCTGAGCACCCCATTATTGAGACACTCAGGCAGAAGGCTGAGGCTGACAAGAATGAGAAAGCTGTAAAAGATTTGGTGATCCTGCTCTTCGAGACTGCCCTGCTGTCATCTGGGTTCACACTGGATGACCCACAGACCCATGCAAACCGTATCTACAGAATGATCAAACTGGGCCTGGGTAAGCTTTAATAAAGTCCATCATTCAATACAGTTAAAGTGTTTATAGGATATTTTACATTGCATTTTACACTGCAATTGATTTACTAGCTTAACTTGGCGGCCTTAAGGGGTAATTAAAGAAAGCGCAAGTTGGAGGGTATCATAATTTTTTTGGTTCTTTTTTTCATCTCCAGGAATAGATGAAGAGGATACACATATTGAAGATGTCAGTCAGCCCAGTGATGAGGACATGCCTGTCCTGGAGGGTGACGATGACACTTCCCGAATGGAAGAAGTCGATTAAGTAGCTGGCAATGAAAGGCAAAGCATGATCCTTAAATAAATGTGATTTATTTTTCAGATATTTTAAAAGATATAAATATTACTTGTCTTATCAGAAAAATTAAATGTAGAATTCGCACAATGCATACATACTTGAACGAATGAAAGCATACGTATGTCTTTTTGGAGATTATGAAGTTCTACAGCTATATTTTTGCATTCTTCGATTCTTTTTCTTTTTTAAATTATGGAATGGTTATGATTTACAATAAAATAATGATTAAGCCAAATCTTATGTTATCTGTTTCTTCGTTAATAACGCGAATAGAAAGTCGAACTAGCAAAACAACTTTTATTGATGCCATAAAAACTTCGGAGAATTACATCGTATTCTCCACACTAAATTATTCATCCTAGGAAAAACTAGCATTTAACTAGGAGATCAATTTTATACACAGCTAATAAATATGTATGCAGGACGTCATGTGTCATAATTTAGTTAGCTTACTACCTTTTAGAACGATTGTTCATTCATTTTTATTTATGGCTAAACTACATTTTCATTTAATCGCCTTACACGCTCCATACAGAAGAATGCATGCTGCTATGTGATGGCATGAGCCCATCAGAACTAGTTTACAGAAGATGAAGGGGAAAAAATAAGACCAGCCCGTTTTCTGTTTTTTTGCGTTTTTCACATACTTTAATGACCATTCCCTTATAACAGATAACACCTTCCCAGCTCATTCCTCCATAGCATGGCACCGGACAGGTAGCTAAACGTCGTGGGCGGTTTATGCCACGCCCTCGGGCCCGCCTTCCCAGCGGCGCCGACAGCTAAGCGCATGCGCCGGAAGGCGGTCCTCTTTGATGGGCAACTCAGACTCCCATTAGGTTCACAGAGAGCCTTCGAGAGGTTTCTAGAAGCGCCGGTTGTTCTCGAACTATCTGCCTGAATAGTATAAGAAGCTGTTGGATGTCGTGTCTTTTTTCTTTGTACGCTGTGTTGTTGGCAGTATTTTGCTCGAATTGCGAGGTGTCAAGGTTTCCAATTCGCGTTGTTTAATTCACACATTTAAGGTAAGCAAGTGATCACGATCATCCCATCGAACTTTTATTTTAAATTTGCATGTATTGTCCCTGTGAGAGGTGATCTGTCATTTGGGCACATCCACTGTAAAAAATTTTATTAATGTGGTTTGGTAGTAATGATAGTCTATTCCATCACCCATTTTTTGAAGGAGTGATCGTCTAATAATTTAGCAGAATCAGTAAGAAAGATTAACTTTTGCGAAAGTGATTTAACCGAATTTGTCGTTAACTAGGGTTTTACTGGTAAGCCTGTATGGGGTTGCTAGCTAGCTGTCTGCACCTGCAACCTAACGAGTGCCCTGTCCATTACATATTGTGGGACGGTCTTGAAACTAATGTGAATTTGATAGCTGTATTTATGGCTGCACTGGTGTATAATAATTACGACTCATGGATACAGCTACAAAATATGATGCTGCGTAATATTTGTGTAGTTTGGCTATAATCTCAATGTTTTATTATTTTCAAAACTCTTGCGATTTTTTAAAACCGTAGTATTACGAAGTTTGCTTTGTTTTTTTTTTTTTAAGAATAGTTGCCTAAATAATTAACACGATCATCTGTTGTATTGGCTTCTTATTCATAAATTAATAGCCTGTTGTTTCCGATACTTTTTGATATATGATTTATTGCAGTTAAGTGACACGTGTATGGCCCAGGTCTGCTGTAAGCCTGTCCGCGTTCTCCGAAGGCGATGAATTGGCGAGCCATTCTGCTTCACCGCGGGTGACGGTTTAGTAGTTTCTAGAACAATGCAGTGTTCAGAGTGAGCCGCCGGGTGGCGCAATTCCACCGTTTTCGGGAGCCGCATGGCTTCATTGAGTACGACTTCCAGAAAAGTCCATGGATGCCGTCACGTCACGCCTAGACTTGGAAGACCAGTAGTACATGTTAATGACGGGGAAGGTCGGATTACGAGAAGTATTTATCGGCCGAAGGAAAACAAGTCGCTTTTTACCCGTCTGGCAATATTGTAGTTTGCATCTTGGCGAGGAGTTCCTTATGCTTTCAGTGAGATTTCGAAACTTAAAAGCCCGTCAATGTGTCCAGGAACTGGGATAATGTTAAGTATAACTGCTAATATATGCAGTCTTTTTTTGTATCTTAAATCTGATTACAAAAGACTGGCATAATTAATAGGTGTGGTGGCCTAAGGGATAGAAATCATTGCATAAAATTTAGACTCAGAGGTTTGATTCGAAAATTATTTAATCCATTTATTTAGATGCCTGAACCACAGGATCAGCCCATGGAGGATGAGGTGGAGACCTTTGCCTTCCAGGCAGAGATTGCCCAGCTAATGTCCTTGATTATCAACACCTTTTATTCTAACAAAGAGATCTTCCTCAGGGAGATTATCTCCAACTCGTCAGATGTGAGTATATTGGGAAATTATAAATATTAAAATGACTTAATTTGTGTTTAGAAGTGGTGAAATGGATTTTCAGTCAGATTTTGTGGGGATTAGAAGTTCTGAGGTTTTTTTTTTTTTTTGCTGTTCTAGGCACTTGACAAAATCCGGTATGAAAGTCTTACAGAACCATCTAAACTGGACACTGGAAAAGATCTCAAGATTGATATAATTCCCAACAAAGAGGAGCGTACCTTGACTCTCATTGACACTGGTATTGGGATGACTAAAGCTGACTTGATCAACAACCTGGGTACGATTGCCAAGTCAGGAACCAAGGCCTTCATGGAAGCCCTGCAGGCTGGAGCTGACATCTCCATGATTGGCCAGTTTGGTGTGGGCTTCTACTCTGCTTACCTGGTGGCAGAGAAAGTAACTGTCATCACCAAACACAACGATGATGAGCAGTACGCCTGGGAGTCCTCTGCTGGAGGTTCCTTCACAGTCAAAGTGGACAATTGTAAGAATGAACTTTGACTAAGTTATAATTAAGAATTTTAATTCAGCTAGCATATTTTACTTTTAACGGTGCGAGTAAAATGTTTCGTACAAAGGTCAAAGCATTTCAAAAATTAACGAAAAATCAAGGAAACTGATTACTTAACTGACCTAATACCTGCTTGCCCATTAGCTGAACCTTTGGGACGGGGCACAAAGGTGATTCTGCATCTGAAGGATGACCAAACGGAATACCTTGAAGACCGCAGGGTGAAAGACATCGTGAAGAAGCACTCCCAGTTCATTGGGTACCCCATCACACTATTTGTAAGTGGTGCCATGGATGCTGTTAAACTTACAATAATGCTGCTAATGTAATGTTTCCAGACTCTTCTCTGCCATTAAATTAACCATATTCCCTTCCCTCAGGTGGAAAAGGAACGTGACAAGGAAGTCAGCGATGATGAGGCAGAGGAAGAGAAGGATAAGGGAGAAAAAGAGGAAAAAGAGACAGAGGAAGACAAACCAGAGATTGAGGATGTAGGTTCTGATGAGGAGGAAGATGAAAAGAAGAGCACTGACAAGAAGAAGAAAAAGATCAAGGAGAAGTATATCGACAAGGAAGAGCTGAACAAAACAAAGCCCATTTGGACAAGGAACCCTGATGATATCACTAATGACGAATATGGTGAATTCTACAAGAGCCTCACCAATGACTGGGAAGACCACTTGGCTGTAAAGGTGAGTTGTGACTGACAGTTGATCTTGTATCTTGCACAGTGCGGTTACACTCAAAGTGCTGTCCTGCTAAATGAGCCCTGGCCTTTCAGGTTTGTCTGTTCTCGTTTTCTAAGTTGCATGTCTTGTTTCCTCACCACAGCACTTCTCGGTTGAGGGCCAGCTTGAGTTCAGGGCCCTGCTGTTTGTACCCAAGCGTGCTCCTTTCGACCTGTTTGAAAACAAGAAGAAGAAGAACAATATCAAGCTCTATGTGCGCAGGGTCTTCATCATGGATAACTGTGACGAACTTATCCCTGAATACCTCAGTAAGTTGCTTGTAGACTTATTTGTGTTTATATCATGTCCATAAGAGCCCAAGAAAATGTCTTCAAATGCTGAATTCTTTTAACCCTCCCCCTGACAGATTTCATCAAAGGTGTTGTGGATTCCGAGGACCTTCCCCTGAATATCTCAAGAGAGATGCTGCAACAGAGCAAGATCCTGAAGGTCATCCGTAAAAACCTGGTGAAAAAGTGCTTAGAGCTGTTTACGGAGCTCTCGGAGGATAAAGACAACTACAAAAAATACTACGAACAGTTCTCCAAAAATATAAAGGTGAGATGATCTGCTGTATAATAGACGAAATGTCTAATCTTTTTTTTTTTTTTTTTTTATAAAAAGACTCCACTTATTGCATTTGAATTATTGCATAAGGGGCTGTAATTCAAAGGAATTAAAGGCTTATTTGTTTAATTTCAGCTTGGAATACATGAAGACTCTCAGAACCGCAAGAAGTTGTCTGAGCTCCTGAGGTACTACACATCTGCTTCTGGTGATGAGATGGTCTCCCTCAAAGACTATGTCACACGCATGAAGGAGAATCAGAAGCACATCTATTACATCACAGGTAAGATGTGTTCCCAGCATACTTAAGTACCTAAGGGAAAGTACCTAAATTGAGTGATACAAAATGTAAATTTTAGTTTTTGTTTTAATTTTAGTACTGTGGATGTTCTAATCACATTTTTTTTTTTGTAGGCGAGACTAAAGATCAGGTGGCCAACTCCGCCTTCGTTGAACGCCTTCGTAAGGCTGGCCTTGAAGTTGTCTACATGATTGAGCCCATTGATGAGTACTGCGTCCAGCAACTTAAGGAGTTTGAGGGGAAGAATTTGGTGTCTGTAACAAAAGAAGGCCTGGAGCTGCCTGAAGATGAGGATGAGAAAAAGAAGCAGGAAGAAAAGAAAGCCCAGTTTGAGAATCTCTGCAAGATAATGAAAGACATCCTGGAGAAGAAAGTGGAGAAGGTGAGATTGCCTATTGGCCAAATACTGTTTCACTGTACAAAATGAGATTTATGGAAGAATTTAAAAACTTGCTTTTCCCTCCTAATATAGGTCACTGTGTCCAACCGATTGGTCTCTTCTCCATGCTGCATTGTTACCAGCACATATGGCTGGACTGCCAACATGGAGAGGATCATGAAAGCACAGGCACTAAGGGACAACTCCACTATGGGCTACATGGCAGCCAAGAAACATCTGGAGGTCAACCCTGAGCACCCCATTATCGAGACACTCAGGCAGAAGGCTGAGGCTGACAGGAATGACAAGTCTGTGAAGGATTTGGTGATCCTGCTCTTTGAGACTGCCCTGCTGTCATCTGGGTTCACACTGGATGACCCACAGACTCACTCGAACCGCATCTACAGAATGATCAAACTTGGGCTGGGTGAGTCTTAATTGCTATTTCAGTAGGTTTTTAAAGGAGTTGCATTTTCATCAGCGCCATATGGTTGATTGTGTATCATTTATCCTTAAAGTCCAGTATTTGCCACAATTAAACTGTATTGCGTCTCTCCAGGAATTGATGAGGATGACATGTCTACAGAAGCTGAAACAGGTGGTGCTAATATTGAAGACATGCCCCCACTGGAAGGGGGAGATGACGCATCCAGGATGGAAGAAGTTGACTAATGATTCCATAAACTCAATGTGTTTAATCCAAATGTAAATTGTCCCGTCCTGATTTTTTCCAATTTAAAATGTAATGTGAATTTTTTTTTTTTTTTCATGTTTCCCTTTGTTACATAATTTTGTATTTATCTACATTCCAGTTTCTTTACCTAACATTTAAATGTTAACTTCAAAGTTAATAAAAGTGTCACTGTTGTATTTTCTGGTGCCTTTTATTTCAAGATGCATTAGTTTACTGGAATATAGCTAGTAGATTGTCGAATGGGCGGTTCCCACCTCCAGTCATATAAATACTGTTTTTGAAATGTTTCCTGGTTCAAACATGAAGTCGTTTACCTGTGAGAAGAAAATAAAGATTGCATATCTAGCAAGATTTGGTATTGCTCCATTTCTTATAAGAGCTACTGTTGAAAGGTTAGTCCATTTTTGAACTAGGTCTGTGGTACAGACCTTAGCTGAGTTTGTGGATTCTGCAGTGGAAATGGTATTTCTTACCATGGTCTTAATGGTAATTTTAAAAGAACTTGGTTTTTAAAATTGCATTTAACATTGGTACACGATGTGTATGTTGTGCAGTTACTGCTGAAAGAAGAATGACCAAATCTTAAGGCATATTGTGTGTGTGTGTATATATATATATACATTTAATACTAGACCCTCTATTAGGCAAAAGGTAACTTCACCTTATCTGTGACTGGGATAAGCTGCTGGAAAATGATCTGTGGATTAAAGTTAATGGGTCAGATGTGCTTTTCTCTAGATTGCCCAGCTAGCTAATCATGAAATTCCAAAGGCTATAGTTTAAACATTTTTGAATAGCAGTTACATATATCATTAATTGGTTAAAAATGCATACTTGGTGACAACACAACATAAAATACGTATTTATGTACAAGTATTACACTACATGTAGATCATTTAAAATGATGATTGATCGGCCTTTGTTATGTCTACCATTCTCTATTTGCCATACAGTAAAAAGTGGCTATTAAACCTCACGCCACTTAGATGATTCAGTTTGTTGACGGACAAGGTAAGGCCTGCTAATATCTAGCCTGATATTCAGTACTCCATCCACCATCTATCCTGGTCAGGGGTGGGGTGGGATGGAGCTTAAACCCCAAAGCATGGGTCAATAGGATTATCCATATTATATAACTAAAACAGTTGTTAAAACGTAAGGGGAAAAAAGGCAATACTAAAGTCTTATTGCGTTATTGGAAATAAAACCTGGAATATCACAATTGAGCGAATATAATTAATGGGCTAAATTTCTGCGCGTGTTCTTTATTAGCCCGGAGGGGGCAGCAAAACAGAGAGACGTGCGAACTGCAGAATGTCGACAAGACGAAAAAAGAGAAGGCAGGAACAGACGCTGCAAGGTAAAAAAAAAGAAACATACATGTATTTTCTCATTTTAATGTTTAGGGCACTTATTCTGAGCTCAGCGAGCCTTGACATTTTCTTCTTATAGAAGCAGTACTTTAAAAATATTCTTTACATTTTGTTTCTGTTGCATGATATAAGAAATATGTCATCGTTTTTTCTTTACCCGGAATTGTTCAAGCTGCTTTTACAATATAAAAACAGCCGTTAGGTCAGGTTTTATGTAGTTGTAGTCAGTTTGCTTTTTTATGGTAATCGTATTTGGAAATATATTGTAATGTTTTCAAGCGGGACGTGTCATGTTAACGCTTGATTAACTGGCAGTCGAAGTGTTTGCTTAAAAAGGGCGTTAAGTCTGGGGGTCGCAGGTGCGGGGATCGTGGCAAAGGGCTGGGTGAGAAATGTGCGTTTGGCCATACAAGTGTATCCTTGTACAGATTCAAAATTCATACTGATTATAATCACTTATTTAACACTTTACGACGTGGAGTTACTCAGGGAGTGCGCTATTTACTTTCTTGCATGGAGGAATACGAAAGAAGTAGGAAAAACACTGTGTGTGATTTTCTTACTTCGTTTCAATCACCCTTTATAAAAATTGCAAAATGTATATGTCGCCATTTACGTTTCAGCAACGGGAAAACATGAAAGATGTTTTCGTGCACTAGATGGTGGTAAAATAATATTTCACCATTCTGAAAGTTATTTTTTTTAGTCAACCTCGACAAGTTTTAGGCGCATAACTGGCAAAATTAAACTAAATTCTCTCTTGTCATTTAAGAGAATGACTGGAGACGCTTGTGACTTATTTTCAGTTATCTTACTACTACTGCTGTGTGAACTTGTCGAATTTTCTCCTTGTTTGCAGGATTTCGAGATTGTAAAGATGCTCAGAGATGCTCCAGCAGCGTGGATAGGCTAGCTTTCAAATATATGGTAAGAAAATGGGTTAACACTTTATTTGACGGGTCACAAATACTTTAGTAGTAATTAAGTTACTATTGAAGTACACATTATGAACAAATATAGTTGCTACTTGATATAAAAGATGTGTCACGATTCATTAATGATGAACAAACAAGAGATCAGTATTTCTCTTGTTTTATTCATTACTTGTTTCTTCAGCAGTTCCTTCAGTAGTTCACAAAGGTTTACAGAATTAACAGATATAGTAACAAATAGAGTAACTGCTTGGGATAAAAGATGCATCATGATTCATTAATGATGAACAGATATGAGATCAGTATAAACTTGTTATTCCTTACTTGGTCCTTCAGTAGTTCATGAAGGTTTTCAGAATTAACAGATAGTAAAAAATATAGTAACTGCTTGAGATAAAACGTGCGTCACTATTCATTAATGATGAATTAACATGAGATCAGTATGTAACTAAGACTTAGTCTGTGGTCAGTTAATACATAAGTAATAGCATAATGCTTTATTATTTGTGCCAAATTAAGTATTACTGAAAATAGTTTTGAGTAATACAATAACCTGCTTCAGGGTTAAGCCAAAAATCCTGAAATATTGGGCCAAGATGATTCGTTTAAAGTCGCTTTATTTACCGACTAATAATTCAAATTAAAGATGTTCCAGTTCACAGCTGTAGGCCTATCAGGTTTTTGTATTTTCTTCTATTTTTTCCAAAAATAATGATGCTTCAGGTTACATTATGTGTAAAGTACACTTTGTTGTCTCTTGTTTAATTCTACTTCTTTTGTCCCAGGAGATGTGCAAAGTGGAATCCAGTACCGATTCAGGGTCAGACACGAGTCCAAGGTGGTCTGACACAAGCAGCAAGGTACGGTTTCAGCAGAGAAACCTAATCCAATCAGTTACTCATTTGGCAAAACTTAAAATAGTGTTCACTTAGTGTGACAGAATATGTGTCACCATTTTGGAAAAACTAAACAGAGACCTGATGATGAAGTTGAGTTCTTCCTTCACTTTGGTTTGGCAGTAGTTCTGCATTTTACTATAATGTGTCTTTTGGGATTTTTTTTTTTCTGGCCTTTATAGTAACTTTTTGGCGTGCCGAATACTGGAAATGTTTTTGCTAGGCAAGATTTTTTTACTATAGACTTTGTTTGGATAAAATAGTTCAGGTTGTCTGTAAACTCATAGTGCTTGTCTGTGCATTAGAAGTATAAAATGAATTTACTGGTCCTCGTTTTTGATTTTTCACAGTATATTTAGTGATTTCCCACCCCTATGATTGTTTATGTGTAGGGACGTGTCTCTACTAGACACAAGAGTGGACCTCCCCGGAAAATGCTGACATGTGCACAGAAGCCAGCAGGGAGGCACCATCTAATCGTGAGTGGGAATCAGTCTCTGACTAGATTAGACTGCCTTTTTTGTGACCCCAATTATCAGAGGTGGATAAAGAGAAAATCCAGACCAAGATTTTGTTTCTACCAACCAAGTACTCTTTGACTGACTCCTTTATACTCAACTATCCACATCTGCTCATCCACATTCTTGCTACGTAATGGGTCACTGCTGCTGTGTCCCTGGTGTGTGTCTATCCTAGGAGTGCCTTGTGACATACTTGTATCATTCCAGTCCCTGGACCCATATGATGGGAGTTCAGAAGACTCTGAGATGTCAGATGATGAGCCTCGAATGATGAGGCAGGGAGTTTCCAAGCTCCGGAGCAGGTGTCGCAGAGGGAATACCAATTTTGCTTCATTCCCTAAGGATGCTAGGAAGTGCGTGGCCAGGCCTAACGTGGTGGCACTGCCCCCTGCAGATGTTCAGATGAAGTCATCCAGTGACTCTGAAGTACGCATGGGTGACCCTGGCCTCCTGTCCCCACGGGCCGCAATGCCCCAGATTGGTGTAGAGACACCTGTAGACTCTGGTGTGCACACTGAATCGCCACTCTGCACACCTGCGATTTCCTACGTGGGGGCAACCCCTCTCGGGCTACTTGGGAGTCCTTCCCGCCAGACCGGACTTTACAGACAGCATGGAGAGAGCCCTTCCTTTCTTGAGATCTTTCCCAAACGTAAATCGTGTCTCCCTGGAGCTGAGGTGGGGGAGCGTGGCCTAAGGAAGAGGCAGCGTGTTGTAGACATGGAGCTGGGCCCACTATCGCTGTGAGCCAGCGAAAGAAAGGGATAGAGAGGTTTGTTTTTTCCCTGGCAAATCCTTCAGGCCCCATTTAAAAACTGCTCACGGTCTTGACGAGTGGGTATAATACCTGCTCAGACAAAAAAGCACAGCCAAGCCAACAGTGTTCACTGGTCACTGGCAGTATGCATCTTACATGCTAATGTCCTGCTATTGACTAGTCACACTTGCTCACTTGCACAGGACAGTCTAAGGAAGGATGGATCTTAGCTGCTGGACTGAAGAAGCACTAGTGTACCTTCAGTGCTTCCTTTTCTCCCCCTCCATGTACATAAGTTTGCTCAACCACAGTTTTGAATTTTGTCTGTCATGGTGAATGTAAATATTTGCTGTGGTGTGTAAATAAAAATTGCACTTAAAATGTCCATTATTGGTATCATTTCTGTTCAACAGTTAATTTGGTCTAGTTGCTATTTTAAGGTGTATTCTGATACTAAGTACACTTCTTGGGAGCTGACTGCAGACAACTCAGAGTAGCTGTGCAGTCAGTGGATTATTGTTAGGTAGACGTAGACACAGTTACTCCTTGTATTATAACTCAGTATTAAAATATTACACATTAGACATTTACTTTTGGAATATAGCTACATTTTGCATGGGTCAGAATGAACTATATGATTGCTGCTTAATGAAAACTGTGTATGTGCCTTTTTGGATGATTCTCTACACAAAAGATGGAATATGCCCGTTCTCTGATCTACTGATAGCATTTGACGTGTCATTGATTAATGAAAAGATGTTTTATGAAGTCAGCTATTTAATTTGTATTCAAGTTTGTACTAGTTAATATATTCATGATTGGCGTTTTGGATTATTTATATAGCTAATTTTAATAATTAAACATTGATGGCTAACATTGTTAATTATGAATATAAAGCAGGGTTAGTTTGTATCTTCTTAACACTGACCTATTTGCCTCACTGACAATAATCCACATAAGTCCATTTAAAAATTAAACCGTTCACTGGTGGTTGTGCAAAGATAGGTTTCTGTTTGTGATGCAAAGGGTATTGCCGATATGATGGTGAAAGTGCCCTCATTTTTGGTGTTTTGCTGTGGTCACTTTCTTGTTCTTGATGAAATATTCGGAACTGATTTACTGCATAGTTAAGTTTTCACATTTCTTGGGAAATGAGGACAAGTAGTTTCTCAGTATCCAAGTACGGCCATTGGAAGCAGACATTGTGTAGGTCCTCTTAATTGGGAAAAGGTGCATGTAGATTATAGATGTGTGCAGCTACACTCTCATTGTGTAAATTGAAGGATATGGACTTAAGTTGCATAAAAAATCATCCTGAACACCAAGGTCAGGCCAGGTTGGTTAGCTTGCACTGGTACAACACGTTGTCGCAAAACCACCACACAACAAAACACCTTGGGATCCCAGTTGGCAACCCCCCAGGTCGACACGCAGTTTGGAAAAGGCTGTCAATCTGCTGCAGCCAGGTGTTATGTGGGCATCTCTTTGGCCTGGTCCAGCCACTCAGGTCCTCAGAAATGAGGATACTGCAAGCCGTATCATCCTCATGGAAACATGCCATATGGCCATAGTTCTGTAATTGACTTTCCCTCACAATGCAGATAATGTGCCTCATTTAGGACTCTGTGAGAAACCGCTTATTTAACACAAAGTCAAACCAACGGTACCCAAGGATTCTCAAAAGAGAGACACTGCTAAAGGAATCCAGTCTTCATCTCAGGTCACCAGATAGCATCTATGTCTCACAGCCATACAGCAAAACAGGGAGCACCAGGACTTTAAAGACTTGGACCTTCGTCCTCTTACAAAGATATCAGGAATGCTACTAACCACTTTCCAGTGAGCTCATGACCCCCATACTCTCCAATCCATCTACTTATTTCAAGGAAATTGTCACCAGAGACATGAATGTCACTGCTCAGGTAAGTGAACCTCTCAATGCGGTCGACATGCTGCTGGTGGTTGTGCCTAAGACGTTATTAAAGGCTTGGATCTTGGTTTTCATTTAGGACACTCATAAGCCAAGACACTCAGACTCCTTGCTCACTCTGTTGAGACCCCCGATAAGAGGCTCCAATGACTCTGCGAAGATCGCAGCATACTTATGATCAATGAATCTTTCTCACCAACAGACGCCTCACAGCTGCTGGACCCCATGACCAGGCAAGCATTGAACAAAGTAGGAGCAAGAACATAGTCCATACGAACGCCACAGTCAACTGGGAGGATCGCAGAGGTTCTGCCTCCACTCTGCACATCACTCACAGTGCCAGTGTACAGGCTGGCTATGACGTCCAGCAACTTGGAGGAATCCTGCAAAGTCTCTGGATGTCCCACAGGCAGCTCAATCAACTGTGTTATGCGTTTTACAAAAGTCCACAAAGGCTGCAAAGAAACCACCAATATTTGCATTTGTGCTCGATGAGATCCCTCAGTACTAGGATGCGTTCGATAGTAGACTTCGTAAGCATAGAATCAGACTGCACTGGTTGCTGGTTGGTGAACAAGTGATCATGGATCCTGGTAAGCATGACCCTAGCAAGGGCCTTACCCCACACTGAAGGCAGTGTTATCCCCCTCTAGTTGCTGCAATCCAGGCGATCATTCTTCCCTTTGCAGATAGGGAAAACAAGTCCCATTTTCTAGTCAGTTTGGATGACACCCATCTTGCAATACCAGGACAGCCTTACCACTAGTCTGGAGAAGTTCACTCCAAACACCAGTGTTCCCTGCAACCTTCCCTACCCCTAGCTGGTTCACCACCTGTGCAATCTCAGTGAGATTGGGTGGTTCACAGCTAATTGGAGGATCAGCCTCAAGAACTGTGGACCCAATGTCCTAGCTGGAGGATCAGCTTTAAACAGCTGCTCAAAGTAGCCAGCCCAGCAGGCCACAACTGCAGTGTCATCCATAAGGACCATTTCATCATCCGCTCTGACTGCAACTCTCTGAGGAACAGATTCGGACTTGCAGAAATGCTTTGACTCCTCTGTAAGTAGGATATGAGTCACTAGACCATAGAAGGTTGTGTCTCTGGCTCACAGATTCCTCTAATGAATGCCTCCTTATTTGCCCTCAGAGTCTTCACTGCCATCCTGCTCAGTTCCCAATACAGAATGGAGTTGCCATCAAACCGTGATCTGGATAACACTCAACTATGATAAAATGAAAATCATTCTCTGGGCATGCTGGGTCACCATTCATCAGCAACGGTGCAAAGCATGTGCTCTTTTTGGATTGTGGTTCATTGGCCAGTACAGTGTTCCCCTGCTATATCACGGTTCAGCTATTGTGCCCCCGCTATATCGTGAATTTTTCCCACAGTTCTCTGCGTATCGCGTACCTTGCTTGTGGTCTAATTGTTTTCGTTTTGTTTTAAGCCCTACGATGGCTCCCAAGCGTCCTGCATCTTCTAAGCCTTCTGGTAGTAGTGAGTCTAAGTGCCAGAGGAAGACCTTGACCATTCAGGAATATAAGACCCATATATATTTTTATTCTTACATGTTCCATTACGTATACAGAGAGAGAGCACGAGAGAGAGAGAGAGAGATAGACTTATACATTACATAATCTTATTATTATGTTACTCATATCCTTAGCCCGACATTCACATATCATATGTGTTGCTTTAATAAGTTTACATGTGTTCAAAGCATGTGGGAGGGATATTTTAAGTCTTAAACTATAAAAAAAATGTTTATACGGTCTTTCTATATCGCAGATTTTCACCTATTGTCTGGAATAGGTGGGCGATAGGCGAGGGATCACTGTACTAACCTCATCTCTCATGGCACTGACGTATGGCAACATGTTGAACGCCGCTCTTCGCAGACTTTTTTTTAACGTTTTTGCCATGACAATGACCTGTCTCTGAATATCAGCAAAACCAAGGAGCTAGTCATTGACTTTCACAGACGAGATGTAGCACATGCCCCCATTTACAGTCAGGTCCATAAATATTGGGACATCGACACAATTCTAATCTTTTTGGCTCTATACACCACCACAATGGATTTTAAATGAAACGAACAAGATGTGCTTTAACTGCAGACTTTCAGCTTTAATTTGAGGGTACTTGCATACAAATCAGGTGAATGGTGTAGGAATTACAGCAGTTTGTATATCTGCCACCCACTTTTTAAGGGACCAAAAGTAATGGGACAATTGGCTGCTCAGCTGTTCCATGGCCAAGCGTGTGTCATTCCCTCATTATCTAATTTACAAGGAGCAGATAAAAGGTCTAGAGTTCATATCAAGTGTGCTATTTGCATTTGGAATCTGTTGCTGTCAACTCTCAATATGAGATGCAAAGACCTATCACTATCAGTGAAGCAAGCCATCATGAGGCTGAAAAATAAAAACAAACCCATCAGAGAGATAGCAAATACATTACATGTAGCCAAATCAACTGTTTGGAACATTCTTAAAAAAAAAGTTCGCACCGGTGAGCTCAGCAACACCAAAAGAGTTGCGAGACCACGGAAAACAACTGTGGTGGATGACCGAAGAAATCTCCCTGGTGAAGAAAAACCCCTTCAGAACAGTTGGCCAGATCAAGAACACTCTCCAGGAAGTAGGTGTATGTGTGTCAAGGTCAACAATCAAGAGAAGACTTCACCAGAGTGAATACAGAGGGTTCAACTAAAGATGTAAACCATTGGTGAGCCTCAAAAACAGGAAGGCCAGATTAGAGTTTGCCAAACAACATCTAAAAAAGCCTTTACAGTTCTGGAACAACATCCTATGAACAGATGAGACAAAGATCAACTTGTACCAGAGTGATGGGAAGAGAAGAGTATGGAGAAGGAAAGGAACTGCTCATGATCCAAAACATACCACCTCATCAGTGAAGCATGGTGGTGGTAGTGTCATGGCGTGGGCATGTATGGCTGCCACTGGAACTGGTTTCCTTGTATTTATTGATGATGTGCCTGCTGACAAAAGCAGCAGGATGAATTCTGAAGTGTTTCGGGCAATATTATCTGCTCATATTCAGCCAAATGCTTCAGAACTCATTGGACGGTGCTTCATAGTGCAGATGGACAATGACCTGAAGCATACTGCGAAAGCAACCAAAGAGTTTTTTAAGGCAAAGAAGTGGAATATTATGCAATGGCCAAGTCAATCACCTGACCTGAATCCGATTGAGCGTGCATTTCACTAGCTAAAGACAAAACTGAAGGGGAAATGCCCCAAGAACAAGCAGGAACAGAAGACAGTTGCAGTAGAGGCCTGGCAGAGCATCACTAGGGAGGTAACCCAGCGTTTGATGATGCCTGTGCATTCTGGACTTCAGGCTGTAATTGACTGTAAAGGATTTGCAACCAAGTATTTAAAAGTGAAAGTTTCATTTATGATTGTTAATTTGTCCCATTACTTTTGGTCCCTTAAAAAGTGGGTGGCAGATATACAAACTGCTGTAATTCCTACACCGTTCACCTAATTTGTATGTAAATACCCTCAAATTAAAGCTGAAAGTCTGCAGTTAAAGCACATCCTGTTCATTCCATTTCAAATCCATTGAGGTGGTGTATAGAACCAAAAAGATTAGAATTGTGTCGATGTCCCAATATTTATGGACCTGACTGTACATCAGAGGATGTTCTATGGAGAGGGTCAACAGCATCAAATTCCTGGGGGTAACTGTCACTGATGACCTCAAGTGGAAAGAGCACACAAGAGTTATGAAGAAGGCCCACTAGACACCTGAGAAAAGCTTGGATGGCTAATACAGTCCCGGGGTAACTTCTATTGATGCACGGTGGAGTCCCTCCTGATTGGATGTATTACATCGTGGTATGGCAGCTGTTCTAGAGAGACCATGAAAGCTCTACAAAGGGTTGTGAAAACAGATTAAAAAAATCATTGGCACAGAGCTTCCAGCAATTCAAGATATTTATACCATGTGCTACATCAGAAAAGCAGGCTGCACTACCTAGGACCCCAGAAATCCAGTTTTAGGACGTTTCTCTTTCCTGATAAATGACTCCTGACCATCAAATCAGTCACTCGATTTAGGGAAAGCTTTTCTCCTAGTGCAATAAGACTACTCAAGTTTCAAACTGATAACTGGTTATTGGTGCAGTTGTTCTACACTGGCATGATTTCTCCGGTTCATTCATTTGGAGTCATTTTACCGTTATTATAGTGTTATTGTATGTTAGTATGAGTATTGAAGTTCTGCTGTATGAAACTCACAGTGTTTCAGTTTGTGCTCAAGTACTCCACTAATACCTTAGATACCCTGTGTGTTAGTGTTTCTTAGTTTGTATATACTGTACAGTTTATCATAATATAACACTTTTCGTTGACTGTTTATGGTATCGTTGCATGTAGATTGTTAGTCTGCAAGAAATTCAAGCTATAATTTCATTGCACTTTGTACCAGTACACTGTACATATGACAATAAACCTTTGAATCTTATCGTAGCCTTGAAGTTACATGTTGGATTCCTGCCCCGTTCTGTGTAATTATGCACGTTCCCCTCCCACAGACCAAAAAAGTAAATCGGTGTCTAATCTGTCCAGTTCCCCCACAAGGGATTAACCCCCAGTACCCCTTGGACAGGTTCACCATGACATATATGAATATCCTGTAGAGGCTGGTTCATACTTCTCCAAGTGCAACACTTGCATATCCACACTGCGTATGCCGGCAGAAAAACATTTATAGTTTTTCGGCGAAGATGCATACTTTGTGCACGCAAATTATTATTCTCATATTCCCTGCACATGTACCACAGTAGTGAGATTTGGGTCTATGTTTTAAAAATTCAGCGAGCCAGTCACAGGGTACTATATTCACCACCATGTGAACACAAAATTGGAAGTGCAACATATGTTCATCTGCAGAGATACCCAATGGCGTCAAACGCGTCATAGAAGACCTCTACTAGTACACCTGAGGAGAAGTATGAACCAACCTTAAGAGTGATGTAGAACTGAATGGCCTCTGTTGAAGTACAATAAAAATTGAAGAGATCACTTTACCCAATTAGGGATATGTAGCCTATTTCATTGCAAGAAAAAGGTTCACAATGCAAAGCAAAGAACTACATCATGGAAGTGATTTGGGGCAATTTATTATGCATAATACCAAGCATCTTCCTTTCCTCCATAAAAATACATACAGATTCCTTCTTTAAAATCCTCCATCTCCACTGTAGCAAGTCCCTGTTCTCCAGCACGTACCTCTGTACCACATTTCTCAAACCTTCTTTTCCTTCAATGAAGTTTTCCTTACACATACAGTTAAGCATCTAGGTTTTCATATTTCTACGCTATAATTCATGCAATGAGTAAGCAGTAGCGAGTTATTAGTTACGTGAGGCACTCCCTCTACTCTGTGCACAACACGGCCACCCCCCGTTCATAGAAGTTGTGTGGGTCTTCCTTGGTGGCGATGTCGAAGTCCACTGTGAAGATCAGGTCCGTTCGGGTGAAGTTGAGGTACACGGGCAGAGTCACCTGGGCAGGGAAGTGAAAACATTAATCCAGAATAAACACCCATCTCCCTCTTTTTTCAAGCAAGTTAGGACTGTTTGCCCAATAATACAGTTGGTTGTCTCTCAATTCAGGTTAAGTGTCGACCCCATCCAGAAACTATGTGCAAGTCCATGCACTTGTAACTTGGAGCCCATGTTCGTTTCATTGTAATGTGCTGCTGATAGTGCTATACGGGTGAAGCTCACCATGTTCCTCTTCTCAGCACTGCTCTGTTTGAGCCAGCGCAGCTGGGTGAGTGGCAGCTCGGTGGAGATTGCTGTCGACAGGGACAGCTTGTTGTTGGTGCAGGTGGCTCCCTGCAGCTTCAGGCCTGTTGGGGATGGAAGGAGAAGTTAACACATGCCCGGGCCTAAAATGCCAGGAACAGGAAAGCGCTCTGATCAGCAGGCCTCATGCTAAGCCACGTTTTGTTGGCACCGTCATCCCACCTTTGATGCCGAAGCTGCAAGCGTCCAGTGCGGCCCCCTGGGAGGTGGTGACGTTGACCTCTAGGCAGAGCTCCTCCAGGGACCAGCTGTTGGCCTGGGCCACGTACTGCCGGGTGGCCGTGATGTAGGCCTCAGGCACAAACAGGCTGCCCAGACACACATGGATGTTCTAAAAAAATATCAATATCAGTGTGTTAAAACCATTCAACAGAAACTGCAGCTTTTCTCCTTGTGATTCCAGCTGTAGTATGACCACCATCACTAAAACAGCTGCCCTTCAGCTGTAAGCAGACCACAGTGCATGTCCAGATCCATCAATTCTGGACTAGATTTCCTCCCTGCCGGCTCTGCGGGCTTTTTTATCTCTTGCCTGAGGTAACATCAGCTCACCTTGAGCTCTTTGGCGCCACCTGTCGCTGCTGCCTGAGAGATCTGCTGCAGCTGCTTAATGCGCTCGCTGAAGTCGGCCACCCACTGGATGACCGTCATGGAGGTGGGGACCGTGTAGCGAGACCAGCTGCGAGGCAGGATACCTGGGGGAGGATTAGCAACGCAACATTAGCAAGTATGCTAACACAGCAAGGAGAGCGAGACCATGTAGTTTGGAGACAAGAGCAGGTGCAGAAGGGAATGTCCTGGTCTCCAAGAACAGATGCACGGCAGTATAGTTCCAGTGAAACTGCAGCAGGGCACAGCACCTTTGACGAGGTCATTGATGAGTGAGCGCAGGTCATTGGTCTGCTTCTTTTTGCCCTCGCACACCTGCACCACGTCGGTGAGATCCTGGCGGACATCCTGCAGCATCCGGGCACCCATCTTCACCTCCCGCTCGAAGAAGCGGAACAGAGGGTCCTATGGAAGATGGTGCAGCCACAAGACAGCAGAAGGACACAACAATAATAATTTTTTTTTTTACCTCTATATTCACCTGCATACATACATACTGGTTTTTCCATCTCAGGCAACATTTTTGAAGCATTTTGGAGGGGGTATCCTCAGGACATCTGTCTGACGTCTGATGGGATTTTCTCGATTTTTTGCCAGGAAACAGCAAAGCCTCCAGACGGTGCTGGTCCCCCTCACCTTGATGTTGTCCACCGTGCGCTTGAGAGGGCTGACCAACTGCGGGATGAGCTGCAGCCAGTTGCAAGCGGTGGTGTGCAGCGTCCTCATCCAGGTGGGCTGGTTGTCGGATGACGAGCTGGTGCGCTGTTTCTTCTCCGTCTCATAGGCCAAGTCGTCCTCATCCTCCAACATCTGCATTTTCAGCATCTTACCCATCATGTCAGTGCCTGAGGCACGCAAGCAGATGGGTTGGGATGGGTGCATGGGAGGGTGTCGGCAGGGAGTCCCGGGGGAAGACAAAATTAATGCAAAAACAAAAAACCTCTAATGATCAGTCACAAACAAAACAGTAAGGATAAAATGATTAAAGTAATGCAGTAATCAAAAACTACTGTGGCAATTTTTGTCAGTCACGCAGAACAAATAAATCTGACACAAAATTGAAAAAAAATTTAAAATTATACTCCAAAATATATTACATACAAAATATACTATCAATAGTAATACTCCAAAATATACTACCAAAAATTATTAGTGACCATGTGTTACAATAAAGTAAACAAACTGGGGGTGGGTGGGAGCCAAGTGGGAAAAAGACGGGATGGGATGGAGAAACACTGAAAGCGGGAAGCGGGGGGCCATCAGGTGACATGATGGTAGTGAAATACAGCTGCTGGAGGCTGAGGAGACCTCCCCCACCCACTGCTATTAGCAGAACACACCCGCTGATATGTATGGTCAGAAGCGGCATCATGTTTAGCACACGTGTCAGACGAGGCCATGAGGTCAAGTGCACGGCCAATGACACCTACGCTGGGTCATCTATTCTGACTGCATTTCACTGGCCTCCTCATCTCCGCATACAGTACAACATCCACAGACCAGAGACCTCAGAACTACCGGCAAACTTGCCATAACTTTCAGTTAATTCAAGTTGTTAATGAGATGGACAGAAGGCACCATACATAGAGAAAGATGTGCTCTGTTAAAGCAGAATGGAAGAGATTAAAAAATAAAAAGTTGTACTGTGAGGATTAAGCCTGAAAAACAAGACTCATTAACAAAAACAGAGCAGTACAGAGCACCATGGGAAAACATCAAGGGAACAGAGATGAATGAGAATGAGAGTCTGTCCCAGGCGACAGCTGGAATGGGACTTTACCCTGAGTGGTGAGCAGAACTCGCTCAGCGTTGCTAGGAAGCCCAAGCCAGGATGGGGTCTGGGTGTCAGGGAGCAACTCCACCCAGTGTATGAACTCCTCCCGCCTACAGGTCAAAACACACAATTACTCAGACAGGTAGAACATCCTGCTGGACTCCAAACTACCATCATATTCAACAAGGAGGCAGCTTTCAGGGCAGATTTGAAGTAAAATGATCAGTTTACAACAAGTAGACCCTTCACTGACCGGATGCCATCAGGCATCTTGATGTCTTTGTGCCCGTCCACCTTGACGGCCAGTTTAAACTCGCTGTCAAAGCTGCTGGTGGTGAAGATGCGCTCCAGGAACGTGTTGAGCAGACGCTGGTCAAACTCATTGTCGATGCGTCCTCCGTAGATGGACTGTGCCATGAGCGTCTTCAGGGCTGCCCACGGGATCTTGTCGGGAGAGATGTTCTGTCGGCCCTGCAGTGCAAGACGTTCGAGTCGCTGTTGACATTGGTCTGCTAAGGACTTTAACCATTTTCCTCACTGAAGGAGGAAAACAGCACAACTATGTGATTTCTGTTATTTTGATACACGCCACATAATGGAAAAACATTCTAGAGTATACCATGAGATTATTTTAATCTTGCTTAAAATGAGATTGCTGTATAATCTGAGAATATTTTAATGTAATCACATATCACAAAAAGACAATGATATCGATCATCTAGAAGAAGTTTGAGAAAAAAAAAAAAAAAAATTGGCAGGGGCAATCTCTTCTGATGACATTGCACAAAAACTACAGCGGTAACTTAAAGCAGGTCTACATTTGCACCTTGGCGGTGTCGTCCAGCCAGGTATCCACGGTATCACACGCCGAACGCAGGTCCGACTCCCCAAACTCGTATTTCTTGGACCAGCCGAGGGGGGCATAGCGCAGACGCTCCTGGATGACCGCATGGAACCAGGCCAGGAGGAAGTAGAGCCGAGCTCGCTCGTTGGGAGACTGTGGTTATGGACAGAACGACTTAATGCACACCAGACACTGCAGCTCTTCCATTTTGTTTTCTTGTCAAGCTAAAGGCGCAAAAAAAGTTAGAAGAAATTCACAACAGCAGGTGTTTCTAAGGTTCGTTCTCTATTCTCCATCACCTTGCACATGCGAGCTACAGGGATGCTGCTGAACGTCCTCAGCATGTTGGCTTTGACACCAGGTGGTGGCTCGAAGACGAAGATGCGTCCGGCACGCAGCAGGTTCACCGGCACCTGGGAGAGAGAGCGGCGTAGAGACGGATCTCAGCGGCCAGACACCAGATCAAGCACCGATAATGGATGTTCAGACACCAAAAAAAATCATCAGCAGTTACAGTAATGCCAACCTTGGGGTTGATCTCCATGGTGAGGAAGAGACGGAAACTGGCGTGGGGCTGCATGGAGTGAAGCTTCTTCTCCAGCTGCATCAGCCAGCCTGGGGCGAGGTGAACATTCTCCAGCATCACCCATCTGCCACACAGAAGATTGAACCATGTTATTCACACACTTCAGTGAGAAGATATAGGTTCATCCTAACAAAGATCGAGCAACATGTAAAGAAAGCAGCGTCTCCCACCTGCCAGATTTGACTGCTGTGTTGATGTCGCGATCGGCTTTATTGAATCCCTCGGCAGACCCTGGAAATGGAAGATTACAGTGAATTCAGATCGATTTCACAGCGTCACCCTGCATCAGATGGAGGCATTAAGACTGAGCCCAGCCCTACCGATGGAAACAGAGGTGATTTGCTTGTTCTGCTCAGCCGCCAGATCCCTCACGAGTCCACTGGCATCGTAGCCGGGTACAGAGCACATCAGCACTGGGGTACTGGGCTTTACCTGGGTCAAGGAAGATGCAATACATTTGGGATGGTGCAAGGGGTGAGAATGCAGTCAAGAATTAAAAGCAAAATTTTTCTACCACACAATAAATGGTTTTCTATACAAGAGACCATAATTCGAACTTTCGATGCAACAGTAAGACGATACAGTAAAAGCCTTTTAAAACAAATTATGAATCGCATTAGAAATTAGATGCTTTGTACACTCAGTGGCTATTTTATAAGGCACATTTAGCTAGTAACAGGTAGGGCCCAATTTTGCCTCCTGAACTTGCTTTAAAGACAGGAAAGATGTGATCTGTAAACTCCAGATACTGTAGCATGAGCCAAAAAAAAAAAAAAAAAAAAAAAACAGAAAAGTTTAAGATCCTGGAACCAAACTGTCTGGCACTAATGATCATGCTGCATTACAAATTACCTGGATGACGCATCTTAGCCATTGTAATGCTTAGGCTGACAGTAACAAACTCCTGACCCCGTCCGCTTGCCATACGTAGCCACATGATTTGCTGTTTGGAGGAGCTGGTTGCTCACAATAAGCCAGTGAACCCAACAAACTGGCCACTAAGTGCATGTATGAAACAATGCAGCAATTGTAACTTAACACATCAGTTCAGGGAGATAATCTGTGGAGTTTTTTTTTTCTTTAAAGGCCTGGATTTCGATGCTCCCGGCTTTTGAAATGCAGTGACATCTAATGGACACAATTAGAGTTGAGAAGATTCGTCAACCTCATTGTCGACAATGCTGGCCAGGTCCAAAGGCTGCTCGATGATGGACATGAAGTTCTCCCCAAGGACTTTGGACACGAAAATTTGTGCCATGGCCAAGAGGCGATCCGGTCGGAAGGTCTGGATCAGGAGCAGCTGATGTACAGCCAGACCAATGGGAGCTGTTCAAGAAAGAGAGACTTCACTGTAGCAATTCAAAACAATGCAATTTTCAAGTCCATTTCCATAAAGACGATAATGTATTTAAACAATACAAATCCAATGCTTGGTTTGATACTCACTTGATGTTTTCTCCTCTGTCCAGAGGTAGGGCACAGACAACTCTGGGGAACTGCTTTCAATCCACATGAAGAATTGCTGCAAGAATATCGTAATGTTATCTTCCCACACCAAGCGGGACGCAGGATGAGCATCTGCAGCTAACAGGACAAACTGGGTCTCCCCACCTCATCGGCCTGCACTTTAGCCAGTAGGTCTTTGAAGGCGGGCAGGCGGCCAAGTCGAATCATGGCCTCTGTCTGCTCTGTGTTCAGCTCTTTCACTTTGGGCATGGAAGTGCCGGTGAGCACGATCTCCTTCCCACGGAGGAAGTGCTGGAACTCAGCATCGTAGGACGGTTCACTGCAGGAGAGCCCGGCATCAGTGCTGAAAGCAATGCCCAGTCGCTGGCCTGACTGACGAGTTCGAGAGCTATCCGGCTGCCTTACCTGGTCATGCCCTTCAGGTTGATCTTGGCCAAGAGCATGGCAAAGGTGATGTGGTCGCTGTGAAGCATTCCTCTGGCCACTCTGTTGAAAGCAACCTGTAGGAAATACAAGTCGCCATTATTTACATCCGAATACAAGGATGACTGGCCATCTGAACTGCATCTTCCCCCAGGCCACTGCCCTCCTACGGCAACGGCAGACTCATTTCTTGATGGAATTTGTTTAAAAGTAATGCACTATAGCTGTTAATTACGCAAGAAAACAAGTGTTCCAACTATATCACAATACTCGCTGTATTCAAATCGATTGCAATATGAATGTTCATGATCACGATACGATATTTTAATCGATCACCCAGCCATACTTGCCCACTAAGGGACCTTCCCACACTTAGCCACCAAATGTGTATTTTAGTATTGACGACGTGTTAAACTAAACTTGAGGAACCACCAAAGCAAAAATTCCTATTACGTTTTGCACATGGCGAATAGAAAGTTTGATTCTCTACTTCTAAGTCACACACGTGTGACAACTTGTCACGGCATGCCACAGGGTCAAGCTGTACATATGTTTAACGAAACCGTACAAAGAAAACTTTTGTTTTAAAAACTATCCTTAACAGATGAAGCTCATGGCTTTTCCCTTATGTTAGCTCTTTTCCTGTTTATTTTATAGATGCGATTCCCTACATACACAAGACAATAACACCTGCTCATTGACGACAAAGTCCTGGCCATACCTGGAAGAGATCCTTGGTGATGTGTGACAGCCGCTGAGTGTGGTCGCTCACGGCCCTCAAGTTGGCATTCTCGTACAGGACGGTGTGGTAGATGTCCAGGAAGAATTGCAGTGAGTACTGATACAGGAAGTGAATCTGAGAACAGAAAAGGACAATTTCAGTGGTGTAGATAACCACAACATACCGGGTGAGACAACCCCACACTGGGTGATCGGGTGGGGGCGGAGCCAGGGCACAGAGCATCACCTGATTCAGGGCCTCCATGGTGAAGTAGATGCTGCTGCAAGCCGACGAGAGCGAGAGGTACTGCTGGGACACGGACTCCACCTCCTGCATGACAATGTCCGTCTCCTCCACCTTTCGCGTCACCTCTGCCGCTTCTTTCTTCAGATTTTCCAGGGTGGTGATGATGGTGTCGTCATCCAAAATGCGACCCTTGACCTCGTTGAGAGCCTGCAGCAGTGACTTTTCCAGCTGTCGCAGACGCAATTGGAACTCGCCTACAAAGGACAAGGGTCATTTTAATGCAGATCCCTTTGTCCAGGGGCTACACCACAAGACATTCCCTACAGAATATTCCTTAGTTCCTGGACTAAGAAAACTGAATTGGAGATGTATGGAATATTACTCATTATTCCAACCCTCCCTCCTTCCTTCACAGAACCTGGAACCTGCAATTTATTGTAGGGCAAAAAGTTTTATTATGACCACTAGGGCAAATGTAGTCAAATTAACAGCTATGATAATGACACCAGCCAGTTACCCTGCAGCTTGAGGAGGTCTGAGCGCTTCTCGTCCACGTCGGGCCGCTCTGCCTTCAGCACCTCGTTCAGACACTGGCTCTGCAGGCTGCTACGCGTCACCGTGAAGTTCACGAAAGTCACACGAGAACACAAGTCTGGAGGGAACTCCACCTATAAAACAAGTCCAATTGATTGACCTCTGGAAAAGACTAATCCACAATTATTTTTTTTTGCAATAATTGACTCAAATTTAGATTCTTTAATTTGTTTTGACACTGAAGTTTCAGACCACCGTACCAAGTGGGTACCAATGTAGGGGGAAGTAGTAAAATGCTTACGGTTGGGTCTCTGGTGGACAGGAAGATGACAAACGATGGTGACAAGTCAATGTCCTGGTCGCCAAGGGTGATGAGCACACGGCCACCGGTCCTGCGCACTTCTCTGTTCAGCACCGGGTTCAGGATCGGGTCGTAGCTCTCCACATCCTAAAATAAGATCCCAGCTTTCTCATCATGTACAGCTTCTCCCAACTCGCAGCCACAGCTAACATTTCATGTGTAACACACCACTGACACGAACTACTAGCAAATATTAGCAGTCCCTCAAGTTACATCAGACCCACACTTAACAGGAGCTGTAGGATATTCTGGCCACTAGCTTTCTTACCTGCACCAACAGAGGATTTCCAAACCGAAGGGCACTCTCCAAGTTTTTCCTAAAGGCATCATCCAAGAAGCTGGTCCTGGTAATCTTACGGTCTTTGTACTCATTCATGATGAACTCAGTGGCCTGGCCCGATGGGTCAATGATCAGAGGGTATCTGGGCCACAAGAAATATGGTAACTTGAATATTCAGTCTTAAAAATGATGTAGTACAAGAAGATAACGCAAAACACAGTAAAATCTATGGACAGGGCTGCAGATCATAGAAGTATAGCATCATGCTAACCTGTTGAACCGTTTCAGCATAATGGCATTCTCAGTGCAAAGGTCATCAGCAGGCAGAGAGTTAGCTTGCCAGCGAAGTCGTTCGTCTGCATTTGACAAGTATTCAGTCCTGGCTATGTCTGTGCGGAACTGGGGGAGGGGGGGAACACAGGACAAAAGCACAGGTCACATGGTTGCAGGGGAGGAGGGGAACAAGTGTATCAAATTCATAAGGAAGGAACACAGATAGTATAATTCCAATCCCAAGGTACCTGGATGTTGGCCTGCTGCAGGTGGTGTGACCAGGTGGTGAAGAGGTTCTGCCGCATCTGCTGGTCGAAGTAACCAGCGTAAGCGATGAAGGCCGCCGAAAGCAGACAGTCGCCGGCAATGGTGGACATCTGGTTCTTGAAGGTCTCGCTGGTCTTCTCCCAGCGCTCCCTCTCGGCAGACAAGCTCTTGAGCAGGGCAGTGCTGCGGTTCACCTGTGCAAAATCAGAAGCAAATTTACAGCTGGAGCACCACAGACACAGGAAGACCCCCCCACCCCCACCTCCGAGCCCAGGGGGGCCCATTAAACCAAAGTGCTCAGGGACCCCACCTTGGCCTCCACAGCCGCCAGGTCAGCCTTGATGGCCTGGGCCTCGGAGATGAGCACGGCGTATTCCTCCTTGTAGCGGGCGATGCTGGACTCCAGGTCCCGGATCATCTGCTCGACTTCCTCAGCCTTGGACTTGTTATCCTTGGCATCGTCCTCCAGCTTCTGCAGCTCATTGCGCAGGGGCTCCACACGTTTCAGCATGTCAGCGTAGTTAAGCTGTGGGGCATTGCACACAGATGGCTTCAAACCAACATCTTCAAACAATACCGAAACACACACTTTTATAAAACAGCTACTAACTAGCTTTAATATGCAGACAACCATGCAAGAACCAGGCCAAATTAGCATCAAACATGCTAACATAGCCACCCGTTGGATAGAAAAAAAGAAAAAAAAAAAAAAAAAAAAAAAGAGAGCAATACTTCAAGCAATTCTTGCAAAAGGTGTGACCAGAAGAAATAAGGTGATGTGTCCTGTACCTGAGCAATGGCCCATTTCACCATAGGCCCACAGGCTAGGGAGGCCCTGTTGACCTGCTCATAGTTGTAACTAGGGTTGGACATGTAGTTCTTCTTCATCTTCTCACGGATCGAGTCGCTGTTATTAAAATGAGCAATGAGCACCAGAACAAGTATGACATCACTGACAATACGGGTGTTAGAACTTAACAGAGCAGGGGAAGGTGGGGTAGGATTGAGGATGGCAGACGAAGTACACGAATCATTCCAATAATTAGGTGTTAAAATTCTATAAGGATTTACTATAGTAAATACTAGGCTACAGTCAATACATACCTCCATTGCTTAAATTGTAATTACACTACTAATTATAAGCAAAATGCCTTAACCAGCCAAGGCAATTTCCAAATCACCAGGAGTGCTCAATTTAAAAATCGTTCAATAAACAGACAGAGCCCCTCTCATTCATGTAGGGGCTAGATTTGTAATAATCATGGTTTAAAGCCCAGGACAGGAGACCAACAGCAGGGTGAGGCAAGGAAGGTTTCCGTGCTGTCTGACGAACAGGAGACACACACACAGGACGGATGACACAAAACAATACCTCATGTCCTCAGAGACAAAGTTGACTATGCTGGAGATGAAATTGTCCCTGATAATAACTTGTCTGATCTTTTTCCAGTCATTAGTCTCCTCCCCCAGCAGGAGGCAGATTGACTCTAGCGCCAGCTTTACTGCGGCGGGTGGGTTGGCCATGGCACGCACTTCAACAAGGTGCTGCTTCTTAATTGAGCTGACAGCTGGTGATGGTTTGGAGGGAGGGAGGGGGGGGGGGGAAAGATGGGAGGGTGCTTTAGGAACATGCAGGATCCTTGGGGTGGTGCGGGCGCCAATGCAGAGCAAGGAGGGACACCTCAAGCGTTAGGCCAGGGTTCTTCAATTCCTGGAGGGCCAGACTCCAGTACAGTTTGCAGATTTCCCTGCTCAAACTCATCTTAATCAGCTAATTAGCAGGTTTAGTAGGTGTGTCTGAACAGGGAAATGTGCAAGGTGTTGGATTCTGGCTCTCCAGAACCAGAATTGGGGAACCCTGATAGGCAGTGGGCTTCTTATTCCTTAAAAATTGGTCAATATTTAGTCAAATATGTATTTTATAGTCTAAGCCCAAAGAGAACAGCAGGGAGTATGACAGCTCACTCTACTGCTAGTTCCGTTTTGTCCCTTTAAAGGGCACCCCTCTGCCCACCAGCATCGGTGTTACTCCTCTGCATATCTGTGGCCACCGCATACCCTCCACTTGCTCTGGTCACCTTATCTCATCAGCAGAAAAATTAACAATGGTGGGGATGAAGTTCTCGCGCATAATGATGGAGCGGATCTGCTTCCAGTCTGTGGTGCTTTCCCCTAGGAGAAGGCAGATGGACTCCAGGGCCAGCTTCACTGCAGCCGGAGGGTTGGCCATGGACCGCACCTCCACCAAGTGCTGCTTCTTAATGGACTTAACGGCTAAGCCCAGCCAGCAGGGGGCGCCAGCAGAGAGAGATGTGACAAGGAAAAAAAAAAAAAAAGGCAAGAAAAACAGCAGAGAAGTTAGCAAGATAGAAGAGAAAGACAACCAAGGGTGAACAATCCAGAGAAAAGGTGAAAAATGCAGGCGTAAGGAGAGGTATTTAAAATACAGCAGGTTGTAAAATTTACTGTACAGCAAGCAAGACACAGTGGACTATACCAGCTAATACAGGACTTCAGCAGTACATCCACCGCACATTGAACCTGACATGTACAAAGAGAAATTCAACAAAATGCTTTGACAAGCAGTGTTCATCCCCAGTAAGCACACTAATGTGCACTTAATTATAAACCCGAGTGCTTCAGAATGTCTGCCACAGAGTACTAAGAACAGCATGATTGTTTCCAGACACATGGCGGGATAGGCTGTTAAATCTTTCATTTCACTTAGACCAGCCTTACCGTTCTGAGCCTCAATGACAGCAGGCTCCACCTGGTCCAGATCTTGCTTCACTCTCAGCTGCTTGTCTTTGATCACTTCCTGCTGCTTGTAGACTGCTTCCTGTATCTCCTGACTCATGACCTGCATGGAAAAAAAGCACAAAGACACCAATCAACCCAAGTATCTCAACCTGGAACCATTCAAAAAGACTGAGTTGGCTATAGCAGGCGGCAGAAAACACACAAACAATCTCACATTACCTTCTTTTTCTCAGCCTCTTGCTGGTCTTTCACCATCTTCTTTAGCTTGTCATTGGCTGCAGCATTCTTCACTTCTAGCTCTTGGCTCTTGATCCTCAAGTCACGACGAAGTTCCTCCACCTAAGACAGAGGAGATGTCAACGGATGTCTGCGGCTAACAGTCAAGAGATGCTATTAAGTTGATGCATTTGAAGACAAGAGCTCTGCATTACCTGGTCCACAGTCTCCTTGATCTTACGCAAGCCCACGTTGAGATGCATCTGTTGCTCCTCCAGCTCACTGCGCTTCTCGTTGAACAGGTCTGCGTAGTGGTTGATGAAGTCAAGGTAGTGGCGCGGCGTAATGGCCATAGTGCGCCCGCCACGTTTGGCCAAACGATTGTTCGCCTGCAATAAGCAAAACATCAAGCAACTTTTTGTGCCAAGGGAATAAATCACACAACATTGACTTGTTTCCCAAAAACCGATGGCAAAAGACAAGTGCCAGTCGTTCATGGAATAAGGTAGGACAACAGAGAAGCACAAGCATGTTTCTGACCTGGTGCAGTGTTTGGTGAACGAACACACAGCCGTTGACGATGGCCTCGCGGTGGGTGGGAGGCTGCGGCAGCTTATCATACACAGTCGGCATATAGTCGGGAACTTTGTAGTTGGGTTTCTCCAGGTCCATCTTGCTGGTAAATTCTTTGCCCACCTGGTACAGAGCCTCAGTAGACCAGTCACCAAACCAGTTCAGCACACACCTATAAACGGGTGCAGGTTGAAGGATCACTTTCTGTATTTATTGCTTGACACAAATAGGGTGGACAGTCATAAAAGGCCATCGAGGTCTGACAGTAAGGCCATAATGGTACACATTATGCAGGAATGCCGTGATTCTGCCCAGCATCAGACCATAATCCTACCTGTTGAACAGGGCGGGGGAGGTGGCAGCACGGTCTTTCAGGCCCTCTGAAGAAGGATTCATGGTGAAGACCACATGCAGGTTCCTGATCACCTGGCTTGTGAACCACTTGTAGAGCTCCTCATGAGTATCCAGCATTAAGCCCTCCTTCTGGGCCCCCTCCTTGCACTGGGTCATCAGTGTGGCATACTCATCACCTTCAAACAAACCTGGAACCTGGGCACAACAGGCACACAGCATTGAAAAAAAATGAAACAGCAGCTCGTACCTAATTATAATAGTACCTTCACTAGACTAACCGCTCCATATTAAAGTACTTTGTGCCCTCACCTCTCCATTGGCCAGCAATGTGTTCATGCGCTCCAAGAAGCCAGAGTCCAATACATTAGACTCATCCATGATGAAAGCAATTTTTTCATTCTTGCAGCCAGAGCGGCGCAGGACTGTCCTCAAGTCTTCGTCAAAGTCCTCGCCTGTGTATTTTCTGTGGACCTAAACGAAGCAATGAGAAGCACTTCAGCAGACGTTCAAGCACGATCACAAGTACCGTATGGCTCTATTCACCAAGTTTAGGCAAGTGTACAGTCTTGAAAGCAAACCTTGATCTGGTAGACACTGAGTCCGTTCATCCAAGCCACAAACCGAGACAGGGTGGTCTTTCCAGCACCACTAACCCCAATGAGGAGCAGATGACCCTGTGGCTGCCGGAAGATTCTGAGGAGAGAGTGTGTGGGCCATTCAGACAGGATAGAGAAGGAAAGGGAAGGGACAAATTCCATCTAATCGTTTCCATCCTTATTGTAAAGGCACTTGCCTGTCAATTCTGAGGACGTGATCTAGGACCTCATTGAACAGCACAAGAGGAACATCAAGTTCCTCCTCATAGAAGACCTTAAGACGTGCTTTGACGTAATCTCTCAACTCCTCTTGATCCACAGGGATGTAATCCTGGAAAACAGTACATTACCAGATAACCAACCCAACGGCGTTTGATGTAAATGCCACTTTTTGAATGAACAAATCCAAAAAGTGTGGTTTATTAATGCAAGGCTCAACTACCAAAATTAGCTCACCTTGGACAACCAGTTGCTGTACAGGATCGGTCTGTTCAAAGCCTTTTCACGATCAATGTTAGGGAAATGCTTGAGGGCCACGATGTCAATATTCTCATCTGTCCAGCGTCTCTCCTCATCCTCTACCAACCTGTAAGTATGTTGAGGTTAATCCACAGAGCAGGGAATCCATGTCATGGTGTAGTTCCCTATGAACGTCAACTTGCACACGTGTTTAATGTGCAAAGAAGGCCTTATGCCATTTTTAGCCTTAATGCTCATTTATAAGCATTAGGAAAAAACACTCATTGTACTCAACTTCTTACCTATCCTGGAAAAGACGGAGGGCTTCATGGGCCCAAATGCGGATGAGACCTTCCACAGGGAGAGTCTCCAATGGTCGCAAGGCCTCAAAGATACCTCTCACCCAGCGGGTCATCTCTCTGGGCGAGTAAATGTAGTGAGGTTGGGTATCTTGGGTGAAACGCTCCTGTCAACAAAGACAGTTCGTCAGTCTAAGAAAAGTCATTCATAAATAAACAAATGTAGAAATACTACTACTCTGAATTTAGCTTTCAATTATCCAGTTAACGTATGTTAAATGAGAATTTCACCTTTTTACAGATTAACATTTTTACGGAGAGGGGCTTTTTTATATTCGATAGGAGGTAAGGAGCATGCACGGATTACGGTATGTTGCCATGCCCACCACACGACCAACCACCACAGGGATGAGAACCTGAGTGCAGCCATGCAGGGGGTGATGCCTCAGCACCACATGAGTCCTAATGGACCAGTATGAGTTTTTTCCAGTGGCTGGAGTGCCTATCCTGCCACCAACCCCCAAGTTCTTCACTGCAAGTTGGATGACCTCCTTTCAGGGCTGGATGTAGATTAACATATCCAGGATGAAGCAATTGTAGGTTAAGGGCCTTGCTCAAGGGCCCAACGAAGTAGGATCACTCCAGGCATTCATGGAATTTGAACCAGCAACCTTCCAGTTACTGACACAGATCCCCAGCCTCAGAGCCATCACTCCGCCCACAGGCACTCTGCTATATTCCATAGCTACACATTTATTCTAACATCACCGATGGCTTGTGAGAATAACCAAACCTGAGACATGGTGTAGAATTCCACCATGGCAGCGGTCAGTGGGTCGGCGTAGGTACGCAGAGAGGGGATGAGCCTCAGCATGGCCCGGTTGAAGGTTCCATAGATCTGTGTGAGGGAGGCTGGACCTGGGTAGTCCACGTACACCACTGGGACATGGCGCAGGAATCTGAGGACAAAAAGTGACCATTTCAGAGAAACTTTTTTCCTCCCCCATAGAGTTTGGGGGGGGGAGGGGGATGTGGCTTCAGATCGGCTGTGTACCTGTGGGTAAGAGGTTTCCTTCCAGGGTCGGTAGGGGGGTTACATGCCCCAACAAACTGAATCCTCTCCAGTTTGACCCAGGTCTGGTCTGAGGTACGGTAGAATCCTCCATGCTCCACCATCTGAGGAGAAATTACAGTAGCTGAGCACAAAGCATCAAATTAAAGACAGTTCACACCCAAGCAGCTACTACTGATTTCTACATTACTACACTGGCTGCCTGCCTTCCTCAGACTGAGACACACCTGTCTGAGGAAGGAAATGACCCTCTGGGTGCCATATTTGTCCATGTCTGGCAGGTTGATTTCGTCACAGAACAGCACCAGCCACTTGCCAAGCTGCACTGGTGCCAGAACCACGCCGTTGGGAGTCCGGCGGTACTCGCAGTAGTGGTCAAAGGTCTTCAGGAGGAGTTCTGGGGTGGTGGCACTGGAGAAGTTCAGGCCTACAACCTGTGAGAGGATAGACAGGCAGACTTATGAACATGATCATCATGTTCCACTTTTTCCATTACATCTTTATGTTTTATGATTGAGTCATCACACACACTCACCTCCATGTCAGGCAGGGCCCGGAGGGCACTGAACAGTGTCATTGTTTTACCAGACCCAGGAGGGCCACATAGGACCAGGGGCTTGTGTTCAGCCAGCCATGTGTAGAGTAGGGCCTCGTGGCGCACAGTGTCCAGCGTGGGCACCACCACATCAGGTGAGGCCACCTTGTGGGTCTCTACCTCAATCTGGGGCACCTTGCCCTGCCAAGACTGCCATTCTCCAGTGATGGATACCTTTGGAAAATAAGCGACAGGTGGGGAGGCGTTTCAGCACATGGTGCTTTTCCTGAGCATGCAAACATTGAGAACTTTCAGACAGATACAAACGCAACCAGCGGCAGGGAAGTCTTTTAAAACGGCTTAGCAGGGAGATTCACTTGTCCTTGCATAATAAACCACTGAATTAACAACTCAGTCTAACAATGTAGGGACGAAAACAGCCAAAAAAGAATGGATGACATTTTAATATCTGCCTACCTCATAGTCAATGATGGGCACGTTGGGTGCAGATGGCAGGGGGATGGTGGTGATGCGGCGGATATACTCGCCCAGCTCTGCTCTCATTTTCAGACGGCCGTCGCCGGAGAAGGACCAAAGGATTGCGTAGATCAGATACCTCTGTAGGGTACATGAATTCCACATTGAGATGTATTGTTAGAAGGCATATTGGAACACTATGAAAGGACTGAACCAAGAAAGATGGTAGACACAATGTATACAAGTAACAACTTCAAGTTCTCAGAAGTCATGCATCATATCCTAACGCTCATACTGCAACAAGTGTGCCATTCAATGATCAAGACTGGTGATGGTGTGGAAGACCATAGCTCTACACTGCGGGTGGGTTGGGGGTGCTGACCTGCATGTAGCGCTCCAGCTGGTCGATGGGCATGGGGAAGTCTGGGTGGTTGTTGTTGTAAAGGGCCACGTTTCTGCATGCCTGGTGCAGCATGGAGAAGAGTGAACCCATGCAGCGGAGCCGGGTGAAGTCCATGATGTGCTCCATCTTTGAGGCATGTTCCAGGGCCTTGATCACCAGGCCAGTGGAGGTGAAATACGGCTGCAGGATGGCAGCTGAATCTCTTTGTATCTGGGGGGGGTCACAATATGGGAGCAGCTTTAATGTATAATCAGCTCAATACTACCACTGGTCTGAGGGGGCTGGACCACATAGGAAAAACACAACCAGGAGAATGAACCATGAAGATACCTGCAGCATGGGGGAGGCGGCCTCCTCGCCCTCGTCCTCCGTGCCTTTGCGCATGCGCTGTGCCTCATCCTCGCCCTCATCCAGCGGGATGCTGCGCAGCCGCGATAAGAAGTTGTTGAAGATCATGTCCGTGCTGAGGACGTCCTCGCTGAACCACACCATGCCACAGCGGGACACTGTGGCCAGCGTGGCATACTTCAGGTCCTGTACCTCAAACATGATGCGGACCTGGGGGAGACAGTCTGCTTAATTAGAATAGGTTTGACCTAATTTGTCTCAACATGCAGTTCTCTCATTTGGTTTTGCATTTCAAATGCTGTAAATTGCTCCATCTTATTCTTGATGTTACACAGGAGACAACAGCTCTATACTCAGGTAGTGGAGATAGGGATCAAGACCTACGTTTGGTGGAAGGCTGAGACGCTCTCCGTTGGGTAGCGTCAGCAGTTTGTTGTCATCCAGCACAGAGTTGAGGTTTTCGACCCACTCAGGGTCTACGTCACCATCAAAAATGATCCACTGTCGCTTTTGGAGCTCTCCTCTGACGTTATCGATGATCCTGCGAGTATGGAAGATTGGTTAGACGAAAGCTTGAGTCTCCAATCTACCATTCAAGCTTTACTTTAATAAATCGAGATTGCGGAGAGCAACTACTGTTCCCAGCATAATTAAAATGACCCTGTAAGAGGCACGGCTTACTTTCTGAGTACGTGTGTGAAGAGCCCGTCGGTCCATTCGCGAGTGTTGGGGTCCAGGGTCCCGTACAGATGGTCCTTACTGATGGCCTTCGGGTCGATAATGTGGGCTACACCCTCAACCCCCTCTAGTCTCTCCAGGGCCTTGAGCAGCACCCTCCATGCCATGGTTTTGCCACTGCCTGAGGGGCCGACCATCATGAGACCGTGGTTGATCTGGGTGATCTGGTACAGCTGTAGCACCTGTGACACAAGAGATCTCAATCAAAATAATAGTCACGAAAGAAACACCTACTCAGCTCCAACAGGAAACACTCAAATGTCAAAGCCGAAGAATACAATGATTACTCGGGGGGACAAAATGACTAAAAGGGAAGTTGTGCAACAGCTTGAACTGAAATCTGCGTAGATGCAGGCAAGTCTGGTGTAAAGACTACAGATGCAAAGATGATGACATCCTATAGTGAGGCACATACCTTCTCAACCCACATGCTGCCGACATCGTCGCCATCCCCGTAGGTCAGGTACATCTCACCACAGACCTTCTTGAGTTCCTCCCGGAGGGCCGTCATCTCCCCGCGCAAGTACTGCACGCCGGGGAAGACGTCCGACAGCAGGCTGAACAGCAGGGGAATGTCTTCGGCCACCAGTTTGGGCACCATTGTCTCGCATACACTCTGGATCAAGATCTGAGGGGCAAGATATACAGTCATGAGGTCATGGTCAGCAGTTTCAAGAAGAAACCCAGGATACAACCTTCAGCAGTATGGACCTACATGGATGTCAAGAAATCCTTTGGGCATATTAGAATTTGTTGCAAACAAATTACATAGTTATAAATTTAAGACAAACTATAGCCAAAGCAAGATACCATAATCCCAGTAATATTTTGACATCTCCGATAAGTAGCAATGCTCAACTGAAAATAAAATGCAGAGTACTGTTTCCGAGCTCTCATCATATAAATTTTAAGCTCAAATGACTCAACAGTTTTTCAGTTCTGCCATGACTGAGAATAAAAAGTAAGCAGTTTGCCACTAACGATGCTCTGGGAGGACTTGGTGCATCTGGGAGGAGTACAGGTGTTACCTCCTGTTCTGGAAGGTTCTCGGCGATGTCGTTCTCGTCCACGTCCTCGCCCCGCTCACATTTTTCCCGTTTTATCTTCTGGATGCGCTCCCGCTTGACGTTGCCGGCGCTGACCAGCACACTCTTCAGGGCCCGCAGGCCGAAGTCGTAGTGGCTCTGGGAGGACAGCTGCTCGTCACAGAGCCTGAGGAGACGCAGCAAGCGAGGACCTCAGAGAAACGCCTATTTCATTTAAGTTGAAACATTTCAGATACCGTGTCCATCATGGTATGGTTCAAGTGTGGTTCAGTTATACTAATGCAATAGATTCCAGAGCTCACATATGCAATCAGATCTATGCCACATGGACAATAAACAGATTCACGCAACAGTGTGAACTAACTTGAAGAACGGGACGATCTTTTTGGCCAGGGTCTCGGCGGTGCGGAATCCCTGAGAATACAGCATGACCTGGGCGATGAGCTGCCGGTCAGGCTTGGTCATGGCCAGGCTGCGGAACAGCTTCTTCAGGTTGTCGGGCAGGTTGGAACGGCCAGCGTAACCAGGGTTCATGGTGATGAAGATGGCCATCTCAGGGCTCACCTTCACCTGCTTATTCAGCAGCTCACAGGTGATGGGTGCACCTATCCAGAGGAAATTCAGTTAAAAAAAATAAAAAACACCACTTACTTTTCTGATATAAAATATCCATGACATCAGGAAACAATGAAATCTCAACTGAAATATGTAGCTTCACCATCCTTAATCTCCAATACCCAAGAGTTACATTAGCGACAAGAGAGGTGACTACATACTGCGGTCTCTGTTGGGGTTGCTGTGCTCCCTTAGAGCCACCTGGATGTACTGGACCTGCTGAGAGACGGCTGACAGCATCCTCTCCTCCAGCCGATTGAACTCGTCAAAGCAGCCCCAGGCGCCCACTTGACACAAGCCCACGAAGATGCGGCCCATTGCCTGGAGGGATAAACCAGGGTAGCTTCACACAGATGCGCAAATCACGAGCATAACCTGAGAAAAGAGCTTGGCTTAGATGAACCAGTCATACCTGAAAGTCAAAGGTCTCGTCGCAGTTGAATACCAGCACAAAGCGGCCCAGTTGATGTCCAAGAGCCTTCACAGATTCCGTCTTTCCAGTTCCAGCGGGCCCTAAAAAAAAAAAGAAATAATGCAAAATTATGGATGAATCTCTCCTCACTGAATAAGCAAACTTCTACAAATGAGAAGAACATTGTACAAACTGTGCACACAGACCATAGGATAGACAAGTTAATGTGGACTGAAATACTGACCGAAGGGGGAGCCTCCAAGCCGTGCCTCCAGTGCCTGGGTCATGGTCAGGTAGCAGCGGTCAGTAAGAGGAGTCTGCACAAGTTTGTCTTGAACACCGAGATACTCAAAGCCGTAGTTAAACTTGGCATTAGCCATTTGGATGGAGAGCTGCTGGAGCACGTCTGTCTGCTTCGGGTCAAAGTAGAAGCGCATCTGGCTCAGCCAGTCGAAGGACTTGGGGTTGTCAATCTTGTTCTTGATCAGGGTCCTGGTCACATCCCTCTGGTGGACCAGCTCTGTAATCTGAAAAGAAAAAAGACAGGATTAATACCAGAGTACACCATACCAGTCCTTTCCATGTGATCCTCTAACACTCAAAATTACCTTCACGCTGCATTAGGAATGAAGCTTTTTAACATGGCAGCGTCAGATTCCACTCACCAAGTGTTCTAGCTTTTTCCTCCGCAGAGGGGGCTGTTCCATTAGCACAGTGTCAGCCAGAACATTCAAGGTGGCCTCCACGTTGGACAGGACACCCTGGAGGGGTGACATGTCCCCACTGCCTGAGATGGTGGTCAGGGCACTCTCCACATTCTCAGACCAGTCAATCTGAGCAGACAAGACCACCAGCTGGGCCTGCACAGGACAAAAAAATTGGGTTTGTGTCGTGACTTGTCATTACACAAAAATGATACTTTTCGATGAGACTGGAATAAATGGAATACCTGATATCTGTCGATCCAGTCGATGTAGGTGCCGAGATCGATGGCCGTGCCCTTGTTGAAGGCACCCACCTCTGTGACCGATTCAGCCAGAAGCTTGGCCAAGGTGACCCGCATTTCTTTCTCCACCAGTGTTAGCCACTCATTGATTTTGGGGTGCTCCGTGATGGACACTGGCGTCTTATAGAGGATCTGAAAAGGAGGAGACAATATTTTAGCTCCAGCGTCAGCATCTTACGATGTATTATAGTTTCCCCCCCAGTCCGCATCAGACGTACTTCCTCTCCTTCACGGGAAGAGATACCCAGAACTTCAGTGTTGTCTTCATTCAGGAGGATACTGGACACTCCAGCAAACATCTTCTTGAAGTGCTTCTGCAGTTTGGCAACGTTCTTGCTATTGCCAATGATCTCCAACAGATCTTCATCACCAACAAAATAGAACCTAGAAAGGTAAAGAAGCTTTAGTCACAAATCAGTCTACACAAATCATCCAAGAGTGTACTATGGCAACGTCACCAAAACGTAACGTGGCAGGCGTTCACCTGGGGAAAGATGAGCGCTCCCGCTCTAGGTACTCTCCAAGGGCTTTCTGAATCTTGCCAAGCAGATCAGCTAGTCTCTCTAGGGATCGTTGCACTCCCTGGATGTTGAGGACGTCCATTACCAGGGGTGATTTGGTGACTTTCTTCATCAGAGCCAGGAATTCTGTGCTTATGCTAAAAAGAGGTTAAAAAGGTAAAGCTTGCATTGCCACAAAAGTCTTTCCAAAGACCAACTCCTTACCTTGTGTTGGTGACAGAAAACGTTAAGAAATCAATGGTGGAGGAAAAAAAAAAAAAAAAAAAAAAAGGTGCAGCTGTTTACCTTTGGAATCTCTGGGTCTCAACAGGTAGCAAGTGCTTGATATCGGCACTGCCAGTGAAGATTCCCTCCAAGTAGACCCAGCGTCTCTGGACATCAATCCACACGTCAAACAGGGCCATGATCCGATTCAGTTTGTCCTCCCAGCTCAATGCATCCTCCTCAAAGACCTACAACCACAGGAAGAAACCCACCCCCCAAAAAAAACTGAAAACAGGCACCCAGATAACTATAAATTTATTCAGCCCAGCAACAAGACATTCTATGGTATAAGGTAGGTCATTAACAGCACTTACTTTGTAGTAAGGGGACAGCTTCATTGCAGACACACTGTTAATGTGCTCTTTGACCTTGTTGAAGAGGTCATCCCACCCACGAATCAGACGGCATTTGTTCTGATAGTTCACCAGATCCAGCTCATAGGAGTTCCAGACTTCTCGGATCTGTACACAATTACACACAAGTCGCAGGGCTATATCTCATCTATGCAAATTGTTGAACACCGCTGTCAACCAAAGGACCAAAATGCCCACCATGCTGAATTTGTGCTGACCTGCTTAAGGAACTCCTCCAGGGCCATTTCTCCCTGGGCTACCAGCAGCACATCCTTCACCACCATCTCATTCTTCTGCAGGTCCACGTCCCAAATCTGGCCCAGTGTCAGCTCAGACAGAACCCAGTTCACATGCAGCCTCTTCATCAGCTGCTTCCAGTGCCGATCCTTCAGTGCTTCAGACTTCAGCTCAATCACCAGCATGTTGATCTGTGTAGAGATACACAAGAAATTGGGCTCATCAGAATTAGAGACTATAGACACAAGAGTGCCATATTCTGCTAAATGATAACATACTGAAAATCAAGGAATTTGGATTTTAGGTTTTATAAAACACACACACTTGAAACAAATGTTTTACTTAAAAATACTTGGTTTCTTTTAACACTCTGAAATTGTTTTACACATTGATCTGACAGACTCACCTTCATGTAGCCCTTCAGCAGCCTCTGTACGTATTCGTAAGATGCATACTGCCGCAAACGAGCTGGGAAATTCTTCAGCTGGTTCAGGAGCCCATCCAAGCTTTGACGCAGCTATAGACAAAGCAGTGAGCATTCAAGACCACTGTACGAAGCAGGATCTAAACAGTCAAACACAGGAATAACTAACCTTGCGTGGCTGCACAGACACCCAAGGTTGCTCCTTCATCTGATCGATCTGCTCCCACACCTTTGACAGCTCAGACCATACGCCTTTCAAGTCCTGAAGCTCTTCCAGAGCCACCTACAAGCGAGGATCACCAAAGAAATATATGGCTTGATGGCTTGAGAACCAGCACATCTTCCATAACAGCTGGGTCTTTACAAACTAAGTCTACCTGGACTCTTTCTTCACTGCCACTGAGCAAGCCAGTGTCAGTCAACTCCAGGGCCTCCTTTGCCTTGGCACACTTTTCCCGGTCATCCTTCAGGCGCCCAAACTTGCCCTCATAGATGGTGAGAGACTGCAGTGCCTCTTCGGGTCGCAGGTTGCCCTGTACAGTAAAATCAGTCATAAATACAACACAGCCTGGCCATTTCGAAGACATAGAAGGTCAAGATAAGAGTCTACTCACGGCAACCGGCTTGGTCTTCTCCCAGTCTGTGAGCAGATCGGTGGTGCGGTTCTCCACAGCACGGTCCTCCTGCACAATCTTCATCTGCAGGTTGGCTACCTGCTGCTGGATGGCAGTATCCTTGCGCTTCATAATGTCACTGAAGGCGCCCCACTCACCCTCAATGTTATCGATATACAACCAGGAGGGCGGGAACTGGAAGCGCTGCTTCTCCAGCAGGCGCTGGCCATTACGGAACAGCTAAAGGACATGGAGAGGGGAGCCTGTTTAAGTTCCCCAGCATCATGATATATAGGTATCAAATGTAGCTACAAAAACCAAACAGAACTCAATTTATGCCAATCATACTTACATCAACCTGCTTCTCAAACTGCTTGATCTTGCGTTTAAGAGTTTGCACATAAGTGATAAAGGTCACTGCATCTGAAGTGCTGGCTGTATCCACAGAGTGTTGCTCCAGTTCTTGGCGGGACTGGATGAGGACACACACACACACACACACACACACACACACACACACACAATGAGTCAGACTGTCATCAATTCAGGTGCAACAGTAGAGTCACATGCAGATGGGCTTACCTTAGAGATTTGGGAATGGAAGTCCTGCATATTGTTGCCAAGCATTTGGCCAAATTTGCTCAAGACCTCTTTGTGCCAAGAATCATATTTCAGATTCACCTTTGATTGAACCTGGATTTTGAACAGAGAAAGGTATTAGACGAAACAGTTCTGCTTACTGCAATATTTTCTCACAAAACTGCACAAGGAAGTGTATACCTGTAGAAGGATGGGAAATATTCCTATTTAAATAAAAAGCTTACCTTGCCATAGTCGATGACTACAGGGCCAAACTCCTTCCTGGTCTCAGCGTTGTCAAAAGTGCCTCTGGCCTTCCGAATCTGCACTAGGAGGGCTTGCCACTTGTTGAGATCCTCACCTAAGCGATTGTAGATGTTTTCTGCCTGCATGTCCCACAAGCACTGGTACTGTAACCACACCTGAAGAGAAAAAGGCAGCAAGAGATGACCAATTCGTCTCTACGCAGACCGATAATGACCACTGTCAAATCTGCGAGACAGATCTCACCTTGACATACTGCTCCACCTCACTGACAATTTCTTTCACTGCATTGTAGGCTTCCTCCAGTGCTGCAGGACCATCAGGCATCCTGGTCAGGGCATTCCGGTAAAATTTCTCTTCCTCAGACAGCTCATAGTGCACACCCACCTGCTCAGAGCACATGAGTAGAAACATTTACATCTGCACTTGCAGCATATCCATCATCAACTTGGATCACTTTACATCCAACACTGGAAGCTGCGTCTGACCTGGTAACGCTGACTCTGGATTCGTGGGAGAGAGAGGATGACCATCTTCCAAGAGAACATCTCTTGGTAGAGCTTGTAGCGGCAGTCTTCGATGGGGGGGTTTAGGTAGATGACTTGGTTGGTAATTCTTAGCTCGTGTACAACATTCTGGAAAGAGAACAACCAACAGAAGTTGGGGAAAGAAGGGTAATCAGCATCATTGTTGGTAACATCTCTGTTACGTTGACTTCACAGTATATGAGGATTTGAAGTTAAATTTTTCAACTTTTAAAACAAAATGATAAAGTATCCAAAACAGACATCTACTTGGAATACTCCAAAAAGCACTGGAACACTTACACAATAAATTAGAATAACTTCAGCACTAAGCCATATAGAAAGCTCAAATCAGTCTGTTAGCCAACCTTGATTTTTGGTTCCCCTCCAGGCTTGTGGCTGACTTGTGGAGCCTCTGTATCCATGTCCACATCAGCCTTGTCATCCATCTGTCCCCTCAGCACTTGTGTCCAAGCCCTTAGACCAGCCTGGAGACGTACCCCCAGGATCCTCTCGATCTAAAGATATACCAGATAGTACCTAGCTGAACTAACATACTCCAGGAACAGTCAGGAGGGAGTTAGGTCAGCTTATTTTTGTTTCACCCCAAAAAAAGGCATGTGATCCATGAATATAAAATGGTTTTACAACATCTACAATACACAAACCTCAATGTCCAGTTTGTTGACCCAAATTGGCAGGTTGGAGTAGGAGTGTAGATTGAGGTCATCAACAGCCTTCTGGACACGATTGAGGATCTCAGTAAAGGTCTTGTGATCATACATGCAGGTCTCCAGTGAGCGTACCTCCAGGTCAATTTTCTCTTCAATCAGGAGGAGATCATCGACCTAGACACAAAAAATAGGACTGTGGCTTATGGCATTTTATGCACAAATACTTTCCTATCCTCCTTTTAGATTAAAAAAAAAATATTCACACTGTATAGCCTTGCAAGACAGTATCCTTTAAAAGAATCTCCAAGGACAGAAAAGAACAAACCTTCTCTTGGAAGTTGAACACAGTTTCAGCCAGGCGCTGGACATAAGGATCAAGCTTGTAGGATTCCCAAACGAGGGCGATACCCTCTGTGATCAAGGCCTGCACCTCCTTCTTCAATCCAGCCACAAGCAGGGAGATGGAGGTGCGCTCCTCCACCTTCTCGCAGGTGCGCTCATAGGTGCGCACACTCTCAATGAGAGAGATGGCAAATGGGTAGAGCTGATTGGCCTGGTGTGCCTTGTTGACGATGGCCAGGGGCACACGAAAGCTAAGCCACTTCAGGTTGCGCACCTCCTTAGAAAGTGTGATGATTTCAGGCAAGAAATTGACCTTGAGCTTCAGTATGTTGCCAGTGCGACCCCTGGCACGGCTGCTCTCAATGGTGAAGATTCGACCCGACACACCCAGGTTGCGCTGCTGAACTTTCCGGGCCCAGTCATCAAAGATCTCCTGGGTGTTGAGTTTCGCACGGAAGCTGTCACCATCTTGTTTGAGCTTAAGCCCTTCAACATGGTTCTCCCAGCCTTTGCCCAGAACATCCTCCACACGCTTCATATAGGCTGTCAGTTGCCGATCTATCTGCTTGGCCCATATGATGGAGCCAGATACTGGGGGCAAGTCACGCACATGGCTCATCTTGCACGACTGGCTCTGAGGGTATTGCACCTTGAACTTGTCATGCAGCGACTCAATGTCATCCTTCACACGTTGGATGAGCTGCGTCTGGTACTCACGAATGGCGCCGCGAATGTGAGGCCGCACGAAGAGGGCATTGAAGCGGGAAAAGATGCGGAACATTTCGTTGGCGTTCTTGGCGGTACCCAATTGGTCACGGAGGCGGGCAGTGATACGAGTCTCCACACGGTCAATGCGCTCATCGTAGCGCTTCATGGCTGCTTCCCAAGCCTCCATGCCCTCCTTGGAAACATCCAGGCCATCAACCTCCTTAACATTCTCGTACGCCAGGTTCACCTCCTCGATTGCATTGGCATCAGCTGCATCAAAGAGAACTTCTGCCACCTTCATATCGGGGGGCTCTACAGCCTCACCCTGAGCATGCTGGGGCACAGCAGATACCTACAAAACAAAAACTCTTTTAGCAAAACACACTTGGGGGAGGGGATCTTTGGACTTGGAGGAAGTCTCTATACCTGAGGTCTCAGCACACGCACTATGACAGCTCTCAACTGTTCATGCTGTCGCCGGAAGCGCCTCATGTGATCCAGGCGTGCTTGCAGCTTGCGGTGGGCAGGGCTAAGACGCCACACCATCTTCAGGTTCTCCTCCCTCTTTCTCTTCACAATGTCCCTTAGCAGAACCTGCAGCTTCTCATACTCATCCTCCCAGGTTTGGAACACCTCAAAGCAGGCCACCATCACCTGGAGAGACACCATAAGATGCATAACACACACATACAGAAAAGCATAAACAAGCACATTATTATCAAGAGACTACCAACAACCCACCTTCTCAAATTCCTCATAGGCAACATGCATAAGCTTTCTGGTGCCAAGGACTTTCAGGAGCTGGGAACTGAGGTCTCGAGAGATGGCCTCCACTAGGCGCAGGGCACGCTGGATGGGGTATTTGGTGTTGCGGATCTTGCGCAAGTGAGTGAAGATGGCGACCAGGGCCTGGCGAATTTTGTCCAGCTCAGTGGCTGACAGAAGGTCATTGAGTGGGAAGTCCTTCATAAGGGGGTTATAGTCATTGACTGTCTCCACAGCCTGCTTCAGACCTGTGGAAGAGTAAGACAATTCTAAATAAACCCAATAAACCACACAAATAACTACGCCTCGAGAGATTTCATCACAGAACTGATCCAGGACAGCAGCAAAGAGGAACTGGATAACATAAGCAATTCTGCACATCTGTTCCATGGGACACCATCTTGGAGCATCTTTAGCAAACAGCTCATTCCTCCACAGTATGATAAGAAGCACTATTGGGGATCCTTTCTTCCTATCTGCTGCCATCAGACATACAATGCTTCCTCCCAGTGTACTACCCCCCCCCCCCCCCAGCTGTAAACACATCAGGAAGCATTCTACATTTGACGTGGTAAAGTCCAGTGCTATCCGCTCATGTACTGTGTATGCACAAGAATTTCCCCCTGCGATCAATAGAGTTTCTTGTTAGATGGGGAAAATACAGCTTTTTGGGCGACAAATAATTCTTACCCGTGTCTGTGTCAAAGCTGACTGTGGCATGGAAGCGCTTGCCATGCTTCAGGATGTCCAAGGTGAGCAGCACCTCTGGGCTCTCTCGCTTCTCCTGGATGCGATTCAAGGCTCGCTCCAGATTAAGCCAGAAGCTGATCTCCTGCAATGCTGTCCCAGAAGCAGGATCTCGGTCCAGCTTGGTCACCTATAAGAAGGCATGCAGAGCCAGCGGTCACCGAAAGGGTTTAAAAAAAATGTTTTCAGTCATGATTTAAAAAAATAAATAAATAATGCATAAGTCTTAAGATGCTTACCAACTTCTGTGTACAGAACCTTTCCCAAGCAACTATGGAAACCTCACCTTTAAAAACATAAGCATGTTAAGGCTTGCTCACCTTCTGGATCTCCCTGATCCAACGATTAACCCCCGACTGCAGCTGGTTGAGGAATGTAGGGTCTTCCACTTTGTCACCAAAATCGGTGACCTTGGGTTTCTCCCCACGTTCGTAGCACTGCTTGGCAACGTTGGTGATGATGGGGTGAATGAGGAGGCTGATTTCTGGGATCTCGATGTTCTGCTGCAAATGCAGCAGCCCCATCTCCAGCTCAGCGATCTTCTTCTCCACAGAAGGTGCCATTTTGTCCCCATCCCTGGAGAAGCACATAACATCCATGGAGACATTAAGCGAAGCTGTTACGAGCATATTTATGTAGGAACACCCCCCCCCCCCCCCCCCCCAATACATTTCATGCTACAAAGAACTCAGACCACACAATGACCTGATACAACTCAAGCCTACCTATCAGCCTTGCCTGACTCCCGGATGTAAGACTTGAAGAATGGAGCCACTGCATTACTAATGAAGGAGTGCAGGGTCTCATAGGGTGAATCCTCACTCAGAGTCAAAACACGCAGTTGGGAGGAAATGGGCTTGTCGGCATCGATGACACCAGTCCTCTTGATAAAGGCCAGGCTGGGGGAACAATTTTATATTATACACATACAAACAAGAATCAGTCCATCACATAAAAACCCATTCAGGTTTATATTGACAAATCAAACTGATGTAACAATTTATATGAAAAAGGGTGCGCTGGCCTAGATCCCAAAGAACAGTTAAGCTAACAACTCATAGGCCACATGCATGTAGCATATATGCCATTAAGGTTTTTACTCAGAATAACATTTTAATACTCCAGTAATGACCTATTGACTGTGCAGAAAATGACTAGTGCATGAGTCAGTACCACACCTGTTGGACTTCAACCCATAGTGAATGTCGATGTTGACGTTGTAAGAGATGCACTCTTTCTCCTCCTCACCCTCATCACCCACATCCTCTATAAAAAGGGAGGGGGGAGCAACAGACACACCGTATTGGAAGAGGATGAGAGGAATATTTAAAATGAAACCATTAATAGGTAGCTGGAGCCATGCTGCTAACAAACTGTCTTTATTTTAAAGCACCACGTTCTTTAACCAACAGCAAAACAATACAGACAGACAAAAGCAAGAACAGAATTACATTCATAATTTGGACTGAATTCAAAATGTGCACATCAGGCATAAAGATATGCAATTTGTTATTGACAACTGAATGGAAGAACATGCAAGCTATATAACCATGTTAAGTAAGCATTATACCACATTATTAAAGCATGACTGTAACTCATTGTCACAACTCTGCTACACCCTATATTTAGTTATACTTTTCTTAAAACACAGCAGGAATATTATAGCCTAATGAGAACTATTTACACATTACACTATTGGTATAACAGACTCAGTTGAATTCTCTCCGAAATTGCATTTGTAATCAAGAGTTCCCATGATTGTTGTCACAAGTCAGTGGCAGCAAGGAACAAGTGGCAGAGTGATGGAAGGGAATTCACAGAGAAATCAGCATCAGCAGCAATTTTCTTTCAGGCTCCCTGCCAGCTGCAGACTCTCAATCCTATAATGGCAGCTGAATGCTGGAGATGCTTCCTGTAGATATGCCACTTTCCTCGATTTCAGAGGCACGAGAACTGCTGCTCAGAGAAACCAGGAAATATGGGAAACATCCGGGAAACCACTTTCGGAACAAGGATTTTCAAAAAAACCAAAAACTACCAAATGTCCAAGACACCCCCTTTGTATTCGAGTACAAATTCTCAAAATCGCTTAAGACGCAGCACAGATAATAATACTTATTTGAAACGTTAATCGGGGAAGTGAAAAGAATTATAATGTTGGACGACTGGCTCTGGGGGGTGCAGATACAATGGTGCTAAATAGATCATAATATTTTTAGTATTCAACATAGGTATGGTGTAAAGGGATGCCAATCATTTACATATAACGCAAAGGATTGCTGTCCCAGACAGCTTCAGCATCAGCTGATGTCTGGGTGGGTGGTGCTCCTAGTGAAATGATGTCATTGCTGCAGAAGATATCCAGTATCCGTAGGGCCAAATCTGCAATGCAGCACCATACTTCCCAAGAATTTGGATTTATTCAACTTTTATTTATTTTTTAAACCCCCAACACATGAAACAAACAGGACAGGCAAACAGCCGAGTCAGGGCAACATCAGCTAACCCGCTGACAGAGTAAGATACTTATATAACATACAAAATTATTCTAAAGAAAAGCAGTAATCAATTTTCCTGAAAGGCATTTAATAACGTTAAGGGTCAAAGAGTGTTTAGGGACTTTTTACTCACACAAATCATGTCCTGTTCCAATTTTAAAGCTCTCCTCCAGTTTCAAAATAGGAAAAGGTTAAACCAGGATTTCTGAATGTGTTTTTTTTCCAGGGCTGGGATATAAACTTAGACCTTCAGATGAACTATTTATAAAGGGAAAGCCTAAATTACAAAACGGCCAGATGACCATCATCTGCTCGAAAACTATCCGCAAGGCATGAAGGCAACGATGCATGTAAGGAATGGTTCATTTGCTAGATGGTAACCTGAAGGGGGAGGACTAGCATATCAAAGCTGTCAGATGCGCGCCACAAAAACAGCAGTCTTCCACAAAAAACCCGACATTTAGTTACTTCGGTAAGCTAGATACTCCACTTAATTCAAAATACTTCCTGGCTAATCTGTTCATATTAGAGGGATGCCGTTATTTTCATTGACCACAGAAATAGTACAAAATTATCCCGATTTGTTCTTTAACATCTTGCACATGCTGTCACGCCCTGGGAACTCCGTGCTCCACACAATGATGCCCTTCGCGTTATCCGTATAAAAAATGGGGAAAAAATATATGTATAAATACGGATCAGGCAGCAACACTAACAGAAATCATGTGGGGATAAAACTGAGAATTCATCTACATAATGACAATGTCTGCCATCTTTCTTCAATACTGTAGTTAACTAAGATGACTACTAGATCCGCTGCATCATTAGGACATTGTTCATGCAACCACTGAAAAGCACACGAGACACGGATGTCCAAGGCAATGCCAATAAACCAACCTTTCAGTGTGCTTCTCTCTACCAGGATCGTATGTACTTGAGGATCTGAAAGGAATTTCCTCATCTGTTCCACCGAGCTCTTCTCTTCCAGGGTGGTTTCCAACGAGGCCGGAGCCTCGCCGCCATCTTCTAGGAGCAAGGGGACAAGTTTACGGATGTGCTTCTGCAAAACCGAAATATCTGCAACTGTCTGTACGGCAGCAGACACTTCCATAGTGACTGCGCTGTCATCGCCTCCTCCACCGTCAGACATTTTGAGCGGGGAAAAAAGAACAAACAGTTGTTGAATAGAGAAAAACCGCTACAGCATAAAGAACCGACAACACCGCCCTTCACTCTCCTCACCACGGCTGAAGTGAGGCTTGATATGCGAACACAGTCGAGTGACAGCGGGGCCAGACAGATATGGGTGTTCTGGGATTTGGTGTTCATAGTAAAGCAATGTGATTGGTTACTGCCCCAGTAAATAATACAAAACCCACAATGCAACGAAGTGGTGAAATCACAGCCAGGCACCGACACGAGACTTCGCTTTGTTTTTGCATTGTCATGGAATACGGCTGCTAGAAGTTCGTTAGCTGGCGATATTATAGGCCTATTCTTCTAATACGCTAGTATGCACATTTACACAGAACATTTTTGTCTGATTGTTTCGGGAGAAGTTAGTAAATGTTGAAGATTTTACAGGATGAAATGACTATGGTCTGCAGAAGAATATTTGATTTATTAATGTGCATATTTATTTTTAATATTCAGTCATCGATACATTCAAATATTTATTATGCGTCTTTCTTATATTGCGATTACTATAGCGATATCTTGTGTCGTAGGCCTATTGCTAACTTCATTATCATTGCTAACTTTTTCGGAGTAATTTCGTAGATTTAAGCTTTAGTTTCAGGTGTTACTCAAATGTCATGCTACTGAGTAAGAAGTACCCGTAAATGTGGAACACATTTTTCATCGTAATTATAAAATATCAAATGCTAATTAAATCTCTTTCAGAGTGAACCGAAATTTGTACATTTTATATAGACCAAGCTTGTTTGTCCGAACTGCAAATAATGTAATTATTTTAGTATTAACAATTGCACATATATCCTAAAATATGTATGTAAAATCCAGTATTTTCTATTTGTAGTATATTATGTTTATTCAAGAACGTGTGTTATTCGTAAATTATTTCATTTCCTATGCCAGGATTGTTGCCGTATTATTAGTAATTTTACAATTCTTTTGTAATTATTGATTTTACAATAGCATGAATGTTGGAAATCTCCACCAGAGGGCGGGAAACTTTCACAAACGATAAACGTTATCCATTATGTATTGCTGGGTTTTAACATCTATATTTATTTTCTGCTTTATTCAACAGATCAGCATTTAATCGACAAAGAACTCGTATTCTTCCTAAAATCGTGCAAATACATGCTTATATATGTTTAGATTTTTCCATCTAAGCATTTTCATTTTTAAAACAATCTCTGAATATATACGTATATAAATACATTTGACATTTTTCTGGTCTTATCGATCTATCCATTTTCCAAACCGCTTATCCTACTAGGTCGCGGGGGGTCCGGAGCCTATCCCGGAAGCAATGGACACGAGGCAGGGAACAACCCAGGATGGGGGGGCAGCCCATCGCAGGGCACACTCACACACCATTCACGCACACATTCACACCTACGGGCAATTTAGCGACGCCAATTAGCCTCAGCATATTTTTGGACTGTGGGGGGAAACCGGAGTACCCGGAGGAAACCCCACGACGACATGGGGAGAACATGCAAACTCCACACACATGTAACGCAGGCGGAGACGAACCTGGGACCCAGAGATGTGAGGCAACAGTGCTAACCACTGCACCTTTCTGATCTTATTTTTATTATAAATATACTAGCCACGTCACTCTGTATATTGGGTGAACCTGACATCCATAACCAGGGTTTTTAAACAACTGCATTCCTCCGTACGTTTTAATAGGTCATGTAAGCAGCTATATGATATTGCAATACAACGTACGTCCATCCATCCATTTTCCAAACCGCTTATCCTATTGGGTCGCGGGGGGTCCGGAGCCTATCCCGGAATCAATGGGCACGAGGCAGGGAACAACCCAGGATGGGGGGCCAGCCCATCGCAGGGCACACTCACACACCATTCACTCACACATGCACACCTATGGGCAATTCAGCAACTCCAATTAGCCTCAGCATGTTTTTGGACTGTGGGGGGAAACCGGAGTACCCGGAGGAAACCCCACGACGACACGGGGAGAACATGCAAACTCCGCACACATGTGACCCAGGCGGAGACTCGAACCCGGGTCCCAGAGGTGTGAGGCAACAGTGCTAACCACTGCACCTTTCTGATCTTATTTTTATTATAAATATACTAGCCACGTCACTCTGTATATTGGGTGAACCTGACATCCATAACCAGGGTTTTTAAACAACTGCATTCCTCCGTACGTTTTAATAGGTCATGTAAGCAGCTATATGATATTGCAATACAACGTACGTGTTTTATAATTTTCGTTTTCAACTGAATCTAGTATATCTTACCAGTCGGGATGAACTGGTCTGTCTTATTCCCCAGATTTAATAATACAGTACCGGCACGGTGAAAACACCATTTCTGATTCTTAGCACTTAATACCCTGGAACCGCTCACATTTTTTCAGAGTGACACAACTTTGCCCAAGGGAATTGGTCTGGATTACTCAGTAGATCTAATTATTTGAGTTTGAAATAGAAGAGTTATTGTACCAGCAGCTATGCAGTACTCAGAAGACCAGTTCAGCTGTCCAAAATTTCACTTGATTTCAGCTACTGCATTTCAGCCAAAATATCTACTCCGGCTTTAATTGGTAATGTCACTTTGAATGCTTCCATTGTTTATTCTTCAAAATTAAGCCGACATAATAATAAAACGTGATACAAAGACATATTATATGAGACATATAAACATGCAAATAAAGCATTATAACGGTTACATGGGCCTTTTAGGATTTTTTAAGAAAATCAAGTAAGCTTTGCATACTTGAATACTGCCAGCACCTAAGCCGCAGAGTGACTTGGGTCATCTGACCAGCGTTAGCCTATCAGATTGATGAAGCGCAGATGAACCGCTGCACGGTGTGTCGGGGTGTGTGTGCTAGCGAGCGCGCGTGCAGGACCGAGAGCGAGCTAGCGCGCGCGTGAGAGAGAGTGTGTGTCTGTCTGTGTGTGTGTGTGTGAAAATAGCAGACACAAGAGAGTGTCGGCAGGGGGACGAGGGAGGTCATTTCTCTGCGATGCCGAATAAAGCGAAAAAAGAGAAGGTGAGTTCTTGCCTTTTCTCTTAAACGCAGTTTAATATCTGAAGTGTTTATGGACATATGAGTCACGTTGCCGTCTGCGGTGTTAAAGTATAAAAGAATAACAGTAAAATCGGTGTCTCAGACTAATGAGGTATCTGAGTAGCACAAGTTAGGTGGGAGTCCCATAAGTTAACCAGTTTTGGTTATGTTACCCTGACTGGCAGCTGTCTGTCTTACTGTCTGACTGACGGTCAAGCCGCGTCCCTGCAGTGTAGGTGCGCTGTCTGTCATTAGTCAGATTGACTTATAAGTACATTACACAGCGAGAGGACGGTTAAATGCGGGGAAGCCGTATGCCTCATATATTCATCACTGTATTACATAAGTGGAGATATCAGATGTCTTGCTCGCTGTGTCTCATTTTGATAATAATGGTTTGTGGTGCGGGTTGCCTTTGACTTAACTTTCCGGGTTGTTATGCTGTTCTGTGTTATTGGAAGATGTCGGCATCTTATGAATACATTAACGTGAGGCACCCATTTGCTTCTGACTTCGACGTAACGCCCCAGTTCCCTCATTTTTCAGGAAACTCCAAAATCTGGAAAAACGGGCAAAGCTGCTGGCAAAGATGGACAAGAAAACTGCGAAAACGAGGTAAAGGAGGAGTGGAGTGGAGTGGATTTGCATGGCGCCGTTCACACGTGTCTCTGTGTTTGGTTTTCACACACTTTGAAGTGCTTTCGTGACACACCTGATAGTCTCCAGAAAACTTTTTCTACTTCAGTAGAATTTGTTTTAAAATGTTTCGCACAAGTTTTAGTATACATCGATTTTGAACGACAAGCCACATTTTAAGTAATTATTTTTGTTTCGGATCTCATTGTACGCGATGATTAGAGCCATTTAGGTATTTAGACTCAGCTGAATTTTTGACATGTAAGTCTTCTGACAATCAGCTGCAGTATAGTTTACGTCTGAGTTGTTAAGCACGACTTCCTGTCTTGCTGGTGTTTTACTAGGTACTTTCTTTTCCCACAGTATTTACTGGCTATGTATGCTTTATAAAAGTCATCTGAATTCTATCTGAATTCCATTTTTTCACTGCTTGTAATACTGGAAAGCATGTGGAGTCTTTCTCTCAAGGTATTGTTTTTTTTGTAGTGATAGTGTTTTTTTTCTCTACATGACCAAATAAATGGCATGCTTTGAGAGGATCATATCTTGTACCTTTCAACATGCACATATTCCCTGCATAACACAAATCAAGATGACTAACTTCACAGGCTCCTGAACCCCAGGAGAGCACTGAAAATGATTTATTGTATGTGCACCATGAGGGTCTATAGAAAGTGATGTGTGATGTTTTAATGGCAAGCAATATTTCTCATGCATTATTCACTCCTGTAACATGACCTTTATATCTGTACTTTAAAAGAATTGCTTTATTTTTGTCTGTGGTTACTGGAAGGGATGGGGATCCAGCCACCACCGAAGTCACAAAAAAACTTTCTTTGTGCTGTTCTGTATCAGCTTCAGGCACTGTGATTGTAGACCATAGGGCCAGAATCTCTGTCTCCTCCAAAGAACAAGCACTTAAGTAAATCCACAGGCTGTAGGTGACTGCTCCGTTTCCCCGGGGACGAAAATGGCTGCCGATATTAGGGTGGATTATGGAGTCGACATATTAAGTTTTCAAGTTGCTCACCCCTGCCGTGCTGCCTAATCTAGGTTGTCTGTTTGGTGCTTTGTGTTTTCTTTGTATCGTATGTGAGTGTGAGTTTTAAATCAAATTGCTGCTATAGCTTGAGGCTGACCACCCCTCCTTTTACAATGATGAACATTCACAAGAAAAAAGTTTCATGCTTCTACCAGAGTTGTTTTCTTAGCTCAGTGGGAATGGCCTTGGGCTGATCCAAGCTGAATTACCGCCCTTTGCACGCTCTGCTTTGTGCAACACGCATGTTCCAGAAAACTCAGAAGAATGTGGTTCAGCATATGAATCTATAACCTGTATGTATAATGGCAGATTTAGTTGGCACAAATGTCTTGGGATGTTTAGAAATTTGATATGGGCTGGAACCATGGTTTTCCACATGTCATTGCTGGTCCTTCTACATGGTTGTAAATGTCTTCGCTTATCCTTTCACTGGGGCCGTTCAAACTCGATCTTGCGTCATGAGACTTGTTGCAGTCAGGTTACCCTGCTTCTTTACTGTTTCTCTTTTGTTTCTGTACGGCACTTTAGCGGAACATTCATTGCGTGGGGGAGCGATTACAGCGAGTGGTGCCCCAGAAAGTGCTGCCTGCTGCAGTTTTGCTGCGTGTTCTAACCACCCACCAGGTCTGCCCACATCCCTCAGCTGATTTAATCAAGGTTATCAGTCTTGTATTGATGGAGGTGTAGAATTTACCATCACGTTGTCTCAAGATCTGAAGTCCACCAAGCCCAGTTGTCAATTAAAGTTTGTCTGAACTAAACCAACAGAGTCCAAGGGGAGAGTTTGGTTCTTCTTGTTGAAATTGATATGTACATCATAATAATACACGTCATCTACAGCAGTGTATTTAAATGATTGGATTGACTTAAACAACCTGGATGAAATAACACAACACTGCTGTCCTGGGTGGTGCAGGTCAAGTGTTAAATTGGAAGACTTCTTCCTCAATACAGCACCTTTAATTGGAAGAGATGTTGGAATAATAATGATTTCTTGGATATAGTTTAAAGTCCATTGTGATGTTGACTTCACAGAAAAAAATGAAAGCAGGCTTGCTAATGAGTCTTTCTTTGTCCGTGACCCTGCTTGTGAAGAGAGGAAAAGAGCTGTACAATAGATGCGGCTAATTTTAAAGAATGAGTTGGTTGGAACTGCTTCAGTAGAGCCTTTATTAGCACTTAAAGTGGAGTCGACTGCATTGTCAAGGCCTCGGTTGCTGAGCTCCCGTGGCTTGCCGTCCCTGAGGAGGATTCGGAACATGTTGTCAAAGTTGTCTGACTTAATTTCTATGGATTATCAAATGTATTGTGACCATTCCAGAGGTGTTTTGCTCAGACGCATTTCACTGCCAAAATCTGAGTCCGCTAGTTTCTGATTTAATGTGTATGCTGTTGGTTCAGTGCATGCTGTCAGAATGGAATTGTACTGTTAGAACAAATGGGAGCGATACTAGGTGTTTTGCTCAGTAATACGCTTATGTGCTGCGTAATGATGTTTAAGTCAGACGCACCGCATATACAACGGTGGTCCCATAAGATTACAATGCAGCTGAATACTTCCTATCAACTAGTGACATCATAGCTGTCGTAGCGTTGTAGCACAACACATTATTGACTCATTTGTGATGAGCTTGGTGTAAAGAAACCTATCGTGCTGGTAATTGTCTAAAGGTCTAACACACACAATTCAAAACATAATTTATTTGCCATTTGCACAAGTACAGCTACATTGGAATGCTTCTCTTTGCCTACCCCATCTTGCTCTCCATAGCTTGGGGATCACAGCACAGGTGCAGCTAACATGTAGCGCCTGTGGAGGTGGGTTTTACAGGCACAGAGCTACTTACTCATGTGCAGTACATAATACTTGATAGAGATGGTAAACAACTGTTACTGGTTTATTTATTTACTATACTGTACTTTTTATTGTTATTTAGCCTATAGTGTATAGTCTAGGTGTATAGTAGGTTCTACCATTTTGGTTTAATAAGTTCCCCTATGACCCTGCCTCGTGCCCATTGCTTCCGGGATAGGCTCCGGACCCCCCGCGACCCAGTAGGATAAGCGGTTTGGAAAATGGATGGATGGATGGAAGTTCCCCTATGATGTTTACCTAATGATGAAATCGCCTAATGATGCATTTGTCAGAAAGTATTCCAGTAGGTAAGCGATGCATAACCTTGTGTATACCATTAAAAGAAAAGAAACATCCAGGTTCTAATGGACTACACCCAGAAATGTGCAGGTTCTAAGCACAGGAGGGGACGTGGTATTTGACTCTTGAGTGGTGTAATCTACCTTCCCTTTGTAAATATCCGGCCATTTAAGCAAACACAGTGGTGTCTTTCCTTAAGTTAGGGCAAAACATTTGTGCAGCCTATTGACAGGGGAGTCTCTGCACCATGTTTCTGGGGGCAAACATGCCCTATTTGGCCATTCCAGAAGTAGCTGAAGAATGCAGCTTTTTTTTCTCCTTCTGGCTGGACTGATGTGGAAAGGGCTTGTTACAGCTATGGCATCCTGACATTACGGATCCTTTTTTGCCTATGTTAGATATGATCAATTAAGCTATAACAATCTGTTGTTTAAAATAAAATGATCTCTGTCCTCCACCACATTTTCAGCTGCCAACCCATTTCTCATTGATGTAGCTGTGACCTGGGGGTATGAGTTTACTAAACAAGGAGTTTATTCCATTCTTGTGTGCTGTGGTTTAAGTATTGTGTACTGTTTAATTATCTTTAATCACCTAAAGCCAGCAAAGGCTTCAGAGGCTTGCATGATTTCAAGATGTTCCTCTCTGAGATTTAGCACACCACATCAGCCTTTAGACTTATTCACGTGTCGAGTTAGACATATACTTCATTATTGTCCTCAGAGGTATACAGTGCACACATCGTTTGCCGTGCCCTTTCCCAAAGCTCCTAATTATGCACCGACTCACTGGTCACTGGTTGTGGAATTTACTCCCCGTGGGGAAAGTACTGATGCCAGAGAGCCAATTATGAGAGTTTGGTTGTTCATAGGGCTTTGTGGTGCAGGAATGAAATGTAATGGAGTCTGCCTTTGTTTTACCTGCTGTGGATTGAAGTGTCTTTAAAAGTCTGGTGGGATAAAAGGAGAGAGAACGCTGCATGGCAGTCAGGGCTCTTTAATCATTTTAAGTCATTTTCATCGTCTGCTGATCATTTGTCATTGTCTGCTGCCATTTTTAGGATTTTGATGGAGAAGTCTGGACCATTGCCCATTGTCATCCTGTGAGATCAGGGCACCCAGGCCAAAATAACATTTAAAAGATTAATGTTAAAGAGATCTTCATGTAAAGACATTTTTGTTTAAGGGTTCCGCAGGTTGCTTTGCATAAGTCATCAATCAGGGTTGGTCCTTCAGGAGAAGGCAGCAATGCTCCATTTGTCATTATTTTCCTTGAATCCTGTTGTGTTTCAAATGTTCAAAATAAAACAGGAAATGTAAAATGAATGGGCTTTGTGTTCTACCCAAACCGGCCAATCAAAAGATGTATCTATTGAGACAGCTAATCAAGAAGATCTATACCACTCTTAAGGAAATTAATGTTAAATAGTTTGGAACAAGTTTGCAATAGTCACTTTTTGTTGGGTTTATTTGTGTATTTGCTTCTTGTTTTTGCCCTTTTTTCATATATATTAATTACCAGAGCAATGTTTAGTCCTGGGGCGGCATGGTGGTGCAGTGGTTAGCACTGTCGCCTCACACCTCTGGGACCCGGGTTTGTGTCTCCGCCTGGGTCACATGTGTGCGGAGTTTGCATGTTCTCCCCGTGTCGTCGTGGGGTTTCCTCCGGGTACTCCGGTTTCCCCCCACAGTCCAAAAACATGCTGAGGCTAATTGGAGTTGCTAAATTGCCCGTAGGTGTGCATGTGTGAGTGACTGGTGTGTGAGTGTGCCCTGCGATGGGCTGGCCCCCCATCCTGGGTTGTTCCCTGCCTCGTGCCCATTGATTCCGGGATAGGCTCCGGACCCCCCGTGACCCAATAGGATAAGCGGTTTGGAAAATGGATGGATGGATGGATGTTTAGTCCTGTGTGCCTCACCTGAGGTGCCTGGCTATTTGTAGGCCGAGCACTCGGCTTAAAGTATGAGCAGCAGTGTCACTCAGTAGTCATTTCTATACTGAGAGCATCTTTCGGAGAGCATGAAATGCAATGACCACTCTGTTGGAAGTGCTTTTTGGTGTGCATGTGTAGCTCTGCGGGTTAAGGTTCCATACCTGTGACTGGAGGGTCATGGGGTCAAATCCTGTGGCCGGCAGGGTAATTAAATTGCTGTTAGACATTTGAGCACGGCCTTTAACTACAGCTGCTCCAGAGATGGTAGCTGACCCTGCTCTCTTATTCTCACTTGTGCATCACTTTGGTGTTGAATCAATAAAAGTGTTGTAAAAATTTCTATTTCTGGTGGAAGCTTAAAATCTCATCAGCAGCCGCAATTGAATGATCCTAACTAACAGCGTCACATGACCTGTCTTCTGCAGTCGACCCGGTTCGCTGAGGTGGACACATACTTGATGCCACACTCCACTTTACAATGGACATATAAGCGGAGGGCCTTCTTCCCCTGCTGTCCTCCTTAAGCGTCTTGTCTCCTCTTGGCACTTAACCACCCTGTGGAGGGGAAGCTTCCTAGCTGTGAAGGAGAAGAGTGCCATTTTTAACCCATTGGTAAATGTTGGAAAACTGGCTGCGCGTTTGCTGGCAGACAGTAGGTGTGCAGATTAATTCAACCTCCTAAGTTAGTGCGTGTGACTCTTCTTTTTTTATGCTCTGAAGTCCATCTTCCTTCCCTCTGTCGCCCACATTGTCATCCGCTTCATGTCTCAAGATACAAAGAGACCCATTCCTTTTCAGATTCCCCCTGTGGTTCTGTAAATGGAAATGAAAGATCATCCTTTTCAGGCAATGCAAGCCTGACCCCTAAACATTAACTGAATAAATACAGTATTGAGTGTGTGTGTGTGTGTCTAATATACAGTATCTCACAAAAGTGAGTACACCCCTCACATTTTTGTAAATATTTTATTATATCTTTTCAAGGGACAACGCTAAAGATATGAAACTTGGATAGAATGTAAAGTAATCAGTGTACAGCTTGTATAATGGTGTAAAGTTGATGTCCCCTCAAAATAACTCAACACACAGCCATTAATGTCTGAACTGCTGGCAACAAAAGTGAGTACACCCCTAAATGAAAATGCCCAAATTGTGCCCAATTAGCCCTTTTCCCTTCCCGTTGTCATGTCACTCGTTAGTGTTACAAGGTCTCAGGTGTCCTTGGGGAGCAGGTGTGTTAAATTTGGTGTTTACACACACTCACACGACATACCCATCACCTTGTCCTCTTCCCACCTTAACCAAGCCAGGTGTCAGCCCCAATAACAGACCCCCATCCCCCCCATCTTCTCCCAGGCTATTGGCAGAAAGAGCAGTGGGGGCAGCCCACCCCCTGCACAGCTGATGAAGGGGAAGCAAACCGGGCCACAGACGCCCATCAGGAAGGAGAAACGGCACAGCTCGTCCTGCTTCAGCTTGAGCAGCAACAGGGAGCTTCAGAAGCTGCCTGCCTTCAAAGGTAATCACTGGCTCTACCTTGGGAGTGGGGGGCATCTTGCTGTACTTTCTTTGATGGTCCATGCTCCCGGGGGTGTTGTTCTCTAACCCTACATTTGCAGAGGTACAGGTGTGATTTATCCTTAGGTAATAGTTTCAATAATGTCTGACTTTCTTGGACTCCGAAGCTAACAGCTTGATTTTATATGTTTATGCAGATGTGTTTAAATTTGTTCCTAAGTTATCTGAAGTTTCCAGCTGTTCAGAGGCTTATGCTCACATTGAACTACTTGGATAAAAGTCTTGAATGCAGTTTAAACTGTCCCATCTCTTTCCATTTAAAGCTGCATACCTTTTGTTGGGTTGGTGTATGCTTTTTTTAAACTTTTATTTAGTATTGCCTTTGCAAAATGGCTTTTTAAAATGTACATTAGCCTGAATAGCTCCCCATTTATTGTGATTATAATACTAACATCTGACCAGTGTTATAATGTTAGCCAAAAGATGTTCCTTCTGTGGTTTTTCCAAATAACATTGTGCTGCATCGAAGGATGCAGCCAGCTTTAAGGCTGAGTGAAGTACTGTGAACTGGATCTAGGATATATGCAGAACTCATGATAAGTATTACGCATCACATTAAAAGTGAATGAAAATGCAGTCGTCCAGCAGTATTGCAAAAGAGAACTTGTATATCACAATAGCACAAATGTAATGCCAATAAATTTTAAAAGAAGACATTTCAGGTTTGACAGACTCACCCAATAAAGCGAGGTTAGCTGATGATATGTGCCATTTAGCCTTTTGGGGTAGCCTAGTCTGTCTTTGTTATTATTTTGACTTAAATTATTTTGCTTAATTTACTTTCTGATGTTAAAATAATCGCTGTTAAAACTAAGGTTAGCCCCATTGCTTAGCTACGTCATTTTATATAATGTAGTGCAGGACCGACCCTGGGTGTTCGGACATACTTTGTGAAATATTGCTGAACCAACCCACCCACCCACCCACCCACCCACCCACCAGAGCAGCACATTTTTGTGAATTCATTTTTTTTAAACATTTCAGAAGCAAGGGGTATCTGGCTGCTAATGAGCTAGCTAGCATCTGTTTCACAAGAAGAGTAGTGAAATATTAAAACTAGTGTAAATAACTGTAATGTCATGGAATGCAAGCAGAGGTGTCACCTGTAGGGTGGGCCAGCCCTGATATGGTACATAGTAACCATATAATATATACAATATCTTATTGTGTATTTTGAGTAGGGCTGAACGATCTTGGAAAAAAATTCATACTGTGATATTTTAAGTTTTTGAAATATTTGGGAGTTGAAAGCGGGGTGGCATGGTGGTGCAGTGGTTAGCACTGTTGCCTCACACCTCTGGGACCCGGGTTCGAGTCTCCGCCTGGGTTACGTGTGTGTGGAGTTTGCATGTTCTCCCCATGTCGTCGTGGGGTTTCCTCCGGGTACTCCGGTTTCCCCCCACAGTCCAAAAACATGCTGAGGCTAATTGTAGTTGCTAAATTGCCCATAGGTGTGCATGTGTGAGTGAATGGTGAGTGAGTGTGCCCTGCGATGGGCTGGCCCCCCATCCTGGGTTGTTCCCTGCCTCGGGCCCATTGCTTCGGGGATAGGCTCCGGACCCCCCGCGACCCAGTCGGATAAGCGGTTTGGAAAATGGATGGATGGATGGGAGTTGAAAGCTATTTATATAGACAAATAAAACTTATTATCTAACAATAAAGTCTGTCAGATAAGCTGGTGGTGAGTGAGTTATGCTGAAAGACAGAAAGCAGTGCTGACATATCGCTTGGTTTTGCTCAATATCATCTCCATGGAATACAAATTTTTTCCACAGAGAAGATGAATGTGTTTTCATGACCAGTTCTTGTTTTCACCTCTTCTCTCATTTTTGTTTAATTTCTCAGAAATGCCACACGGTCTATGAGTGAGTCCAACAGCAAGGATGAGTGGTTATTATTGAGAGCGCATGCCGAGTTCATGCAAAAGCAGCGGCAGTCAACTTTAGATATTTTTTAATATATTGTTGAAAAGGAACTATCATTAAATTGCAAAACCGACAATTTAAACAATGAAGTTGTATATAATATATTAAGGTCTGTGAGAATACTGTATTTAAAGTGTGAGGGATTTTTCCTGTTTTGTTTGAGTCTGACCTTCCTTCATTTGAGAGTTCTGACTTTGTATTAAAATTTTATAGCTCCGGTGGTTCCTAACAACTAGCCTGTTTGATGTTCAGTGGCCTGCTGCATAATTTATAGGAGAAGCACTGATAAGCAAAGTTTGTGTCTTATCTCATGGAAGCGTGTATATCCGGCCTTATCCTTTTCGAGAAATAAATAAATGAAATTCCAGGAGCCGTCATATTTGAAAGGGGTTTTTTCTTATGTTGTAGCAAAGTTGAAAGGTAGGCTTATCACTAGGTCTGTCATTCTAGCATGTTTTAGCCTTCTGAGCCGTGACGTTTCTTGAAAGTTCCAGTTGATTCTGTGATGTGACTCACCCTGTTGGCTGGGACCAACGATTTGCCATAAGCAGCAGATCCAAAAAAATCCACTGCAAAACTTTGTATTTATTTTTTTACCCTGCTAGACTTAGGTGTCTCCCGTGATTTAAAATTATGTTCTGAAAAGTTTTTCAGGATAATATGTAGTGTTTTGGTTAACCTGCATTCTCTGTGCTTAATATGCCTCTGTTCTGTCAAAGTGGGGTAGGCAACGATGTCATGCATCTCTTTCAGATCCAGTGTTTCCATTTATTTAGGTTTATGACCATATTGCTTCCCCCTCTTACAGCAGAAAGATGTATTGCTCTGCTCCTTGGTAGAGCCGCTGACACAATCGTCATGCTGCTGGTGTCCAATAACAAAATGTGCCCAACGTTTAGCTAGCCTTATTATTCTGCAAAGACTTTTACAGGGTTAGAGGGTGCCAGTTTGGCTGATATTGGGAATACTGGAGAAGTGATACTGGGGAGCAAAACTCATTAGGTTTTTTATTTGTTATTGCTACAGACAAGGATATTATGGCTCGTTTTCTTTGGGTAATCTTGCTTTTAGGTATATCTTGAGGTTTTTATCTTTAGATTGATCAGGTTCTTTGCCTGTCCTGGTTTCTGTAAACACAGAGGGCTTGACCATACAAACACAGGCCCAGATGAGCCGGCTGGTCCTTGTGGTCCCACGTTTACATCACTAAGTAATATTGGTGATGAATAATGCCAGCATCCCCCAGTGAATGAATCCAGGCAGAGCTCAATAATAAGACTTTGCTGTTGCAGATTGCCCAGTTGGAGAGAATGACCCCAGCACAAGGCATAGTGCTGTGTGGTTAATTTAATACAATCATTATTGGTACCCCATGCTTTTTTAAGTTATTGTAGGCTAACAGTAACATAATACTGCCCTTTAATGAGCACGGCTGTCACCTGGAGAAACGGGTTGTTCGTGTCCCTTTAAGACTGGAAATGAAACATGACCATGGTGCAAATTTCCAGTTTGGCTACTGGCTCACTGTTGTCACTCCATGTTTTTATTCTTTATAAACGGTTTTTGTAATCCCGCTCGGCAAGTGTTGAAAATCCAGGTTTTGATAGGGTTAGACTTTAATAAAAAACCATCTAGCCATGATTCTCAGATTTTGCAATAGATCAACATTTCAACAAAAAAGAAAACTGTGTAGGAAAAACATTAATAACTTCAGGGCACTGAAGTGAAATGATCTGTGAGCTGAAACTAATTCTTTATGTACCGTGTGTCAATGATATTATGCAGTAAGATAATTCCCTAAATTAACTGTGTTCTCTAACCTTTTTATTTTTTGCTGTAACCCTAATTCTTGTATTTAGGTTATCTGAATAGTCAGAATCCTGGACCCTAAAATGTATTGATTATTCAGTTTGTCTCTTAGCTGACTTGATGGACATGATCTGGCTGGTAGAAGTAACTTAGTTAGCCATAGATCTCTAACAAAACAAAATATCCTGGTTCTAGGATGACATTCTGTAGAGAAGATGGTTTCCATTTCGCCTGAGTTATTTGTCGCTGGGGTTACCATGCATCAATGTTTAATGATATCCACTCAAGAGCGGATATCTGGGCTAAGTGGCGACCTGCGAACTTTTTCCAAAACAAGCCACGCCTCTCTCTCCTGTAGGAACCATTTTTTTTCTCGTTCATTTGAGCAAAGCTGTCCTGTCACCAGCCCATCTTGCGGTGGGTTTTTTTGGCAGTGGCCAAGGCCCTGCTGAGCGTGTCAGAACAGGACCAGTCACATGCACGAGCGGTACAAGTCAGCCCCCAGCCTGGCAGCTTTTACGGGCCGTGGCACGGTCGCACAGCTTGCAGACAGCAGTCTGGACGATGTGCTGTGGGAGCTGGGAGGAATTTTTGTATGCTGCTTGAAATGTTCCATGCATGTCGACAGGGTACACCCCCAGTGAAGCATTCCCACCTCTGCAGGCATTCCTAACTGTCTCCTGGCCCCAGTAACATTCTGCCCTCTTCCTGATAAACACAGTCATGATTAAGGGTGGCCAGCAGTCAGTTCATTTCAAAGGTTTCCCCAAGCCTCAAACTGAGCTCTGAAAACTCCTCGTGTTAACTATGACAAAAAGTCCCTCCTCGGCCTCTGTGTCAACTTTGCTTTGCCTGTTCTTTGTCCTCAGAGGTGATACAGTATCGATAATCCCATCTGCCTGCTTTGGGAGACCAGGTATAAATCGCAGTGTTGTGGTGTGACTCATCTCCTCCAGTGCTCTGACGCCCAGTGCACGTCCGGTGAAAGAAATGCATGATTGCATAAGCGCTGGAGGAGCTGCGTGGGGGGTGGGGGGCTCCACGAATGTCGTTTGTGTAAATAGAGTTGGCAGATGAATTGTGCTTATGAGCCCCTATATTTAGGGGTAATCCCAAGATAGTCTTTTAATGCTGGGTCATTGATGTAGAGCTGATAAGTGGACCAACCTTTATATTAAAAATAAGTGTTATTGGAGGCAGAGATGCTTGTCATTTATCACCATGCAATGGTGCTAACAGATAATCTGAATTTAGCACTTGATTTTTTTGATTCCCCCTTCTGTGTAATGAAATTGTGTGTGTGTGAGATGTATGATATGTATTTTTTTTTATTTGGCTCTCTTGTGGGAAAAGAGTGATCTCATGCCTTACGTAATCAAACGGGGTAACCCTTTTGCTGCTGTGCGTTATCTGCTGGTTGGGTGAAGAGCTGCACCAGGGCTCTCTCACAGGGGTGAGTGTGTGTGTGTGTGTGTGTGTGTGTGTTTGTGTGTGTGTGGTGTGTGTATAAATGGGGGAGGTCAGATATGCATTACATTATGGGGACCATTTTTTCAGCCCCCAGAAGGAGAAATTCAGTTTTATAAAAATCTGTGAATGCAATTAAAAAACTGAAAATGCCAAAAGTCTTTTATATGTTGTTTAGTTACTTATGGTTAAAGTTAGGGCTGGGTAGGGGTTAAGGCTTTCATTGTTGGGATTAGGGGTTTGCCCATAGAAATGAATAGACAGTCCCTACATAGATAAGAAAACAAGTGTGTGTGTGTGTGTGTGTGTGTGTGTGTGTGTGTGTGTGTGTGTGTGTGTGTGTGTGTGTGTGTGTGTGTGTGTGTGCGCGCGCGCGCGCGCGTGCGTGTGTACTTGTTTTCTACTTGTCCATTTCTAGTACTCACCTAGTGCTTGCATTTAGTGTTAAACCAGTCCTGGCTAAACTTAGGATCTAGTGAGAGAGATCAGTGCCTGTGGCAGCATTAATCAGGGATCAGGCTGCCTTAAGCTTTTTATTTATTTTTTTGCAGCTATTTCTGCTGGTAGATGTTTTTCTGGAGAGCTTCAGGTTAAGCACCATGCTTATCAGGGAAACAAACCTCCAGGTTATGAATCCATGTTCTTAGGACCCAGATTAAACAGTTGGTTTTTGTTTCCTTTAAATCCTTGAGGCAAATTTAACATCTTTGCAAACTGTTCCCTCTCACAGCTCCTGTTTGTCCTTGCTTTAAACCTGTAAGCCTCCGTCCCAGACTATTAATAGGCCTATCCCTGGAAAGAATTGATTGGTTTAAATTTGCCCTCAATATTCACACTGGTCCAAACCGTGTTCCTAAAGTGGTTTCTGTTGGTGATCGACTAGTGACAGGTGTGTGCATGTGTGTGCCATAAGGATAGGCATACCCTACATGTGCGGGTGGGTATGTGTGTGCGTGTTATACACACATGTCTTTGGAGAACTAATGTTTAGTTGTCTGTATGTCACTGTCTCATTCGTAATGGTAAGAAAGAGCCATGCTTATATATTGAAGTCAAAATATCTTGGAGGGAGTGTGGAGTAGCGGGAGTGGGGGGGGGGGCATCAACCGTTAAAACCCAACAGCTGTACAACTGGGTCAGTGTTGGATGTAAAACAGAGATTGATAAAAAACAGTTTTGTCCTTGATCGCTCAGCTTTCCTCTTTAATAAATAAAGCGACTGAGAGTGAGTTTTCAGCTCTCGTGGCAAGACAGCGTTTTGTAGAACCTGTTTTTAATGAGCCGCAAAGCCTTTCGCAAGCTTCTTGTGGGGTGGCTTTTTTTCCTCCATGGTGGAGATTTACTCCGAAAAGCACCCCTGACATCTTTCTGCTGAATGACCGTTTTGTTCCCCCACCTTGGAGAAGGAGGGGAGGGCGAGAAAGATCGGCCCAAAGACATGGATGAGCTGGTACTCAATGAAGGCTGGCTCAGCCACTGGGCATCCAGAGGATCGCGGGGGCGTGCTCCAGGCCTGTGCTCCCTGCGGGGGTGAACAGATACTGTACCTTCTCATGTGCCTTCTCATGCTGTACTGCACGTAAGCCTTTCTGGGCTGAGCAAGTACTTCATGGGGAATCCTAGGTAGCTGTTATCACTCGTTTACATCAGAGGGGAAAAAAATCACGGCTTCGAGAAGCAGAGTAGGTGGTTTGTGGACTGCGATGGACTGTCATATGTATATAACTGTGATGGACAGCTGGATACCAGCTGCCAAAATGGAATTTCTATTGCCTTATCTCATTGGACGGTTTTGAGAAGTAAAACTGTGAAGTGAAAAAAGATATATAAATATTTGCCTGTATTTCTTTCTGAAAATGAATGCCATTTAAAGGCCCACTTGCAGCTAGAACGTTAATTGGTTGCAAGTAAGGTCATGTTGAGTCAGTCTGCTGATTGTTCTACCACAAAGTTAGCCCAGTTGTACAGCTCCGGTCATTCTGACGCTTAGCTGCTCCTTTTAACCACAACAAGTTAGTGCATTATTTACAGAAGCGGACATTTAAGGTCCATAATGTAAACCAGTCCAAACCAGGATTTTGTTTCATCCAACCAGTTGAGCATAAAGAGTCACAGTCATAGAGTACTCAACTGGTTGATTGAAACAAAATCCTGGTTTGGACTTTTACTTTCTGGACCTGAAATATCTGCCTATGATTATTTATCTTGTGTGAGTTTATTGGTTTTGAATGGTGGTCCTTGTATGTAAATTGCTGATGAGGGCTTTTCTCAAACCTCAAGTCCCTGAGCTCTAGGCCAGTGTAAAATTTCATGGGGCGGGGCAGGGCAGTTTGGCTGAAAATTGGTAAAATCTAAATCTCTGTACAGATGCAGCAATCATAGTCAATTAAATGCTGTCTGTTCATTTAATTTTTTACTGAAATCTGTTGCTTGGATTAGTTTTGTGAAAATCTTCTGTGAAATTATATTCTAAAATTCCTTCCTGAATGTAGTGTTTGTGAGATTTGATTGCTCTGAAAAACCGGAGGGTGATGTGATCTTTCAATGGCCCTACTTCATGTTTCAGGGACGAAGATTCATGATGCTTTCTGAAACAAATAAAATATAATCAAACTATGTTTAGCATTTTTGTGTATAAGGAAGTTAGTTGCTGGTGTGTAAAGGTCAGCTTGGTGTGGCGTTTAAGAATAATGGGCACTGAGATCCCTTGAATCTTTTTTTTGCAGCTTAGACTGGGTTAAAATTTGCTCTTTTTCTTAATCCCTCAAGAAAGGTGAGAAAACGTCTCGCTCCCTCTCCTCTCCTCTCCCCAGCTATTTTGGTCCTCCCCTTGTCTTCGTGCGTCAGTTTGTCTGGGGAGTTCTGTAGGATCTGCTTCAGTAAGTGTGAGGCAGTCTGACCGAGGAGAGGGGGAGGGTCGTTTCGCCCATCAGATCTTCAGTTTTTGTTTCAGAGCTCTTACTTTAGCTGCTGAACATGGACAGGATTTGGCCATTTCTCTAAAAATCACCATTGCATCAAAGCGATTCTTATTTCATTTCTCCATATTACTAGGTTTTTTGGCCAGCCTTTCTGGTTTACAGGTGTGGGCATGGGCATGGTAAAATTCCAGCATGTCCTTCCATCCCTTCGTCTTCTAAACCAGAGTACATGGAAGAAACTCACTTTGTCCATAAAGAGTGGGGTATCTACCAAGTATTTAGTTGGAGTTAGTCTTTAACTTGTCAGCTACCTTATGTAAATTGTTTGTGAAATAGCTCCGTATTTAATATTCAGGCCATCACTCTGTCAGTGATATTATATACGGAAAGGATTCTGTAGCACAAAGTTGCTCATAATATCCTATATTTGGTAAAATGTTTATTGTAAAAACTACAGGAAATCCAAAATAATGAATCTGCTAATGAAACGTAAAGATTTTTAGTCTTCTCTGTCTGTCAGTCTGTCTGCTTTTAAGCTGCGTCTACACTCTGACCCAGCAATGAGTTGGTATTTTTTGCACATGTACTGCCATCTATTGGCTAAAGGCTGAACTCATTTGGAATTCATTTTCTCATTTGGAAACAGAGATCAGCCGATTGAGTGCATCAGTTTGAGTGGGATTGACCGCTACTTGGTGCTTTGTGGGAACGTAAGTCTTAGTGCTGTGTTCTGAGCTGTCTTTTCTCTAGTCTTTTGAATAATAACAAACCATTTTCCTTTAAACCAAATGCAATAAATGGAATATTTTGCTTGTATCAATATCCTCAATGATGTTTGGTTTTGTACCTTGTTCAGTTCCCATCCTAACCTGGTCAGGATTTCCTACATAAGTCAAAAAAGATCAAATAACAAAAAACACCAATAGGGGAGAAAAGAAGTTCGCTTTGTCCTGCTTTTTTTGCTAAAGGTCCCAATGGCAAAAAAAAAAAAACAAAAAGCCTTTGCAGGATGAGACCCCAAAGGAGCAGCGTGTGACACTGCAGTTACTCACTTGTAGTGGTGCTAAGGGTTGCTGGGCCTGAAGGCCTGTCTGTATCTTCAAGCAGATGACTGTTTAAAATCTATGCTTCCAAGATGGAGCAGTCTTGTGGTGGGTTCAGAGTAGCATTAGGAATCTGGAACAATCAAAGGGACTTTTTCTTTATCTAGAACTGATCCTTTCTAAAATACTTGGAACTATTCAATTAATTATTCATCCGTACATCTAACAAACTCTTATCTTCATCATGACCACTGATGGGGTTGGAGCCTATTGTAGTTAGCACAGGACATAAAGCTGGGCAGTTGATGTTGTTGTAAGAAACATTCATGTAACATTAGGTCTGTTAACCTGATGTCCTTTGGCTGGGGCTGGAGCGCATTGTGCAGCACCTTGACTTTTGCTTTGCAGTCTGGGTTTTGCAGTTTCATGATGGGGACAGCTGAGGTCCTTATGACGATGAAACAGCAGTGAGTGTTTCTCCCCCCACAATGCAGGGTCCATCACCATAGCAACCACCTTGCTGACGCTTCTCTGTGGTTACCATGAATATGGAATGTAATGACACTCGCAGGAAGCCACTCTGGCCCCCCGGTCACAGGCGAGAGAGAGGCCTCCATGCGACAAATCAATCTAGCTTTCTCATCTTTCAGGCGGATACGCCAGAATTATCCAGTGAATTATTTAAGGTATCCCATCTGCATCCAAATGGCACCCATTTCCACCGACCTCTGGTGCACGTGGACTTGCATTGCAGGTGATTGATAATGAAAGGTTGCAAATGGGAAGTCACACTAACACCCTTGACTTCCAGTTTTTACTCAGGTCTGAATCGGAGTTGTTGATGTTGTTGCTGTTGTGCGTATACACGCACGCACACACACACACACACACACACACACACACACACACACGTGTGTTAGGCTCTCCTGGGCTGTTTATGGTTTACCATTAAGCTTTGTCAAAGTTCTCTTCTCTGAGCCAAAAGCAAAAACACCAACATAAACCACATGTACATTTGTAGTACTCTGTTGATGGTATTTAAATCAGTCTTGTAATATTTGCACAAAAATCACACCGTGGGCAGACATCTCAGATGGCCCAGGTATACAGTAATGACTTGTTGGCTGTGTCAGCTGTTACCCTTATTTCCTGATTCGGCACGTCATTCACCGCCCCGAGGGTTCTGTCTAGCTTCCTCCAGTTGGACCATCTCTCTGTCAGTCATTTCAGCTCTTCATTTGGTCTTGAGAACAGCCTCTGCTGTTCTGCTGTAATGTGGATTTAATGCAGGAGAGGCCTGTTAGGGAGTCATGGTGCACCCATAGGGTGAAGGGGTGGAGAGTGGCGCTGCCTTGCATGAGCATGTTGCCGCATCTGAGGCCAGCTGTGGTTCACAGCAGGTCGCAGTTAGCAGCATGCCGCCGTCACATCAAGCCCCAGCTTCCTGTCCCACGTATAGCTTGCACCACAGTTTCTGTCAAAGAAAAGAAAAAAAAAAAAACTGTGGTAAATACACGCTCCAAAATAAAGAGGACAGAGAAATGCTGCTAAAATTAAGGGCTGCCCTGGGAAAATTTGAGCTGAACTTAGAAATTTACCATATCTAAACAAACAGCTCACTGAATAAGTGATGTGTGTCACTGATGAGGCAGTGGCTATCAGGGGATGTGTGGCCTTCCTGTGCCCTCCAGCACCATAGGGTGGTGCCACTGAGTACATCTGTTTGAGGTGTCTGTCTTAGCTGCCTGGTTTCTTTTTGTTTTCTATTCGTTTGTTTTTGTTGTGTCTTTGCTGCGGTGCCTGAAGAGCTGAAGAGTGCAAGGCGTACGGCTGGGGCATACCGTAGACAGGATGCCTGTCCATCACAGGCCAAATACACAAACACGTTTGTATTCCTATCTTTGTGAGGACCGTCCATTCATTCCTATGGGCAAAACTCTAATCCCAACAATGACAACCATAGGGGTACCCAGCCCTAACCTTAACTGTAAGTCACCAAACGAAATAATATACGTCATTTGGCTGTTTGAGTTTTTTGATTGCAGTCACAGATTTTTACTAAATTGAGTTTTCTCTTGTGAGGACCTAAAAAAATGGTCCCCACAACATCAAAATAACAAGTCTTTATGACATTGGGGGACAACTGGTACCCACGATGTAATATAAACATGACCCCCCGAGAGAGAGGGAGATTTTATATATATATAAATATATATATGTGTGTGTGTGTGTGTGTGTGTGTGTGTGTGTACACACACACACACACACACACTACAGGACTATCCCACAGGGCCAAATAATTGTATTAAAATGTTTGTGTATTTAGAAACGTGTTGTTGGTTTGTGTGTGTGTTTGTAAAGATTACAATGTGGGGACCAGATTTCTTTGGTCTTACTTTGTGGAGACATTTTTCCAGTCCCCTCAAGGATAACCTCAGTTTCATAATAATTTGTAAATGCAATCAGACTAAAATAGAGAAAAGTCTTGTGTTTTGTTTGGTTACTTATGGTTACGATTAGGGTTGTATAAGGATTTCAATTGTCATAGTTAAGATTAGGGTTATACTCATAGAAATTAATGAAGAGTCCATACAAAGATATGAATACATGGACTGTTTGTGTGTATTGGTACAGTAAACCACACCTTTTTGATTTTCACAGAAGATTTTTTTAAGTAATAACTTCCTCCTGTTAATAATGGTTAAATGGATTGCACTTACATGTGAGCTGTATTGAAATACGTGTTGAGAAATACCAGTGAGTCAAACAGGAAGTTTAATTAAGGGAATTATCAGTGTGTTAATGTGACATGCCGAGCGGCCTCAGCTGCCTTCATTTCGAGGCAGCTGCAGTAAAGTGCTGAGAACCTCTGAAATGCCACAGAGGCTCTGGGGGGGGTTGTCTTATTTTTTCAATGGCCCTTCCCCTCTACCTCCCTGTTCCATCTCCCATATGTGATGTGTAACCTGTGTGTGTGTGTGCGTCTGTGTGTGTGTGAGTTTGCATAGATCACATTTGAGGACCAAATTGATACCCTAATTTCGGGACACTTATTCAGGTCCCCATTTGGATAACCTCAGTTTTATAAAAATCTGTGAACACAATCAAAAAAGTAAAAGTATCAAAAGTCTTGTATTTGGGTTGGTTACTTATGATTAAGGTTAGGGCTGGGTAGGGGTTAAGGGTGTTGTGACTGGGAATAGGGTTTTTTCCATGGAAATGAATGGACGGTCCCCATTTAGATAGGTAGACCAACTTGTGTGTATGTGTGTGTGTGTATTGGGGGAGGGGGGGGTTCCATCGGATGAATTTTTACAGTTGAATGACTGGGGGCCAGCCGTCCAGAAAAATATGAGTGTGGCTCTTTGTGCTTCTTTAAGGTGCAGCAGTCTTGTAAATACCCGTATTATGATGTATAGAAAGGCTGGTGCGGATTAATGATTAATGAGCAGGTTTGTTTACTAATGCCCTGGTTCTCGTTCTGGGTATCACACAGGACTGTGTTTCTTCTGAACTGGATCTGTACAAATATTCAGCATTTATAAATGACCCTGACCTTGAGGGATTTCACCATATGAATAGTCATACTGGCATCTGGTCGTCAGCTCTATTCTATGAGGTTATGCTCAGGTAAAAATACTCAGCTTTTGTCCTTGCCACTTTACACTTGGCTGTCTGCGACATTTTCTCATGAATACGTAAGCTATTGAGTGGAGAGTGGTGGATGTCACAGAAGCCTGTACAAAGTGTAGCACGTAACATAGATGTCAAGATTGCAGGTAAGTTCCAGTTCCAGGAGAGAGACCTGCAGCCCTGCATCTGAGCAACATCCCAGCTAACAAGGAATGGTCCCAGAACTTTAGCCAAGGTTTTGTGAAGGTCTTCTCAAAGCTGGGAAGTTACATTCTTACTGTAACATTAATGGAATGTTATTTCCACATTTTACATTAGGGCTGAACGATTTGGGGAAAATATATAATCTTCAGGTAGATATTGCGATTTGATGTGCAATATCATTTTTTAAAAGTCAAGCTTCAGTTCAATATATAGTGTATAACAGATTTAAAACATCACGCCACATTACCACATGAGATACCATCAGAATATTAACTGCTCTATACTGTAATGCAAGGATGAACTTAAAGATATGAATTTCTTCCAACATGTATTTACTACTTTTTTAAATTAGCAGAGAACAAATGAATATAAACGGGGATGCACATAGCTGGTATGCATTTACCTTTGTTGTAACAACACAAATGCATTTGTATTTTATGTGCATTTGCTCTGCTTTGACAAGAAATTACCATGTATTTCAACCTTTATATCGCAAAAGAAGCCCGAATTAGCATATAAAGGTTAAAATGCATGATAATTATTTGTCATATCAGCGTGAATGCACATGAAATAAGTAGGCACTTGCACTGTTACAAGTGATTGCTGCCCGTATCGCTTTTGAATGTGAATGCGTACTTATGTACCAGTTATGTGCATCCCTGAACATATATCACAAATATCACAAAAGCTGTGTTATATTAAATAAACTAATATTAAATAAACTAACAGTTCCAATAAGAAAAAATAAGGACATGCAGCTAACCTTTCTGTAAACAAATCTCTGACCATGAAATAGGTAGGTAATTCATTCATAGCTGAACAGAGGAATCGATCATTTTTCGCACCGGGAATATAAGATTTTCCTTGGGTTTCACGTGTTTGTTGTTGTTTGTGAGCCTATACGCAATCGCCTTGGGCCACTTCTGTTCGGTGAGAATGACTGTGACACAAGGAGGATGGCATGAATTTGTAAAACTATTCTCACGATCGTTTAAACCCTAGGTCAGACGTGCTGTATAATGCATACCCCATATTGCAGTCTTTGCAATTCGATAATCGCGTTGCCTCAAATCACGATTTCAAATCGTGATTTGAAATTGAAATCGATAAATTGTTCAGCCCTATTTTACATTTTAACAAAGATTCTGAAAACATCAGCAAGATAACCTTACCTGAACATCCATGTTATGCAATTAATGTTGAAAAATAGTGTTTTATAATAAAATATTCTTTTATCAAAGTGCTGTATGTGGATATTGAGAATGTGCTATCCAGCCTTGAACCCATGACCTTTGAGATACAAAGCATCAGCCTTACCTCCTGCTCCACTATACCCTTCATCTGTTTTTGTGTTGTAAATCTTAGGGCGTTTTTCCACCGCACCAGGTACTGAATTTTTGGTACTTCGAGAAGGCATCAAAAGTGCAGTACTTCACTTGCCAGAAAAACTGCTACTGGTGCTGAATGACATCACAGTGCAAGGCTTGTTTTTTTTTTTTTTTTTATTGAATTCAAAAAATGACTGTGGTATATTATAGGGCTGGATGATGTAAAATATTAATACCAATATGTCATGCACATCCAGTTCTTACATCGCTAGTCAGTATATAGCTATATTAAAATAGGACTTTTTCTTACTTTAAATTCTGCATGGACATTATAGCGTGGGGGTTAAAATTTTGCTAAAACATTTTTACTTTTACTCTGTCATAGGAATAAATTTTAATTATAAGAATGTATAAAATGAATAATATGTTTAAAAATCAGTTTAAAGTTTACCTCCGCTGCTTTTGCATGAGCTCTACATACGTTCTCTGAGACGATCATAATCATTTTCATTCTTAGGTCTTTAAATTACTGGAAAATGGGTTTGTGAGAAATTTCTGGACTCCTTTTTTGTTTTATAAATACCCCAATATTTATTACAATAAAATCGTATCACTAGGACAGCACACTATTTGTCTACTGTATTAGTATATATAGCAAAGTATCAAAGAAGTACCCCAGCTGGTTTATCACTTTTTGTACTAGAACTCGACTGGAGGTCAATGGAAAAGCAAAAGTACGGTACGAAAAGTACCATATTTGGTGTGGTGGAAAAGTGCTATTAGTTGCAGTAGTAGCAATGGGATAATGTTCTGGAAACATCAGGAAAGCTGAGCACTTTGAACGTTTCCATGCTTTAATTGTAACATTCGGTAAACGTTTCTAGAACAAAAAATTGTTAGTAGAGATGTACTCGGTGTTGGTCCTGTACATATGTAAAATAATTTGGTTTGTGTTACAGCACTGGATGAGCAGTATTGATCCGCTGCTGTGCTGCGAACACCTGAGAAGTATCCCTGCAGGGTGCTTCTGCAGTAGCTGCTCAGCAAGAATTGTTAGAAAAGTGTGTGTGGAGTTTGTCACCTAAGATGTGTAAGTGTCTGTTTTGTGTGAAAACATCACAGGTTGCTATTTAGGTTGGGGGGGGGCGGGGGGCTGTCTGAGTTTGCAGGCAACTGTGGTATTAAATGTTCAAAGCTCTTGTGGCAAGAAGCTGATGTGAGTGTCATGTGAGGTAGAGAGGTTGAAGAGACCTCCCAGAGCAGCTGTAATGCTGAAGTCTGGCCCACAGGCTTCCTTTTCCGCCCTGGAAATCAGGCTGGGCCCTCTGCTGCCTGCACCGGCCAGGGATGGAGCAGTAAATCCTGCCTGATCTCAGTCTTTTCTCAAGTAGAAATGGAAATGGAAATTACACATTATCTAGTGTCATTTGTTTTGAATTAGTGTAATTGTTAAATTATCCTTAACAAAAGCACATTATCATCTAAAGCAGGGGTGCCCACACTTTTTCAGCTACTTATAAATGACCAAGTCAAAATGGTCTACCTACTATAAAAATGCAAAAAATATATTTATTTATAGATATACCGAGTATTCTTTATTATTATTATTATTATTATTATTACTATTATTATTATTATTAGTAGTAGTACTAGTAGTAGTAGTAATTTCCCTTTGAGATAAAGCATTTTTTAATTGAACTGGGATTTTAGATCCTTCACCTTTCTCTTTCAGCTCACTTTTCAGAGGGAAGTTAATGTCATAGTTTTTATAACCAGTCTGAAAATGCTGCTCCACATTTCTCTTCTTCAGAATGGCAATGGTAGACTGACAGATGAAGCAAACGCACTTCGAATATGACATTGTGGAAAAAAAACTCCTCCTTCCATTCCGTATGGAAGAGGTAGGTTTTTGGCTTCTTACTTGGTCCAGCTTCCTCATTCATTTTTATACCCTTTCTTCAGTTTAGTAGAAATGAATTGGTGGCGACACTGTTGCTTGCTGGAGTTTTGTGGCAGCAGGCGCAGTTCAACACGTCATCCATCCTCTATTTTTTATGCCATGCGATCTACCCACTCTACCTTTGCGATTGACCAGTATATCGTAATCGACCAGTAGATCGCAATCGATGTATTCGGTACCCCTGATCTAAAGGGTTAAGGCTGAATCAGGTAGGACTTTATGGCCTTTAGTTATTCCTGATAGCCTTCAGACAAACCCTTGAATAGAAGTGTAAATCACTAAATTAGCAGTGTAGCATTGCTTTAATATTCTGAATATATTCAATACTTTTTATATATATATTTCTAAGTATTAGCAATGCACAAATATGCTATTACTTATGTATTAATTAACCACAAACTGTCTGTTACATATTGATTTTATGTTAATTCATCATTAATAAATTGTGATGCATGTTTCATCTCAAGCAGTTACTATATTTGTTACTATATCTGTTAATTCTGTAAACCTTTCTGAACTAATCAATGAACTATGAAAACGAACAAGTCGTGAATAAATAACACAAGTGAAAAACTGATCTCATGTTAATTTATCAGTGGTTAGCACTGTTGCCTCACACCTCTGGGACCCAGGTTCGAGTCTCCGCCTGGGTCACGTGTGCGGAGTGTGCATGTTCTCCTCATGTCGTTGTGTTACATACGTCGGGTACTCCGGTTTCCCCCCACACTCCAAAAACATGCTGAGGCTAATTGGAGTTGCTAAATCACCCGTAGGAGTGCATTTGTGAGTGAATGGTGAGTGAGTGTGCCCTGTGATGGGCTGGCCCCCCCCGTCCAGGGTTGTTCCCTGCCTTGTGCCCATTGCTTCCGGGATAGGATCCGGGCCCCCCGCTACCCAGTAGGATAAGCAGTTTGGAAAATGGATGGATGGATGGATGAATGAATGACATATGTTTTATCTAAGCTGTTACTATATCTGTTAATTCTATAAACCTTTGTGAACTGCTGAAGGAACAAGTAATGAATAACAGTGAAATACTGATCTCATGTCTGTTCATCATTACTGAATCGTGATGTATCTTATCTCAAGTAGCTACTACATTTGTTCATGATTTATACTTCAGTAATAGCTGAGTTATTGCTAAATATTTGTGCCCTGTCATTTAAAATGTTACCAAATAATTTACTTTGCACAGTGGATTTCTAAGGCATTCTCAGGTTTGGTAAAATAATTTGTTTCTGGTTCTGACAGTAGTTGACCTGAAGCTCTTCTATAATTAATGGGCATTTTATACTGTTTCACTTATATTGAAAGTGATACTGAGACAATCAGCATGAGGTCTAAGCCACAAGTCTGACTGATTTGAAATCTGTCTCTGCAGTTAAAATATAGGCACAAGCGAGTTGATGTTTCGCTGGTTGTCAGCCAATTAATAGGATGTGCACAGTGTGGTGTGTTCTGCTCCAAGTGGAAAAGGTTGTTTTTTTTTTATCTTAGGATTGCTGTTTCTTAGCAAGAGCGCCAATTCCTGACTGTCACCGATGAGTGGAGGCGGACCTCAAATCTGGCTATAGGTCCCGCCTCCTTTAGCCTACCCAGCCAATCACCGAGCCCTTTTATTTACAGTCTGCTGGTGTCACTTCTTCTGGCTGTGGCCAGCCAACTGGCTCCTCCTCTTCTGCTGACATCACTAAGTAGCTAGTTCCCTCCAGCAGTAGGGAGCTTCATTTTCTGGTCTGTTTTTTTTGTGCTAAAATGGAGGCTGGTTCCTTGCCTTAAGTGGATTGCCTTTTCTGGTCGAGTGTCGATGTTGACATGTAATAAAGCTGGAAGCAGGATGGTCATGGATGCACCTACTACTAACGGGCCTTTTCAGCCGGTGGCCCTTATGCACTTCAGAGGTGAGCCATTTTATTTTGTTTCTTTTCCTTGCGTGTTTCTGCCTTATTGTCTAGAAGGGAAAGAGAACGGTGCAATGTGTGTGTTCTGTTCTTCTCCAGCAACCGTCCCCCTCACTTTCCTGGGGGGATTGATCGTAGGGGTGCCGTGCTGTATCTTTTTTCTTTTTTTCCTTCTTTTCTTCGAAACAGAGGGGTGTGATTTGCACTGTCGCTTTGAGCGTAGAGGGGAAGGCTCTGCTGAGCTAGCGTAGCATGCAGAGCAGTGGTGGGGGTGGGGGTTGGGGGGTGGGGGGAGCTGGTTTTACTGCTTTCTGCTCTCCCATCTCCCTGCCCAATCTAACCAGTGATGTCAAAGGAAGTGAAGTCACAGCCCTGGGAAGGGTGTAGTGTCGTCCATTTGCCTGTGCCTGTGTGTGTGTGTGTCTGAGTGTGTGTGAGAGAGAAAGTGGGGAGGGGGGTGGTCGCTGGTGAGGGAGATGGGGCACTCCAACCCTTGCCCTTGTGCACTCTCTCTCTCTCTCTCTCTCTCTCTCTTTCTCTCACCCCTCTTTCTCAGTTCCTCTCTCTCTGCCTGATTTGTGTTATAGACAAGTTCATCTCGGCACAAATTGCCCTTAGCAAGCAGACAGCCACTGCTGCAGCTAGTAACAGCCCTTTGTGTGTGTTTTTAAAAAAAAAAAAAGTCAGGCCAAGCACTCCGCTGCTTCTCATCTCTTCCCCTTCTGAACCTCTCCCCTCCCCCCATTCTTTTTCCTCTTGCCTTTCAGGGCAGAGGACAGTTTACTGTCAGGAATGGGCGGGGGGGTGGGGGGGTGTAGCCTAGCCCTTGCTCACAAAAAAAAAAACCACTGGAGATAAGACAAAAACAGTTGACGTTGAAGCGTGAGCCCAGAGTTTCATTCGATCTGAGTAGAAGTAGAGGCCTGTACATTGTTTAAACAATAAAATAAAGGAATAAAAGGCTAGGCTGTTTGCCAGAACGCATTCAGCTACTGTGTCTCATTGAGCGCGATCAGAACGGACACCACAACAACCTCAGCATTCAGTCTATTGATCGAGAGAACTTTTGTACATGCAAACAATCAAGCATTGTATGTTACTAGCTTAATATCATAGCGGCGGAGCGGGAGTTTCCACTGACAACAGAAGTGTAGGGCTTGGAGCGCCCTACAGCTTGATGCAGCAAGCAGAGCTCATCCTGTGGAAATAAAGCTGTTTGTAAGTATTTTACTCAGGCTAGTAGTGTGTTGCTGAATGTTCATGCAGCTTGGCTTATAACCTACCAAACTAACTGTGTACTGTTAATCCATGGAAGTGCTGCTTTCAGAGCGCTTATCTCCAAACAGTCCCCATGTTGCAAATATTATAAGCATAGATGGTAGCTTCATCTGAATTATATGATACCTCCCATCCCCCTCAAATTATATTAAGCTTGTGTGGAAACTTTATCACCGCTGGGAAACTGGATCACCTAGCTAGCATGGTCATGGTAGAGGAGGCCCACATAGCAGCTGCCCACAGGCCCCGATGTGATGGTGGGCTCCCCATGTCTTCCCCTCACACTTGGCCCTCACTGGGTCTCTGACCACAGTACGCCAGCCGTCTGGATGCGTTGAGCGATGGTGGCACCATCTGCCGTGACCATTGTGCACATGAGGAAGGAAACTCTTCCCCTTCCGAGGACACATGAGCTTGTGGAAACCTGAAACCCTGAGAGAGACTGGTAGTCAGGATACTCTAACACGCCATCCTGTTCCTGAAGCTGTGAGAGAGACTGGCAGCTAAGACACTCTAACATGTTAGCCTGTTTCTGAAGCTGTGAGAGAGACCGGTAGTCAGGATACTAACATGCTGCGCCTGTTTCTGAAGCTGTGAAAGAGACTGGCAGTCAGGACCTTCTAACTCACTAGCCTTTTTACTGAAGCTGAGAGAGACTGCCAGTCAGGATGCTCTGACATACTAGCCTGTTCCTAAAGCTGTGAGTGAGACTTCCAGTCAGGATGTTCTAACACGCTAGCCTTTTTACTGAAGCTGAGAGAGTCTGGCAGCCAGAATGCTCCAACATAGATGCATTTCACTACGTGTTATACTTTGTATGACTATGTATGTGACAATTAAAGAATCTTGAATCTTGAATGCTAGCCTTTTCCTGAAGCTGAGAGAGACTGGCAGTCAGGATGCTTTAACATGCTAGCCTTTTCCTGAAGTTGAGAGAGACTGCCAATCAGGATGCTCTATCATTCTAGCCTGCTCCTGAAGCTGTGCGAGACTGCCAGTCAGGATTCTCTAACATGTTAGTTTGCTCTTGCGCTATGATGTTCACTATTTCACAAAAAAATACAACAAAAATTTGTGGAAAGGATTTCCCTGTTCCCTTTTGACTTGGAAAATCCTTCTATATAACTCTTCCTCCATCTTTTAAAAATCCCATCTGTTCAGTTGGCACAAGTGATAATTTTCAGCTCCTAAACTTTCAGCATCAGCGTGGAAAAATCTGTTACAACTCCCCCCCCCCCTCACCCCACTGATAGGAATATATCCATTTAACCATCTTGCTAGGTTTACTGCTGCCACAACCAGTTTAACCTCTATGATCTGAGAGAGCCGTTTGTTTTGAAATCCACTTTCATAATCTGCAAGAGTGGCATAGTGGAGCCTGGACTGGGACTGAGTGTACATATGAGATTGCTGTGAAATCTAACGCTGATGTTGGCCAGTGAGCCTGTACCCTGTGCAGCTGCTGAATTCCAAATGCCCGGTGGAGGCAACTTGGCCCTGAAAGGTGAATGCGGAGGTGACAAGAGTTAACGTGAGCACATCAGAGGGAGGGGCTGGCTGGTCGCAAAGGCTGGAGTAAAAATGCTTTAATCTGTGACGTGAAGCCTGTCTGATGGTGGACCCTGCTGTGATTCTCGGTTTGTCAAGTGGCTGTGTTCTTTAGATCACGGCAGGGCAGGGGGGCAGGGGGGCAGGGGGTGGGACTCTGTAGTGGGTGGGCACTGCTTGGTCCCTCCTACCTAGCACTGTGTCTCATTGGTGCATCCCCAGAGGGGGCTGGTTTTGTGGCTATTGTAAACTCTGAACCCAAACAGTACAAAGTATTCTCCAGTCAAGTGTATCTGATGCCCACACTTATCTTCAGCTTCCCGTGCTTAAAACCATCCTGTATGCACTCATATCTTTCAGTGTTATATTTTAACCAATGTCCTGTGTTTCTGAAACTTTTTCCTACTCTGGTGAAGAACAAATGCAAAGTCTGAATTAAAACAAAAAACCAACTTTGCTTGTATTTTGCAAAAGACAAGTGAACAAAAAATGAGAGCAAAACGTTATTGTTTGTTCTGGCTGACTCTGCCAGGACCTTAACTAGAACTTAATCTCCAGTTTAGAGCTGCAGTATTCACGTTTTTTTTTTTCCTTCTATGGCTGCGGAGAGGAAGGTTGGCCTGTCCCTCTCAGTTTCCCTAGCCTTGTTTCTTGTTCCCTTCCAATAGCTGTTTGCTTCAGAGGATGGGCTCTCAGCTGCCGCCTGCTAAATTCCAGGTGCAATATTATGAGTGAGGAGGTGTTTCACAGGCAAATTCAAATCAATGTCTGGTACCCAAAATACGTGCAACATATGTAGCTATGGTGCAAAGTCACTTAACTAACTCTAGGTTATAAATTGAAGCAATTGAGCTTTGCATCAAAGTTTTAAAGTTGGTTAAAGTTATTGTCCTAGACTTCAGCACTCTCTAGGCCACAGGTGCTTCCTGGAATGGTGATTGGAATCAGCTAAAAAGGATTTAGACTGTCTAAGAGACAGTGTAGCATTGCTTAGAGACCAGTTGGGACTTGAGTGCTGAGGAATGACTCAGGGCCTTAAACCTAAAGGAGCTCTCAGCTGTAGGTCTGCTTTGGTAGACCTATTCCCAGAAAGGGCCTCCACTTCTCATTTCGGTTGTGAAACGTGAAGTGCAATTGGGGTGGAGTGACTCAAGTAAGGGTGGTGTTTGATACACCGTACCGTGGGAAGCTGAATGCCCGGAGACTTCCCCTCGGTCAGCTGTCCGTTCTGGCACGTGCCCCCCCAGTTCACACTATAGTCACTGGTTTTGATATTGCTTCACGGTGAAATCTGTGGTAAAAGCCATCCCTTAAAAAAACGAAACTTTCTATTTTTATCCTCACAGTTTTAATTTTAGAGCCGCCGGTGGATGGGGTTTGGTTCCCTCATGGAGTGGTCGTCCTGTGAGTCATTCTGGACTTTGGCTCTAAATCCGTAATGCTTGCCCAGCGTGACTGCGTTTCCCTGGTAGCCCAGTATGTGCCTTATGTAATCTATCTCTGTTCTTTTCCTCAACATATTGTGGTTTCGGAAGCCAGCAGGACCTTTGGATCCCCAGAGCGAACTCTCCCACACTGACCCCAGGTGGTTTTATAGGAAACCCGACACAGTTTTGCGGTGGCCAATTTTGGAGATATAATCCTGTAATCCCCCCTTTTTCTCTTGATGATATTTAAGGTTGTTTTGCAAAGTGGGTCAAAGAATTCCTTTTGCTTCTATCGTTAAGCTGCTTTATGGTATCAGGTGTCCTGCATGCAGTTATCCATATAGTTAATGTTGTCAGATTAGTGTCATTGTCATTGTCTTTAATATGATTATTGTCTGAAGTCAATGTCACTTACAAAATATGCCATTAACAACCAAGAAAAGATTTAATTTACTGTAGCTGGTGACACCTTCACCAACTGTAGTTGAACCAGTTATAACATAGTTGGCATATAATCTGTTGCATGTCTTTGTATGAACGTTGCAATGTATTTGACGTGGTGAAACTTGCTGCTGAAGAGTAGATGAGTTAGATTAGCCGGCTGTGACTTTTATCAGGGTATCTAGCTGCTGAGAGATGCCGGATCACGGGCCATGTTGCTGTGATTAAGGTTTGTAGGGCTACAGTAAAGCACACCTACTTGTTTTTGAGTTTGCTCCTGTGCTCGGCGACACGCGGACGTTTATTTTTGGAGGTTTGCTTGTGTCTGGTGCCTTTGTGGGTCAGATTTCCCCAGGGTTGTTTTCAGTGCTGTACCTCTCAGTCTTTCTCTCTTTCTACTTGCCTGGGTCCCTCCTCTCAGTGTTGACACTGCAGATGTCGAGGAGTGGGAAGTCCGGGGCGTGATGCAGCACGCCTTCCTCTGTTTGCATGGCGAGATTTTCTCCGGGTTATTCTCCTCAGACATGTGCACGCCTGTGGTTCGCTACAGGTTTCTGCTCTGCCTCGTCACAAAAAGCTCAGGACGCTTTGCTCAGCACAGTTCCCCAGAAATGGAGCAGCCAGAGAACACAGGTCCAAGCCCCTCCCCCATCTTGTTTTGGGTGCCTCCATCACCCAGAGCTCCACATGAAGACAGGAAGTAGGAACTATTCAAGCTGACTTTGTATCCCCAGGGTCAAAAACCGATCTGATTTGAGAACAAAGTCTTGCAGCATCGCTCTCCCAAGCTGACAGACTCACCACTGCCTGCTGAAAGGATGGGTCCTTTCACACAGATGGTGTGATTCTTTGTGAATATCACCAATATGACCAAACATCCCACCGATTCCAGGTTTTTCCTGGAGCAGCCAGGTGGCAGAGAGTCCCATCAGTTTGCATCATGCTGTGGGTATGCAAGCCTCTGCTCCATTCATTCTCTTCCTCACTGGACATGCTCTCCGCATCCTACATACGTAATGCTCACATCTCTTTAACACAGCAGCACCACTGGGTCGTAGCTGCTGCATTACTGACTCAATTATGACAAATGCATGTTAACTGGAGATTCCACATGTCTGCACCATAGTGGGTGACACTACAGTCCCGTACACCGTTAAGCAAGTTAAATCATGGAACAATTTATCTAGTCAAACCAGAAGAACCTTTTCTGTTTTTTTTCCCCCGAATGACAAGCATTTATTTACCTTGTTATTCTGAGCTTTGTAGAGCATTAAGTTACCATGTATTTCCCTTTGTAACCAAAGTTGTGCGTTTGAATTTCTGACATCTTTTTTGCATTTATAGTTGGTCACGTAAGATCACTGTATATGGCCTAGTAAACATATTTTGTCTCTTTTTTTCTTCAGTTGCTGGCTCATTAGAGAGGTTTCCTGAGTAGATGCCCCTCAGGCAGTTGTGAAGCTGTATTTGGCTGACAATGTTACAATAGCATGTGAAATACAGTGATTCTGTAATGGAATGGTTCACTAAGGGAAGCCAGACAGTGACGGCTGGTGTCCTTATTGTGTGTGTTATTGACAGGGTCTGCCACTAAGAGTGGGCCCCAGATTTTTCAATGCATATTCATTTTGTTTCAAAACTGCTGGTGTTTGGGTCATCACCTGTTTCTTTAAAGTTCACCGCAACATGATCTTCAAGGTGCTTTATTTCAGTTTGAGTTATTTTAATGGCTACTGTTTTCATCACTGAGGCAGCTGAGCTGCAGTGTTGATCAAGCCCACCTTTAGCTGGTGTCCACTGGTGACCGCTTCCTATTGCCTAGCAACAGAGGGTGCAAAACTGCATAGGATCTGTCTTTCATGTCAGGTTGCGTGGTCTCGTGACTCACTTGTCCTCCCCCCAGGCTTCCCAGGGTTGTGCACAGTTTGTGTGCACATGGGGCTGTGGTGTCCTTCAGCTGTCTGACTTTGGATCTCCATCCTGCTTCTCTACTAATGCTGAAGTCAGGGAGAGAGGAAATGTTTGGGGGAGGAGAGAAAAACTGGGATGAAAGATGAGTGGAGGAGCAGAGAAAGGAGGAGGGAAGGCCAGAGAAAGTGAAGCGAGAACATGGGGATTATGGTAAAGGGCAGTGGAGATGACACCCAGAGACCCGTCCCGTTGGTGTGAGAGAGGATCAAGCTGGCAGTGCGGTCAGACCTGGGCTTTGTTTGTGTCCAGTGTGCCGCCGCCGCTGCTGCTGAGTGTCTGTGTAGAACTGGAAACTCTGCAGAGTAGCTTTATTCCAGCTCTAACCTGCGGATTGGGCACGGTCGCTTAGTAGAAACTGTGTGCACAGTTTTCTTAGAGACATATGTAGTGCTGGTTAAGGAACCTAGTCACAGGTTAAAGTCCATGGACTGGCACTGTTACCATTTTACTAAATTGAATGGCAGTTTAGTAAGAAGCTTTCTGCAATGCTCAGCTATGTTTCAACTGCCACAAAATTCACGGGGCCTCTGGCCCTTAAGTGATATTTTCTGATTGTGTCCACATGGGTGTTGTATCGCTCCCCCCCCCCACTTTAGTTCATGACTTTGGAAAAGGCTGGGTGTCTGGGAGTACACTCGGCTGACTGGTCTATATATTTATACCTTTTTCTGAATTTTTTTTTTTGTTTTTGTTTTTTTTTATGTCAAAGCATGAAATATCAAACTAAAAGTTCATAAGGAGAACAACAGTTTCTGAAAGTATTTGCAATATTTGTGACTAAGAAGGAAAATAAAGACCCGAGTACATTTGGAGGGGGGGGCACCTTAGGTAGAAATTTACAGCTCTGGGACATTCTGAGAGAATCTCTACCAAATGACACATTTGTTTGGTTGTTTTCTTTGCCCATGCTCTGCTTGCAGACGGACGGCAGCGTTTTAATGTTTCCACAGACATTCCTCAGTTGGGGTTCTGACCGGGCCGCTCAAGGACGTTCCGCTTTCCTGTTCTTTAAGCTGTGTCCCTTCCAGCTCTTTCTGACCTCCTTCTTTGTGCCATTGCCTTGTTTTGCAGGTTTTGTAAACATTGTTTTATGTGCATTTCACCTTCCCAAAGATACTTAAGCTACATATCAAATTTATTAACCTATTTTTTCCCTTATATCTGTACTAATTGTGGTATTTGCAGCAAATATATGAACGGTTTTATTAATGACATTAATGTAATTGGATTTTTTTTTCTTTTTTAAAAAAAGGGAGACTTAAGATTATGTAAGTGCCTTTTCTATGGCCTAGTGAGAAAGGAATGCCTCTGTGGTCTTATGTCTAGAATGTGACTGTCATCCTCTATCATACGGTAAAACAAATTACAGCTATTATGCCACCCTTCCTAACAACTTCTGTTAGAATAAGGGAGACGATTGTTTATTCAGCAGCAACTTCTGGTCTTTTCTGGGGAATTGATACTTAAGAAATCACTTTTCATATTTTCCCTCATATATTTCATACGCTTTCTTAAATACGTTGTAATCAAACCAAGAAAGGTAATGTTGCTGACATGGGGAAAAAAACTAAAAATTATGTTGTACAAGGTATCATTTTCCCAGCTGTAGTTTAGGATAAAACCATATACTACGTATCCATGAAGCAAAGCCTCTTTGATTTTGCAATACTTGTTCTACACCATGAGCTGTTGAACAAGCAGGGGTTTTTTTAACAGTTAGCTAGACCATTAGTCAGAGAGATGGGTTGGATAGAAAATGGCATTCTCACATCAGCTAAGTAATTGTCTGAAGAGTGCCCTTGCACCCAAAGTGCAGTATATTCTTCATTCCATTTGTGTCTGTCGGACGCTTTAGCCAGCTGACAATGAAATTGTAGGTATGGATCTGCATGCCGCTGAGACATGAGTGCAGTTTTTTTGTCCCCCCTCCCCACCAACGGACCCAGTACGCACCAGCGAGAGCCATGCCAGATAACAAGTGTCCTATCTCCACCTAGATGTCCCTCCTGCTGAGCAAGAGAAGCTGTTCATCCAGAAGCTTCGGCAGTGCTGTGTCCTCTTCGACTTTGTGTCCGACCCACTCAGCGACCTCAAGTGGAAGGAGGTGAAGAGGGCGGCACTCAGCGAAATGGTGGAATACATCACACACAACCGCAACGTCATCACAGAGCCCATCTACCCAGAGGTGGTGCACATGGTGAGTCGTGCTCGCCACCCATCCCCTGATGGGGTTGTCCCCCCTCCTCCCGGATGCGATCTTCATGCCTGACTAAAGTTGAAGGAATTCAGGAAAGGCTCTTTTAGAAGACTTGCCATTTCCATTTAGACAAGTCTGTTTACAGCTGTAGCCACACAAGACTGTCAGACTTGCACGAACTAAGTATTAATATAAGTTCATTAAGGATACAATCTAATGGGGCTGAAGAACATCCACATATCCAAATCACAGTCCTTTGAATTTTCATATAATGTTTTTTTTGTCCAAAGCTCATTTTTATTCTAAGCAGCAACCCTGCACTATTCAAGGTGCAAATGCATTCAGTCTTTTTAGACAGGCCATCTTTTTATTTGAACAATCTGTTTGGGGTGAAAAATGAATAGAATTGAAAAATCAGTATGGAAATATAATGTCCAGTGTTCCACCACCCACCCCTCGCTCACTCTTTGGTACATACATCGACTTTGAAGTTTCTTGCTTTCATCATCAAAGCTTGTCTACAGGGACGGATGCTAATGAGTGTATTATTATGATTATTTGCTGCTGTCAGTGCGTTGAAAGCCTCTCCCGATGAGTGAATGTATCCCCTTCAAAGCACAGTTCAGGTTAAATGTCTTGTTGTATCAACTCTCCGCTAATGCAAACATGCCGCCTCTGCCTCGCTTGGCCTGCCTTTCCTTCTGAGACACGGAGGTCTATGCCCACTTCATTTATCGTAGGAAGGAAAGAGTTATGATTAAGTGTATAAATGTGTTGGGTCGGCACATTGAAGAGCTTGTAGGTCTGCATCTGTAGCAGAAACCACAGTTCTTTGTCAATGCTGTTAATCTTTGTCAAAGCCTTTATTGAAGATAAAATGCAATAGATGTTTATCACAAGGGAGCCAAGACTACTAGCCCTCTATGTCTTGCCAAGAGCAGTGTATAAATCTCACTTTGGCTGTCATTTGGTTGCAGTTTGCAGTGAACATGTTCAGGACGTTGCCGCCATCGTCCAACCCCACGGGGGCAGAGTTTGACCCCGAAGAAGATGAGCCAACACTCGAGGCTGCATGGCCTCACCTCCAGGTATTTTCTCTCTCCTTCGAACAGTTAGATTGTGATGCCTGTGGTTTTGTTTGTGTCAGGTCTCCACCCAGATCATTGGAGTTGTGGTGAGTCTGAAGTTGATCGCTCATGTGACAAAAACCGAAAGGGATGTGTTTGGCCAGCAACGTGCAGCGGTTGCAGACCACAGCCACCTATAAACATGGGGTCACTGGTTCTATTTTCTCGATCCTTCTGAAAGTAAGAAAGAACACAAGCAAAAAAAAAAAAACATCATTTGTGGATTAAAGCTTTCAGGTGTCCTCAGCATCTTCTCTAATTGAGTGGATCAGCTGGTCTCTTTGGAGTTTTATGCAGTTTCTGCAGTTCAAAATTAATTTGTACGATGAGTTACAATTAATTATTAAAAGTATTAAAAGTGAACGGGAATCAAATAAGCATGTGCATTACCTTTTAATAATCAGCTTGTCTAAAGAGAAGGCAGTCTGCATGTTATCGTATAGCTCTGATTAGAGAGCATTGTGCACAAGGTCGAGGAGGATGCTGTTTGGGCATACGCATACCTTGGTTTTTACCTTTGTAGGTCGCAGGCAGGTTAGCTTAATTTTTTGTATAGTGAGCTACAGGATGTTGTATGTTGCTAAGGTTTAAGAAGGGCTTTGCTGCTGTACCACAGTATGTTTCAAGGGTGAGTATTCAACAGTAAAATGCACCATGTAAAGCTAAATCACTCACACTGCTTAAGCGTGACATCCTAGCAAAGGAAGATATCAGTTGTTGCTAAGGTAAGGTCTTTTAGTCAGAAAAAAAAATTGTTAAAAACTCACTAGGAAGTTCATTTCAGGCCGCTTGGTCACATTATACTTTAACCGTAGTAAGTTTGATTTTCTAGTACTTATTAATTTTCAATGTGGGAAATGGAATTATGAAATTTTGCATGTTTTTGGCTGGCAGACGGACATTCTAGTTGCTTGTCAAAGAGTTACAGGCTTTACTCGTGCTGGCCTCACCATAATCCTGGGAAGGCTTGGACAAGACACTTGTCATGTTGTCAGTGATATTCAAACAGACAGACTGCACCTGTTCTGATTTGCATAGTCGTTCTACAGTAGGTAAATACACTCGGAAACCACTCGCAGAAGTCTTAACAATATGCATTTCTCCCCAAATCCAGCCTTAAGTCTCACAAAAACTGTTCAGTATTGTTTAAACCAGCAGACTGAGCTACAGCAGGGCTCCTTCTGAGGCCTCATCATCACATCTAACGTCCATCAAGTCTCCATAGCCAGTCTTACCTGGTGTTCTCTCATTTATTTTTGTTTTTTTTAACTCTTTCCTATGGGGGACCATTTCAAGGTCTACATTGTTTTCTTGTTCTCCTTTGTTGTTATTATTCTTTATTATTATTATTATTATTGTTTGTTTGTTTATTATTTTTGGTGTAATGTGTGATCACCTATAAATGCTGCTATATGTAACATAACACTTCGTTCTTTTTCCAGCTCGTCTATGAGTTCTTCCTTAGATTTTTAGAGTCTGCAGACTTTCAACCAAATATAGCTAAGAAGTACATCGACCAGAAATTTGTGATGCAGGTAAGAGCAGGTTTTTCCCCAGGAAGTCCATGCAAGTACCCTGCCTTGCTGTTGCCCAGATGTGAAGAGTGATCTATGTTGTCCTGCCACTGCAGCTTTTAGAGTTATTCGACAGTGAAGACCCCCGGGAGAGAGACTTCTTAAAGACCACCCTGCACAGGATTTATGGCAAATTTCTGGGCCTGCGCGCATACATCAGAAAACAGATCAATAATATTTTTTATAGGTGAGTGGAGGACTATGGTCTCATGCGACAGTGAAATCTGGGAGAACTTGTTCATACACACATGTTCATATCTCTCCTAAAATAAGATCTTCTAATATTAACAGTTTTTAATATTAATGCTTTGCTAATTTTTCCTTTCTGATGGCTGGGGATGGGTGAATTTAATTTGAATAAAATGATATTCTTTTCAATTATGTGTAAAATATTTGAAACAATTTTTTCCCTTTTTTCTCTTGAGGTTCATTTATGAAACTGAGCACCATAATGGGATAGCTGAATTGCTGGAGATCCTTGGAAGGTATGGAAGGATCCAGATTATTTGGTGTCTTGGCTTGGGGTAATAATAACTTTGTGTGATTTAAGTTGTTTTCACCTTTCAGAAGACATTCTAGATTGATACCTGTGGCTCAGCTCACAGGAAGTAAAACTGGGTCACATATTTCTTCTGTAACCTTTAAGGCTGGGTTACAGTTCCTTGCGACATAACTGTGTTTAGTGTGTCAGAGGCTCCTGCCTTAATCTCTGCATGAAATAATCGTTTTTGATATTAGCCGTGACTGGATACTCAGTTGCCAGGCAAATCAGGCATATTGAAATTGTACCCCCCCCCCACACACACACACACACACACACCACCTCCTTTGTATAAAAGGTGTTTTTTTTTTTTTTTTACTTTGGGATTGATTGAGTTGATATTTTGAGTCTCAAAACTTCCTTGTAGTCTGTTTCCTGTCCATGTAATATTATTTTGTTATTGAGATATTAGATTAGTAGTTTTGCTCTTCTCAGTTTTGTAACTTGGTTTTTTATTTGTCAATTTAACCTCAGATTTTCTGCGGAGCTGTGGATGTAGTTTGGCTTTGTGGTTGTATGAATAATGCATGTGCCTTATTTTAATGTCCCAATTCATTCTCTTCCGTAGCATAATTAATGGCTTTGCCTTACCATTAAAAGAAGAGCACAAGATTTTCCTGTTAAAGGTCTTGTTGCCTTTGCACAAAGTCAAGTCCCTTAGCGTCTACCATCCACAGGTATGTTTGTCTGTGTTTCTTATTCTGGGGAGAGGATCATGTAACTCATACTGGTTTTCATGTGGATTGCCTCAGAATCGGCTAGTTCATGAGTACATCCTTTTTTTTTTTGTAACAAAGTTGATGACGATGTCTCCTGCAAATGGGCTCTGCTCTTACTGTATTTATTGAAGTTTTTGTGTGAAAAATATTTGCAAGAATTCACAGCTGGCAACAACTGTGTGGTTTAGGGCTGAACTTTTCACAAGTTCCCAGCCAGTTAAAACTAACATATTAAAACGATCAGCCGGCAGATATTTATAGCTTGCAGCGCTGTGATCAGCCCAACATGAATATCTGAATAGAAGACTGCAGTATGGAAGTTATTACCCCATTCACAGTCCAATCACGCCATCTTGTTTTCCGCAAGTTTTGCGTGTTTTGATTGATAATTTAAATAATCATGTAAGTTGAGAAGGTTTAGTGATTATGCCGTCTACCTTCCCTTGCCCTCTTTTTTTAAAGCTGGCATACTGTGTGGTCCAGTTCCTAGAGAAAGACAGCACTCTCACTGAACCGGTAAGTCGTGTTGGCCTATTCAGCTTGCTTTAAAATTCTGCAGTGATGCAGAGGGATCAGAAGGCCTTAAAGCCCAGCAGAGAGAAACACTGCACTATAGAGCTCCTCGTTGTCAAGCTTTGTTGATTGATAACAGTTGTTCTGGAATTGTTTTGGAAACTCTTCAGATGTCTGCATCTTGAACTTTTGCTTTGAGTGCTTTGACTTTTGCTTTGTAATGTGCTGGATATTGATCTGGGGGATGCAATTTATAGTCAGCTGCCATGTCTCATAGAATTACTGTGTTTTAAGCCTGTTTATGAGTCTTGTGGTGGTGTTACGTGTATCCTTATTAAACCCACCTGTTCACAGCAGGTTCAGAACTGAAAATGAACCTTAATCTTTGTCAATGTGAGTGAGTCGTTGTCCTCCGCTTGTCCAGGTGGTCATGGCCCTTCTCAAATACTGGCCCAAGACTCACAGTCCAAAGGAGGTGATGTTCCTCAATGAGCTGGAGGAGATCCTGGACGTGATCGAACCTTCGGAGTTCGTGAAGGTCATGGAGCCACTATTCCGCCAGCTGGCCAAGTGTGTCTCTAGCCCACACTTTCAGGTGAGCCCTGCCGGGCATGGGCGCTACCACTGACACACTCGCCCTGAGACTCCCCAATTCATTTTGTCCAGCCCAGTAATCCCTTACCTATAATTCATTATTTGCGACATTCGCTGTGCCTTTTGGATGAGTCACTGCCCTTTGCCATGTGGTTGCTGTATCATCACATCCATCTCTGCCCTCACACATGCATACTGTCCACGCAGGTAGCGGAGCGCGCACTGTACTACTGGAACAACGAGTACATCATGAGCCTCATCAGCGACAATGCGGCCAAGATTCTCCCAATCATGTTCCCAGCGCTGTACCGCAACTCCAAGACCCACTGGAACAAGTGAGAGATCTGGCTGGCCTCAGCATTCCAGTAGCACAGAAATTAGTGAAATATGTACTGACGCCTTTTTATTTCAGACCTGGAGGTCAAGCTGATCTTCATTAACTGCAACTGTGGTGAAGTCGGCCTTTAACTAATTCACACACGCAAAACTACCCATAAAAGGGAAGAAATGATCGACAGCGTGGCTGTATTTAATGAGGGAGAATTGTGACTGTAAATTTTATTAAGTAATTAGCTTTACTCAGTTTGAGAACATGTTTTTCACATTAATGTCAAACCAAAATAATCAACATTTTCAGTTTTCTTATTTAGGCAATACATTTTTGGCACTTCAGTAGAACATCTTTTCCTGATTAAAAAGCAAAAAACAAATAGCTCTGCAGAATGAGAAATAAGAAAATTTGTTGTATCATTATTTATACAGTATTTAACTTCAGAGTGTGGATGATGGAAATAAAGGGTTCTGACCTGTGTTGAGGTTCCGCTTGGGATTTTCCATCATACACAGAAACTCAAATGACATGGTGGCTTTGTGTGTTATGAGAATGCACCTTGGAATTTTCAGTAACTGTGAGTCTTTTTTTAGCTAGTACCATCATCAGAGGTGAATGAATAGTATGAATTTGCCTCCCTTCTTTTGGACAGGACCATCCATGGCTTGATCTACAATGCCCTGAAGCTGTTCATGGAGATGAACCAGAAGCTCTTTGATGACTGCACACAGCAGTTCAGGGCAGAGAAGAATAAGTGAGTGATCCCAAGAGGCATGACAGGATGAGCCTGTCTCAAGCGGCATTGTAAATACATAGTTAAGCTATGTAAACAGGTGGCCTTGGTAATCTGCAGCTCACCATTTAGGATGGCGGCAGATTTTACAGCCATTTTGCTTAAAGAACAAGTGATGAAATGGGAGGAAAAAAGAGCAAGGTGTGAATTATCCATTAGGCAGAATTACAGGTGCCCTGTAATTCAAACTAAGGTTATAACACTAACCAGGATTTTTAAGGCACTGTCATGCTTAATGAGAAACACTCAACACATGTCATTCTTTAAACAGCAAATGCATTTTGCCCTTGAGTTATGTTTTGTTTTTGTGGTCTGTAGAGAAAAGGCTAAATTGAAAGAGCGTGAGGAGGCATGGATCAAGATTGAGAACTTGGCCAAATCAAACCCACAGGTAACTATGCATACAGGTCATTGTCCTTCCATTAAAATGTACCCATTTTTGTTTATCTCAGTTTTTTTCTGTTTAAAATTAAACACAATGGGTTGAAGTTTCCATAAATTGCTTTGGCAAAATTTGTTTGTTTTGATTATAAATAGAGGCTGAATGTTTTGATCTCAGTTCCAGTAACCTTTTAATCCATGTCATACTGGTTTTTAAATACTGGGGCACACTTGAACCTGAATTGAAATTGTGTGGGGGTGGTTTCTGCATCTTCCTGTTGCATGAGCAGCTGGGCTTGAGTTTTGCAACTGCAAAAGCTCCTCCTTTATTTCAGCTGTTTACACTGTACATTACATTACATCATGGAGCTGCTTCAGTGACCTTAGGAGTGGGACTGTATGTGTGCTATGGAGGGCATATACACTCAGCGGCCACTTTTTTAGGTACACCTGACTAGTACCCATCTCTAAATTCTGTGCCTTTTCGGTATTAGAATGAGTCTTCTTTTCATATGCATTATAATAACTAATGGTTTTAAGAACAGCAATATGATTAGATTTTTTTTTTTGGGCGTGGGAGTGTTAATCTCCTTCCCTTCAGCATCTTCCAGGAAAGGAGCCACCAAGGCAGCATTTTTCTTAGAAATAGCCCCCCAAGTCTTTCATCCTGCAATTTCATGACCTTTGCACCTCACCTAGATTGTTCCTCAGCCTGAATATTCACGTCAGTGTCATGTTTTCTGCTTCTTGCCGAAGGATGCTGACAAGTATATCTTCTGATTGGTTTATTTTCCAGCAGAGTTTCATAATGAATTTATCCTTATCTGAGTGTGCTGTCTGATGCTGTATATTTGTGCTGTCCCCCCTCCCCTGCCATAGCTTGGGACTGACAGCTGTTTACTTTTTTCTTTTTTGATTTCACATTAGTTCCTTAAGTACGTTGATTCCTCTGGCCTCAGCACTCCAGTAGAAATGGAGACAGACGGCCCGTTGATAGAGGATATTCTGACGTTTAAAAAGACCGTAGAGGATGAAGCGATAACGCAGGTATGCATGACTTCTGTCTCAATCTCCCTGCTCAGCTGCTATTCTCACAAAAGGCTGGCAGAGTCAGCTTTGTGCTGAACACTGGAATCAGTGTTAGCAATGTTTCTGATTGCTCCAATGGTTACTTTATTCTAAATTTGAATATGCACTCCCTCTTTTTTGCCATGATTTTTGAAGAAGACTTGGACTCATTAACTTTACCGTGGTTCTGCTGGTGTGTGCCTGGCTTAGAAGATGAGGAGTACTCTGAATTTTGATTCCTTTTCAAAGTATTATTATACATATTTGACAGTTTTACACAGTCCATTAATGATATGAGATATTCTTTGACTTTAGGGTAAATAGTGATTCAGGATGCGTTTATTGCTCCATTTATCGTAACGCTCTTAGCCGAAGGTGTCCATTCACCCTGTTCATCTTGGTAACTCATTGCAGATGAATCTGAAAGAAAGGGGCAACGGAGACTTCATTTAGCTCTTGATTTAATTCCCATTTCACGTCACTTTCTTCTACTCTGATCTTTGACGTATTGTAGTCTTTGAAATCCTATGGTGTGGGAATGGATAACAAAACGGCCCTGCTGACAGTGTACTTTGGTGGCTGTAGCACACAGAATGGGTGTACCGCAGTTCCCTCCTGTCTACTTAAATCAGCCCTGTGACACACTGAGGGCTTTGAGCTCACACTTCCCTTCGGTGCAGATGTTTCCCCGCCGTCTCTGCTTATCTGGGCACAAGTCTGCACAGAGTGTAGCGATTATTCACACAGCGCAGCGATCAGCCTCTCAGTTCACGTGGCCTCTACGCTCCGGGCAAACACTGCACATGTCAAATTTTATGGGACCTACAGGAAAATTGAAAAGCAAGGGGTTGTATTCTTTGGATCAAAATCGTACACTAAACATGCAAATGATTAACATAACAACAAAAAGGACCAGTCTGTTCCACAAAACAGACACGCACATACATGTGAAATCCAGGCTTCAGCTGGGGGCTGTCATTTTTAATCCCTGTTCTCATCCAGGTTCTGTTTTCTTCCACATTACACCTGTCATCTTTTACAGCGGCAGCTGTAACCTGTGATTTAATCGGCAAACATAATAGAAGGTGACACTGAAACAGGAAATGTTTGTTTCTCAGTTATTTCTGTCTGAACATTTGTAATATTATTTCTTTTATTTATTGTGCACATTCTGAAATGATGTGGCCGAATGCTGGTTGGATCATAGTGCCAATGTTCTCATTGACGGGGGGGCCATGATGATCTGACCACCATGCCCGCCCCTCCCCAAACCCAGAATCCGAAAGACCAGCGGAAGGAGCGGCCCCTCATGCGACGCAAATCTGAGCTGCCTCAGGATATCTACACCATGAAAGCCTTGGAATCCCATCGCCGCGCCGAAGACATGCTGACCACCCGTGACGGGCACTGATCCTGCCCTTGTGCCCCCCCCCAACTCACCTCACCCCTGTGGAGTCTGACCGTATTTAAAGTATTGGCACAGGAACCATGCAGCATACCCCTCACCCAGTTCCAACCCAATTCTGCCTCCCCATCCCACTCATCATGGGTTCTGCTTCTCAGGTGTTCCGTTCTGCTAGTCTTTGTTCCGTCTCTGTTCTCCTCTCCCTTTAAAGCACATGCTTGTGCCCCCACCTCCCCGCCCCGTCCTTTCCAAACGTAAATAAAAGATTGTCTGTTAACAAAAGCTCTGGCAAAAGTCAGTCAGTAAGACAGTGGCCTGCGGAGCCCTGGTGGCCCCGAGGTTCAGACGTGGAGCTGAGAGAGGTGTGAGGTTCTGCAGCGTTATTGTTTCAAAGGGAACAAACAAGCAAAACCCACAGTTGGGGAGCGACTTTTTTTTTTTATCTTCATAATACCCAGGGACAGCTGCCAGCGGCATAAGCTTTCTGATTATTTTGAATACATTGGTATTTTATAGTGAGATTTTAACTGGGGGTGGGCTGGGTCCATTAGGGGCTTTTGTAATGGCTTTGGACATTTTGACACATGCTGAACCACACATCCAAAATTCCCTCAGGCCAGGTTTTCAAACTGAAATGAAGGGTCTAGTGCCCCCCCCCCCCCCCAACTTATTTTTGGAACCATTTCTCCGTCGAAATGACAGTTCTGTGCCATACCAGCTGCTTCTTTCTCTCGTCTCTCTGTCTGTCTGTCCAGCAGCATGTAAACAGAGGTTCAAACAATGGTACACGCATCCCGAGGAAAAAACACCCGGGCTCTGTGGCAGGTGTCGCATTAGTCTTTGTTTGTAAACTTGGTTGACCTGTTCACTGCTTGAATATGAGGGTCTTTTCTAACCATTGTTGCATTGCGAAGGTCGACTTTAAGCGTAACTGTGACCGCAGACAGAGCTACAGACCTCATCACCTTCACCGCGCATGCAGCATAACATTTACTGCTGTTCTCAGTACATTCCAGTGACCATGTCTATTGTAATGGCTGTTCATGCTGTCCTTTTAATTTTATTGCTTGGGTGAAGCATGCACTAATTCCACAGGTGGGGAGTCAACCTTCTCCTGGCGTCTTACCTGTAACAACTGGATTGCACCTGTATTCAGGTCTGGAGGGGCTGTACCAGCAAACTGCTGGGTATTAGTACAGGAGCTACGTGTGCTGCTCGACATATTAAACGGTGTGTAGGCTGAGGGTAATTTTGTCCTCCTTTCCCAAAACTCCCCAGGGAAACATAACCTTTAAGGTATTTCCACTCAAAGTGGAGGCTCAACCAGTTTTTGGGGAGGGGGTTAGTACACTCAGCATGGATGAAGAGCAGGTTCTCTGCTGAGTTCCCAAGTCTCCGCTTTTGGACCATGTCAGATCAAAGGACTGTTACTCTTATTACAATAGTGAGGTGTGGAGCTGCCCTTCACTTGAAAGATCTCTTATAGTGCCTTTGGACAGACGGTGGGACTTTACTGGCCTAAAGCAGAGGTATCAGCTGTGAAAGCCAAACCACATTTAACTAGCTTTTGGTTAGGTGTGAATATAGACATGCATTTACGCAGAAACAATTACCTGTACGTACTCATTTGTTGACATGTTTTGGAGCATTCCTTTATTAAATCATGCATTTCTAAATGCGGATTAAGCCCTTGTGCAAAAAAAAAAAAAACTCAGCAAAATACCATACTGAGCTACCGAAGCACTTCCCGTTAAATCTGAAGGAAGAAAGTTGTTTTTGGAATCCCAAGTGAAGCAGTTCTTTATGTGTAGATGGTTTTTTACATTTGGAGGCAATTGTTTACTTGCAAATAAATTCCAGCGTAGCATGCCATGTTACCCGCCACCCCCACCATCCCCAAAGTGAGGATAGTTTGGTGCTTTTTTTTTCTCCCCCTTTGTTTCCTGGAGCTGTTATCTCTGCATACCATTGTTTGAACTTCCATCTTTGTCAAGCAGTTTATTTTTATTTTTAGCTTGGGTGTTTGTGTGAGGTGTTACTGAAGTTTGTATGACTTTCCTCACATCCTACTCAACCATGTATATGAACACTTGGTTGAATCAAACGTATCAAATAAAATGCGATGTTAAGTGTTTTTCTTTTTTTAAATTGCGAAAGAATAACATTCAACAATGGTTGCCCTCTTTCTCGAAAAAAAAGCATAAGGATTGGAATCAATTTGGTCAGAATTAACCTTTGTTACAAACATCGTATACGAATCTATGACTGAATACATATTGGAGAAACGTTTCTCATATTTATCCCCCAGTCGCTTTACTTTAGCTTCCATTGAAGGTTCTGCTTTTACACCTGCATTTCAAAAAAAAGGAAAAAAAGAAAAAAAAAATGACAAGTGTCCTTTAGTATGAGACCTGTACTAAATGGCTTCATTCAATATTGTACATATAATGTACTTTGTTTTATGTAGTGTTATATCTATTAAACAGTAGATTTCATATTTTGTACAAAATGGTCCTATGTACAGAATAAGACATTATTGTGGCACAGATGTTGACCTGTGCCTGTAACTATCTGCATTAGAAATGTTAAAAGTTAAAGTCTAATATTTTTATCAGTTTGTAATTCAAAATTTGTTCCCACATTGCTGTCTGTGACAAGAATCTTCATACATTAGCCTTTGTGTGCTTTTATCCAATTCTCAAGTGGTGTACATCTATATAGAATAAATAAAGAGAACATGTGGATTTTATATTTTCATCCTAAAACAATTCTGGAGTGGAGTTAATTTTTTTCTGTGAAGTACAATGGTGACTTAAATTGACCATGGTCCTCCTTGAATGTGAGATAATTGGTACGGCTCGGTACTAATGTAGTGATCAGCATTGGGCATTTCTCTGGACAGCAGCTGAAGTGAAACAAGACCAGACGTTTCCAGATGATGGTAGGGAATGCTCCCAAACTGGTTCTGCTCTTACTCATTTAGGAATGCTGGAATTCTCCCTCTGGTAGTTTTACTTCAAATTGTAACTTAATCCACATTTGGATACACTGCCTTGTAACCTACGTTTCAGCAATGCTCTCACCTGTTATCAGATATCACACGAATACAGGCATCTAAGATGTAGTTGCTTTTGAATGAAAGGAAAACATTCCTTCAACATGAAATTAAATGCATGAATCATTTTTTGGCCCTAAACGTTATTTAAGCACAGATAATGCAATATGACATATACATATATATTAAAGAAATGTCTAAATATTAACTTTTTTTTCCAAATATAAGAAACCTGTTGGTTGTGCAATACCACTGCCCATATGTTTTCTGACTTATCAAGGACTGGGAGTGTCTTGAGGTCGATCCCTGGCATCAAATGGCACAAGGCTTTAGTACACCGTGACTGGCATACCAGTACATCATTGGGCACAGACATGCAGTTGTGCACACGAGAGCCGACCGCCCAACCTTCCTTGTGAGGCATTAGCGCTATCCAATCAGCCATCCTGAGAAACACCCTTAAACCAACTGAACAAATGAGACCCGTATACTAGCGATGACCACAAGAGGGCAACCTTCTTATGAATTAGACATTGACGTAGAGAGCGACTTTTTAAATATATAAATGATATATTTATGGTTTGATATTTTGTTTATATCCGTTTAACTACTGATAAATATGACGTCCCGCTACTGCCAAAACACTGCGCATTTAAACTCAAAATGTAACTCGGTGGTCTAAGTTTTTTGGAGACAATTGTGAATCGCATGGTGTATTTCTAATACAGGTACTTCTCATTTAACGACCGAGTTCTGCTCCTACGGCTAGGTCGTTAAGCGAATTGTTGATAATCGAGGAGCCGCCATTTACTGATATTTCAGGTGTACTGTAGGCTAGTGGTAGTGGGTTTGCGTCGACCATCTTTAGATATTGTTTTAATGTCGACTTTGTACCATTTGTAACATTTTAGTATATTTATAAACTGGAATGCAAGAACGCATCCACCTTTAAAACGATACGTGTAGCAATCGATTGTTGTAACAGTACAAATATGTAATAATTTTATGTGCATTCGTGCTGGTATGACAAGAAACCTTGTTTTTTTAACCTTTCTATGCTATTCGTACTTCCTTTGCGCTATAAAGGTTAAAAGCACGGTAATTTCTTTTGCATTTTGTGCTGTTACAATAATCTGTCACAGTTCTAATATACATTACTTAGGTTTGCACACTGTTAATCAAATCACACTTAAAATCGCTTTAAATGCCGCATGTCGTAGTCGGATTTTGATCCATAAATGCACATTTAACCAAGCTGCATAATTCTGCAACTTTGCTCCCACCTAGTGGTGAAGAGTATTATAAGGCTAATTGGGAAATATCTTCATATACAAACAGCCAGAACTGTGCTCCTAAGAAATAATAATAAAATATCATTAAATTATTTGGCAATGCAGCCACCTGGGACCTATCTATCACTTTTTATATTTATCTCTTGAAATTTCTATAAGAATTACACAGGATGGCCGAATTAAATCCGCAACATTTCTGATTCATTTATTAAAGTTTCTACAAAAGTTCCATTGTAAATCAAGTTAGGCATGTAAGGAATACATGCATAGGCATGTAAGAAATGCAATTGCTAGAAAAAGTAATGTATCAACCATGTACAAAAAATCATAACGTTTTATTTTTATGTTATCTTTTTATATGTTATTTTATTGGTAGTTTCATTTAAAACATAAATGTTTCCGTTCAAAATAGACTGGTAAAGGCTTCAGTTAAAACAGGTACCCGTCGCGGTTTAACCTAGTTCTTTCTCACAACTAACACCCAAAGATAACCGATTAACTGAGCTTAATAAGCGTATAATGAATTATAAACCGGGCTGTGCGCGCGGCACGTGCTCACACTCGTGTAGGCGGGAAGTGAATCAACTCCTGCGCGAGGCATCGGCGCTTTAGCCACCGAGGACGAACCGAAAAGTGAAAACTTAATCTAAAAACGGTCAAACTGTTTACGCCAAAGCCTGCTCTGTGGCGAATGAGGTCTCGAAGTACTGCCCTTTAGGCAAACATGTTTAAACGGTCAATTAAAAGGTTATGAAATCCTACGATACAACCCGACGATCGATGACATTTGGTAAGTTCTTGCCGAGCCAGTATGACTGCTGGCCGGTCCAGCCCTGGTCACCCAAGGTCAAATATAGACCATTAGTACGTAACATTTTTCTCTGAACAGATAACATTTCTTGATTTATGCTATTTTTTATTTCTTTATTATTCATTTAATGTGATTTGCATATTACTTTCTGTCTGGTAGGTACATTTTTGTATTTGGAACACTGTCTGGTGGCACTATGTAGCCGCAAACTTACAGGGTTGGGGCTAATTTCGAGCATCTGGAATTACCTCTTGTTTCCTTCAGTGCAGTGCGGGTGGCTGCTGAGTGACATCCTGGTCATTGTGTCTCCTGCTTTGTGCTGTCTGCTTCCTGAGGTGGGATCCAGGCTCAGTGCTCACCTATGTTAAGTAAAACAGTTCTGTGTAAAGGAAGTCTGAATTCCAGATATGGGTAAGGGTGAACACATACTAATTGTGACTCACTTTTATTCCAAGCAACTTTTAGTTGTGCAAAGGTTATTTCACCAGTACGACTGTAGGGCAATTTCATGTTTTCAAGAAGATTTCTGTGGAATTGGTGAGTTTTGGAAATGTAGCAAAAGTTCTTCGTTGGACAACATCAGGACTGATTGAGTTTTGGTTCCCAGTCCTGTAACATATGATGAGGAAGCCTGAGTTTTGGTCATTGGTGGGTTTCTCTGAAAAAAATGACAGTAAAATATACTGAGTGAGTTTTGCTTCGATTAATATTTAAAGATATAACACCAGACATCCACCAGACGTAAATCAACAACCTTTCTTCTTACCTCTCCTTAAGGTTACTTCTCTGTCTCCTTAATTCCCACAGAACCTGTTGTCCTAGGTATAAGGAATAAATATCTAAATAATGTTCGGACGCACCCACATATTCGTGAACAATTTTTTCTCCTGACTGTCTGTCTCCTGACTCACACCTGTCTTTGTGAGTTCAAAGTTTACTTGAGGACAATAGAGAAATTACATTACAAAGGCAGTCAATGGGTAAGTATGCCACATTTCATAATGTTAATCTGAAGTAATTCCCTCAAGTTCTGCAGAGATCACTAAATGAATGAACCATTTATTCACAAATATTCTTAAAAATTAGACCTCACACAAGAAGGGACCTATAATTTTGCATTGCATGATATTTGGCCCATGAAAATATACTTTCTGGAGTATCAGAATATTAAGAGGTGAACATGTTTGCTATCATTTTGAACTTCTTATGTTTCCACTGAGGGGCGGCATGGTGGTGCAGTGGTTAGCACTGTCGCCTCACACCTCTGGGACCCGGGTTCGAGTCTCCGCCTGGGTCACATGTGTGCGGAGTTTGCATGTTCTCCCCGTGTCGTCGTGGGGTTTCCTCCGGGTACTCCGGTTTCCCCCCACAGTCCAAAAACATGCTGAGGCTAATTGGAGTTGCTGGATTGCCCGTAGGTGTGCATGTGTGAGTGAATGGTGTGTGAGTGTGCCCTGCGATGGGCTGGCCTCCCATCCTGGGTTGTTCCCTGCCTCGTGCCCATTGATTCCGGGATAGGCTCCGGACCCCCCGCGACCCAATAGGATAAGCGGTTTGGAAAATGGATGGATGGATGGATGGATGTTTCCACTGTTGGGGTTAGGACCTGGTAATGCTTATATTCTAGAAAGTGCTTGCTGTATTGTGTTCTGAACTCCTGATAGCGTAAATCACAGATTATTGTCATGACTATCTCCCACGCATTTACTATGATACCTGAATGAGGTCATATTCTGTCATTGGTATCCTATTGCTTTGGTGCATGAGAACTGACGGATGTACAATGTCTACATGTGGAAACTGCATCTGTCTAAAGCTTAATCTTACATTATATGTCAAGTGCTAAACAGCTTCGACACATTTCAGCCAAGCTGCTTGGTTACCATTGTGTTCACAGAGTGAGCTGTCAGAACAGGAGATATATTTAGTGGTATATTCTGGTATTCATGTCAGACAGGAATCGGTGGGATTTATATGAAACATTGCCCACAGGTACTGCTTCCTGTCAGAAGCTACTATAACAATTTTAGAAAGGACAGTAAATGCAAAATATCCTAATGAAGGTAAATAAGGACAATGGCCTCACCAGGGGAGACAGGTCCAGATAAGGATATCAGTTAATTCCTTTTTAAAAATTTAGAAAACAAAATCACACATTTGGTTTGTCATGTAAGTTATTTAGTACCAATCTGCCTCAGGGACGGATTATGGGTTGTGTGGGCCCCTGGGCAAAACGTTCGCAAGGGCCTCCCCCCCCCACCACCACCAGCACCACCACCACAATTCAAGGGCCCTTGGCAGCCAAACGCCCTCCCTATAGGGTCAGGGGCCCTTGTAGGCAGAGGATCAAAGAATGTAGGCCCTCTAAAATAGACAAACGAAAATACATTGTTGATAAGCGTTGCAAATTGTTTTGGGCTAGGGGCCTCACGGGCCCCCTGCACCCCAAGGGCCCCTGGGCAGCGGCCCCGCTGGCCCGGTCCGTAATCCGTCCCTGATCTGCCTTGTGTAGCACCCGAAGTATAGCTTCCTTTTTCCTTGAACATCAAGTTTAGAAGAACAGCCTGATTAAGGCAAGGTCTGACTTGTGTGAGGTATCTTCTACTTCCTTATTATGGTCTTTATTGTGCTACAAAGGACTGTTAAAGCCTTTGAGATCTTCTTATACCCTTCACTGTACTTTATCTCCAAGTGCTTTTGAACATACCTTTCAACCCATAGTGGATTTTTTAAATCTCAGGGGCACCAATTATCTTTCGTAGTCTGTACAGTAATACCAGATAACATTTGCAGATGCGTTTAGAAAGGTTTTTTTACTGTTACAGTTTTAATTAATTGCATTTTTAATTTAATTTTATTTTCACTTGACTGTGGTGGGTTACTGGGTATAAATGAAAAGGAGATATTTTATAGTTTTTCACTCTCAGCATGTAATTCAACAAAATTTATAAATTTTGAATAGGGCCTGAATTCTTTCTGCATCCAACATTATCTTTGAAGGGTATTATCTCTGAGTATGAACTGAAATACTTCATTCAAGTATTTCAGTTCAATCAAGGGTTGAATAGGTGGAATTGCTTCATACCTTCAGGGCTGAAATCTGCCTCTCTGTATCATGCAGGTACTCCAGTGTCTTCTAAAATTTCAAAAACATGCAGTTGGGCTAATTGGTGTAGTGTGGGATTATGCTTGCATGTATGCGACCTGCAATGGTCAGTGTGTACCCAGTGTCATGCCCCATTTTGCTTGGGATATGCTCCAGCCCCCCCCCCCCACAACCCTGAACAGGATTCATTAGAAGATGGTTGGATGGACATATAAAATATAAATCCCTTATAAGGTTCAGTCTTATTTTAATAAATTTCCATCCATCCATTTTCCAAACCGCTTATCCTACTGGGTTACGGGGGGTCCGGAGCCTATCCCAGAAGCAATGGGCACGAGACAGGGAACAACCCAGGGTGGGTGGCCAGCCCATCGCAGGGCACACTCACACACCATTCACTCATACATGCACACCTACGGGCGATTTAGCAACTCAAATTAGCCTCAGCATGTTTTTGGACTGTGGGGGGGAAACCGGAGTACCCGGAGGAAACCCCAGGACGACATGTGGAGCACATGCAAACTCCACACACATGTGACCGAGGCGGAGACTCGAATCCAGGTCCCAGAGGTGTGAGGCAACAGTGCTAACCACTGCACCACCATGCCGCCCCCTTTAATAAATTTAACAAAGTTAATTGAAATCTATAAATCTAGACAGAGTTCAGAGAGCAAGAGTTAAAATGGAATGGAAATGGAATATGAGATGAGATTTAGGGAGTTAGCAAAAGGCATGGGTTTAAGTCCAGAAGAGTAAAATTGAGATAAATTCGACAGTGCAAACTGGCAGAGTGCTCATTTTCAATTGCACTGAACACTTTAGAATAATTCAGAACAAACAGAATCTCTCTCTCTCGCATGCACACATGCACACAAAGGTTTGTAATCATATATTTGTGGGGATACTCCATTAATTTCAATGGGGAAAACAGGTTTTTCTCACATTGTGGGGTACATTTGGTTCCCACAATGTAATATAAAACTAATCCACACATACACACACAGCCCATTAAATCTAAACTTAAAGCAGATTGGCAGTAGATGTGAATTCAGAGCTTCATAATTGAGCTGATATTGACAGAGATGGGGAGGGCACTGGCCAAAATAACATCATGAATACATCTTTAAAGAGAGGAAAAGTGATATGAAGCAGTAGTTTTCATTGTAATGTGATTCATACCTTTAACTCAGTCAGGCATTCTTATGGTAAAATGCTTTAAATACTTTTTCCACACACCTAAGCAGTCAATGATTTTCATTACATTTTATATAAAATTATTAATAATGATTACGGATAATCATTTTTCATGTATACATGAATGATCCCTTTATGTAAATACCCCAAATTAACTGAAATAAAACAGCTTACATTTCATATAATAACTGAGGTTAGCACAGTAACTCATTGGGTAGGAGTGTTGCCTTACACCTCAGCATCAGGGGTCCCATTCCTTTCTCTACTGTGTGCTCTCCCCCCATAATGTGTGTTTCCTTCTGTAGTCTAAAGACTTTTGGCTAGGCTAATTGGCCATTGACTGTGTATATGTGTGTGCATCCTGAGATGTAGAATGCTGCCCAGCTTGTACCCTTGTATTACATGGGATGAACCCTAAGCCCCTCGGTGTCCCTGTCTAAGATGAGTGGTCAGAAGAAAAAAAATTTTTTTTTTACCTTATACCATAACTTTGCATTTGCCATGTTTCATAATATATAAGGTCAGTGCATTATATTTTTTTGTCTTCGCAAAATGATTTCTGGGATGTACCTAAGTTCTAGATGAATGAACCTTCTCATCAACTGTCAAACATCAGCAAATACTTATATTCCTAATTTAAAAGGAAAATATCTCACTTCTTTTAGTTTTTGGGTTTTGCAATAAATCAAACTTTCTCTGTACACACTCCTTCAAAGTGTACACAAGAATGTTTATTGGTGTTACCCACTTGTATTAAAAGTGAAATGGAATATTTTGTACCATTTGTAACAGAAACTATATTTGTCGAACCTGCCTCCAGTCAGCACTTCCTGCAGCCATGTCCAACTAGACCCTGCCTTTGTCACGCCCACACGGGCGGGATCAACACCTGCTGATGATTAACGCCTGATCACTCCCCTTTTTAAGACAGCTACACCGGAACACCGGTGCGAAGTATTGTTGCCATTTACAATGTGCCATACCGAGCATGTAATTTGTGTCTTGTCTTCCCTGTTCATCCTGCCTGCTGTGTCCTGCCCTGCCGTTCCGCCCTTGCTCCATCCTGCCCTGCTGCCCCGTCGATCCTGTTCCTCCTATCCGTCGTCTCCCTGTCTCGTTCCTCCATGTAGGACTGATCCCTCCGGTGAACGACCTCTGCCTGCCCTTCGACTGTTCTTTTGGATCGCCCTGTCGGACTTGATTACCCACGGTTAATTTAATAAACCGTTTAGCCACTGCACTTCGGGGTCCTCCACTCCTGCTGTACATCACAGCCTTGTCTTACTTGAATACTACACTACACATCCCTTAATCATATGAAGACAGCATTTCATACATTGCTTGAAAAAATGGAACTTAACAGTAACAGCCAGATAATATGAGAACACTAAGAACACTGATGCCTTTGAACACCAGTCTGTTATGTATACCAGCATCCACCCATGAATGCCCAGTGGTTGGGGTCTTCTAGGTGATGCTTTGAAGATTTTAATATAGTAAATTTCTAAACTTTGATTAAGAAATTCCTCTGTGACCCAGACCAGGATTAGCAGTTGGCTTGATGGAGGAATAGGTGGATGGATGATATAAAAGTGATTTCTATTTTGAAATTCTAGAACTATACTTGCTCTTGATATTTTCTTTGAGTAAATAAAGGAAGTAGATGCAACTAATAAAAATACAGATAATTTGAGGGAAGGAGTTAATTAACTTCTCCATTAAAGAATTTGAGGTAAAATTGTACCTCATTTGATTCGGTCTGTGACCTTTAGACACACAGACACTAACACATTCTCTAAGGCCACAGCAGGCCACATTCTCTGAGACCACAGCAGCTTCAGACAGCTGCATGATCAATCTTCACCATCTCTCACAGGAGAATTTTAGGAACAGCCTGTGGTTGATTATTTGCTGATTTGAAACTGCAATTATTTCTTGTGACTCACAGCTGCAGCCTTCCTGCACCCCAGAGGGGTACAAGATGACGAAAGGCATGACCACCCCCACTGTGAATCATTTACCCATTCCCATCACTTGCTATCATCATAAGGACCCTAGCAAGCGCAAACACCCCAGTACTCTCAGCCACTTCCTGTGGGAGACCTAACTGACTTCAAGCAATAGCAGGAATATGACTGTGTATCTGGTATAGGCGATGGAACTCTTCAAGGACCTAAATTTGTACCTTTAAATAGGCAATTGGTCTAGAATAACTGTCAGTGCAACAAACTGTACATCCATCTCATCCATCCATTTTCCAAACCGCTTATCCTACTGGGTCACGGGGGGTCCAGAGCCTGTCCCGGAAGCAATGGGCACGAGGCAGGGAACAACCCAGGATGGGGGGCCAGCCCATCGCAGGGCACACTCACACACCATTCATTCACACATGAACTCCTATGGGCAATTTAGCAACTCCAATTAGCCTCAGCATGTTTTTGGTCTGTGGAGGGAAACCGGAGTACCCGGAGGAAACCCCATGACGACATGTGGAGAACATGCAAACTCCGCACACATGTGACCCAGGCAGAGATTCGATCCCGGGTCCCAGAGGTGTGAGGCAACAGTACTAACCACTGCACCACCATACCACCATACCACCCCCCAAACTATACATACTGTAGCAAAATGAATATAAATTTCAAGTTAACCAAAAATCATTAACCTCTGCTGTGTACCACTTGAAGAATTTTCTGGATGTTGTGCAACACCAATAACAAAGTCTTTATGAGTACAAATAAAAACTGCCTCCACAGTTCTGATCTCTGAAGAGTCACTTGGCACATTCTGACACAACACACAATGTGTCATTCTATATCACAGTTGTCATGAAACTCATGAATGACTTTCCTAATCAGCTGGGCATTCAACAGTGGGCATTCAGCCATGCATTATGGGTTTTACCTCTGGTGAATTGGCTGTCCTTTACTGCACCCCAAATTGACTTAGCTGCATTGTGTGGGTGAAATAATGCACGTGTAGCTTAATCGTAAAACATTCACATGTTTCTCCATCAAATACCTTAGCTGATTATCTTTTTATTCTTTGTCAGAGGATGTTAAAACTTTGCAGTAGCCAACTCAGGGAAACAAAGATATTTTGTGCTTATTATTTTATTTATTTTATATTATTTTAATTGATTAAACCAGACAAAATATTCTTGGCCAAGCCACGCAAATACTGAGTGTAGTTAAATGTCTTGTTAATTTCCTATGAAGGTCTTTGTCTTCAAAGATAAAATACATTTCTTCCAGTTACAATCATGGTTAAAGGGTAATTATTTCTGTTCCCTTTGTGCGTCATTCTGCTCTATACATAATGAAGACCCTTCATTTCAAATTATGAATAAAACAAAATAGACATGTCCACTAGTTAATGGGCTGGTTTTTAGTGGTGACATGAATATAAATAAGTGTGTCCCTGAAGTGCATTAAAGGGATACTTAAAAAAATGACCAGCCAGTCTAGTTGCTGAGAGACAGACGAGCCTGTGTGGGATATATGGAAGGCAGCAAAAGGTTACACATGGATGTGCTGTTGGATGGCCACATACATATAGTATTGCCACAAAATTAGCCGGTCACTCGCATCTTATTGCAGCATTAAGGGAGAGCTTTAAAGGTGGTCCTGGAGGGGGGCATTTATAGCAAGCTGGGCTTCATGGGCCGGGGAGGGGGGTGAGGAGGTTATAAACAATGGCTCCAGTCCTCCCACAGAATACTAGATACAGTGGGCATATGAGGACAACGCTCTCCTGCAGGACGTGCCAATCGCATCCTCTGAAGAGCTCCAAAAGCCAAGGGAAGAGCTGCGAGCTGAAATGTGTGGCATGAATCTTACCACTGAACGGGAGCCTTTTTTCCCAAGCCCACATGCACTGAGATCACGATCATTTAATCATCCTGAGGGAGAGAGAATGAAGAGAGAAAAGTTTGTTTCTTTTTTCTGTCAAACAGCCTGGGCATTCTGTTTGCTCTGGAATCGAGGTGCATTAGGGCCTGAAGGGTATTGTGGGATGCAGCCAGGGAGTGAATGATGAAGGCCCGTTTTCTTCCCTAAAGGGCAACACTTCTCAGAAGCAACGATAATGACAATGGTCACATATTTAGTTCATGTGTCTATGCCATGATGAAAATAACTCATTCTTGTCATACTTTTTTCAGCAGATAAAGAACATTCTTGTGTTCAAATCCATCCTCAGGTCTTTAAATTCCAGTTCCTGGAAGAGCGTATAGTGTAATTACTTCTTTACCAACTCTCCACTAAATGTCCTAGGCTTAGGAAGTAAATAAACAGCAGGAGTTGTATGTCCCAATTATAAGAAACAAAGAGCTATAATGAAAGTCATCTGGCTCTATGAATAAGGGCCATGGTAATCTTTGATCCCTCTGCTCTATCTTTGCTTACCTTGTGGTTTCGCATCCATTATTTCCCAAGCTGAGCCAAGTCCCAGCAATATAAATGTCATCAAATTTTCAACTAATTAGGCTCGCATCTTGCAGAATGAATCAGTTGTTGATGTGACCTAGTTTCCATTTGTTCTTATCGACTAGGGCCTTTGAAGTGCATTGAGTTCATTTCTTTCCCTAAGTGCCTGGTCTTTTGCAGAAAGAGGAGTCGAAAAAAGTGGACCTAGTATCAATTGTACCACCTTTCTCTGGCAAACTTGGCCATGACAATGCACTACATTCATTACACCAGACAAAGACATCTTGAGGGGAAAAATGGCAGACAAGCTTGCGATTTCCACTGTAGGACTTTTCCAAAACAGCTCTCTTTGTTTCTTTTTCATGATTGCATCTTTTCATTCACATTTACGAATTCATTAGGACCCGTAAAAATAAATGGGTGAGACCTGCAGTTTCTTTGTGAGACACAAGTTTGATGGAGCCTTCTCGAAGGATTAGGGAAAGGGCTTCATCTTAATGCGATTGGCGCCCATGTGGGCTTATTATAGATACAGTGGAGCCCTGCCAAAGGTATTCTCAACCACTTGCACACTGAGGGATCTGTTAAACAAAAAAAAATCTCAAGACCAGCTGCCAAAAGTACAGCTGCTTTTTTGAACTGCTTCCCTGCCACGTCCTCAGTGGAACAAGGGTGTTCCCAGAGGACCATGGTATCCAGGGTGCCACGTATGAGCACTCTGTGGGCCTTTGTAGTAACTCGGGTCATTTCAACAACTAGTTTGCTATGATATCACCAGCTTGTTTATAGAATACCACAATGAGTAAATGTGGATGGCAGTGGTGTTTAAACAGGTGAAAATGTACATTAAACAGGCAATATCCCACAGCTTCAGGATGCTTATTTAACATAACATACCACTCAATGATGGACAAGTTGCAGTAATCTTCTACTAATGTATTGGAAAGATAGATATTATGTTGACCTGAGGAGACCAAACGTGAAAACGTTGGTTAAGGTCAGAGGATTTAGCAAAGAGATTAATGCACATGACTCATGACTATATGTTGTAGGGTCACACTGTTAATCTGGACAGAAAATGTAATTTAATAAATCCATGGGTATCCTGAAAATGAGGATGTGGTGACCACCAACTTCTCATACCTAGCTCTGCTAGCTGTGCAGATCTTTGCACACATTTGGAGTGTAATTCAAATTTTTCCCATATGTCACCTGCATCAGATAATCCATTTGTGTAGCTTGTTGTATAACTATGTTGTCTAGCCCTTCTCACGATGGTTTTACTTCCAAATGGTGATAACATCTGAAATGTCAGATTATGTGACTTAATAAAGAGTGTCACTACCAGTTAAAAGGAGACTACCAGTGGAATTATGTTGATCCGTACAGATTCACAGTAAACAAGATAAGTCTAGATAATCAAAGGTAGAGACTCTCAACCAGACCCTACTTGCTTCTGGGTACCACACTAGCCTGCTCATTGCACCCATTTGGAGCGAAAGGAATGATTTTCGCCCAGGGACCATTCTGTTTCCCAAATATGCCCTGAAGGCACACAGAGGCAGGGCTGATTGAGTTTTCAGCCCAGGAGTTATAGGATGTAAACCAGCCCACCCCAAACCATCAAAACCAAACTAAGACACAATTGAGAAATCAATAAAAAAATCCATTGAAAGATCACAAGTGGACTGTCTGTAAAATCTAGAAAATCTGCCAAATAGAGACTGGCCTACCTTAACAGTAATAGTTGCAATAAGTCACTAGTCTCTGCAAAGTTGTCAAAGCTTATCTTTGAGTATTTTTTTCCGCATTTACTTTATCTGTATGAGTGTTTCCTTTCCCTGTCCTCAGCAGTCTCTTTTCAGTGTCTGTTATGGACTATTAGGGGATTCTCTCTCCAATTTCTTAGTCTCATCCATGTCTGCTTTTAAATATAAAATAGACCAAACCTTAAAATAGCAATTATTGCTAATTATAAATTCATGGCTAAAAAATGTTATATAAAAACTTGACTTGTTTGACAGTTTTAGACCTAAATAATAACTATATCTTTACACTATATCCATCCAGCCATTATCGTAACGGCTTAATCTCCACTGGGGTCGCAGGGGGCCCAGAGCCCATCTCGGGACAAACGGGTGCAGACAGGAACCAACCCTGGGCAGCCGCCGAAACACCACACCGCAAGCTTTACAAGATGACCAAATCCTGACCCTACAAATATTGCAGATATTTTCCATGATTTGCAGTCATAATAACAGATTATCCTGTCCAAATTGTACCCACAGCCTAACATTTGCTGTACTCACTGTTTAATGTGCGTAAGTGCCCCTCCCCCCACCACTAAATTTGCCAGGGTATCCATGCCTCTACAATGCCCTTGTGCACACCTGTTGAGAAAGTAATACTATACACTTTGTGTCACAATAACTAATGACTGACGTGTTTGGGGAGGAGGGGGTCAAAATAGGGTCACTATATCACATGCTTTTCTCACACTTACAAATTACATCACATATTCCTGTCCCAGGAACATGGCACTTAAATACATATTTTGTGGTCAGTTTTATGAGAGTGTCAGCTGCAAGGCAAAAAAGAAAAAGAGGAATAATGCCTGATATTGGCCACACTTGCAAACTTAGCCGGAAGGTTTACTTGACTTCTGCTACATTGCTCACAATCCCCCAGTTCAGTGGGATACACTTCAAACACTGTATAACAAGGTCCAGCTACATTGGTAAGTGTGGAAAATTTCAGCCACTTCTCTGTGGTTGTTTTTTGCTCCATTTTTTCTTGGGGTTGGAATATGTGACATAATCACCACGCATGACAATGGTATGCAACATCCTGATCCTTTTTGACTCTCCCCCTCCCCAACACCTTTTGCTAGGGCTGGGTGATAAAAAAGATATGTAAAGATATATAGACCTGCCATCCAGTTGAAAAGGGGTTCTTACCTAAGAGTCTGGGCCTTTTTGGGGCATTAAATTATTTTGCAAATTTTCTGCTTTGCATTTTTCTACATTTTCTTTTGCTCTCCCTTTTCCACCTTTGAAGAAGCCATCCACTTTTGCCATTGCATTTTGGTCTGGTTGCCACCAGTCCCATATTTAGAGTTGCAACCTGTCCCATATGTTTATGGGATCATCCCATATTGAAAAAAGTAAAAAAAACCAATATGGGATGTAATTTGTCCATTCTGTGATTTGCCCCTTTACTCAACAAATTTTATCGCGGGGAACCCAGGGGGATGTCTCATATTTCTGCAGATTGAAAATGGAAACTTTAATTACTGGTGTCTGCACCTTCAAGTGTTCATATTCTGTATGTTCTGTTGGATGGCAATGCTTCAGATGGTGTAACAGGTTCACAGTACTTCCAGTTATATTTGGCACAAGTTTTCGGAAGAGTTTGTAATACAAACCATCCTTCACGACTCTCACGGCCACCCTGGAATTATGCTGCGACCCACGAAGGGGTCGGTGAAGAAAGTGACAGCACAGCAGCCACAACATCTTGTACAACATATACAACATCCATCCAAACATCCATCCATACATCCATCCATATATCCATCCATACATCCATCCAAACATCCATCCATACATTCATCCATTTTCCAAAACCGCTTATCCTGGAAAGGGTCACAGGGGGTTTGGAGCCTATCCCGTGCAAGTGCAGGAAACAACCAAGGATGGGGCATATGGCATGTTCCGCTAACTCAATCAACAGTTTGCAGTGCATTTATAGGTTCATCTGTTCTTTACAATACCCCTGCTATCCACTGCCCCCGTGCTGTGCGATTTACCCAATGCTCAGGACACAGTGTGTCCTTTTTTTTAGAGTATGTTGCTGCATCCTCCTTGAAGTGCTTTCTTCCTTTTAATTCATGCTTTCCCTGTATACCACTTTGTGTTTTTGCTGTCACTGTTCATCTTTTCTAACACGTTGCGTTTCCAAACTGGCTACCAGGTCGTCCTGCGTAATTAGCTGCAATTCATTGAAAACTGGGACTGTACCACTTGGAGAAGGGATGCTCATTTTCTCTCCCATATTACTGAAAATGAAGACTTGGGTTGCAACCATAATTTTAGCCCTGTGAGCACGTGTGTGTGTTTAGGTTATATGCGGTAGACAGTGGGGGCCTGTGAGTTCTCATCTCGTACAGGTGGGATGGCGCAGCAAGGCACTTCAATAAACACAATATTGTTAGCCCATAGTAATCAGCCTGAAATGTTACAGGCCTACTGGGTATTCTCCTGATGCTCCCAATTACCACTTCAGCATTGCACCGAGGTCACACTTTCTGCTAATACACAAGCACCATTGTTCAACTGGATTATAGGGAAGGTCAGCTGTTTCACAGGGGGATGAAAGGGGGGCAGAATGGCAAAGAACACAGATAAACTTTTTCTTTGTTGTTGTTTTTTTTTTCTCCCAGATACGTATGATTCTTTTTCCAAGCCTATGGAAGTGATGGAAATGATGGGCTATAATAAAATGAAAGATGCTCCTGGGCACTACTGGGTGCTGTTATTGTTCTGTGTGAAGCATGGGCATGGAAGGGAGGGGGGCTGATGGATGGAGGGGGCAAGGAGAGGTGAGGAAAGAGCAGGCGAGGTGAGCGGTGGGTGGCTGGGTAAAGCCTTCCTACTGTAATCTAATCAGCTCTTGCCACACACAGGGAGCCTTGGCCCCAGATGTCTGTCTCACAGAAGCTCATTGGCAGGGGGGTGGAACACAGGCCCTGCAAATGCCACATCAACTGTAGTGCACCTTTCCTCCTTCATCTACTAGACCATCACTCATCTGCAGCACGAGGCAGGGATTTGATTACAAAATGAGTAAAACGATCCAACCTCCCACCTCTTAACAAAGAGAATAAAGATGGGTGGTTAATGCTCTCAGCAGTTTATTTTGGCACTTGGAACATCAGCCAACAAGAACAACAAGCTTGTGCCTGGTTTTGCTACAGCACTGAAATAATGTGTTTGAGCAAATACTGTCTAGAATCATTCTGTCCAAGTTATTTCTCATTATGTTACATGCTTAACTAAAGAACTTTTGCCAGTCTGTCAGTCATGGGTGTAAATATGCACCAGGGCATTACCTCCAGTACATCATTCTTTCTTGCCTTTTTCATATACAACCTTTAAGAATGGATTCTGTGTGGAAAAAACAACAGCAGATGAATCTATGATGATAATCATAACTTGGATCTTGGATGTGAACACTGTGATAGTGGATTTTATTTTTATACCTTTATTATACCTCTTATTTGAGGTATTTTATACATTTTTTATACCTCTTATTTGAAACCTTTCTATTGGTGCATTAAAATCTAGTTGCCAGCTATTCTGAATGAGATACTTAACTAATGCTCTTTAGGCATGTCAGCAGTGAATCCAAGACATATTAATCACTGAACCAAGAATGGGCTGTGATGTACAGTAGGTGTTGAGTGTTGAATCATATGTTATGAAAACATTAAAAAAAAAAATACATAACCCCCTCAGTAGATTTGCATTTGAAATGGTGAAAGAGTGCAAAGAGTAGGGAGACCAATTCTGATGTTCTTTTAAAGTAGTAGAATTTGAATCCCAAGGTCATGTAAAATGTTTGATTTAAGGTTAAAATCAGACTCCCTACTTTTAAAAGCTACCAAACAGTGATTTATTTTTCAGGTAATATGAATATTTCTTTAGATCATTTAATAACTTAAATTTACATAGATGAAAATAAAACCGACATTAATGTGTTTATGGTTTGTACTGAGGAATTCTGCATAGATTAATGCCATCCTCATGAACTGAATAACTTAATGCTATTATTTTTTATCTAACAAAATCTTTCTATTGGTTGTTTTTAAAAATGTTGATAACCTTGTTGTCAATGCCATTGGGCACAACTAAGAACCATGAAACCTGATGGATGTAGTATACAATACTAAAAACACAGAGACAAAATCTTTTCTTGACACATTTAAGTCACACAATATGCTGGGCCGGTAAATCCTGTAGGTGACATTGTTGACTACCTGGCATGTCATCTTCTGAGGGGATGCCCATCAGCAAATCAGCAGCTTCACTACTGGCAATAAGGCTGGCATAGGGCACCACATGTGCTTCATCCAGCACTAAGAATATGTACTTGGTTTTGCCATTATTGAGAAAAAAAACTAATCAACAGTGAGCCCTAACCTTCACAGAGGACATTTAACTAAACATAAAGTGATAATTTCCTCTCAGGAAAAGGATTTGTACACGTTGTGTGAACAGTTTAACACCAAAGGACAATGGTAAATTTATCACTGCAACCGGGTATTTCAAAAGAAATAAATTTCACCAATAATGTTTCATTATTGGTGTGTCACGGTCTTTTCAGATGTCAGAGACACAGATACAGAAACCGTATTGACATAGCTCAGGTGAAACCATTTTTGAAATCTGTCAATGTCATGAAAATCACAGAAATCATGAAGATTGGCCATTTTTTTTTGTACTGAGGCCAGTAACTTACCCAAAGGGCCTGCGATTTATGCTAATGTTAGACAGCCTGCGCATCCTCAGTTAACATCACTGATGTCAGGGCGAAATCTGCCAGCTGAATAGAAAAGCATAGCATCTCTAGCTCATTTTTTTTTCTTTTTAAATCAAATCCTGCTTTTCACAATCTGACCGAATTGTATACACAATTTTAACACTTTACATTTTATTTTCTATAAAGAATAAAAATTGCCATTAGGGTGAAAAACGATCATACGTCCATTCAAGAGTCATGGGGATCTGGAGCTCATCCAAAGAAGTATATCGTACCAGTCAAGGTAGACCGTAAACTACACATCAATCGCTGGGTAATAACATACATACAATCATACGCTAAGAGAAATTTAGGATCCAGATCACCAGTACAACCCATCCTTGGACCATAGAAGGAAACTGTAATAGGTTAATCAGTGAAAACCCATAAATATGCAAGGGAAGGCAAGCTCCATTTGTGGTATATCCATCCATCCATCCATTTTCCAAACCGCTTATCCTACTGGGTCGCGGGGGGTCCGGAGTCTGTCCCGGAAGCAATGGGCACGAGGCAGGGAACAACCCAGGATGGGGGGCCAGCCCATCGCAGCATTTGTGGTATATAATGTCCATAAATGTACAATGATCAAATAGTATCTATATATTACATGTGTATATATGATACTCACAACTGATAATGGTTGGGGTTTTAGCAGCATAGGAGACGGTATGTTTAAGAAACGTTTACTTGTACAAATATAGAAGGAGTAGTTGGCAGAGGACTGAGAAAAGCTGCAAATGGTCGAGCTAGAGCTGCATTCATTAACAGAAGACGATAAACAAACACTCAGCCTCTGATGGCGATGAGCAATAAATAAGGTCACTTTGCTGGCTACAGAACACAAATTAATAATTTATCTAACAAAAAAATAAGAGAGCCTGCAGTAAATTAAATCAAAACAAAACTAGCATAGATCAGATCCTGCTAGTCTGATTTTAAAGACCTAAGTTCAATCTGATATAAATTTTACTAAACTGAACCCCAGGCACACAAACTAGAACCAAATCTTACTTGGTCTACTACCTGATCTTACCAAAAATGCGAAAGATTATTAACTTATAAAAAAATCCAGCACACAGACCATGGGCATAAATTATATGGGGATGGGGGGGGGGAGTTGTAACCCCCCAAATAATCATTGCCAGCCAATACAACCCCCTGGACCCCCTTAAACGGCTGGAGACCTCAACCCACCCCCAATGGTCAATTCAATGTTATACCCTTGATACAGACCATTTGACACAGATTTTTTAGATAATTTTTTTTAAGTTAACTAAATGAGAAAATGTCATTACCAACTTAGCTATGCTAAATTCCGTAGATGAGTACCTCTCATCTACATTCTCCATCATTTCACATGCAGATTACTTTCTCCTAGACTCCTAGATCCAAGCCCATGTTTTTAACTTTAACCATTTTGCTGGTTATCTACAGGAACTGGCCCAATGCAGGACTCCAGCTTGTTTTTGCTATGGTGCTTACTCGGTGGGACAAAAACCAGCCGCAATGACACTTTAAATACATTATGATGGCCTACACCTGCAACAAAAATAATTGGGCAAGCTTGCCAAATTTGTGAATGCAAAGCCGTTCTTGATAATATTGAGGCGAATATTTAAAATACAGGCATACTCAACAGCTGCTGGTGAAGACAGTAAGGGAGGAGAAAATGTTTGTCAGCAAGCATGTTCAAAATGTATATGTTTTGGGGGTTTTTTTACCCAGAAATATGTAAATAGCTACAATTCCATTCCAGTAACAAAACTGAATATAAGAACTCTGTATTGGTTCATTCTACATCAAAGAAATGCAGTTAACCGTGGTTTGTGCACTTGCTAATGTGGACAAAGGAACTGAATCTTCCCAGTTGTACCTCATCCAAACTGTGGTGCAGAATAGAGAGACTCTGCATTTATATAGGAAAGTCTGCTTGACTGAATTTCCTTTTTAAACAGCTGAGTCACAAGCATGAGGTGTAGATTGGAACACAGCAAACAAGAGACAGAATGAAAAACAAACACAGAATGAAAAACAAAATACCCAGGAATGATGCTTTATTTAGGTCAGTTTTTCATTTTTGGGATCACACTACGTCAAAGCAGTAGATTCTTTCACCAAATAGAACATTTAGAAGGCCCGAATGCTTGATTCATAATTGATTACAAAATTTAGTAAATATAACTTAGCAACTATGAATGTACAGTGAATATAAAGTGTACATGCCCCTGTATGATTTATGCAAGAATTTTGTGATGTAATAAATGAGACACGATAAATTATTTCAGGACTTTCCCATGTTTAATGTGACCTATAACTTGTACAATTCAATTGAAAAAAAAAACAAAATACAAAAAATTACAATAAGGTGGTTGCATAAGTGTGCACCCTTAAACTAATACTTTGTTGAAGCACCTGAATTACAGCATTCAGTCTTTTTGGATAGGATTATATCTGCATGCCACATCTTGACTTGGCAATATTTGCCCACTCTTACTTGCAAAAGTGCTCCAATTCTGTCACATTGTGCAAATCTCTTGGGCACAGCCCTCTTCAGGGCACCCCACAGATTTTCAATTGGATTTAAGTCTTGACTCTGGCTGGGCCACCCCAAAACTTCAAATTTCTTCTAGTGAAGCCATTCTTTTGTTGACTTGGATGTATGCTTGGGGTCACTGTCCTCCTGAAAGGTGACATTTCTAATCTTCAGCTTTCTAGCAGAAACCTGAAGGTTTTGGGCCAAAATGTACTGGTATATGGAACTGTTCAGAATTCCCTGCACCTTGACTAAAGCCCCAGTTCCAGCTGAAGAGAAATAACTGAAAAGCATGATGCTGCCACCGTGATGCTCTTCTTTTGGTGATGCACACTGTTGTTTTTGTGCCAAACCTACCTTTTGGAATTGTGACCAAAAAGTTCAACCTTGGTTTCATCAACACATTTTCTCACTTGCTTTTGGGAGACGTGATGTCACATGCAGTACACAACCATTACTTGGCAGAAATTCCTGCAGCTCCTTCAGTATTGCTGTAGGCCTCTTGGCAGCTTCCCTGACTAGTTTTGATCTGGTCTTTTCATCAGTTTTGGAGGGACGTCCAGTTCTTTGTAAACATCACTGTTGTGCTATATTTCTTCTTTTTCCAGTTCTGGATGACTGTCTTCCCTGTGTTCCACGGTATAGCTAATGTTGTGGAAATGTTTTGTACCCTTCTCCTAACTGATACCTTTCAACAATGAGATCCCTTTGATGCTTTGTAAGCTCTCTGTAAATGATGGCTTTTGTTGTAGGACGCAACTAAGTCAATGTCAGGAAAATCCTACTAGGACAGCTGAACTTTACTTTGGGTTAATCAGGGCCACGTTAATTGATGGCAGGTGTGTACCCAGAGAGATTGAATGCTGTAATTAAATCAAAAGGGGCTTCAACATAGTATTAGTTTAAGGATGTGCACTTTTATGCAACCAGTTAATTAGATTTTTTTTTATTTTTCATATTTTCCCCCTAACAGGTTTGTACAGGATATACATCACATTAAAAGTGGGAAAAGTTTGGAAATGATAGTCCGTGGTATAATTTTTTTACATCACAAGAACCTGGCATTTTAACGCTTTTTGTATCCACTGTACCAATAGTGCAACATGGAATCTTGACATACTACATTTAGAGCTTTATGTAAGGGTGTACTCTAGGGCTGAATGATTTGGGAAAAATAACTAATTGTGATTTGCCTGAGAAATATTGCGACTGCGATTCACGATATTTTTTAAAAGTGAACTGTCAGTTCAATATTGAGTGCGTAAGAGATTTAAAACATATCACACCGCATTACCACATGATATTAGTCTATATTGTAATGCAAGGAGGAGAACTTAAAGATATGAATTGCTTCCAACATATTTCAGCTTTTTTTAACCCTTGTGTACATACTGAGTCTTTAGTAATCTGGAATATATTTAAACATCAAGCCACCAGTAACCAGAACTGTGCAAACTTTTACTGAATACCCCATTCTTGAACACTAAAAAGTTTCTAAACAAACAACTTTCTACATTATCATGTGGCGATGGTCATATGATTCAATGTGGAAGCTGTTCTCGGATTATGCCACATATACTCTTTATCCGCAACAATTTAGTATAAATTTAAGGCAAAGTAGCTAAAAACTGTTGTTTATTTTTTTATTATTTTCATTTATTGGTCAAAAAAAGTGCTGGGCCGCTAGTGACTTGAACATGGTAAAGGAGCACTGCACTTCTGATTGGTGCTGCAAACAGAAATCCCATATTTTGTGGGTTGCATCCAGTTGTTCCTGGATATTCTAATTTGCTCAAATTTCCACCAAACACTGCACACCAAAGTGATCCCTTTCCCGCTATGTTTGTTAAATGTTTGTCTGATCTGTAAAGCCTATTTGCTTCAGTTCATTATAGTGTACATATGTGCATTCAGGTGCCAGCTGCATCACATATGCCATGTCTTTGTTCCATGATTGTGCACAGTACATATCTATTGTAATCACCAGCTGTGCCCAAGCACCGCCTCTTCAAGCAGGCCTGGGCACAGTTCAGCTTACCGTGCCCAGGCATGGTACGGATTGCCTAGTATGAGTACACTCTAAGTCAGCTAAGATGGATGAAGTAGTCTTTGTAGAACTTGTTTTACTGTTTACCAGTGGCTTGGGAATATATGATTTTATCGAGTTATCAGGTTTCTGATCAAAAACCAGATAATATCAGCTGTCAGACTTGATAATAGTTCATACACCTGAACAGACTGAAAGTCTTTTGAAGTTTTCTGTAGTGTTTAACATGAGACTTTATAATTAATCTCATAATGTACTGTAACAAATTAATAATCCTGCCACACAGAGAAGTTATGTTGCGTTCCATTTACCTCAGAGGTTGGAACTTGGAACTGGGAATGACATGACACACGAGTTAACCGCGTTCCAGTACAGCCGGAGTCGGAAAGCCATTTAGCACAAGCAGAGACCCATTTCAAAAAGCAAAACTTCTTGCTTAGCCAGATAACTTATCGAATTTAATTTACCCTGGCCTTTTATCTTCGTTCACTTACATTTAGCCCAAACTACCTTAAATCTGACAAAGTATTCAGCTAAGCAAGAAATCCTGCTTCCTGAAACAGTACTGGGTTCTAGCCCAGTTAACTCTTAGCCATTGTTAGCAATATCAATTGATAACACATTACTTGGTATTTTGAGCATAAAAACTCCATAGCAACAAGTCCACAGATGGTGGTTAGACAGTACTGTGTTTACAACCGATTTAATGAGCCACAAATAAAATGTAACTGCTAATAAACAGCATAAAACTACAGATTAACTTCTGAAGGACACAGCCATCTTGAATTCTGAGGTTGGAGATGGATTCCTCTGGATCCTCAAACTACTGATTTTCATTCTGTGCTCATATTTGAACCCACACATTAAAGATTGGCAGGAATTCCACATCTGCTACATTACATTTAATTCTTTACCTTTATTTCTATGTGGTATGAAGTTAACAATGAAGTGGAGTGATTTACAAAAACCAGAGGCAAAGCAATCACAGAAACTGCAGAATGATGGAAAGAATACTTGTGTAAATTGCAAAGACGCTATTGAGAAGCCACTTTGCATACACTGTGTATCTTGTTCGACTTTTCTAACAAGATGCAGATGAAAACGTAAGCTATTAAAAGATATGCCTCACCCTTATCATAAGACAGGAGAACCGTGGCGACATGCATTTTCCAAAGATTCCAAAGATTCGTGTCGATGCCCCAGCTACACAAGGTCAATGCAGTGAAAGGAAAATTATAGCATCCTCATTATAGCATCTTCAAGTTTTTCATCCAGCACAGGGAGCACGAAGCAGGAATACACCCAAGATTGGATGTTAGTCAAAACCATACAAAGTCAAAACAATAATGATGCTGACAAATTCAAGAAAATCAGGAAATTCTGATACTCAGAAGTACTATAAATCTTTGACTTTCTGTTGGTCCTATTTAATGAAAATAAAAACAATAATAAGGGCTGTCAAAGTTAATGCATTAATGGAGTGTGATTAATTTAAAAATAACGAATTATTATTTTTAAATTGTGTTAATGCACACTCACATAGCCTACCATAGAGTCCCGTTTGGGGTCAAGACAATGCTACTGCACTTCTGTACCACATTGTTCATCTGCTCCTGTCATGATTTTATTGGCTTTTGAGGTTACCGTAGTCACACCCATATATTTCGTCATCGGGAAGAACAATGCTGTTGATTAACAATGCATTATGAAGTCAAAAAACAAGAAAATAAATTCCTTAATTACAAAATCCAAAAGTCCTTTGCTCTTTATCACTCATTACATGACACATATATTTTAAATGGTGAATTTAACTCCATGGTTGGAAATACAGAATGTAAAACTCACATTGGAATCTACAGATTTCTTCTTTGAAGGTACTGATAAGTAGATTAAAAAACATACATACACAGTAACATTGTTTCTTCTGCTGCGTCTTAAATTCATTTAAGTTTAAATTAGTTTAAATTACAGTTCAAATGGTGTCAGCAACCATTAAAATTATCTGCCACCCATTAAATTCGGAAGACAAGCTGTAAACAAAACCTAACATCTATTTGATTACATTTCAAACTTATGTCACACCAGGTCAGCTGCCTAGTCAATGGAATTCTCATATATACTGTAACCCCATTTTGACATTTCTATCCTGGGGCCGTATTACAGAAACTTGCAGATTCCATCTTAAATGTTTGGAAACCATGGTAATTAGGTAACACAGGATGAAGTCTGCTGCTCTCGATTCTCAAATCAACCTCACTTTTGACAATTTCCGGGTGGAAACCAAGGCATACAATGGCCCTCTTACGATTGGTCACCTTCAACACGAATAGACCTATATGGACCACCTTGTACTTTGATTGACAGTTTCCTTTAACTGAACAACAGGCATACAGTTTGGCCAGAGGTCACTGAAATCCGCACTCCTTTTCAGAAGGCAGTGGTAGTACGCCAAATAATATTTTCCAACCACCAAAAACAAAAGAAGAAGAAGAAGAAGAAAAGTTTGGCCAGAGGCTTGTTATTTCAAACATCTGAGCTCTGACAGCAGGTCTGGAGTTGAAAACATAGTGGAAGGAACAATGACCACAACATCTGAAGGTTTACATGTAAGTGATACTGACAGATGGCTTCATCTAACAGCCCAACACTTTACTTATTGTGAAATTTGGTTGGAACTACAGATGAAATGGTATTAAAATATAATATCATGATTATAGTGACTGAAATTATCACGGTTATCACTATTATCGTGGTATTGTTAAAATATTCAAAATGTACTGACGCACAAGTGAAATCATTTCACCAAATAATCACTTGGTAAATACCTTATGTAAACATATGAAACCATATCATATGTGCTTTAACATTAAAAACCCCCAGAGCACCGTCACTGTCTCTGCCATATTGTCACAGACACAGAACAAACCCACATTGCATGCTGGGAGACTGCCGCTACCTTTGGTTGACGCCGAGTTGTGTGACAGTACTTTTTGCATATTTTCATCACATTTTAACAAATCAAGTGGTTGTACAGTATGTGTTTGTTTCCATAGACGACAGTACTGATTTTTCGTCAGCCTTTGAAGTAGTTCTGGTTAGCATGCTACCACATCTCATGATCTCCATTTGTGGTGACTGATGTTACCTAGCAGGAATACAAATAATTTTACGCCTTTTGAATATTCCATCCATCCATCCATTTTCCAAACTGCTTATCTTACTGGGTTGCGGAGGTCCGGAGCCTATCCCGGAAGCAATGGGCACGAGGCAGGAAACAACCCAGGATGGGGGGCCAGCCCATCGCAGGGCACACTCACACACCATTCACTCACACCTTTTGAATATTTAAAAAAATATTTTAAAATATTAAATGGAAACAAATTCCAAAAGCCGTTCTTATCCTTTCACGTTAAGCAAACCAGCCACTATGTATGAGGCAACACTAACTGGCAACAGTGAAAATGTAACGCAGTGTCAAGAGCCTGTCAGCATCACAGGCATCAAAAGAGACCACACAAACAGGTACTCAGATACTGCCTACAGCCAAATGAAAGCCACACATCCGTGGATGCTTGTACTAACACAATGGGGATCCCACTGACAAATGAAACAGGTACAAGTACATCAAATGTCTTGCCCTAAAGTTACTGCAAGTGGTAGGGTTTCATTTTGTCTCAGACTATGTATTGATTTCATTTTCTGTTTTCCCACTCTAGCATCTGATACTGTAGACTAGGAAGATGTTACTCTCCATCTAACACTTTCCCCGTGTGCCAAATCCAAGGCAAGTGCAGCTGAATGGCATCATGGTCCTCAGAATTGTATTGTACTAGATCAGAGTATGATCTTTTTGTGTCAAAATATCAGTCACGTTGTGTACTTCCTGACATACAAATAACTACTTAAATGTCTTTGATGTTTTAGGGTCTTATGGTGTCATCCCCACTCCAGTTGATCCTGAAACAGGGGTTGGATGCCAGACCTATATGACTCTCTATGATTTGGTAGTCATGGAATCATGCGTCAGGTCTATGACGTGAGCTACGCAGTCTCAAGGGAAGGTTCATGGAAAATAACATTGGAAGAGACACAGAGGCTCAAGTGGACAAAATAGAAGGAATATGCTGTGTCTTGACAAAGAGAGGCCTGTTCTTCCGTGAGTGAACATTTTCTGGAATTTGAAAAATAAAGCAGCCAGTACCAACTAAGTACCAACAGCCAGTACCAACTAAACAAATAATGACGTTTGTAAAGTAAATAATGTTTCATTCTTGATGCCAATAGAGTGTTGCTTCATGTTGTGCCTTTAAAAATGGGTCAGTGAGAAGTTTCTCACAATCACAATCACTTTATTCATATGCATCATAGAACTTGGTGAAACAATAAAATTCTTGTGCCTAACGTGTCCCTTTTTCGGGACAGAGTTCATTTGATTTAGTTTACCTAAAAGGTTCGCTCTGATTGTTCACCAATGTATAGAGAGGCACTTCCCATCCATCCATCTTCCAAACCGCTTATCCTACTGGGTCGCGGGGGGTCCGGAGCCTATCCCGGAAGCAATGAGCACGAGGCATGGAACAACCTAGGATGGGGGGCCAGCCTATCGCAGGGCATGCTCACACACCATTCACTCACACATGCACACCTACGGGCAATTTAGCAACTCCAATTAGCCTCAACATGTTTTTGGACTGTGGGGGGAAACCGGAGTACCCGGAGGAAACCCCACGACGACATGGGGAGAACATGCAAACTCCACACACATGTAACCCAGGCGGAGATTCGAATCCGTGCAAGGCAACAGTGCTACCCACTGCACCACCATGCCACCCCTGCTATTGAACTTATATATTATAAGTTTCTCAACACTGTTTGTTAAAAATACAAACCTAACAGCTCATCACACAGTCAGCTAATGAGTCCAAGTGCTAACAAACCCTGGTTAAAATAATTTTAAATTATCAAAATGTTGCATCTCTAAAATACAATTGCAACATACCAGAAGTCACTGCACATAGGTTATATACTACACCAGTAGATGGTGTCTTTCAGTCACGACCAAAGTATGGCTCTCTCGTTCAGTAGCCTATCAGAGTCTCTCGTTCACTGACTCGCTCACCAACTCGTTCACTCCTTTGGGTCTCTCAATGTGATCATTCCACTGTAGGCGTATACGTTCGAGTCCCAGGTTTAGTTTCCAGCCAATCATATGCTCGCTTACAGCGCGCCCTTAAATGCCTCACTGGCCATAGTCGAGGAGGGAAGCAGCATTCACGTCATAATTCTGAGGACAATAGAATAACAAAGAACAAATCCTTTTAGGGAAGTGAACATGAGTACATTGTTCCCGTAAGGGACTCATTTCCCACAAAGAAATCATACGCAACTGTCACACCATTATATGAGAGGCATGGCTGCAAGTATAAAGCAGATGAATGAAGTGAAATACGGTATTATTTTGCTCATGCTGCCGACAGTCAGGGAAAGCCCACCGACATCACAAAGCTTATGTGTAAAAGATGTTTTAAATCAACGCAGACCAAGGACCCAACACAGTGAACTTGATAAAGCATCTCACCAACAGACATCCCGACTTATTAGAAGAATTTAGACAGCGACAGGTTAGTGAATGTGATACAAAACCATTACAAGGCTTATCCCTCAAATAAAAGTAAAAAAAGTGAGATTTATTTTGTGTCCAGTGAACTGCTTACCACTTCAGTTTGAGAAGCAAAATTAAGGGCAATGACAGCTTAACTGTTCAATTTGACTTTATATTTTCAGGTAATCTTTTAGGTAAGGTAATCATGGCATGTAATACATTTATCTAGATATTCTTTATTACCAGAAAATGTGCTAAGTAGAGTGCAGATCTCTGCCAGAAGGTGTACTGTAGGTTATTAAATTATACCTTGCATATTTAATATGGAAATAGAAATAATAAGGGGACAATACTGGATACTATGTAAACTTTAATAACACCATGACCTTGAACTAATGATTTGCATCCATCCATCCATCCATCCATCATCTCCCGCTTAATCCGGGGTCGGGTCGCGGGGGCAGCAGCCTCAGCAGGGAGACCCAGACTTCCCTCTCCCCGGCCACTTCGTCTAGCTCCTCTGGGGGGACCCCGAGGCGTTCCCAGGCCAGCCGAGAGACATAGTCTCTCCAGCGTGTCCTGGGTCTTCCCGGGGCCTCCTCCCAGTGGGACATGCCCGGAATACCTCCCCAGGGAGGCGTCCCGGAGGCATCCTGATCAGATGCCCGAGCCACCTCATCTGGCTCCTCTCGATGCGGAGGAGCAGCGGCTCTACTCTGAGTCCCTCCCGAATGACTGAGCTCCTCACCCTATCTCTAAGGGAGAGCCCAGCCACCCTGCGGAGGAAACTCATTTCGGCCGCTTGTACCCGCGATCTCGTTCTTTCGGTCACTACCCAAAGCTCATGACCATAGGTGAGGGTAGGAACGTAGATCGACTGGTAAATCGAGAGCTTCGCCTTTTGGCTCAGCTCTCTCTTCACCATGACAGACCGATGCAGCGCCCGCATGACTGCCGACGCCGCACCGATCCGCCTGTCGATCTCCCGCTCCATCGTTCCCCCACTCGTGAACAAGATCCCGAGATACTTAAACTCCTCCACTTGGGGGAGGACCCCATCCCCAACCCGGAGAGAGCACTCTACCCTTTTCCGGCTGAGAACCATGGTCTCGGATTTGGAGGTGCTGATTCTCATCCCATAATGATTTGCAATAATCCAATTATTAGTGTTTTAAATGTATTAAAACATGTTCAATAGCTGTATAGCTCTGTACCTGCAACTGAATAATTTTTTTGCTAAAACATGTTCAGTATGGGGGGTGGTATGGTGATGCAGTGGTTAGCACTGTTGCCTCACACCTCTGGGACCCAGGTTCAAGTCTCCACATGGGTCACATGTGTGTGGAGTTTGCATGTCCTCTCCACGCCTTGCTAAATTGCACCCCATCCTGGGTTGTTTCCTGCCTCGTGCCCATTGCTTCCAGGATAAGCTCCAGACCCCCCCCGTGACCCAGTAGGATAAACAGTTTGGAAAATGGATAGATGGATGTTCAGTATGCTCTGCACCTGTGGCAAAATAGGCTATATTTTATTTAATTTGACTGATATTGACAAAATATGTTATTTAATTAATGCAAAAGCTATTTTAAGTTCTGTGTTCTGTCATCTATTTATCCATTAATTTTCCTGATGTTTTAGTTTTTTGCTGTGGTATCGTTTCAGTTTCACTATCGAAATATTTTAAGCAGGTATTATACTGAAGTCAGGATTTTGGTATTGTGACAACACTACATGTGCCGCAGTTGAAGGGAAGGGGACAGGTACATGAGGGGATAATGAGACAGTGCAAGACAAAGGTATGGGGAGTGGAACAATAAATATGTAATAAATATATTCAGCCCGCACAAGTTTTTGCAGGTCAGGCAAAGTGCAAAGACCACTGATAAAACTGCAAACAAATATGAGACTGCACACAAGTCTGTGAGCTTCGCCTTTCTTGGTAAGGAACCAGGTTCTTGTGGGAGTAACAGAGGCTCCCTGGAAGGGGTAGACCTAGTAAGTTGTTATAACACAACAGCAAATAAACTGACCTTCAATTTACCTATAAAACACACGTAAATGCAATCAAACCAGATTTCTTGTACAGTAATAACGAAAACGGGCACAGCACTGTAACATTAACATTATAGAAACATCATAATTACATGACGAAGCTAAGATAACGATAATATTCAATAGTATATAACGAATAAGCAAGCGGTTTATACTTGTACTTAACGTGAATACACAAAAATATTTTGTCAACACTTTTTCCTTTTCAGTTCTTGTACCCAGCCAAAAATTAAGAAATTATAATCCTCCAGGCTTTTAGTCACCTTCCTTGAAGAACCAGATAATTCAGCATATCCTCATTGCTTCCACTTTCAATGTGTATGAGTCATATCCAATAATACCAGTTTTCTCTTTGTATGTATGCCTTGCGTCTGACGGTAGCTAATTCACGTACTCAGAATACTCCATCACTACAGGAGCGTTCGACTTCATGCAGCCACTTACAGCGCTGGCTTAAAGCAATGCATTCTGGTCCTAACGCAATGCATCATCGTTAGATTTTTTTATGCAAGATGCATAACAGATACAAATTACATTTTAAAGAAAGAAGGGTACATATCCTTTCTCATTTACAAAAGATTCTTCAAGGCATTATATAAATTGATAGTTTTTATAGCTTTTAGTTTTTTTAGTCCATCCAAAGTGTTAAAATAAAATTTCAATTCCAATTTAAACTGGCATATTTTAGGCTTCTTTGAGGTCCATTTGCGTTTGTAAACATAAAATTTACCATATAAAATAAACAGATTTAAAATAAAGACATAATTACTATTTATATTCTTTTCCCCATAATAGAAGAGAATATCTTTCCTATCGAACCCTAACCCTAACTCTAACCAGACTGTGTTTCAATCAGATGTTTTATCCAAAAGTATTTGACAGGTAAACAATCATAAAACAAGTTTCTTTAACTGTTTATTTGTGGGATAAATTAAATGTAAGATTTTACATTTCACGAGTTGAGCTACCTATCGAGATGTGCTATCGAACCTTTCTGCGCATGTGCAGTTCCACCGTTTTGGAACTAGGATTAAGTTTTAGAGGTTAGGGTTAAGGTAGTGCAGTGATTAGCACTGTTGCCTCACACCTCTGGGACCCGGGTTCGAGTCTCCGCCTGGGTCACGTGTGTGGAGTTTGCATGTTCTCCCCATGTTGTTGTGGGGTTTCCTCCGAGTACTCCGGTTTCCCCCCACAGTCCAAAAACATGCTGAGGCTAATTGGACTTGCTAAATTGCCCGTAGGAGTGAATGGTGTGTGAGTGTGTCCTGCGATGGGCTGGCCCCCCATCCTGGGTTGCTCCCTGCCTCGTGCCCATTGCTTCTGGGATAGGCTCCGGACCCCCCGCGACCCAGTAGGATAAACGGTTTGGAAAATGGATGGATGGGTTAAGGTTGGGGTTTTAGGGGTTTTTTTGGGGGTTAGGGTAAGGGTTAGGGCTATCAATTAGCACTACGGTAGCCTAACTCAACAAAGCAGCTGAACTCGATAGACACCAGCACTGCAAAACATCACCACGCCTCACCATGTCACATGGTTCAAAAACCTCGCGAGGCACCACGATTTAAGGCAGACCGTGCAGCACCTCTCAGCCGGCTGCACCGGAGCCGCCTCCGTGAAGACACTTTGCCCTTATTGGCTGAAGATTTTAGTCACACGCATCATGTTTGTATCCCAGGTAGTTCCGATAGTCTGTGGTTCCGTTCGTTATCTGCTATTTCTCCTGGAAAACACGTAAAGCAGTGAGAACTGGTTTTCAGTTAATTTATCTGGTAAAATAAAGTTCCAATACATAAAATAAATGCTCTAATAGTACACGTAAGTTGTTTATTTATTGTTAGTTACTGTAATGTTGTGTTGCTTTATTTGTTTAATCGTTTAGTCTGTGAATAAGGCATTCAAGTAAGAATTGCATTGTACTCTGTACATGACAAAAACTGAATCCTTGAAGTAAATGTATTTGATCTTTTCCTGGCAGCTATCTTTTTACACAGGGCCACTATACACAATAATATTTTTTTATTGCTAACAGTTTGGATCACGAGTTGGTTATTGTAAAAGAAATATGGAGTTTATACTCCATCTCTGCAGCCACCGGCTTATCTCGCTCCACGTCACCTCAGCTGCAGACAGACTTAAGCCCAAATCGAACGCACCCAATAACTAACAAATGCACCAAGATGGCGGCTAGAGGCGGAGCGAGGTGATTGCCCTGTTAATTGCAACCATTTTTATGGGTAACGCCTCATTCAGCCGCAATTGATTTGTTTGCTGAACTAACCAACATTCGAGGGACTGAGCTACCACTCAAAAACTCATTTGCCAATGGGAACACAGTCCTGAAAAAACCCGCGAGAACCGCAAGCAAAAAAATCAGGCTGCGCAAAAGCAAGACGCGGGTAGCAACCGATAAATCTGGTATGTAATCGGAAAACGGGTAGCGCAGACAAGAGTTTGAATTGGAAACAAAAAGGACACATTATCAAAAAGGAAAAGACCGATAATTTTTTTTCAAGTTATAATTTTTACTTTTGAGATTACTTTTGTTTTGCTTCAGTGAGTTTTATTTTCCCTAAACTTCTCGTCTTTTGGTTGATGTTAAAAAGGCTTGCTTGATAATATTAGAACAAATCTCATTCCATAGGTTTCCGCCCCCAAATTGTCAAAAGTCTTAGCTTCGAGAGCCGACATCATCTCGCGTAAGTAACATATCTGCCGGTAATACTTTCGAATGTTTGAATTTGTACGCGAAGGACGTATATCTTGCTAGTGGGTAGTTAACACCTGCTCGTGTGATATAATTAACTCATGAGTATGTTTTATCGCGCTCACGACTTTTGACATTAACGTGACGCCATAAAAATCCATTCTTTGTCCTTTTCTAACCTTATCAGTTTGCCTGAGATTATATTTTTGGATCAAATTCACTGATAATTCTAACAAAATGACCTCGCAGAATTGGGTTCCTTATTCAGAGGAGTCGCCATGGTAACATGCCGCAAAGATGCAATGAAGTGAAGGTACAAAAAAACTGGAACTCTAAACTTTCAGATTCTATCAAAATTGGCCACCGTTCAAACCGATATGGATATTGTCTTGAATGCTGACTAAGAAATGTTAGATACTGCTATGTGTTCTAGGTCTTCCAGTCTGGCTGTATTAGATACAGCTTATGACTGGGCCTTTCATCGAACCTTCACTGGGTGTTTAAATAGTTGTAGCACATTTTTAATTCACATTGGCTCATGCATACAGAAATACTGTGGACAACTCTGTGTAAACTACAGCTGAAATGGGGTTAATTTTATTATGTAACTACCAAAATGTTGTGTTGTGTAAATAAAAAATTGATGGTTTTCGCCATTCTAATATCCAGATGCAAATGTGAAATGTAATTTTACGGCCAAAGGTTAAAAAGGTCCTGAAAAACATCACAGTTGGGTCATTCGAGATCATGATCCATAATCGCGATCCATGTCGGATCATCACACTTTTGAACCTCATCGTCACGGATTTTAACGAGACTTGGCATGCTGATTTGGTCACATGAGTAACTTATGAAACTGAAATTGGTTAAGTCTGGGATCAATATTGAGGGAGATTTAATCAAACAAATTTGTAACTTTCTTGGGGGGGTGGGGGGGCTATGAATTTGACTGACTACATTACTACATTTACCTTAATGTAAGCTGCACAGCAGTGTTCCTTATATTGTTTTAAAGCTATTGTCCAGCTCTATAGATTAATACATTATTAATGTATTATACATTATTGTAAAAGAAGTAATGTGTAATAAATTAATACATGCCTTTGTAACTTCCAGACTGGACTACTGTAATGTCCTCCTTTCTGGTTGCCCATCTGCATCCTTACATAAACTGCAGTTGGTACATAATGCAGCAGCCAGAGTTCTCACAAACACTAAAAAATTTAATCACATTACACCGGTCTTATCCTCCCTTCATTGGCTACCAGTTAAGTCTTGGATTGACTATAAAATACTGCTGTTAACCTATAAAGCACTGAATGGCCTTGCACCAGAATACCTTAGTGACCTACTGACCTCATACAACCCTCCGTGCTTGCTTCGTTCTCAAGGCGCAGGATATCTGTTAGTGCCTAGGGTAGAAAGAGCTACGGCAGGCTGCAGAGCTTTAGAGCTCCTCAGCTGTGGAATGGTCTTCCTCCCAATGTGTGGGTTTCAGGCTCACTCTCAATATTCAAGTCAAGACTCTCTGCCCTGCCTGTCCCTGGAGGTTGGGCTCCCCCTTTGAGTCTGGTCCCTTCCAGGGTTTCTTTCTTCTAGGGAGTTTTTCCTTGCCACTGTCACCTATGGCTTACTCACTGGGAGCTTTGGGTGGGGATGCTGTAAAGCACTTTGAGACAATGTAATGTTGTGATAACGCACTATCCAAAAATAAAATTTGTTGTTATAGATTGAACAAATAATGTTCCATCTCCATATGAATAATTACTATGTTAAATTACTATTAAAAATGAATAAAAAAGACAATATTGCCAAAGTAACTGAAAAAGGAGTATTAATGGTACAGTCAGAATAGTTTATTTTCCTCTTTAGATTACACTTTTGACTAGACCCTGACCTACTAAAAAGGGCCTTAATTTGTCAGAAACCTGAAAAACTAACAAAAATAAACAAACTAGATAGGCTTTTAGGGTACTAGGGCAAGGAAAGAATGTCAATGTAATAATGCATAAGTTACATACAAGCAGTACTGTTTAAAGGGAAGGTGGGAATGTACGAGCATAAACAATTGCTATACTCTCAATTTATAGTCCATCAGAGCCTTTGATGCAGCTGTGATGTCTTTGCTTGAAATTTTGTATGTCCGCCCTGTTGCTGTCACAGTTTCAGCTACTAAAAGCACATCCTGATGATCCATAACAAGTCTATCAGGATGGCCTGGGAATGAATAGGATGGAGATGGTCCATGAGGATGTAAAAAGTTCAGTCTCAACTCTCCAGTGCTGGGCATAGTTTCTTCAACACATCCTAGCCACGAATTATCATCATACACAGCCACGACATAACCTTTGATGCTTGCAAAGTCGAGTGATTCCCTAAGTGTGCACTTACACTGGACCGATTTGCACACCTCACTCACCTCTGATGAATGCAGGGCATTTATTAGCCATATTTACTAGCCATGTGGGCCTTTTCAGTAGTAAGGCATGTACAGGTGTCTACTGACATTAATGAAGCCTCCATTAAATTTCAGTGTAGCATATTTGTAACCTTAATTAATATTACTTACACCTATGTGTAAGATACATGTGATTAACCATTAAATTGCACAGATGTTTAAGCATTTAATTGCACAAACAGGATGTAAGATGAATATATACATCACATTAATCTGTCATTCTGTTAGGCCTATCCATCAAAGGGCACAAGCACAGTTAAAAATCCTGTATTAACTTGTCACCTGCATTCTCCAGCGTAGAAGTGTCCTATATGTGTCTGGTGTGACTGATGTATGTCTCTCTGCCCAGCAACACATCATAAGGTAGAAAGGAGTAAGCTTAATAAAAAGCAAAGAACTGCTGGATGCAAACAGACTGGTGGGGTGAAATACCAATAGACTCTGCAAATTAAATTAAATAACGAAGTGTTACCAGTACACTTGAAAACAAAAACAGTGTGAGGGGAGTGCTGGTGTCCGGCCGACACAGCCTCAAATTGATAATCATTTTATGGAAAACAAAGCTATAATGCACGTAATGAATGAGAAGCCAGCAGTACAGTTCACAACCTGATTTCCTCTGACAACATAGCTTAGAGGGCCACTCAATTAGCATATGAAAAATGTGGCAGTGCTGGTAGAGGGGCTTTGACCGGCAGACAATCATCTTCACCCCTTTTCAAGCTTTGGGGACTACTCTGTCTCAAGGTGATCATTTAAATTGTTGTTAATGAGAACACAGTCTCTGTGCACGAGGAAAATCGGGAGGGTGAAAGAATATTTCCCTGCCAAACGGTGAGCACAGGCCCCACTTTGGGTTCACAGGACAAGGATGCTTTAGAAGCCTCAATTGTAATGGGCTTAATTACTGTCACATCCCATAAGCGGTTATCCAGTGTGATTAACAGGGGTGTTCACAGACATTCAGAACTGTGCATTACAAGTTCAAGGGATGTTTCCAAAAGGCGAATAGTACCCATCCATCCATCATCTAAACGGTTATCCTCATCAGGGTCACTGGGGATAACAGTATCCACTTCTCTGAATTCAGATTTTGGGGTCAGTGCTTCAGCCCTTGTGTGGAAAGCAATTTGCAATCTGGAGAAGGACAAACCTTGGTTTGTTGAATAATGGCTGTTTAACCATTAGCCATCACAAGTCCTGGTACTTGCTCTCTCTGTGTTGTCCAGCAAAAACAGTTACCTTTTGTATCAATCGACAAACCATTATGTGTTGCTGTATGAAATCTGTTCCCTTAAATATTCTTTAACAATATATTTCATTGCCAATGTCAATAAAAAATAAATGAAAATATTAAAATTATATAAAATTATACCATTTATACAATTAGCTATGTGGGTAATATGTCATTGTCACTTCTGATTTCACACTTTATTGTATATTAATAGTTTTCAAAGATTTTTGATAAACGATTTAGCATAATATGAAATGCTGAGATATTCCATTGAGAACTGAAAAAAAGAATGCATATAATACATTTATTTAACGGACACTTTAAAAAATATATATAAAGCAACACATTTTTGAGAAAGCAGGTTCTGCCAGTGCCTAGAGGAGGGGTAGGCTGTTTTACCCTCAAATGGCCAGTGTGTATTAGAGCTACTGATCTGCTGAGCACAGCTGCTGCACCGTAACTTAGTATGTATACATGCACTGGTACCAGTTTTTATGCCAGTGGAAAACACCTTGAAGTACCATGTTTTTGGTACATTTTCTCAGTACTTTTCTTGAAGTATCAAAAGTACGGTACCTGGTGTGGTAAGAACAAGGCCCTACTGAAGAAGAGTTTAATGATTTGATAATGGGTGGAAAATTTGAAGTTCTGAATGATAATGTTCATATAAAATGTTCCAAATTTAAAATGATTGATGGACTGAACCTGAACTAAACCTGGATTTGACAGAGAAACCCATCCTGTTTCATTTTAATGGGGCAGTTCACCCCCAAACTGGAAAAAGATATACACGTGTGTTTTAAAGAGGCTTTAGTGCAGTCTATCCAGGTTCTTCTGCGGGGAGTTGTCCAGTTGTGCTCTTTGGCCCAATGGTTAAATTACTCCACCAACCACAGGATTTGAACCTGTGACCTCATAAAAACCAATCCAAACCCACTAATTATAAGCCATACAACATCTACAATCATACAATTATGTCAGAAAATGTCAAATAATGAGGATTGTAGTAGTTTGTGTGCTTCTAAAATGTAATATAAACAAAACAAACTTTAATGTTAATTTCTGAGTGAGACTAATTTAGAATGAGATTTGCTAAAACTGCAAGGTCTTTGAGACAAATCCATTACCATATGCAATATATCCATCCATCCATCCATCCAGCCATCCAGCCATCGTCTATCCTCTTAACCTGGTTTGGGTTTTAACTACTTAGCGGTCAATATAAATTAATGGTGATTTTCTCTTTCTAAGATTCAGGATCAGCCAAGTGTACAGTGATGTCTGCTGATGAAGACCTCACACTAGTGTTCTCACGTAGCACTTGTGGGCACTCAGTGGATGGGATGTGATGCACTTGGCAGAGTTTGCTTGTTGCTGAGCAAGACATAGTAACTTGATAATGTCCTTCACCTTCGTTTGGTTAGACCTAGAATAATGCCCTGTTCCATTTAAACTAGGGAGTTGGAATTTCCTAGTTCCTAGTAGGAAATTTCAACTGGAACGCCTACTGAAATTGAAATTCCAACTCGGAAAGTTGGAGGAACCTGTGCAACCCCAACCTCAGAATTAAAGATGGCTTGATCAACAGAAGGGAAAGCTGTAGTTTCATATTGTTTGTTAGCACTTATGGATTATTTGTGTCTCATTAATTTAGTTGTACTCACAGTACTGTCTAACCACTATCTGTGGACTTCTTGCTATGGTGTTTGTATGGTCCAAATACCACGTAATGCATTGTTATTAACTGGTATTGCTAACAATGGCTAACGCTGAACCTGGCTAGAAGTGGGGTCTGTTTCAGGAAGCATGATTTCTTACTTGGCCGGATAATTTGTTGGATTTACAGGAGTTTGGACTAAATGAAATTGAATGAAAACAAAGACCATTTAAATTGGAGTACCTTAAATCCTACAAGTTACCCGGCTAAGCAAGAAATTCTGCTTTTTGAGACAGGTCCGTGGTATTGCTAAATGGCTTTCTGACTTGTTGTGCTGGAATGCAGTTAACTCGGCTGTGACGTCATTCCCAGCTCTGACTTCTGACATAATGCACTGGGATATTTACCACTCCTTAAACAGGCTCAAAAAAGTCAAATGACAGTGATTTGCCAATGATATGTGCTGAATGGTACTCCAACTGGAAACCGTATGTTTATGTGGCATACTGGTAATGACTTTTCATAGATATAAAAATGATTATGTATTTTAATAATATTTAAGTGGGGATGGGGACTTAATCTTGAGACAATTTTTAAACATTTATGTGAGGGTGAAACAAACTGGTATAGTACAGTGTCCCTTCCCCACAACATCTACACGAAACCAACAAAATTTCAAAAGTCTTCATCTTTAAATATCTTTTTAATTCTTTTTAAGGATACTTTGGATAATTACCACCCTTGCTGCCTGCAGTCCTAATTCATATGAAAAGAAACATTCAATTTATTCTTCAACATGAAGTTTTACATCTGCAACAGTTTTTTTATGTCTGTAGTAGTGCAAAGATTGAATCATGCTCTGTGAGGGGGTGGCCTGCGGAGTATTTCCACATGACCTCCTTGTGTGTGTGTGTGGGAGGCATCTGTCTGAATTATGCATCAGAATAAGTAAATCTGTAAAATCATTAAACTCATACAGATTTATGGTAACCCTTCTTTTTACAGGTCTCTATTGTATAATTACCCAGTAAATATATGGTAAATTATAATTTACCAAGAAAAGTCTCCAGTATCACCCTTTGACTCCTATGTAGTTACAACTGGTTCAGGGTGGTAATAATTTAAATTTAATTGCATACTTCCTAAGAAAGTAGGTAGCCAATTCTTAGAAACACCTCCTCTATTACTCATCAATTCAAGTTACAATTGTAGTTATTCAAGGTTTATGTTGGTAACAGCTCAAGTTTAATTATGTACTATACATTGCTATTTCTTCCATAGTTATTGTTCATGGATATACCCATTTGTAAAGGGCCTGTTAAATTTTAGCTTATACTTACCTGATGACAACCTCCACAGGAAGTGTTTTCCTCTAATATCGTGGTACATCTTCTTAAACATTGGCCACATTCCTGCAGATGTTTTTATAATTTACTCAGTAATTAAGCTGAGTGTATTGCAACAGGAAGTGTTGTTTGTTTACATGGCATCTTACCATATCATTTGTAATACATTACCTTTTCCATGCAATCAGCACAAACTTGTAATCATGTATATTCTGCAACGTTTTCTAAGTAAAACATGACAATTTACTCGGTAAATAAGCTGGCACTGTACTGCAAAAGGAAGCCTTGTTTGTTTCCATGGTATTTTCAGGCTCTTACCATATAATTTGTAGTACATTGTGTCGAGTACATGGAAAATGAAATAAACTTGAGATTTTTCTTGGTATTTCAGCTGTCGTTTCTTGATATTTACCTACTTATTATCTGTGATAATCAACCAATAATAAACTATAATTTACCATATATTTACTGGGTAATTACTTAGTCATTAGGAGACTGTAGAAGGAAGGGTTACCAAATTTACTGTATATTCCTTAATACTTTTATGCAGTGTAGGGGCAGTCAAGCTATCCACACTACGACAGCTATAACTAATATACATATACACAGGATAACCAGACGTAACATCTTTTGATTAAGAACTCCCACATGTAAGGAAATTACATTGGGTGAAGTTTGATTGCAATTGTACTTATTGGTATTTTTAGATTTTGCAGGTGTTTTTACCAAAATACCAATCTTGCAGCACCTTTTGCTTGTACAACATCCATACATACAGATAATTAAAGCAAAATTCTTTTTAAATAATGTGAAATAATGTGAAATAATGCATTTTAATTCCTTTCTTGGTTGTTGCAACAAATACACCAATTTATGCCACAAAATATCCTACAGTTTTCTTATAAAACACCACTTTTTAGAAGCCAGACATAAACGTATGGTCATTCTTGTTGCAATCTTCCTGGTTGAATGATTAAGCAAAGTGCCTCTAACTATTCCTGCTGTAGACCTGCCTTTCCATTCTCTAATGCTGATATCTGGTGCCCCTGTTGGCAATTTCAGGAGTCTGCAATCTGGTAAGCCGATTTACAGTTACAGTTGGTTTTAACCTTATGGCAGAGTTTGGCTGGACCTTCACATTCAACCACGACTGCAAGTTCTGTTGTCAGAAGGTTTTTGATTGAAATTAAAGGGTTTGTTTTGTCTGGTACAAGTATGCCAGAGAACAGAAGATATCGCACTGCAGGTGACTGTCCGCACAATCCAATGTGTCCCTGTTCTTTAGGCCAGAAATGCTTATGTCACTGAACAACTTACAGCCCTTCCAACTCTTCTTATTCTTAGATTCTCTGTCACTTCTTTCCTCTTTTCATCTTTCTGACATCTTCCTCACAGTCACTCTCCGATTTGCTGCCTTATGAGTGCCTCCTTTTGTTCTTTTTAGGTGTTTCTTCCTTTCTGCTTCTAATTTCAATCAGAGATGTTTTCATATCTTTTAATGTGGTGTGGACATCCACATCCAGTTCCCTTATTTTGATTAGACATTTGGTGCCTTTGACTAATTCTAGACCACCATGGAATCATCAGCAATTTTCCCAGCTCTCCTCTCCGCCCTGGTGGTGAACAGGTCTTCTAGCTTTGGCAGCTGACAGCCTCTGATTTGGATCATAAATTGACTGGTCTGGTTTGGGCTCCCACGATCTGCTTTCATGGAGCCTAAAATCGCTAACCATGCCCCTGCTGGACCATGAGTAGCTTGAAGGGTTTCCAATGTGAAACCACACTCTTCCTTAAGTAGAATCATGGAGACTTCTGCTTATTTTTATTGGAACTTGGACATCATGTAGGTTACTTAGGTAACCAGGAATGCACACTTTTTATCAGCTGAGTTTATAAAAAGCTAATTCTTTTTTAGGGCAATAAAGCATCTGAAATCTATAATTAACTCATCGTGACCACATTCCATTTATTTCTACTATTTGACAATCGCTATTAGAATGAATAAAATTTCACCTGTCATACAGTAAAATACATGTACAGTCCATCAAGAACATTACCTGAAGCCCAATGTAAATCACTGACCCTTCCACTTCGTGACCACGCGAACGTGATATTATGAATTCAAAGTCCTGTATTTACTGGAGTTTTGTACCCAGACTCCCCTGCTACCAACAACAGCAGTTGGGAGATGTTTTCAATCTGTCAGCCATGAAACTTATAATACAGGTTGTCAAACCAGGTTATGGGGGGTGGGGTGCAAGCTTGGAATATTTCTTTTCTTGCCAAAAAATGTATTTATCCTTTTCCATACAGTATTGCTAGTGTCTTCTCTGTCATCCTAAATGGTCCAGGTTTGTTGTTTAACCATAACAAATAGATCATTCTTTAGCTCTCTTCAGTCTAGCTCTTCTGTATATTAGAGCAAAAAGCTGTAATTGCTAGACTGTTGCAACAATCACTGGTATTGTTGTTACTGCACAGCTTTATGCCTTCACAACATTCTCCAGTATAATCATCATCCCTCAGTCTCCTGTCCTATTGAAACATCTTCAAAGGACTCTATGCTCTGACACCCCATCAGTGCCATCAACTGCATACTTTCTTTCTAGCCTTTGATTGCATTTGCTGTTATGGCTGTATGGTTCCCCCTACTTCCATTTTGACTTCCACTTTGTGTTCTAGCACCTCCTGCAGGCCAATAACACCAATAATTAATGACACCAGTTTTGACCATAATGATGGAGAAGGATACCTAAACCATACCAAATCACTTATGGACTCTGAACTTAATTACCTTAATTTTTTTGGAAAATGTATAGTTCTGTAAAACAATTAGACCACGAGAAGAATATTTAATGAGGAATGGGGGATGTCAATTCTTCATTTCAAGAAAAGCAATGGAAGCAATTGGAAGATTATCATCTTCATTCATCTGAGCTGTCAAAAGAGCCCATTAAAAATATTTTTTAATTCTTGATTGTTTCCTTTCTGCTATTACCTTCTTTACGGGTTCTGAAGGATTGGCACTTCAATGCCCCTCTCTTGTAATCCTGATCAAGCAGGATTTCTCCTATCATGCAAGGCAGAATAAAGAACCTCCTGTCTCTTCTTGCTGAATACAGTGGAAGAGTGAAAAATGTAAAGTTGAAGCAACAAGAACCCTATCAGTGATTCTATCAGACCATTTTGATCACCAGGCTAGATCTTAACTTTTTTCCCCCTCTGTTAACTTTGAGAAAATATTTATACTGAAATCCGATTAGGTTAGCTAGGTACTATTTTATTCTGTCACCGATTAATTTGTAGGCCTCCCTAAGACAATTTCTCAAGTATAGCTATTGGATGTATTATTGGACATTTGTTGTGTACATTTGCCTAATATTTTATGTTTATATATTTTTTTCAAGTATCATTTTTAAAACTATTCTCAGTATTTAAATAATGTGTGGATTGGTGCGGCCTGAGCCAGTAAATGACCATTTTAAACAGATAAGACAGATTTCATTGGAGTGTTTTTAAAGTTGTAAGCCAAAACATTCCCATTTCACTATCAACAATGCATACTAAATGTATTACATAGTAAAACACAATACATTATAAAAATCATTTTTCAACGATTCATTGTATAATTAAGCATTGCGTAATACACATTGAGGCATTCCCATTTGTATGTGGTTGTGTGCAAGTTAAAAGGAATAAAAGTCGCACTTAAATAAATATAATTGTTTTACCTTTCCATCCAATTGTTTTACGTTTCCAACAAGAGCTGCAGGCATCGAACTTCCGTGGAACGATCATTCAAACTGAAGAAATCGATGCAGCTTTGCAGACTCGACGTACTCCAATTGTTTGATATTTGACCGCTTATGCCATTTATATTTATTTATTAAGAGGCATAAATGCTTGCATGGCCCTAAACTAGGATCAAAGCATTTCCCACGTGTCAGTAATGAGTTACGTGTCGAGCCTCCAATTTTATTTTATTTTTTTACATTTTTCATAGAAAACAATACATTGATAATACTTCGTTTTTAAATATTAATGATGCCTAATGGTCAGGGTGCATGTAATGTTCAGTGTATATAGCAAGTTGTTAGCACATTTACGAAAGGCGCAATACCAATTTCAAGTCACCAAGCTGTAGTATGTTGTAGACAAACTGACATTAGTCGTTACAGTTCAAATAATAATAAAATAAATGTTGTTTCTTTGTCCACTATTTGCTGCCATATCGTTTATGTGATGTTTACTGCACCTTTCCCGGTGCACGAGAGAGATGATGACGGCAGATAGTTCTGTAATTACGCAGTACACGTTTGTAGGTAATCACTACCTAAGGCCATAAAAATTAATTTTCAGAAAACTGGGAAATCAGAGGTATCTTTTTAATTGTACTTATAGATGACTAAACTCTAAATTCACTGTCCGAGGAAATTTAGTTAATGAAACAGTCAGATTAATATATTTTATGGTGCTTTGCAGACACTTGTCCGTGCGTGGGACTTAATCCTACGACCTTTTGGCTACATGTCCAGTTGACTGTTATCTGTTGGCCAGGTTTAGTTTTGAAGCGGGTACAACACAGCTGTAACAGTTTGCGGACTTGTGGCTTCATTATTGTTTCCTATAGCTTACTAGTTTGGGTAGCTTACGGATTTCCTTAACATTAGGTGTAGCATTTTATGATACCATGTGGTTAAGGTATGGACGAATTTAATATGTTCTCGTGTAAACCAAGGTAATCAAGATTTATGGTTCTGCTGCTCATCAATAACTGTATGTAGAAATTATAAGACATAGCAGGTGTGTGACGTTTCTTAATTCCAAGGAAACGTCATTAGTCAGAATTTTAGGCGAAATTCACAGTGAAGCATCATTTATTACAAAAATCATCTTTAATAAAAAGTATGTATAATTTACAAAACAAAAATACTTCTGTTAAACACGTTAAGGAAATGATTATCACCGAGTACTCTAGTATCAAATTACATCAGTGTCGGTTTTCTGGTTGGGAACCTTTTAAAAACCGCACTTCACAACAACACTAGAATACGCAGAGATAGCTGTACGGGGCTTTAGGCATTCGCTCTGTCACACAGTCATACTTCGGGGAACATACAAAATATTAACACATATTTACAACTGTACAGTTTAACGAATCAGAAGAACAACTGACGATGACGATATGGAAATCAAACAAGTCAAAGACAAAAATGACTATCCTGTAATCATGCGTTTTATATCACCAACCGCGTAAACTACAAAATACAAAGGTTTTGTGACTTAATACTTTTATGCCGTAACAGATGAAGTGTTACAGCTTATTGATGTCGTAAAGCAGCTTCTGTACATAATTTTCACTACATATAATAGAACATTTTCTTTCAGTCATTACGTTACACATGGATCACCACAGTCCTGGAATTCTTAACACTGTTCCTGTATCGGTCAAGCCAGTTTCTCAGTTCGGAGATCTTGTATGCCTCTGGTCCTCTCCCACCCTGATAGACAACCTTCGCATCTTGAATTATGTAAAGTCTATCAAAATATGCTCCATACGCCGCATTCGACGAATTGTCCATGTTATCAGCAACAACGACACATCCAGGGACTTCCAGCTTCATTAGCTGAGCTGCTTTCAGTCTGTCTTCCAGACAGCGGTGCTTGGGGATTTGGTAAGGAGCATCAGAGCTCACCCATCCATCTGACGGATGCGCTTCCTCGATATATACAAGAAGAAAGTCTGCAATGTCAGCGTATTGGCTGACGACCCGCTGGAACGCCTTCAGGCGTGTCATGAACGGCGGTCAGGTACAGCTACCAAAGTTTAAGATGAGTGGCCGCTTCCCTTTCGCGAAGTCAAGTATACAGCTTCTGCTCCGGTCCCCGAGCTGTACAACTTCTGTATTCGGCGCTATATATCCGAGATGGGCCGTTTTAAAGAAGTCCAATTTGTGGCCGTGCCAGACTGCCTTTAGGGACTCCCAGCTGAACATTCGATTGGAGTCGGAGACGCACAGTGCAGGGTCGTCAGGGCTCGCTTCTTGCTCTCTCATTCTGAGTAACACCTTCTTCCTTATGCATAGAAAATCAAGCAACCACAGCATGAGCGCTGCCATGAGAAAACGAGGCAGCAGTATCAAACAGACGGCTATATTTTTCAGTGTCTTGACAGTTTGGACGCCGACAGATTGTTGCATCTCTGCGGCTGTCTTTTGGTCCGATGTTAAAAACTTGACCCGGTGATTCCTCTCATATACTCGCCTACCCCGTGCTTTCCTTTTTATAGGACTGACCAAAGATTTGAATGAAAAAATACCCCGCCTCCCAGCCGAGGCCGCCTCCTCACATGGTGGGGATTACCTCTATCAACTTCTTGTGTGATATGAGAAAAGAGAGAGAGAGAGAGAGAGAGAGAGAGAGAGAGAGCGAGCAAGCGAGCGGGGGTGGGAGGTGTGGTGATAAAGAACGTAGGGGGACTCCGAACTTTTCACATCCGTCATGCACAGCAGAATGGGGACAGAGTGGTATTGCAACATCACTGTTTCTTTTGACAAATGGGTAAACACATTTCTGACGCTACCACATGGAAGGAGGGAAAGGAGCGGAGTCAAAAATGTTCTGTAAATGACATACGCGCGGGTGCGCACGTATCTCAACCGCCGTATGCACTTTGACAATAAACCTTTACATGGTGTTCATTTAATCATCTCTTTTTGAAACTACTTGTTCTAGTTATGTCAGATTATAATTTATACTGATCGTGATAGATTAATAACCGAATACCCCTACTTTATTATGCAGATCACCAATTACACTTATTTTGTAGACAAACACACCGCTGATTCATCTGGATTATACAGTAGTCATTCTTGTATAAATATACTTCATACAGTATGCGCATCTCCCAGTTCGTGGAGTTGTCTAAAGCCATTTGGTCTTTTAAGAAAATTAAAAAAGGAAAAATAAAGGAAATGATTACCTACTATAAACAGTTGAGGGACGTTCATTACAAACAAACGGCTTATATTTTATGCATAGATTTGTGGACATATAATGATACATATACAATGGCAGGAAATGCTGAAGTGATTCTAATTTTTAATATTTCCCACTAGACGGCGCTCGCGTCAATAAGGACCATGCGAGAGAAGCTCAGATTTTGCCTCGCACTTCGTGCAATCACCTCAACAATGAATATCATAGGCTGTATGCTCAAAAATCGGAGCTGTTAGTCACCTGTTTTTGTAAACCTGTAAGTCATTTAAATATGCACATGAGCAGCGAAATGGAAATTCAACATAACATAATTAACCAGTATTCAGCCTTTTAATCAGCACTTAATATACCTTCACACGTGTATTCCAATGCGTTTAGAGTGTGAAAATTATTACAGAGTTGTTAAGACTTACAACTCAGGGCAAGCAAACTAACTCACTCAGAGACATAAGAAGAGGAGGTGGTCATTTAAAGCTACTAGTTGCTTATTAATTTTAAGATACATTTAAAGGAATACTTCATGGACCGTGTTAATTAAAAGAAAATATTTCAAGTTCCAGTATTGAAGGGACATTTTAGTGCTTTCTTCAGACTTGTAATATCTGAGCATTTAATAATTATTTCATGTTTACTTTCATGCAGTTGTACAATTAATCACGTATGACCATATCAAGACCTCTGGTTTGAAGGTTTTGTACATCTTCGTATAAAATTTCTGCTGACGATAATTTAAGCACAATTTACACAGCGATTAACATGAGGTCCTTGTGCACTTACAAGTTATGGATAAGCTGAAATATTTTTCAATATTTACCCAAAGGCAATGCACTGAATGGAAGACATACATTGTCATTACATCAGTAATAGCTGCAAAATGAGTAAAATAAAACAATTTAGAATATCCTCCATATGGTGGATGTTTACGTAGTAGGCATTTAATCGTCGGACGGTCATGGATTTCAGAACTGTGGATTGTAAATATAAAGTAAACCTTCGTTTGCACAAGTCGAACATTGTGTAAAGAAAACAATTTTACGCATAAAAGTGAAAGTAGAAGACCAGAAGTTGAATTGTCTATTACCATTTAGCAGTATTTTCTATATATAGTATATAACATATATCTAAATAATATGGCAAATATCATTTTTATATTCATATTGTATTCTTATTTTATCGTAAAATTGCATACTCGTGAACTTTGTAGATGGCCGTTTTTATAATGATTCGTTTGTGATTGTTAATTTTAAGAAATGAGAACGTAATTACTTGCAGAAGTAAACGATATACATTGACATCTTCAAAATATGAAATGTTCACGTTTTGCTTATAAAATGTGTGCATGTATATAGCTATGGTTTTATTTCATTTATGCATTATGTCGTTTTGGGAGTTGTAAAATGATTAATGTAAGCTACTGAGTTCACGACAATTAAATGACAATATTCCACCACGGCTTAATTTGGCATGTTAATCGAAAGAGTTAAGGTTTCTATACTGCCTGAAATATGTACGTTGAATTTTGAAGTTTACTAGGTTTATTTCAGTAAGACTATATAATTGCACATGGGAAGATTGTTTTAGAGATTGCAAATGACTTCAAAATGCATGCCATAAGAATAATATGCCTTTGTTATCAGAAAAGTTTGTAGAGAACCTATTACATCAGCACTTATAACATGCCACATCACTTGCAACCAATTTCTCACATGGTTAAAATCTTTAGGAAATATCATTGAATTACATTCAACATGAGATTTTATATCTAAATTATTATATACAAAGTACCGTGCTACAATTAAGACGTATTATTTTTTAAATATGGCGCAATATTTGCGTGAAATATTGTAACCCATATAGCTTATACCCAGCCCCCTAGTGTTCATTTGTTTTATCCTCTTTGTAGCATGATACTGAATGTTTTTTTTTTTAAATCAAAATTAAAAGAACGTAATTTGAAGCAGCCTGTCTTCCCTTGGCTTAAATTTCCACCAGAATCTACCAGTCAAGCTGAAGACGGGCAACGAAAGTGGGGCAAAATCACTGGGAACGCATGCATTGCAATTAGAAAGGAGCTAACTCTGTATCTCGCACAGCTACAACATTTAGATAATAGTTAAAACTGCTGAATAAACACCAATAGCTAACAGTATCCAACAACATGGTCTTTCACACAATTGTTTAAGTAGTAAGCGCAATCGCCAGGTGTTATCTTAAACCACGTTAATTACCAATTCAGTTAGCTAGGTAGTCATAGTCATTGCGATGACCAATGCTTGTTTTCATTTATCTTCTGTACCGCTTGTCCTATACTGGGACGCAGGGGGTCCGGAGCAATGATTAATAACTAGGTACAAAAAATGACATTTTCCCCACTATATCGGCGTATTTCGAGTTTATATAAGTGGAGTGTATACAGGCCTACAGATGGATTTAGGAATACAAAGTTATTATGTAAGAAAGTGACAAAGGGAAAATTAATTCATCATATTACTTATTATTGTTAAAGTCTTGTCCATCTTAAATCGTGTTACGTTGCTAAAGCTCCAACTCAGTATTCAGCCATTAGCAACTGCAGTTATACGCAACGCCACGTAAACTTCACCTCTCGCAACCTCTGCGGCCAATAGCGATCCCGGGAGACAGCGCGTGGACCGAGGAGCCGTGACGCCCGAACCCTCAGCTAATTGGCCGGTTTTTTGGCGCCGCGTTAAAATTGGTGTCTTGGATGTTGTAGGTGGTGTTTCGTTTGTTCTGCAGGGTAGTTGGATAAACGCAACAAATCATAAATTAGTAATGTATTTGGTTAGTCAGATTTAATGTTAATCCTCGAGGAGAAGAGTTCCAGTGAAATTAGAAAGACATAAATATGCGGAATTGGGATTATCATGAGAGCTAGGAATGAACCAGGATGACATGCAGTTAAACATTGTAACAGCGGTTTCCTTTAGAAAAGAAGTTCATTCCCGTTTGCTCCATCTAATGCTTCATTTCCGCAAGGGAAACGGGTAAATTGTTAGTTCATTTTACTGTTTTGTCGTCACTTGCATGAAGTTTATAAACGAAGTTAACTAAAGAGTAATTTAAAAGTACTAGACTAGAAATGCACGAAGACGTCAGAAAAAAACTGTTTTATTTCACGAGTTTACTAATCCCCTTAAATGTTTACTAGTTTACTAATTACCTTAAAATGACATGATGTTTTCAAAATCATTGTTTTTTTTTAGAATTTGAATGTAGGTTTTCAAAATATGAATGTCATGCTATATCCTCTTATTGAATGAAAATGTTCAATCAGCTTGGTCTTATTTTATTATTATTATTAATTAAATAATAAATAATTAATAAAATAATTAAAAAAAACATTATATGTGCTTGAACTCCACACATCTTAATGCAGGCAAGCATGGGCAGGCTGGATGTGATAGACCCCCCCCCCGCCCCAACAAAACACCTTCTTGGACCAACCGTGTATGTCTGCAGTTCTCCATAGGGATCAAGTTCCAAGATGCTTATTACTACTTACCCCGAATCAGGTGAGTGCAGGCTGCTCCGCATAGGTCCTATGGCCATGATGTGGAATAGATAAGGTGGGCTTCAAACTGCATAAAATCCAGGTTCTTTAAAACACCTTAAATGGCATTTTTTGTTTCTAAAAATGTGTTAAAATATCACAGTTTCTATGCAAAACAATTTTATGTAACCTAATTGTTATGTTAATGTGCAACAACAACAATAGCAACAATCATTTAGTGCATTTTTTTTATTTGGTACATATTGAGAACAAAAGGCACCGTCCTCCAAATTGCATGAGGTTTTATCGTGCTGCATTCTATGTTTAGAGCAGATCTTTTAAGATGGTCAGCACCAGTGCCTTTCAGGACCTTCACATCCAGGAGTAGAATCTTGGCACTGATGCTGTTTCTTAGTGTTTCTTACTATAGCCAATGCAAAGAAGCCCAGACAGATGCAACGTGGGCAGATCTTTGTAGTTCTGTAAAAAAATTTGGCAGCAGTAATTTTTATCAAACTGCAGTTTATTCAGGAGTTTAATGGGTTTCCCACTGAATAACATGTTCCAGCAGTTCATTCTAGGAGACAAAAATGTATGTGACCTCTAAGTATCGGGTTGATGGATTCAACCTCAGCTTTTTGAAAAGTGTGGTTGGGCAAAAAACGTTTTACTAACATTTCTTGTTTGTGTGTCAAGTGAAAAGGAGGTGTTAAATTTCACACAAATTGCTGACTAAACTGAAAAAATCCAACGTGTTTTGGCAAGCTTTGTTTGTGACTATCATATATTAAGTGAAATGTTTGATCAACTTCGAATTCTAAGTAGGCTTGACCAAATCTCAGGACTTTGCCAAGCCTACTTAGAATGCTATGTTGATATAAATTGAAGAAGTAGGTTAAACTAACAATGACACCGTACATAACTGAGCATTTAGTATTTCCGCTAGCTCAGCTACCCAAAACTTAAAGGTCTCCTTCCCCACTTGTATGCATTTTTTTACGGTTTTGCTTGTAGACTTTTTCATGTAAACAAACCGAATGTTTTTCCCAAATCATATTATTCCCATTGGTTTTATGATGAGTCTTACAGTATTAAAAATAATTCACTGTATCTAAAATGCATTTTAGGTACATCCCAACTTCACCTGTAATTAAAACATGAAAGGACAATAAGTAGAAGAAGTAAGAAACTGACTTGTGGTACGCAAAATGAAGAGTGCATGGTTCGTAATGATGATTGCTCATGATCTGAATTATTAGTAAGACTTGCACCTATCTCGCAGTTTAACCTGACAATATTTCTGAATTACCAACAAAATATTGTAGTTACAAACTGTACTTTAGGCCATTTAATAAAATATTTGTGTATCACTTTAAATTTCTGGACCTTAGGCTTATAGTTGGCATTTTTGTAAATATCAGCTGATGCAATAGCATTCATACAATCGGTATTCTTTTACCATTAATATCAGTTTCAGGAAATTCCTTCAAAATATGCACCTGACTCAGTTCTCAGGAGCCTTTGTTCGTAAGCTGTTAACAAATTCATTTTTTTTTTAAAGTTCTATACATGCAAGAGGAATGAGTTAAAAACAGCTGTTGTTTGTGAAAGGTAAGTCAAATGGATAAAGGTAGAGCATGTTCATATTACAGAAGAGCATGTATTAATATTCCCATGGGCCAAATATATGACAAGTGAAATAAATGGCACAAAGAAAAGGGGAAAAAATATATAGTAAAGCACAGCTAGTAAAACCAATAAGAATGAGGCAGCCAGTCAATCATTTAAAAGGAATTTAAGGCCAACTGCATTAAAGTGATTTACAAATCAAACTACTGTACTTTGACGAACATATAATTACAAGGAACAACCCAAAATAATATTTGGATGATAAATGGAAAGTACTACAAATTACATCATTATTATGTGTTCTGTGATCAGCCTTGTGACTAAATGTGTCACATTTCAGATTAGTGGTCTCTTATATAAGAATAAATTAATTTAAAGTAGAAAAATTGATATATTAATTAAACTTGAATATTTTGGTTCAAACACAAATTTGGAGATGTAATCCCACTCATCATTGTGCATTAGCACATATACCACAGCATAATTCTTACGACCGCAAGATGTCAGGAAATGCTTTGTGCAGCTGGTTCTGTACTATAAATTTCAAAGTTAGAGTTACTTTTTCAAGTATTTGTTACCGAATGGCTTTTTAAGTCAATGATGTATCATTAGCTGGGTGGTAAATTTCATAACATCCTGTTGTTGCAGGAACCAAAAGCAGCTCATAACATATATATGTTTCATTAGCACAGTTGCTAGTGTGCTTGTGTATAGTGTAGCCATATACTTGTTCTGTATTTGTCTCAGTATAACCAGAATGTTTGTAGTCTCTTATTACGAGAGCGCAATCATTCTGAAATACAGAGCCTTCAGACACACCTAGTAAGAAATGATTTAATAACTGCAACTAGGCCTAAGTACTTTTGTGTAAATGGGGGGCAACATTTCTTTAACTGCTCTTATGGATAAATTTATTTGGGAGTGTCATATGTGTTATGATTACATTTTGGTGCAATTAAGGAATAAATAATGTGAATCGGTACTTGTGGTACCTTATGTACGTGATTCTTGTGGTACTTGAGGTGGAGACACATAGTCTTGTGGCAGTTTCTTAATCATTGTAACAGCTCAGGAACTCCAGGCTTTGAGTGCTGATAATACAAATGTAATGCAAAATACAGTCATCTTTGGATCAGTTAGTGTGTTTATAGCCAGTGATGTCATCAGAAGTTTTGGTTGGTTAATTTTTTTTTGGATACCACATCTTTTTTTCAGATTGACTTAGCACTAAGTCATTTGTTTATGTGCTTTTTGAAAGATGGTGTGTAACACTGGGTAAACTTCATTTAGGGACTATGGGTATTAGCATTAGCACAGAAACATTAAAGCATTAAGTATTTTCAAATGTAATTAAATTAAGTATTAAGTATGCAGTAGAAATCCATCTTGATAATTTTTATTTTATTGGGGGCATTCTGAAAGATTAATTTTACTTCTGTAACTGTCGAAAGGTAATAGAATTCTGAAAACGGGGTGCCTACAAAGACATTTTAGTGATGCTAAAAAGCTACTTCATTTAGTGTAAAGGTTACTGATAAAACTTCACCATACCTAACAGCACACTGTGATGCCTTTATTTCTATTTAAGGCAGCTACAACACCCTATAAACCTAAGGTGACTGGAAGTTTCATATATAACCTTTTAAGAGTGGTTTATGCATGATGGTCAAACATGTCTCCCTTGAAGCATACTCTTCCTCTTTTCTCTAATCATAATTTTTTTGTATACCTTGTACGTAAAATCTATGTATATAGGAGTAATGCATTGTTGTTGTTTTGAGATAGAAGGCTTCAAGGCTCTTCTTACCACTTAGGGTTAGGGGCTCTGTGTCTCAGTAATTTTAGTCAGCTTCGGTAGTGCAATAAACTACATCTCAGCATTGCAAATTGCTGGCCTTTCTCCTTCTGGATGCTTACAGTACTGTGAAGTGGTACAGTTCAGTCAGTGGGTGTTTGGCAGCAGTATCACTAACTCAAGCAACAGTTCACATGTAGGACCTCCTTTTCCTCTCGCACCCTATGACCCATGTCCACAGTGGAAGAATTGCATGGGCAAATGGCTATGCTGTAAGATTCTCTTTATGGGCTATAGGTTTGTTAAGTCCTAACTGTTCATAGCTGATGTGGCAGGGACAGGGACGGCCCGCTGCCCAGGGGCCCTTGGGGTGCTGGGGGCCCGTGGGGCCCCTAGCCCAAAACAATTTGCAACGCTTATCAACAATGTATTTTCGTTTGTCTATTTTAGAGGGCCTACATTCTTTGATCCTCTGCCTACAAGGGCCCCTGACCCTATAGGGAGGGCGTTTGGCTGCCAAGGGCCCTTGAATTGTGGTGGTTGTGGTGGTGGTGGTGGTGGTGGCCCTCGCGAACGTTTTGCCAAGGGGCCCACACAACCCATAATCCGTCCCTGGTCAGGGAGCATATCTGATGGGAATCTTTCTTGGGATCATTTCAGCAGCCTGTACGCACTTACAGGGTTTTTGTGTGTGTTTGCATGTATGTATATAATGTGTATATAATATTCACATGCCGAGCCTATTCCCTAGAATGTATGCAATTTATGCACAGTGTTATACACAAAATTAACATTTAACATTCAATGGAAACCTCGGGAAGACTAGTATGTGGCGAATCAGCACATTATAAGACACACAGTTTGTGAGAATGCTTTTTGTTGTTTCAGGAAAAATTTTGACTTTACAAATTTGGCTTAATGGTTCCTGCTTGTCAAACAGTTTTAATGGAAAGGCAAAGTATTAGGCTGATTGTAAATCTGAAGTATATATTTACTAAATACGCATCTCTTGCTAAGTTTGCGTTCAAGCCAGTTCCTGATGCTTCAAGACTAATATTACTTCTAGTTACAGTAGTAGTACTTTTTAGTTTTTATTGTTTATTTTTAGATTAGGCTGACAAAGTATATTGTTTGAACTTAAAAGTGTCATATTTTTCCTGACAATATTAATTGTGCTTGCCACGCAAAATGCTGATCTATTTATACCAATGATCTTTACCAATATTGGCATTGCTATCAATGTAAAAACTTTAAAAATGTAAAAATGGCTTTCTGGTTGACACGCGTAATACATAATTTCTGAACATTTAACAAGACAGGAAAATGTTGCAGCTCAAGAAACTGAATGATTTTTTTAAAATCCCATAATTCCTTCTTAATGTACTTTGTTTTGCAACTTTGAGAGTGTGTGTGTGTTTTATGGATTTATGCAAGTCGTCATTCCCAGTTGGGGCTGTGAATACTGAAAACTTGGTTATAAAAATCAAAACTTAAATTTTTTAGTAGATTTTCGTACTTTAAATAAACCACATTCATTTGGTCACTGAATATTCATAGTCCGCTAGGATGGAAAATGTCAGCTGTGAAAATGTTTGTGTCATTACAATTCTCTTTGCATTTCATATGCGTATTTGCACGTGTCATTTTCCTCCCCTCCATAAAGTGTCAAACAGCTCATGAATCATCACTCACTTATTTAATTCTGTTAGGTGCAAACCGGCCATATTCCCCCTGGGCCAAGAAGATGCCATATAATGCAAGTGGTGGAACCAAGGATGATGTCAGCGATTCTCAGTGGCCCGTGAAATTGCCGGTGTCCAATCAGATGTAACCCTCAGGACAGTGGGGTACATCTGGGGGCCTGCTTGTAACATTTTAGACCTAGGAGCTCAGTCACCTGCCATAACGCGTTGGAGAACTTTACACACACACTGATTTTGTACATTGCATTTTACTTCTTTACATAATAAATCTTACCATTTCTGGGATATTTTAGTTGTGTGCAAAGTATTCATGTACATTTCAGTTTTACAAAAATATTTTTACTTGAGTCCCGTTGCTTGTGATTACAGTGCTTCTTTGCACATGAATCAGTGAGTGTTTGAGTATTCACCAAAAGTATTTGAAGGGTCGCATCTTCCACGTGATGAAAATACTACTTTTATGAACAGTAGTTGCTTTTGTGAGTATAAAAAATCAGGGGAAACCTCTACATGGGTGTCATTTATTTATTCACTAGGGGTTACTGTGATTCTCTTGAAAAAAGGAAAGTGTTCCTTTAATGCAGAGATTAGGAGCACGACTACTGTGCTTGGTTTCCATAGCAGCACAGTTTTGTGGTTTAACAGTTGCTTTACAGTCGCTTTAATAATACACTCTAGGCCAAGATGAGTAACTGCTTCTCTGGATGCTGTGTCTAAGATCTAAACCTCTAAGAGGATTTGTTTTAAAATCTGTGGTGCCTTAGAAGACATGTTTGTTATTCTAATTGAAAGCTACTTCAATTTGAAGTGTTATTGAAATATGTTTTTTTTTTTTTTTTTTTGGTGCACAGTCTAAAATGCTTTCTGCCATTTTCTTAGATGCAAAAATATCTGATGCAGATAAAGAATAGTCTTTGTGGAAAATTAGACTGGGTTCAAATTGGGACACTGAAAATTAGAAGCAGTGATGTAACTGCTGTTGTTTACTTATATAACCAGTCTCCTGCTGCTGTTACTACTTGTTCTTTAGGAAAAAAGACGTTAGAACTAGTGATCTGTTTGTTCTTGGCATGGGCAACTTTCATATAAACTAATATTCCATAAATATATTTGATATTGTTGACATTTGTGGAGCTTTTCTCTAACCACACGTTCACTGGTCCTGGATTAACCGATAATCCATGGTTTTTCTGTGTGTATGTTTCTGCGATGACTAAGTGTACTTTGTCCTAGTGCATTATATCATCCTTTCACAAAGATCTTGTGCCATTAATGTGCATTTATTTGGTGCCTGAATCTTCAACAACAGTGATTCACTGTCCTCTGGAAAGAAAAGTAAATTGGGGGGGGGGGGGTGTGCAGTGGCAAAATTGTGGGGAAAAAAACATCTGTCTTTTTAAAAAAAAAAAAGATATACTTCAATATAATTGGATATTTGTACTAATAAATTGTCTGCAATAATTCATTAGGACAAGATTTATATAAGCCTTTTTTTTAAGATTAAGAAATACCTATTCTTCAATACTGCCATTTATTTTCTTAGTTCTTCGGCAACATTGGTATTTTTATATAGGATAAAATAATTTTAAAAATGCCATCCATCTTCAAAATAGTTTATCCTGGTCAGCATCATGGGTTAATACAGTTTCGTGCATTAACAATCAGTAAATATGGAAATTGGTTGGTTGATTAATATTTATCATAGTAAATTAGAATGCGTTGTATGTCTAACATTCATTGCATTGTAACATTCTTAACTCAAACAGTTCATTTTGAATCAATATTAATAGAATTGATAGTAAAGGAGGAGTTTCCTGTTTGTTTATTCTTTAATGTGTGAGTATACATACAAACATTGTACCAAATAGCTGGCACTGATGAGTGTTGTGCCAAAAATGTCTGTTACACGCGATCCATCATATCATAAAAAATGGAAACTGTCTGAGTTCGAACCCAATTTTTGTTATATCAAAGAAATTTAAGAAAAAGTCATTTGTTATTCATCAGAAGAACAATTCTAAAAGCGGCATAATTTTAGCCATAATGTAGGTAATAAACGCTGAAACAAGCATCATTGTTGTGTTTTATCACGCTAGTGATTTTTCAGACTCCTGCATTTTATCAGTTTTTTTTGGCGTAATAATAAAACAAATAATCCCTTCACTAAATAAATCTTATAGTTAAGCACCCCATCAAGAGAGATGTTCAGTCCTGTGCATCTGTGCAGCCCTGTGAAAGCAGTTATCTCTTAATGATGCTCATCTGGTCTTGTTCAGGGAATTCAAGACTGCTGAACTGAGGAAGTTTAAAACTGGGATGAGGGAGGGTGTGCTCAAGGGAGTACTCCTAAAACTTTAGTTTTCTAGCCCTTGATGCAGTATTGGCTCTGATAGTTAATTCTGTTCTGTTTAAGTTGACCTTTAATCCCTGTAGATTCCTCTGTGGTGGTTGTTCTTATGTACGTGATTCTTTTTTGCCTCTCCTGGAAGCATGAATCTCTGATGGGTTTAATTTCCCAAATGATACCAGCATGGGATTTTGTTTACTAGTGTGTTCCTCACCTGGTCAGTAAACTTTTTCAGTGCCACGCAAGAGTTTAAACACAATCGACATGGTCACGTACTGAGGTTGTCAGTCTGTCAAATGCTCCAACAGCCCTTGCCTCTTAATTGTTATTCATGCACATGACCAAAGTGGAAAGTCTTACAGCATTTATGTTCTCACAGCTATTGCTCTAGCTGAATCCACGGTGCAGGTACTTCAATGCGCAGGGGAGGCACATATGTGTATACAATGATATGCTTCTGATTTACTTCATCTGGTGAACTGACTTGAAAGTGGACCAGACCTATAAAATCTTTAGGGGCCCAAAGCTCCTCCAAAAGTGTCCATGCATATGGGTTTCTATGTCCTGATCAAGTCCTACTCACAATCACAAAGTGCAGAGCCCCCAGACCATGCACGAGTAATTCTAGCAAACCTCAACATGAAATCTTTACAAAATTATGGCAGCACTTGCATGCCTGGCCCTAAGCTGGATCCTTTTGAATCCCGGGTGAAATGTTAAACCTGATATTCACACAGTGTTGGCATGATGACAGAATGAACTGCTACATACACCAAACTACGTAGTAGAATATCAGGTTTAACATTTCACCCGGGATTCAAAAGGATCCAGCTTAGGGCCAGGCATGCAAGTGCTGCCATAATTTTGTAAAGATTTCATGTTGAGGTTTGCTAGAATTACTCGTGCATGGTCTGGGGGCTCTGCACTTTGTGATTGTGAGTAGGACTTGATCAGGACATAGAAACCCATATGCATGGACACTTTTGGAGGAGTTTTGGGCCCCTAAAGATTTTATAGGTCTGGTCCACTTTTAAGTCAGTTCACCAGATGAAGTAAATCAGTGTTTTGACTGCGTTTGCCATTCTCCCATCATAGACTGAATCAGTGTCATTATAGCAGCACATGTAACTAATTTCCTACCTATACATGTAAGCATTCAGCTGAGTCTGCATTTGTGTCCTGTTTTCCAGTCACCAGTTTTCAGTTTGACTCTCCCATGGCCGAAACTCAATGGCTAGAAAGCTGTCTTTGTACCAAATGGTTAAACAAAGGTTATTCATGTAATATATTTACCTTTGACATATGAACACATTTTGATTGTTAAATCATCTTGTTTTCACAATATTGTGGTACATGATGCTGTCCTGAAGTATCTGGTCCTCATAAGTTCAGCAACCAAGTCTGCAGTGCTATATCTTTCTGAACCTGTAAATGGGTATTCTTTTCTCTGAAGTATTTGTATCCATTAAGGCAGGGTTGGCCAATCTTATCCGCAAAGGGCCGGTGTGTATGCAGGTTTTTGGGATAACAAACCTGTATGTCAGCTGTTCACACCCAGGTGTGAGGACTCTTCAGCCAATCAGTTCTCTAATTAGTAATCTAATTTGGGAGTTGCAGCAAAAACCTGTATACACACCGGCCCTTTGTGGATACGATTGGCCACCCCTGCATTAAGGTGTGTGTGTGCATGCGTCCGAAAATGGCAGTTCCCTTCAGAGTAACTGTATTGGCTCACTCCGACAGTTGTACCACTTTCAATTTGGCCAAAACATAAAAATCACTGTTCTATTCATTTTAATCCAAAGAAAATATATGGTTTGGAGTTACAGTTGAACCATTTTGCATTTTCCATATGTTATTGGCACAAGCAATGCTTGGAACAAGATTACAGGTGCAGGAAGCCAAAGATTACCTAATTTTTTTTAACATTTTAATTTTTTTTTATATTTTACATTTTTGTTTTGAAAAAAGGTCATTATTTGTTTTGTGTGTGTTTTGCCTATAGATCTGTTTTGCACACATCCATGTTGCTACTTGATTGACAGCTGTGTTTCCACTAGCATCTGATTTTTCATTCATTTCTAAATTATTATTTTGTTATAAATTTGTTTGCTTTATGAAAAAAAGATGTAGTGGATGTGGCTTGAGGTAGCAGGAGGATTCATTTTTGGTGAGTTATAAATATTATTATGTGGAGGCTCTTGTGATTAAATGTTGAACTCTCACTGCACCTGACCATTAAATGATATTTTTTGGTTTGAATTGTTCCTGTATAACTGTTAGTTGCCCTGCCCCTTTAGGATGGGACGCTTGGATCCCAAATAAGCTGAAAATGTTCAGGATGAAGGCGTGATTTCGGACAGCTTTGTTGGGTTAAGCTGGCAGAGTTGTGGATCCTGGGTGGTCAGTCTCTCGGAGAGGCTGGCACGCAGAGCCATGTGGAATAGCTGTCTGATGTTAGGTCGCTCAGTATAAGACCTTTTCTTGTTCTTCTTGCTAAAAGTGAACTAGATCAGGTCTGGGAGGCACTCAGACCAACAGTACTTTCTCAGAGGGATTAACAACCCATTCTGATGGAAGGACGTATACTGCAGAAGAACCTGTCAGTGCCATATACACAGCAGAACAGTGGGATGGCTTGCCCACAGAGCTTTAAATGGATGGTGTGTTAAGCTCACAGTTTCCCGCTAACTGGATCATAAACAAGAAGAATGCAGTTAGCCGACATGAAACTGAAAAGTCAGCCGTATAGCAGACCAGCAGTAATATTTAGTAAGAGAGGTGCCACATTTTTCAACTTGAACTTTCTCTATTTTACATTATACAGTATATTTTAAAATATTAGTAGGTATATGTCAGTATTGACATTTATTTAAAGATAAGTATGTGCTTGTGATCTATTGCAAAAAGGTGGTATGCTGGGTGTTTGGTTAAACTGAAACTGCACTTACGGTCTGTGATACTCTTTTAAAATATGTTATAAATATCAATATAGCCAAGAGCAGTGTGTCGCCATTGGTTGTTTTCATTTTCTTGGACAGGGAAGATATGCTCCAACAAACACTACTGTTTGTCTGCGTAAAGTAGAGCAGGCGCATTATAAGATACCTTTAAGCTAAGTTTTATTTCTGTTCTTTTTTTTGTGTGATTTTCCGTTTTCTACCTAGTTTCCCTCCGAGGCAAATATACTAGATAACTTCAGATTCAACAAAACCTGGGAGGATTGTCAGATACGTGCTGAATGAGGAACGGAAGGGGTTTAGAAACGTCTAAGTCCCAGCTTGCTTTCAGAAATGCAGCCCTCACAGGGCAGATGCTGGCTGCACTGAGAACTTGGCATACATGTAAAGAAAAATTTACATCTAAATTTAGTTTGGTTTACAAGCTGTGTGATTCAGAGGTGGTTGAAAAATAAGAATTAAAATAGTGTAATTCAGAATTACTCAAAAATGGTAGTAGCACTCTTTGGCAAGCATGTTCCTTATATTTTAAGAATGAATACAATATAAAAATTTTTGAGTAGAGTTGGGGGATGTTTTATGAAAACTGCTACTTCAGAAATGCTTAGTAATGTTGTAAAATGCTAAGTATTCAAAGTAGTGTAGTGTTTGGCAGCTAACGTTAACCATACCTCACAAAACTTTATACGCATGGGAACAGTACTGCAGTTTGGCTTTTAGTTTCCTAGTGACTTTACATAATTCTATGTGAAATATGGTTCGACTGTAGCTAAGGTCGTAGATGTGTAAAATGTAAAGTGTTGGGACAGTACACTGCAAATTTTGTCAAGTAAATCAAATGCTTTCACAAAAAGAATTACAGTATAACTGCTTTTTTCTTCTGTGGGTTTTATGAATATTCTCAAACCAACAAAGGTGCATACTGCCACCTACTGAGCTGGAGTGTGAACACGTATAGTAACATCAACAAATCTCAAAAGATTACTTTCAATGAGGATCTGGTTATTCTATGCCCAATAAAATCTCACCAAACAAGATTAATTTGAAGCAAGATGGCTGTCCAAGACTGAATAGCATGGAGTTTCCGCAAATATTTGTTGAGGAAATGTTTTCTTGGTGTGAATGTATAATGAAAAACGTATTTATATGAATGTTTATGCTAGTAAACCATTTAAGATTATAGATGTTCAGCCCTACATTCTTTTTCTTTAAACTTTAGTAAGTTTGCAGTAACATTATCTGCTCTGTTGCTGTCGGATGAAAATCATTCATAAAGCTAAATTATTTAAGTTTTTCTTGGTGTAGAAATTGTCCTTGTCTTATGCATCATGAAATAATTCTTTGTTGAATTTACCTGTAGCAACAATAAAGAGTATTGATTTAGGCCTAATGTTAATGTCCTCATACAGTACATTTTCAAGAGTCAGAAACTGGCCTACATTCAAAAGGATTATTCCAACAAAATCTTGTAAATCACTTTTCTTTCTCCTGCAATCTTGTTAGCAATTGGAAAGTGAAGAGAGGGCTAGCAGGTTAAACCACTGTTCTGCAGATTTAATAGAGGCATGGTGATCCTACCATAATTTTTAAAGCAAATTCCAAAAGAATTTCTTGGTCCTCGTAAAAAAAAAAAAAAGCTATGAGGAATGTATCTAGTAACTGCATTTTTACTGTATATACAATACAAATAAGGAAAAATAGAAAACTTATTCTTAAGGTGATAAATGTACTATTGGCACAACATTTTGCACTTAATTATAGGTGGTGTTTAAAGCATAATAAGGTGTTGTTCTGAAAATAATATTGTTATATCTCCCAGACAGTATGCCTGGTCAGAAATCTGTTCATGACACACACACACACGACACCTTTCCTCAAACTGGAAACCATCTCCTGACAAGATCTGCCTCTTTTGATCTGTGACTGACATTTTAGCCGTGCAGTATCTCCTCATATCAGCCTTGCACGGGGTATCCTGCCTTATTTTACTTTTCAAAAAGATGTCCAGCATCTTGATTCCTCTTGTCACCTTTCCATGGTGAGATGTGGGTTTCTGCTCCCCGCCCGCCCGCCCCCCCCATTTCATTTTCTTCACAAATTACATGCCAAACTTATTTAACCGACAATGACTGACTTTGTTTAAAACCATTTTTAAATGAAATGAAAAAGAACATGAAGTTCCTGTACTGAATTCCATGTACTGCATTTAGATGGTAATTCTCTCATTTCCCCACAGTTGTCATTACTACTGTCTGTCGTTCGTCTGCTGATCCCTTTCAGAGCATATGTGTGAACCATGTCATGATCTCAGAGCATTGCATGCTTCCTCCTTTAAGGATTTCCTCATTAGCACTGCCCTAATCCCTTTCTTTTTTTTTAACCCCCCCCCCTTGCCCACCAGCACCGCTCACTATCTACCTTTATAGTCAAAACTGCTTTCCCACATCTACTGACAAAGGGTTTAGTGGTTTAAAAAAATATGCTTACCTTTCTTTTGCTGGAGGATTTTTTTAGTGGCTGAAATTCACTGTTGGCTTCTACCCCAGTTACCTTCTATAAACTGAGCTGGGTGTCTTGGCAGCGACGTTCGGTTCATCTGAGGACAGCGTGGAGCTAGAAAAACAGCCACTGTCTCCTGCATACTTATAGACATGGCGGAGGTCCAGCAGCCATTACTGATAGTGTATCAGGGAGAACGCTACCCAGTAATAATTTGCAACAGCCAGCATTGCTGGTTGCCTTTCTTTTGATTTAACCCGGAAATATGTTTCTCGTACTTATTTTTATATTACTTTGATTCTCTCCCTGTGCATTCCCCTCCCCCATCTCCTCTGAATGTGAGCGTTGCACAGCTCCTGTTCAACTTGAATGAACTACCCAGTGGGCTGCCTGTATCTGAGCAACCACCAAGTCACACGCCGGATTATCATCTTATCTTGCTTACAATATCTTTTTGTTGATTAGCCCCTACCACCCCATTTTATCTGCCGGGCAAAGATGGTTATTTTTTTTTCCTTTTAATATGTATTAAATAATCAGTGGATGAAGAATAAATACATGTTGTTGTTGTTGTTGATATATGTGTGAAGGCGGCTAATCAGGTGTTATTTTTTTCCCCCAAATACTCAATGAAGGGCTTTTTAAAATCATAATTTTTAATCCTTCATCTTTGGGACAAAATGTGTATTCCCTTACCTCTTACAGAGGCCGTGCTTATCTGCTTTAATTAGCAAAGCTCGACTGCAGCACAATATGTTTGTAAACCATTATAAATGCTGAAAGCATTCCGTATTGCCGCTTAAGGTTTTGTTTGAGCAGCTTTAGGCTTCTTAGAATATGCATCAGATTTTGTTAAAGCTAAAATCACTCCCCTGAACCTTGTCAGAAATGTAACACATCGTCAGCTGATTATCTTTTTTGTAACAAAGGTAGGTGGTTCGCCGGTGAAGTCTGGGCTGTACTGTACCATCTGGTAATATCCCATATTCAACAGTTACAGTGAACCTTATGACACACAGGTTTATAATATATTTTTCTTGATTTATTTTTTATAATGTGTATGTTTAATTTGTTGTCCTCTTATCTACGAGTATACTGACTTGCTAAGCACAGTAATCACTATTGCTCCATTATCCTGCTCTAGGAGTGTGTATTGCACAGTCACTGTTTAATCACAAATGTTAGCTGTGGTGTGTTTCTGGGCTTTGTGTGATGTATTTCAGTTTTTCTTCCCTGTTGCAACTGTATGTGTATGTAACTGTGCATTTGTGTTGGGAGCTGGCAGCAGCACCGTGTGCCAGTAGGCCGTTATGTAGATGTGACCTTTTCAGACACACACAAATATAGCACTGCTTGCGAACAGCATTGGTGTTCCTGTGGCGTCACTTGATGGTATATACTCCCCATACAGTGTACTGCAAAATGACACTACATTTGTGGCAGTGAATTTTATCCTAAAGAAAATTTCATTCTCCAAATTATTATAGAAATTGTTTTATGTATGTTAGATGACATGCAGCATTGTAGTTTGAATACGGCAGGAATGAAAACGGATGTATATGGCCTCCTGCTAAATTGTGTACTATATGGCAGTGAAGTAATTTTTGCATTTGGTATAAGCAGTAAAATTTAAGAACTAAATATCTGATTTTGCTGTGGCCACAAGCCGGTTTAATATCGAGATGCGTTGGATAAATCCCTTGATAATTTCAAAGAGTCCTAGTTTGTTTGTTTTAAGCTTCGATGGTATACTTATTGTGGTCTGAAGATTAATATGTCTGGTTGAAAGTCAGCAGGCAGCAGGACAAAGCACATCTCATCCAGACTGAGCGTGTGTACTAGGCCAGCTAATTATTCCTAGAGTATAGAAATCTAATGTTATAATGCTGGATCTATTTAGGAGCTCAGTGTAGAGTGTTTGGAGGTGTTTTGTGTTTTTAAATGGCCTTTACCTTTTCCTCAATATGCAGCTTAGTTATTTCTCCTTTAGTTGGTCAATACAAACATGTATTGTGACAGCCCTAACCACAGGCTCCTTGATTGACATTTTAGTGAATACAAATAATTGCCATTAATGATTTGTCTTTTTCTGTTCACTTTTATAGCACTATTATAGAGTGCTAATCACAGTTTAATAAACACATACACCTTATAAAGAAGAGCTATTTATTAGCATTGGAACATATGAATAAAAATTGCATTTCTGTTTGCCTTTTAAGCTTTGTAAGCAAAAATTGTATAGATGCAGATATGAAATAACAAATTATAAATTAAACGTTTCCAGATAAATTGATGGTGGTGTCACTGCCTGATCCATTCATACTGCCATTTTATGGCAAACCATATTGTCTACATTTACAGCAAACTAAGCCGGATAACTTGTCAGAGTTACACTAGCCTGGGCTAAATGTACGTGAACAAAGATAAAGTCCGTTTAAACTAGTATAGCTTAAATCCGACAAGTTACCTGGCTAAGCAAAAAATCCGGCTTCATGAATCGGGATATATGCCCCTGATTCTACCGACTTAAAACAGTTTTCTTTGCTTTTCATTGTAAGTGTTCACTCCAGTCCTCTATTTCCATTTTTTGGATCAATACTATTTCCTAAATATTCTGTATATGAAATGTTAGCAGCATTTTCATCTCATGGAAATACAAACTATCCAGCAACATGGTATTTTGTTATACTTATGGCTTTAGTTCACTCTGAACTGAAATGTGAAGTTTTGGTGTTTTTTATGGTTGTTTCTACCATATTTCTACACTCCAAATCAATGAGATCAGAAAAAAATATACAAAATAATATACATTTTTGTCCATTTGGCATAATCTACTGACTGATGCACCATAAATAGTGGCAATGACCAAATACGGTTACCCCATCGTGACTGGGGTACCTAACAAGGCCCATAAACACACACTCAGACACAAGTGTAGGTGCTATGCAGAATTATTATTAAACAGACGGAGAATAGAAGCATCCAAAATCAGAATATCTGGCTGCATATCCCACTCTGGGCTGGTGCAGAAAGCTTACAAGCAGTCTGTAAAAAAAAAAAAAAAAAAAAAAAAAAAAAAAACTGATATCGTGAAAAGAAATATTAACAGAATCGGTTGGGTCGTGAAAATGTTGTGAAACAAAGTGGTACAAATCGGGCATTGTTGTAAAATATGCTGTGAAATATAATGCTGTGCATGCACATATGTGTGAGGTACACATCCAGCTATTTTTATACAGATTCGTGGACACGATTCTAAAAATTATTATGCAAAATAATCGCGGTCAGCTCAGATAATCGCGATCAGGCAATTATGTAATGATAGGCCTGTGACAATCTGTGGTTATAGTTCTTACTAATTTTCATGGTTGAATAATGGAGTTTCTGATTGGCACGTCAGATTTGCACTGCACTTTTCTTCTTTGGACTAGAAGAAATGAACAAATTACTTACATTTTCTGCTTGGATGCAAAAATTGACAATAATGAGGCTGAATGCTGTTGTGTGTGTTTCTGGAGTTTGCTTTTGGCAAACATTATGGAAAAACACTTGGTAAAATGTACAAAGCTGGACCCATTGCCACTTCTTGTTTTGGCGAAGTAAAAAGATTAGCTCCAGATTGAATTAATTTCTGCAGTTATAAGGTGGAGATATAGCCAGAATTGACAATGTAGCCTACTACATGTGACTTATGTATGACCTCCTTGGCAGCCTAGGGATGGAGAAAAAGCTTCTTTCATGAACGCCTTCATCAAGGCTCTCAGGTCATTGAAATGCTTACTGTAAACACACAAATGAGAAACAATTTTCTTGAGATGTTTCCGTGATACCTTGCCGCATGGCACTAAAATAGCATTCAGAAAGGCTTCTTTCCTAATGGCGTTTTTCTTTTTTGATGTTATCTTAAAGTTGGTTAACTTGCTACTGTGATTTTTCTTTTGCAGATTAGCACTGGTGTCAGCAGTTGGGTCTAAATTACTAAAATTATCGTTCCATTTTACTTGACAGTGATGGTAATATATTTTTAACTTTCTTTCGACTGTGCTTACATATATATGTATGCATATTTTAAAATGCAAGTGGATAAACATCTACAATTTATGGATGCGTTTCGTAAGCATATCTGCATACTTCTAGAATATCCAGGGAGTAATAAAAAGACGGTGAGGGAGGGTGGAATAGATTGATAGGGGTTAAATGATTCTTTCTGAGAACTACATTTGAAGGTTTTTCTATGTTATTTAATGAAATATTTATTTGTTGAAATATAAGGCTCCCAGCTAGCAAACTGACTATCATCGTCTTGGGTTAACTTTACTAAATGGAACCTTAGTCAGCAAGACCAGATAAGTCATGCATAAATTGCTTTGAGAGGGGTAAAAGTGAATAAGTTCTTTATAGGTTGTGTCTATGAAGTAGCACAAACCCATGTAAAATGTCTCTGCACTGTTAACTAGGATGTTCCTGTTCTTGGAGGAAAAACATATTTTAGCTGGTATGCTCAAAATAATGATTTATGACTTTAATTTATGACACTTGATTTTAGAAATCCTTTGATCACCTGCATAAATATCTGGTATTTTCAAGCCTGTTTCTGGACTGTGCATTGGCATTTGGCTTGTCTGTAATAATATGCAGTGAGAGAATTCATATTTTATTACAAACTAAGACATATGCAATGCATTGTGCAGTTGCCTTCAGATGATGCCATTTTGGCTCAGTCACATTATTTAGATAAAAGGAACATTGATGGCGATTCGTCACTCTCCAGTATTCACAGGACACTGTGTTCCAGAATTCCTGCTTGAAGTCAGACTGCTCAATTAAACAATTCTGTATTTTAACAGGTCTCACACAATACAGTGATTTATATTCTGGTACAGTCTGTGGTGCTGTTACGTGACGTTGGACTTCATTACATGTTTTTGTCTGTAGCTTGCAGTACAAACATGCTATTTGAGTATGATCCCAGCATGATCTAGGCTATCCTTTTGTGTGTTTATTTCTGGATTTGTCCTTACCTCTTAAATGCTTAAGGTCAAATCTTTTAGTCGCTTATTCAGCCAACATTAGATTTTTGTCAGTCTGGAAGTAAGTATTATTAATGTTCCTCATTTGTCTTTCCCTAAATTCTAGGTTTCTGATTATAATTGGTCACCAGTCATGCATTTTAAGTATTGTATCCACGCAGTGAATTACCTAATTTTTAAGTAGTACTCCACATGATTTTAACTTCAAAAGTCTGCCGTTTTTTGTATGGTCGAATGAGCATGAGCCGGTTCAGGAAGTTATGATTTTCAGCATGTGAAACGTTTTCTTCAAAATAAACAATGCAAATATGTAATTACCTGATATGTGTTTTTGCTGAGCTTGGCTTAGCTTTCTAGTAACTGTATGAACTTTGTGTACTGTGTAGGGCATGTATAGTTCTATCTAATTGTTTTAATAAAATTTATTTATATATATATATATATATATATATATATATATATATATATATATATATATATATATATATATATATATATATATACACACACACATTATGTTTGTTTAAGATTTGCTATAATCCTGTTGCATGTTGTCCTGCTAATACTTAATTGCATTTATTTATTTTAGTGAATTATTAGTTGTCGTGGTAGAACCTTAGAATGAATTCACCTGTTTTTTTCCCTTTTTTGTATTTTTTGCTTTAATTACCTTGTTTTTCTCCCTCATTCAGGCGCGACACTCCATGTGTTTTCAGTTAAAGTAACTGTTCCTCTGGTCTTTAAAAAAAAAAAACTTTGTGGTGAAACGAGTCCCACGACCTCTAATGACTTCTCCAGGCTTGTTTTCCACCTTGCACACATACAATCTCACAAAACGCAGGTAAAAGTCTCCTAAACTTTTACAATCCATGCATAAGTGCTTCCACTCTCACCTATTATGGTAGTGCATGTTGCAATCACCTGAGCGATAATGTCAGCTGAATTTCAACTGAATATCAATAAAACAGTCTTAAAGAGCCCTTTCGTCTCACTCACTTGCTGTTATTGTTGCCATACTGTTCTCATTACACAGAGGTTTGTAGACAGAATAAAGTATATCATTGCTTCCTTAGTGTATCCAAATAAATTTTAAAAGATTGTCTCCTGAACGAAGGAACAGATCTGTTCAGTCACACGTTGTGGCTTGTGATTTATTAAAAAGGAAAAACTCATGCATCTTCCATAAATGGCAATATCCATTGCAAAGCTCAAGCCTACTTCCATGAAATAAGTTAACAGAGGTTGGCAATGGCCTTGTGTTATGCTGTCTGTACGGAGTTCTCAATGAATTTCAGTGCCACCATCAGCGCTAATAATTTCTGCTAAATACTAAAATCCTACCCATGAGTTAGGTTCGTCCTCTGCTTTTCATGATGATCTTGACATTTGTGGATTTATGTGTGTTCGTTGAATTTTGGCTGGGCCCTCCCTTATTTGTTTTATGTTCAAACAGATGCCTAATGTGTATTTTATGCAGACTCTATTCCGTTAAGTTTCTAAACATCCAACTACTTCAGCACATTGGATTTTAACCAAGCAGCTACAAATGCCAGAGTTTCCTTTGCAGCCCGCTATCACTTTTATCTTTTAATAGAATGACCCGTATGAGTCCAATGCTTTCTCAGCACAGTTATGACTATAGGCTGTATTTAGACACTTGGACCTGTGCAGGCATAGTTGTGATAACTTCAGTACCACTGCTGGGGCTTGTGAAACAAATATGCCCACACTGCTCTGCTTGTAGAGTTGTGCTGCCTTCCTGCTCCAGATAATTGTGCCTCAATACGCTTTATCTGCACCGCATGACATGAGCAGTGAGTTGGGCTTGGCACACGCTGCCAGTAAGGCCTGCCGCGAGACAGATTGATCACAGCGACTACAGTGACTCAGTCTGCCCTTTAAAGTGAAAGGGGGGGGGGGTGAATGCAGTGAACTAATTCTGATGCAAGAAAAGTGCAGTCGTGTGGCAAGGCAGATGCATGGACTCGAGCTCTCCATGCACGAAGAGCGCTACACACTTGCTGAAGTTCGGTTCTTTATTCTCGAATGATTATTTCTAATTGTCTTTACAGATGTAACGTTGTTGTAACTGTTGCCAGTCTGTCGAAAAATTAAAAAAATATGTTGGTCATCTGGTACAAATGTGTTGAAATGTGACAGAGAATTGGATGTGTTGGATGAAATGACCTCTTCCTTTTACCTCGGAGTTATCACTACTTCTAGAATATACGGTACGATATTTGCTGGCATATAATTTGTGATGCAGTACATATTTTGAGTATTCACATATATTTTAATGAAGTAATGTATAAAGATCAGGGATTGATTTGTATTCATATTGTGATTTCTGCATCAAAGGGTGTAATCTCCTTCTGCCCTAGGTTGAAACTATGTAGCCCAAATTGATACTTTGACATTCATTTTATAACAGCAGCTGGGGCAGTGTACTAAGGATATTGTCATCTCATTGTTTGTCAATGGCACATTGTAACTTGTGTGTGACAGACAATACCATGTTTGAATAGCTTTCAGCATAACATGATTTCTTAAATCACTCTGCCATGATAGAGATTTCACCCTCTATTCTTGTATTATTAGAATTTTGTGGCTTGATTCCAGGTTGTGAGGTAATAGGTCCCAAGGGAAAGGAGAGATCTGTAGGCTGTTATGGGGTGAACTGCCTTATTGTGTATGTTTTGGAAGGTTTATTGCTTTGTACATAGTATTTGAGTAGTGCCTTTGCATTCAGATACATTCATGCAAAGTACATTATACATATTGCTGCACCAATATAATCATTGCCCCCTTATTGCTTGTGAGATACAGGGTCATATTAAAAATAGGGCATTTTTACTGGATATATTTTTACAAGTTAGATAACCAGTGAATGTAGTCATGTAGTGCAAAACCTGTTTGATTAACAATTGAAGTTGAATTGTTGAATTAGCATGTTAAAAATTTGTACATTTATCCAAATAACCTCAGAGAGCATCAAAGAACTTTGTGTTTACTTTTACTATGAGGAATGAGAGTAATACAGGCATGATTCAAATCTTCCATTTGGTGAAAGACTGATATAGGAAGATTTTTAGGACTTTTTAAATTGGTAATGATAATTTGAAAAGAGTAGGCTTCTTTTAGTCCAGGGTTTAGACTTTGGAAAATCAATGTTGCAATTTATTTAAATGTAATAAATACAAGCAAGACTCTGTCTAGTATTACTGTATTCTCAGTCCCAGAGCAAGCCTTACAGAAAGCTTAGACATGGCATGTAAGGAAAGACATTATGAAGCAATTATACTGTGTATACACCCACAAGTGCAGTGTATATCTTGCTGACGAGCATATTGAATGGATCAGTTACTGAAAAAACAGTGACACAGAAAGTGAAACATGTAATCAGCAGGGTTACATTTTGTGTGACATGTCTTGTTTCCAGTCCTTTTTAATGGGGAAATTAGTTGCATGCTACAGATAAAACAGTGGAGAGTTTGTGACTTAAACTTAAATATCATTGCCTTTATGCAGTGACTTTGGTAGAATATTTGAAAGCACACTCCAGTAAAAATGCTCTTATGATTATACTGTTGAACATCTGTATATTGTTCATTATTTTTGGTGAATACCCATGGATTCTTTATTATTTTATGCAGTTGCCCTGCAGGAATCTTTAGTTCACTTTGGGAATAAATTACACAAGGTATCACATTTGTTTGAAAATGGACATAATTAGTTTTGTTCCAATTAATGTATTGAATATATATATGTGTTGTTATACAGCGTGTAACATGTATAAAACATTTCCTATGTTTTATATGAAAATTGTGACGCTTACATTGCATGATCATTTCCTCTTTGTAATGATGTTTCTGTCGGGTAACAGCTTGATATTCATTCAGTTGTATAAAAGTGTGAGCAATGGCACTTTGATATACTATTAGGTTGGTGGTCGTTTCAAAGTGTGTCCATTTCTTGTCAGTGTACATTGAGATATACAAAACTAAGGGCTCAAGTTAAAGATCATAATAAACACCTGAATGCCTCTTGTGATTTAAGATTGTATTATTTTGTGTGAGTCATAGGATCAATACACCTGAGACATTAAGGTTTTCTCCAAAGGTAAGCACTGCATGTAATTGTTCAGCAGTGTTAAAGAAATTGAAAACCCTCAGAGTATCAAAAATTGTGACTTTGTTATGACCTGATATGAGTTAGTGATGCACCAAAATTTTGACTGATACTGATATATTTTTGGTGTAATATCGCTGATATCAATACCGATATACTAATACCAGCTAACCTCTGAGCTGCTTTCCAGTGGGGGTGGGGGGTGCTCTTCATGAAACTTGCCAAACTCGCTGCCGCGGATTAGCAGAATGGCGTTACACCTCCTTTTTTTTTTCTCTTGAAAACGAAAGACTGATTTGTGAACCAGAATTAATAATTAAAACTGTCTGGCAGGTCAATCATTAAGGACCACCAAGTGGCGAATGAACCAGCAAAATCCCTCATTCTCCACTACAAAAAATGACTGATTGTCCAAAGCAATCATCTCTATTATTCTAGTAGTTATGTCTTTAACTTTGGTACTGCTGAGTAAATAAATTAAAACGTTACTAGACCCTGTTCAGGGGGTCTTGAGCCACCCTGTATTTTGTGTCCACCTCCCTGAAAAAATGTTCCCTAACTCGTGCTCAGTTAATTTTGCCGTGGGGAACCCCCTGTCCCCTACTCAGCAAATATAATCATAGGCGATGTGGGGTGGTGTACCATATTTCTTCAGATTGCAAATGGCAACAGGTCACTCCTAAATGTCAAATCCTACAATCACCCTTGATGTAATAGTGCTTAGTAGGCATTAAAATTAAGAAGCGTACATTCCGTGGTGCAGACAGAAAATTTTCAATGGGGTGGCCAGGGTGGGACCAGAAGTAATTTTGGGGTGGCACATAAATAAATATGAATATAAAGCAACTACAACTCTGCCACCCCTCAGATCCATTTGTGTATACATTGCTGATAAGGACCACATGACATGGCAGACTGAAGAGAATGTAGTTCAGTGTTTGAAGGCAGTGTATCAGCTGTTATTCATCTTTAGTGTGCGAGTATCACCATCTAAACGCTATGCCATAGTAATCCAGTGCAGAAGGTTTTTTAAAGGTGTGTGTGATCATCATGTATAGTTTAGCTGAAGCGAAATCTCTAAAGTCCAGTCTTAGCTGATGTAATAAACCATAATAAAGACTGTTATGAGCTTTTGTTGTCCAGAAACATCAGCAATGCTGCTCAGGAATTTTTTATTTTTTTTTCTATTGTTTATGCTGGCTAAGTAATTTACTGACCATTTGAGGCATTATAGCCCTTAATAAAAATCCAGGTCGAGAACTAGTCTGTAGAAACCTATGGCCCAGGAGATGATTGTTTTATGCATCAAAATAGGCAATGTTAAAAGGCAATTAGAAATCGCTATTCAAATACTTACAAATACGGTTCCAGATCTCAAATAACTAACGTGATGATTTATTTTGAGTTGTTTTCCATCTTTTCACAGTAGGTCTTTCTGCCAGACCGTGACTCGCAAATATGTTTGCTTTACAATAGGGTATATTTAGAAAGCTGACATTCTGTTGGCTTTCAGACATTTCACACTTGTTAAGTTTATGCTCGGGATCTCAGGATTCTTGGCATCTCCCATTGTTTTCAGGTGTGAATCTGGGAGAGTTACTGTGAAAGAAATTTCAAAACACAGATTGTTTGTTTGTTTTCTCTTTTTTTGAAAAAGCAGAAAGCAACATTTTTCTCTCTCTCTCTCCACCTGTAAAAAGTATAGCTTTGTCTTGGTATTTTAACTGTTTTGGTAACATCTGAACCATTAGAAAGAGAAAATATGATTTATTCATTTGCTTACACAAATAGCCATTTAAAAAAAAATTGTAATCATGATCGGAGAAGGCTGAAACTCCTCTGGAAATACAGAAGTATAAATTTAATGTTTTAATATTAATTGTCTGTAAAACAGGAGCACTTGTCACAAATTTCCATCAGAGAGAGAGGCTGTTGCATCAGGTTTTATTTAAAATAAATGACCTTGCATTCAGTTTCTGCATAATTATGCTTTTCTGTGTATTCTAAGCCCAAGAATGTCATAGCTGGGTAAGGTTTTAAGTTCTGACCAACATTGATGTCACCAGATGGCCTTGCGCTAATCCCCGTGAATCACGTATAAATGAACCCGTTATGCTTCATGAGCTTGGTTACGATACACGGAAATGTTCACAGTGTGATAACTGAAAGATGATGCCTTGGCATACAGGAAGATAAGGAAACCATGACGATTTTACCAATATGGGTTTTGAAAATGTTGAGGCATTTCTCGGTTAAATTGCATGAGTATTTTTAGAAGAATAAGCACAGTTATGGGATAAAACTAAGCTATGTTGAAAAAAAGATGGACTCTTGTCAGATTAATTCGTGTTTCGTCGGTGACAGAAGGAAATCAATATATGAAATGTCTTGTGTAAAGTAAGCATACTGCTAACGGCTGGCAACGTAAGATTTAGCATTGTGACAGAAGTTGTAAAAAGAGTGGAAGGGTGCACAAGAGTGAGTCAATATTCCAGCATGGACATGTGTTCAACGGTCTGTTCCTTCCTCATTTAAGTGACATGACAATGAACATTAGTAACTTGTTTTCCAGTTCATTAAGTGCCTAATTCTATCGATATTTAAAAATCTGTAAGACCCCACATGAGGTAGCCCCAGTTTTGTATTCTTCTTCATAGGTGTGCCTTGGGACCTGGAGACAAGTCTTAGCCGAAAAAAGTGAAATAAAAGCTCTATTAGTAATTAGTATTAGGAATTCTGATTTGTAAAAACTATGCAAAATGGAGGGCTGTAATAAACTCGTGGGAATTTGTAGAAAATAAAATTTATAAAAGGTAAAAATGTGCTATCACTTTTACTAAGAGTTTACTAAAGGATTGTTCTTTATTGGACGATAAAATGCTTTGAAACTTTAAAGACTTTAATATATATGCGGTTATTTTTAAGCTTTTAGGTTTTGTTTTTGCAGGAAATAGTTGCTATATATGTACCGTATGTGTAAAGGGGGGGGAAATTTTAGTTGATTCCGAAATAGTATTCTTCTTTGGAATAAATTGAGAGCAGGGGAAAACATCACACTACAAAATACAGACATTTGAATTAGGGTTATAGAATTTCTTGCGTAAAGAATTTAATCCCTAATATGGGGAGTTTTTGTTCACAGAAGTTTACTCATAGGCTGGGGTCAAGTTTTGCTGAATTTCAGGGGAGCATTTCTGTGTAGTAGATACTTCTGTGTAGTAGTTCACTTTGTACACCTCATCGATGGCTGTGATGAGGTTCTTGGTTTGGGATTATTTATACATATAAGGAAGGTTGTGTTTGGCTCAGCTGGTTAAGATGGGAGGTTGCTGGTTGAAATCCCTCAGTTGGTGGAGTGATTTCACCATTGAGCAAGGCCCTTGTGTCACCCTTCTTTTCCGAAAAATGTATCCCGCTTTATATAAAGATAAACTCTAAATGTTAATATGCAGGTATATGCATCGTAATATGGTCTAGCGTATATGTGTCCTGCAATTGGGAAAATGTATTTAGTCATCCAGTCAACTCAAAATCATTTTCAGAGGTTATTCTTTAGGTCTGTCCATCCTTTTTAAATGTTTAGTCCCTGCAAATGATTTGATTTCTTAGGTCATTGTGTGTCTATTGTGCATCATCTGTTGTGTCATGTTACAATTGTCTTGTGTGTGCTGCTCCTCTATGCCTTTTAAATTACCCCTCGGGGACAAATAAGGTTTTTTGAATTTGAATTTATTTTGGATGTTTATTTTGTATTTTTTAGATTTTAATGGAGGAGCCACACCTCCCCACAGTTACCATCGAGCGCTGCGTCTGTGTGCCTTCGATTCGCGGTCTGATAATCGACTGCTTTCATCACTGAGCTGGCCATGTGACATGCCAGGTGTCCACCTTAACACGCTGAAGCGCTGATTGAGAGTCACAGTTGGCAACCTCTTTCTTTTTTTGTAACACATTTAATTAAAGCACATAATAGTATTGCCTTGATTGATTTTCTGTCTTTTAAAGTAAAAAAGTATAACCTGTTTGTTACTGTACTGTGATATCTGCAAGCTACTTTTTTAATATATTGATGTCGTCAAGTGAAGACCGAAGTACATAATGCTCTCTAAGGGGTTTCTCAGCAGAGTTTTAATTTAATTAATTTTTTTGTACAAGTAAGAGATGCAGAGTTCATGTTGTGGGCTCATGCTTTGGGTTTGGGTTCAGTTCCTTTTTGTATGTGGTTGGAGTTTCCACATTCTGATTTGCTCTGTGTCTGTTTCCCCATAGTATTACAGTTTCTACCTGCCATCCATTGACTCGATCGAGTTGGTATCCCATAATAAGCTTTAATGTATGTGCCCTGTTATGCACTGAGATCCCATCCAAAGCATTGAATATCCTGCAGTTTCAGGTTTACCATGTCCTGTGCTGGATGAATGAAAATTCAAGGTGGATGAATGTGTTTTTGTAATAGCAAGTGCCATTTTTTTACAGGCTTCACGGTTTAAAGAAAGTATTATAACATCATAATAGTAAATATATAAACCTGGGGCGGTTGTGGCTTGGTTGGTTATGGATTGGGCCAGTCAATTCTATAGGTGGCATAGGCGGCTGCCTAGGGCTCCAGCTTCTGAGGGGATGTTATCTTGCCAGGAAGTTCCAATTTAATTCAGCCGGGGGGTGCTGGTGGTGATGTTTGCCTAGGCCACTATATCGGCTAGGATCCGCACTGGTTAGGGACCTGTGCATGTGTCTCGAATGTTGTTGATTTGGATCTCATGGATGCCAGAGGCATTCGATCACTGATGGGTCTATGACTAAGGGTCTTAGCCCCTTCTGCTCCAAAGAAGCAGATAGCTGACTTTGCTCTCTAACCCCCGGTTTTGCTTCGGAAAAAAGCATCTGCTAAATGCATCCAACATAAGGGCTTTCTGCTCCTCATTTATTCTGTCCTATAACAATTGTTAGGTCTTTTGGTTTTTCAGCTTCATTTCCACCTGAGAATTTTATCCCCCATAAGAACATCTGGCTGCTGCTTGATTCCAGTGGGTGCGCGTGATCTTCCTTGGGATGGCTATTATTGAATTCTTAGCTAATAGCCTTAGTTGTAGTAAATTTTCCCTTGTTTAATTTGTTTTCTCTTACTTGTCAACATTTGGTCTAATTATTCACTGCCCTCTAAAATTTCAAAGTTAATTATTATTATCTTGTTGTACGTACAAGGTTTTCGTAAACATTTAGAATTTCTAGAACCAGTTGACATTTTTTTTCATTATTTGCTACAATGCATACATTTTATATTCTACCTAGTGAAGTCGAATGAGCCATAGACAGTTCATCAGTGGTCTGTAGTTTTCCCTTTAGTCCGTTCGCTTCATGTAATTATTTTTTCCTTCCTTTGTCACATAACTAGTTCATTTAGCAAGTTTTGAATTTTAGCATAAATTTGTCATATTTCTAGATTGGCGTAAGAAATTAATTTTAAGCATAAGCATATTCATCTTTTGAAAATCCATAGAAGATCCATATAGAAAAACTGCTGCAAAGTAAAGAGAATAATGAAGGATGCCTGTGGTTCTGCACTTGACCTGTTCACCTTTATAATTTCTTGTTACCTTTCTTAGAACCCGTAGTAATAAAAGAATTCCAACCATGGTCCTAACTTCCTAAATCCAGTTCCTGCATCCTGATTGAGGTGATTTTGAGTTTGGGAATCCTAATTAGCAGTGCTATTTAACCTGTGTCCACCGGACCAGCGTTGGGTGACCTTTGTGCTGTGGTGATAGCTGTAGGACCCAGCTGTTTTGTTGTTAAAGCATGCTGTATTTTCTTGGATGTGCCCAGCAAACTGAGGAAGGCAGTGAAATCTAATAATCTATCCATCTATCATTTATTTGTTTATTTAAACCTTTATTTTTCCAGGCAAGTCACTAAGAATAATTTCTTATTTTCCACCATGGCCTTGCAGAAGGCAAAAGAACCCCCTTGTTCTTGTTCTTTCATAATTGCAAATCGCATAGACTTTGAAGGCATAGAACACTACTACAAAAATGCATAACAGCCTTATGAATGTCTCTAAAGTTGCAAGCAGTCATGTTTTTCATTTCGCTAAATATTTAAGGCAAAAAGCAATGTACTTGCCTAGATCCTTCAGACTTTTCTGGTTTCCAGGCTTTCAAAGGAGCATGCAATGTATGTGAACTCAACTTGTCATCAATTTGTTGGTAATTGTAGATGATTTGATTTATTGAATTTTTACTGAATGTAAAAGGAAATAAACTAAAATTGCTTGCATTAATTAATTTTGCCATGGAAATCCAGAAAATTGCATTACATCTGGTGAAGAAACTGGACCCTATGAAATGAAAATTTCAAATAAAATGGAAATGCTATTAAGATACTTCCATTAGTAATTAAAAGTAAATTGGAAGTTGAAAGCATGTCTTGTACCTGCCTTTGCACATTGTACATAGATGTTAGATTGACTGACAAACATTACCGAAAAGACTGTGAAGTGATTTTTAGCCATATGCATAGGACAGAATTGTAGGTATGTCCAAAAATGTAGACTTGAACGGTACACATCTGTACATTTTATTAAATGTAAAAAAACAAATGCATATTGGTGACATGCAGAAGACGTGCTAAAATTGTAGTGTAGTCCAACAACAGTTCACGATAGAAGGTTGCACATAAATTGTAAATTGCTTAATATTAAAGTATATAACAAGAAACTTCTTCAGTTATGTGTATTACTAAATAACCAAATATTTTAATTGCCAGCTGGAGGTGAGTTGCATAAAATATAATTTTCGGTCCAGTAGTGGTGAACATAGGTGTTAATTTGGTGATTGGTGGGGGGGGGTATGGCAATATGGGTTTGTTCTGATCCCCCCCCAATAATGAAAACCACCTAATACAACCCCCCCCCCCCCCCCCCAAATAATCAGGTCTCTCCCTATGTGGGTGGAGACTTCCATCCTCCTGATGTTGAAACCAAATGCACAGTTCCCATAAGTGGGCGTATGTAGTGTGTGAGACTTTCTAAAAAGTTATGGAATAAAGTTGTGGTCCTTTGTTTCTTGTAAGAATGGCACAGTGATGGTTAAAGATGAAAACAAAAGTTCAGCTGATGGGGAAACTAGCAAATCATCCTAGGCTCGCCTCGGATGTTGAAGCTGCATGCAGCATTTCATTTCGCTTGTATCATTTGCATTTGGTTTGTTTTAACAGATGCTGTTATCCAAAGCAAGATAACTATTCAAGCATAGAAATAGCAAGTACAAACAGGATGGGTAAACAAATTGGCTGAATCGGCAGTCAATCAGGTCTCTATCATTAAGTTATCATGTAGTTAAACATTATACTGTACTGTATATAAAGCATGAATAGGGCATGTATCATACCGACCTTGTTTCACCCCTGTTTCATAAACAACGGTTCTTGTAATGGAAAAGTCCACGTTATCATAATCCTTCCACATGACACACTTAAAATGCTGACAGATATCTTTCCATACTAATGGACGACTTCGTTTTTAGTTTGACAAAGGTACTGTAAATAGTTATGGATTCATACCAGTGTTGCCATCTTTGTTGATAAATAGTTGCTTGGCAGCCTTAAAGAAGCTGCTGTTGGAGAAAGGACAATGTGAGTAGGGTTATCAAGTCTTTATCAGGAAAGAGCACAAGTTTTCATTCATTAATGTTCTTCTGCTTGACAAGAAAGATATATACCCCTGGGCAAAGAAATGGGCCAAAGCTTAATGTTGTGAAATTTGGGTTTGGCATATTTTGCCCTGAAGTGTAGATATTAATGTTGCCTTTTTCATGATGACGGTGTAAGTACTGTTGAATGGTTTCACGCATTTTACTTTCAGGTTTTTGTAAATTTTTTTTTCTATCCGTATTTTGTCTTCTAAATGTTTGTCATACACAATTTTATAGGCCCCTCTACCCAGTTCAGATTTAACAAGCCCATACCTTCGGGAAAATGCCAACTTTCTTCTGCTTGTCAGTGGTCAGTCATTATACTTACATTCAAGTTATAGTTCATACAGGCTGATAAAGGAGTTTCTTTAGATAAAGGAATTATTTAACGTAAGTAATGTCCAAATGCTCAAATTTAAAATTGAGTCAAGAGAAATTTCCATTATGGTCTGAGTTATCATACATTTTTTATAATATGATTGAAAGGCTTGACAGAAGTAGATGGAAGAAAATTACCTGGAGCACCTGTACCATGGTGAGTGCCTAAAATAGGGGTACGGAACCTGTTCCACGGAGGGCCAATGTGGGTGCAGGTTTTAAGGATGACTTCTCCATCAGCCAATAATAAAGCAGTTCTTCTCAACGCCAGTCCTGAGGACCCACTGTGATTGGCTGTTTGAGAGGTTATCCCAAAAACCCGCACCCACACCGACCCTCCATGAACCAGGTTCCCCACCCCTAGTCTAAATCATCATGGTTGTTTTATTCAATATAACTAGTTAAATTAAACTTTCATAGTTTAAATAAACTATAATGTTACATTAACGAAATAGAATATCATAGAATGGTGTGTCAGTGGGTAGAAATCTTCCCTCAGACCTGTGTGTGTGTGTGTGGATTTATGTTCCTTGGTATGAACCGGCATCTGGTCCAGAGCACATCTCAGCCTTGTGTTTTATGCTGCTAGATACAGGCCTCCTTGACCATGACATGTGGTTAATGGATGAATGGAACGCCATACAATGGATCTGAAAGGCATTTGTGAGGTAATGCTTGAGCAATGTTTATTTCCCTGTATTTGAATGATAAAAGTACACAAAATGCTAGGACATTAGTAGAACATAAAACATAAAGAATGACAATAGCTTTTCTTTTAAAATTTGCTGAGTCATACTAGCTGATTTATGTAGTCGGGCAAGATTCCCAAACATGCCATGGGAATATCCTCTTGTAGCTTTGCCAGAGGAAACTGTCTGCTGGTGCCAAGTTACCTTGATGGAAATATAGCACACTGTCTCTCTGAATCAGCAAAGCAGTGCATTGCTGCACATATTTTTTAAAAGGCACATCAATTCAGCATACATTTTGGCAAGAAGTATGTAGTAAACATTTAAAGATAAACATACGCGACTTTGCCGGACAGTTGACCGGAAACCATCTACAGCAGCACATCTCGAAGTTTGTTGTGTTGTGAATGCTGGAAAAACACTAATCAGTTTGATATAAGCCAATAAACCAAAGTCCAGGTAGCTTCCGGAGACAAACTGGCACACGAAAACCCTTGGAGGCATGTGGCAATAGGAGAATGCTTATGTGCACCGAGCCCTATCTGCAGTGGGGTGTGACACACCCCGTACTGACCAGCATGTACCTTCTCTCAATCATTAACCGCATTTCTTTTGCTTGATACTACACGCAGTGCACTAGTTCAGGGACAAGAATTGTTGACTATCCAAAATCCTAATTTAGATCACATCTGATGTTTGTCTCTGGACAGTCAATGTATTGGTGTAAAAGCTCTTTCCCCAGGGTGCTAAATAACATGCACACTGTTTTCCAATGTCTAAACCCACGCTTTATTATATTATTTTCTGATTGTGGCTCAGTATAAGTTTGGAAATGTCTATTTGCATATATATAACCCTTTCATTGTGTTTAATTAGCTGACTTTGCATTTACTTGAAACCAAGCTTAGTCTTATACATTTGCTTAGCTGTTTTGTATTTTTCATATATATTTGTTTGTATGTACGTTAATATTTCAAAGATGCTTTTCCAAGCCTTTGCAGTTCCTTCACTGAACAATAGGTGGCCAGGTCAAGCTTGTTTGCTCTACCACTTAACTTAGCTGTGCTCATATTTTAAACATTGTTTTCCCTGAATGATTTCCTTATGTTCAACAAATTGTATTTAATAAATTGTTATACTACATAAGGATGATGCATCAAAGTTTGTTATGCAAAAACTGGACTTTTTATTCTGTATGTATATTTTGGATGTTTTTTAAGTAATATTGTACTGTTGAATTCAAATAGGGTTACAAGTGTTATTTTACTGTGTGTGCATTTTAATAAAGTTTAAGTGTAATTTTCCCCCAGTTTTTCAATTTTAAGGCACATTTTTCAAAGTGTCAATTTTTTAGAAGTGAATGATTTAAGCTGAGGCTTATTTACTGCCAGATTACTTAGTGTCGAAAAAAAACTGGTAAATAAGGTGACTGGTTCATTATGACCTGACAAAAAAAGAATTTGCAGGATGTAGTATAGATAGTTTGGGAACCATGAATACTTGTGATTATAGGTCCTCATTGGATTTGTCTTGGTACATTTTATCGGTTCTGTCTGCAAGTAATGTCCGTATGTGTTTCGATCTGTGCCAGTCAACGTAGTGAGCCATGAATGGTAACAGATGGCAGGGGATAGATGGAGACAGGCAGGAGAGGCTCCCTAACTTTGTTACACCCGGTCTTACACCAGGACTTCTCGCCGACACACCAGGGCGACATTGCTGTGCAGGTCGGCAGACGTATATCTGGTTTCATTTTTATCACAGCTCGATGCAGGCCTCTGAAGACCTGTGAGTACTGTAGTGAAAACCAGAAATGCTTTGCTTATATTTGTGTGCTGCTCCTATGTGTAATTCCATAGTTATGTAAGTAATACAAAAATATCAGTGTGAATTGCTCAAGAAATATTAATTTTCCCCCTGGGAACATCCTTTTTCTTGGAAATCCTTGTGGGTGATCAGTTTCATGCGTGAATTCTCTCTCTTGGCCCTCTGTACAGTACAGATGCATTTTTGTAGACAAGAATTCCCAGTAATGTTTCAAACATGAGCAAGAGATTTACTGATTCATATGTAATTTTATTAGTGAGTATAGTATAAAAAACAAGGTTTTAGTTGAAACTATGGATGACAGCAACAATAACCAACAGCATAATGTGTAACAATGAAACATGCTGATAATGAACCTTTCAAAGCATGAGCAGATTTTCTCCCTTTTAAAAATCAGATGCGCAGTTAGATAGAAGTCAAGTGAGGAATTGAGAATATAGCTGCTTAGACAGGTTGTAGATGGACCACTGCCCTCTTTGGAAACACCTCTGACATGTTCATGCAGTGTCATCAGGTCTTATGAAAGCATGCTTTGTTTGGGCTTGAGAAAATGATAAACGCTATCTCCAGTACAAGCAGTGAAACGGAGTTGTAAGGCTCTGATTTGGTCTCTGATTTCTGCTTTTTGCAGACTCTGATTTTGGGGGGGGGGTGGTTAGAGTGTTTCAGCCTGCCATGAAAAATGCACTGTACCATGTGAAAACTGGCAGCTCACTACAAGGGTGTTAATGCTGATAAAACTTGTCATAACTGGACTGGTTTTCTATAATAGTCCAGTAATTTATAGCTCATAGCCCTTTTACTTACTTACCAGGCGTATCACACTGGAATAATAATGCAGGCAATGTTTAGTTTTCCACATACAGTGCATCTTTTTGGAACTTGGGTAAATCTTTAGTTTTTGTTTTTTTTTTAATCTGGGATTCAGTGATAGTGCCAGATTCTGTGCATCCCTCCACCTTATTTTACTTGATTATAAAAGAAGAGCGAGGTATTTCTGGAATTACAGGAAACAGTTCTGCTCTAATTCTTTCCTTGGCTGGGAAAAGTACTAACCCATGAAATGTCTAGACGTGCAGTGTGCTGTAGCTTTGTATGTAATTTCTCAAGCGTCTCGTCATTCTAGGAAACCGAAAACAGCCGACATGTGTTGGCCTCCATGACTATGCGTTGTTGTGGTCAGCATAGACAGTGTTTAGGTGCTCCAAGCTCTTAAGAGTCGACAGGGGCTTTACTGTGACACCCGCCAAAATCAGTACACTGCACACAGTGATGTGAAAGGACTGCGGTGTTACATATATACATAAAGTGCTGATAGGACAAATGAGACAAAAAACAATGAATGACAACACTAACATGCAATGTAGTTGCAAAGAATGTTGTAATGTTTAGAACAGGCAGTGATGGAAGCGGCAGGATTGCACAAAGTAATATACATGAGTGAATGATAAACAAATAATCAACAATTAACCAATGGCAATAACGGCAATAATAGTACGAATAGCAATAAAGTGACTTGTTAGTTTTTCCCCCCGTGTGAAGAGGAAGAGGCATCTGAATGTATATTTTTAACAAGGATGCATGAATTCTGTATGTTATACTGTGAATTAAGTTTCAAGGAAGAGGTCAATACGTTCATTGCCCTTTCAAGGCTAATTCTCTCCTTGGATTAACTTCTAGTTTGATATTATTTCTTGATTGGCAGTACAACATGGGCTTCCCAGTGCTTTCCTAAACCAAGGTTCAAAGCAGTTCACCATTTTAGTTTTTTAGAGGCATTGTTTTATACACAAATAATTAGATTTAGTTCACATTTTGCTGAAAGTACCATAATGACAATTATAAATTTGTAAATATGAACTACCTGAGGAAATTACTTAATTTGGACTGGGCTTAAACAGATTTTTGATTTTATTTAGTTGTAGTACTTTGCACTCTTTGATAAACACTTGTGTAATCCAGATATGGTAACATCATGTTTCTCTGTTCCGTAAACAGTGTCAGCAGTTACTGTCTGTGGAGTGCCAGTAAATGTGTTTTCTTGCTAATGTAACTGTGTGCCTTATCTCTTTGGCCAGTGCACATATCTTTCTGTCCACCTTTAACACCTAAACTTGCATATATAAAATGGATGTTCCTTGTTTTTCCATGAATGGCAAGGAATGGAGAATGTGCTGTCTTAAGAAATTGAACTGGAATACATAAAGTAACAACTTGCACTGTAAAAAATAAACTGCTGTGTGCAAAATGTAGAATACCCTCTGTTAATGTCCTCATGGTGAGTGAGTGAGTGAGGAATATGCTAGGTTTCATGAGAATTCATAAGAACAAATGATTGAAAGTGGCAAAATTATGGTAGGAAGATGTCAGTAACTTAGGTATCTTTGAACTATCCCCAAAACCAATAAAGTGTTTTTTCATCAATTTGATCAATAAATCTGAGCTTTTATCTTGGATTTTTTTTAGAATATTTTGAACTTTTTTGTGGGTGTTATAGCAGTATCTAAATCATCATCTAGCTTTTCTAGTGAATTATTCTTATTGCATGGTATATTTATGGGGACTGGTGTTCTATATTGTTATAAGTTCCATCATATATAAATATGTATAAATAATCTTTTCCATGTGCATGAACACAGTGAACCTACCCCTGGTATGGCCCAGTACAAATGACTAGCGTGCTTTTCATAACTCTGTGCTGATGAATTCACCTTTTTCTTGGAATAACAACATTGTTTTGGTACTTATTCATTTTGTATTATGTAATACTCAGCAGAGTATATGAACGTCATGCAGTGTCACCACAAATGCTCTCGTTCAAAAATGATTTACCAGCGTTGCAAAATCCAGCATTGGGAGATGTTTATGGAACAGTGGGACACATGCCAACAGTTTAACAACTCATTTCACAACACTGTCCTTGCCAGCTCAGATCACATGTAAACAGCACCATTAAAGAAAATAATAGCTCTATATAAACAGGGGGAAATGACTTCAAAAACATGTTTTCAGTGGCTTGGCCTTTCACTGTTCACCATTTCAGCCCCTCCTTCATTGACATTGACCTCTCTGAACCTTTTGCTACAAACTTCTGTTGTTCATTCATGCCCCTGCTGGAACACTTCGGTGCCTGGGTTTGCCCAATTGTACAGTGACCAGTGACCGGTTGGACTGACCATTTGGATAGAATAGGCTTTTCTTCTGCCAGACTTCCTGTGTTTCAACTAGCTGCCTCCATGTCCCATACAAATTCCATCTGTATGTCATGCTTCTTTTTGCCACTAATGAAATGCAACCAACCTCTTATCCAGTACCAGGTAGATGCTGAATACGGCTGTCCTAAAATTATTGAGAATTATCATGATTTGATATCCATACTGATAGTGGAAGACAATAAAAATGAAATAATAAATGAAGCTGCAGTGTATAAGGTAAAACAATAGTACACATTAAACTTATCTAACTAATATATACATATATAGATGTAGAAAAGTATGCAAGTAATAATGAGCACTATTTGGGGTGTAATCAGGACAGCTGAGCTTGCATGGGCTTAGTAAGCTGCTTGTTAATTGAGAGCCTTAATGCTCCACTGACCCCTTATTGGACACAGTAAAGCTAGTGTCACACAGGGTGAGTTCCAACCATGAAAACGATGGAAAAGTTTGAAGAACATGCTGTACAGACAGCAGTGGATTTCTCTGGAGGTAACAAAGTATTATTTTCCCTTTCTTTCCAGACATGCAGCTGCTGCTTGTGTTTAAATCCAAAGCATGCACCAGTCTGAGCTCAGTTGTAACCTGTCTAAGCCCAGCTGCTCCTGATCCAACAACAGGACATTTTGTTTTATAGTAACATACAATCACATTGACCTGTAATTTGGGACATCTGGATTACAAAAATTTGTGTAACTACATATGCTTAAAGTCTCTTTAAAACAACACAGCCTTCACTCAAGAGAAACAAGGATACAAAATTCTTTGTCTCTTTCATGCGGCCACCTATGATGAGGTTGTGCTTCACTTATTTTTATTTATTTTAGTAAACGTTTTCATACTACCACAACTCCTTGTCCTGTTTCATAATGTGTGGCATTAATGTTCAGGTGTGTTGCTGTTGATGGCCACCACAAGTAGGACTATAAGATACATTTTCAAAATACACATGCAAAAGGCAAGTGGTTGGACCGTGAAAATCCTGAAGGTAACATGGTGCACATGCCAGAGTGTTGAGTGGCATGATTTCTCTGATCACGGTGGAATTTGGCAGTGGTGTCAGGGCTCTAATCAGTTTGCAGCCCTGCCGCAGTTATCTCCATGGTGATGAGTGGGAGACTGATTTATCCTCAGAGCAGGTCAGTGGACCGGGAGTGATGTAAATGTTTGAGAGGTGAGAAACCCCATGCATGTAACAGTACCGGAGCTTACATCATGATTGTAGCATTGATGTTCAGTTGCGACAGTTGAGTATTTTAGGACTCCTGTTCCGAACGGTGATATATTGTCTCATCTGCCTTTCTGTTGTCTACAGATTTACGGTTAACATCTTATAAAAAGACCGTGTCTGTCCTGTCTCTTTGTAGAGCAATATTGGTAAATTGCTTTATTCTTTTGAAGATTACCAGGATCACCCCTTTTTCAGGTGAAATACACGAATGATCACTCTGGAAGCTCTTCTTGACCCACAAACCCAGTGAGAAGCTTCTGGCCGTGTCAGTGAATCCAACGAATGTTGCACAATCCACAGTTATCAATGTTGTCCAAACAGCAAATGGTCTTCCTTAGTCCTGCAAATCTGGGAATCCGCAGAATCAATCATGCATTAGTCTTTAAGTTTGAGTTTAGGGCATTGTGCTTGTTTTTTCTTCTAAAACAGGGAACACATTTAGTTTGGTAGTAAATGTAAAAGGATTGACTTTTCAGGCAAATTGGGATTAAGAAAAGGAATTACATACAATGAATGTAGCCCTAACATTTGCAGATTTATTAACCCAGTGGAGCAATTAGTTTTTAGACCTCTAATATTACCCTTGTATAGAGTGGTTTTTTTTTCGCATTCATTACTTTGTTGAGGAATCTTTTGCTCTGTTGGCCCATGCAGTGTTTGATGGAGGTCGGGAAGTTTGAAACGTTCAAATGGCATCATCTTGAGCCTATCTGCCACTCATCCTCTTATCAACTGTGTTTGAAAACTTCACTGGCTCGACGAAACTGGCTTAAGGTTCCTGTTCTGCCTTTTTGTGTGTCCTCTGCCGTGTGATGAACTGCTCCGCAGTGAAGCAGTTGAAATTCTATGCTGGTCACCTCTTGAAATGTCATGTTACCTGGAAACATGCCAAATTGTGGTATGCAACCCCTCCTTGATCCTGTGCTTCCACATGAACATTAAGGGAGTACCCTTTGAGAGTGTATCCCAGAAGAACACTTGCAAGGACAAATATTAGAAGCTAAGAACGTTGAAATCCTGTGTTGTCTCACGCTCAAGTCCGTCACCCCATTTGCCCTATTAATTTGTTTTTCCCAGTGGGTTAAAGGTGGCCTCATCCTGACCTGCCTTTGTAAACAGAAGCGTATTAGTTTAATCAGTCGTCTTAGTGCCCCACTGGTCCGATTAAAACCAAACAGCCTGATCCTACAGGGCGACGCACGAAAGGCTGCCCTCCTGCCTTGCTCACCTTCAGGCATTTATAAAAAGTTGAACCCCCAGCGTCACTGCTGTGAATAAACGTAAATGACTGTAAATAAATCTTGTCAATCTTCTGGGATGGCGCAGTAAGACAGGAGAGTCCCTTTTTACTCAGCCTTTTGTTTTAGAGATAATATGAAACTCCAGGAGACTAATGTTTTTATTTATTATAGTCACTTGTTGAATGTGTGTTTTGAGACCTCTTTATAATGTATGCTCGTAGTTTAGTGTGATGTTTGCTGAATGAATTTGAGTGTATATTGGCAAAGGATGCTCTCAAAGCCACTACATATTATGGTGACTGGCTTAGTTTCAGGCTGGGGAAAATCAGACCAGATTGCCAAGCTATCACGAGAGACCATGCTGCTTACTGTGCTTCATATTACACCACAACTGCAAATCGTACTTGTTACTGGTGTGAGGGCCTCAGGCTTTTTAAATGTGAACTGCTGGAAACCTCTGGTTTAACTTGAAAGATAAGCAAAGATAAGATTGAATCAGTGTTAATAATGCCCAGGTATTGCCGCATGTTCATTTTCCTTGCACTTCTGGAGTGTGCCTAACAAGTGCAGCAGATTGTGCATTGTTTCATTGACGGGCTCTTAAGAAAGTCAGCCTGCCTCAGAAGTTGTTCCTAATCTCTTTCCCACATAGACACTGACTTCTGGGAATTGTGCTAATCACCTCTATTTCATCAAGTTATATAAAGTACGAGGAGTAGATTCACATTACTTTTCAATTCGAGATTAACTTAAGTACTTTGTAAGCGATGATGCATTTTTAGCCACGGTGTTATCCAGAGAAGTCAGACCGTCTATCCTGCAGCACTGTTTAGGAGTGTTGTTGTACCGCGTATTCAGATGAGAACCCAGGCACCTTTTTATTGAATGGAAAGAAGGCCACCCGAGTTTCCAGACGTGATGCATAACAGCTGGGTCTCCCTTTTAAAACAGGCAGCTTAACCCACTGCTTTCTGGATGACTTATTTAATGGCTGACCCTGACATTTTAGGAATGCAGTTCTCCTTGTGCCTGCAGAGTCACTTGAAGGCCCACGCCTGGGTGGTTGTGCAAATGCACTCTATTCCCTAAACTGAGCTGACCTGCTTTCATGGCCTCTGGGCATTCTTGTGTACTGTGGGCCTTGTGTGCCCAGGCATTGATTAGATAAAGCATGTGAGTGCACAGCCCCTGTGTCCTTAGCTGCGGGGTCTCTCGGTTTTCTCTCGACCTCAGTCTTTAATTTCAGTACAGAAGCATTCCTTTACTGCTTGGATAGTAAATCACTGATCCTGGCAGTACAGCAATAAATAAGGTGCTAATTAACATCTGTGAATTCTATTAAATCCTGCAGATCTGGAGTAACATAGCCGTGCAAAAGCAAAAGGAGCACAGTAATTACATGGCCTTTCCCATTGAAGGCTAACATCTTTAGCAAGCGACATGCTGGCTGGCTGTTACTTTGTACCTGTAGGTATACACATTGATTGGAGGAAAGTGTAAAAGCTGGCCCAGAGTGCTTAAGATTCAACATCATTTCTCTGTCCAGAAATGTCACATTTAAATTTTTCCATGAAAATAAATGGTATTTCTTACTCTTTTTGCAAGCCTTTGCCTTGATGAAATTATCCATTGAATTGTCACTACTTTTCAGTGGTTTGACCAAGAATGTTGGTCAGTTTCACCCTCAATTTTCTCTTGGAAGCCTACAAAAAAGGCGTATGAAAATAAATCTTGAAAAACATTTTTCATGAGATTTGTTAAAAAAAAAAAAGCATTAATGATAATATCTTGATTTTTATTTTTGTATGTTTGGTATCAGAAAGAAACATTCTTACCTACTAAGTCTAAGATGGGCAAATTTTCTTTTTTTTTTTGCTGGTGCTGTTAGAGCACTAGATCAGTAGCATCTTAGTCTGATTTTTAAAGTTTAGCCATTAATAAATTAATGATGGGCTATTGAAATAGCACAAGATATTTTTAAATGGACACTTGTTTTTCTATTTTTTTGGATGATAGACTTTTTGTCATTTATGCTACATTTGAAAATTTGTGTAATGTGTTTTTCATCTCATTTAAAATTATTTTCTTATTTACAGTGTGTCAGTAATCTGATAAGGGTGGATTGGGATTACTGTTCAGTGGGAGTCACCCCACCAAATAAAAAGAAAGGTTGCTGTTTTCTTATCAATCAGCTTGATAGCAACATAGGTCTGTCCACCAGACAGTTTGATTGTTTTCCTGTGCTAATCATTTTCATCTTGCAATACTTTTTTGCCTTATTAAAGTTGTCTGGTTCTGCTTGTGTCTACAGTTGGATCTCCTGTCTAAGCCCTAGAAGTATATAGGATGTTTTATAACGAAGGTGATTGAAACAGAACTTTGTATGATTGCAGAACTATAGCCCAGCTTACACACAGATTACGTGTTTGGGTAAAATGGCACTACTTTGGGGTGGGGTGGGATTGTATGGATCTACAGGAAATTCCCAAACAAGCTCTTTCTTAGGGCCTCTAAAAATGTGAGAATGATCATTCTGGATGTTGATGGGGTAGGTAACGTAATGAAAGCTTAATTAATAGTTATGTAACACCCTGCGGGTGCAGTTGAGGACACCTAGTGCCTCTAGGGAATACTCACTTGTGCTTAGATTTTATTTGACAGTAACTATTAATAGAACTGTAGTGTAGAGTGATGATTAATACCAGTCCCATGCACTTCTGAGAAATACTACATGCCCCGAACCAAAAGAAGCCTGTCTCACTCTCAGTCACAAGGGGGACGTTGGGACTCCCTGCCCGAGTCTCGGGTTCTGGCGCTCTCTTCTCACACATCTTGGAGCCCACCAAGCAAAGACGACTTTTCCCACCTGTGCAGCTGCACTGCAAGTAGTTTTATGTAGGTTAAATCTGTACCTTCCCAGCTGGATGATTTCTAGATATAAAGAACCAGATGTATGTTCTGTGTAACTGGCTTTTGTTGGAAATGCAAAGTAATCTGGGCTTATACATGTGATTTATCTACATCTGACAATCAGTATGTGTCCAGCTTTAAAATTCTCCAGTTAGATTGAATTCTGTATTTAATGTGCATGATTAATCACTATACTGGTTGAGATTTAATGTTTATTTTATGTTAGTTGTTATATACTGGGTCTATATGTTTTATTTTTCCAGTTGAATGCTTTGTAGTTTTGACTGATTTAAAAAGGTACTTTGTAGCTTTTGGGATGGAAAAACAAAATCTGTTAGCAATATCTGTGCCTCATCCATTTCTCTATATAAATACACATGTGTACTGATTTTTTTTCTGTATACATTCTATTGGTATCTTGTGGGACAATGCTTATACATGTTACTTATACAGCATATGAAAATAACCATAACCACTGTACAGTGTATAACTTTTTACATGCATTACACAAATGGAAGTCACCATAGTCCTTTAAGATTAAGAATTAAGATACATAGAAGTAATTTGCATAGATCATTCCCATATGGGCATGAAACCTTTTTTATTGTCTTTGAAAATGTGTGGCCACCCACAAATCAAAGTTTATTTTACAAAACATATCACCATTGAAGAGAGAGGCCAGAAGTATAAATGACAAAGTAAAATACAAGCAATTTAAGAAATTATGCCATAAAAAACAACACAATAGATTGTAGATTGGAAGGAATCTGTCTTTATTCCAGTACCAAACGAAGGAGATCTGATACTGTATAAACTGTGCAGTTTCCCTCATCACATACCAGTAAGATAATTATGAAGATCATTCATCGCAGACTAGACTCACCAGCAATGGAACTGCCTGATGCACAAGCTGGATTTAGGAAAGGCTGAGGCATCATTACCAGTGGCTGCTTTGCAAAGCGCTCGTAAATGTGAGAGAATCACTTTCATTGGATTTATTTCCAGAAGTTTTACCACCATAGTTTCTCCTGAATGAAAATAAAGACACTGGCCAAGAAACGCTCTTCATCGGCCTGTTTAAAGGCACATGAGCAGATGATGTGGGATGCTGGATATGCCAATGCTTTTGCTCTGCATTACAAACTCTATCTGACTGTCACATGTCTGCTGTTTTACCAACAGGATGGACAATATTACCAGTTATTGAGAGGGGATTGCAACATCAAACTGTGTGATAAATCACATGAGGCTGGTATTTGCATTTTCACTAATAACAAGTGGTGCAGGAATGTGGACACTTTCATTCACTACAAGCCATTCTGTCTGCTAAGGGAATTCCACTCTGTTATGCTGGCAGGAGTTTACATTCCTCCCCATGCAAACTCTCAATCTGCATAGTGGCTGCTGACTAATCATATTAATGATCTGGAGAACAAAATCCCCCAGCACTTTTATTTTACGATAAGATGAATCATGATCTGTATCGCCGGCTGGTCAGCTGTGCCACACAGAAAGGCAGAACTCTGAACCAATTTTGCACCATCATTTGAGGTGCAGCACCATTTCCCGCAAGCACCTTTTGGTAACAATGATCATGCTTGAAATCCATGGACCGAGAAGCCATAAAAGATTGGTGTAATCATATGGATGAGTATGTGGACACTAACATCATAGATCTTAAAATGTGTACCTTCCTAAACAGACCATAGTGAAGTACAACAATGACAAGCAGTGCTTCTCCAAGGAATTGTGGATGCTTGAAGGGCCACACTTTCTGGTCTGCGAATGGAGAATAACAGCCAGCGATTTAAAAAAAAAAAAAAAAAAAAAAAAAAAAACATTTAAGCTAAGCTATTAGTGCTGGGCGGTATACCGGATCATATCGAAAACCTATTTTATTATAATATGAATTTTTCTTATTCCACAATACCGGTTTATATAGCCTACACAACCTTTGGAAAGTGCCGCACCTGGAATGTATTTGAGGGGGGGCCTTTTTCACTGCTGCACCGCTAAAAATGTATCGCGAAAGATCAGAAACGGAAGATATAGCTGATGCTGGAGTTGAAATTAATGAGGCACTAGGGTTGTCAAAAATCGATTCTCAGATACTCATTTTTAATATCGATTTGTATCTCATTGGATACTCATTTTCACCATTATTGATACCAACAGCGCGGTTTTCGCCTCATTCGCCACACTTCACACGGCACCACTACAGCGCAGGCGTGCCTGCACGAATGCGCCCACACACACTTGCGCAGCCCCTCCTCTTAATAGCCGCTGAACGCATGCTCACTGGTTAACACACACATACCGAGTTGGCCGAACATGACATATGCTGCAGTTGAAGGCACTTTGCAAGTTGCTTTAGCAAAAAAAAAAAAAAACAATGCAAAAGTGCCATTTGGAAGTATTTTGCAGATGAGCATGGAAAGGCTAAGGATGTCGATAAGCCTCTATGCTAACAATGCTACAGAGTTGTGGCGATGAAGTCGAGTAGCACGTTAAACCTGGCGAAGCATCTTAAAGACGGACATCCCGGTCTTTATGATAAATTTCGCGAGGTCAGTAAAGCTTGCGTTTCAGCAACACTGAACTATTTAACCCTTATCAAAAATGTTAACTTGGCCGGCGCACACCTTAACATTAGCCGTTTATCTATAAGCGGTTAGCCAACAAACACGTTAGCCGTATGTTATCATTAAGGTAGTGGATAGGCGCAATGACTAATAATAAAATAATATAGCTAATGTGGGAACAATGCAAAAACGTAAAGCAAAAATGTGTCCTGTAAAATGTGGTAAACGCCCAGCCATACTTTGAAAAAAAATACCATCGTGTACCGTGAAACCGCTATAACTTTGAAAAATATTGCGATATAATTTTTTGGTCATACCGCCCAGCTCTCTAAGCTATGAAAGCTCACTCCAACGAACAGCTATAGTGGGCTGTAGTTTATGTCATTGTGCGTTATTGCCTGCCGATATGCTGCATCCTGTGTTACTTGTCGTAACATCAAACCGCAACCAATTCTAGTCTGTCATGCATCCTGGTGTTCAATGTTGTGCAATGAAGCTCCTGTGGGGAGATGCTTGGAAAAAAATAATAGTAAAAGTGGGAGAGTCCATCTGTCATGCTGCCATTAAATCGTAACAATGAACATGTACATATGTTCAGTATTACCCATCCTGAGGAGGGTAATATTTTTAATATATTGTAATTTACATGCTTTAGTTGTACTTGTCCAGCAATCTGTTCTGGCTGCTCAGTAATGTATATCATGGTACCTACACAGGCTGCTTTTTACTTATAGACAATTTGAAACTTAAATGCAAGAAACCGTTGGTATATTCATGTAATCAATGTAAACTTCATTAAGAGAAACACATTTATAAATCTATAAACGAATTAGCCCCATGACATCTTTAGGGTCTTACTCCTGTCTTGTTGCAGCTCTTACTGGGGCATTATGATTACCAGGTGCTACCCTGGGTGGGGGGTCCTCTGTTTAATGGGGCTGTTCTGTTACACACGCCTTGTATGTTTCCCTTGTAAGTGAAGCACAAAATGTGTCACATCTTTATCACACATTCACACCGCACCCTTTTGCTGTTTTTACTCTCAGGATTCTAGTCAAAGCACCTAATGCAACACATTTCTGTAGGTTAAAGAATCACAAATTTATGGATGAGTTGACATACAGTAACGGACAGGTAACATACAGCACTCTGAAATATTCCCATTTTATTACTTTAATTTATTGGTCCCAGGGAGTCTGTGTCCCTGATTCATTTATATCCATTTCATATTTGCTTTGTATTGAATCCAAACTGGGCCATATGTCTTTAAGTACCAAATCAAACTCGGACTGTTTTAGCTTTCTGTGCTGTTGCTCTTTGCTGCAGTGATGACGAGGTAGAAAGTAATCTCACTGTTATGCAGTTATTTTTAAAAATTTCTCTCCGTACAGCATGTGTAGTCTTTGGATTCGATTTTGTCTGCCTGACTCCCTCATTTAAACCATAACATACTTTTCTGCAGCAGCGGATTTTTCACGTTCTGTTTAGCATATGTGGAAAAAAATACATTAGGATAAAGATTTATGGTATTTTAGTTTTCCCCTTCTGCCTTTTTTTTTTTTTTTGTCTCTCTCCGACATGCGTCAGGAGTGTCTCGGGTCCTCAGATAACCCCTCATCTGCAGCGTGACGAGCCAGCACGTACCTCCCCAGGTTCCTCACCAAGCAGGGTGCTGCCTCGGCTCGGGCTTTGCAGCATTGTTTTTCACATTGTCGTCACTCTATCCAGGACATTTTTTTCCCCTTTTTTTTTTTTTTAAAAAAAATCACAGTTCATGGATGTGTGATAATTATGCTCGCTCTGAATTTGTGTTGCATTCGTTTTTTTCCCATGTTAACCGACAAATAAAAAAACGATATTGAGATTTCCTCCTTAAGTGTAATGGTGTTAAAGTATCCTGCTTTAAATCCTTTTAACTGTCTGTACTTATCTGTTATTTTGTCTTTTTTCAGTCTGACAACAGTATTATGGTAGATATTCATGCTATTGCTATGTTTCTGTAATTAATAGTGGTAAGCCACAAACCCACAGCGGTTTCTTGCTAAATTTGATCTTTATTCTATGGGTGCGGTATTCATCTGTTCACTTGCCCTGGAGCTGCTATAATATAGATTCCCACAAATGCTACAGTTTAGCCTGTTGCCCTTGTTGCCATTCAGCCCGTCCAGCTGTGTATCCATCTCCCGGCATAACACAGATGTTTGCCGCAAGAAGCATGGCTGTCACAAAGGATCGAGTGTGACATGTCATCTTGGAGAAGACAGGGCTCCTCGGATGAATTCTTATGATGTGGACATCAAGCAGATGGTGACCAAACATCCTGCTAGCCTGGCAGCAGCCAGACGTCTTTAGAGGAAGAGGCTGAAAGCATCTGGCAAAGATCATTCCGTGGGTGTGAGTCAACAGCATCTGACCTTTGCCTAAGGTTCTTTACTCAGTGCACGTTGTTTGTGCACGATGGAAATAGTCATGTTCCCAAAAATACCGACAGGGTCCATGAGGTGGCAAATTCTATCTGTGTAATTTGTTTTTTTTTCCCTGATTTCTGTCTCAACAAATCAATATATCGGGATGTCAATGTATTTTGCTGTCTAAACTATGAATACCTCACTTCGGAGTGAATGCATGGAAATATGTTGTATGGTGTAATCGAAGCTGATTGGTTAGATAGACTAAAGCTTGGAATTCCAAGGATCTTACTGGTCACTCTGAAAGACCTGATTTTTATGCGCTGATGACACACATATATTTGGTGACGCAATCCTGATATTCTCGCCTGCGAGTGCACATACTTGTTTCTGGTTGCCGGGGAGATAAAATTGCTCTCCTTAAGCGTGCCACCCAAACACTTTTTCTTAAAAGGAAAATGGCAGTGTGGCACCATTCACTGTTAATGCTGCCAGTGGGTTTCATCTCCATTTCCTCCACTGCCTGTATGAAGCAGACAGGGCAAGGAGGCCCATGGTATGTAGGTAGGTAGGTGGGTGGGTGGATGGGTGAGGGAGAGAGAGATGCAAAGATTAGTGGCTTTGACCCATCCTCATCACATCCCCTTTTTGTAAGCCCCTACTGCTTTGTACTGTGTCTGTTCTCTGCATGTCAGAAAAGGAATTTGTGCCCTGACACGTGCCATGAGGTTCAAATACTTTTTTTTTATGGGTTGTCGAGCAGCAGGCAATTTTCACTTTTTTTTTTTTGCAACAGAAACTGTAGCCTTAGCATAACACAGCATTCTGTGATGGCTGCTGAGTACCCAGTCGCATCCTGCGCACGTTCAGGCACAGTCGCAGGGTCACATCAGGACACACTCAAAGAATGCTTGGTGAAATAAAATGAGAATTTTCAGAAGCCGGCTGCTGTAAGGGAGGTGGCTCAGCTCAGTAAGTGTAACTCCAGACAGGATTCAGCAGGGTGCTCTGTTCCTGGAGATAACATTCAGTCACACTTTCCTCTGACTTTTGCCATTTTTGCCCATTCCTCTATGTGTGTGTGTGTTTTTTTTTTTAACATATTACTCATCCTGTGATTAGAACATTTGTGTTTTGGCTATTGATTGTTGGGTTTTTTGAGTAGTGGCAGATGAATTGTATAGTTAAGTACCAGTGTGTGATTTAGTACTGTTCTGTTTTAGCTACCTTGAACCTTCAAGAACGGATTTGGTGACTTAACAAGGGTTGGATATTTACTGTGCATTGACAGGACGTTTACCTGTGATTTTGCTTTAGATGTAGGGACTGGTTTATTGCATCCTATAAGCAAAAATAAAAATGTATCAAGTCATATGTGCTTCTGAAGTCAAAGCTGGGTGTTTTGCCAATTCCCATCATCCTCCAGTGCTGTATAACCTCGGGCCCTGAGGCTGGCCTAAACAATCCTCCCCCTACATGTAGAAACTCAGTTATAGTAGCAACATGAGGGATCTTCAAAACCTCCAATGCAGATGTAACTCCTTGCATGGTCTTTACAGTATATGTGTATCTGTGTAATCCCTTAAAAAAAGTCAGTTGCTGCATTTTAAGCTGTTTCCTTAAATTTTCTGTTCTTAAACTAGTTGCAAACATCTAGCAAATGGTACATTTATGTTCTAGATTTTATATGGATGTTAGAGTTGCATCCTTCCAAATAATTCTTGAAATATAGTTCTCATTCATACTTCGGAAAGAAAAATATCCTGTTAACAAGCTTTCTTTGCAATGCCATATACTGGCTGGCATCTATTTTTAATACCAGTCTATGTGCATATGTTTTAGAAATCCGGCTAGCCATATCTTCTGACAAGGATGTAATCTAGTTACATGTGCATAATAAATCCTCTAATTAAAGCTTTACGACACACCTTATTTATGTTATGCACTGACTCATGCTTGTGCGCTTAACACTGCCAACTTGTTTTTAGACCCGATTTCCTAGAAAAGCGAAATAAGATATCTGATGGCTGGAGATGAAGAAAAAAACAGAGCTGCTTCCAAGAACTCACCGCAAAGAAGAAAGCGACGTGCTAAGCCTATAAGTCATACTGAAGTGGAAAGATGGGTCATCAGGCCACATGGGCAGGATTTTCCCACCCAGAGATCGGAGATGCCTGGCTCACATGCTTGACTCGCCAAAAGGGATTTAGCTTTTATTTATCTTTTAAGAAAGCTCCTGTTCTTCGCTTATTCCTAGAATTTTTTTAAGATAGCCCAGCCCCCCCCCCCCCCCCAATACAGACACATAACTTATGTGAATTAAGGGAAGCATCCATATTTTTCATTTTTCTGTTTGTCCTGGATGCTCTCTCTTGATATGAAGTTTCATATCAAAAGTCAAAGTAAGAATTTCGTGTGCCATCTTTCTAAAAAGCGCACAAATAGAGAAACATTTTTTTGGCCTGTGTGTGGTGACACTCTTGACACAGCAGTGTAGCTGCTCGGTTCTTGCTCTGTTTTCAGATGGATTTCATGTTTGCGCATATGGACTTCAGTTGCAGTTATTGTGTAGTTAGTAATGTATTATTTTTCTGCATCTCCCTCTTGTATGGTGAGCATGCTGAAATGGAAGAGATGCCTGTGCCAGATAATTTAACCTTTGCATTCAGTTTATTGCAGTCTTACACCACTGCGAATTAAGGAAACATGCATGTTTACAGTCAAAGAATTTTGCTCGCTGTTCTTTTTTTGCCAATGTTTTGACTGTGTTCGCGTTTTCTTGGAATCACCACATTTGCATGTGACTGAGGGGTGGACATTTTTGTGATACCAGTCGGATGCCTGTGTGTATATCTTGTGAGAGAGCACTGTTTGTGCACGCTGAAAGTAGGTGACCCTGAAAAATTATCTTTCTGATCTCAGGCTTTCTCGGGTACTTTTATTTTGTAACTTGCTGGATTTTTGTATGTTCGAAGCTTGCCGATTTTAAGGGTGCCATGATATTGAAGTTATAACAAGTCGGGTAGAACAAGTGTCACTTCTGACTGTTGGAGGCTGTGGTGAGGCATCGTAGTGGTCATAGATTAGTAGGGACTTCATGCCATATCACTTAGCAATATCTCACTGTAAAAAGATGTACTGCTATCTGTTATTGAAGAGCTTTGGATAATTTAAAAAGAAGGTGATTATGTTTAATTGTCAGCTGTTGGTGATTTAATTTAGTCTTAGGACACCTTAATGCAGCAAGTTCATCGGAAACACTTCAGTTTTAATATCCAGTGCTTCTAAACATAAACAAAAGTAATGAAATATCTCAGTATTGATTGTCATTGAGGGTAGCAAATACATTCACCAAAAAAAGGTCTGGTGGCAATCTGCTTTTCAGTAGCTAACTGAAAATCATATTTTTGTGTAATATATTATAACTGGAGGAGAAACAAGCAAATCATGTCCCGCAGTGGTCTGTTCCATTTGTTTGTCTCAGTACAGCACCACATTGTTACACGGCACTTGATTTTGCTTGTAATGGTTTATAAAGGGTGAGTGTCAGGCAGACCTTCTTTAAGTTGCCCCAGCTGTTGTAGTTGGACTTGGCCAGCGATTGCTTGTTCGTATTAATTTCTCAAAATCCATTCCAGACCAAAGCACCGCAGAAAAAAAGGGAATTAACAATGCCTAATATACTTTTGTGCCTTTCATTTTTCAGTAATCAGTCATTTTAATGTCAGTGGAAATTTTCTGTGCAAAAATAAATGAAGCTTTACGTCACGCTTACTGATTGATGCCTATGTATGTACCTCATGTGCTTTGATAAACATGCCAGCTAAAACCCGCATGCTTTCTATGAACCGCAGCCAAAAGCCCAAGGAGAAATTTGAGATTGAGCGCATCTGCACATATTCCTGCCTTCAGCGGCAGCCACTGGTCATTGAGGCACTTTATTCCCGCTGAAAAATCTCTGCGGTAAGGCTGGTGTACAAACAAATAGGAACTAGACCACACATTAGCAGACTGTTTTTAGATTACAGGTTTGGTGTGGAGGGGAGGGGGGGGCCTCCCTATAACTGAGGAGAAAAACGTTTTTTTGCTGCTGTGCATTATTAAAAACAACTGAACCAAAGACTGTTTTATTGTATTGGATTACGCTAAACTGTACGTTAAACATTCATCTAATTAAATTAAGCAGTGTGCATGGGTTTTATATAGACTAATTGTACAACACTGTGTGGAGTCCACTGTGTGGCTTTTAGTATGTGCGGGATTTTGTGCTGGCATTTTAACACAAATTTAACACAAATAGGCATATATATGCATAAAAAACCTTTGATTCAGAATGTTATTACCTTGAAAAAGCTAATTAAGAAAAAATAACAGCTGCTAACAGCATAGACAGCTGTAATTGGGGCAGTGGTATCATTGTTAGCTTAGAGGTGTGTTACAAGCAAAATGGTAACTCTCAGATGCGGATGATTAGAAGAACTTATATTTTCATCAAATTGATTTATGTAACTTTTAACATATATAAATATCACTTCATGTAAGTTTCATACTTGCATTTAATCTGTCAGCTCAGTAAAACTTGGCTCCCACATACATGAGCTTTGGATTGGTACACAGGTTTACCAGACTGATCATCTTTAGTGCAGATCTTAGATCCCATACATCCTTTGAAAGCTTTTATCATATCACATCTTTATCAGGTTTATGGGGGAGCAAAACCCAGTTGTAAAACTTGCCCTTATTTCTCAATTGCCTGATAATGACACCATCAGAACAACATCTGTTTGCTATCAATCTGTTGACAAATTTCCATTCATCTGGTGATTGTGAACAAAGGCTTGCATTGGGCAACAATAGATTTGTTTTCGGAATATTGGGAAAAGAACCCTTTCCATTCACTCCAAAGCACACTGTAAAAATAAACACAGTTCTGGCTTGATCTGGTTGTGGTAATCAAGCTTCCTGTACCTGGTGGAAACATGTAAAGCCAATGTGAAATAGTACATTACCGCATGAAAATATCAGTGGCTAGTTAATTTCGAACAGATCTGAGCAGAATTCCAGTGTCCCTTTTCTTTCACATTTGGGTGTCTCTTCTAGACAGAATTTATCCATGTGGGTAATGCACATATAGCCATTTTTAGGATTGAATGCTCATTTTTATCAATTGATTCACATGGTTTTATTATTAGCTATCAGTTGAAAATGAAATGCAGGTTAAAACCATCTACAATTTAATGATGAAGAAGATTGGCAAAAGGGGCTGGTACAAGGCAGTGGCCTACAGAACAAACAGTACTTTTATATCCCTTTGTGGAAATGATAGGTTTATTAGGAAATGTCTCCTCTCTCTGTTTTATTGCACAATTAAGCACTGTGGAAAAAATGAAACATAACAAAAACAAATCTGCTTGGAGTTAGCCATAATAGGCTCATATTTAAAGAGACCCCCTTTTTCTACATCAGATCTATGTACATTTGCCTTTATATTTAAATCAGAAGAATCAAGAGTAAACTTCGAGCGCTTATAGTGTTACAGGCCTCCGTTTCTGCAATTTATGGGCTCTGCAGAATTTTTCCTTAATGAGCCAAAGTATGAGTCTGTTCTCTAGATGAAAGTATAAGATGCTTTAACTGTGGTTGGCATGTCCTGTTCACGAAATAAAATTTTTGGTGTTAAAGTGCCTATTCAGCAAATGCGCAGTTGAAAATAATGGACCAGTAGGTCTGAACTGAGTCAGGACTAAATATTGCTGCCTTTCACCCCTCACCTCATCTTATGTGTCCTCTCACACAAAACCGGAGATGGGTTGTCATCGGTTTGTCATCCCTCTGCCCCCTTTGGCAAGCCCCGTCCAAAGGAATGATATGTACACTCCTCCTTCCATTGCTTATGGAGGAATCTCGTCTAATGTGATCCAATGTCTCAAGTGTTAGCAGAATGTTTGGCTTGTGAGATTCCAAAGTCGCAATATCATGCTGATTTGCCATGGACAACATTTACTGTACTCCTCTGTACTTCGTAGTTGTTTTTCATAGTAGCATAGCCCAGCTCTCAGACTGTTGCCTTATGCCGACCGTGTTCTGGAGCATGTAGCCTGCTCCAGTTAAGATGAATAAGAAATATATATTGGAGAAAAACTGGTTTGTTTGTTTGATTATTATTTTTTTTTTGGTTACTGATTGTGAGGCTCATGCTGATCTTGGTAATAATTGGGGGATTATGCTTTGAAAATGTCACGGCAGCATCATTACGCACATATTTTCCAATTTCTTCCAGATCAGAGACTCTATGGCAGAGACCTGCATCTGAGGAGCAGTTTGCTCTTTGGCTTTTTGGAAGACTGTCAGTGTCTTGGAACGGCACTGTTCCACGCCGACGGGGGTTTTGCGGGGCAGAGCTGACAGATTGAAACCCTGGTACTGTTTCATTTGTTTTGGCAGACCCAATCATCCCTGAGCCCTTGTCATCATAAATCAAGAGACTTTAATTCTGCAGGTTCCCTCAACATTTAATGTCTGGAACCTGCGTAGGGGGGCTGTCTTCTTTTTTTTTTTTTTTTTGGACGTCTTCCATATGTTCACACCAGTTTTTGCTTGGTTTGTTTTCATCACTAAGGAAAATCTCTATATAGGTGTTTCTGTGATGGAGAAGGGAATCACATCCCACTGTTGCTGTTCTCCGAACTGCAGTGATTGTTACTTCTCTTTCACAATAGACTAGAGATTTGGGCTTCTGGAGTGGAGAGTTATCTGTGGCTTGCCGTTGCCAGGATGACGCAGAGATGCAGACTGTGAAGCATAGTGATGGTAGGCGTGGTATGAGTGTCCAAGTGCAGTGGGAGTCTGAGGTGGGAAGGCGAGATTAGCGGGGGAATTTGGATAATAAACAAAAGCACCAAGTGAAGATAGCAAACCTTGACTCCCTTCGCAATCAGTTTGACTCACGACTGGAAAGCTTGTTTAGACAAGCTGTGTGAGCTGACCGACAGGCTGCAAGTTCCTGGCCTCGGCATTGTTTGATCGGCTTAAGCTCGATGCTTTCAGACATCGTCGGATGATAATATTCCTATGCTCAGTACTACCTGTCATGTTATTTAATTCAAGGCAGTTTGCAGTTTTATCCATTAGTATAACTGGGTGTTTCTGGGGCAGTTTAAGCTGTGTTCGGAGCACCTCCTAGAACTTGACCTAGAAATCTTTAGGGTTACATACCTTTTATTCTGTTAGTTTTTCACCTTCTGTGAGTCTTTGTATTGCTCATGTAATCTTTTTAAAGCAACATTTGAGCAAAACCCTCCCCTCAGGGGTCTTCTAGGGCACTTTCCTGGTTTCCTTCCATTCTAGACCACCTTGATTGTGAAATGTCCTCGCCTGGCCCAGGACCGCTTTTTCCACTCCATGTTCATCATTCCCCAGTTAATGCTCCTCTGGCTCTCTGCCACGCCCACTCTGGATGTTAGATGGATCTGATGTAGAATGCGTTTCCCTGTTCTGTGCTGTAACATGCAATGGCATTGGAGTGCTAGGAAAGGCACGAGCATTCAGTCATTTGCTTTGGGTTTCTAATTGCAAAACTACGAAGCAGTGGGAGGTGGTCTACACACAGACATCCATCTGCGTCGCTGCCCAGTGGAGTGCCTCTCTCAGTGGTATGTGTGGCAGGCTACACCGTGTACACTCTCTAAATTTAACCTCCTCAACGTCACATCGACTGTCCTCACTGACACTCTGTGTAGTGAAGCTCACGTCGTGCTGCACTGTTCCTCTCGTTCTGTCTCCACTCATTCTTCCAGGTGCATTTCTTTATCGTTTGCTAACCAAATAACTGCCAAATGGCAGAGCTCTTACAGCGCTTGAAATCCTCACCGTTAAAAAATGAGGATTGGCTGGGTCTGTGGGAAGCTGTTGCTGCTTCCTTATTCAGCCGGCATGTCAGAGGAATGTGAATGATTGAAGGTGTTGAATTTCAGGATTCAAATGTATTTTAGGCTATTCAGCATTTAACAAAGGGCCATGTGTTTTGTTAAAACCACTGGCGAGAAATGCAACGTCTTCCAGTTTGGAATGAGTCACTGTTACAGGAACAGACATCTTAAAATTTTGCTAACCATTTTACTGCATGTGTCTGTCTTTGAATCCTACAAAAGGAAACCGTAGCTTGTGAGGTTTTAGTCTTTTAAGTAATATACTAAAATATTGAACTGTTATACTAAAAATGGTAATTTTGTAAAACTATCAAATGGAATTTGATGATGCCAAAGTGCCATTTTGAGAAGGGCGAAATGTAAAACTTGACTTCTTGGATTTGGCACGTGTGAATGATTATTATTAAATGAGTATTATATTGCTAAAGTCAGCAGATCTGATCTTGTGACCCTACACACAATTGTTTTATGTCTTTTAGGGACTTGTTCCATCCCTGGGCCGAGTTTCCTACCTTCCAAGCACATAATCCCTCAAGATGTGCCCTTACTTAGCCTCATTACCACCTTTATGGACTCGCACCGATGCACGCATCCTCTGTGCTGACACTTCTTTCCGAAATCCCATAGTTTGCCGATTTGTGATAAATCCCTGGAGACTTCCTGTAGTAGCTACAGAATGTAACAGCAACACAGGCAGCTGCATTGCCACTGCGTCCTGTGCTGCATAAGCCTGCCTGCCACCAACGGCTCCAGCCCCTGGGGCTATAGATGTGAGTCTGCTTCCAATCATCGCATCTCCAGACAGGCTCTGCCAAGTGCCGGCATCAGCTAGTCTCCTTTCAGACAGTCAGCCCCACATGGCTTTTAGTTTACCTTTATTTTCACTCTCATTCCCGTAAAAGGGGATCAAAGGGTGCTGGCTACATTCCAGAATCTTCCTTAAATGTACTCCTGTCCTTTTGTTGCGGTTACTTAGTCACAGTTACAGCTTCCTGCCATTGTGTAATCAGTGATGTATAATTCCTAGGAATTACTCATTCAGGTTTGAACATTTAAGTTTTGCTTTGACTGTCCCTTGTCAGTTGTGTAGACCCCATACAGGCATCAGAATTATCCCCTGTGCATTATGGAATGATTTAATAACAGCTGTCTGAATGTATTAAATTATTGACTTTATCACCTATCAGCTTTGGAAATTGCCCAGTCAGATATCCTTTCCTGCACAGGAAGACTAATGCCGTACCTCCTCTGTGTCTCTCGCTTGTCCCAGTCACATCCCACGTGAGCTAACAGGTGACGTAGAGGAAAGCGAGCCTTTGCTGTTAAATCTGCCGCAAATGTTCTAGTGCATGTGCTCGCATGAGTTAAAGGCTACGGGCTTAGTATAACTCTCTGGCACAACAGGATTTGTATCAGTCTCAGAGGGGTCAACACAGTTAAGAGCTGTTAAGTAGCTGTGGTCAAATCTACTCACCCCGGTCCTGTGCGCTCCAGGGAGGGTCAGCCTGGCTTAGCCTATTACGGAAGTGAACTGAGGCCAGAGTTCACTTCCGAAAGTGGGTCACTGGATGGGAGATGCACTTTTGCCTTTTAAAATTTATGTCTTACCACCTCCCCGACTCTAGCAGTAACCCACCAGAGAGTGTCTGGCAGTCAGCAATCAGGTCAGCAGCGGTCGTGCTGGTTACAGCCTGGTCACAGTGACAAGATGAGGGTCTAATTCAGGAGGTCACGCAGAGTTCATATATTAACGCATTGTAAATGGGGTAGAACACATGGTGCAATGCTCAGACCTGTCATTTTGCTTGGCCCCACATCTGCCGGTCATTGTGCCCCACTAACGCTGCGTTCCACAAATAAAAATACATCTTCAGGGCTGTAGATCTTGATTGAAGTACTTGACTTTGTACTTTAGACTGCTATAGTACCACTTCAGATTGTTTTATATAATGTGTTTTCACTAACTCTTGTCCTTTAATTGTTTGAACAGAAATATAGTTTCCTTGCAATATTAACTGCCAGTTTCAGCATAACGACCTCTGCCTCATAGGTATGCCCTGAGTCAGTTTGAAACAGTTAGTCAGGCCATGCAAGTCTCCAGCCTATACAGGAGTAATTTGTGATTGATTGTGTCAAATGCTGCACTTAGATCTAATTAAACCAGGACCAATACTTTGTCTTAATCAATGTTTAGCCCGATGTTATTCAGAACTTTGATAAGAGTGGCCTCACTGCTGTGGTGAGGGCAGACGCCTGTCTGAAGTCTGCTAAAACAGCCATTCATATTTAAGAACATGGTTAGTGGATTTGAGAACAACTTTCTCAGTTATCTTTCCTAAGAACAGAAGGTTTGAAATCGGCCTATAATCGTTTAATATAGAGGCATCAAGGCTGCTATTTTTAAACAGAGGTTTATTGATTGCAGTTCTTAATCATTTAGGGAAAATCCCATTGAGTAATATGCCATTAACTACAGTCAGTCCGGCTAATGTGTTCCTGAAAAACAATGCATTCACAAAAATCTCATACTGAAACACATGTATAACGGGGAAAATAGGGTTAGGGGAATGTGACTCCAAAACATAGTAATTTACACAAATTTCTGTGACCAATATTGTAATTACATGCATATAAGAACAATAATACATAAATAATATCATGGCTGTCATACGAGAGTCTCACGAGAATTGTTTAGTAACCTCTTCTGTGGAGCATGCCGAATTTGCTAAGTTGTTAATTGCCAAGAGTCAGGAGAAGTGAGCCACAACCGCCATGCAGCCGGCCATGCACACAGCATGAATACAGCAGATTACGGTATACGGAGGGGCCCTGAAGGCAACATGGCTACAGACAGTCTACGAAAATCAAATGTAAGTAAATTAAAAAAAGGTTGATGTGTGTCTTTTTGTAAGATACTTTGACAATTTTTTTAGGTATTCAGAATCTAGGACCTGTGCAATGAATTTATGTACAAAAGGTTTTTGATTCTTTTAGATTTGAAAGTCAGTTCAAAATAAGGATTTGTTCGGACATCATTATGGTTGACTTGAATAGCTCTTTTTGGGTGAAAGTAGTTTTTCTTGCTAAGACCATATTGCGTTGTACTTCGCATAGTGCTTTTCTCTCCGACTGAGAGTTGCACAAATACAATTGCGAGTATGTGTTTTATTGGACTTGGGTATTATTATATCAGTCATTTTAAAACAGATTTGTGGTATCTCATCACGCTTTGTAGCAGGACTGACTGTATCTTTAAAATATCAACTATATGACAACTAAGAACATCTTGAAAGTGAGCAATTGAAAGATTTTAAGCTTAGCATCAGGCCCTCCAGAGTTTTGTCATCTATTTCATCGAATTTTGATAGTGACACTACAAATTCTAAGGGGTGAATCAAAAGAAGAGTTTAGCTTGTTGGAAGAAATTGTTATTATAGTATGTAAGATTTTCTCACAGAAAAATTCAGCTAATTTGTTGCACTCTATTGCTTAGTGGAACTCAGCGTGAACCTGAGTTCTGTGATTCCTAAGCTTGTCAACATTTTTGAGTAGAGTGTGGAATTTGTATCATTAATGAAGCTTCAGGAAAATACTATTGTCTAGCCTTGACTTCGGAATTTAAAAAGTTTGTTTCTCTTTATAAGTGTGGTAATGTATCTGGATTTTAATTTTCTCAACTTTTCTGCTTTCCTGCATTGATGCTTTTGTGGTATAATTCTCCATGGTGCTTTCTGCTTGTTGTGCCATGATGTAACCTTCACAGGAGTTAATGCATTGATTACATGTAGAACATTAATGATAAATTGTACCAGAAGAGCATCTACAGAATCAGCAGAAAAACACAAACCTGGTCAGACACGGCTAAATCCTGGACATAAATGGAATGAATCCTAAGACCCTTCGTAATGACCAAGTCCATTGTATTCCCATGAGACTGCTTTGGCTTGTTTACATACTGTACCACATCAGATGTGTCAAACAACGCAAACAGTTCTTTGGCAACCCTATCACTAGCATTTTCAGTATGGATTTTGAAATCACCAGCAAAAACAATGCAGTCAAGTGGAGATGTTAGACAGAAATTCTGAGAAGTCCAAGGTCTGTAGGCAACAAAAAGTGCTCTTTGTAGTATCACGTTCATCAACATATAGAGCTACAGCTCTGGAAAAAATTAAGAGACCACAGCAGGATTTTTAGTTCAACTTATTTCTCAATTTATTGGAATGCGTCTGTGTAAATAAATATATATTTTTTTGCAAACACCAGCCTGGCTCTTCCTTGTTTCTCCTTGATGAAGGGCTTCTTTCTTGCTTTATGGGTCTTCAGTCTTGCGTCTAGGAGCCTGTTGTGAATTGTCCTAGCAGTGCACACCACATAATGTTTTCCATTCTTTTTGAAGATCACTTGAGGTCATCCTCTGATTTTTGAGATAAGTTGACAGTCATCTCTGGCATAAGAAAGTTGCTTCTTTCCTTCACCTGGTTGGTTTTTTGGTCATTGCCAGTGTCTCCTGCTTCACTTTGTTATTGGGTGCTGCTGCCTTAGAAACTTTGAGTCTGGAAGCAGCCTGCTGTGCAGAACCAGGATTAAACCAGCATTTAAAAGTGCAGATTTAAAAAAAAAAAAAAAAAAAAAACAAAATATATATATATATATATATAGAGTGGTCTCTTAATTTTTTCCAGAACTGTATATTCAAACGAATCTCTGCTACACCACCCTCTCTTTCTCTGGAAACATTCTGAAAGCTATAATTTGGGGGTACTGATTCGATGAGGGCTATTGCACTGCAGTTCTGATTTAATCATTTTTCAGTAAAAAAAATAAAAAAATCAAGCTTTAAAGTGCCGATACAATCATTAAAATGTTGTTTTACAAAGTGCCTGGACATTAAATAGAGCTAGATTTATGGTACTGAGAAGAGTTGTCTCAGTTTGGATCTGTTCACTGTACTGGCTGAGTGTGCGCTGTTCCTTCTGTTACGCAGTAGGACAGGAATTGTAGGGATATTGGGTCCCAGCCTGATCTGAGAACAGTCCTGTGTAGCACAATGGGAGGTGGAACCCACAGCATATCAGTACTATCTGTAATGATATATGTGTCGTACATTTCAGCAGTGGTAACTCAACCTGTCTGCTGACGCTGAGGGAGAGGCCGCAGGGCGCTGGCACTGGGTGGGGTCGGGGGGGGGATGCGGAGGATGACCGGGTTTTGGAGGAGGTGTGGCATGCTGCTTTTTAGGGGAAATTTGAGGACTGAGAATGAAAAGTCTGGTTTCCGTAGACACCATCTTCTCTGGGGAACCCAGGTGTGGTATTTGGGGGAGGGAGAGAGCACAGGATTGAATTGTGGAGAAACTGACTGTGGAAGTATCTTTACTGCTTTCAACGGGGGCCGGGAGCTGAGCTGAGCCCTTCTGTACCTGTGGTGCCCCCGGCTGCAGCAAAGCCTGGAGGTTTGTGTTCCACTCTCCTCACAAAGCTGATAGTGAATTGCGGCTTCATGCAAAAATATTGACCCTGTCACTGCCTCCCCTTTGGTACAGTTTTGGCAGGCTGCATCATCTGGTTAAATCCTTGTAAGCTCAGAATATCTTGCCACCAAAAACCATTGCCACTGTTATAAATATAAGTAGTCATTTGCCACAGTTCACCTAGTTTATTTTTGAGCGCCATGTATTATGAATGAATAAACAGAATATGTAATTATTTTAGGTTGTTATATTGTAACTTGGGTGTTTGCCAAGACAACAAATAAAAATTGCTTAATAAGGCTTGAAAGTGAGTGATTGCATAGTTTATTCCTATATGAGACTTGCTTTGGTATATGATTAATTTTTAAGTACTGTCAGTGTTCAGCTGAAAAGCAACATTACAGACCCTTTGATCTTTTCTAATTTGGGGAATATCTTCAACCATACCTTGAATTGTCCATCTGCTTGGAGGTTTCATTTTCCTTAGTTCCAATGTCTTTGTCAGGCAAAAAAAATGTATCACTAGTATGTAATTAAATTATATAATTGTGCTGGTTCGAGGGCAGACCGCACCATTCCCATTTATTTGTGTTTGCAAGAATATGCTTTTTCATGAATTATTTCCTTCATTTTTTAAATTTTCTCTCTATATAAAGAATATATAGCACCTTTTTAGTAATATATTTAATAGCTAATTGTTTAATGTTAACCGAAAGTGATGAGCAGCAGTGGTTGTTTCTTTGGTTACATTATCAGCAAGATCTTAATAGACTGACATTCCAGTCATTAAGAATAAGATATATCAGTCTGTTTTGTAGCAATGCTAATTGCTGGGCAGCAATCCAAGCCAGTAATGTTTTTTTTTTCAAAAAGCCTTGTTTTGGCTCTCTGCCTAAAAACTGAATGCAGCACATGCATGTTTAAACTTACATGCCAGCATTTGAATGTGATCCAGCGCTGACACGAAGCCTGGGTTCTCCTTATGCCGTGTCGATCTGCAGTTCTCATTCTCTTATGAAGAGACACCAAGTAACTTAATAAACATAAATCTCTAGAATCATTCTCCTCTCATCCATGTGTTTGTCATTATGGGTCCTTATTATCATATAAACCTGTCAGTTAGGGTTAGCCTAACCAGTTTTAAACTATTTTTAATGTTGGCTGTGATGCCAGTCCATTTTTCTTTTACTAAAATCAAAATAGGTTGTAATATGAATCGTTATAAATATGACAGATGACTATATGATGGACAAAATGCATAAGAGTACAGCACAGGAAAATGGCTGCCCATTTTTAAGAATTAAGCTCTGAATGCTGAAATTTAGTTGAATAAAACATACAGTTGAATAACTTTATGAAGGCTGATGGACTTAGGTGGACATAACTGTAAGGATGCCATTCCAGAAGGAATTATTTTATAATGTATCAAAATACGTATTGTATTAATAACAAATCTCTCATAACAAGTAGTGCTAAGCCCTGCAAAACACTGCAAGCTAGAGATCTGATTATTATTATTTGAGTAAAAGAGTCTTTGCTCCACTTTGCCCACTTCCCTTAGAAGCTGAAGTGCCAGTGATTGTCAAGGAACAAGACAAGGAAGACTCTGGTGGTCGACACTCTATTTAAGTGTGAGCTGTGGTTTTTAAGTTGGGTTTTCCAGGCCCAAGGAACCTGGCAGCTGAAATGTCAATGGAATTGTGGTTTCCAAGAAGGAAATGATGGTCTTTTTTAATAAGTCTGCACTGGGAATTGTCATAGTGCTGGAATGTACGGATTTGACTGTTCTGTCAGATTTGCCAGGCACATGGAGTCAACAAGGGCATTTTTTTCTATAACTGTTGAGTATGTTAGCCTGTTTATTGATTAACATGTTTGTTGAAAAGTGTCATATATTATGTATAGAAATTGTTATGTTGAGAAGCTATTAATGTGTACATTTATATGACCAAGATTAAATATTTTAGCTTTTATTTTTTGGTTTGCTTGCTGAATTGTAAATAAATAACTTACTTTAATAGATTACAAAGATGCTCTTAAGGTGTTGCCGTGGAGCCTAACTTCTGTCCATATTTTGAGGTTCTGCTCCATATTGTTCCCCTTTGATTCGCGTGAAGGGCAACACCTTCAACTCGGGGGCAAAATAAGGATATTTGCTATGTTGTAAATTCTAAACTAGTGTAAGATGGGGAAGCAATTTTTTGCTGTTAAGATTTACTGTGTTGTGGCAGTCCTACCCTTTGGCAGGCACACAGGACACTTTGTCCTTGGTCTTGGTTTAGCCGCAGTATGTGGTAAGATTCATTGAATTCATGGTTCTTCAGCTCAGTTGACACAGTCCAAGTAGCACGGCTTCTTGGCTGCAGTTTGGAAATTCAGAATAGACATTCCTTGACGTGGAAGATGAGCGAACAAATTACCAGTATTGGCACCAGTGTTTCTTCATATGTTTCTGTTCACGGTGCCGTTCTGCCATTGTAGTGAAGAACTTGTTTGGTCAATCGGGTCCTCAAGCACAAATGTTAGTTACTTTCATTTTAATGTTACATTGTTAAAGTGGCTATTTGAATTCACTTTTATTTGCTGCCATTTTCTTTTAAAATGGCACACACCCACAGAATGGCAGCTTAAAGGGAGTTCAGTTTTTTCAGATGTTGCACACTTGAAAATGTTTGTGTGCTTTACATGCCAAGGTGACATTTCTTTTATGTGGATTTTGTTAAAAGCAAATTTCTTGTCTGTGTTACATTTTTAGATCATCTTTTCGTATAACTATTGGAGAAGCTTTTTTGTGAAAGCTGGTTGTATTAGTGTGCCTTTGGGTTACTAGCCTGTGACGAAAGTTAGATAAAAACTAAATGAAAAATGACTGAGGAACAGGCAATGTTGTGAAATGCAGGACAGCATCTCTCTCAAACATAACTGTAACATTTTCTTGGGAGGAAGAAACCATCCATGAGCTGTCTTGCTGTTGCTTCCATTTTGTGGTTAAAGGGGTTTAAATAGCTGGATGCTTCTGGTGAACTTCACATAATGTTCTGTGTGGCATCTCAAGGAGAAGCTGAAAGATGTATCTGAATGTCAAAATGTTACCGGAATAGCACTTTGCAACCCTGACAGATCTGGTGGAATACAGTACAGAAATTATGGTGAGCTCTATGCCAGCTGTTACAACATTCATGCCAACCTTGTGATTGAAATGTACTTCTGTGGGTGATGTTGGGGCTGGGTCACTGTCAAACTTTCTGAGGTCTTGCTATAAGCAGCTTTCTCCAAAATCTCAAATCTAGCAGAATATATTTGCGGCAAAATCTCCAATGTTATCACCATGTTATAACCAGAATACCCAGAGGAGACCCCACAACAAACATACAAGCTCCACATACATGGAGCCACAGTGGAGACCCGAACGCTGGTCTCTGAGGTGTGAGGTATCTGTGCTAGCCATGGCACCACCGTGTTGCTTCTGTGGTTTAAGTTTTTTTTCCCCACATAGTACAGTATGAATATTACCTTTTATTTTTGTGAGGACAGCAAGGCGACTCGTCCTGTGGCCTCACACCTCCTGGGTTAGGGGTTTGACTCCTGTCTCCTCTCTTTGTGTGGAGTTTGCCTCATTGTGTGGGAGTTTTCATCAGCTTCTCTGGCTTCCTCCCACAGTCTACAGATGCATTTAGGCTAACTGATGCATCTGAATGGTTAATAGTGTATGATTGTGTGTGTTCATGTCCTGTAATAGACCAGCATCCAAAGTGGGATTTACTCCTGCTGTGTGATGCCTGGGACAGGCTCCAAACCACTCTGACCAGGAGACAAGGCTAGAAGATGGATGTTTAAATGGATTTCATTTTTTTTTCTTACGTTATTTCACGCTTTCAGTGTTAAAAGTAATGTGGGATTTTTTGACCATTGGATGTAATCTGAAGTGTTCAAGTTCTTACAGATGTCAAAGGAGACTGGAAAAAACTAAAACCAAATTAATGGGAAAAAAAACGCAAGAAAAACTCGAGCATAGCTGTAAGCGGAAAGTTCTTCTGGTACTCAAGAATGTGCGGTAGGATGGTTCCTCTGTCTGGGTCTGGCAGGCTGAGCCTCAAGCCAGAGCCAGATCTGATGGGACTTGCGGAAGCACCTCCGGTCTAAGTCTGCATCCACCTTGGCTCAGACGGCTTGTATTTAACTAGTCCCTAGTTGCATTACAATCCACTGAGTCACAAGAGAAAACCTGTGTGTTTTATAAGACAGGCCCCATTGTTAATGAAACATTTGCCCCAGTAACAGTGCTCAGATGGACTGGCCCCGTTGCTGGAATCCATAATGAAATCCATGCTTTTGATTTGCTAGGAGTTTAAATGCAATTGGAAAGACCTTTTTAGCTACATGTATTGACTGCCCTATTTATCCAAAGTGTTTGTTCATGCTATTATTTTAAATCAGCAAACTGTTGCAATGCACTGGGGCCTCGACTCTAGCCACCACAAAGTATTGTTGTAAGTGCAGCCAGTGTGTAGAATATTTGAACTGGCAGTTTTTTAAAAGCCTGTATGCAAAAATTGGATTTTGTTTAACAGTGTCTTTTGTGAGTTTTTTTAGAGTCTGTCATGTCTGCCTTGGCAAATCTTCTCATTATGATCTCATCTGTGGTCAAGCACAATTTGATTTTTACATCTTCTAATGCTTCTTCTAATGCTATTAATAGTAATCTCTTTATTGTTCTATTCATTTATGCAAAAAGGTAACCTTTAGACATTTTCCCTGCCTTGTCATGCTTTATTTCATGGCATTTATGGGGAAAGATGATTCTGCATAGTTAAATGTGCCAGATATTACTAAAGTGTCTTAGGTCATAACTATAGTTGTGATGAATCTCATCTGTATTGCATACATTCTACGTTTATTAAAACACTTCTCAGCATATTCTTTTCTACATTATAGTGAAGAATTCTTATTATGAGTAACTGATTATTAATAAGAAAATCAGACATTGTTCCTCCTATATTAAATATGAATGAAATATTAATTCTGGTCTTCAGACTTATATTCTACTAGAGCTGTAACAAAAACACAAGAACAGGGTGAATTTGTTGTCGGGGCGTCTCCCTCTCAGCCACTCAGAATGGTAATGCTAAATTCTCCTCACTGGAGATATGTTATACATTAACAATGGCTGCTTTTGAATTTCCCTCAGTTCACCCCATTGATTGAAATGTCCTTTGTTGTTATCGCCAGGTTATTAGATTCCTAGGTAGCGGAAAATACGGGTCTAAAAATCAAGTGTATGTGTTGGGGGGTTGTATTGATCTGCTGACTTGGACTAGCATGGACTATCATATGTGAAGGCTTGTGAGGACAGATGCGACCCACGTGACAGTCATATGACCAGTGACCCGTCTAGATAATGTGGGATTAAAGAAAAACAAGTTGATGTCCAGTATCATGTGTGGGCTATTCTTAGCCCCCGCACTCAGGCAAGAAATTCCAGGAATCACAAATGAGATATTACTGAAATATTATATAAATGGTATACATAGTAAATGCTGTATACCATGTCTGTGTAGTATTTGTTCACTAAATCTCTAAGTTTGTTTTTCATAGCAATTGTGTGTTGATGTGACTAAGACTGTTTGTCACTTACCGTAATCCATTGGCTTCCATGACGCATCAAACACACCAAAACCAAATCTGTACGCTGAGTATCTGTTACAGTAAGTCGATTCTAATGTCATGTATGCTTTGCATTAAGCCTCAAGGTCTGACTCAAGTGGCTGGTGTTCAAAATATAGTAATAAAATGTTTGCATGCAAAATGGACTGGCTGCCCTGTTTCGATCATGTCTGCTGACGATGTTTATCTGGGAATCGATACATGCCATAAGGGTTAACCACACACCATAATTAGAAACTTTTGGGTTGTCCTCAATTGCCCCTCGTGTGTTAACACAGAAAACTGCTGTAAGAGGCATTATGTGCATTCCGCAGAGGCAGTATTGCATTAATCATTACTAAGAGTGTGAAGCTTTGTAGTGCTGTATGGACACGTAAACATAACTTTGAGCTTAGATTTACGTGGCCAATCGAGGTAACTGACCTGCAGTGAGTACAATGAGCTTATGTATTTGTTTCACATTTAATGTTTTACGCCCCCAATCTGTGATAGTCAGCAGCTGAGCAGAGACCCAAGAAAAATGGCTTTTGCTTCAGCTATTATGGGTGTTCTTAGGTTAGGTGTTACAGGATTCAGATGGTTTTACTTCGATTAAGGAGAGGTCGTTTTAATGAAAATTTTTTAGTTTTATTTTTTATATGGGTGCTTTATTGGTATATTTTCTGTATTGTAAAGCAACATGGACCCCAGCTGACAAGTGCTGCCCTCAAAGCAGCCTTCTTGCCGGCTTCTGAAAATCATTTATATTCCCACTTGGCTCATGGAATCAAACAAACAAACTTGACCCTACTTGGTAAATAAGCCTATTGTGCGGTAACCCAGTTTGGCGCTCTGAACGTGTGGAATTCCATTTTCTCCTGAGAATGAAAAGGTCTGCTTAAACGTACAAGGTTTTTTTTTTTATTGTCATTAGAAAAAGCAAGTCTTGTGCAATGTGTCTTGGGTTGTATCCCACAGCGTAGTTTCCATTTTTGTGGTGAAAGGTCAAATAATTCTTAGAAAAGTTCTCTGCTGGGGATTGAGTAACAGCAAGGTATTAAAAATCTGTTAAGAAAAAAAAAGACAAAAAAAAAAGAAAACATCAAACGCTCATTGCGTAACGTATCTTCTGAAAACCGATTTAAATATCACCTTAAATGGTTTGGTTTCTGTTTTGTAGAATTAATTTAGCATGTGCTTGCCTTTTCACAAATGAGAAGATTTATACTTACAGTTTAATGGTTATCTGCAATTAAATGGACCTTGATGCCTTACCACTGATTCGGGCAGAAAACCGTGTTAATCAGTGTGAGGTCAACCTTAGATGCAGGGCAGTGACACGTGGTAGACAGAGGGAGTGGGAGGGATGGAGTCTCTTTAATCTCAGTTCTAGTCTTTCACCCCCATCCCTGTTGTTGGCATCGGAACAATGCTCTGTGCTAAATGTCACAATATAGACCCTTGATAGTCACTATTGTATTTTTAATACCAAAGTGACATCTCTTATGTCAAATGACAGCTGTCAACTCCTGTCCCAAGTGCTGAGTATGTCACTGTCAAAGTAGTTTGAATAAAGCTGTAATTCAAGTCAATGCATTGTGGCATTATATGGTAATAAAAGAGATTTCTGAATGGGATATGCTGTAGATGTGCAGCTGAGACACGTACATGAAAATTGAGACAGCAGTCAGGGGGGCAGTTTCTCAAATATCCACTCAGCATCTGTCTTTGGTATTGAGGTCGAGCTGTTTTCAACCAGAGACTGAATGTGCTTATGAGTTGTACCACTGCATATCATCTCAGCTCGAGTACTTAGTTATGGCCGTTCATTCGCATGGTTGTATTGACTCCAAGGGTTCACATCATTGTAGACAGATTGACTGATTTGACTGACTGATCATCACCACAGACAATGTTACTCAAGTAGCACAATATCCGCATGTACATAAGTCTGGTCGGTATCAGGTCAGCAATCACAGTACAAAACCCTGGTTTTACTAATGATCCAAATAAAGTCCCTGAACCTAAAATACATTATCTTTAACCACTTATTCCAGGTAACATGAATCTCAGCCATACAGATTATGTGTTGAGCCTAAATGCTTTGTTACTACCCGCCACCCCTCCCATAGTTAAACAGTTCCAATGGAGGACTGAACAGTTTTATGTGACCATTGACCCAGTAAAAAGCATTGAACACAATATTCAAGACCTTAAATGGAGAGTTTGTGTTTTAAGACAAGGAAACTCTTTGTGCCAGTCAGGTTTGGTGAAAGAGTTTACAAGTTCACCATAATTATATGCTTTGGGTCAATGAAGGGGCACTTGAATCCACTGTTTCCAAGCCTAATGCATGAGTCACTTCCCTGCTTTGCCAAACCTATACTGTCTAGAAGTGAAAGTAAATCGGCTCAGTTCTCATATACTTACGTGAGTTATTTTGATGTACAGACAAATGTGTGCTGGTATTTGCTGCAGTGTTATATAGGGTCCTAAATTAGCAATGTTTCTAATATATTCCTGTATAGCAGCAAATCTTTTATGCCTTAATTCAAAAAGTAAATGTCCTGGACCCATTTCTCCTGGTTTATCATGTAATACTTGGAACGGCATCCCCGTCACAGAAAATCAAGTTTTTTCTTGGAATGGGCTTCCACTTCAAGTTTCTTCTATTAATTTCTGTGGAATTTACAAATGTACCTACATAGTATTTTGCTGGCACTCTGCACATTTCCTCTTGATGAACATCTGCTTACCATTAGCTTCTCTGTTATGTTCTCTCTCCTTGTGCGTAGAAAAATGCTGAAAAACATCCTATTGTTAAGCCAAATTTTCAGTCATCCAGGGAATTTTTACTCCACACCCCCCCTAATTCCAAATTAAGCATTGGTTGGTTAACCAACTTAAAAAAATAGGTTCACTGTTTAGCAAGGCTCAATATGATTAAATATTTAACTGTGTGATTTCTCAGGCAAGAGAATGGTGGTTCATCGTTTTATTCTCCATTAAAAGTGATTTGTCACTAATAAACTCAACTATGACATTGGGTAACATATAAAAAAGAAGTTTAACTGAGTCATGAAGCACTGTCAGGGTTGCCGTACGTGTGTTCCATTTACTGTAAGCAGTTCCTAACATGTCCTGGGCTCCAGGCCAGATATTCAGTGCTTGTGCAATGCTTCACTTGTACAGTACAAACCCAGTGCTCCTTGCAAGGGTAGAAACAGGAAGCGTTTATGGCAACAGCCAGAATTGAATGTCATAGTTTCACAGGCGATATTCTACGCAATGTCTGTATAATCACAGAACTGCTGATAAAATATCACTTGATATTCGCAGATTGTGAATAGCGTGGCGGAAGGTTTAGCCTCAGCAGTACCCTTTCCCACTGCGTTTATTAAAATATGTTTCCATAATTTAAATGTATCTAATCTGGCATCGGCTCACTCTTTTGCTGGTGACAGTGTGTCCCTATTGCTTCTGCATGAAAGGCCTTTGGTTGTCAGAGGAGAGGCGTGGGGAAAGTAAACCAAATGTGGTGAAGACCAATAGCGTATTGCATGCTGGTATCATTAAACAAGAACACTCTGCAAAGACCATGACATATTGAAGCATTTAGCAGTTTCTGTATATGAGTATCTGTGTGTGCATGCTCTAAATAAGTGAGAAATGTACCCACATCCGATGAATGTCAGATGTTTTTATTATTTTTATATATAAATATATATATATATAATTCTGTCCTTGTGTTTTCATCATGGGACGGACAGTTGAAACCACTAAGAAAAACTCATGATGCTAACAAATTGATTTGGCTGGCGGCTCCATGGTTCTGGCATAAAGATTAGATGCGTATGGTTCTAGCTGCTCTCTTCTGCAGTGAGTTGAGCTCTGTGAGAGTTATCGTGTCGGCCTACTAATTTCTGAGATCCATGACCATTTCACCAAAATACAAAGTCATTGTGATCTTTTTGTTGCTTATTCATTTTTTTATGCATCTTTCAATAAATAGTACCAACCCTGAGAGAGTTATGTTGTTTAGTTTACCAGGTGATCTTAATTAAAGAGAAGTTTACTTAAAGTAGTTGTTCTATGTCACTACGCAAGTCACGGTTCTCGTTAAATATGCAGCTGAGAAGTGTGAAGTAGTGCAATGTCTTGCCAAAGACTTTGAAAACATAAATTATCAGGAAAATTTTAGAGATTGTCAACCTATTAAAACATTAGCAAGCGATTCAGAGTATAGGTGAAGTAGATCAGATGAAGGATCATTGCTTGAAGTTTCAACCAGACAAATTAATCTTATTAAAAAGGACAGCAGAAAACAGATTTTTGAAACTCCTGATGTACCCGAAATTCCAAGAATGTCTAAATGCGGGACCATCCAGGGGCTGGCAGTTATGCATAAACCTGAATTTTGGCCAGAGCTCACCAAGGCGTTCAAACAGAACTGCATGCGATGGACTTGCACATTCATGAAAACAGATTTTCAGCTTTATTCCCTGATTAATCCTGCACTACACTGGATGGTCTAGATGGATAGACTTTCGGATGGCTGGTTACTTGGCTACCCTATGCCCATCAGATTGAGGCATCCATAATGAGGTGCTGGAGTAAAGTTTTGAGCAGGGAAAGTAAGTCGGCAAACCCATTTAGGGTCCTTGATGGTATTCAGTTGGCATTAGTTACATATGTGAAGTTCCTAATGGAATATTTCCTGCACTGGAATTAAAAAGAACACCATTGACTCAGCTGTGGGCATAAAAAGAGACATAATCATGGTCTGCCAATCACCCCCTGACTTCTGTCTTTCTGAGAACTTATGGAGCATTTTCAAAAGTAAAATATTTAAGTGGCTCTGTTAGGTAAAATTGGCAACGTACATTAGCAGCAGAACAAATTATACATGCATTCGCAAGTTCAATGGATCAGAGAATTGTTGAAGTAATTTTTAAGGAAGGGCTTGTATATTATAATCTGGATGAACGTATTTTGTTTCAGAATTTTCAGTATACAAACTGTTACTATCAGGTATTGTTCATTTTGTTTTAATCTACTTTTAAAAAGCCTTGATGACAATCAAAAAGTACCTGATTTTTTTTAATAAACCATATACTTATGCATGATAATTGGAATACGGTGTATACGGTGACCAATAATATCAGATGTGATCCAGCAGTTGCTTGTAACATGGATTACCGCTTAAAGGATTTGCCCTCATTGCCAGAGCACTTAAGGTAAAAAGCTCCAGTATAGCACAACTGTTCTCGATCCACTCCAAAATTCAAGGATATTACCTGCACAATGTCTAGTCCTTATGGAGCATAGTGCAGGTTCTTTGAATGAGTGACTTGCAGCAGATGTAATGACTGCATAAATGATAACTGATTAGGGGAAAGCGAAGTCAAGAAATGTACAAACAGGTCATATGCATACATGCATTTTCCCGGACTCACAATGAGGCGCTTTCTCTGTTTAAAACTCCCCATCAACTAGGTACTGTTAGTGACAACTCTAATTGGTCCATGTATGGATGAGGAAGCCTCACTGTTCATTTAGAGATGGCAGGACTTTAGGAAGCAAAAACGTGGACTGTCTGGGGTTCCCCGAGGACTGGGTTGGGAAACACTGTACTAGGGCATGTAGGGGTCATTGTCAGTGGTGTGTTTACCTGCTTTTCTTTTTTGTAGGTTTGTGTTTCTGAGCTCAGCAGCTCTTCTATCTGGTCTCCAATTACTTGCTATGTTCCGATATTAGGCATTACAGAAGAAAATGTAGGGTTCTTCTTGAAACATAATCGTTTCTTGTGAAGTGTTCTTGCTGTTGAAAGATAAATTATAGCATTGATGAGTTGCAGCCAACAGGTGATTCGCTCCCTTTAGCATACGTTGGGGCTATGCAAGCCTTCAAGCCTCATCACCTACATTTACGATTGCTGTGCGATTCTGAGGATTTCTGGTTAGTGTGTGTGTGATTGCTGATGGATTTCTTTGAACAAAAGCCTCATTTGAGCTCTTTACGCAATGATTTGTTGACAAATTGGACCAAGAATAATTTTGCATGTAAAAGTTTAAAGGTGCTATTTACTTTTCACCTAGTCAAATGTATATGGGAAAAAAAAATGCTCCAAGTAACAATGGTAATATCAGCAGATGACTGACAAAGACTGGCATTTTTCTTGTTGTAGCTTACAGGCATTCAGTGGGCACCGCAAAGCAGAATGTGAAACCCGTTGAGGTGTGACTCAGATGCAGAAACACTGTACATTAATGTATTTGGAATTATAGTTCATAAGTGAGACCTCTGCATCTAACAGAAGCACATAAGTGATTCATCAAACCCCCTGTTCTTAATTATAACTTTCCATCTTCAGGAGCCAAAATGTACAAACAGGTCAACTAAAGTTTATGTGTAAATTTTGAGAAAGACACAAAATGCTGAAATGGTGTAATCATGAAGTCAAATCACACACACACACAAACAAACAAACAGAACAGACTGTACAGCAAAATGACAAATAAATGAAAACAAGCCCGAATTAGTCCAAGGATGTAGCTCAACAAGTCAAAAACAACAAATTCAGCTGATATAACCCTGATGCTTTTGCTTTTCAGACTGAGGTCTGTTTACTCCTGTTTTTAAAAACAATCGTTCAGTCTTAGAGAAGATTCTCCCACTTAATTAATGCTAAACTGGACAAAATATGCCTTTGTTATATTCAGACTGCCCCCTCTCTTTTTGTACTCCAAAAATAATCAAATACCTTTTTTAATCTATGCGAACATTGTTCATTGATAAAAGTTGGTTGTTCACCTGACATCCTCCTGCAATGGCTGTGTGGAATGTTCACCTGAAATGTAGTGTCATTCGGATGGCAGGCAAAACTCACACCTGTAAAATATGTTGAATTATGGAAACAATTTTTGGGTAAACATGCTTGTTTTGCATATTGGCTTAGATTTGTTTTTTGCTCATTGTTCTTGGCAGATTTACTCGAGTTCTTTCCAGTTGCTTCAGGACCATTTATGGACATCTGTTTTGAAGTCTTTTACATGTTCTCGGAAGGACTTCACAGGGCCATTCAAGAACATTCACTTATTCTAATGCCATTCTATTCTGCCTATGTCTTTGTGCTTTGAGAGAGTCATCCCTTTTTAATGGTGAATTTGACCCAGTTATACGTCTACGACAGACCGATTGTTCTGTCTGCCTTTCACAGACAAAAGTGTAAAATAAACAAAATTAGGAAACGAGTACCTATGCTGTGATACTGTCATCATGATGTTTGAGTGTAGGGAGAGCCTGGACTCAGTTGTAGCTCTTGGCAGTTACACGAAAAAAGTGCGTCGTTTTAAACTGTAAATTGTTTACTTATCTTTTGTCCCTGCAGTTGAGCTCTTTAAAATCTGGCCCGATGGTGGCATTGTTAAACTGTTTCTTCCGCGCCTGATTGCTCAACTCTACAGGGTGGCCTGTTCAGGGCAACATCTGGGTGGTATGATGCATGTTCCAGTTTTTGAAGACGGAGTAGACTGTGCTTACGGGGATATTTGCGGCTTGTTAAAGTCATTTGTGTACTTAAATTACTTTAGGTTTGGCACAGCAAGGGATTAATTTAAATTGAAAAACCCTTTTCCTTTCATAATTGTTTATTTACTGCTTTATTGTAATAGACCAAGTTTTGTATGTAACAATAAACCAATTTATTAATATTAATTCTTTGGAAGTGTTATAAAACAGCTAGTATTATGACAGCAATAAAATTATAAATTTGCTATAACGCCCTAAACACTTGCAAGGCAATGGCTCTGAATGAAACCCGTCAAACCTACTCTGACGCATGGGTGAAGCAGTCAGCTAAACGTGGCATACTTGATTCTCAAGGGTTACTTGTACCGAAAGTTGTCATGTACCAGGAACAAAACTGAAAGTTGGCTTTGGGCCCCTCTCTCATTCTGGCTTAGACCCAGTGGAAGCAGTTTAGGTAATTGTTAATGACAGTAGTCTGTGGACAAGTAAGGAACAGGCTGCTTTTCAGCAATAATGACAAGGAGAAGAGAACAGGCAGGTGAATTCTGAGAAACGTCAGCACATTCTGTGCTTTGCACATTTGGCTCCTTAGTGCTTTTATACCATGTTTCATAGTAATTTTATACAATAATATTGACTATAACCATAACAAGCAGTTCATTGAAATTAGTGCGTGCTATTGATTTTTTTCTGGTACGTAGGTACCTACACACCTAATCTGACATTCAGCTATGAATATGGAAAGTAAGCCTTCTGTCCAATCGTTGGAAATGGTGCCTTGTATGTGGTCTGTTGGGTGCACAGCGACTACCCTAAAAAATCAGGGCTTAGCCATTACCCACTGAGCCACTGTGCTGGTTTCAAACCAGCACTGGATGTGGGAGCATCAGCCTGTGACCTTTAAAGCTGCTTTTTGGTAAGACATGCTTCATTTCCACACTGTGGATTTTTATCACTACTGATTGCTGCATGCTCAGCATTGCAACAAGATCATTTGAAAGACTTGCCCTGGGAGGAGATCTGGAAAAAAATCTGACAATATCTATTTCAGACTGACTGTCATAATTCACAGTAATTCCTCATTTATATCAGCATAATGCACAGACACATTATCACCCAAAAGCTCGTTTTGGTTTAGGCTAATTCCGATATTTTTGTAATCATTCTGGTCATAATCTTTCTCCTTTTTTTTTTAAACTGGGCCCAGCGAAGGTACTTTTTCATGGTTTATTGAATACCATGAGATTTACTGTGATTGTACGACCCTTCTTGTGTTTTGCTTAATAATCCTAAAGACCTCAATCTGGTAAACAATTTGATGTATGTGCCTGCATTTCTGAGCTTGGCTATTTACCATTATTGTTGGTACACATGAGTGATCTTCAGGGCATTAAGAGTGATGAAGGTCATTCTGAAAATACTATATGTTAACAATAGAAAATATACTGTGCGTGGTGAGTCCTTTATTTGCTGCAGAGGAATAACTGCTACACCTGTGTGACCTGTTTAGACATGATGTGTATGATAAAGCTGTGTATGATAAAGCTGGTCATGGAATCGCATTAGTAGCTAGTCCTAGTTGAAAATGCCTTTGTACTTTTGAGTTTCAGCTGCAGGTCAGTGTTTAATTTGCAAAGCGGCGATTCCACTTTGTTAGCGAGTAATATCAGAACATTTCAGTGTTGCCCAAGGGTGGCATGATTGTTTTTAAACTTTTTAGCAGAGGAAAATATTCGGTTCTGCTTAATTGAGGAATGCATGTCAGTAAATAAACTTCAAGGATGTTTTGCGGGAAGGAGAGTTACTTTTCCTTTCATTCCTGTCAGTTTCAGTTTATAGAGATCTTGCACATACTGTTGCATGACTTTTATAGTAGGAAAGACATGCTAGGTGTTAAAAGGAACGCTTACACTGGCTGATTAGCAATTTTTGGGTGTTCTATTGGTTTAATTTTTAAAGTGGCAAAATATCCAGGGAGGTTTTATTGTGCTCATTTGAATGGCTGTTGCTGCCCCTACAAATCTCTGTGTCTTGTATTAAAATACCCGTGTGAAATTGTGATGTTCTCTGTCTGCGCTACGGTCTTGTTAAGTGTGGTGCACTCTGGTTTTCTCCGCAACAGCGCCCCTGGTCACGGAGGCACAATGAACAAAACGTTTGCCTGCGCTCTGTCAGGTGGTTCAGCCGGCTGGGTTCCTTTGCTTCTCATCTCTGCAGAACGACGTGTATCGTTTGCAGGGCGCCTGCCGGGCTGCGGGTGGAATGGAGCGGATAGTGCTCTTCTCCAAGCCTATTATGCCACAGGAGGAAACCTGCAGCATGCAGAGTGACGCGAAGCAGATGGCTGAACTCACACGCGCCGGTGTGACAGTTCTTCACCCCTCCCGAGCTGGCATCCGTGGTTTGAGGGTGAGACCTATGATGGCATATGATTGACCATTCCAGATTGGGTGAAAACATGCTCTAATTGGGCATCTGGTGTGGAAAAGTGAGAGGAGGGTGCCCTGCTCCGTAATAGGCATCGCTGATGGTCATAAACACTGTACATTGTGTCCGGCGTAGAGAAACTGCAGTGGTGATTCTTATTGTGTTTTTGTGCCTTTATTTCAAAAGAGGCACTTTTAAACAAATGAACGACTGTCTTTGGAATGAACTTTGTCAACCACCGTAGTATAAGAAAAAAATGTTTTATACAAAAACCTGAACCACTGACAGTTATCATCAATGTGGGTGATCAGACTGAGAATTTGGGGCATTTTATCAGGTAAGTCTGCTGGACTGAAAGGATGATAGGGGTCAAACTTTTTTTTTGTACTAAAGTACAGTGGCTGCTGGCTCTTCAGTTCAGGACTCAGATGAAAAGGATGAACATGGAAACGTAAAGAGAAACAATTTGTGCCAGTTTCCTGGAGCCTTATCTTTAGATTAGAGTTTAGGCTGAGATCTGCTGTTCCTCTGGTGATTTTTCCTGCAAGTAGGATGGAACAATTTGTTGAACTTAGTAAAGGCTGTGATTGGCTAGCATTTTCCATATACTAATCTTGGAACAGAACAACCCTCTTGGGCTTGGAAATGATTTAAAAATTTTAATATGTGAGCAAAACTGTGAAGTAAAAGCATTTAGATGGATGTCCTTCTTGCCGATAAATGTTTCCTTACACTCCTCAAAAACAAAAACAAAATCACAGTAACCCTAATACCACATGTCAAATGACAAAGTGTGAGTGAGCCACACATCAAGAAAGTGTCTTATTTGGAATTGCAGGACCATTTGTTGCAGTCATGCAGGAACAGAGCGGCTTCTTTGACTGATGTGGCTAAGTGCTTTGTTCCAGTTCATTACCAAATGGTCAGCAAGTCTTTTGTTGCTTGCCAGTAAGGTCTGTTGGGTAACCAAAATGTTCCGTTAAGGTAACAGAAAGGCAGGATTGCATTGTTCTAGGGAAATAGAGGTCAAGGGGTTAAGCCCTGCCTGAATGATGTGGCATCTTGGGTGATTGCTGGGGGGAGGGAGGGGGGGTTTGTATCGTGTTATTCTGAACCCTGAGTGCTCATCTGGAAGTTATCTGCAAACTGGAGACATATAGGCTATGGGTACCTGCATAAGTGATGTATGAGATTTATAGGCATAGGTTTCTGAACTAGGAAACATGACAGGAATGCTTTGAATTCTGTCCCTTGCCATTGCCCAATGGCTTCCCCTTAATGTGGGGTGAGCAAGGCAGGTCAGAAGTCATACGTGGGAAAATCTGGTTTCACCTCAGTTCCTCTGCAGTTTTACGACTGCAGGTAAACTCAGGGCAATGATAAATAAGCTGAAATGGCATTTGAAGGACTGAGTATGTCACAAGCGAACAACCACTCACTGTCCGTATGTCATGTTTTTAACCGAGTCCCTTTTTTGCAGTCACATTGGTTTTTATTTAGGAAGCTTGCCCATCACAAAGAACAGTTTTGTCCCCTTGAACTTCTGTGTAATGGAACAGAGGAACACAATGTTACCAAAGAACATAATTTAGAAATTGCTTCATAAGTCTTAACACCACTGACTTGCTTGGACGTCACTAGTGGTGTAAACATTCATGAAGACTTATTTTTTTTAGATGCTAACCTCATTACACTGCTTTTTTTCTGAATTTGTCGTAAATATTAAAAATGACAATGAACTATTTCAGTGCTGGGACCCTGTATTCATTTCAGGTAAAAGCTGGTCTGTTTCTCACTAAGTGGACCTTTCTCGGAAAAAAGAATCATAGATTAATCATGGTTATCATGGTGTTCCACGTTATGCAATTTGTAATTTTAATATAGTGAAATGCAGTAAAAAGGCTTACTTTTAAGCTTTATGTTGGAATTTTATCATATACATTTTGCTATTAGTGTAATGCAGTCATTTTAGTGAACTGTGTGACACTAGGCCAAATAATGATGTATAATTATTTGGTTCTGAGTCCACAGTACAAACCAATAGTCCTTGTTGAGAGATTAGCTGTAAACCAGAGCTTAGTTGATTAGCTTACTGAAAGACAGTTTGGCCTCAGAACCTGTGGGGAGTGTGGCTTTATCTGTCAGTTTATGTTGACACATTGAAAAGCAGGGACAGGACGCCCTCCCCTTCTCTGCAGTGTGGATCGGGAACCACTGCGCCACGATGTTTAAGCAAACGCTGAACTGAAGTGAACTCTGCTGTATCACATCCAAATGTGCTTAGAGTCATTCCAAATAGGCTCAGGGCTGGTGTGTTATGTCTTACAACCTAAGCCACATGTCCAAGCCGGGCTGGCTGCACTGTAACGTCCTCATCTTGCTGACGGCAGGGGGGAGGGCGGGCGAGGGGGGAGGTGGGCGCGTCGTAACTCGACCCGGCGATGCATCAGGTGTGCGCTTTGCCAAGTCACAGCTCACTTCGCAAGACCGAATAGCTTCACTGCTCCTTAATAGGATGCGAAGCAATTTCAAAACGTGAATTTTATGACATTCCACAGCCTACAATTCCACGGCCGGAGACTGGAGTAAGGCTGAGTCGCCCCCACCTTCGCACTGACAACCCTCCCACCCCTACTTCTCTACAAAAAAGCTTAAAATGGAATGTCATTATGAGAGGAGTGGAAACTGTCGATTTTCGGGGGAAACAGTGTGCCTCTGGCGTGACGCGTGCACCCCGGCGCCTGGAGCACAGCAGGACTACCGCCGGCCCCTTTCTGTCCCACGTATGGCTACTGTTGACATGAGTCATGCTGGTGTCAGATGTCAGCCAAACATTTGCTGTAAATGTCAGGATGATTGGGCTTCATTGGGTCCCCCCTCCCCAGTATTTTTGTGCTTCCTATTTTATTTTCAGGAACGCAGTAAAAATGAACTAGGTTTTTTTTTTCTCAGGCTAAAGTAGCCTTTATCGGGCAGACAGCTGAGTGTTTGCATGGTCTATTGCTGACATCTATTGGAATACCACCAAACAACATGCATTTAAAGAGAATGACAAATTGAAACTGGGATATTTCTATTTTATATACAGTTATATACAGTCTCATTTTGAAATATTACACTGGAAAGGAACTGCTCCTGATTCTAGCAGAATTTATGCAAGATAATCATAGGTGTTTTGCATTTAGAAATGCTATTGACTCCGATATTGTGGCACTGTAGCCACAATAATCGTGTGGTTGAAGTTGGGATGTTGCACCACAAGATGGTAGCAAAGACCATTCCAACAGCTAGGCTGTAAAATACTGGCTTAGCACATTCTGGTTCTGTCGCCTACATTTTGGATTGTAACAGGTATGGCCATTGCGTCACACTCAGTATTGCTTATAAGGCTCTCTGTTTGTCCCTGTGCCAGCGCGGCTTCCTGATTATCCTAAAGTCTACTGAGAATTTGGATGATCATTATTGCTGCTTTAATGCACAAAAATCATATAGAAATTTTTGTCTAGCACTTATTAATCTTAAATTCTCTGATCTGCTTCTGAAAGCATAATCAGCATACACTGGTTTTGTCAGGAAGAGAACCAATCATCATGCAAAGAGTTTGGTACAAAAAGCACAGATCTTAAGCAATGCTTCATTAAGGACTGACAGAGGCACAGCTGACGTGCTATTTCTGAACAGGCCTAAAGTATATGTGCCAACAGAGTAGAGCCCAAGGCTCTCCCTCCTGGTCAATTTAGCAGCTGTAATACCAACGTGCCTTAAATGGCACGTCTTCTAATTCATTGGGCTTTCCCCACATCTAATGAGCAGATGTGGGATTTTGTTTCTAGCATGTTAGAAGCCCCAGAAGAACAGAAATGCTTTGTGTTTTGCCTTTGGGGCCTTTGTGCATCTGAATTTAATGCCATTGGACTGAGACCATTCAGCTTTGGTTCCTGTGGGTCATAGTGTGTGCTGGCTTTTGTTCCAACAAATATACTTGTTAAATTCTAATAAGCCATTTTTGCCACAAAAATGTGTTTGCAAAAATAAGTTCAGAGAAAGCTTTTAGAAACAAAATTGGCACTGCTGTGTTTATCGAACATAAAGGAGCTGCACTTTTATTTTGGAATATTTTGAGCCAAAAATGATTTGCTGTGTAATGTGTTATTGATTCCTTGGGGTCTTACGCAAATGCTTGCATATACTCCAACCCGCAGGAGATTCAGGAAACCTTGTAGCTTGTCTTCAAATTTCATCCTGAATGTCAAACTTTGATCCTAAATGTTCTTTTAATGTGCCCTTATTCTGCAGCAGTGGTCCTGTCAGTTGCTCAGTACAAGTGCTACTGAAAAATAATCATGTGAGAAAAATATAACAGAGCCAGCTTGGTTAATTCATTAGGGTAATGTACAGAAGTCATTAACACAAGCTTGTTGGGCAGAGCTCAGAGCTGTTTAATTATCCCCTAATGATCGCATTAGGCTATAGGTATGATGAACTTGGCCAATGAAGTGTGAGGGCTATGAAATGTGATGTGAATCCTGCAAGTCAAAAACAGCAACCAGAACATTCATGATGTTAGGTAATATAGCTCATAAATTAATTATAAATCACTCCATCTTGATGGGACATACGTCAGCACTGCCATGTTTGCAACACCAACACCTGTTCACTGGGGCAACTCGACTCTGGAAGCCTTTGATGAACTGTGGCACCCCACCGGAATAATGAATCATACAGTGATAATACTAAGTGTATTGATTGGAAAATATTTTAAAGTTTCAGATTTCTTTGTGGTGTGTAAGTGCCTATGTGGTGGATTACTGTACTGCTTGTTTCAATGTCTGGCTTGTGAATTATTACTGTTGGGTTTATTGCAGGGTATAGACTATAAATCATAACTCTGAGCATAAAGCTGAACTCAGCTTTTCATTTTAAATGTGTCTACTTGCATAAATGAAAACACACAATAACATTATGGTGTTTTAATGCTTTATGCATATTTCCCGCAGGGCTCAGAAGCTGATTTGTCTTAAAACTATGTTTTGCCTTTAAAAGTTTGACATGAACAGTTGGTCACTAAACTAGACTACATAGTATGCAAATGTTGATATTTTTCCACAGAGCTGTCAAATATATTTTTTGTTGTTCAGAAACGCTGACCTTTATTTTACGTGGTAAAAATATACTCAAAGTGTTTCAATGTTCTACAAGTACAAAGAAGAAAATAATTAATTTCACAAAAAAGACCAGGATAAATACACACTGTTAGAGGGAGGGATAATGTGACGCCAACCACTATAAAAACACTATGATCCACCCTAATACAACAGCTTAAGACAATGTGAGATCAGTAATATGTGGGATATTGATATCATGCGAGCATGTTATAATGCACTTTGGACAGAGTAGCGTTAAAAAAAGCAATTAATACTGGAAACTGTCCATAACATTTGGATGCCTGCTTGGAGGGCTGATGCAGGCTCACCTAGCAAAAGAAATCACTTTAACCTGTGAAGGAGGTTAAAACAAATCAGACTGCAGTTGAGGGCATGAATGTTGCAGCCTGTCTTCCTTATGATACAAGATAACAGCGTCGTTTCACAGGTCTGGAATTCCAGCTGTGTTAGGACCACAGAGAATGCAGCCAGCCAGCCCCCACTCACATCACGTTGTCAGACATAAATGAAACACTTTTAGAAATTGTCGTGTTGGAGAGAGAAAAATCTGATCAACCTCTGTAGAGGAATTGATATGCATAAGAAAGTGAAATACCAGAGAAAAGACACATAAATTAAAGTAGATGATTGAACAGAGGCTAAGACAAAGGCTAAAAAGCCACCTATGCCATTTATGGTTTTATTTGTTTATTTTTTTAAAGTTTATGGTTTGGGGGGGCGGGGGGCTTCTGGAAATTTGCCCCACAAATAAAGTAATATTTCCATTACCTTATCAAGTGTTTTGAGCTGAGTGCTCTTCTAAATACCATTCTCAACAATACCCTTCAGTTCAGTGGATGGTTACCCGCTAGTTATCAGGTACATCCACCAGAGGGCAGCGGCCCCATGGCAAGATCATATGGACGTATAGTGGTTCCCATAGTTGGTCAACTTTATTTTCTCAGGCAGGATGATATTGACGGAGTGATCTTCGCCATCCTTTGATCTGAGCAAATAATCTCGCTGCTGGCGGACTAGCTGGCTGTACTTGGCATTGGCCATCCAAGACTCGCAGCGGTTAAAAAAAATTATGCCAGTGGTGCCCAGGACCACCAGACAGGTGAGGAGGCCCAGCACAGCAAAGCAGATGACCTGGCTGCGGGTGACTAGCGGACTGGGGGTCCGGCCCGTCTCCTTCATGGTGATCCTGAGCAGCTCCCTCTCAGAGGGGTGTGTCAGCCGATGGAACTCGTGCGAGGGCAGGTTATAGTGCTGTTGCATGTAGCGGCCGCTGCTGCTGCTGTCTGATAGCCAGGTGCTCTTGGTCTTGTGCTGGGTGCAGCTCAGCCCAAAGAAGCCTGGCCGGCAGCGGCAGTGGAAGCCCCCAGCCGGGAGACTGAGACACGTGCCCCCGTTCGCACAGGGACCATCAAAGCAGGTGAGTGACGTGTGGTTACACGTGGGCCCCGTAAAGCCTTTTGTGCAGGTGCAGGTATACCCGGCCCCATGGTCGGTGCAGGTGCCCCCATTGGCGCAGGGGTTAGGCTCGCAGTCGTCCACGTCAATCTCACAGAAGTTCCCAGCAAAGCCTGGAGGACACAGGCAGGAGGAGTGGGCTGCCTGCCCATCATCATCAGTGCACGTGCCCCCGTTTTGACACGGAGACCTGCAGGGTAGAATCGGCTTTAGCTGCAAAGGCATCTTCGTACACAGCAGTCAGAGGCGGCCCCTCTGGTCACTATCGTCATCAAGGGCCCGAGTTTGCACTGATTCCACTTTGTTTTCTTGTGTTCGGTCCAGAATTTCTGTTTCCTGTGAAGTTGCTCAGTTGCAGACCCCACCCCCCCACGCCGGCCACACGCACACACTTCTATAGCAGTGCTTGGCTGTAGCATACTATAGATGCAACCTTCCTGCGACAGGCCACTAAAACTTTTTTTAAAGAAAAGGGGCTGGGGTGGTTCATTAATGGGGAATCATTTAAGTGTGTTATTGTATATCAAATGGAACTAAGTAACACATAGTACCTCTTAAGAGAAGTACAGAAAATGTTTCTAATCTAATGAGTTTTTAGCAGAGGCTGTTCAGGTTAAAGGTGTGCTGGATTCATGTAACTACATTCACTGTGTTCTTTGTCATTATTCTTGTTTTTACAGTCATATTGAGGTTTCCCGCATGGTCCTGCTCTTAATTATTACAAAGTCCCACTAAGGTACTTGATGCTTAAGAAAATGATCATTCGAGTTGGTGAAATGTTTTGTATTCAGATAATTTCTGTTGGGTCCCTTAAAATGAACCACTTTAAGTCTAATCTGTTACATGTTAAAATTATTATTTTATATATACCTATTGGAAGGAGTGTGTGACATTTATGGCTGTGACGCCGAGGTCGGACTGCCCCAAACCTCTTATAACAAGTCACCTCTGAATAGCAATTAGGGTGAAAGCTTTTTATCTTATTTTTAATTAGACACCATACGTGAAACACAAACTGCTTTTCGGCGAAAAAAGCTAATCTAAGTCCCATTTTAGTTCAAAAGAACGGTGTCACATTACAATAAACAGTAATGAAAATTGATTTTGCTTGTAGGTTGTGTATATTAAGATATCGTTGAAGATTCTAAATGAAAAAGTCTTGAACTTTCTTTCACCGTGACTGAGAATTGATGTGGCGACAGCTTACCCGTTGGTTAGACAAGGTCCCAGCTTCAGGTGGCAGTTCTGCCCAGTGTAACCCGGGGCACATATGCACAGGTATTTCCCGGCACCAGTCTCGATACAGGTCGAATTGTTAGAGCAGGGCTTCGACGAGCAGGAGCGAGTGTCTGCAACATTTGAATACTGCATTTGCATCTATATTTAATAATAATGAATAATACAGTGTGGTATTTATAATGACAATCGAAATGATTTGCGGTTGTTTATATTACTTTAATATATAGTTTTTATCCTATCAAACAAAACTCTGTACAGTACATAAATAAAAAAGATCTATTTATAAAAACCTATCCCAGAAAAAAATGTCTGTACCGAGCCAGCTCCCATTCTCCACTTAAATAAAACGCACCAACGTCACACTGGCTCCCCAGCCAGCCGTCCTCACAGATGCACTGCCAGGGTCTCTGGCATGTCCCGTGCAGGCAGCCGGGAAAGGGCATGCACTGCTCGCATGTCGCACCTTGCCAGCCAGATCTGCATCTACGAACAAGGAACAACAGTGGTAGTAAATAACTCTGCAGTCCTGAAACACCTAAATTTCTATGCACCCTGCATACTTATTCACGTTACAGCTAATCAATTTGTCGGTAAAGCACAAATGCATTTCATACATTAGTATAGCTCACGAGAAATGACGTGTTCTTTCTCCGGTAATTCATTCTTAGGTAAAGGTCAAAGCCGGCTGAAATTTTTAATTATATAACAGCTCGTATCAATTTGCTACCATTACGCAAAAAGTGTTTGTGCACTGGATATTTGAATGTGTAATTAAGGAGGAAATGTTTTTCACGTATATTGTGAAAGTCCCATATTCCACCGAAATGATATTGGCTATGAGGAGTATAGCGTGCGTCGTTACAACAGTTTAATTTTAGAAAAGTTGAAGCATTGTCTGGCACCTGCATTCTCCTGGCTTCTCACAGAACCCGTTCTCCGAACTGCAATCTGCTCTGCATTCCAATCCTGCTTAAAATATTCAGAAACTCGTGAAGTGGGGTCAGACGCCGATCGAAAATGCTGTTAAAATTGAAAAAACCCACAATTTTACAAACACCTCTTCTGCCTCTCAAACCACCGATTTTAGAACCGGCGCTATACAATTGGACTTGAAATTTTATTATCTGAATGTGAAACGACAAACCATAGTTCCTTGTCGGTGCCATTCGAGTAATTCTTGCCGTCACTTATATGATTAAAATGGTTTACCTTTGACGATACCAGCAGTGACAAGTAATAGTAAGCAAATGGGTTTCACGCAGTGGGCATCACAGAAAACCATCTTGAGATTTCTAGAAGATGCGCATTTTCCTGGAAGACAGGCATTTGTCAGCGTTAATCAGAACAATACCAACCAAGGGACGGCTGAGCGAAGCCACGGTGCGGTTTTTAGTAGCCAGGGCTGACTTCCATGCCAATATAGTTCACAAAGAGTAGTCAGCTGATTTCATGCATACATTGCGCGCGCACACACACACACACACACACACATATATATATACATATACACACACTGTATTTGCGTGCGCCTAGATTTTGATTTCAGCGGTACCCCTAGAAATAAAGTTAAAACGGTATTTTGAGCATTCACAACATTTGATGTTTAAGATGACATTTAAGAAGATTGTACTACTGTATATACTACAGGTAGCTTAAAGCGCTTTTAAAAATTTAACCTAGCAGTTTTCACTTGCTGTAATGTTTAAAATAGCGTTACCTATATCGGTATGTTGTTCGTCCGCCTTTTTTTGTGAATCATAATTCTCTCGCTCCAAGTCAGTATTTAGACTTCCGTATTTTAGGAATGAGACAAGATCGTAGCGAAACCACGAGGACAATGAGTTCCACTTCTTGTCATCAGCGCTTGGACTCGAGATTGTCTGCCATCGGCGCTTGTTAAGGGAGCTGTCCAGCACTACTGCCTCCTGAACGCATGCGCAGCCGCTGCGATCTCACTTGCAGCGAGAAGTCGAGTTGCTATATATACTGCGATTATGCAGAGGAAATCTTTTTATATTTATATATAATATTAATTACCTCGACTAAAATGAAAAACAGCCATTTAATTTGACTATATACCTGATTTATTCGCCTGTTATGAATGTTGTGCTCATTTTAGGATATTTAATAAAATCGTCTGTGATACCTTTAATAGGTAACAAGAATAGTTTTCTCCCTAGTATTTACCTCAGGATCCAGATACTAGGACTATTGTAACCACAAAACCATCTGTTTCAATCTCCATGCATTTATGTAAGTTATATTCCTTGCTAACATGATTAGTTTATGTAGTAATTTTGTAATCAAAGATATGAAAGGGAGCCAAAATATGGCATGTTAATAGTAGGGTTGGAGTTCCTGCAGTCATTTGATGAGGCATATTGTGCTGCTTTCATGGGATAGATTTTTAACATCGTAACTGTTTAACAGCAGGACCAAAAGAAGGTATGAATTAGACCTGGGAAATTATCTGGAGGGAGTTTGTTCTATAGCTGAAAGACTTCATTTAAATCAGAGAGGCTTTCTCCTCTGGAAAATGTAGTGTGTGGTTTAGACTGGGAAAATGACTGACCCTCCACCAGCAACACCGTCCACATAGTCTTACGCAAATTTCTGCCAGTTACAATTTTTGTCTTATTGAGTTTTATTCAGTAATGATTTTTTAACTTTGATTGGACCTTTGTGTTGAACAACCAGTTAAAAAAAACCCTTCATAGGCATGTTATTGGGGTGGCTCAGTGGATAGCACTGTTGTACCACACCTCCAACATGGGCTTCAAATGTGGTTTTTTTTCTTAGGAGGAGGACATGCAAACTCCAATCAGATGGGTTTCCTCCAGCCATTCTGATTTCCTCCTAAGATATGCAGCCTAGGATAAGCTCCAGGCTCCCATGTCGCTGATCTGGGTAGGCGTTTTCAATATGGATAGATGGGTGCACATCAGGGGTCACCAAGCTTTTTGAAACTGAGAGCTACTTCATGGCTACTGGGCCATATGAAGGGCTACCAGTTTGAAAGGCCCTCCTAAACTTCTCTAAACATCATGTATAATATACATGTTTTAAACGTTTTTTTTTTTAGATATTGTCATTTTCAAATCTATATAAATGCAAATGTGATTAAAGAAGAATGGCAACAGGATCAAATTAAATTTTAGGCGCTGCTCACTGGTGAGTTTTTTTAGAAGTGCTATTTTTAGAAAAGGTCCGCGGGTGACTTGTGGTCCTTGGGGGCATCATTTTGGTGACCCCCCTGGTTTACATTACATCATGGTACAGGATCATGGATTGTAATATTTGGGTCAGTATAAATTTATACAGAAATTTGATGGTCTAGATCCTAGATAACAGTCTGCATTTTGATAAAATAAGACCTTTCAGAAGTAATTTGGAGTTACTTGCAAAGCTAACTGAGCATCTCTGCTGTTAAATCATATGGGAATTACTACCTTCTATTCAGATGAAAAATGAATACTCGGTCATTTGTTAAATACAATTGAATATATTTACTATATTGAACCGTGATGATATAGTGAATGTGTTCGGCAGAGAGAATTTTTGGTTTTTAAGCCGTCTTCATGAACAGGATTGTTTAATGTGTATATTTAAATTTTTTTATCTTACCACGTCTTGCCGTTACCGTGATCTATTGCCTTACTAAACAATGATTTATTGTTTCTCTGCTGTGACAATGTAATATGTTCAATGTTTGTCTGGACAAAACTCACTTTCATAATTTGTGATGTAAAATTGGTTCCACTGCTTTTAGAATCCTGGGTTTTTCCCCACTCCTGGTGTGTTGTAGCAGACTGCAGGTCTCGACTATCCTTGTATGGTAAATTCACATCTTATAAGCACCTTCTCTGCTTGCCTTTACTGATTTAATGATTTACGTGCCCATAGACACAACTGTTCTTCCTCCATTTTGAGCATAAGTAGTGGGATGAGTGTGCTTAGCTTATTTTCCTTCGAGGGCCTCTGCTTAGTGCTACAGATGTACTGGCTTCTTATTGCCCTTTTAGCTAGCAGAGTCAAGGGCAGACAGGAGGCTGAACACGTCTTCTGGCTCGCTGTGGTTCAGCCCTGCTGCGCTGAGTGATCTGATGGCTACTGACAAATTGAATTTCCATCGATAGCAAATGCGTTTGGGCTTCTATTATTGGTAGGCGTATCTTCTAAACAGCGATCATGTTTTAGTACGATTCAGGACCAATTTGTCGGATTCCCCGTTTGAGGGCACAGTAGGAAATAATTCCGTATCAGCCTGATAAATGGGGATGAGATAAAATGAAAATAATTACACTAACTTACAAAAGGAGAAGTGCATTTGTGTCCCATTATTCTCAATAGGTGACAGTTGTTGCTGCTTATTGTTCACAAGATTTTTTTTTAGGTCATCCTGGAAGTAGCTTGATGCACTTGAGTTGTTCCTTTCGAAGTTTTTACTGCAATGGGAGGAAAGCCTAGGAACTTCTGCCAGTTTAAACCACCTCTGTCATTTGTATCTGATACAACTGTGTCAAGCAAAATTATTTTTTTACACCATGTCTTCCACCAATTTTACTAGTGTGTATTATTACTTTTCATCCTTCTGTATGATCAGATTTTAGTTTTCAGCCTACGGCTATTCATATGGATATTTAAAAATGTTCATTATTTATTGTGCACACATTTATAATGATCACCGTATGAAATAAGTCAGAGCTGATCAATGAATGAATTCACTTAAATCTTTTGACAAGTCATGACTTATTCTTGCAGATCTTTGGCACTGAGATCAAACAGCTCGAATTTAATTGTAGTTTTTATGGGTTTTTTTTTTAGTTGCATAAGACATGTATTTAGACATATAGCAAGGTGTGTCTATGTCAGCGTGAATTCTCTAATATCATTAAAGATGTTAAAATTGCCGCTTGTATATTTCATATTTTATGATTTTTAAAATGTAGTTTCCTATTAGGTGATTTTATAGTGCAGTTGCCAGCAAGCAGGATTAGGACTTTAGAAGCATTTTCTTGTATCCGAGCATAACTAAGACTGTGCTGAAATATTACTCACTGTTACTTGTAATTAGACGCTTTGCCGACAAAAGCTTGCTATTTCCTGGTATTTTTTTCCAAGGCTGTGACTGAGTCATGTTCCTTCACACAGGAGCACATTACGTCCTGCTTAAAATCCTTAGTCTTTGTTAGTTGTGACATAGATTGACCACACATCCCAGAGGGGAAACCTGGGGCACTGGAATCTGTCACTGCACTCATTTCATTTTAGTCTAGGGTCTCTCTCTAGAGTCAATCTATATTGAGGTCCAGTTAGGGTGCAACACGGGTATGGAGTGAAAGTGTTTAAGCTGCATATATTTGGTGCATGATGTTGCCAGAGCAACAGCCAGTGGTTCAGGTCTGGTTGAATAACATGACTTGTCTGAGTCCTTTTGTAATCCTTTAATAAATACATAGCATTCCTAATATTGTTGTATGAAACCTCCCTAATACGAATATATTTTCAGTGCATTCATATAATAACCAGTATCAGCATTTTTGTATCTCAAAGTTAAAAAAAAATCATGTGGTGCAATTGTCCAAAGAAATGAGCAGAGCAGAACAGCTATTAAAATTGGTAGTTAAGCAAGTAAAAAAATACAATAATAAAACTAGACATAATTCTACATTCTTGCAAAACAATTTCTAAAACCCTTAACAGAATTTGTCTACAAAGGTACATTACCTCAAATACCATGTGCCATAAGCAGACGATTCCAAAATGATCTTCATAGTGCAGTGAAAAAGTATGTAGATCTAACTCAATTATTGACGATAATTTAATTTTCACGTCATGGTGAGACTTGCTCAGTTCTCATGTCAAGTGTTACAACCCATCAAAACCATGAACATTGTAATATGATAAAATTCTTTGTTTTCAAATTTGAATGTATAAACTTGATATTGGGGACAAAAGTTTATGCTGGTGTCCAAGCTGTTGTCTGTTTAATATGGAATTAATTAATGTTAATACTAACCATAAATGCAGAAAAACAAATAGGAATTAACAATGATGTGTTATACATTCTTAAATAATTAATTTATGAAGGTTTTCATTAGGAAAGAATAATCGCAAAATACATTTTTCTGATTGTGCCTCCATTTTCAGTCTGAGTGACTAAATAGGTTGAAAACTAGTACTGTAAAAGGCAGATGAAGACAAGCCTGTAACCGTGGTCATATACTGACTACTCATCAGGTGGCATAGTGAAGAGATGCTTTATAGAAGAATGGATGTTGTACCCATAATACCTTCTATGCCTTCATGAAGTAAGGACAACAAAAGTAGAGGACAAAATGATAGCACATGAGCTATAATGAAAGAGTGTCATGTACTCAGCTATCTGATATGTGACAAATGCTGTGTAATCACATTGCAGCCAAAGCCACAGGAAATGAAACAGTGACGGATCAAACCGAGTTGTTGGCAGATGTTACACGAACAATGATTTTTGTGGTGGATTCTCAGCCATAGGGATTAAGAGCTTCCCATCTGTTTCATTGAAGATGTGGGGGAATCGCCTATTGATTCTGAGTCCTTGCTCTTATTAAATCTCTCTTAGCCCTGTCAGGAACTAGCCCTTCTGAAGAGTCCTCCTGGCCTGATTGTATATTAGCAAGAGGCTTTGCTTCTGCAGGCTGATTGCTGAGGGCGCAAGGGAAATAGATTTGTGGGAAGCCGGGTGTTTGACTCCCATAGTCTTATTTCATTTTTGATTCTTAATAATGTTCATTTGTAAGGTCCAGTAGCCCACAATCTGAATGACCAGATAAAATCCAGTGATTTCTATATTTGTCAAATATTTCTCATTCATTTGTGCATCACTGCACACGTGTGATTCGGAAGGTCACTGTGACCCGTGAAAGGCGTGAGATGTTTTAAGTCTGTAATGTGACATTTTCGAACCCTTGACAACGTCCTTGAGTTTCTGTCATGTACTTTTATTGAAATGTATTGTTCGCCAAAGTGAAGAATGTCCTTCAGCATTGGGAAGATGTTAGTCCTTCCGTGGCTGCTGTTGACGTAACAGAACAGTGGGGGCCGTTTCAAATGGTAGGAGAAATTGGTGTGGATACTGCATGGTTTGGGGATATGGATGTTAGGCACAGATGTGAGGCAAAAATGTGACCTATATAAAATGAAGTAGGGGGATGGGATGTGTCAGGGAAAAGACTCATAAATAGTGTGTTTTCTGAAGAATTCTTTGCCTTACAGTAAATGTCTTTACGGACTCATAGTCTGTATCATTTATCTTTTGCACGCTAATATTGTTAATCAACCAAACTTTTTCTCACTTTTTAATAATTATTAGGTGTCCAGAGAGCTTGCGTGCTCCTATTTTATCTGTAATTGTTTTTAACTGAGCAGCCGAACCCACCTTGGCATGTGACACTTACACTTTTCTGACACTTTAACAGAAAAGCCATTTTCCCAATCACATTGCATTCATTTCACAATTCATCATAAGTAGGTCATGCTGTGGAGAAACTTCATTATTTTAAGTCTTCATTTGGCCACAAAATAAGACTTTTAATAATGACCACACATCATAGAATTGAATATTAATAAACGCATTGCACTCTTAAGTACCCGAGATACGTCATGTACTTCAGAGAGACTCACTGTGCTCCTATGAAGGTCTGTTTCCTTGTTCTGTATTCCTCTGCTATTCCTGTTCTGTTCTGTGCCAGACGACTGACGCTAATTGGTTAGGGGGCTATGCCCTTGCGTTAAGCTTCCAGCTTGCTGGAAGCTGCATGGTTGAAGGAAACTGTATCCTATGCTGTCTGTGGCTAATCAGAATGGGGCGGAAGTTTCTAGTGTTTGTTTGTTACTCCCGCTGAAGCCCATTCAGCCATGTACCTTTATAAAGGTATTAGCGAGATGTGCTTTCTGAGGACGTCAGTATAATGCCTTTGTGATTTAATTTCATTCTTCACACAGCACCAGTAATTTTCAAATTGAATTTTACATTTACATTTATTTATTCGGCTAATGCTTTTGTCCAAAACAACATAAGAGTGAAGTACATTATAAATAAATGGCATACAGTACAGTTGCCAGAAGCCCACTTTGAGTACCAGGGTTGCAGGAAGCTTCCAGTGATTAACCAGAAGTAAGTGCCAGAAATCTCTGCAGCTACAGTTGTAAGAAAAGGATATGCAAGTAGTTCTTCAAAACCCACAATTTGTAATCAGATTGTTCCGTTAGCAGCCCCAGAACCACCTAAATGCGTTAAGCCATGTCAAACCCTGCTGTGTTTTGCTCTCTACTCTACAAGCAAATATAAACCGTTTAAACTTTTCCTCATATACCTCAAAAACCTTTAAATATGCATCTTATGCTAGAACAGTGTAAACGGAGCTGAAGTTACTTCTGTTTATGCTTGAATAGACAGCGGCATGTGTTCATATGGGGTGGTTTGTGGCTCTGTGGGGTAGGTGGTTGTTCACATCCCATGGTCCGTGGAGTGACTTCATCATTGGGTCCTTGTGCAAGGCCCTTAGCCCCAAATTACCACAAGCACTGGCTGACCCTGCTTTCTCAGTTTTACGTTGCTCAAGGTCGGAGGTGGAGAGTAATAATATGATTTGTACTGTGTGAACTTTCCACCTCAGCTTAAAGGGACAGTTCACCACCAAAATTGAAAAAGATACATTTAGAGGGGCTTTAGTGCTATCCATTCATCTAGGCTGCTCTGCTGATAGTTGCCTAGTTTTGGAGATTTCGGGCGTAGGAATGTCGGGCTTTTCTCGAATATACTGGGAGTGAATGGCGGTCTTTCTGTGGCGATTAAAGCGTCAGAAAAATACGTTAGAAAAATCCAACAGCAGTATCTCTTACCAGACATCGTGACCCAGTTATTGAAGATGATCCAGAGACTTTGTGGTGAGCAGTGTGATGTACAAACTGTTTTCTTCTGCTGAACCTCACACACCAATCGTATCACTGCACAGAAGACACGAGCATGAGCGCCCCATCAATCTTTTTTTCAGTTTTGGTGTGAACTGCCCCTTTAAGATAAGTGTAAATAACTATCTTCGGTAATTTACTTACCTTGAGCATCATGGGATTGTTTTCAGAAGTTCGTTGTTCAGGTTTGAGCAGTTTTTATTTAATATGTTGATCACGTGTAACATTCTGTTATTCAGTGATATGGCGAAGTTCACTGTTGGACCATGTCTCACATAGTCTGGCCGTCTGTCTCAGGGGAAGGATGCACGCCAGTAGGATTTATCTTACAGTACATGAGCAGGAAGAGGGTCTGAATGTTGAAATTAGGTGCATAATGAAGCTGCCAGAGGGGCGGTCTGGTGGTCAGGCAGATTAATCATCTGGTCCGCAGAAACCTGGGATACTATTACAGCAGCATCCCTGAAGCACATGCTACACAGTTACATGCGTTGAGTCTCTTCAATGTGAGCTGTATGTTCTTCATACACATTGAATACTATTTTTTCCCCATTAAGGTCAGTTTTGTGCTGGAATGAAGGTCTGGAATGAATGGAACAAATAGCGTTTCTGGTCTCTGTCTGTGGTGCAGCTGGGTTCAGAATGACAGCGTGATGTAGCTGGAAGCATTGGAGGCAGAGGAACTGACTGCTGTGCCATACTGATGTGAGGCTTCAAGTGCCAGATTACCTAAAGGGACTTGGGAAGTCCGTAGGTTGTTATCGATTTATGCTCTTGGACAGCGGATTTTGTCATTCAGCAACATCCCCGCCAGTTTCCCAAACCATGAACCAATAGATATCATTAACTTAAATTTTAACCTGCATAATTTTAGAGGCTTTTCTCAGGAAAGGCATTGTGGTGATATTAGAACTGGCAAAGAAGCGTTTACTGCAGTAAAATTTTATTTAGTTGCTTCCCCTCCTCTAGAAAGGATAGTCCTTGAAAGGATTTTGATGGATCTTATTGACTGTGTGTGTTTGTGTGTGTGTGTGTGTGTGTGTGTGTGTGTGTGTGTGTGTGTGTTTGTTAGGAGAATCCTGCTCCAATTCCAACTCCATCAGGACTGTTGTGTAACTCATGGATCTTCTGTCTTAATTGCTTGTGCCCAAACTCCATAGGTTGTGTTTGACCAATTATTGTCCAATTACAGCCAATTATTGTTTTGTGCTGTACAGTATTGCTAGTTTTAAGGTCTCTAATGGATTCGTGCTGACAGAAAAGCTATTAAGAACTTATTAAATACTCTATTTTAATCCATTACAGCTTCACAAACATCTCATTTGTGATTCATTTGATTACAATCACAACAAAATGGTTTCGCATTCATGTGACTTTAAATTTCGTGTCATAATAATTTGATTTAATATTTCTGTATCTGACCTCAATTGTATTTTCACAATGACTTTTCTGTGAATGCTAGGAAGGTACTGTAACTCGAAATGAACATAAATTATAACTTTACAAAAAAGACAATCAAAATGAGCATAGTTATTTTATTAGTTTTTATTAGCAATTAATCAATTAATATTATGCTGAAAATTTGTCTCGGTGCCAGATAAGACAGAAGCTTGTGTTTTAACTTGTTTTGAACTTATATTTTTCCAGTGTGTGACTCCAACAATCATACATTTTTGGTTTATTGGTAAGCTGTAAAGTTTAATTGAGATCCTCCATTTAAGCTTACAAAACTTCCTACATGCAGTCTGCATAGTATTCCATAATATTTCATATATAGTTAAAACTGCCAGACATAAGCATAATGTGATGTTGAGGATGCCATGTACTCTCGACAAACCTCTGCTCAAGCATGCATTTCATTATTCTGCTCGTTTTTGTAACATCATGCTTTCAACCAAGCTCCTTCAGGGAGTTTAAGTGAGCCAGAGCGTACACTCCACTGACTGGGCAGCCATTATCTGCTATGCTTCTTATTATCTGGGTCAAAGGCAACCACTTTCAAGTAGCATTTGAACCCACTTTCTGCAGAACTTACTGGAGTCTCAGAGGGATCCTAAGCCATTCATTATTAAGGCTATAATTTAGCCATTAATGTTTGTGGTATTCTTTTACAGTATCAATCTCCTCGGAGCGTGTTGGTTGTGTTTACCGTAAAGACAGATCTGCAACAAAGAATAACTATAATTTTGTGCACCCCTGCTAAGTGATAACTCATTGCATTAAATAGTTTTAGCACTGTGTTTTTGCTCATCTGTTATTATAGTAACCCTAGCTGGCTGCTACTGAACAAGCTATACTGAAAGCAAAATGGCACTGGACAAAAAAGTAATCTGCTAGCTTTATTCACGTCAGGAAATCTTTGCCATGTTGCCACGGGAACCGTGAACGTGACCGTATCTCTGCTAATGCTCTGTTCCAGTATTATGTATAAACATAATTATATGGATGAAATAAAATTAATAGTTGTCATTAATGCTATGCGTAGAGATAGACTTGCTGTAAGAAATGATTGTTTGCTACCATATGAAGAAATTTTATGCTACCATTCTTGTACGGTAAACTAAGAAAATTATCAAAAATAATTTAAATGTGTTGCAAATCAGTCCACCTTCCATAACCACCTATGCAATACAGCATCATGGTGACATGTTATAAATAATAATTGTAATTGTTTTATTCGGCATTTTATTGTAATTGTAGCATTTTATTTAAATGTTGCTAGGCATTTTGTAGAGAAGCAGTGTGATCTTCATTGATACAAACGGCTTTATGATACTGCTAGTATTTTGTTTTTGGTAAATTCCGCAGAGAACTGGCACAGATGTTTTAAAAGGCATTAGTTTTATGTACAGTGTGTTCTGTTTCAGTTTTGGTTTTCTAGATTGGAGTGCTTCCTATGCAGTCTTTATTTTGATTTATTTTGATATCAGATAAAGAGAGAAAACATTCAAGTCATTATCTTTAACAGTTTTTGAGATATGGCTGTTGGGGCACACCCATATCTGAGTGGGGACCTCACTTTCTTATTCATCTTGGGTTTCCACCATTGTTTGTAGGATTTTGCCATTAATCTCATGGAAAACTTTTGTTTTCTGTAGACTCCTACAGAAAATTTGGGGTGAAATTGACCGATATTTTTGATCAAACCATTGAAAGAAATACCTGGGGGGAAAGTATGAAAAAAAATCCTTTATTGTTGTGAAAAAAATATTTAAATATGACATTTCTGGACAGAGAAATGATATTGAATCTAAAGCATTGTGGGCCAGTTTTTACTTTGCTCCTGTCAATACGCTTACCTTTGTTAGCTATTAAGAAGCAATGTCAACAAAATTATTTACAACTTTTAAAGCCTGACGATATTGGATAAAAAGCTAAAATCAGCTATACTAAAACATCAGGAATTATTTATATATCCAGGACTTCCCGTGTTTGGTTGTTTGCCATGTCCGTCTCTGCCTCCTTAACCTGAAAATCCCGAAAGACAGTAACCCTCAGTTTACCCCTTTCTCAACCTATATTGGAGGGGAACAGCAAAGAAGCTGCCTGTACCGCACACTCTGTCTCTTACTGGGGGGTTTTGAGTTTAACGCAGGATGAAGATGTCTACTTGGCAAACCTATAAAGTATAAATATATCACACACACTTACATTTAAACGTTTAGGGTCACTTGCTTTTGAAATGACCTTACTTTTGAAAATAAAGCAAGTTCTTTTTGTCCATTAAAATTTGATTGATCAGAAATACTGTGCAGACATTGTTCATGTTGTAAACGACCATCATAGCTGGAAATGGCTGTTTTTAATGGAATATCTACATAGGTGTAGAGAGGCCCATTATCAGCAACAATTAGTCCTGTGTTCCCGTGGAATATTGTGCATGCTAATGCAAGTTTATCATTTTAAAAGGTTAATTGATCATTAGAAAACCCTTTTGCAATTATGTTAGCACAGATGAAAATTGTTGTGCTGATTAAAGAAGCAATAACACTATCTGGAGCATCAGCAATTGTGGGTTCGATTACAGTCTCAGAATGGTCACAAAGTACTTTCTTCTGAAACTCATCAGTCTTTTCTTGTTCTGAGAAATGAAGGCTATTCCATGCGAGGAATTGGCAGGAAACTGAAGATCTCTGGAATGCTGTATACTACTCTGGCTCTAACCACAATGGAAAGAGGAGAAGGAGGCCCCGCTGCACAACTGAGAAGATAAATATACAGTATTAGTGTGTGAAGTTTGAGAGACACAAGCCTCATAGGTCTTCAACTGGTAGCTTCATTAATTATCACCTACGAGAAAACCAGTCTCAACGTCAACAGTGAACTGTTGGCAACTCTGGGATGTTGGCCTTTTAGGCAAAGAAAAAGCCATATCTCAGAATGGTCAAAAAAAGAAAAGAGTGAGATGAGCAAATGAACACAGATACTAGACAGAAGAAGATTGGGGAAAAAGTGCCATGGATAGACTAATCTAAGTTGGAGGTGTTTGGATCACAAAGAAGAATGCTTGTGAGATGCAGATCAAATGAAAAGATGCTGAAGGAGTGCTTGACGACATCTGCCAAGCATGGTGGAGGCAGTGTGATGGTCTGGGGCTGCTTTGGTGATGGTGAACTGGGAGATTTGTACAGGGTAAAAGGGATCTTGATGAAGGAAAGCTATCACTCCATTTCAAAATGCCATGCAGTACTCTGCGGATGGCGCTTAATTGGAGCCAATTTCTTCCTACCACAGGACAATGACCCAAACCCAGCTCCAAACTATGCAAGAACTATTGTTTTCACAATTGTGGCCAACACAGTCACCGGATCTCAGCTCTGTTGAGTTGTTATGGGAGCAGCATGTCCGAATTGTACGTAAGAAGTCAATCCAACCTGTGGGAGATGCTTCAGGAAGCCGAGGGTGAAATCTCATTAGATTTCCTCAACAAACTGTCTAGAATGCCTAAGGTCTACAAGGCTGTAATTGTTGTAAATGGAGGACTCATTGACGAAAACAAAGTTTGAAGAACACAATTATTTTCATTTAAAAAATGCATGTTTCTAACTTTTTCAATTTTTTTCCTATTTATTTAGCTGTATATCCTATTGAAACTCATTTCATGTAGGTTTTCATGGAAAACAAGCAAATTTCTGAGTGACCCCAAACTTTTGGACGGTAGTGAACTTTCCCCCAGAGTTGTGCATTTAAAAACATATAATACCCACTTAATTCACAGCTATTACACATTTTGCTTATACATTTGTACATGGCTAAGCCCAAAGGCCAGTCTGAGCATAGGTATCGGCAAACATAAATGGTCCAGTGGGCGTCTCCGGGTCGACACTTGTTGTGTTCTGCAGAGATATCATTCTTGGTATAGCAGCAGGCAATTTCTGAACTAATAACTGACATACGGTCTTAGCTATAGTGTATTTTCTAAAGTCGGTGGCCTGGGTCACATATAACCAACCTCATTTTTGATTCCATCCATACATTATGCTCAGATATATGGTATTTTGACTCTATTTTATAAAGCAACATTATTCCGATATTTTCAAATGCCCCAAGATACAGTTTCGCCAAAGGAAACACTGCGGTGTGCTTTGCTCCCACTATACCGCCAAGCCTAAATAGTAGTTCAGTAACACTTTACTTAAGGTCATGTTTTTAGTGATTTATAAACACGATCATAACAAATGATAATGCATTCATAAAGCATTATAAACATAGTTATAATTATTTATTAAAAGGCATAACAAATAAGAGCTATATGTATTATGCATTATGAGTGCTTTATGAAGCTCTTGTCTATAATGCGCTATAGATACCAGTGTAATGCATTATAATGGTCAGTATAAGAATTAAGGATGCTTTGTACTGCATTATAAAGGTATCTATAATGCAGTATAGACTACAGTTTTATAATGTAGTCATAATGTATAATACATGTGGCTCTTATTTGTTATGCCTTTTGACATTTATCCATGTTTCCATTCGTGAATGCATTATGATGTATGATGAATGTCTTTATAAATGACTAAAAACATGGTCTTAAAGTGTTACCAGTAGTTCTATTAAAAAATGAATTTTTGGTTTTTAAACAGGAAAATAATTACAAGCAGAAACATATAAGGAATGTTGTTGTGCATTAACCCTTACACAGTTGATTAAACATTTAGGAATAAATAAGTGAAACAGTAATTCAGATGTTTCATCAAATTCCCAGTTCTTAAGAATGTATAACCATTTCTAATTTGGAAACGGTTCTCAATATCCAAGCCTACAGACTAATCCCTCCTGTTTCACGTGATAAATGATGATGAAGAGATGCAGTGTGTGTGTGGCTGTGCCCTGTGATGGACTGGCATCCCATCCAGTCTGTGCCCTGTTTTGTCATGCAGCCCAACCCTACAACCTTTGGTTTGGTTTTGGAATCAATTTATATAGTTCATAATTTAACAATACAGTAGTTTACGTGGGTGACTCATTAAGGAGTTTTTAATTTCTCTTAAGTCGTTCTATATTTTATGAAAAATATGGGTACTCCTGAATCAGAAATGCATAGTCTATTACCATACTCAGTTTTCTGCCTTTTTTAACATATGAGACCCAAGCACCTTTATTAAGAATTATGTACTCCATATATTTGGAGGTGAGGTAAAGTTAGGAAAAACTTCCACTGAAAAGAGAAAAGTGATTTAGTAGATTTGACAGACATTTAGAGCTCCAGTAGGGGGCAATGCTACAGCAGGGTTTCCCAATCTGGTCCTCAGGGACGCACAGGCAGTCCATGTTTTTGCTCCCTCCAAGCTCCCTATCGGGTAGCCACCATTTTTGCTCCCTCTCAGCTCCTGGTAGAGCAAAAACATGGACTGTCTGTGGGTCCCCAAGGGCCAAATTGGGAAACACTGTGGTAGAGAACGAAGAAGGTGTAAGGAACTATTAAACATTCAGCTCTTGGCAGGGGTCATAATGGTCTGATAGAGGTATCAGGAAGAATAGTGAAGTGACTGTAAACTAGCTGGGAGCACTGAGCTGCTGCATTTCTACACAAGCACCAATGGAGACAGAATATAAAGACAAAGTCAGGGACAGAATGCAGCCAAGGCTGTCTAGACAAGGGTTTACTGAAGTCCGATCACAATCGTTAATGGGAAGGTAGAGAATGATAAGAATGATTATAAGAAAAAAAATAATCTGGTGTTTCAAAGTGTGGATTTTTTGTAAGGTTTTGTTTTAAACAGAGATGTATGCATCAAGCTTTGCGGGAGTGTCTGAAAGTAGATACACTTATTCATAGACATCTTGAGTTTTAGCTGATGTGACATCCAACCACACATGCTGAGCTACAGTTTTATATCATAAGATTTCACTCAGGGAAGCTGATGTTTATTGTTAGAACAGAAAATAAAAAAATATCCATGTTCAGTGACTGGAAGCCAAGTTACCTAACATAGAGTGTAAAGAAAAAATCAGTCCAAGTACTTATTCTTGGGGGAATTCTGTCAAAACACAGGGTTATAGTACAGTATATACTTGCCCATTAATAAAGATGGTCAGTGAGGTATGTTTTAAACCAAGACAGGATTGTGCTGCCAAGGTATATACCTTGAAGTATTGAGAGAAGGACCTGACAATTTGTGTCAAAGCAGTTTAAGGCAGTCAGTGTGAGAGACTGGAAGCTTTTACACTTTGAAGAACTTTGAAAATACCCAGCAGGGCTGTCTCTATGGAGTAGCCAGTCTTAAAGCCTGATTAGTTAGGACCAATACAATTATTGTGTCTAAGCAGAAAAACTGGAGGTAGATATTACAGCTTCTCTTCTAAGAACTTTGGCAGAAAAGAGAGAGGAGGATTTGAGCGGAATATTGCCTGATGAGTAGAGAAAGACATTTGATGTGAGCCTTTTTAAAGGCAGTGGCAATATGGCTGGAGAAGAGGGAGATGTTTGGAAGCACTTCAGCAGCACTGGGGAAGTGACAGACCTTGGCAGGTTGGGGAGTAAGCAGCTGGTGAAAGATGTCAGGTTCAAAAAAAAGTGAGAGCGTGAAAGCGCATCGCCTTAAAGTAGCCGGCATCTACTGTATGATAAAAATGGTTGATAAATTGACCATTTGTGCCCGTATTGGTAGCCTCTTAAGAAAACTCAGACCAAAGATAGGTTTTTATTTTCGTTTAAAGAAACGTTTTTTAATTTTTAGCTTGAAAAAGATTAGTCCAAAGTGCATTTCTATCAGCATTAGACTTTGGTGATATAATTTATATGCACGCATTGTCTTGTGTTTTGGAAAAAATTGGACGTGTTACATCTTACAGATTGTAACTGGCACAAAAGCCTGTACACATCATTGTACAGCCGCGGGTAAAAGTTTTGAGAATGACACAAATATTAATTTTCACAAAATCTGCTGCCTCAGTTTTTATGATGGCGATTTGCATAAACTCCAGTTATGAAGAGTGATCAGATGAATTGCAGTTAATTGCAAAGTCCCTCTTTGCCATGAAAATGAACTTAATCCCAAAAAAAACCCATTTCCACTGCATTTCAGCCCTGCCACAGAAGGACCTGCTGATGCTCATTTTAGTGATTCTCTCATTAACACAGTGTTGATGAGGACAACGCTGGAGATCACTTTCATGCTGATTGAGTTAGAATAGCAGACTGGATGCTTTAAAAGGAGGGTGGTGCTTGAAATCATTGTTCTTCCTCTGTTAACCATGGTTACCTGCAAGGAAACACATGCAGTCATCATTGCTTTGCACAAAAAGGGCTTCACTCACAAGGATATTGCTGCTAATAAGATTGTACCTAAATCAACCACTTATCAGATCATCAAGAACTTCAAGGAGAGAGGTTCAATTGTTATGAAGAAGGTTTCAGGGCGCCAAAGTACGTCCAGCAAGCGCCAGGACCGTCTCCTAAAGTTGATTCAGCTGCAGATCGGGGCACCACCAGTGCAGAGCTTGGTCAGAAATGGCAGCAGGCAGGTGTGAGTGCATCTGCACGAACAGTGAGGCGAAGACTTTTGGAGGATGGCCTGGTGTCAGGAAGGGCAGCAAAGAAGTCACTTCACTCCAGAAACACATCAGGGACAGACTGATATTCTGTAAAAGGTACAGGGATTGGACTGCTGAGGACTGGGGTAAAGTCATTTTCTCTCATAAGCCCCCTTTGCGATTGTTTAGGGTATCTGAAAAAAGATTGTCCAAAGAAGAAAAGGTGAGCGCTACCATCAGTCCGGTGTCCTGCCAACAGTAAAGCATCCTGAGGTCATTCATGTGTGAGGTTGCTTCTTAGCCAAGGGAGTGGACTCACAATTTTGCCTAAGAACACGGCCATGGTACCAAAACATCTGCCGAGAGCAGCTTCTCCCAACCATGAAAGAAAAGTTTGGTGATGAACAACGGTTTTTCCAGCATGATGGGGCACCGTGCCATAGGGCAAACATGATAACATTGGTTCCATAGCCAGGACCTTAATTTCAAGACTTAGGTGGACAAATTCTGACAAACTCCAAGCATTGAGTATGCAAGAATGGGCTGCCATCAATTAGGATTTGATCCGGAAGTTGATTGACAGCATGCCAGGGTGGATTGCAGAGGTCTTGAAAAAGAAGGGCCAACACTGCAAATATTGATTCTTTGTATAAACTTAATGTAATTGTCAATGAAAGCCTTTGACACTTATGAAATGCTTGTAATTATACAGTACTTCAGTATACCATAGAAACATCTGACAAAAGATCTACAAACACTGAAGCAGCAAACTTTGTGAAAACCAGTACTTGTGGCATTCTCAAAACGTGGCCCCGACTGTAAATTATATGAAATGGTTCAATGGACTTCATTATATCTAAGGTGAAAAACCCATATGCTATTTTTTTTTTACTGTAAAGGCTTTATTGGATAAATTACCACAGTATATACTGAGCTTGGTGACATATTGTCCCAGTAGCTACTGTATAATACTAGATCATCGAAGAAAAATCTTCTGGTTCCAACCATTCAAACAGGACTGGGTAAAGCTGCGTTTTGCTTTCATGCTCTGCAAGCCTGGTACAGGTATGTGCTGCAGGGCATACTTGGAATCGGAACTTGGAATCCTTAGTCTCTCTTGATACGTTTAAAAATATTTTTAAATCAGTTGTCATAGAACAATATAATTGCTTTTAATTTTTGTTATTAATTTCCTTGCTCTGTTTATCCCCTGATCTGTGCTGTTATGTATGGTTTTGTGCTCTTATTTCCCACAGTCCATCTGAGTTCTTGCCCATCCTGTTTTTTCTTTGTTTTAGCATGTTATCTGTGTTTGTACTTTTATGTAGAACTTTTATTTTGCTGCCCATCTTGGCCAGGACTCCCTGGAAGAAGAGATATTGTATCTCAATTGGACCTTGCTGATTACAGTAAGTAAAGGATAAAAATGCTGAAAGTGAAGGGGTGGGAGGATTAAGAATTGAAAAGGGGGATGAAGAAGATTTGTGGGGTTTAGTTATGTGGTCTGTTATTGTGGAAAAGCTTTTTGGCTGTAGCTAAAGAGAGGGTCATAGTGAGAGGCTGCTAGGCGATGCTGCATTACAGTATCTTCACTTTTCTGTTTAGCTCTGTCAAAGCATAGATCGTTAGTGTGTTGCTGTAAACTGCTCATTTTGCTTTGTAATAAGACCATCGGGGTGTGTCCCTATATTTACTCAAGTATATTCAGCCCCTAATTTAAATTTGCAGCAAACCGTACTTCATTCAGGTAGGGCAGAGTTTGCCTCATCCATTATTAATGGCTGGAATCTATTGTGTATTTCTGTGGGGGTAGGTGGACATATTTGAATTATTTATACTGTTGCTGTCAAATAGCTCTGTAAAATATAGACAAGTTATACAATCTTTGAAACTAAAAGGTTATGCGATTTCTGGAGAAGGATGCAAAAAAGCTACGTCCGTACTGCAAAGACACGAAACTTTACTACATACGATACATTGTACAAGAATTAATCTCTCAGGAGAAGCAGGTTTTTAGTGTGAAATATGAAAAGTCATCTTCAAGGTAAGTGGTTGTCCTATTATTAGATTGTTCAGTAAGAACTCATTTGATGTCTCAGAGCACATAATCAGTACTTCATAACATGACTTGGTATGCTCATCACGGTTCCAGGCAAATTTCCACAGAAAAATATTGAATTATTTTAAAAGACCTGGTAGGGTTATTATTTCTTAAAGACAATGCCTCATAGATATAATAGAATATGATGTGTGTCATGAGGAAATGGCCTGTCACAATGTCGAGCACTGTGTTTCTGAAGTGCAGGGAGACAAACATGTAGTTATTTTATGTAAAGACTTGGCAACTTTGTCATTGTATCAAATCCCTAGCATGTTTTTTACTCAGATTATCAGTTTTCTTGGTTCCCTCTGACATTTCAATGTATAAAGATTTATTTAGAGAACATCCTTTTTACTTTTAGTTTAAAAGTCCGTTGCTATGCTACCTTTTCACTTGGGAAGGTCAAAGGCTGTCACATTACTAAGGGCTGAAGATGCTGTCTCTCTTCAAGGCAGAACTCTGCAGCATTCAAGTGATGTCAGCCACATCTTATTGAGCATTATATCTGAATGCCTTTCTGTGATTCATGTGTTATAAAAAGATAAAAATGTTTGACAAATAACAAAGCTGTTTAGCTGTAATAGAAAGATACATTCGTTATCACTGTAAATGGATTTTCAATATCAAAACTCATAGTCAAAAAAATAGTCAGTATTTTGAGAGTGAATGTACTTAGACCCATAGAATAAGAAAAAGATGCACTGTAAGTGTCTGTTTTTTTTAAATCAAACTTCCTACTCTTCTCCTGCTTCTGGGAATTTGCCTGCCAAAAGATGTTTGGAGGTTTCCATGACACTGGTGCACGTTCAGCAGATGGAACGCCACCCGGGTTCAAAGGCAAGCTTCTCCTCGCTCTCCTCATTGATGCTGCCAGGATGGTGACAGTGGGAGCTCTTTTACAGAATGTAATTGGCATGGGATGGCTGCAGTGCACTGGGCTGTTATCCTAGGTCTGCGTACGAGGCTGCTGCTCCAGACAAGATACTGCAGAGCATTTTGTGGAAGAAATAAGTACGAGGACAGTATAAAGAACGATTAAATGAAACCTTGCTACTGCCTAGCTGGCCCTCAGTATTTCACAAGTATCCTTAACATTACACAGCTTACAGCTTTTCATCTGCTTTCAAGTTTTATAGTCAAACACCAGTATTTCAGTTGCTGTAATTATATATTGGTCACAAAAGTTCTGCATGTAAAAAATTGTATTTAAAGCAAAGTTAAGCTTCAAATCAGAATGGATCCCTTCAGAAAATGAATAATGTGTGACTGAAACTAAAGATATTTTGATTTTGCAAAATGGCACCAGTGCTAAGCGGGTATTAGATGCTTTTATCCTGATGAAAACCAACGACATTTTCCATGAAGGTTTAGAAATGGCATAGTGCCATTTCACAGCTCAGCTGACCTTCATTCAGTGGAATGCATCATCTGACTAGGTGCATGAAAAAAACCCTTTAAATACCAGGCTGAAGGTCCTCGCTGGGATGCAGAACAGGGCATCAACCGACTGCTTCACCCATCCCAGTGTCACTTGAGACGGATTTTGACCAGCAACGTAATATGTCAGCTGTGGGTGATTCACGTAGCAGTTAGAATGTTTCAGCTGAAACATAGAGATGCTGTGAATCATTTAAACGCATTATAAAGGCAACATTGCATTGTTAAGTGTGCTTGTTTCTGTATTTAAATGTGGAGTGAGTCTGAAATGGGGTGGTTTGTATATCTTGTGAGTGTCGTCATTCGGATAACAGTTGCTTTTCCTGATGACAGTTTTCTTTTATGCAATTCTTAAAAAGGTTCTGCTGGAGATAATGTAACCTCCATCCATCCATCCATTTTCCAAACCGCTTATCCTATCGGGTCACGGGGGGTCCGGAGCCTATCCCGGAAGCAATGGGCACGAGGCTGGGAACAACCCAGGATGGGGGGCCAGCCCATCGCAGGGCACACTCACACACCATTCACTCACACAGGCACACCTATGGGCAATTTAGCGACTCCAATTAGCCTCAGCATGTTTTTGGACTGTGGGGGGAAACCGGAGTACCCGGAGGAAACCCCACGATGACATGGGGAGAACATGCAAACTCCACACACATGTGACCCAGGCGGAGACTCGAACCTGGGTCCCAGAGGTGTGAGGCAACAGTGCTAACCACTGCACCACCATGCCGCCCCATAATGTAACCTGTTTAACTTAAATAGTATCACGGTAAATAGTGAAGGCAAACATTATGATTGCAATAGCCAAGTTCCACAAAACAGTTGCAGTGGGCATGCTCAAATGGAGTGCAGTAGTAATTTCTTTTTGCTTCTGTAGACCGAAGACTTTCTGCTCCCAGTTGTTGCGCTGAGTTGTTATTCTTGCACTTGTGGCCTTTGTGTTATCTTCCTGTTAGTCTGGCCGTTGTCATTTGACCTCTCGCATTAACAGGGTGTTTTCCGCAATAAAACTACTGCTGACTTGTTTTCTGTTCATCACACCATGCTGTGTAAACTCTAGGCCCCTTAGCGCGTGAAAATCTCAACTGAGTGGCTCTTTCTGTGTTGTCGAAACCACCATGTGTGCCACCAGCAATCACAACACTTTCAAAGCCATTTACTCAGGTCAGATGTCCGGCTATAATAGTAGGTGAACCTCTGTGTGCTGTTTGTATGCTCAATTCATTTAGTTGCAACCGCATGATTCACTGTTTGGTGGAGCACACTGTTTGTGTTAATGAATTGGTACTCTCTACTGTGGCCTGGAGAAATTACACAGGATCACAGAATCTCTGGGGTTCTTTTATTTCTGAGAATTAAATGTACACAAAAGTAAAACAAATTGTACAAATACGAGAAGTAGTCAGTTTCGTTTGCAATAATTCCTGACAGACCAAATAAACCGTAATACCCCCATCTATTGTGTCAGCATTAGAGCTGCGGTATGACCAAAAATTTATATCATGGTATTTTTTAAAGTTACAGTCAAACCTCGGATGGTTCTCTCTCTCTCTTGCTGCAGGATTATGGGTAATCGTTTCCCATGCTTGGTCTCAGTCGGCGAGCCTCACTCGTATAGTCAAAATTTAGTAGAAAAGCACCACGCAAATATGGGTGTAGTAGTGCGAGCGATGAATCTGTTTAATGACAATGCAATGTCCACATTTCCGCGAAATCGAAAAGGAGGCAAAAACAGCTGTCATTGGAGAGGTTCCTCGTTAAAGTCACAGAAAAAGAAAAAGATTCCACTGAGCCAACAGAAAGTAATTGTTAGTCGTAGTGAAAGTCGTCTTACAAAATAGCCCTCCCATTCTCCTCTCTCATCTCCCTCAGACCATTCACGATTCTTTTCAAAGGTAAAGTGCAAGTTAATTTGTTTTATGTATTTTTACTTTATATTAATCATTTTTATATGAATATTTTTGGGTTGTGGAACGAATCATCTAATCGGAAAATGTGCTTTGGATTACAAGCACCTTTTCAGAACGAATTATGGAACAATTGGTTGCTGGCGCTGGCAGCATAGCGGCAGAGTTGCGGGCTTTGGATATGTGCTTGTGGGATGCGACGGTGGCGATGTCCATTGGTGAACACCACTGCGTCCAGAATCGAGAGGGCCGTCTCCCGACACCTGGCAGAAGAAGCAATGGAGATCCTAGTGTGTCCTCCTGTTTACGGAGACCCTGCTTTCCCTTCTTTCTCCTAGCTTTCGGTGAGCTCCAGAGTACTTCAGACAGCTGATCATGGGGTTGTCTGCTGTTGAGAGCCACCTGCTGCATCATCATTATTTATATATATAATATATATATATATATAATCTCCATCCATCCATCCATCATCCTACTGGGTCGCGGGGGGTCCGGAGCCTATCCCGGAAGCAATGGGCACGAGGCAGGGAACAACCCAGGATGGGGGGCCAGCCCATCGCAGGGCACACTCACTCACACATGCACACCTACGGGCAATTTAGCAAGTCCAATTAGCCTCAGCATGTCTTTGGACTGTGGGGGGAAACCGGAGTACATATATATATATATATATATACACACACACACACACACACTTCTGTACTTACGAATGAGATACGTTCCGAACAGCGTAAGTCGTTATTCAACATCATTTGAAGGGTATACACAAATGCAAAGAACTAGGATGCTGAGAGTACACATGCTATGCTGCTGTGTGGCAGGAGTAGCGGCCAGAAGTCGTACTAGGCGGAATTTTGCGCAAAAGCAATCAGAGGAGCTCAAGTTTATGGTCACGATCCGTCATTCTAAAAGAGAGAGACCCTTTTTGCTTTATACAATACAGCACCTGGCTACATACCTCTCACACTGGCCACTGAATGTTTGGCTGCTATCGGAAAGTAATAATTTTTCCAAAAGCCATGCTTGCCTCGGTAGGGAAATAAAGTCCAGATTGATAAAGGTTTAGTTTGGTTTATATGTGCATGTACATTTATCACATTTGGAAAACTATACAAGTTCGATCACAGTAAACAGGAACTCTCCCTGATTAATATGTAAATAAGAGAGCCGTATCAGATTCAGATTCTTTTGAAGGAGATGTTCTCCTCCAGTACTGTTATGTTCGATTGTTTCTACAGTCCAAAATCAGGCAGTGTCTTTGAAAGAAAAGCATCAAATCTTGTTTAAACTCTATGGCGCTCCAACTTCTGATCTCTGTGATAATATGACAAGTTTTCAGTTTATAACAGAAAATGTGTAACCTGTCACTTTTATCGCTACTCAAGTGAGAAGAGAAGTGAGAAGAAACCAGAACTGGACAACTGAATCACAGTAATTAAAAATGTTCAATTACACCTGCAGGTGTCTAGCTACGGAATAACGAAACTAAAGATTCTTGCTGGTGGCAATTTTGATTGGGGCTTGAAGGATCTTTGGCCTTTTATTGTCTAAATCAATTAAATAGATTATAGCAAGAGAATTTGTAGAGTACATTAATGAATCCTGTTATCTCTACATAATACTGTATAACGAAGATCAGAATTAGATTCATGATTAGTGTCCTAGGTGAATTGGATTCTTCCATTTAGGGAAAAAGCATTTTTAAAACTTGCTCGGCAGATACTACTTTCATCTGAAAAAGAGAATAGCTAATGTAAAATAAAAATAATAAATCGCATTCTGGTGACTAAAGATCCTCATAATGAATTTCTTTTGATGAGTCATTCATCATTGTAAATATCATAGAAATCATTGTCTTAACAGATTTGGAACCAGCTTTTTCACTTACTGAGATACAGCAATTAGACTGGTGGAGAAGCAGGAGAAGGTGTGAAAAGAGGGAAAATGAAGGGCCTCAGCTTATAGCCCTTGGGGACATCAGAGGTGGGATCTTTTGAGATGACAGGGTAGGCCAGCAAATGGTAGGTAGGTAAGTTATCCAGCTCAGGTATACAGTATGTTAAGTGTGGAGTTCTTGTGAGGAGAATCAGATGGTTGTCAGCATCTTAGTCATTTTTCTCAGTGTGGAGAATGGGGAGGTTGTTCTGTCATGTCCTACTATGACGGCTATGAGTGCTTGAGGTCTTATAGACTGTTAACATAGCAGATATCTTTGCTGCATATGTATTTCATTTTGTAGCTGACCTTTATCTTATTAAATGAATGTATCAGCAAAGAGACCATTTCTGTGACTTCAGTTGGCCATCTTTGCCTTGAAATACTTAAACTACTTGACCACCTACTGTGCAAATGAAGGGGTTATTTACAACAGCCTCAGAAGAGGCATTGCATATACTGTAGATCTCAGTACCTGAGTTTACTACATAATATTAGTCAAGTAAATTGGCTCAGCCTCTGCTACTAGCAACAAGTAAACACAGTTAAACTTGCAATTACTATACCATCATTAAAAAGAATGAAAAGTATTAATGCACTTAAGAAAAATATACTTGCACACTGTACTAGTGGAAGTCTTGTGTGTGTGTGTGTGTGTGTGTGCATACGTGCGTGTGTCTTTGAGTACGTCTTTGTGTATGTGTGTGTCTGTATATGAGCTGAAAAAGGTTCATTTGGGAAATCTTCTGCAGCTTGTCACTGTAAAGAATTTCCCAACAAAGAACACTGCAGTCTGAAGACACTGGTGATATCGAGAATTGCGTATTGAAAAATACAGCTTTAAGAATTTTTTTTAAGGTGACTTTTTCATAACGCAACAAACTTAGACTTAAATTTTGTATCTTTCATTTAATTAGACTAAAAAATAAGTTACCAAAGGTTTGTGTATCGGCTTTTTTGTTAATATCTGTTTGACAGCGCTCTCCATCCTCAGTGGAAAATCAATAGGTACACAATCTGTATGATACTTAGAAAGTACTGATTGCTGCTGTTGTAACTGGGCTAAACATGCTGCGGCAGTGAGCAGAAGCATGTTGATCATGTAGCACTCGCCTCTGGTCACGGAGCAGTGCTCTTTGAAGTGCCTGCATCCTCGTGTGGTTGTCGCCTGGGTATTTTTAGAACAGAGTCATAAACCGATTCCCTTGGGAAATTAAGCACAATGTGCACTGGCAGCTGGTAATGCAGTCTTTAATGGAAAGAAATGCCCGCAGTTTACTGCTTGTCTGCTGTATGCATATCATTTACTGTATGTCCTCAGATCTATTCTATCCTGCGGATTATAGTTTATTTATCTTGGCAACTGGTTATTGTTCATTAGTCTGGGACAGAAATAGCACTCCTCAATTCCTGTCGCCTTACAGATGAATCTTTAGGGGTTTGAGAAGGTCTCACTAACAATATCAAAGTTTCTTTGAAGCAGAGGCAGAATTCACATTTATCAACCCCTGTAGCTTCGGAGCAAAATAAACTGAGCTAATGAGCCTCTCTTGTGTTTCTGTAAATGGCTTTTGTAATGTTCTAACTTAAATTACAGGAGAAAATTGATTCTTCACAAAGAATGTCCAGTGACACATGCTGATGCCTAGCTACAGATCTCAAAGTACTCAGACAGTTGTACATTTATGCATTCAGACCAGAATGCAAACGTGGTATATATCCATACAGTATATGACATAGTAAGAGAAAAGTCTTTACTTTGTCAAGCCTCAGACTTTTTTTGAGTTACCTTGGTAATACTGTAGGGGGAAATGCAATGAATCAAAAGAGCTTTCAGGCTGGGTTGTCTTATGGGTGAATGGACACGAGACACAAAAGTCTTCTGCATGTGAACTGCACCTGCCGGCTGTCTGATGTTTTCCTGAGTGTAACTGGGCAGCATCAGGCCAGATTCTGTGAGTGCAAATGTTTTCAGAGTGAGACAGCCTTAAAGCTGTGTCCTGATGTGTCCTACTGTCCACCTGTGCGTCCATCTTTGCCGATGAAAATATAAATCCTGCCAAAACTATATTTATATGCTACAGATATTTTCTTCTCCGGTTCTTGTGGATGAATCATCTCTAGGAGCTGCAGATTTGGCCTGTCACTCAACTTTATTTTTGATTGTCAAAGTTTTTCCACCTGGCACAAACAATGGAGTAGGTGATTTTAATAAATTGATTTTTAAAATAGCATGTACAATGTTTGTTGCTGTACATTTCAACATCGGTCACCTTCTTTGAGGTGAGAACCTTTGATGTTTGTAAATGGCAGGTGTGTTAATCAGCAAAGCAAATAAATTAGTTTGTCTATTTTTGTAATACCACATAATGCCTCACGTTGATTGTACAGCAGACAACAGGTAGTCAAAAGACTTGATTATAATTAGCTTCATGTTAAAATGATTAATATGACTCATTTCCACTCAATGACTGATCCCTTATAATAATACTAATTCAGCATTACCTTGGTTTCCAATAAATTTGAAGCTTGTCAGCCCACATTCAGCTGTGTGCTTTTGTAGTTTTTAAAAGGTGCATAGCTGAGCATTGTAACACTCTAAAACTAAACTGTGCCATCAGGAAAAAAACTGTCCTCCAAAACAGGCCAACAAAAGCATTTGAATGCACTTAGTGCTTCACCCTTCTTGCTATGTACAGTAGTGTGGCTCTGTCACTGTTAGACCCTGAGTATTGTTGATCCAGGTAACTACTGGTCACATCTTTACCAAACTGGAGAATGCAATACTGAGGTTGTTTCCCTTTGTTGCTGGGGCAACATTCTAAGCAGTGCTAGAGTCAGTTTGAAAATAGCAGTTTGTAACCACAATTGATATTGTGAATGTGGAGTTCATGTTTGAATAGAGTCGAGCTCCCTGCGATTTCCAGGGAAGCGACCGAAAAACAGCCACAGCCAGTGTTCAGAGAATTTTGCATTTCCTCTTATTCCCAAGGTGTAGTATTTGCTATGGAAGTTCCATTAGATTGCTGTGTGTGTGACCAAGGTCCCCATGTTAGGCTTGGCAGGTTAGGGCTGCCTAGTTTCCTGCATTAGAAAAGTAAAGGACAAAAGGATTGAATTTCACGGTATTGGAGTGACGTGACAAGTAGGTCATTGGGGGATACGGTAATAGGAAAGGTTCTTACTGTATATGATAAAGTCAGAAATCTCCGTTGTTCTGGTCGTAGGTCTGAATGTAGGCATTGATGTTTTATCTGTTTGATTTCTGCTGATTTGTAGTACATTGGCACTTGTAATTCTTCATTTATTTATTCAGAATGAAAAACTATAGTGGGGATCAGAAGAGTTTTAATTTATTCATGAACAGCCATAAAAGCAAAGCATTTTGTGCTGTTAAAAACCTTCTCAGTCTCCTTATTGCTGAATTACAGCAAAATACAGCTCAGGTTACACTAGCGGGTAGTGATGTGTCTGGGTGACTTTGGTTCAGCATAAATTTACTATGATCATATACTGCTCCTCCTTGCCTGACTTAGCTTCAGCTTCTTTTAAATGGTTATCAGGCCTGTTAATTATGTACTTTATTCTATATGCTGTGCTGTGTGTATGCTAAGATAATGCTTTTCATTTGATTTTTAAATAATAGATTAATACTCTCCACGTGTATCTACTGGCCTTGTTCATGACAGATTAAACCAGCCAAAAGAAACCATGGCTCATTTATGTTCCCCTGGAAGAGGAATGTTAAAGCAGGCCTACAGAGCTTAGAATCTTCTCCAAATAACACCACGCTCAGAGAGTGTGGATATATCTACCGGTAGGGTCAGGAAAGTGCACGGTGTAAAAGATAAAAACAAGTTGTCTGTCAGTGTCATCCTAGCAATTACCCCGTGTCTCCTGGACTGAAATTGGCTCTTAACTGTCAGTCACTGTAGATGGTCCTTCGTGAGCCAGGATTCCCCTGGGGTTTTGTCCACAGGTCTGCAAGCAGCGGGCTCTGTCAGGATGTACCACCTGACAGCACACAGCACAAGTATTTTAGCTACATTTATTCATAACTTTATTATACACGTGATGGGAATAATTAAAGTTAGACTGCTTAAGTGTGCCACTTTATTTTTTACAGTCGACCCTGTATTTGTGGGTTTTGCATCCGTGGATTCAACCAACCATGGCTTGGAAATATTCAAATTTAAAAAAAAATTCAGAAAATTCCAGTAAGCAAAATTATAATTTGTCATGTACTGTACCGAGCACTTGACTGAATTCACACTTTAAAGTATACAGGAGGATGTGCATAGGTTACATGCAAAATGGTAATATGCAAAATGCTAGGCCATTTTATATAAGGGACTTGAGCATCCATGGATTTTGGTATCTGAAGGGACTCCCGGAAACAAGGGACGACTGTGCTGACATCCTGTCCATGTACCCCAGCTCTGTTCTGCCTGGGACAGACTCCAGGAGCCCCCTGTGGTCCTGCCCTGGATAAGTGGTTAAAAGATGGATGGGTGGGAATGCTGAAGCCGTCACGCTCCCCCCTCTTCCTGGAGGGCTATGGGGGGTGTGCTCTTTTTTGTTTCTCCTATGTGTATTTTTGATAGCTTGTCACCTTATCCAGTGTTTCTGCTGTAAGTAAAATCTTAATTTCTGTAGCGCGCCAAGTCTGAGGGAATTAGGCATCCTAATTTATAAAGGTTGCGTACGTGTCTGCAGTTATAAATGTAAAATGAAATGCGGCTTGCGGAGGCAGATTCCTACAAGTATCTCTGAAAGCTGATTTAATGGGACTGCCACTCTGTTATGCTAATCATGCTATTAAAATGCAGTTTTTTTTTGCACAGTTCCATTTTCCCCACTAGTGTATACAGTTAAAATTTTTACCAAGTTCATTAGCTCATCATTGTCTCATGACCCACCCTAAGCATAAGTGTTAAAACGTTGATTGTGAAATTAATTTTGTTTATAGCGGCTTGCCTGCATTTAATTAACAAATAATTTGATCATTTGAAATGAAAAAAAAATCAGCTATCTTTTATTGTAGACGTCATCTCAATCACAACTGAACTCAGTAATTTCCGTTTGATCTTGCTTTGTTCTCAGATTTGATGTGCTGTTCGTGCTGTTCGTGTGGGTGTGGTGGACAGACGGACATATGTGTATAATCTTATCTATGTCTGTGGTGGTTTAAGTCAACATCTGTTATCAAGAACTCTAATTTACTTAAAGAAATTTCTTTATCTTTTGTCTAACCATTTTCCACTAATCATTAAACATTTTGGGGGTCAGCATGTTCCAGTAGGTGTGGTACATGGCATGTGAATCGGAAGGAGGTATGATGCTCAAAATATATCTATGTGAGCCACACACAAAATGAAAACCAACATACACAGAAAGCATCTATGCCCCCGTTATTCGGTGAATTCTGTGGACAGATTGCTTTCATTCTTGTTGATTAGTGGATTATTTTGTAACACCGTGGTATCTGGCAGCAGATCCTGTAAGTCCTGTAAGTTTTGAGGTGAGGACTCCATGGATCAGACTTGTGTGTCCAACACACTCCGTAGATGCTTGATCGGATTGAGGTCTGGAGAGTTTGGTGGCCAGGTTAACACCTTGAACTCTTTTTCATGTTCCTCAAACCGTTCCTGAACAATTTTTGCAGTGTGGCAGGGCGCATTATCCTGCTGAAAGAGGCCACTGCCAAAGGGTGTACCTGGTCTACAACAATGTATAGTTAGGCAGTACATATCAAAGTAAGATCCACATGAATATCAGGACCCAAGGTTTCCCAGCAGAACATCGCCCAGAGCAACACACTGCCTCCGCTGGCTTGTGCCTCCTGGTGCCATCTCTTCCTCAGGTAAACGATGCACATGCACCCAGCCGTCCACATGATGCAACTGAAAGCATGCCTCATCAGACCAGGCCACCTTTTTCTGTGGATCCATGGTGCAGGTCTGACACATGTCTATTGTAGGCGCTTTCGGTAGAGGACAGGGGTCAGCATGGGTGCTCTGACCGGTCTGTTGCTGCACACCCCCATCAGAGTCCTGCACCGGGTCAGGTACCCGACGAGTTCCTGCAGATAGTTGCTGAAGCAAACAGATTTTAATGTTCTGGAATTTTTCGGGCGGGTATGCGAGCAGGTAATTCATTACACATGGGCGGGTAGCAGGTCAATCAAAACAGTATTGTAGCTTGCAAAAACAACATATAAGCGAAAATATCTATGTATTAGATTATCATGTACAAATTGTCATCATCACAGTGATGTCGGGGGTACAATAGATAACTGCCTCAACAAACATTCACATACACCTAGTGAGCTGCACTATAGGACTCGTGTTCCTGTGAGGAGTTGCGGTAGGGACTAATTTGCATGTGGGGAAACTGAGGGTATTTGTTTATGTTTTAGGGAAGATTAGAGGGGGAATAGATGTAGGAAATTGTTGTGGGTAAAATTTGTTGTGTTTGTGTTTTAATAAACAGTTGATTTGGGTCCTTCTCGCCAGTCACCTTCCTCCAAAATGTTAGTGAGTGGGGAGCTGTTTGAGTGTTTGTGGCGTTGTAGAGTGTTACCAGCACGTACCAGTGGGGGTGCTGTTTTCTCTATGTGCAAAACTGCTCTTCGAGACTCGTTGAGAAGAGAAATAAAGAATTCTTGCTGAAGCGTGTCGTTGTACAGTATTCTCTCTTTCACGCTCGTCACAGTATGGATAGCTTAGATCTATCTGATTTGATTTTGTGTTAAACGGACTTTTTCGTTTCAATTTAAAATTCATGTAGGCTTAGCGCTTGTCACATTGAGAGGTACATAAAAAAAAAAAAAAAATTGTATGTAATTTATCACGGGTACCAGCGGGTAACGGGTGGAATGTTAACGAGCCCGGGCGGGTGCGGATTTAACTTTGAAATAGTCACGGGTGTGGTACTGCGAGGGGGGGGGGGGGGGGCAGGTCTCCAAAAGGGGACCCGTGCAGGACTCTGAGCCCCATACGCAGTAAGCTGCAATGCACTGTGTTCTGACACCTTTCTATCATAGCCAACAGTAGCCCTCCTGTGGGATTGGATCAGAAGGACTAGCCTTCACTCCCCATGCATATCAGGAACCATCCACAAGACCTGCCATTATGGAGATGCTTTGACCATCACAGCCATCACAATTTGGCCCTTGTCAAAGCTGCTCAAATCCTTACACTTGCCCATTTTTCCTGCTTCCTACGCATCAGCTTCAAGAGCTGCCTGTTCACTTGCCTAATGTCAAAGGTGCCATTATAATGAGATAATCGATGTTATTCACATCACCTGTCAGTGGTTTTAATGTTGTGGTTTATTGGTGGTAGCAAGATATTTGTTTTGTTTTTTTCTTCACTTCAGGTGACTAGAGCACATAAAGAAGAGCTTTAGCTTTTCCCTCCTCAGTAAGTCCATCACTTCTTACTGGACCACAAATCATATCTTCATCTTCACATTCCTTCCTTAGAATTTTTCTTACTTATGTTATCTTTATTCCTTACTCCTTTTGCTATATGCTTGTCGAGAGGTGAGAAGCTGGCCGCTTTTACTTTTTAATCATCTGGCTAACGTTCTGGCATCACGGCTGCCGTAGAATTTCAGTACGACATCGATCAACAGTGACAGGCTCTTCCTTATTACAGAGCCTCTCAAACGGAAGAGAAACAAATATGGTTTTTGTTCAGGGGACTATGTGTTATGGCCAGAGATCACTAAGTGATGGATATGCCTCCTTTATACCACAGAGAAAACCATTGGATTTTTCTGCTTGAATTTCTGTTTGTTTGTTTATTCCTACTTAGAAACCATCCCTTTTAACAGCCAAGCAATACATCACAAAGGAATGAAATACATCTATATTATTGCTTGATCATATTGTGCAGTTGAGGGAAAAAAAAAACTTTGGGAATTACTTTGGATCCCGGCTGACTTGTCTCATCTAAAATTCATAGAATACAGTTTGTTCACTTTTCCATCTGCACTGTGGGCTTCTGACGGTGGAAGTTCTGAAATGCTGTGGCTGTGGTCACTTATATATTCCAGCCTGACAAATGCTCGTGTTGGCCTCGGGACTGGAGATGATGTCTGCGGTTTTACAGAGCAAATGAAGAGAGGAAAAGGCAGCAGACAGCCCCCCCCCCAGTTCTGAACACTTAAGCATCGTATTCCTCGAGCAAATTCTACCTGAATCACTTTTCCTCACCAGAAGACTTCTGATTAACTGTATATGCAGGATTGCACAAATTAGTCATATGTGTAACTATTAGGATTTAACATATTATCTGTGTACTCCATTCTGGGTTATTGCTGCCTTGTACCTGTAGCCTCTGGGCTGGTTCCGGACCCCCGCGACCCTGCATAGGACAAATGAGTATAGGAAATCTATATGTGGGTGGATTTAATGTACAGAATCCTCCGTAATGTTTTGGACAAAGACCCATGCCTCTGTATTACACAATTTTTAAATTTATAATGTGATTGAAGTGCACATACTAGAGTTTAATTTAAGGGTATGTGCATATATTTTGTTATCGCCAGGTAGAAATTACAGATTTTAATACATAGCCCCCCCCCGCCATTTCAGGGCATCGTAATGCTTAGGACATTTTGCTTCACAGGTGCTTGTGATTACTCAAGTGAATTTAATAGCTTCATTAGTCCAGACAAGCTTTTTTGTCACCTTTGGGGTCTGTAGTTGCCATTGTTCAACATGAGGACCAGAGTTGTGCCAATGAGAGAAGAAGCCAATTCAAGGCTGAAAAATAAGAATAAAACCATAAGAGGAATTAGTCAAACCTTAGGATTATCAAAATCAGCTATTCAGAAGAGCTCAATGATCACAAAGGGATTGGTTAGCCAAGAAGGACATCCACTGCGTACATGCTGATGACAGAAGAATCCTCACCATAGTTAAGAAAAATCCCCAATCGCCTGTCCGACAGATAAGAAACAATCTTCAGGAGTCAGTTGTAGATTTGTCAATGACTGCTATTCGTAGAAGACCACACGAACAGAAATGCAGAGGCGGCACTTTAAGATGCAAACCACTAGTTTTCAGCAAAAAGTAGATGGCCAGATTAAAGTTTGGCAGAAAAAAAAAATACTTAAAACGTAAATGTTTTTCAAAGCTCCAAACTGGAAAATTCATGAATGGCCCAGTTAGTTCCCTGACCTAAATTTTATGGAACATGCCTTCCATATTCTGAAGAGGAAACCCAAAGGGACAAGTCCCCGAAATAAGCAGAGGCTGAAGGTGGCTGCAGTAGCGGCTTGACAGAGCATCACCAGAGAAGATACTCAGCGCCTGGTGATGTCTGTGAATTGCAGACTTCAAGCAGTCATTGCATGCAAAGGATGTGCCTCAGAGTACAAAACATGACTGCTTTAACATACACACCATTGCTATGTCCCAAACATTATGGTACCTTGAAATGTGGGGGCTATGCATAAGAAGTCACATATTGAAACCCGCATTTATGCAGATACCTTTCAGTGTAGAATGAGCAAGTACTGTGAATTTCTTGTGAATAGCTGTGTCAGGGTCAGCTCCTGTTGTTCCACTCTGTGTCCATTCCCCGTTTGGCCAGCAGGTGTTGCTGGTCATCCCGTCCCTCGTGTTGTCAGTCTTTGTGTTTTCCCCTGCTCCCTGTTAACTCCTGTTGTATGTTCGAATCCTGCCTCCTCTGTTTTAGTATTTTGTTCCCTAGTGTTTCATTTGTGTGACTTTTTCTAGTTCCTGTGTCTTGTGATTTGTACTTGGTTTTGGTTTCATTCTTTGTGCCCATGCGTGTGTTTCCACCTGTCTGTTATTCCCCTAGTGTAGATTCTGTTTCCTTGTTTTTGTCAGTGTCTTAGTTTTCCCCTCCTAGTCCTTGAGTTAATTGTTAGTTTCACCTGTGACCTATTTTCCCAACCCTGGTTGATTAATTTTACCTTTCCCTTGTCTTATCTTATTCCTTTGTGTTATCCCTCTGTATTTAAGTCCCTGCCTCTGTTCAGTTGGCTTGTGATTCGTTGAGATTGTTGGATGTCAGTAAAGTCTGTATGTTACTAGAAGATGATATATGTAGTTTGTGTTTAGTTCTTCACCTGCCTGTCAGCTTGCTCCTGGTAACCCTAATCCTTTTGTTGTTTAGCCTTAGTTATCCCTTTTCAGTTTTGACCCCTCATGGTCTGGTTTTGTTTTTGTATTTGTAGTTTTTCTGTTCTAATAAACGCCATTTTAAGTGAGCCGCAAGTGGGTCGTCCACCTTCTGCCTGCACCATGCCTCGGCCTCGCACCAAACCCACTCGGATCCTTAACAAGCTGGACTACAAATGAAAAACTCTGGAGCACAGGGGTAAATCGGGGAAAAACATTTTTTTTTTGTACCAAACGTCGCAGAGGGCACTGTGATGTCATGAGCTTAATCTTCCACTGACAGGTTGATTAATATGCACCGTGTAGCAGGCATCTGGGCGCAATCGACATGGGCCAATCAGTGTATTGGTCGTGTTTCTTGAGTCGTTTGTTTAGTTTCAGAAAGAACATGAGCACTAACTGGAAAAATTACATAATTTAATTATAGGCTGGAAAGTTAATTTTGTATTGCTTGTGCAGTTGTTCACAAAGCATATGAAATATGCAGCATATCAGATTTTACTGGCGCTTCCTCGCGGCATGCGGAGACATTTCAGATCCGTCTGAGAGTACAGCTAAGCTGAAAGACTTTTGGGTGAAAGCGGTTTTCCCACACCTACCTGGATGGTGTGTTCGCATCCTACCTGCCAGGAGACAGAGCGAGATCGTAAGTGATCCTGGTGTTTCTTATAACTGCAGCCTCTATACAGTCAAAAATAAAGTAGCACTGATAACAATGAGAATATCTAAATTCAAAAAAAGAAAGTTGAGAAACGCACTAAATTTCCCAACCTCTTCGTTTTTCATATCTGTTTAGTGGATGCAACAATATACACAACAATTACTTTTCTGTAATTATTTGAGCAACAGTTTACTAATGCAGTCTGTAATTATGTCATAGATAAGGTCTAGTCCTCCTTGGATACTGAAGCTGTACAAATAAAGCCATTCTTTGTCCCTGAGCAGAGAAAATGAGGTGCTTAATTAGGACCTCTTCTGTCCTTGTTTCCATTATCGGTACCTGAATAACAACTTATATTGCAGGATGTTTCACAGTAATTGATCCATCTTATGGATTTAGTCATAGCCATACAAAGAGCCTGCTTTTGGAAGGAAAGGGCATTTAGATTAATAAAAAAGAGAAATTTACAGTACTTAAGCCATCACTTCCGTTTATTACCTTAAACATTATAGACGTGTGTCCATCTCTACACCAGATCTCCCTAAACTAAAGTGAAGACGTATGCATTCTGTAGAGGGTCCAACTAGAGTCTGGAGCACATGGAAGCTTCCTACAATTAAAATGGACCTACTAGTACTTTTTATAGAACAGAAAGGATATATTGGGTGTGTTGTGTAGGCTGTGAAGAAGCTCCAGCATTTTTTCAGCTTGCAATTAACAACAATAATAATTTTTTATTGCAAATTAAAGTTTAGGTGGTGGGGGGTGCACTCATCTGTGGAACTGTAATACACTGGTGCCTCGGTATATGTCCACTTTGGAATAAGTCCAAGTCTTACTATACATCCTGTTTGGATGCAAAAAATTTAGGTATACGACATTTGTTTGGAATACGACTCGCGTGCTAGAACCTGTATGGGTCAAAATGAGTCACGACACCGCGATACCGTTGTTTACCTCTCTCGAGACAAAGCGTCGACTGCACACGAGCGTCAGTATGCCGGTTGCTATCATTCAGTGAACAACCCGCGCTATAACTCTCTTCATAAATTTCATCTAATTGCTTCTGTATTTATGTATTTTAATATTAAGCAGCTGGGGCGGCATGGTGGTGCAGTGGTTAGCACTGTTGCCTCACACCTCTGGGACCCGGGTTCGAGTCTCTGCCTGGGTCACATGTGTGCGGAGTTTGCATGTTCTCCCCGTGTCGTCGTGGGGTTTCCTCCGGGTACTCCGGTTTCCCCCCACAGTCCAAAAACATGCTGAGGCTAATTGGAGTTGCTGAATTGCCCGTAGGTGTGCATGTGTGAGTGAATGGTGTGTGAGTGTGCCCTGCGATGGGCTGGCCCCCCATCCTGGGTTGTTCCCTGCCTCGTGCCCATTGATTCCGGGATAGGCTCCGGACCCCCCGCGACCCAATAGGATAAGCGGTTTGGAAAATGGATGGATGGATGGAATATTAAGCAGTGTTTAAATTAGTTTTTATAACCCCATCAATATATAAAATTCCAATAACAATAAGATTCTTTTACATGGGAACGAATGAATCATTTTCCATTTATTTCTTATGGGAAAAATTCGTTTGGTATACGTCCTGTTTGGTGTAAGTCCAAAGATCTGGAACGGATTAAGGACGTATACCGAGGTACCACTGTATTATCCTTGGGTGAGACTGATGCTCGCTGCCAGCGTTTTGGCAAGATCAGCTGCGAAGTATGATGGCTGACCCGCAGGCTGTGCGATACCAGCCCTGCATGGCTGCATCCGGGACCTGATTTTGGTTTCCCAGCAACGCATCCAATTCCCAACTGCATCTGAGATGGGTCTGCCTCTCAGAAGCAGATCATTGAACTCTGCAGGTGTTATTGATTCAATACCCTGCCTTGGTATTGAAGAAGCTGCCCTCAAATATATGGCTGTTTCTTTCACCTTGTAATTGCTTGTGTCAGGTGATTGCAGAGTATAGCAGTGAGACATTTAAAGCTATATGGTTTGTGAATTCCTTAAATTATTATCGTATGGTTTGTGGGAATTCTCCTAACTGTGGCTTGTTAGTGGTACGTTTACAGCAAAGTAATAGCAAACAAGCTCATACCGACATGATGGAAATTGAATCCAAACAATTTGTGCAGACATAATGTGCATTTTTGGTGCATTACTGATGACAACAGTTCTGAACTATTAAGAAATAAAAGACCTTAGTTACGCATTTCATAAAGCATTCATTGTGACATCCTTTTTATATGGACAAAGCTTCTACCATCCATATTCAATAGGCACTATTTCACAACAATCCCTGTCCTTAGTGGAGGCTTTTGAAGTTTTTCATGGGTACAACAAAGCCTACGTCAGATAGTGCCGATAAATATATGGGCCTTTATAAAGTCGCCAGTTACGCAGTTGGCAATTTTTGTATAAGATGTACTGTACATTATTTGTACAGTTTGAGATATTTTGTATAATCTGTAGGAATACAGATAAGCAACATTATGATCTTCCTTGATCACTGATCTGAATATGTATTAAAACTAATGTATGATTTCGCATTTTAATTGAATTTTATTATATTGGTAATTACACTCAAAGGAGAGATCAAACACACAAGTCCATTTCCTGTGAGTGGATCCTGTTGACTAGCCAAAACACAAAGCCACTCTATTACTTTGCCTTTGCCTCGGTTAGCTGCGACCGAAAAGGGCCACAGAACTGAAATGCTCTAGTAACAGAGAGAAACCTTTTCTATGTGGTTTATAGGCCTGCAGGGTGAGTGTCCATCATCCCAGAAGAGTCTGCCTATAGTCCATGGAGTTTTAGTCAAATTATCACACAAATTATCGTGTAAATAGGAGGCTCAGACTCGACCACTGCAGTTCGTTGTCCAGTGCAGTCACACGAGATTATTTTATTAGAACTATTGTTGCATTTCTGCCTAATCAATACATGTTTCTCTGATAATATAGATGATGTGACCTACTATGAAGAGATTGATGACACCGTATTTCTTTGGGACATGTTTTGTTTTTGTTGCCGTTGGGCAAATGCTTTACACGTGAGCATAAGATTTTTCTTGAGATTTTAAAAGTGCTGCCCTGGGCATTATATCGATCGGTGATGTCACATCCTACTTCCTACCCATATTCCTGGCTCCCCGTTAGCACATGCTCCCCGCTCAGCAGACAAACAGGCCAGCCTTGCTGTGACTGGCAGTGTAATAAACTTCTACTCTAGTTCAATTTCTCACCTGTCGGCATCTCGGTGCTTCCCCTATGCTTTACATTCCCCTGACATCTAAACAAATGGCCTTGAAAGCTTCTCATCCCCCACACATTCAAGGGGAAGACATCATACCTGATTTAATCTTGCTGGCCCCTTCAAAGCAACAAACTACCCTCTCCAAAGACTTGTCCTGCATATATTTATAATGTTTACATATATAGGAATGACATTGATTCAGTTAAACATTTACTGGTAGCACTAATACAATCTCTTAACTACAAGTTATTTACTAGGAGGTACAGTTTTGTTCCTTTTCTGCTGTAAGAATCACATTCAACAAAAAAAAAATGCTTCAGATAAAATGCATTTAGCTGTGTTGATGGATGAAGTGAAATAAAGTGCAATAGTCATAATAATTCTTATAATTGCTTATTTCGTTAATTAAAAACATTCACAAAAATATTTTATGTTATTAAAATATATGAATGCATTACTGTCGATCTTTCACACTGTTTAGACTGTTTAGGTAGTTTCTGATGAACGTATATTGAAAAGAATAAAGTATAAATATGATTATATAAAAATATATAAATCTGATATTTTAAATCTTTTGAAGTGTGTAATCAAACTGCAGAGAGAACTGCAAATACACATTACTGTATATCAATTCCAATTCAGTAATTTATAAATCATCATATGTAATATTTGCCATGGAATGTTGCTGCATTGCTGCCTTTATATGAACCTATGATTTCTCATCACCTGTGACACTGTACGAAGTCCAGTGGACTGGAGACAGCAGTACTAATGCCCTGATGTCATTCGTTATCGGGGAGGTCTCGGCCGTAACAATCATTTAAATGAACAAGCCCATCATTATATTCCGAGCTTGGCCTCTCTGGATGTAGACGTGCCCATTCTCATACATATGCAGACTGGCCGTTACCATGGAAACAGAGTCAGTGTTATTGATGCTAGTCTCAGCGGTGTGTTGTTTGGCCTACATTCTACACGTGCTATCTCAGCCATCAGCACTGATTTCACGGGCAGTGGGGAGAGATGCATACCTTAGGGTTTGTTACTATTGTGATTTATTATCCTCAAGCATCAGTGTTCCATAATTCAAATAAAACTCTAACCTGTTTTTCCTCTGGACTTTTTATATAACAATGTACTGCACCTGAGATTAAATAAAATGAAAATCGATGCAACTCTTTCCTAAAACTACCAAGTGTTTCTCTGCAGCACCATTTAAATTGTTTTAATGAGGGGCTCACTCGTTGTTTATGTGGCAAATACAAAATATCCTCTTTGAGAAGATGCAAATAAGTGCCGCATTTTTTATCACATAGGTTTTTTCTTTTTTCAAACCAGCATATTCAGTTGAGCTGAAACTTTCTGCTCTTGTTATAGTCCCAGCTATTAATTAGCGAGTGCCACGCATTCCTGAGAGGCTGCCGTTGGAGCCAATCTCCTAATGAGGCACCATCTGATTTATGAGACTGCTGATCGATGGTAGACGCCATGTCGGACTTCCTCTGGGGGGCAGTCTGTACCAATGCTGTACATCAGCGCACTCCTGTTGCGCCAATTAATGAGAACACCCGATCTGAGATCTGTGTCGGTTTGACCGTTGCTGTCCATTTTTTCCCATCCATAAGTCTACATATTTAAGGGCCATGCTGTTAATCTTTCACACTTGAGCCCTGTCAAAAGCCGTGGCTGTTGTGAGCTTCCTGAGTTGTCAGCTGCTTATAGTAATTATACAGTAATTAAGATTAAGTAATTATTAATTAAGCCCTGCGGTGGGGTTGGATGGCTCCAGAGCAGGTGGCATGACGCACTAGACAGTGATGTTTCCACAAAGTGCCCCTGAGGGCTGTTTGTTGTCGGGGTTTTCAGAGGAGTGCAGGACCTCTGGTGGATCTCAAAGGCCTAGAAAATGCAGAGAGCAGGCGAAGGTCAATGGAAAAGCCCCACTGTGAGTTCCCAGTGTGTCTGCTGCCGCTTGCTTCTGGCTCCTTTTTGTCCTTTCAGGTAGCCTAACAATCCTAAGCCAGCGCCAGTCTGCCAGCCTCGCGGCATCCCGACCAGAGGCCAGTCTCCCTTTGCCACCCCAGTGTCCATGGCAGTGGCTCTCTCTAGCCCTGCAGGGTTAATCTTGTCTCCAGTGGGCTGGTTGGCACAGCACCACCACGAAGCTTCCAGAGGTTCGACTGCCTCACTTTAAACAGCAAGTCCAGCCTGCAGTAGGAGCAGGTAGGTCGTGCTGCCAGCGTCAGGTTCCAGTTTGTTCAGCAAGAATAAAGCTGCTCGGCCTGCCGTGTCTGAAGGGGGCAGCGTTTTTCTGACCTGGTGCATATTTATCAGACTGCTCACGGAGGTGCACTGCTGTATCTACCAGGCTGCACGTTTCCCCTCCTGCGGAGTGAGTGGTGTGCCAATGTGTGAGTACATGTACAAGGCATGTACAGGGTGGGAAGGCAAAAGAAGATTCTTTCTGCAGACGGTCAGAGACACAGAATCACAGACGGTGTGAAAAGACAAAGAGGTAAATCAGTCCAATGGAAATACACACAGTGATTAAAAAAAAAAGTTAAGCACCCAGAAGCAATGGTCCGATTTGGGTGTAATTTGGCACATGTGCAGACCAGCGATGGGTATGTAAATAATATGATTTGCAAAGAGCTGGCACGTCTAGACACAGAGGATGCCTCTTAGACGCATTAGACAGCATTACCAGCACTTGACGGACTTTGATAGGGGTCACATTGTGGGTTTGCATGAGGCTGGGTGGTCGTATCATGCAATTGCCTGGCATGTGGGGCATGCAGATGTCATAGTCACCCGATGTTGTAACCAATGGGCATGCGAGGGCACCCACACATGTCGTGAATGTTCTGGTCGGCCAAGACAGACCACACCAAGGAAGGATCGTCATATTATGTGCCAAGCATTACAGAACCCCATGACATCTGCACCTGCCATCCGGACACAGGTATTGGACTCTCTACAACACCCCATGTCATCCTGCACTGTGTCTCAACGACTGGCATCAGCTGGACTACGGGTTCACCATCCCATGTGCAGGCTGCCGTTAACACCAGCGCAGAGGCGGCTGCGTTTGGAGTAGCGCCATAAGCGGGAGGCATGGACTGATGATTAGTGGCGTCGTACCTCACTTCTGCATTACCACTGATGACCATTACAGTATGTGCACATATGGCAGCGCTGAGGGGAGAGGACCAATGCTGCCAATGTTGTGAAGAGACACACCAGCATTACTCTGGATTTCAACTCAGATCCAGTGCCAATCTGCAGGATCTCGAGGTCCAGTTTCAACAGCTGTACGATTCCTTTTCACTCCGAATCGCTGCATGTATCCCGGGGGTACAACACCCTACTGACATGGGACCAGCAGTGTGCCCATAACACCAACTCTGTTGTCCATTTGATCTGATATTATAATCATTGCGATACAATCACATGACATTTCACCACGTGATTCATTTCATTTCCATTTGGGTGCTTAACTTTTTTTTTGTCACTGAGTGTAAATTAACATCAAAATATCATGAGAAAAGTCTTTACGATAGAATATGTATTTAGGATGACCATTAAATGAGATACCATGAAGCAGGTCCCCTCTGAAGGGACCCCATGCTAGTTACTGAGCCTGCACAAATCGCTTGGCCATATGTAGAATGCAATATAATGGAACATGTACATTAGATTTACACTTTGCCCAGCCCATCCCTTTTCAGAACCCTGTCTCAAAACTCTGTGAAGCTGACCCCCCTACAATTGGCACAAATAAAAATTCCATCGTATTTTGTTAGTGCTATATTTGTGCAAGTTTGTGGTGCAAAAATTAAGATTTGTGCTGCTTTTGTTTTAAAAATAATAACTATTATTTTTTCCACACGATTACGTAACCCAGCCCCCCCCCCCCCACAACAGCATATGGACATGAAACTGAACGTTTCGTTAGTGCTGCATTTGCACTCGTTTGCGCCGCACAAATCAGTGTTCTATCTCTTTTACATTATGAGATTTTAAAGGTTTTTATGTAAAGGTCAAAAGTTCAGCCAGCCCCCCTACAAAGGCGTTCGTACGTGAAACCGGGTATTTCAAACTGCTTATCCTTCTGGGTTGCGGGGGGTTCGGAGCCTACCCCGGAAGCTATGGGCACGAGGCAGGGAACAACCCAGGACGGGGGGCCAGCCCATCACAGGGCACTGTACACAAATCAATGTGCATTTTTATACTTTTTCTGGGGGCGACATCCATACATGAACTCGCCAGATGTTTCCTATTAGCTCATCTCTTTGTTCCTTATTAGCTCATCTCTTTGTTCCCTATTAGCTCGTCTCTTTGTTCCTTATTAGCTCGGCTTTGTTCCTTATTAGCTCGTTCCTTTTGTTCCTTATTAGCTTGGCTCTGTTCCTTATTAGCTCGTCTCTTTGTTCCTGTCACGCCCAGCTCGTACAATCCTCGTGTGTACCACGCCCCCCTGATTATCCACGTGTGCTTCCCCGATCGTACCCAGCTGTACCTTGTTGTTTTGCTCTGTCTTGTGTATTTCAGTCCCTGTTTTGCCTTAGTTCATGGTCTGTCATTGATTTTAGTCGACGTCTGATGTCTCCCGCACCCCGTTCCTTGATTAAATTCCCGTTTCCCTGATTTCGCTTCCTGCCTGCTCCTTGCCCGTTCTCCTGCCTGAGCAATAGCAGCCGTGTGCATTACCCGCACAACCGGATCCTGACAGTTCCTTATTAGCTCGGCTCTTTGTTCCTTATTAGCTCGGCTCTTTGTTCCTTATTAGCTTGGCTCTTTGTTCCTTATTAGCTCGTCCCTGTTCCTTATTAGCTCGTTCCTGTTCCTTATTAGCTCTTCTCTTTGTTCCTTATGAGCTTGTTTCTTTGTTCCTTATTAGCTCGTCACATTGTTCCTTATTAGCTCGTCTGAATAAAGAATAAACATTAAATAGCTGATTATGATAAACTGGAAAAATTATGTCCTTTTACATGAGTATTGGTTAGTATAGCATAATTTCTGTTGCTATTGCTACACCTACGGTAAGCATGCACATTATGTTTTACATATAACCATAGTGAATTGAGTTAATTTACTATAATATACATATAAATGTAGTGAAATAAGATTCTAAATGAATATGATATATGAGCCTAACCATGTTCAGTCTCCCCCTCAGCCATTAGAGCTAGAGATCCCTTCAAGGTCAGATCATTTACACACCACACCAGGTGCAGCTTCCTTTATCTCATAACCTGAAACTGTTCGTGTGACCCACCCGCCAGCACACATAAGACATTAACTGCAATCCCAACATGCTCTCATTCCCATTGATGCCACAGGCGTATCAGGCTTCTTTAAATTTCACTTGCACAGTGCATATCAGAATCCTTTTCTGCACTACAAAGGCAATATGCAGTAACTACGCTGACAGTGAAACTGAGAATAAGGGCTTCAGAGTGTTTTGACTTTCTGCCTCGTATGCGTAGTAGGTAGATAAATTATAGTGTTTTCCTCAAAACTGAGCATAGTTGCACTAGACTGCTTGAGCTGGCGCTTATCATGAGATAAAATAGAGCCTAAGAGACCCAATTTTGATCACAACTCAGTTTTAATAGCATATGAAGTTGTGGTGCTTTGACTTTGTCTGGCTGTATTGACCGTGGCTCTGACAAAGTATCCAGCCAGCAGAAAGTTTATGTTCCTCTCAGACCAAGGTGAAAACGCACGTCTGTTGGGTGTGAATTTATACTTTAGGCTGCTACACACATCAAGAAAAAAAAAGTTAGACCACATTTCACTTGTTCTGTAATTTAGGATACATTCCATACTGTATGTCAAGTGTAATTTATCAATCTCTGGTTTAAGTGCTTATATTGATGGAAAAGGTGCAGACCTCTTACAAATAGAAGTTCATCATAAAATGAATTTTAGATAATTCTCTTTTGATTATTATTTTTTTTTTAACTATGTAAGTATCTTGTCTCATTATTCAGCCACAATCTATAATATTTTGAGGTGTACCTTTTCCTTGTAATTAACCCATTGTCTGATTCTGCGTACTGACTAAATAGACAGTCAGTGCAAATCAGCTTGTTTCAAAGCTGGTCTGCAGGGAAATTTCATATGTTTCATTGAAATGAGTGTTTCATTTTTCTATTATGGTGCTGGTGAATAGATTTCATATGAGACAGATAATCAAGCAAGCAAAAGATTTTCATTTATGATGTTGCAGTATTTGATCAAATCAGATATTTTCTTGTTGCCATGACGACATGAAAATCATAGAAATTTACTTTAACCGAACCATAGACCTTCATCTATTTTCTGAAACCGCTTGTCCTGTTCAGGGTCGTAGGGGTCTGGAGCATATCCCAGAGGCTACAGGCGCAAGGCAGGGAACAAGCCAGGATGGGGCGCCAACCCATCACAGGACTCACTCACACATGCACACCTACAGTATGGGAAGTTTGGTAACACTAATCAGCTTCAGCATGTTTTTGGACTGTGGGGGAAAACACGAGTACCCAGAGGAAACCCCACAACGACACGGGGAGAACATGCAAACTCCACACATTAGAACCCTGATCCCAGAGATGCGAGGCAACAGTGCTAACCATTGCACCACCGTGCCTCCCCGTAAACCTTCAGGGTATCCTTAGAATAAATATATAAATATATAAAATGCTTATATGTACAGAATGTGCAGATGTCCGTTCTAGACGCACCTAACCAGATCCAGGTCGGCCCTCTTTTCCTGATGACATTTTACATTCCAGTGGCTGGCTTTTAACATCTTAGAGAAAAGTAGATTAGACAGTCAGTCACAGTTTAATAGTTATTAGTTGTCATAAGCTGTAAGACAATAAAGGGTTTTAATAGATAATAAAATGACAGTTTTTATAGGTTTTCCTGTAGCCCATTCTTTGTTCCGCTTTTCATTGCACAGCATGTTATGAATCACTAAAGACTGGTATCAAAGTTAAAGTTAAAACTTGGCGTTTTTGGAAAAGTCATAGATAACTTCTCCTAAAGGTGAATTGATTTTCAAGATGAAACTTCAGCTTGACATGAAAGTGAAACCAGCTTTGCAGATAATCTGAAAAGGTTTGACCAAGGCAAACTGGTTTGATTTAAGGGCACTCCAGCAGACTCCTGGGCCCAAGCCAGCATGCTGTCTCTTGTAGCAAAGCCAAGGGTGCTGGGACATTGTCTGGAACAAGTCATTTTGTACTGTCCTTTTTTTCATAAACCATTTTCTTTTAACATGGATAAACAAGAGTTAGTAGAAGGCATTCACTACAAGTGAGTAGTTTTGTGATATTCTAGCCTTATGGGTACAGCAACCAGCCTTTGGATTTTTTGTCGATTGGGTGGATCAGTGCAATTACTCTTGGTGTGTAATTGTGTGTGTGTGTATGGGGGGGGGGGATGTATATATTATGTTGTGGGGACCAAATGTCTCCATAATGTTATGTTATTTTGATATTGTAGGACCATTTTTTCAGTTGCCACAAGGGGAAACTGAATTTTATAAAATTTATGAATACAATAAAAAAATAAAAATTGGTTAAAGTTAGGGCTGGTTAGGGGTTAAGGTTGTCATGTTGGCATTAGAGTTTTCCCCCATAGAAATGAATGAGTCCCCACAAAGATATAATTAGAAACTTCTGTGTCTGTGTGAGAGCGATACACTAACATCAACTCAAGAGAATCCTAAACATTATGCCCTGTGCTCCCACATTCCATGCTCTCCACAATGCCGCATTGTATGAGCAGTTACTGTATTGATGATAGGCACAGTGAAACAACAAAAGTTAAAAAAAAAAAAAAGGTTTTCGACAAAGAAATATGTCTGCTTTACAGAGAAATTAATCTGGATCTGTAAATTTTGGAGCTGTAACCTGGACCATGAGATATCAGTAGCTGCAATATTTCGTAGTCCTGAAGTGTCAAGCACCAAATGCCCAAGACAGCCTGAGAGATACTGTAATTCCCTATAATGACCTAGTGGGGCTCTGTTGCACTTGTTTTAAAGTACTACTAAGCCCTGAAAATAGTTACTGTGAAATTATGCCTCTGTATCATCATTACTCAGCATTAAAATGGCAAGATGTTTTATCCAAAGGCTAGACTTTTAGTAAATATTATGTTGTCTTCAGAGTATTTTCATTTATCATTATTTTATATCAACACATTCTGTTCTTGTGACTTTTACTGCACTGTATAAAAACGAAATAGAAAGGTAAACCATGTGTGTTACACTGACCATCGGTGTGTTACAGTATAGACACACAATACCCTTTTACATGGTCTCCTTTGCAAATGGCTGTGCCTTATCACTCGCTATCAGTGTTTGTCCTGTAGTCCACAGGCGAGGCTCGTCGGCAACATGCGCTGTTTCTGGGCATGATGAGGTGCTGACAGAGCGCAGTGTTAGGGAAGGTCGCCTGCCTGTCAAGGTCGGCGCAGCTCTCCCACCCCGTCCCTGCTGATCCTTGCCTGTCTTTCATTGGCCCTCTTTCACAGGCTATTCCAAGGTGACATGGTGTCCTTATTAGCTAGATTAATCCTCCTTTTCTCTTCTAAATCAAGGACTTCCAGCCCATGTATCCATCTATAGTAGATTAAGAATGAAAGGTCAACATTTACCAGACATTACTAAATATTCCATGTTACTAGGTGGTGGACACTTAGGTTAGTGCATCTGTGTAGGTTAGTGGCAGATGGAGCAACATCTATGACACATTGTGACAGAATCTGCATTCTGAGGGCGTTTGTTTTCCCAAGGTCTATCAGGTTATGTGTTGAATGCAAGGGGCCAGGATCAGATCTGTTAAATTATTAAAATCGTGCCCACAGGTGGACTCATTCTGTTACAGAACTACAGTCCAAATGAAAATATCTTTTCATCATCCATTCAGCTTAATTTTATTTCGGATTCAGTTGAGCAGATTTGCATGAGAGATCTCATGATTATAGTGCTTTTTTGTCAAAATGATTTTCTTCATTTTTCTCCAAGGTACAAGAAAGCAGCAGCTTGCAAAGATTTTTGCCTGAATGACTCCTTACCTCCATCTGGTGCCCTTTATATACACTTATTATTGCACACAGGAGAAAAGTGAAACCAGAACACATATTTCATACTTGTCAGGTTTTTTTTTTATTGCATAGTGGCATTTATTGATTTCGGGTGTCTCTTGGTGGTGATGTGAATGAACAGGGGGTGTAACTTCTACAGATTAATGGCCACAGAAATGGAATTCAGAAGTGTACAGAATGGGAGAAAAATCAGTTTTCCCATCCTGTCTTCTGGTTTAAAAAGCACCCATGTATCTAGAGACCCCCCCACGGCAGGGTAAAGTCCTGCACTTCCTGCCACACATGTATCATCAGCTGCCCTCTGTCTATACACTGCACATGTCCCCCCCCCCCCCCCCCCCCCCCCCGGGTGACGGCAGCCATCTCCTACCCACCCCCGCCCACACAGCAGTATTTACATTCTCCCACCCACGCAGCATTGATGGCATGCACTGTATTTCCCGCTAGATTCATGACACTGAGTGACTGTGTTCTATTAATGTTCTATTAATGTCTCTGTTACGGTAATAGCAAGTGTCAATATCTAGCTGCCCTGCTTGAGGCACTATATCCATGCATAGCAACTAAAATGACATTAAAAACAGGTTCCTCTTTGACTATAATGGTGAGTGCGCTGACATGTTTTCCCCACTGATGAGATGAAGTCTGCTTGGTTGGGGTTACAGTGCTCTGTCAGATACAGCCTGTTTTAACCCAAAGGCAGCCAATAAACCAGTGGTGACTTACATGTAATCCCACTCACCATGGTTTCTGAACTACCTTATTCCCATCACCGCCTTTATCCTTGTTCCTCTCTGCTAGTGCCAGTTCATCCTCTGACATTCACCATGATTGCTTAATCAAAAATGTTGTTATGCTGTTGTTCAAAGAATGAGAGCAGAGCCTAGTTTAGCATGACTGGAATCGTCTCCCAGGCTCCATGTCCTCATTAACTGTACATGTGAGATAGGTGATGGCAGACTGTCATGCTTTCTTTTTTCACACAATATGTTGACACCAGAAAACGAAACAACATCCTGAGTTCACCACTTTCCTGCTAACTGGGTAGTCGATTCGTCGATGCACCTGAAAATGAAAATGAAGCATTTTTGACTAGAGGGGCCTGTTTACCTGCCAGGAAGCAATAAGGGTTTGGGGCATGCACTCCTCTGATACATTGTCCTGTCAGTGGGTGAGATATGCAGCATAGAGACGCAGTGAAAGGGGCTGGGCACACAGCCACCTTCGAAGTAGAGACAAAGCTGGGAAATGAGGACAATATTCAGAAAGCATGAAATGGTAATATTACCTTTATGTTAATGTTAGTTAAATGTCTGAACTGTTTTTAATTATTTACAAGATACATGGGGAGATCCAGGTGATGTTGTGCAGTTTATCACTTTGGAATGTGTGGTTTCCTTTCTCGTTTAGACATGTCAAATTTATGTTTACTATAGAACAAGTTTATGAAACCTTTGAGGGGAACTTGTGGGCAAATGTATGCGTGACCCTTGTGCAATTTAATGTATACACATATTGAAATGTATTTAAAATTCCCATTCAATACTCTCTCCATATCATGTCTTCAGCCCTTAATCAATAATGCAGTTCTAGTCCTACGCACACACACACACACACACACACACACACATATGGATGTGTCAGTAGAACACAGTTGGATGGCTAAGGGCCAGATCATCATGTAGTCCTTTCTGGTGATGGATGAATGTACTCTCTCCTGTTAACATAATACGCTGCAGTCAAATCACATGTTAAATAAATAGCTGAATAATTAGCTTGTCATTTCGTCAGAATGGGACAATCAGAAGCCCTTTATTGATGTTTGTGTTTTGAGTCCCAAGATCTCATGTATACACTGTACACGGGTGGCATGTGCTTTCTGTTTGACTCACATCCTGTATTAATTCCAGCCAACTGGCGTTGTTTCACAGGGACGACCTGGCAGGCACCGCTTATGTGTGTTTGGGTGACTCATCCATCTGCAGCAATGTCTGTAGGATTTTAAGAACATCTGGTCACTAGATGGAACTCTTGTGCTTGAAAACTAACTGGGTAACAATACACCTGTTAATCTGAATTGCTAAATTTCACGTATGCTGTGCTTGAAGTGCCCTTTTGTGATTGTGAGTACATGTCTCTAGGTACATGCCCTAGTAATTTGGAATGATAAATGTGACCCCTGGAGGGCTGAAAAACCTATAGACCTGTAGTGTTAGTATTGTTTTGTTACTGTATAACAGTAAAATTGCTGGTGTACATTAGGGTTTAAAGCAGCCGAGCAGCTATAGAAGTATTCTTGTGGGGTCAGATCACAGGGGGCATGGGGACTTGTGGGTGTGTGCTGCATGACCAGGCCAGAGGACATCAGTTTGCACTGTATGGCAGATAAAGGGCAAGGATTAGTGACAGGCAAAAGATTTCTTCAGTAGCTGCAGTGCAGTGATGCATTGAGCATGGTACATATGTGTATTTATTAATATTTAATAATTTCCCCAGCAGCCCCTGCTTCTCTGTCTGCCTGCCTGTCTGGAAGTTACTCACTTAGGTAGCAGGTGCAAATCCTGTTTGTGTAGAGCTTCCTCATTGTAGCCTGACCAGAATGAGAGTCAATGGAGATCTTTATTGTGCTGACACAGTCCCAGGTTGAATGTAATTGAATCTCAGCCCCTTCCAGCACACAGATGGAAAAACGGCAGATGCAGTGACTTATCGAATAAGAAGCTGTCTCAGCCCAGACTTGACGGGCTCCCCGGGAAAGCCCTTGCAACACTTAAAGGAATGTTTTGGTATAACTAGGAAATAGCTGCCAACACCGAACCTGGGGACCAGGCCAGCCTCTCGGGAGCCTCGTGGCATTTCGTGGCAAACCTGCTTTTCCCAGAGCCCACCGCCTCCCTGCCAGCTCGCCACGTGTGTGTGTGCTCATACTGGTTGCCATGGAAACATAGAGGCGGACGCCAGGGAACTGGGGAGACACCGTTTGTTCCAGAGGTAATTAGTAGCAGGGGGAAATTAAAAACGAGGCAGCATTACGCATGTCAAAGCAGGCTGACGTACGGTACGCAGTCACCAGGGCTTGTTTGGCAGTCAGAAATATGCCCTCCCCCATCCCCTAGCCCCCCAGGACCTGTGCGTCATTGGGGGCCACTGTGGATGGCGTGTGCTGGTCGGGGCTCGGCGGGTAAAAGCTCATAAATACAAATGTGTGTGTTCCACATTCAGAAGACTTTTGGCTGGCAGCAGCTCCTGTGGACGCGCCGCGATGTGGGCGCAGTCTGGCATAGCGTCCCCCTGCATCTGCACTGCCTGCTTCTCCTGGCTGACTCAGAGGCTCACACTGCAGCCCTTGTGCCTGGGGGGCCTGCACACACGTGTTACACACAGGCTACCAATATTTTACCAAGAAATCTCAAATTATCCCTCTGCGCTCTTTAAGGGCATCTGGCTCAGTGCAGTTTCTGTAGAATATCAAGATTCTGCGGGGGAACGACAGCCTGTAAGTGAATGTCCTGAGAAACTGAAAGCAAATGCTGAAGCACGGCATGGCATGCTTCTTTCTTCACTTGAGAAAAATTGCTCTTCGAAAGATGCCTTTGAAAAATATCCAGTGGCCATTTATGATTTTCACAGGTGTGCGTTTTGAAAGACGCAACAGCCGTAGCTGAATGCTGAAATGGATCAGTCAGCAAAATTACCGGTCAAGCTTGATGCTATAATCTGTAATTCACAAAATCAGCTGTTTCACATTCAATTACGCAGTCACATGCCCAGCATCTCACAGCTGCTGGATTTACATATGAAATGGGGTGGGGGGCAGATCAACCGACCGACCGACTGGCCAGGGCATGTATTGTATACTTAGAGTTTCACAGCTACTCAAGGTTAAATCAGTCAGAGAGGTGGGGGAGCCCTGTCAGGTATGGGGGGGGGGGGGGATGGAGGGTGGCTTGAATAAGCTGCTCTGTATGTTAGTTATCATGTTCATTTGCCGACATGTGTTACCACTTTAAGGCAATACAAAATCTAAAAACAAATCAAAAAGCTAAAAAATATGCTCAAAAAGTTATTTCATTTGATTATTGTATTGTGGCTTTGAATCGTTACCTAAATTTTGGAACATTAAGAAAAAAGGTTAATGTTGAAGGAACTGGAGCCGTGTTCAGGCAAGGTTTGGTTTGGACGTACAGTGAGGAGGTGGAGCTGGGCTCTGCCAGGCTCAGTCTGTGTTTAAACCCTGAAAACTATAGAATCTTTTCGTTTTTTTTGTTTTTGATTTAGTAGGAGTTGTTGAAGGTATCTAAACTAAGAACATGCAGGGTGTCCATCTCACATTGGAGCTATGTGAATCTCCATTGCCCTGGCTGAAACTTCCTAACACATCTAAGCCCTGAGAGACGAGCTGGGTAGTGTGTCCTTACACATTTTTAACAACATATGGCTGATTCACTTTACATTTACCTCAAGACTCTGATGTTGTTGTGACTTGTATTGCTTTGATATAGCCCACATTTGTATCCGAGGTAAGTGTTAGAGCTTTGCTCTAGAAAAGGTTAATCCCCATCCTTAAAGTTTAGTCAAGTGTTTAAAGCACTTCATTTCCACCAAAATATAGGATTCCCAGTATACCCAAATTTCAACTTCTGTCACCAGCCTGAATGTATGATGTGAGCAGATGTCTGCCAGTGCTGAGTGAAGCTTGGAAGTAGCACATCTGTGTGATGTTTCCATGCTTGAAAGAATTCAGAGTAAGTAAAAGTTCCTGAAGTTGGAACAAATACTCCCAGGATCAAAATGGGCACTCTAGGGAAAAGTCAGGCAGAAAGACCAAATTAGACGCATTAGTCAGCCGATTCTAAAATATCAATGCTGGGCATGTCATATTTTGGAAATGTCAGGGAGAACTTTATCCATCTGCTTTACAGATTTTAGTTTGAGCCTTAGTTGCTTATATTCCCAGTGCTGGGATCCAAGTTTTTTTTTTTTTTCCTTTTTTTTCTAATTCAATAATTTGCAATTACAAAATGTCATGCAAGAGAGCCAGCAGAAGGTGTATCACACGGCTTGCTAATAGCCAGCAACAGACCTGTCGGAATTATTGATGCGTCCTGCCAAACCTGCACTGTTATGTTCCCAAGTATGCACCACTGCCACTTGTAACTCCTGGTCACTGGCAGAGGACAGCTTAGCCTCCATTAGCAGCTGCCATCTGATCCGTAGGCGTTCAGGCAGCTTTACAGCGCGAGCTGCTTGGGAGACCCAATTTCACAGTTTTCTAAGTGTGGTGTCCGTGGCTACGTTAATTGATCTTAATGCATAATTACAATTTGTCACCACCAGAGAAAGGGAGAAATATGTGAGAATGTGTCTCTGCACTTCACTGTTTCAATGGCCCTTTTTACACTTTTTAAAATGTGTCTTGGGCGATCAGTTCATAAGTAGACGGCCGAGACACGTAGCCATTGACGCCTGTGTGTTTCATGCATCTCCTGGGTGCCCCCCTTACCACTTGAGTTCAGATTTTGTTGCTGCTATTGAAGTCCTTTTTGCGGATGCATCCAGGATGCATTAGCGCTTACACTACAAAAGATATGTGGTCAAATGCATCCCAGACCACCTCAGCAAGTGATCACAATGCATTTTGGCGGTCGTTCATACTTGTATATAGTCTGTTCACTTGCAATCTGAATACCTAAGATGCATTTCAAAACTAATGTGTCACACCCAATAATATGTGATATTATGTTATGGCCTTCAAGGTTTTAGGATTAACAATCTAATTTCATCTCTGTGTACCAGACTGATACCTTGCTGGCATCAAGCAGTTATTTGATTTATTTCTTATTTATGATGAATACCTTGTTTAAGGTCATCTTCCACCCAACACCATCTGTTTCGATTTAATACGCCATAATGGAAACGATGAGAAGAGTGCACTCTGCCCTGCCACTTTCCCACTTAGAGCCCAGGCACTGCTACTTAAGATTCCCCACACACACAGCAGCTCTTAGTAAGAATTATGGCCTTTGTCTGGTGGAAGACCTTAAAACGTGATTAATCCATTTATAAAATGTCCGCACTAGGGGACCGAAGGGAGTTTCATGCTGACAAGCTCTATCACTGTCTATTGGCAAAGTAAGTGTGACAGATGCAGTGATAATAGTTTCTTAACATGCATTAGCAATAAAGACCTCCAATGATCTAAAATCTGGTTGTTGGGGACCCAGAGACAGTCTACGTTTTTGCTCCCTTCTTGCTCCCAAGAGAGAGCAAACATTTATGCTGCCTGGCAGGGAGTTGGGAGGATGCAAAAATGTTGACTGCCTGGCAGGGAGCTGGGAGGATGCAAAAATGTCGGACTGCCTGGAAGGGAGCTGGGAGGGAACAAAAATGTGGACTTGCCTGGCAGGGAGCTGGGGGGCGAAAAAATGTGGACTGCCAGGCAGGGAGCTCAGAGGGGGCAAAAATGTGGACTGCTTGGCAGGGAGCTCGGAGGGAGCAAAAATGTGGACTGCCTGGCAGGGAGCTGGGAGGGTGCAAAAATGTGGACTGCCAGGCAGGAAGCTCAGAGGGAGCAAAAATGTGGACTGCCAGGCAAGGAGTTCAGAGGGAGCAAAAATGTGGACTGCCTGGCAGGGAGCTCGGAGGGAGCAAAAATGTTGGACTACCTGTAGGTCCCTAAAGACTTGATTGGGAAACACTGATCTAAAGCATTAGGCCCTGTAAATATACTCCTGCCGGTGTGTGCAATGAGAGGGTAGATAAAGGGGAGGGGAGAAGCATTGGTTGATTAATTTTTTGTAATAGTTGTGGCTGAAAGTGTGATGAATGCATCATTGATAATCTAGAGTCTGGTGCATGGAATGAATCATGCAGGTTCATGATGCAATTTCAATGGACAAGATGTGTCTTTGGCCTCTTGCTGACTATGGACCATCTGTAATGCCGAGGCTGCTGGGAGGAGTTTTGTTCTGAAAGTTTCAGAAGTAGAGAAGCCTTGTTATCCGAACCTTGGCGGAAAGTTGTTTGAGTCAGGAGCCACCAGGAAACAAAAGGCTTTAGAGCAGGTAGCAGTGTTGTTTCAAGATATCGAGAACTTTGCTTAAAAAAAATCAATGGTAAACAATAAATCCATCCATTGTCTGTAACTGCCTGTCCTATTCAGGGTTGCAGGGTACATAATAACTCCCAATGTGCAAACAGTGATAGAGAAAGTGATGGTGAGGATTGCTTTTATGTGTTTCCTCTGTCAGGCTTTTTTCCATATTATAAATATCAGAGCATTAATGTCATTCAATTAGGATCTGCTTTCAATTAGAAACTACATTTGCATGATTTTATAAATAACATCATTAGGGAGGCAGTACCGTGGCAACACTACAAACAAAGCTTTTCATAATAGGCATCAGATTATGTTAATTCTCTACCACAGTAAAGACTGGTGCCAGGTCACCGTAACCCTGCTCCTGTTACGAAAAGGAGCATGTTAATACTCTCTCCATATCATTCTCAGCAATACAAACACATTTAGATTTGATTGTGCAAGGAATAGGGGTGCATCATCGTGAAAATCGCTGTCCTGCGTTTTTGTGAGCTGGGCCCTCGTTCGCCACCCCCGCAGACGTGGCAAGGTCAGGTGGTGGGCACTCTAGCTGAACAGGAGGAGCGGGAGTTTGTGCCAGTGGAGCATGTGGCTGGAGAGCAGGGGAGCCATCTGGGCGCCTGGCAGAGGCGCAGCTCCGAGACCCAGCGCCATGTCAGCGCGGCTTCTCAGAAACCGCCCCGATGACTTCCATCGAGTCGGCAGGGAAGAGTGGACTCTGTCTGTCCCGGTCACTGCACCTTCGTATCAGCGGACGTCTTCTGAAGGTGACCGTTAATGTGTAGGATTACTCTGCCTTAAACCTGGTAAAGACCCTTCGCTGCAGTGGTTCTAGAGAGGCACCTGAGGTTCACCAGTCTCTTTCGCTTGATGTGCGAACAATCCAGAAATCTATAAACACCCTATAAATAATATAGTGGTTCTCCACCAGACTGCATATGAATGGCAAGCCCTAATTTAAGCTATGAATTGTTAAATTCCCCTTGGACATCATTGCTGCTGTTGTCCGAACATCCTCTGTTGCCCTAAAAAATTCAAAGGTGGTGTTTGTGATACGGGAATCCAGCACAGTGTGGTATGAACAAGGCTTCAGCAGAATTAAAATGCACTTTGTAATTGCTCTCGAGTCCCGGCGGATGATGTTTTGCTGGCGAATGTCATTGATTCTGCGCCAGAGGGATGCATGCGGTCTAACTGCTCACCCGCTCCCCTCCGTGAAAACGCCCGAGGAGCCTGTCGCTGCAGCGCTCTTATTAATTGGGAGTGACAACTGAGCAGTTCCAAGCACGGCAGTAACATTCGCTACGTTATGTACGGTACATGGACAGGAAAAATGTTCATCTTTGCGTTAAAGAACAGCGGGGCCCTTTCCCTCATTCACCTAAGCAATGAGAGGCAATAAATAGAGCCAAGTAACACGGTTTTATCTATTGTGAAGAGTTGACGGCGATGATGATGGTGATGATGATGATGATAACATCATGTGTTTGCCCGCATTCTAAGCTAAATATCCTCACACACATACACAATTGTCTTAGGGCATGTATTAGCTGTAGTTTGCTCTACAGTAATCTGTATTCTGTGACGTATCGCCCATTTAAGTCACTTTTGAATAGGTATTAAAAGTATTTGAAATGTAATGGTTGAAATATTCTCTTGTGCTCCTGTAGCAATGTATTAGCGATTCAGCAGGTGATTTATAATGCATGTTAAGTCATATTAATTGCTGTGTCATTTTTATGGTAACTACTAAAATCATAAACACTTTTTCCCTCTCCCATATGTTCTCTTGAAATGATTCATCACATTGTAATCATGGTTTTCTAGGAACCTGTTATACGCAACGATGCATATCCAAGAGCTGTGAGTCAACATTAATGGTTCCCCTAGGTCTGACTTAAGATGGGATTGTTTGGAAAGAGACCTTTTCTGGAGGGGCCAGGTGCTGCTTCGCACGTGAATGAAAGTGACCTGATGCAGCAGATATACGCTACATTACACATCTGACCACTTAAGAAGCATTTTAACAGATTCAGGCCCCCCTGTCCCTTTGAAAAGTACAGTAATAGGATCCTATGTCACAGAATCAACTTTCTCTTACTCTCAGTTTTTTCAAATGTTACTATCTGGGCCTGCACTTCCAGGAAATAAGCCATATAAATGCAACTGTGAATGAATAAAATTAACAATTGCAAATAAAAACAGAAGTCTTCAAATACACTTCTGTTTATTGGTAAATGCTTCTATAATAATACAAAGTCAGTCAGACAGTCAAGTGCTTTAAACTGCTTAATTTAACCCTTTCTTGCTCCATACCCTGTAGTGATGAAACCTCTTCTATCAAGCAAAACTTCCAAGGATTTTCAAGGCTGAAAAAGGAGAAATTAAATAAATTTCCATGCATAATAGAAATCAATATTTCCTAATTCCATATCCCCAATTACATCTATTCACTGATTGTCATATTGGCATGTTGCTTGACTTTCCAGATTAAGTTGAGACACATGTTGGTTAATTCTGATGTGGCAGCAATATTTACTCATCCTGCTGTTTTTTTTTGTCCAAAAAGACCTTGCAAGCCAGCTTGAGCTGGAGACCATAACTGTCCCTTTGGGATGTGCTTGGCCTGGCTGAGTGACCTTTGCAGTGTCTCAGTTGCCATGGCAGCAAGGCCACGATACGCAGAACCCAAGTTAACAGTAATAACAACCAATGAAAGCTGGCTGTTTCAAAAATATCCATGGGTGGAAGAATCTGGAAAAATATAGAAACTGTAAACAAAAATACAGTTAAAGTTCAGTTTGCCACTGGGTATATTTCTGTCTTTTTTCAGGTGGCACGGTGAAGTGTTGATTCCTCCCCTAATCTAATAATTTCTTGCTGTATATTAGACTCAGTTGTCTTCCACACACCCACACTGGACCTGGTGCCCTACAGGCAGGGCAGCTCTCATGAGTTTGAGAAGCTGCAAACATCTTACTCTGTCAGCTAGCAGCTGGGAACCTGAAGGTACTTGCAGCCAAACCCTGGTTCATGCCAAACTACCTCAGGTCAGTAGTTTTGCTACTTTCATTTATTCCACTAAAGTCACCTCTAAAATCCAAGTAAGCTGTTGAGGTAAATGAATTCAAAGCTAATATGAGTTATAAAGTATTGTGGCGTCGGGCAGACCGAGGCATGGCGGGAGCAGAGAAAGAGACAGACTTTCTTGCTGGGGGAGAACACAGTCTTTATTAGTAGTCCTGAAAAGGAAAGGCACCCAACAAACACCAAACCAATTACATATAAGAAACACAAGGTTGTCAGTCGCTGAACTGTAAGATACACACATGGTGGGCGATTTAAGTAAGCTAATTACACACGAGGATCAGACAGGGTATATACAAGACACGAGCAAACACATGCACGACAATAGGAAAATATAACCATTAACGATAACATCAACAATAAAAGGGCTATTTACAGCTGCACACGGTGCATGCTGGGACATGCTCCCTGCCGGTGCTAAAGTATGGTAGCCAAGCTCAACTCTTTGTAGCAGTTAGCAGACGGCACAATGAATTTAAAAAAAAATGTCAGCAAACAAAGGAAGCATTGACAGTTTGTTTTTTACATGGGAAAACCTTCTGCGGCATGAAAAAAGCCTACACACATTGTATTTTGAGCAGAATACTGTACAAAGCTAAGTGGAACGTTGTCCTTTAGGAATGTGAGTTACCGTGCAGGGGATGGTTGCTGTTTGGCTGTGTCCTCCATGATGAAGACCTGCTAATATATTGTTTTAAGGTCTGCAAAGTTTGATTTAATGTGAACACCACAGATTTTTTTTTTCCAGTTCTAGTTAGAAAACTGTAATTATCCCAACATGCTATGAAAGTGCTGTTCATTCTGCCTAGTTGACGGTAAAATATGTCAATAAAAATATTTTTTTGCACATGACAAATAAGATATTGCTATAAAATACAGAGTTCCATTATGAACTATTGATTTATGGTACTTTAATTCCACCCCGTCACCCACATCTCTCAAATGTCAGTAGTAAACGCTGAACACTATGTAGCCACTGACCTGGAAGGCTTGCTTTGGTACATTGTTATACCTCATCAATACACCAACTAATTAACAATATCAGAAATCCAGCCTGTTGATAAATGTATAATGTATTTTCAAAGACTATTTGTAAATTTACTCTGTGCAGAAGTAAATCTTTTGCATTTGTGCTGCTGCTGACATATTGTCTATAGTTTCCAGGAGAAAGTGTGTCAGCCACACAGGAGGGGGGGGACCACACAATTTCAGGATGAGCGTGGGGCTGGGACAAGGGCATAGGGTTGCTTGACATTTCCCCATAAATCATGGTACATTTAGCTCTTCAGACAGTCCACCACTGGAATCTCCTAGTTCCAAAATGCAATACAGATCGGCAAGAGTGGGCAGGGGGGTGGCCACCCTCCCCCATCAGCCTCGAACGACATCGGTGTCCAGACGACAGGAGAGCTCCTCTTGCTCCTTCAGTGCATCCTGTCCCATGTTCTCTAAGTGGCAGGAAGACCCACCTCACCGCCCACCCTCTAGACTCTCATCTCCCAGCTTCCAGAGCTCAATGGTCAGCTTTCCGAGCTCCCTACCCAGCCACAGAAGTTCCAACCCCAGCTTGTGGACCTCTAGCCAAAGCCTACACAGGGGAAACTCCAGTGAAGACAGTAGCTGGGACACCAACAGCTGGAGCTCAGGGGCTACCTGCCTGCTGCGCGGCACTATCAAGAAGCACAGTAAAGAGTTCCATGCATGCCTGAGCAACTCTAAACCCAACTGCTTGAAGGTGTCTGGCGATGGTGGAGAGAGTGATTGCATGCCACCAAAACATCAGGAGGAGGTTGAACAGATGCAGGAGAGGAGTGACTCCTCACACAGCCTGTCCTCCAGCCAGGACACGTCTGTCGCATCAGCACAGCTAGAGCAGAAGATCAAAGCCAAACTCAAGTTCTCCCAGTTTCTGGATGAAGTGACTTGCAGAGTGTTGGACCCAGGCAGTCTGGAGGCTTTTGGTGTGTTCCGGCAGAGGGAGTCATCCAACTTCTGGGGTGGAACTCCTGTCAGCACTGAGTTAAAGTGGAACAACATGGCCCAGTGGACCAACTGCCTTCCTGTCTGCAAGGTCCTGGACAACAACAAATACACGAGAAAAGAGGAAGAACCTAGTTTTCAGGAGCCAGCTTCAAAACTGTACTTGGAAACTGACATTGACAATGCTGGGTGGGAGAGAAAAGTAGAAGCAAACAGTCCCTGGAACAAGAGGAAGGCAAGTCCCATAAAGAGGGGGAAGGAGATGGGATTCTTTCCAGTCTCTAATGAACTACCTCCGGAAACCTTTGAGAGGACGAAGCCCTTAAGTTACATTTTCAGCTGGAGCAGTGGCTTCTCAGAGTGCACCAGCAAATCAACATCTCTGCCCAAGTCAAAGGGCAACATGGTGAGTGCCGCAGTCACCTACTGGAAACTCTTAACTGATTCAGAAATTCTGTCTCAGAAATCGAATAATAGTTTGTTTCAGTATAATTTCAATGTTTAGTATTATATGCCTGTTACATATAAAATCTAAGTCTATCCAACAAGTTTCAACGACTGCCTATCTGGTTAGGCTTGAGGTAACTCGAAACAGAATACCCGAAGCAGATCAGTACTCCATGACACTGACAGTAGAGGAAGGAAGACGGAGTTTACTTGGGTACAGGAGTAGTGTTGTGCATTCACTTGGGCACGGAGTGGTGAAGCAGCACATGAGCCCAGAAGTCGGGTGAATGAGGACTTTAATTAGGAAAACAACGAGGAACACGATACACCAAAGGACGAACGTAAGTGACCATACTGGGGAAAACATACATTGGACTAATGACAGCAATTCCACACGGGGTAGATGAGGGGGCGTGGCACATGGGAGGATCGGACGAGCAGGGCATGAGAAGTAGAGCAGCTACAATGGGGTGTAGACTTTGGGGTAGGTTCTGTGTGGTGTTCCAGGGCTCTTTTTGTGGTGTACCCCCCCCCCCCCCCCCCCCCCCCCCCCCGATCACCATGAAGAAGCTATGCAGGTTAACAAAAGAATTGATCAAAATGCGAGTTACAAAATTACTTCTGCCAGTTATAAAAGTGATTTTTTTTTATTTTATAATATCGAACTCTTGCATGCACATTCTTTAATATTAGATGTTGTTGATGTTGCTCCTAATTTGGAATGGAGTGTCTCCGCAGGATGAGATATGTGTGACTGCCGCGGCTCAGACCTTACCATCTGCTCCAGTTGCATGTGATCAGCGTTTCTATGGTGTCGTGCCCTTTAGGGTCAACCTGTAACTCTCCTCCATGTCAAGGCTGCTGCAGTCAGACAGCTTGTTACGCCATACTCCCCTCCTTTGGTGCTTGAACTGCAGGTTCATCTGCAGTTTAGTCAAGTGGAGTCAGGGAAAGACGCACAAATGTTTCCTCAGTATGGGAGTTTCCTTCCTTGTGTTCTAGGAACTGTTTGCTTCCAGTTGTGTCTCGCACACAACACTGTCATTGTCAGTTTCCTATTTGCAATTCACATTGTGACATTTTTTTCCCCAGAATTCTTAACTGGGACTTTGGTAGAAGTGTCTGTCTAGGCGCAGGGCGAGCTGTAATGTTGTAATGGTGGGGTGCTGTATCCCAGTACCTGTATGGCCAATGTTACTGGTTGATGCCACCTGAAATGGAGTTTGGGAATAATGTAAATTACCCAGCTATCTACAAGGAGAACAGTCTTGACTCATAATGATAAACTCGACAAGTGATTTCCAGCTTCATTTGCCCTTTGTGACATTTCAGAAAAAGATAATGTGGCACATATACAGACTTATTAAGGTCAACTGCCATTTTTAATGTGGCAGCAAATTGAGAGCGTGCACGTTTTTGGTAACTGGAAAGAAAATTAAATCTTTGTCAACTCTGTCATCACAGAGGCCCTTGACAAAAAGAAATTAATAAACTAATTAGAATCTCTGTCTATAGAGAAAGAGAGTGACTGCTGTCTGTGGGGTGACTTCCCTTACCAAAACTCTGGAATCACCCTATACTTTGACTTGGCCTTTTCAACTCAGTGTCTCACCCCCTGTGGAGTGGTCCTGGAAATGGGAGAGAAGACACAGAATAGACCTTAGTACAGTATAGCCTCTCTCCCTCATTGAGAGTCACGTTCCAGATTACAGAGGCTGCAACCTCATTAGAACTTTCGAGGAAGTAACGATATTTAAGCGCAGTACATTTTTACATTTACATATTAGGCAGACGCTTTTGTCCAAAGAGACGAACAAATGAGTAAATACCACATTACAAACATTCATGCTGTCAAGGAGGCACCTAGGCATAAGTACAGCTAGACTGAGCTTCTAGTGAAAGCCCAGGTACAAGGGTAAGCAGTATCGGAGCAGCAGCTTCCCAACAACTACTAACAACAATTTGTACATGTACAGGAGTTGGAGAAGGAAACTGAAACACTGGCCAATAGTGTTGACTGTGAACGTTGAATTAGCAGAGCAATAGCAGAGAGGGATGCAAGAGGGAAAAGCACAGATGGACAACACACTGCAGAATTAAATGCACACCTCAACTCTCCTGTTTCCTCCGGAAGGTGGTGCCATGTATAAGGATGATATTGCATCAATACACACAGAAAGACTGGTAACTGATTAACATGAAAGTGAAGTTGAACATCTCCCATGGCCTGCACTGTCACAGTATCTGAATATTTTTGAGCTACTTTGGGGTGTTTTGGAGGAGCAAGTCAGGAAGCGTTTTCCTCCACTAGTATCACATCACGTAGTGACCTGGCCACTGTTCTGCAGGAGGAATGGCTTAAAATCCCTCTGGCCAATGTGCAGGACTTTTATCTGCCATTATGAAGATGAACTGGCTGTATTGGAAAAAGTGATCCTGTGAAATTGTGTTTTACTTTGTATTGTTGTCTGTTTTTACTCAGGTGTTTTTATATTGTTGTTTGGTTTTTTGTTGTTTTATGTTTCTCTGCATTTTAGTTTTGTACCACGCTTTGTAAGTGTTTTGTTTGTGAAAGGTGCTTAATAAATAACTTATTTACTTACTTACTTGCGGTATCGGCCACGAAAGGAGGCCCTATCCCATACTAATAAATTATTGTGGTCTAAAACCGACGGTTACATTGTTCAACCGATGTTTATGTATGTTATTGGTGGATAGTCAACACAGGTTATAGTTTTGTAGCGTCCCCACGTGTTTGATAAGGGCTAACTTGCTGCTGGATAATCTGTGGAGGTCTCGCTAGGCCTGAGCTGCCCCTCTCTGCTCTGTAACTCAAGTATCAAACCCGTAGGTTATTCTTAATGGTGGTATTGTCAGGAAATGTGATTTATTATAATGATTTTTTTTTTTTTTACATATTTGGTCTGTGTTATGTGTATTTACTGTCTTGTTTATCATTTATCTTATTTAACTTGTTACCACTTAAAGGTTTTGGTCTAATGAGAAGTGGGTAACTTCCTAAGAATGCCGCATCTATAACAATCTATGAACACATTCGTAATAATCATTTATGGGCCATTGCACAAGTACAGGTACATAGAAGTTTGTCTCTTCACCTACCCCATCTTGCTCTTCGTAGCTGGAGGGTTGCAGTGCAGGGACAACCATTGTGTAGTGTCTCTGGGGCTGGGGGTTAAGGGTCTTGCTCAAGGGATGGATATGTGACAGTTCTGCCAGGGCTCAAACCAGCAACCTTCTGATCATGGGTACAGACACTTAGTCTATCGAACCACTCAGCACTACCACTTTGTTTCTGGACTTTGGAACTTTCCTTTTTCAGCAGCGCTCAACACATGAATGGAGCTGCTCTGCTGTGAATTAATCCCAAAAGAAATTCCTTTCAGAATTTACAATGCCATTGGTTAGTCACCATAGTAAAGTATCGTGTAGAATTCCAAAGTAGTATAGTATGAAGACTACTGACGAAACATCCTTAGGCTCAGACGTGCAACTGACCCCGTGTTCAGATCTGGTCACACAGCACCCAAGGTTTTCCCTGTAAAAGCATAAAGTATTGTAAACATGGCTATAAATATTGGTGAAAAGGCATAACACATTATAGCCATGTGTATTATGCATTATCAGTGCTTTATGCAGCTGACATCTATAATGCATTATAGATACCTTCATAATGCAATACAAGACTTTCTTAATTCCTATAGCAGTCTTTAGCATGTACTGTATTATGAAAGTATATAGTGTATTATAGATGAGAGCTTCATAAAGCATTCATAGAGTGTAATATATATGGCTAAAATATGTTATATCTTTTTATTTATGCTGATGTTTATAATGTGACATGAATGCATTATACTGTAACGTATTGTTGCCTCTGTCTTGCTCACTGGGGGCTTTCGGAAGGGACCATGCAAATAAAATTGAATTTTAATGAATGTGTTCATAAATTGTTATTGACATGGCTTAGAAAGTGTTACCGAAAAGTGCTTTGTGAATGCAATGCATAATTAATAATAATAATAATAATAATAATAACTATTGTTATTATTGTAATGAGTACACACATTTTGACCGTTGAATAACTACAGACCCTATTGCAATGTAACAAACTGCACGATGAGTATGTGCCCCCCCCCCCCCCCCCAAAAAAAAAAGTTGTTGCACTTGCGTGTTGTTTGTCATGCTTGCTTTTCTGTGTGCCGGTAGCAGTGTCTTCACTGTAGGTAAGTAAGTAGTGGCCCATTTATGGTTGTCATGTGTAATTAATGGCGCAAAATGGCTTTAATTCTACCTTGATCCTAGTTCTTGTTAACTCATTGCCTCACTTTGTGATTTCTTAATTGTGTTCTTATGATCAGTGCAGACTTTGTTCTTTATGTGATTTTACTGTAATGATTAACCATTCACCCAAGACTTAAAACCCTTGCAAATCCCTTGCAAATTTCTGCCCCATCCCCTCCCTCCCCCCCAATTATGTTTATCAAAAACAAAATATATAAAATGTCAGTCTTGCACAAGCATTCAGAGTAAACCACCTCCCGTGTGAAATTTAGCGGATTGGTTTACCTGTCACCTGTCATGCATTGCTGCTTGCTTCCCCCCCATCATTCAGTACAGATACTGACTCAGTACCTGCCCTGGGGTATACCACTCTCTGCAGCCTGCTGCAATGTTTTGTGCCACTTAATCTGTCAATCCCCCCCACCCCCAGTAATGCAGATGTAGGTTTGTTTACTGCTGCCCGTGTGAAGCACTTTGTCCAACAGCGCCTTGCTGAAGATCAGCTCCATTGCTCAGCATATCTGAGGATGATCCTTCTTCTTTATCCATCTTGTTTCTCTTGATTCCTTTCAGGCCTCCGATGGTGAGGTGCAGAATGTGAGGTAAGCCGCTACCTTTTACTATCCTTCTCTGCCGATTCCCCTTCCCTTTATCGTTCTCTGGCTCTCTCTCCTCTCTTGCTCTCTCATGTTCTCTCTCCCTCCCTCCCTCCCTCTCTCCCCGTCTCCCCCTCTCTCTCTCTTTCTCCCTCTCCTGCATTCTTCACTACTGAGGTGTTCACTGCCAGTTAAAGCTGTTTAATCTAGTGGGAATCCAGCGCCAGCTTTATACAATGTGCGCTTTTCAGAGAGGAGGAATGCACACAGGAGTATAGTGACCAGACTGGGTGAAAATGAGATGCAAAGCCAATAAACGGTAAGGAGAGAGCAAGCTTAAGGAAGCATGCAGTTGTTTCTGGAAGCTTTGGATTTTCTTTTGTACATGTCTGATTTACTGAGTGCATGTGAGAGTGCAGTATTTGATGGGTGCCTGGCACCCTGTCCCTCCTTCACTGCGATTGAAATGACTGTGAACCACTGGCAAATATCTTGCATGAGCTGCAGAATTTGGATGCCTCTTTCCATGGGAACAGTATAGACTGATTTCTCATTGATTTCTTTAGTTTGGACTTCCGTGTGATTTAGAAGAAATGTGGGCGGTATAAACAAAGTGTGTTTCGGCGATGTGTTTAGTGCGTGCTCTTTACGAAAGCTTAGAGAAGCGACGGATAATTCAGAAAGGGGGTGGGTTTGTTAAGACACTGCTGGCTAACAGTGGGCTTGACATGTAGTGCTTTTAGTCTGTAAGTTGGCTTCTAGAGGTGTTGTCAAGCTGAGTATAACCACTGTGTATATATAGTTGTTTCTCTGAAGTTCTTTTATGCAGATGGTTTTCGAGATAAGTTTAATATCACTGTTTAATAGCACTTATGTAGAAAATTATGGCCAATACAGATTGAAGTGGTAAATGCAAACATCAAGGTCTGCATGGAGCTCGAAACATTAGTTGATTTTGCTTTAATCACCTGCCTATCATCTCATTATGCAAAGTTTAAATTATGGCTGTTCTGAAACATTGATAATTATACCAGGGGTTTTGTGGTATTTTTAAAATTTGCAGTTTGAATCAAAACCATGATACTTTTTGTTGTCACACTGAGTGAATTTTAATTAGAAGCAATTTCTCTTGTTAGCATTCATATCCAATAGGGCGACTGATTAATCATCCCCAGGCTGTCATTCATGAAGCTTCCGAGGTGAAGCAGCCAGCCTGCACACTAGAGAGAGGCTTCCTTAGTTAGGAAGTCAACACAGTACCCAGTGCCAGGTCTAGATTGTCCATAGGCTGCATGCTCTGCGAGCCCCAGGACAGCAGAGGCGATTGGGAACACGCAGGGCTGCTCTCTGTCACCACTCACATTAATATTGCAGGTAGATTCACACGTCATAAAAAAGTTCTAGCAGAGAGGCACGGAAGCTTCCACTCTGGAACAGGGGGTGAGCAATTCACTTAAAGGCTCTATATTCCCCAGACACAGAAAGCTGCCCTCCCACCCGCATTAAATCACTGGTTTGGTCCAAACTACTTGTATGGCTACACATTAATTCGAAGGTGGGTTGGGGGGTGCTATGGGAGGCCCACCTGCCGCAGCTCTGAAATTGCAGTCATTTCCGAAGCTGAATCATCATCATGGCCAAGGTCCTTCTCCTGTTGTGAAAAGAGGATTTCTTCTAAAAGTTACCTGCAGCACTTTGCTTCTATTACTATTTGTTTTTACTGAAGTACAAGCGTGCTTTATGAGGTATAACTCCCCCCTAACCTAACCCTTCCCAGTGTGACCAGGGTTATTATGGGTTGAAAGTACGCAGCGGAGGGACATAAGTCACTGAGCGTGTGTGGATCCGACTTAGTGCAGTGATGGTGATTATTAGCTCCCCAGCTGAAACTGTTCTCCCAGAGAAAACAGAAGGCCTTTGGAATGATACTCTGTAGGGAAGCATTTTGTTGCTTTGTCTCCAAGTCTGTAACATGGTCTTATTCTGAATTCAAAGAATATGAATGTATAAAAGGTTAGTATTGAGAACCGCTAGCTTCTAAAGGCCATTGCATATTGTTCAGACAGTATGAATCAGATCGCTATGGTAACTCATTTTCCCAGCAACGTTAGAATGTAGACGCAAGGATACTTAAAGTTAAATCACAGCAGATCCAACTTTCCAGTTGACAGAGGCCAGATCAGTAAGGTGAAGGTATAAAATGGTTGCTATGGAAATAAATATTAGAAAATCATCTTTGATTTTCTACTATGTTACATTCCATCATTCCATCCCTAGAAAAAACATTGCCTGAAGTTGATTGATTCTTCACAAGACTGCAACTCAACTGTGGCTCTGAGTAACAAGTTGGCCTGGAGAGAATGGCCCGTTTTGTTATTCCGCAAGGAGAGGCCTCTTCTCCATTTACCCCTTCTGTTTTCAGATACTTCCATGGCCATTTGGTGTCTCCAAGTGACATAACGGTCAAAACTGAGTGAGTGAGACTGCTACGGATATTAGAAGCATGAGTGATAAATGGATCTGTCCACCACCTACTCGGTCATAGGTAATGCTCTCACTCTCACTTCGGATCACAAAGTTAGCATCAGGTAACATGTTATGGCCAAGACGTGTTCATCTCTCACCCAGTGGGACGGTCTGTGTTCCTTGATGATCTAAATGCCCCCCAGTACAACTGTCATGGGACCAGCTTTCAGATCTGGACGACTGAGTACCTTAGAGAGGGAAGAGGAGAAAACTCTCTGTTGCCCTCTGCTGTATGAGGCTCAGTTTATTTCAGCGGTGTGACAACACTGTTGGTCTCTGACCCACAGTCCCAGTGCTTCCTTGTCGATTGCAGCTGTTGTATTTTTAATTACTATCTGTCTGTTTGAATAATGACTCGCTACAATGCACCGGAGAGATGCGCCTGTTTTGTGGTCTTTTGTTGGCTGGGCTCGTCTTGCCTACATGTTTTTGCACCCCCCTCCCCCCCAAACCCTTCCAGGGATTATTTTCTCTCTTGTGCATTGTTGCAAGCCATTACTCAAGCCATAAGCCACTGAGCAATTGCTCATCTCCCTCACTTTTCGAGCAGGATTTGCTTCGCTAAACACGGCTGCAGTCATATTCATAAGATAACTGTGTGGGTGACAGCAGGTAACCAGTTCGTGGCTGTTATTGCCCTTTTTTGCTTCCCTGTTTGTCAGCTGAAGGTCTCTTTCGTGTTGTTTTTGTGCAACAAACGTCTCCAGCCTAGAATATACTAAGATGGCTGGGTGTGGCAGGGCATTTGTGTGACTTCAGCTAAAGGCGGTCCCACTCCTAGGGTAACGTTGCATCCTGTCAGGTATTTTCAGCTATGAGGGACAGTCTTTCATTTCAAAGGCACATTTATATGACAAGGTGCTGTAGTTTTTGTGCTGTGCCTCCTAATGACTATTTAGGAGTATTTTGACCACAATGCATCCAGATTCGATAGGGGATTCTGTACCATTCTAGGCATCCTGGGCTGGTATGGTTTTGAATGACATGCTGTTTCAACACTGCAGTGAGAAGATGATTAACGATAGCTTTGAATGTTTTTTACAGGCATTATGGCCAATATTTTTATTCCAGTAAATCCATGTGCCGTCTGTTTGGCTGGTCCGTCTTTGGACTTGCCATCCTCTGCTCTCTCAAACAGACTCCAGCGATTGGGACTGTGGAGACGGTTACCCTGCTTATACTATGTGGAGTGACAGTGACTTTTTGACACACCAGCTTCCATGCAGGAAAACCCCTCACACAAAATGAGAGAAATACCTCCTCCATCCCATCCCCTGAGCTGCGGAACATTTTTCTCAAAATCTCAAGAAAAGGTCGCTCCTGTTAAAGTTTACTGTTAAGTTCCTGCCTTTTTTTATAATGCAGTCTTTCATATGTTATTCCCTGAATATTTCCTCCTGCCATTTCCTCTGCATTGATTCTCCCATTTCTCCCAGCCGACTTCCGACACACTGCAATCCAGAGATTAATAGCACTCTATCTCGTCTCTTTGAGGAAGTCTTTGATTCCCTATGAACCCTAATCTTGTCATTTTGTTAATTGGAATGTTATCATTTTGAATGCACAAAGGGATCCCTCCCCCCAGCAAAGCCGGCCTTCCATGCAGGACACTTCAGCAGCACACGCTGTTTTAATTAAACCTACAGGAAGAGGCGCCTCGTTTCTCCGAAAGGATTAGTCATCACCGGGGAACCGGAGGAAGTTTACCTTAATTCCACTTGTCTATTGTGGTTTCCAAACCATTGTGTTATTTTCAGAGGTTGTGTCTGTCAGATGGATTTTTTCTGCTTTAGTACCAAGGAATAAAAGTTTCTGTATTTAACAAACATTATTGGAGCACCGAGGAGAAATGTGTGGAAATGTTAGGGGTCTTTTTATTTCTAGATACAGTAAAACTTTCACAGTCTTATGTTAAACAGTCACCTATGCGACTATTAGCTGTAGTATCTCTGACTACTATTATCACAATTTAGTGTTAAGTGGCGTAATTCAGAATTTTCCTTCATAATTTCCGCTTGTGCTTTCCTCAAGGTCTTGTACCAGCCCCTATTATCTTCCCACAGCCGATTTAAAACCGAGAAATATGCTGAATCTGCTGTTAGCCAAATGGAGGAGGGCTGGGTTTTAATGGACTACGACAGTCTGGGGCAGAAATCTCTGTCATTCTGGATTAGCTATGTAGAATTTATCCAGTGCTTCCTGTAAGCTGGCTCTGCATCCTGCACTTTTGTGTCTGTTTGGTGGCAGAAGATTAACATGTGGTCTTACAACGTGTTGATTTTCTCAGTGTACCATCAGCCAGGCACTGCTGTTAATGAGTCAAGGCACTCCGTCTGCAAATTAAGTGAAAAATGGTTGTCGCTCGCTGGGTTACTAATGATGCTGCTGCTACATGCCAGCGCTAGTGATAATGACACCAGGTGCATTCACACTTGTGAGATTCCATTGAATGCCCCACCACTTGCATTCTGTCTGTCAATAACTGCTGAGCATTCATTCTCGTTAGGGTGTTGAATTTCAATATACTTTTCTTTGTAATATGGAACAATCAGCATCAGTGTGTTCTACCCACCTCCGTCTTGTAAAGAAGGCAGCATTTGGCCAGTGAGGTGACACGGTACTTCTGTTTACTTGGTTGTGTTGGCAATTAATCAAAGAAGGACCTCAACAAGACAACAGATAGGTTCCGGGGAGTCCCATCCAAAGTGTGCAGTAAATAAAGAAATTGTGCTTTTTACATGGAAAAAAGTTTGCACCTTATATTTTTTTTTATTAAATCAGGCCTTCAGCTATAGTTGACTACTGGTTGTCCAGACTTGGACCTTAGTCTGGGCTGCATTCGTTGGCTGTGATTAGTTGAGAGAGAGACAAAAGATATGCTAATAAAAATACAGTAATGAGGAGAATTTTGCAGAATCACCGCCTTGGTCGTGTGGAAGCTTGTGTTTGTGTCTTAAGAAAGGACCTCGCAGTCTCACACTCGTCTGCATTGAACCTGTCACAGCGCCCTTGGCTGGAAGCCGACGCTCTCACCACGAATCCCCACCGCGCCCATCTTCCTGCCTCTTCACGACACCATACGTCTCATAACATTTTACTAACTCATCAAGCTGCACTCGCACGGTGAATCTCATATCCCCTTTGTGGCCCTTCACCCGTAAAGATGCTCGCCTGAAGTGCTCGACACGGTCTAGATCACACAGTGCGTCTCCAATGGGGCTCAGACCAAATGGACCTGATTTCTGTCTCTTTCCAAGAAAATCATTCGCCCTCCACTGCCTCTCATATGCTGTAATTTATGTAGTTATGAGTGACCTTCGCTGATGCACAGGGACAGCATAGCCCGGATGTGGACAGGGGCTCTGGAACATTCCAGAAGTCTGGGTTTATAGGCTTAGGGTGAGTTTTTGTCAGGGAGCCCAAAATCTGTAGCCTTTCCCCTTTTGAGGGGTAATTTCGGGAGCCTACAGTACCCTGATGGATATTATAGATTGAATAAACTTTTGAGGAAGGCATGAACTTTGCATAATCCCTATATGGTCAAGTCCTTTAGATCTATCAGTCAGGATGGCTGGAACTGGTGTTTAAATCCAATGCCCCTGCCCTCTACCCACAATCATTCCATCGAAGATGGATTTTAGGAGCAATGGTGACATGGCTTTGTGGCTGGGGGGGGGGGGGGGGAGTCTGCAGGAAGATCTGTTAGTGTGTCGGCTTGCAGACCGGGACGTTGTGCAATCCATCGTTCTGTCACCCCCAGCATTGTGGGAGCCAGGGAAGAAGGTACGCCAGGTCCCCCATGCTCCAGCTTGAGATTTATCGCTGCAGTTCGGAGCCTGATGTAATGCAGCCACTGAACAGCTGCACCTTGAAGTTTCTCTCTTAACTGTAAGTTTTGATTTTTCTGCCTTTCAGTTCCGGAACTCCAGTCTTTCTGCACATGGCTTAATGAGACCTACATTTCTGTTAGAGATTTTGGTAGCCTCTTTTAAAGAGATATTTCAGAAATTATTGCATGATATCCTTTCAATTCTCCCTTCTCCTCCTCAATTATTTTTCTGATATATTTTCAAGCTTCTCAACTCAGAACTGAAGCAAATTTTAGCCATATTATAAATATCAGGAGCCACAGAGCTGTGGCTGATCTCCTCTGGCAGCTATAGTCTGTTTTATGACGGCATGGAGCTGCAGGTCTGCAAAACAAGGTGCAAAACGTAATCTACGGTGCCTCGAGGCTAAAACACTCTACAGTCACTGACTCTGTATTCAGTTGACAAGTCGTGCACTTTTGGATTTTCAAAATCATCTAAGATTTGTAGAGCCATCACTGTTTTAAGGTATTCAAATGTATGCACTTATTTTTATGGAAATTTTCCATGATAACAGACCCAACTGAAGTTGAAGCAGCACTTGGTGTTTTGCAAAAGGCTGGCAAATTGCTGACTAGCTAGAAGTCTTGACTCATGTGTGGACAATCACTAGTCTGAGCACCTGGAACCAGTCTCTGTTTCTGAATTTATGCTTATTACAGAAAACCGCAGCACTGAAATCCTCAGGCGCCAGCAGTGAAATATCATCATCAGTTAACTATAATAGACAAACTGAATTGTGTTACAATGTCTGAGAGATAGAAGGGTCTCTAAATGAAAAGCTGCAGTTTGAAAATTGTCTACTATTGTACTGTACATTCTAACATTGTTGACTGAAGTAGTACAGTGGCACTGCCTGATAATTATAGTTTATGTGAAGGAAATATGTCCCCAGTTAAAGTAATGCTTGAATATACTGTAGAGAGTACTGATGTGTAATCAGATGGATTTCATGGTGATCCTTCTCGTCATGTCCACGATGGACCATCTACCGTCACTTCACCATGGCTAATTTTCATGTGGACAGTTTGACCCTTCATGGGAAAAGAGCGAATACTAGCTTTGATCTGTAAACTGATGACGTCAGCCGCTGTACATCTCGCAGATTGGCAGTAAAACTGGCAGCCAGCAGATGTTGGCATTGTGGCTAGAGACCTCTTGTCATCTGCCGACTGTCTGGTAAATTTCCAGTTGAATCATGATGCTGGCATGTGTGACGTTACTTGCGAGAGCTTCCCGTAAGACCGAAAGCTATTAACCTGGGTTCTTTAAATTAAATTTGGAAGCCAGCCATTATTAAATAAGGTATTCTTATTGCATTATGTATCATCTTGCTACCATGACTGTTTTATGATGTGATGAGCAAATATCTGGAGCTTGGAATTAACAAGCTAAGTATGAATATTGAATATTTTTTCAAAGAACTATTTAAAAATTGGTGCTAAGATTTCTATGGAGGATTTTTTGCACCGGGCTGTGTGGTGAGTGACCATCTCCATCTGTCTTAATTCCCCTGGCCACAATCCCCGCAGCTACACAGGAAGTATATTCCATGTGGCCAATCACTGACAGCTTCCTGTTTCTCTGTGCCCAAGGCAGTTGTAAGAATAGAAAAGTAAATATCTGCTTTTGGTATGAGCTGGAAAAGTTGACATTCTTATCACATGGTTTACTGTGGACTGGAGAAGAAAAGCTTTTTGCCCAAAATATTCCATTCGGTTTCGGGGAACAAATGTCCCTGCTAAAAATCTATTGATAGACAAGCAGCGTAACATTTTAGTAAACGTTCGCCTACATTCACATGTGCTGCTGTCATCTGGAGTCCTTCAGTTCGATTTATTCACTTGGGTTGGGTCCTTAGCTTGGGTCCTTATTGAGCTAGCATTGGAAATTCATTACAGAGTCTCAAAGCACTTATGTAAGTCGCTCTGGCTAAGGGCGTCTGCCAAATCCTGTAAATGTAAATGTAATGTAAATTCACCACTGGTGAAATATTACTTGACTCTGGTTGGCTGCTGATTTCTTCTGTTCTCCAATTCAGCATCGGCCTTTAATGAACAGATTATGTTCTAATGAAGAGCCGAGTCCCATCCATGTTTCTTGGCTCAGTGAAGCAAATGTAGGCTTCAGTCCTTTCCAAGGCAATGCTGAAGCAGCACCGTCTGTTTCCTCCCTATTATTTTCAACCCATCTTATTATAACAGTGTTTTTGTGCCCTGTGTGTTTTGCTGAGCTCAATGGAAGTGTTAACAGGTTGACAGGATACCAATGGAGGGGAGAATCCTCTGGGATCCTTAAAAGCGGATCCACTGGGACATGGCTGACAGCAGGTTGACATGCAGTAAAGTAATAACTTCGTGGCCACTTAAAAACTTTAGAGGTCCTTATTATGTTACCCTGGTAACATATTGCCAGGCTAGTTTATTTATCATCCGCAGTGGTAGGCACTGCTTTATTTTAGCATGCCTCCCTGCGCAGTGCTCGTGCAATGATCCTGAATCCCAGTGCCCTTTTAGCAGAAGTTTAGTGGAAACGGGGGATGTTTGGTCATAATTAAGCCCAGAAGCAAAGTCATCATGTGTATATGAGTGAGATGAATGCAGGAAAAGGTGAGGGTCTCCGTTTATAATTCAGTAGCCTGTGATTCATGCCATGATAAGGGCCTCGCCACAATAACCATTATAAATGCCACAGATATTTTGTGCAATAAATTTGTTTACCCAAACATAGCCTATACCATTATCCAGAAAGAGGAAATTGCTTTGAATTGAATCAGAGGCATAAATCTGCACAGTAGCTTTGTAAGGGGAGCATTTTACAAAAGAACCAAGGATGGGAATCGGATTTATTTATTTATTATTGTTATAATGCTGATGTGAGTCACACAGAGCTTTTATCGCATCTTAAAGAGCAGCCTGCCTCCTCTTAAATGTCAGAGATGGACACGTCGCTGGCATGTAAAAATCAGGTTGTTTATTTGTCCCGCTGAAACCCGCCTGAGCTTCACTGGAGCAGCTGTGCAGCGTCAGGGTGGCACTGTCTGGGTTTCTCACACTTCTGATGCATCTGCTCCTCACTAGAGTGGCACCGGAGCAGGTTTCGGGAGGCCCGAAGGATCCCCACCCACCTGAGGCTGGTTCATTCACTCGGCTCTGTTCTCCACCAATAAGAGACAGCCAGAGTGTATTTGGCTTGTACTCCCACCCATCTCTCTTGTTTTTGTGTCTCTGGAAAGTGAGGCAGGCAGTGAGGCTGCTGGGGCCCCGGGCTGCCTAGCACCCTAACGGCCGCTGTTCTGCAGACTCTGTGTACCGGAGAGGAGCATCTTGCGGTGCCTTTAACACGGCGATTAGGTCTCCCTCTCTGTCATAGGAATACCTCTATCGGTTATTAGAATGGCCTTTATTTCATTTATATTTCATGTCATAAGCAGCACTGCCCAGGGGAAAGATGAGAGCTGTGCTGGCATTAAGTGTGTAGACTTTGGTGACTTTTTTCTAATTTTGGTAGGTTATATTAAACTGAAAACGGATCTTTATTGTCAGAATTTGCTGAGCCCGGTGTGTCTACAAGATAGGAAACCTGACTTTGCAGTGCAAGTTATTTCAGAGACTCCTTACACTGGCCTTGTTCTGTTTTTAACATTGATGTACACTCTCATTTAATTTGAAGGGAAACAACCATTACAATGTGATGTGAATTTTACTTTCATTTTGTGGCTTTTTATCCATCCATCCATCCATCCATTGGGGGTTTTGGAGCCCATCCCAGGCAGCACAGCGCATAAGGCAGGGCTGCTCCCTGGGGGGTGCCATTTCGTTATAGGATATTGACTCCTTATCACACCCCATAAAAAAACTCCATGCCTGTTGCACAATTAAACCTCGGTCATATAGCAGTCCTATAGGAGTCCTTCTCCTAGACCATCATTGTTTATAACCCACCAATAATCATGTGGTCTTCCACATGGATGCTAGCCCTGCAGGGATTCCCCAATAACTGATTTGCCTGTCATGCAGAATTAATGGGGTGGGTGGAAGCGCAGTGGTGTTAGACTGCCCCTAGTGGACAATAATAAGAATTTATCACTGGTCTCTGGGTAGCAGACATTGATTTTTCACATGGATGTTAGTCTCCGATTGTGCAGAGGGGCCCTTGATGCTGCTGATATGGGGTCTAGTTGACTCTCTTGTAAAGAGCTGCCTTCAGACAGTAATGAAGGTCAGGATTAAACGACAGGGTTAAAGTTACAGTGTTATAAAGGCAAGCCGTCAATGCTGCATATCACAGCTCCAGCTGGCGGTTTAATTTGTGCTAGTTTGTCCTCGTTAAGACCGGCATTACTTTGCAACACTGGATGCCTGACACCTGACACTTGCGGCCAGCAGATCAGCAGTAGCTAAATGCGTTGCCAGTGGTGATGACGCATTTGTCCCAGCTCAGGTGTCAGAGCAGTTATTCATGTTTCAGCCAGTGGCTGACCCAATCGTACCTTGGGTCCCTCCATCACTGAATCTGTTCACTTTAATACCCTGCCACTCCTCCTTCAAAGGCATAACATTTCAATGCCAGCTTAAGTGACAAGGCTAGTGATCTCATTTGCTATTTGGGCACCTCCCCCTTCCCCTAATATGGACAGTTTTCCCAAAGCAGAAATTAGGTAGACTGTGTAGAAAATCTATAAGAAATTTGACCATCCTCATTCAGCAAAAGTAATTCACTTCATGCTAACAGGGTCATGCTCTGTAAAGGTGTTTGTTCTTTGTCGGTATGCTTCGGGGATTACAGTATCCTATACTGTAGATTGAACAAGGAAAGCATCAGCCTGATATTCATTTTAGCAAGATACATGTTAAAGAATTGGTACTCCATTAGTGGCTGTTTGCAAGAGGCTCATATGAAAAATGACCTGCTTGGACATATGACTGACTGTGAACTACACTCAGGGGAGTATTTGAAAATGGAAGCTTTCGATTGTCCATAATGTCATCTTCGTCCTACCAACAGCCAGGTCAGGCTGTGGGTCTGTTGGTCTGGAAGGCTTTTGCAGTGCACGTAATCTCATACATTTGCTTTAGAGGAACTCCCTGTTTGTTTAATCTGTTCTCTGTTTTCTTCTGTAGGAAATGTAATAGGCCCTCGTGGATAGGCTGTCTAGCTGTGCAGAATGGCCAGTTTTATGCAAAACGATCTTGACCTTCTCTTGACTTTGTGGTAGCGGCTTCTTGGCCAAAGTGCTTTGGAAAATTAGTTTTATATATTTAACTCAACTCTGTCTATACAGTTTGAGAGGCAAATATGACTTGTCTAATTAATCGTGTAATTGTGCTTTAAGAATTACTAATGGTTCTGCTTTATCTGCATGTCTGTGTGCATGTATATTAGGTGATAACCAGAGTTTGCTACTTCAGGTGGCTGTTTCTTTGTTCGCTCGTCGGCAGGGACACACCACTGCCATGCGCATCCCTCCTTCTGAGATTTTGATTTGCTCTGTTTGCATTTGAGAATAGTGATTCACACCGATATGTGGCAAAGATACAGATGAAGGGTCTTGATTATTTTCGTGACTCCAACCCTGTTTCTCTGCTCTGTTGGCAGGATCAACACAGATAGACAACTACTCTCAAACTCCGCAGGGAGAACATAATCCCCTTAGGAGGAAGCAAGGGAGGCCATCTTAGAATCCAGAATCGGGCATCATCTTCTTATCGAGAGAGTAAATCACACATGAAAGTCAGCACAAAGAGAAAACATGAAAAAAATATATATTGGGAAAACGGCTGTAAAAAACCCCAGAAATGGTTGTAAGCATCAGAAAAAGAGGTAAGAGCAGTGGGAAGAGACATCTGTTGTAGATTTCATTTTGTGGTCCTCATGCCCAGACCTGTCACCTGTGCTCCACCCAGGCCTTCCAATCATGTCACTGTCCATCAGCATGCAAGTCAGATCCTGCCTCGGGCCAGTCATGCAAGAACGGCATGTTGATGTCCATATATTTCACTGTGGTCCGTGTGCCTACAACTGCAGTCTGATAATGTCACTCTGATAGACAAGCAATAATAAAACCAAGTAGGCTTCTCACATTTGTGTATGACTGTTAGCACAGCGGAGAGTGGTGACCATGTGAAGCTAGCTTCCTGTGACATTTACGCCCTTTAACCGCCTTTGTTAGAATGCAGTGCAGCTGCTCAGGTGTCAGCATACCAGGCTGCGATCTCCTGCCTGCATAGTGGACAAGCCACCCCCACGTTCACTTACTGTATGTCTTATCGGCTCGGCTTCTTGTTCCTGCTTGTATCACAGAGGTGGGAAAGACCTGCTTGGAATTTAGACGAGCTCACAGTAATTGGCAGAGCCAGCTTTATAAAAACACTTCATCCACCACTCATAAATCAAACATTTGTGTCTGATGCCTTTTTCTTCATTATGCCCTTTATCATTCCTTGTAACCTCTACTGGTAATAACTGCCCTCCTCCTCCAAGGAACAGCACATGGCTTGTTCCTTTTCCATGTAACAGATGCTGGCACTGTTATCCAGCTCCTAATCAGGGGGCCAAGTTTTCATTCAGCTGTAAATTGGTTTCCAGGCTAAAGCTGTGGTCTGTTGATGTGAGACAGGCTCTGTGACTCAGCTGCAGTGTATCCCCCCCCATCATCTGATGATGTAAGACAGGCTCTGTGACTCAGCTGCAGTGTATCCCCCCCCCCCCCCCCCCCCCGTTATCTGATGATGTGAGACAGGCTCTGTGACTCAGCTGCAGTGTATCCCCCCCCCCCCCCCCCCCCCCCCCCGTTATCTGATGATGTGAGACAGGCTCTGTGACTCAGCTGCGGTGTACCTCTACCATCCCCTCCCCACACACAAAGTCCTCTCACACATCACTGCAGTTGCCTGTCTTTTCTTACCTGTGGCCTTATCTCCTTAGGATGTCCTCATGCCTGCATGTGCGAGCTGCATGCGCACGACTCATCACCAGCTGCAGTCCCTCTGTGCACAGTTCCCACCCTCCGCTAAACAGAAGGCCAGGCCCCGCCTTCCCTGGGCGTTAGCGCAATCCTCCGGAGTGCGTGGCTCTATAGAAGCCCTCTGCCCATCTCCCTGTCTCTCACTCTGGGTGACGCACCGCGGCAAATGCTGCGGGAGCGTCGTGTTGCTGCTCCCCGATTCCCAGCGCCAGTGGAAGACTCGTTACTATTCTGTTTCCGTCTTTCACTGCAGACCCCCGAGTCTGCCTCAGCAACGCATCTCTGCTCAAGCAGCAGCTCATTTCACCTTGGATTTTTTTGCTCACTCTGTTTATGCTATTTTGTTTCAAACACCCATCCATGATCCCATCTTCATCATAAAGCTGCTCTTTGATTTTCTTTGTGGGGAGATAGATCTGCTTAGATTGGGAGGACAGTTTTCTAGCCTAGCATAAGGTTTTTAATTTCCCCTGCTGGATTTAACTTAACATTTTCTTATCGTGTAACCTCATAGTCAGGATCTGCTTTTTAGATGCTATCTTGCTCACACACAGAGTCCTCGGCATTGTGCGACCTTCGTCCCTGTCTGTGAGAACAGATGCGTTGTAGATACCACAGATGGACGGTGCTCTAAGCCATTAGCCGTGCTCATCAATACTGCAGATGTCACATTAAGGCAGGAAGAGTGGAGCTGGGTCCAGAGCACTGGAAGGAAGGTCGTGAAAAATATTCTGTTGTTTCCTGTCGGGAAATATGTGCAGATCTGCAGGGTATGTCCCTTAATAGAAGAGAACCAAGCCTGTGGCCTGTTCTCCTGGCGCACAGCGAGCAGGCCCATCTTTATTGCGTTACCGCTAGACTAATTTGATACCATAGCTTAATCGTATGAAGGGGTCTGTGAAAATAGAAAGAAGGAGCCACAGTGTGGTGCTTGTGCAATTGGATAAAGCACTGGTGCAACAGCAGCCAAATTTAATTAGTATTTCCATAAAATACCTACTGTTATTGCATCTTTGTCCCCCTTGAATTGAGCAGTGAATGTGATGCATAGATATTTGACATGACTTTAATTCAAAGTGGTGTTTCTTTACTTTTGGTTTTACTGCTTTTTCTTTACTTGATTGTGTGTTATCATTACCCAGGATTACAGTAATAGTACATTTACAGTAATAGTCTTTACAAATATAAAGATGCCAGGCGTACAGGTATACACCTCCGTTATACGAATGCAGTGATATATATATAACACGTCTTCCATACACCAGCAATGTTACAATATGTTACTGTGACAGTTTGCTCAAATTCCAGTTTTGGAAACTACGAAACATGTACAAAAATATCTCATCCTGCCTCCTGTGGATCTCTGCTGACTCGCAGCGCGGAAATCCCAGAAGCTGAACCCTGGAGACACAGATTTCAGAATGAGATCTTCTCCATCTGCACAAGTGGGTCTCCAGCCTCTGCCCAATTAAAAGTTGGCTCAGAAGGCCTCAAACGCCACAATGACAGCAGTCTACACAAAGGAGGGGCTGCTGTGGAGCAGTCGTGACTAATCCTCTACATTCTAGGACGTCCTTGACCCAACTCTGGATATATTTGTCCTTAAGTCCTCCCGTCCCTCTGGTGTCATGCCTGGGTTTTTGTCAATGGAATCGTGTCGGTTACCTCTTCCCCAGTGCTGCTTGCAAGTCTCATATTTTCCCTAGATTTGAGCTGTGTACACCTGGAACACGTATGTTATGAGTCTCTCCTCCCACAGCAATAACTGATTGTCCAGTACAAATTACATTAATTTGGAGGCAGAGGATGGTATTTTGTGAGAGATGGCTATTGGGGAAGTAATTGCTGAAGTGTTCTGCTAAGAGGCAGATGGATCGGTGGTGGGACATTTGTAGAGCGTCGTGTTATTAGTTTGGAGATTCCGTGCTATCAAACTTATTGCTGAGCTCCTGACAATCTTCCTCCTGGGAGGTGTAGGGGCGACTGATTCACATTGAACGTACAGGAGTGACTGTTCAGACCAGTAAAAAGCTCAGTCTGCATTCACAATCCAGTCCCCTCATAGTTGTAAGATGGGGTTTCGTATTGGGAGAGTCATCACTTGCTGCCACTTTTTCAACAATGTCTAAAGTTGTTGGTGTCCAGGTGTCCAGTTTCACTTTCTGGAATCTGCCAAGGTGTACATGCTGTCCTATAAATACACCATTTATTGTGAGCAACAGAAACATTTTGTCTTTCAGTTTTTGCTATGTGAGCAGGTTATACTACATGGTAGAAGAGTTTGAGCCAGGTTTCCATTAGTCCTGTAGACTGGACAGTAGTGGGGGGAAAAAAACATTTTATTTTCCTGCTATTGTTCATCTCGATTACCTTACCTGGACCAACTGTGGCATTAGTCATTGTCAAGGCCATTGCAGTCTTTGTTCGGTAATCATCTGTGTCTCATGGTGACCTGCTCCTTAAACAACTGTGAGGTTCAATTCTTTGCTGTCTCACCCACCATTACAGCATGGACATCTGTGAACCTTAATCTCATTCATCATGTGTTTGTCCATCGCTACACAGGGCTGATCTCCAGTCTGTTGTCTGTGAAAGACCATGTGATATGCAGCCAAGTGGCAGATTGGGGACAGTACCACACTGGTGTGCTTGCAAGCGGCTGACGTGTGGTCTGACCCTTTGGGGTGGCGCCGGTCAGCAGTTCCCATGACCCTTTGCATTTCTGTCACCTGAACAGCACCTTACAGGAGCAGAAGGAGGACTTGCGCAAGCGCTTGTCCTACACCACCCACAAGCTGGAGGTGCTGGAGACAGAGTTCCACTCCACCCGGCAGTACCTGGAGACGGAGCTTCGCCGTGCCCAGGAGGAGCTGGAGAAGTTCACTGACAAACTGCGCAGGTAGGCAGGCTTAGGCTTAACTCCAACGACATTCCTGTCTGTCTGTCCCATGCACATTTTCTGGTCATCCATCTACAATCCTCTGGAAATAGTATGTTACTACACTTTGATCTAAAAGACTTCGTCGATTGTGGTATGAAAAACAAGACTTTGAAACCCAGAGTGGGTGGGAGTTGCAGACATGTTTAGGACTAGTCTCATTAGGACACGTCCCATTCGGTTAAACCAAGCTCTGCTTTGACAGCCTATAGTAATTCCCACCTTGGGTTTCAAAGTTGTATGGTCTGTCTGTAGACACAGCTCTTTGCGACCTGTGCTGTCCCTCGGACAAAGCCCGAGAGCAGACGGACTCTTTTCCCCTTCTGAGTGTGTGTGTGTGTGTGTGTGTGTGTGTGTGTGTGTGTGTGTATATATATATATATTCATGATCTTTTTCTAACACAGTCACGCATTCAAAACTGCCACAAGAGAGGCAAGTCACTAAATCAAACACTTCTTCACTGTTCCATGCCTTGTTAAGATTTAGATGAACAGATTTTATGGAATCTAGCTTACTAATGTCTATTTTAGAATTTCCAGTCAGGTTTTTTCTTCTTCTTCTTCTTCTTGTTTCTGGCTGTTTTGCTGCCGGCTATGTGACACAGGGTTAGGTTTGGGTTCGGGGAGGGTGACAGTTGAGACAGGTCACTGGCAGAAGGGTCTTCTCCTCCCAGCACAGTGTGCATTTCCTCCTTCCCGGCTTCCGCCCAGAGCATCTTCACATGCAGAGAGTAGAGCAATCAGTCAGATGGATGCAAGATTAGTTTCAGGCTCAGGCTGGGCAGGGGGAACTTAATGCCTGCAAGCAATGTTGTCATTGCGGTAAGTGTTCATTGTTAAGCCCTCGTGAGGAACAGAAGATTAATTCATAAGTGTGCTGGTGTCTTTATGATCCTTCTCACAGCCAGTTCCTGGCTCAATTTTTAATGCCACACTTGCAATCTCTTTTGAAAATTGCCAAATTTCTCACACTTGTCTCCAGAAACTAGAGGAGGCCCGTCACTGCAACACCTCTGTTAGCTTGTCCCTCTGCTGCTCCTCCATAAAGAAATAGATTCATTAATAATAGTGATGGTTGTTCGTTTGGTTCATTTAACTAAATCTTCAAATATCATAAGACAGAAATGCTATTTTGTACTTCAGTTAGTCTCAGTGGAACTTTTAAGATTTTGCCATTTTATAATTTAGCTCAGCTTCTTTCCGGCTGAGTCATGAATACTCGTAATTGCTCATTTTAATCCGAAGTCGTTTATTACAGCGCCTTCTCTCAGAGTTTGCTGCGTGAAGTTAAACGTGTTGTGGTTGTGGGTGCTGCCGAAGACTTATTTGTGGACACTTGGTACATGTTCTTGTGAAAGTGCAATTTCATTTTGTGGCCTGGTCTTTGGTCCTATGTGTCCACGCAGCTTTGGATTAATGGCCTCATATTGTTTGTCTGTCTTCCTCCATTTAGAATTCAGAGCAGTTATGCAGCACTGCAGAGAATCAATCAGGACCTGGAGGACAAAATCCACCAGTCGGTAGGTGACCAATAGGTTGGAAATGGACTGTGGGCGTATAGTTTGAACATTATTACTGGGAGCTGGGGGGGGGGGGGGGGGGGGGCGGGGTGGCAAGTTACCTGGTCAACTGCTTAAAATCACTCTGGCTGGAGGTCACAGATGTGCAGCCCTGGCACAGCTGAGGCCCACGCAGCGCTCAGAGCAGATTGTGCTGCTGTTGTGCAGGAATGGAAGGGCGGAGGTGTGGCTGTGACTCTGCCCAGCACCGTCCTCCCAGCAGCAGTTTGCATAATGCGAGCTTCTGCTTGTCGGCACAGCTGGGCTTCTGATAAGCGGCAGGGCTTCCTACTGCCAGCCTCCTGAGGGCTCACACTCTTTTTGTAAACAAGATCCCGAGAAATCTACTCCTCCTTCATTTCCTCATCATAAAAAAAAACAGTAAAAACATGTGGTTGGTCTTGTGTGCCGCCCTCCCAGATTGCTACTTGGAAGGGGTACGAGTCCAGGGAGTCACTCTGTTGATCCCTGCCAACTAGCTCAACATAATCTTGTGTTATCTTGCAAATAGTGCAAGATAAAACCCTTATTCGGCAAATAATCTAACCTGTTATGTTCTCAGAGTGCAGAGATTGTTTGGACCACATAAAAAGGTTAGAGCTTACGGGATAAAACCAGCAGAACACAAGATGCACCTCCAGTGCAGAACAAGGAAATGGAGCATGCATATGCCACTTTAGTCTTCTAGTGCATCAGAGCAACACTTTAGTCTTAAGATACGATAAGATAACCCTTTATTAGTCCCACAAGTGGGAAAATTGCATCGTCAAGGCAGAAAGTGGACAGTACAAGAGTAAAGCAGCAAAAAATTACTTCTAAGGCAGCAGAGGAAGTACAGTGCAGTGGCAGCCTTATGCGAGTTGCTTTTTAAACTGCAGAACATACTGTAGGATGCTAAATAGTTTTGTCTCCCACATCTGTAGGTTTGGGTGTTGGTTTCCAAGACTTGAATTTAACAAGATGTAAAGGCGTTAAAATATACTTTGGGGACGGGAGGATGGTCTATTTTTTTAAATCTTAGCTTCTTTAGAAGTTAGTGGTGCTTCTGTGAAGTAAATGTGAAACCAATCTTCTAAACCTATCTGTCACTGATTGTCAGGGATGCTTGTTCAAAGACTGATCATTTGACATTCTGCAGAATGCAAATGTATCATGTTATCCATCATTTTAAACTTGATGCAAAAGCATTTTGAGTGTTCCTGGAAAAGCAGGAAATTGTCGGTACGTACTGTTTAACATTGATATTGAATCAGTTTGTAAGTGCTACAAGATTGCTCCTTTACAAATCTGCTTTTATCAAGTATATCATGAACATAAAGTGTTGCATTACTCTCTTATAAACAGTCTTCAGCGTACAAAGTCAGTAAACAGTTAGTGTTGTCTGGTATACAAATTTTCTGACTTCGTTATTGTTCAGTTTATAGACTCCTTGTAACTTACTTTCTAGCTTTGATGTTACTTTTTGATTTCTATATTTATTTTTCTATATTTATATATCAGTTATTGAATTTGTTACCTGAATGTTGCTATCTTCACGCCCCTTCCATGATCATCTGCTGACGGCCCAGTCAGATCTATAAAAAGCTTCCTTCACGTACTGGGTCCTTTTGAGGGTTCGTGTGACGTCACGTGAACAGTATTGTATTTGCATTACATAAACCCAGACGCAAACTTGATATTTGCGAATTCATTCAGCCCTGGGCCAAGGGCAACTGTGACATTTACACCACAACCCATTTCCTAGGCCACTAAACAAGTGGGAACACAATCAAATATTAATGTTTTCTGGTGAGTGAGGGGCAGTAGAGAAGCAGCGCTGACCTGGTCTGTGGACTTGGACCAAGCACCAGCACTATGGAGAACATGTATATTTGGCTGTTTGGGCAGAGCAAAGACTTGCGGAATGGGTTAGGGGTCTGCGGAGGAGGACAGTATAGCTGAGACAAATGGCGTGGCCTTCCCTTGGGCAATGTCAGCCGGTTATGCTCCCGGTGGAAAGTTTCTTCAAGCAGACTGACAAGTGGCCATATGGCTAATCGGTGGGTGGGTAGGTGCCACAGTGCATCTTCCTGGAAACAGTCTGAAGGTTCGCAGTTCATTCTTTCAGTAATAGGTAGGAGGGGGTTTAATAAAACATGGTTTAGGTGAATTCAGTGAATAAGCATATAAAAGTTTGCAAGGTACTGTTTTATTGATGTGTATTTTCCTCGAGCTTGTTCTGGAAAGGGTAAAAATTTTGACTTGAACAAATGTAAAGAAAAACCATTTAAGAAGTTAGCTGTTAATATAATGGCCCAAGCAATAGGGTTGAGGTGCCACTGTGTTTTGCTGCTAATAAGACAAATAATGTTTTTATAATTGCTTAACTTGTCTGCAATTTAGCGTGTCTTGTTCATTTGTTCTGCAGATCTTCACCAGATATCAAGCACTGCTGCAGAACAGGCCATTTCTGAGTAACAGAAAGTGCTTCTCATATTTGAACAAACATGCATTTTTTGCATTAACTGTAGATGCGTCTTTGGAGGCTTGAGGAGATGAAGTTGAATCACGGTTATTGTCCAAGCTGTTTATTGCTGACTACATAAATAATTTTTATGGCACTAGATTGAACACGTAGGCAAGAGTCTGGGTAAAGCTGAACGCCGTATTGATCATACATCATATGTCGGCTGAGGCCTATGTATGGCTTATCAGAGCTACCTACACGTTCCGTCCTTCCACTGCAATTACTTGATCAAAGATGAGACAAGATCAATGCTGCAAGCTATTTGCCTGCCAATGGAACCATGCAATATTACTGTTATATATATATATATATAGATGAGAATATCTCACTGGTCAGCCATAATATGAGTGCCTGCTCCTTCCAAGCTTTCAGCTAAGGAAAGGATGATAAGAAATATTTTTTCTTCTTATATTGTGGTGAATAGTTAATGCCACCCACTCTTTAAATCCTCCATGAGAGAAGACCCTCTTTATAAAACCTTTATCGTAAGCTTTTGTCAATTGATAAATCAGAGTGAATAGTCAGCTCTGAAACTCCATGTCATTTGATTGTCTGAAAGAGTGGTGACAATCTGCCCACCATTCGATCAGCTCATCGTTTCAGCCAGACAAGTTTCACCCACACGAGACCTTTAGCAGCACTTAAAATACTCATAGAGCAAGACTGCAATTAAAACTTATGACAGTCCACCATCATATCAGCTACATGTAGAATGAACTACATAAGAAATGACTGTTGCCACAGGAGCTAAACATCATGTTGCTGTAGCTTGTCACTTCAATTTCTCACTTTCCATTATCATATGTTCACATCACAAAATTCCCATGAAAAGAAATTGTACATAATTTTTCTTAGTAAAATGCAATTAGCAGTTTTTCTTGGAAGGATTTTGAAAGAAATTTCTCATATTAATGTGACATAATATACTACATTGGATTTCACAGATAATTGTCTAGAAGAAATACAATTGTGAGTGTAATTAGATTTTTCCAGTTCGCTGCTTTATGAAATGCACAGTATGTGCACCGTTGATAAAGCACTTGGTAGCTGTGTGTAAATCATATCATAGTGCTTAATGCAGCACCTATTATACAGGGCTGCTTTTCTTGGCAATGATTTCATTATCGGTAATCAGGCCATACTGAATTTAATGGGTGTAATAATTGCCCCACCCTCTCATTGAGTAGAAATGTTAGAGATTCTTGATGCAGTCTTCACTCTTCCCAGTACTGGATTTTAAATATATGCAGCAAGTGGGTCCATAGCTTTATCTGGCACGATTAAAACTGATGAATCCCACCTGTCCTTTTCTGATGGATCATCTTGTCCTGAGCTGTACCCCATCTCAGCTGCCTCTCTGCAGCTGCATGTCAGGGGATGACTATAAAGACCTGGATTTCACTTTAGCACTGAGCTCTGATCAGTCAGTCTCCTGTAATCATGCATGTGTCACTAATGCTAATGTGAAACAGCTGGATGATTCTATCAATGCAGGAAACAGACCAGTAAAACACAAGAAGAGTTGAACTAATTATCCAAACACAAGAGCCTTTCAGTTTTAAAGTAGTTCGTAAAACCTGAAGTAGCTCATATTGTTCCTCTTGACATGGATGAGGTGGTCAGACCAGATAGGGAAATGGGTATCATCATCAGTTAAGTAAATAAAAGTATTTTATTCACTGTCAATGAGGCTGAATCTCAGTGTACAGCCACTGCACTTGGCCTACCACCCATTTGAAAATGTTTTACCTCTGTTATTGCAGACAACATTGTGGTCTGTCATCCAATCCGTACCTTTAGGTGCTTTACAGCAGGGCATGAGAGGAGATGTTTTCAATCTGGAATCCATGCTAACGAACACGTGAGTCTTTTACGGAGGCTGATATTTTAATTCATAAAACAAGAGTACTGTCTCCATTAGCCCTCCTCTCCTGGTTTTCTTAATTTCTTGAGCAGAGGTCAATACCATGGCTAATTGTGATGGACATTTTGAACAAAATGCAATTTTTATCGCTGCCAGAGCCTTTAAACACTTAGCCTGATTTTTTTTCCTGATCAAAACACATTTGTCTGTGTATGGACTGGTTTCTGATCCCTGTTCATGTAATTTTTTAAGAGTACTAGATAAGTAACAAATGAATCTGGAGTGATCATTTGATCATGATCAGAATTGTTCCAAGATTGCATTTAAAGTGCATTAGCCCACATCTTCCCCGCTCATTCAGCTTGTTGAAAATGCAGGTGTACGGAAGTGAGCGCAGGGCTGATCATTCCACTCGTGCAGATGATTCTTGTAGCATTGGACACTTCAGGGGAGCGCATTGGTAGCAGAATAGTCCAGTACAGATATAGCATATTTCTGACTTTTACTGCTGTCCACGGAAGGAAATCTGGACACATAGATATAAATCTAACGTTAAAGTCAAAGGTCCAGTTGTAAAACTGAACTATTTGAAGTTAACGTAGTAGTAAGAACTCAGAAGTCATAGAGATTGAGCTGAAGGTCCGAGACTGACGTAACACCTCTCCTGCCATCCATTAGAAGGACCTTCATCCAGAACCTAATCTTCACAGAGTATAACACTGATAACACCAAACACTGTGGCACCTGACCACTGAGTATATCAGAGACGCATCAATATTTTAAGCACGCTGTGAGTACAGTGTCACATAAGGCCTCATTTGAGAGCATCTGCTTGCTGAGAGCAACAACATTTTTTTTTTTGTTTTTTGTTTTTTTGAGGTCGACAGTCTGTGTCAAATCTGCTAAAAACAGTACCTCAATCCAAAAGGGCAAAAATGCTGAGCATGTCATTAATTATTCAGCACTTGTGTTGGTGTTGTGATATTGTCTGAGAACAGACTGATGCATATCTTAGGCATTATTAGGTTGAAGGAAGGCAAACGCACGCCCTGATTTTACAGAATTTGACGTGTTCCTGGGACAACAAGGGAAGACCTTGTGTTTCACTTCTTTAGCCAATTAGGCTTCATTGTGTGACCACAGTAATTAAAACCAGTGTTTTCTATTACGCAGCACAGATTGGTAAAGTACCTGTCTTATTGTGTATGCCTGTTGTTAAAGGACATGTCATAGATGATAATGATAATGACAACAAAAATAATAATAATGACACGGTTTGAATCTGGGCCATTCCGATCACATGCATATAGGTCTTGCCCACTGAGTCACACATCGTCCGCAGCTGAATGGCTGGAAGCCTTGAGTTTGAAAGCGAGGGGAAAAAAGGACCAGTGTGGTGATGCCATACAATGAAGACTGTGATTGGTTAACGAAGTGAAAATTACGTCCCTCCACTGTTGTGCCAGGGACACCTCTAGCTTGGCAAAATCAGGACATCCAAGGCAGATTACCTGTGGTCAGCATGCTTATAGCGTTAGACGAGATGGTTTATGAGGTCTGTTACAGAATACCAAAGTTTTTTAGGTAGGAGTTGTATTATGACTATCTCAAGATTTAGGAACATATCCAGAAGTTAAAGCTGTATTTATATTGTCTGACCAGGGCTTGCTAATGTTTGGAACAAGTTTCTTCATCACTATGTTAGGTTACGGGACCATGTTTGCAGTAGAGATTTTGTAGAGGGTCAGTCAGTTCACCTGCTGCAGCAAGACGAATATCCTGCGGTCTTTAGTATGTGATACATATTTTCTTCATGACCCTTAAAATTATGCCATCAAAGAAATTTGTGAAGTCATCACTATTATTACGGTTGGATTCAAAGTCATAGTTTTCTCACCCGCTTGATTCAAGATGTATATTAACTTAGTGATACACATTGCATTTGGTTTGTCTCGCCAAGGACTGAGAAACATTTCTAGTAAATGTTCACACAAGCTGCATGTGATAAATCTATTTTTATTTGGTTGTTTTTTTAAATAAAATTCACAATTATTAATGGGAATATAAATTATTATTTCATGCTTTCAAAGTCATACTCAGGTGCTGGAGTAAGATTAATTTGAAAACGCTTCACATATTGATTACCTAAACAATGGAATCTTTTTTTTTACAAGAATTACAAGAAGCTCTACCGAATTACAGATTTTGCTTAAAAATCTGATTAGAAAAATATTGGATGGGGGTTGGAGTGTAGCCTCACTTTGTCTGCTGTGGGCCTGATCGGGCTACAGCTTACAAAGTGAGCTTGTGGAAGGTCTTGTTTATTAAGTAGGAGTATTCACAAGGCCTGCTGTGCTCTCATTAGTCAGGGGTTTTAGAGGAATAGTGCAAAGTATACCAGAGGCAGAGTGAGAGAGAAAACAAAAATCCCCAGTTTGTGGTAGTGGTGGTGTAGTAATCATCATGCTTTGTTCTCCAAAGCCCTTCAGGTGAAAATACCTGTGCGGTAGGAGATATGGTTTGATATGCTTGGGACACAACAAAGTGTACTCTCATTATCTGTTATAAGACTGAGTAGCACCTGGCTTGCAGAAAACATGCCGTTTTGATTCTGGTGTTTACATGTATAACTTACTGTATACTGCCATAAGTCTCCAGAACCATAAATAGGCCCTTCAATAATGTAACACAAAGGCTGATGGACAAATGACCAAAGTATCTCTGGAACAGAGACTCAGATCTACAAACTTTGTAGTAGAGCTGGACGATATGATGAAAAATTTATATCACGGTATTTTTCAAAGTTATATTGGTTTCACGGTATACGACGGTATATTTTTTATGTATGACTGGGCGTTTACCACATTTTACAGGATTTTACAGGACACATTTTTGTTTTACATTTTTGCATTGTTCCCACATTAATATCGATTACTATCTGAAAATTTATTTTTTTTTGACAATTAGGGTGACCAGATAATCAGGGAGGACACATTGAACTACTCCAGGTTTTACAAACTAGTTTAAAACTGAAAGGCACCTGTGCTTGGCTAAATAGCTCACTTCTTTTTGTGCTTTGACTGCTTTGATTGAAAAACTCATCCAGCTGGTACACATTAACATTAACGGCATATGCGTGATTATAGGAGACTGACCAATCAGCACACAGCAAGAACTTGGTGCTTAACTGAGATCCAGGTTCTTTTAATTAAAATGGTCTTTTAAAAATCCTGTCCTAGCTCAATGTGTCCTGACATGGATTATCTGGTCACCCTATTGACAACCCCAGTGTTTCATCACTCCAGCGTCAGCTATATCTTCCGTTTCTGATCTTTCTCGGTACATTTTTAGCGGTGCAGCAGTGAAAAAGGTCCCCCCTCAAACAGTTTCCAGCTGCGCCACTTTCCAAACATTGTGTAGGCTATTTAAACTGGTATTGTGGTATAAGAAAAATTCATATTATAATAAAATAATAAAAAATGGTTTTCAGTATGAACTACTTTTTAGTGTTGCCTTTTTTTAAGTGTAGGTTTCTTAGACTATGGGAACTGCATTTAAGATTAGCATTCTGTAACACTGTTCACACCCTTTGATTAGCCTTCACTCAAAGAGAAATGGTTTATTTTTAATGAATGAAACTTTAGGATGAGTCATTTGTCCTTTCATCTTTAATTAAAGTAAAAAAAAAAGTTATCTGTGCATTTCATAGTAATGTCTCATTAGCTTATTGATCTATTAAAATGTTCGGGCAGTATTTTTCTGTTTCATCTGTTTTTCGACAGATGACGATGTATCCTCACTCCCCACTTACTCCCAGCGCTCAACTAATTGTATCTCTAAGGGACTGAGATGTGTTCATTGCCAATGCAGACTGCCTCTCGTTCTCCTAATGGCAAGATGGTTTTTGTAAAGGACTGCATTCTCATGCCTCAATAACCTCCTAGAAATTAGTGCTTGATGGAAAATTACACATGTATTCAATCAGCTGAATCACTGAAAACTTTTCTTAGTTCGTTACGTATCGTGCATAAGGAGTGCTGGAGCTTTTGATTGAACTGAACTCCTTGATGTGCTGATTCCAGTCTATCCAGCGACGTTGAGCATTAACCCGATAATGAAGCAGGGCAGCCATCTTGGAAAGGCATTTGTTAATCACGGCTCTAATATGTCTGCCCCCGCAGGGTGTTGCTGATGTCACATTATCATGAAAAAGGCCACTCCGGGCCCGGATTGTTTGTCCCCCTCCCCTCTTCAGAAAGGGTTGTAATCCGTCCAGTTGCGGCTGTTCCCAGGCAGACATTGTGCACTGCTCACCGAATAACCCACAGAAATATCTCTGCGCTTGGGTTGTGCTGGAGTTTTATTGCTGCTGGCAAGTACCAGCTGAACGGTCTGCATTTTTTTAACTTATATTTTGGGTAAATCCTGATAACCTTGAGAAGCTGCCTAGTTGGCATTTTTTGTAAATAAATTAATAAAGTAATGGTTTTTGGGTCACACTATACTTGAGGGTATGCAAATAATGTAGTAGTATACTGTTGCTTGTATATTAATTAACCAAAAGCTAATTGTTAGTTACAAACTGATGTCATGTTTGTTCATCATTAATGAATCATCCTACAACTTTTATCCCAAGCAGTTACTATATTTGTTGCTATACAGTATCTGTTAATTCTGCAAATCCTAGTGAACTACTGAAGGAACAAGTATTGAATAACACAAGTGAAATACTAATCTCATGTTTGTTCATCATTAATGAACCATGACACATCTTTCATCTTAAGTAGCGACCATATTCGTTCCTGATGTGTTCTTCAGCAATAACTGAGTTACTATGTATTTGTGTACCCTCAAGTAAAGTATTACTGATTTTTTGTTATAAAACCAATAAATGTCAACATATTTATTGAATTAAGCAAGTGTTCCAAGACTGTCTGTGAACACTGTGTTTTTTATGTTCCATAAATTTTGAAATAACGTTACCTGTACTGAATCAGGTATTTTAACCAGTAATCTCCTTGGATTGGTCGTGGTGGTTTGTTGCATTTGGTAAATAGGATGCAGTGTTCGGAGGATGGTGGTCAGCCTCTAATTAATGATTCGAAGGAGGAGTCACAGACTGACCTGTGATGAAAAATGCATGTGTGACTTACATGGAAGCAAAGTCCTGGGCTTATGTTAGTTAAACTGCCCTCGAACCAAACCGAAAATGACAAACTGGAGCAATAATGTGCAAAAGAGTCTCGAAAACTGTTTAGGGTGCTTGTGCATTAAAAGGCTTCGCGGGGAAAGAAAATGCAGCTGGATGTTTATATTAAAACAATAATTCTCCAAGTCCTGCCCTGACAGGGCCATTTTGGGTGATGGATATATTGTTTTCACGTTTACAGCAGGGCTTCTCCCTCAGTGCATTTTTGCAAATGACTTTCATAAACAAGCGACGGCACGGAGGGGCATCTCTGCGTCTTCTTCCATTCAGAGGACCGAGGGCCGCTGCCAGGCGACGCCGTTATGACCTGTGATCACACGCGTCACCATCAGTGCGTCGGGCAGGTGGCGGGTCCTGACATTTCACGGCTCTTCCCTTCTTACTGTTGGACTCTGTTGTGTATCGGGGACCATATGGCTAATGCTGGCGGGGTCATCTGCTCTGCTGCTATTAAGCCCCTTTTTTGGCCACTGTCTTCAGGTGCAATGTCTCAGGTTGCTGCTGTGTGCAAGGGTAATAAATCTGAATGATAACCACTAGACACGCTGACCATAGACAGGTCCGGGCTGCTTACAGAGCTCACCTTTTTATTTTAATCCCTTGGTGGACCATAGCTGGTTTGTCTGTAATAGCCAAAGCTCTGCTGTTAAAATCCCAGGCTGTAAGCATTGAACGACTGTCCATTATAACGGTGGGATGGCTTGCGATGATGTTGCTGGCAGTACAGTGTGGGTTTTAAATACCCTCTCCAAAAAAACTAAAAATACCAAAAAAATCATCTCTATTTCATTGATTTGGGGTAGTCTGATGGAAGTGTGGTTTGAAGTAGATTACACCTCCACGCTTGTGGGATGCTGTTACGGTGCACAAGGGGCGGCCAGCACGAAATGCGAAGGAGTGAGGAGGCTCTGGGGGTCGGTGCCAAGTTATTGGTTACAGTTGTGTTTATGAAAGTAACCACACAGCCACAACCATAGCCACAAGTAACCACATAGCCATAGTCATAGCCACAATCCTCAAATGACAGGGCAATAGCCATTTCCTTTGTAAATGTATAGATCTAGCGGTAAAAAGACAAATATTCTGCCAGAACCATTCTTTGTCCTTTAGAGGAACTTTCAGTAAGTTATTCAGCACTTGGACTCAGTAGTTAGCATGTTGGAGCATTTATTTTAAACATTTCTTTCCCTTGTGAAGTTGTTGAGATTAAATTGAATGTATAACCTGTTTATTTCTTGGCTCCCTCTAGACCATTTGCAAGTATTTATATAAATATTCTTGGGAAAATAAACCTTCCTGTTTCTCAGCCCTAGTAGTTTGTTTTTTACTGGTTTGATCAATGATACTGTCCGAAACATTTATTTTTAACTGTAACTCTTCCCTCTTTGCCATGTTTGTTTCAGTCTAAGCACCATGAAGAGGAGAAGAGAGCCCTGAGTCGGGAGATTATCGTCCTCAACAATCACCTTATGGAGGCAAAGATCACCATCGAGAAACTCAGAGAAGACAATGTAAGGAAACCTCGAGGCCTTCAGCCAGTTCCCAGTATACTGAGGTGTACCTGCTTGCACCTGCTGACCGACTCGTGTGTGTCCCCGGAGAGGGTGTGCTCTTACTAGGGTTTTGTAATGATGCACATATTTTTTTCCTGAACCTGAGTATTGGAGGTTGGCTTGCTATTATCACTTTAGCGTATTATCATTGACCTTGGGTTTGAGGTAAAGGCGCTAAAATACATGTCATTGAAATGATACCTTTCAGTTTCTTTAAATTCTACAGTAACATTTTATGACTTTGCTGTTAACGTGTAATATATCGGGAAGGGAGGCCATGCAGGCTCCAGCCGCTCAGGCAGCATTGCTGTAGTGATGTGCCCATCATCTGCCGTGTATGACATCGGACTCTTTCTGGAGTGCTGAATCAGTGATTACACTTTACCCTGTAGATGTCTTCTGTCTGCTTGGGTCGAGCAGATTGAGTTAGGTAAACCTGCAGGGAATGTGCCTGCAGATGCAGAATCCTTTCTGTGTCGAACCTTCCGGAACACCATGCACGTCGCTCGGCTTGTACGATCAGTAGCTGTAGAAGTGCAGCATACTCCAAATTATCCTGAACGCCGGATGGTACAAACACCGTTGCTGCAGACCAGCTGATTATGCATAAAATACACAGAGCCTTATTGCTTTATCAGTTCAGCAGCAAATGTCAGTTCTGAGACGCAAGAGAAGCTGGATCAGAGAGACAGGGATCCACTTCTGTAAGAAGCGATTGGAAATTCTGCTCTGAACAGCGGATGGTGGTGGAATAAATGAAAGGCTCATCAAACAATAACAGGATAAACAGCCATTACTGGGAGTTTAACGAGCTCTTAGCAGATCTTGGAAGGGGAGGATCTTTACCCTAACCCCATAATTGAATCAGCAGTGACTGTGACACTAGAAACCCTCATTATAAAACAAAATGTCCCTTGTAACAATTTTTTTTTGTTTTGCAGAGCATTACAGTTGGTAATGGTGCATTTGGGAGCAAAAAGAGCAAACTCCTTCACTGCTGATGATGTATTGGATTCCATGCTGCATGCCAGTAGTACCAGAACCGTCTTTCATAACTGCAACTCATTTGCTGTGGTAACAGATAGTGATGGAGAATGCTTGGCTGGGTTATGGGCAGTGTTGCGGTTCAGTGGCCCTGTGCCTCTGATCGGAAAGGCGCTGGTTTGAGCCCGGCCTCAGCTCAGCTGTGGGTCCTTGAGCGAGGCCCTTAACCCCCAGCTCTCTGGGCGCCGCTACGGGTGACTGTGCCTTGTGACCAGCTTGCTCCCCCTGCAGAGAGCAAGTTGGGGGAGGCGTAAAGAGAATTTCCCCACGGAGATCAATAAAAAGTATCAGGGGCAACCATTTTCGTAAAGGTGTAATAGAGGACGAGTAAAATTTAATGTTGGTGACAGTAATGTTAGCCTGACAGTTTAAGGATGGAACATGATAGATGCTGTTGACTCCTCATTTTAATGCCGTGTTTGTGATATCTGTTCTTTTCTGGTCACCTTCAGAAAATATATTAATATTTTATCAAGGTAAAATGGCTACCATGCCACTAAGATGAGCATGCTTGCCAAAGAAGCCAGTCATCTTTTGTGTACAGGACAACCTAGTCGCGCTGTCTCTGGCCGGAATTGCTCCTTTGAAGCTGCTGAACCTTCTCGCTCCCACAGGACCTGTACAGAAAGGACTGCAACCTGGCCGCCCAGCTCCTCCGCTGCTCCAATTCCCACTACAGAGCCCACAAGCTGTCGGAGGTGAGCCGCATTTCGAATGCCTCTGTCAGATGCAGCTGGGTGCCTTCACCTTCATGTCTGTCTGCATTTTAGTGCCGTGAACAACAACAAAGCAATGAGGTGCTTCAGGGCTCCAGAGGGTATCTTTCCCAGAAATCGAGAAGCGTGGTAAAGCTATTCTTTAATCAGCTTCTGGTTTGAGGTTCTGCAATTGTTTTCTGGATGCCAGAAATTCACAATACATGAGAACTGGAAAATGCCTTTATAGCATCTGGCCTTTATATTGCTCTGACAATTCATGTGTTTGGCATGATTTATATGACTTCCTTTCCTTCCCAGTCTGTGTGGTATGGATCATTCAAGCTGTCAGCTCTCCAGCCAGGGGGGCAGCACAAATGTGTGATGAGTTTGCGACATGAAGCCAGGAGCCCGGCTGTTTCTATCGCATCCCGTCACGTTACGCGCACATATTTTTACAGATGCGCTGTGGAGCGGGCAGTCCGGCTCCTACAGAGCACATTTATTTGTCCATATAAAACCTTCCCTTGAGCCCGGAGCAGCACACTCATTGCCAGCATGCTGACAGCATAATACATCTGCCTGACAAATGGCTGCTGATGAAGAGCTGTCCTCAGCTGAGGTAGGGCTCACTGGAGGTTCGAGAGGGTATGCCTGAAGGTAGAGGGGGACTTCCACACTAAATCCACAAACTGGAATCCCCTGCCTCCGTCGTAGGCAGTGCCCAGGCAGCAGCATGCGCAGCACGGTATTCTGGGAGATTCCTACGTCACAGATATACTGCTGAGCTTCAGGTGACCAGCAGTAACAGCTCTTCTTGTATTGTTTCTTGTTGCGTTAGCAGATGGCAGCAGTGAGTCCCTGGACCATCCCTGCCATTTGTTGTCATCACTTTTGTGGGGTTGATAATGAGCCTTACAAGAGCAGGATCATGAATGAAGTATTCAAGGCCATCTGTTTATAGACAGAACATTTAAATGGATTATTAATGGGAGTCAGTTAAGGAAAGCATTTACAGAAAGAAAATATTGGTATTAGTTACTTCTGTCAATTTTGCAGTTTTCCTGCAGTTTCTCTGCCATTGTGTTCAGATGATATATATGTGTGGTTTTTTTGCTTCTAACGTGTGGCTGTGTAATACCAAGAAATTCCCAAACAAACAGCACTTCTCTGGCAGGGACCTGCCCTACAAAGATCCACACAACCACATAGCCCCATCGAAAAGAGATGATTCAAATACAAATCATGCTTACTGGTGTTACACTGGAAAAATGCATGGTGTTGCCTGCATATACAATGCATGTGGTTCTTGATTACCTCTCACACAACGTAAATCTCACCAACTTCGGATACATTATTACAGTAATTTAGCAGATGCTTTAGTCCAAATCAATGTCCAAGTGAGGATCAGAGAGCAGAGTGTCTGGAGCATCTGGGGTCAAGGGCCCAACAGTAATATACAGGGGTTGGACAACGAAAATGAAATACCTAGTTTCAGACCATGATAATTTATTAATATGGTATAGGGTCTACTTCTGCAGCAATATACAGAATCTGTTCACCTTGAAAATGACAGCTACAAGTCCTGCACATTGGCCAGAGGGATTTTAAGCCAATCCTCTTGCAGAATAGTGGCCAGGTCCCTACATGATGTGATACTAGTGCAGGAAAATGCTTCCTGACTTGCTCCTCCAAAACACCCTAAAATAGTTCATTAATATTCAGATGTGGTAACTCTGCAGACCATGGGAGATGTTCAACTTCACTCATGTTCATCAAACCAGTTACCAGTCTTGCTGTGTGTATTGGTGCAATACCATCCTTATACATGGCAACACCTTCAGGGTACAATGTTTGAACCACTCTGTGAACATAGTCTTCCAGAATGGTTCGGTAGTCCTTGGCAGTGACGTGCCCATTTAGAACATGTAGTGGGCCATGATAGTGGAGCCCAAACCATCACTGATCCACCCCAGTGCTGCACTCTGGGTATGCAACAGTCCAGGTAGTACACCTCTTTGGGGCTTTTCCGCACCGTAACTCTTCCAGATATGGAAAAAGACAGGTGGACTCATCAGAGAAAAATGCATTTTTCACACTTTCCACAGCCCAAGATTTGCTCTGGAGGCACCATTGAAACCAACATTAGGCATTGGCATGAGTGTCCAAAGGTTTGGCTATTGCAGCCTGACCATGAATATTGACCCTGTGCAGCTCCCGACGAAGTGTTGGTGGAAACAGGGGAGTTGAGGTGCATTTATTTATGCAGTGTGTTTGGCAGCTGTGGTTTTATGTTTTTGGGATACACTCTGGGTTAGTACTGAGACATCCCCTTCAGACAGATTCCTCTTGCACCCAGTTACTCCTGTTGGATGTGGTCCCTCCTCAGTGGTGGTATGCCGACATTACCCTGGATACTGTCGCTCTTGATACACTACCAAGACTTGCTGTCCTGGTCACAGACGCCCAGCGAGACACGGACGAACAATTTGTCCTCTTCTGAACTCTGATATGTTTCCTATTATGTTTTGTGGATTGCAGTATTTTATGTACAGCTGTGCTATTGCTCTGCTAATTCAGCCTTCACACTGTGCTCTTACTGAGTGAAGACTGGCCACCAGGCTGCGCATATATAGGTGTGAAACCTCAAACACTATTGGCAAGTGTGTGTTTTATTATCAGAGCCCTGTAAGTACTGTAAGCTATGATATTTGAACGCACAAACTTCTAGTCTAGATATGGATCCATAACCTAATGTGGTCACACCATCCTCATGTCCCCCACTTTCTGCAGAGCTACTGAAGTTAAAATGGGGAGTACTCAGCCCACCATGCTTCCTTCAGTACTAATACCAGTAGAAGGTTCAAAGAAAGAAAGAAAAACACGGCTGTGTATGGAATGGGCGAGGTCAAAAATCCTACCTTCAGGTCTCTTGGCTCTTACAGTGGATGGTGATTGAATAAATCTACATTGCATTACATTTAATCTAGTGGATGTTTTTATCAAAAAAGATTACCACAACCACAGGACTTGAACCGGCACCAGACACAGAATCCTAACCAGAGAGTGACCTTTTTCCATCAGAAACAGCACATGTACCACTGTGAGCATCAATGTCATATATTCCTGTCTTGCTGTAGAAATATTCGTGCTGACATGTCAGGTTAAATGTGACTTGTCCCCTTACCTTATTCTGCTTCTTGCTGTCTCCTGTTCCATACAGCTGCCATCTGAATTTCAGGAGCGGGTCAGCATACACATGGAGAAACACGGCTGTGGGGTGACCTTGGCTCTGCGTCACTCTCCTTACACAGACTCTGTGCCTACGGCGGTCATTGCCAAGGTACTGGAGAAGCCAGAACCGGGCACCAGCTGCCCAGGCTCTCAATCCCCAAGTCCTCAGCACCAGGGCCCAGACTTCCTGCCCAACAGCATGGGCAGCAGCGAACGCCTTCAGCGCCGTCTGGCGTACAAGTCCTCAGACCTGTACTGCAGTGACACGGCCCTCTACTGCCCAGAAGAGCGCAGACGGGAGCGCCGGCAGAGTGTTGACCTTCATGGGCAAGAGACTAGCCTCTTCCAAGCCCAAAACTCTACTGACAGCAACCCTGAGGAGGAAGCCTTCCACTCTGGGTTTTCGCACCACGAGGCGTCCTTTGCGGAGTTCGCCACTGGATCGCTGCAGGCCTCCAGCTCCTACTCCAGTTTCAGCGCAGCGTCTGATGAGAAGGGCCATGCCCTCAGCAGCACGCTTTCCTCGTCGCAGCAGGCCCTCTACATGGACTGGCGTGATGGTGACTATGAGCATAAGAGCACCTCTTCCTACGAGAAGGAGAGCCCCGGGTTTCCCAAGTCGCACAGCTTCCAGCACATGGCCCACGGCCCGCAGGACGACGGCTCGCCCGGCTATGTCCGTACTGCATCCGCATGCTTCAGCGAGCCCTACCACTCGACCCGCCTGCCGACCTCACACAGCATGGGATCCTCTGCCCAGCTCTACCGAGACAGTCACGGCAGAATCCATGTCCAGAATCCAGAGGAGGAGCTCAGCGGGCGATGGAGGCAGCTGAGCGTAGAGGACCTAAATGCGTACTCCTACCGCAACCCAGGCCGCATCTCGCCATACAGCTTCTCTGAGCAGCACTTTGTCATGGGCCCCAGCAAGATCAAACTGGGACCACTGTACAGCAGCTTTCAAGAGGGGGACGACGCCTACCACAGCCGTATCTTGGGCCGTTGTTTTGTAGCCTCACCCAGTCCCAGCCCCAGCCCTGAGCACATTCACGGCTCAAGGAAGCCAGACAAGCCGCCCATGTATCGGGCCAAGGACGACAGCCAAGAGTCAGAGCGCAGCCTCTTCCACTCAGGGAGCTCCAAAGACAAGGACAGCACAGCCGGGAGCATGAAGAAGGAGTATGTGGATGTGAGTCCCAACAGTTCTGCAGAGTCCTTGCATCGAAGTCCTCCAGAGCCTTCGGACCTGCAGCACTACCAGATGGACCGGCAGAGCCCCAGCCTACAGCGGTCGGCATCCCCACAGTACCAAAAATTTGCAAGCACAGGACTCTGCAGGAAGGACAGTCTCACCAAGGCACAGCTTTATGGTACGCTACTGAACTGACGAGCAGAGGTCGATGGCATAAGCTGGCACTTGGTCACCCTTTAATCCAGGAGCTGCTAGGACAAGACATGGTTCTGTGGGCCAGTACAGGTAGTGTCCAGACATGCAACACAGGCAGGTTTTTAAGATTTATGGCATGATATGTATTTATTTTTGAAAGTACATTGGTTCGGATGCACAGAGTGATTCAGAGACTTGGCAGATATTTTTAATATTATTCATTAGTGATATGTAAATATATGAAGCAGATAACACATGGTACACTTAAGGTTTAATGCCAGAGTGGGTTTTTGTTGGCAAAACTACTGTGAGTAGCTGTCAGTCTCTCACTTTGGTCATTCAGATTTAACACATTTTGTCCTTTTATTAAGTGAAGTAATTGTATAAAGCAATAACAGTTACAATGACATTAGCCAAACTAGACAGGACAATAGGAAAGGACACAGCTGGCAAACACAAGATACAAGGCAGCTTTGAAAATGACTGTTAATTTATTAGTATGTGTGCATGACTTATATGTTGAAATGTATGGTAGGGATGTGCTTACTGTTTCCCAATGCCCCTCAAATGACCAGACAGGGTCCTGGATGGAGGGGCCCGCCACACTGTTCGGTACGTGTATGTAAGCTCCCATCTGAGCAGCCCGCTTATGGGAACTCGAAAGATGCCTTGATAAATCATTCATAGAAGTGGGGCGACGCGGCAGCTGATGCTGCTGTAACCAGCCTTACCCGAATTCCGTCAAACATGGGCAGCTCCTTCGTGCTGCATCACCTGGCTGGAGGGGAACGCCACATTGGCCTGGTGTATTAATTAGTAGGGGATTAGCTAGTTAAGGGGCTTTATCTTGGCTTAGTTGACTCACTTCACAAACTCCCTGGTACATTTTGCCTTAATTTTCATTAGTTGGAGTAGCCAGTATTGCTCCAGCTGACAGTGGTGTAAGTATATGATTACAGTCTTGGTTAGAAGTGTGTTTTTAGACTGGCCAGGGTCCTCATATTCTGTGAGGCACATTTATGGCAGCAGGGGGTGGTGGAGGTACATGGGCCATGGTAATCCTACCAAAATTAGGTACTTGCTCTGACAGTTCCTTTCACTGTGTTGTTTACTCCTGCAATGCCTTTTCCATGACACCTAGATCGCCCTTACAGTTCTCCAGACAGGGCCACGTTTCTAATGTCCTGATCTCATACTGCTGCCTTGCGGGTGACTGGACTGGTCAGCTGCTAATGCGACCGACGTCATCAGCAGGAGAGTGGACAGCACCAGATTTCTGTAGCTCCTCAAGGGGTCTGTTCTGTCCAGGTAGAAAAAAAAATACCGTCAACAACCAAGGAAAGCCTGAAACAGGAGAGGTAACATGTTTGTCAAATTTGTGTTGTAGATATTAAATAATCAGCTCAATTTTAATTCTCTTGCTACGATGTTCTTTAATTTAACCTTAATTATATTCTGTCCTTTTCTACCTCAGAATCCATTCAGAATTTTCCATGGGACTAGAGGTCAGCCGTTTGTACTACCGTTGCAATGCATGTTTCTATAGGTCAGTTGTATATTTAATTGATAAAGAACAATGACAGACACTCTAGAGCTTAAATACACTTAAGGCTTTAGTGACTTTAGTTTGTCATTACAGCATTTGAGCAGATAGTTGACATGCTTAGAAGTTAAATGTTAAGTAAAATCTGTAATACCGGAGTTGCAGTGGTGTCAAAAGTATCTTTCTGTTATGTTCCCTGTATCTGTAAATATAGTATGGAGTACAGCTGAACTTGGGGGTGGGGGCATGTTACATTTCTTGAAATAACACCAGACATCCTCCCATATGACTCTGGTGCCACATCAACCTTGAAGCCTCCTCCGTTTTTCACATGCAGTCTAAGTGATGAAGGAGGGAATTACTTCCAGATTTACTACATTCAAGCTTCCTTATCATACAAGGACAGAAAGCAGAATGTTCTCTCTGGTCTTTGCATTCCAGCCATTTCCTTGTCTTACTTGTCAGCAGGCTCTTTTGGCTGCTCAGCATGTAACTGAAGTTGACGATTCTATGGTGAGTCAAGCCTAAAAAAACAAACAAACAGGAGAGCCAGTTGATTCGTTCCACAATTAGGTCAGTGTCTGCATATGGCAGATATGCCTGCATATTCATTATTTTTGATAAACTTACAAAGGCATCACAATTTACCCTTTGAAATGTTAATTAACAAAGCTTGCTTTGATCTTATTCAATGTAACGTGCCTTGACTACTTTTATATGTTAGAGCACTGGGCTAAGACAATTTTCGAAAAAGTCCTTTGAAAGTTACCTTTTAACATAGTTCTGTTTGTCATGCTCCATATACTGTAAAGTGTCTTTCACGTGTTAAGGGAATGCACAACTATTCAATCTTTGCCAAAATGTACAACTCCTGATGCACATTGGTTAGACTTCTGAATACAGAAGTTGCTGGCTGCATGTATAGGTTTTTTTGAAAGCTATTGCATTGCTGAAAATTTGACTTTAATTAATGTAACTTTTTTTAAATTTAATATATTAGTAACTTGGTAAATACAGTTATTCTTGCCTTTTTTTTCCTGGTATCATACAATGATCCAATTAAGGATATTGCTCAAACTTCTTTTCATTTTCCCATTTGGTTATTTCCTCTCCAAAAAACATTTTGCGTCAATTGTATTGCATACAATGGACAATCACTATTAGCGCTAAATATAAGCTACAGCTGACTAACCTGAACAACTCTGTGGGTAGGAGGTTTGCCCCAGGAATCTATGGCTTCTTAGCCTAACGCAGCTACTGACACGGGAGCCATGTTCTCTCTCACTTACTGGGAGGGCCATATTCCCCAGAATGTCGGCAGCCGGCCCCATGGAAGGAATGGTGAGGCTGGCTGGCTGGCTTTCAGATACCCAGCGTGGTGGTGTCATCCAATGGTGCAGGTCCCATTTTCAGGAGGTGAAGAGCCTTCGCTCTCTGCAGAGGCATCTCGTGTGCTGCCAAGCACCTGGATAGCCCTACTGATCGGAGCAGATGAAAGGGAGAGGGCTCTGCTGTTCCACTAGAGCCTGCCGTGCCCATCTGGATAAACCAGCAGGTGGGTGGGTGGGGGGGGCTCAGGGCAGACAGGCAGCTCTCCAGCCGAAAGCAGAACCTCTGGGTCAAAATGAAGATGGACACAAGCAGGGGAATTGACTTACAGCTCCAGGATTTCAAACTTCAAGTGTTGTTCAGGAGATTTGACAGTGCAAGGCCGTGCTGAACAGTCGGAGTTGCCAGGGGTGGAGCGTGTGAAGCAAAGCTGGTTTCTGAAACGTGCTTTGAGATAAAGCATAGTAATTGTGGAAGAAGGTACCTGGTTCTGCGGGCCAGCAGATCTTGTGTATCCCCTCCCAGCCCCGCCCCCACCACGCATGTCAGTGCCAGATACAGAGCTCCCCGCCCCAGTCACAGGAGGCTATGACAGCGGGCAGGACAGGGTGCATGGTGGCACACACACAGGCCTGCTGATGTGCATGTAGGAGCCGTAGCTGCCGGGAGCTCTGCTGGTCGTAGAAGTGGAGTGACCCACTGGAGCTGCCCGACAGCAGCACCGTCCCATCAGCTGAGAATTCACACCCCACGGCATAGCCCTCCACCTAGGATAGGGAGAAATTAGCTGCAGGACACTGGACAATGACAATAACAGCGTCTACTGTACAAGTTCAATGTAATCAAGTAAGAAATTTATATTTAAATAAACTTCATAATACTGTATGTTTTGTACAGAAGGTCGGTATTTAAGAGAAATCAGAGGGTTTTGGGGTTTAAAATTTCTTTCCAGGTTGCATTATCCAGTATATGCATAAGGCACAGCAGTCAGAAATAATTTAAAGCACCCCTTAATGCCAGCTTTAATTGATATGGGCCACTGTTGCAAAAGAGCTTTTTCAAATTTCACATTTAACGAGCAGGTGTTCTAACAAACGGTCCGGCATGGCCCTGAACCAGACCCACCCTGTGTCCTTCGTAGCGCTTCCTCTTGTTCATTCTGTATGGCCTCCGTGTAGAAAACAGTGCCATGTAGTTGCCGTTGGTCTGTGCTACAAACTCATCTCCCTGGGGGTGAAGAGCCATACTGGGGCAGGTGTAGCGCTCCTACAAGCATTATGGGACAACAGAAGGAAAAGTGTTTCCCCCATAAACTGCCGTAAGACAAGGACAACACCCATTTCCTGTTAATGTCATTGACCCACACTGTACTTCACAGTCAAATATGTTTAGTTTAGTGAGAACATAATGACAATGAAGGGTGATGGGCTTTAGCTCTATGACAAACAGCATATGAAACCGTGCCACCTGCTTACATGGAAGATCTGATTGGAGACCTTGGCGGTGGTCTGGAAATCCCACGCGATGAGAGTGCGATCGGCTGAGTCCCGGCTGACAGAGTCGCTGCTTGTCACAAACTCTTTTCCCCCTGGCAGGAACAAGATGGCCAGAGTCTGCTGGATCCCAGCCTGGTAGCTTCTAACCACCTGGAGTGACAGAACACGCTGATGCTCAGTCTCTCTCAATCCCTCCTTTTTACACTTTTGCCTAGCAACATGACTTCCTGCTAGAGTAAATTAAATCCGTATTCAAATGGTCAAAAGCAGGACATTTTTAATAATTAAGCATCTGACTAAACTATTTTGTTTCTTTCTTGGTACTTATGTTCTGCTTCAGATCAAAATTTTAAGGTCAAAAGTTATTGACGGAGGATTCAAGGGTTTTATTTGTCAAATGCAAGGGGGTCACCCGTCCATCCATCCATTTTCCAAACCGCTTATCCTTCTGGGTCGCAGGGGGTCCGGAGCCTATCCTGGAAGCAATGGGCACGAGGCATGGAGCAACCCAGGACAGGGGGCCAGCCCATCACAGGGCACACTCACACACCATTCACTCACACATGCACACCTATGGGCAAATTAGCAAGTCCAATTAGCCTCAGCATGTTTTTGGAACCGGAGTGGGAAACCGGAGTACCTGGAGGAAACCCCACGACGACATGGGGAGAACATGCAAACTCCACACACATGCGACCCAGGCGGAGACTCGAACCTGGGTCCCAGAGGTGTGAGGCAACAGTGCTAACCACTGCACCACCATGTAGCCCCTGCAAGGTGGTCACCTCCACTATAATCACTTCAAGGTCAGAAGAGTGGTGATTCCCAGTGGCTGCTGTTAGGCATAACTAAACCTCCATGCCCCCTAGCAGTAGAACAGAGGTACTCCAAGTCAAATAATAACCAGAAACAGAAACATGATGGCAGATGGAGCCAAGATGGGGACTGACCTTGCAGGTCCTGATGTCCCAAGCCTTGACTTCTGGGCTGAAGCCTCCACACAGAAAAATATTGGGGTCGCTGGGCTGCACAGTCAAACAGGTCACTTTAAACTGGTTCCCCACTTTAACCACCACCTGGCCTGGGGACACACAGTTGGCACATTTACAGATAATGGGAAACACAATCTATCACATGGGTAATTAGCGACTCCCCACGTGGCTATATATCATGGGGACAGGAATTCATCACACACTATGTGAACAGAAGAATAATGTGCACCGCACCAAGATTTAATTAATAAAAAAAAAACACTATTTTGACATATGCTTTCCATTTAAGTGCTGACCTGCCAGAAAAATAACAGCTGCAAAACCAGGGAGACAGCATTGCGGTTTATTGCTCACAAAAGGAAGTGAATCCTGCTACCAAAGAAGGCTTCATATGTGAGTTTCTCACTGCTGACAATTTCCCAACTGGCTTAAAAACTTGACAAGCATCTCAGAGTAATTAACAAGCAACTTTTCATGCTTTCATATACAAAGAAACACTTTTGAAACTGAAAACTGAAGTTCAGCATTAACCCATCCAGGTACGATGCGGGGATACACCCTGAATGGGTGCATATCTGACAAACCGCACTCAAGGCTATCATTGTAGTCTTCAATCATCCAATGATGAATAAAGGTATTTACTGAAACTTGGATAGTGTTGCTATGGTTTCTAAGTTCCTGAAAACCACACATCCATCCATCTCCACATCACCATGGACAACCTTAAATGACACTCAACCACGGTTTATTACTAAAGTTGCACCCTAAAACACCTGCTTGACTTCCTGTGTATGACTTTGAGGACAAGAGGATCTTTCCAGGGATGGGGGAATACCTCTTTCTTGGGAATTACTGTGCCAAATCACATTACTCCTCTCAAATCTAGACTTACTGATGCCAGATCCTGCCACGGAATTAAATTGCGACAGTCATTTGAAAACCAGACTGCAGTGACATGCAGACTGACAGCTGTATTTACAGCCCTGTGCCCTGTAATTCTGGGACAAACTGACAGCTTCCCGCCCGCTTAATTGGCATACAGACACACTGCATCCCTGTGTCTCCTATTACCAGAGGAGGAGCCTCACCAGTGGTGATAAAGATGTGGTAACTCGTCCTCTCAGACAGACGGCTTATTCTGTGATGATGACTGTCACTGGTACTAAAGACACAAAGCGAGTAAAAACAAAACCACTGAGAAACCTGCCATGAAAAGACTGAGTGCACAGTTTATGATAAAACTGGCAGGCTATACCACATTTGTCATGGCTATATACAACACAGCTGGTTACAAAACTTGCAGGTAAGCAGACTGCACAATTCTGGGTAAAATATGAATTGTATTTTTTTTTCCTTTCCACGCAGAATCAAGATTGCGATTTTCTTTCACGATTCTTGAGCAATATGTTATTACTATTGTTATGCATTACACAATGTCTTTATGAAGATGAAACAATATGCAGAGATGGATGATGCAAGTCAGTTAACATATTGCTAACAATTTATATTCAAGTTCGATATTCATTAAGAATCAAGATACTAGTATCAGTCCAATGCATCAAGCTCAACAGATATTTAAAGTTTCTCTCTAAAGTTAGCAGCGCCAGAGCTAAAGACACAACTGAAATAAAGGAAACAATTACACTGAACAATCAACCATTTTTCATAGGACGAGATTTAATTGGCTCATTCACCACTTATTCATTTCAATTTGTATAGTGCATTTTCACATTGCATTGTCTCAAAGCGCTTTACATTTTCCCTGCCCAAAGCCCCCAGTGAGAAAGCCAGAGGCGACAGTAGCAAGGATAAAATCCCTAGAAAGAAGAAACCTTACAAGAGGTCTCAAAGTACTAGCCTGCAACATCTTTATTATTGATTATTAAATCTGGCCCTCAGATCGACCTTTTGTTTTCCCACAGGATAACAAAAGATGTAATGTCATTCCATTAATTTCCGCCAGTTTTTTGCTGCCTTGCAAGAATTTGCTGCTGTAGCTGAAATCTTCAGTTATGTCTGTCGGTTTTTGCTACTTCGCCAAAACAACAAAAAGTTAACAAAATAACAAAAAACAACAAAAGTTTTGCAGCTTTGAATGGACAACGACAGCTTTGAATGGACATTTGTATAAGGATTTATGCAATCAAAGTAACTACTTCAAATAAAGGCTGCATTTTTTACACACACAGTTTTATGTTGCCAGAAACCGTTACCTACAGTTTTCAGTGGCAGGGGCATTCTATAGATTTCAGACCCCTTGGAAGCATTTCACATTGGGCCCCCCTATCCAGACCAATCCAGGTATGTTCCAAATTTTTTTAGGGTCCACGTCAACAGCCAAGGGTAGAAAAAAAATTCCGACATTGTAGACATGTGATATGATATTGGTTTATGCATGTGCTGTAGCAGAACCCCGGCAAGTTCCATTGCCGGCAAGCAATTTAGCCCTAGAATGAGATCGCATGGGGGTATGAATTTATGTGTTTAAAAATGTAAACAATTTTTCTGACCATTTCCTTTGTAGGTAGTATTTTGTTGTTAATTTTAAAGAGGTAAACTAATCCTACAAAAATTTTTATATATATACATAACAAATATGTTTAACATCTTAACTAACGGGGACAGCAAAAGCAACGAGTGTCGAGGGCAGCGGCCCACATTAACTCTGTATCCGTTATCCGTTATTACAGTATCGATTGCCCTGTAATTTAACAACATGCCTCTTTGGGCCACTTTTCATTCCGACACTTTCATCGTGCCCTTGTAAGATCTACACAAATTAAGAAAATAATCAGGCTCCAGTAAACGGCCTCTGAGGGCAAGTGGGCTCTGTCCACTTAGAGTAAACCCCGCCCCTCCAGGCCTGATGGCTGACACTGTCCTCATTTAAAAGAGCGAATTCATGCTGAGGGAAGTCAGTCACTGTTGAATGCTGGCATATTAAAAAGATGGCCGAAGACCCGCAGGCCTTTGCCCATTTCTGCGGCTAATTTATGGATGGTGGTATTTGGGTTTCTGAGCAGGCAGATGTGATGGATGATCTCCAGGCGCTGAGGCACTGCACCAAACCTCTGGCCAAGGCTCACAGTAACAGAAAAGCCAGCAGAACGTCTATTATATCAGCTGGAGCAACACCAGAAAACCCTTCCCATTTAACAGCTTCTCTCTTTTCATATCAGGTTTGTGTTTTTATCTTGCATGCATAAGTGGCACAAAAAAAATTTAAAAATTAAATGAGCCGAGTATGATTCCTTCAAAAACAAGTGTTTTGGGTGTTGCTTAATTGCAGAAACTGAACACCCTCTCTCCAAGTAGCAGCAGAGCTGATGAGCTGTGCCGTTTTCCCTAAGAGAGCAGCAAGCACAAAAACAAACAGCCATCATAGTTTATCCATCTGTCCTCACTGCAGACAAAACGAATTTGTACTTTGAGCCAAATGTACAGTATGTCGACACATTCCCTGCGCAATGAAATGTCCCCCTCCCAATCATTACAACTGATCTGAAAAAATAACTAAGTCTTAACAGTTGCAAATACAAGTGACAATTTGGAACGCGATTCATTTTGCTAATGCTCTAAAATGCTGAATTAGACATAGCGATATGCAGCAAAACTGCATGCATTATAAAACACATTCTGAGCAGCTCCTTTCATACGCTCAGTTGGTTTGGGAAAGAGGAGATTACAGGTTGGCAGGCAGTGCTACTCCAGTATTAATATGGATTGTTACTTACTGAAGGCAGTGGGGTGGTCAACGACTAGTTAAAAAGCCAGAGGGAAGCACATTGGCAATCCTGCAGTGAAAGAGGGTGATCGCTCGGCCCATGACAGAATGTAACAGCGCCCGCCGTTTGTCCAAACACACAGCTATCGTTCAAAGGCATCGGATTATCAGCAGAATTAAACTGGCTTCAGCACCAAGGCCTGACCCCCATCTGATAATGAGGTAAGACCAGGCAGCCTTCACACTTGCTTGTGCATAAATGTGTCTCAGCATAACACAAATTGTTTTTTGCGTCGTGGGATGGGGCAGGGTGGCAATCTGTCACCTAGATCCTCAGCTAATGTTTTGGGAGAAGATGAAGAATCAGCCCCCTTGCATAATTAATAACCCTCTTCACTTTTTAATTAAGAAACTTAATTAGCTTAGCTAAGGGGAACGAGATAAGGAGCACAGTGCTTTTTGCTGCTGGCTCCACTCTTTCTCCTGTCTTTTGATCCACAAGAAAAGCCACAAAGAGACACTGGGCAGAATGTAATGAAAGCAACATCCCGGAGAACATGTTTATTTCTGCCTAATTACACACGAAACACTGTGCTGTGGGGCAAGACGCGTTTGAGCTATGGTGTCTTACAGCGAGATGCGGCTGAGCTAAGGTGTCTTACAGCGAGATGCGGCTGAGCTACCTGTGTCTTACAGCACAGCTGCATATTCCTATCAAGATACAACCAAGAAAAAAAAAGACCGTCAGTGTCATGACAATTACGACACAATATCTACACGGCAGTCAGGATGTTATCAGGATCCTACGCCAACTCTGGCAGGTATACACTGGATAGTTTCAGCTTCATTTATATTGTCAATTACTGTGCTGATGGAAACATTTAAAAAAAAAAAAGTGTGTCCAATAATTACCAAGTAATTATGAACATGAACATTTAGATGAATACATGTCCCTAAAAAGCTGTTAAGTCCTGTTTGGTAACCAACAGCATATTAAACCTTTCAAACTGGAAAAAGAAACGGAGAAATCCATCAGGTGGTATGACAGTGAGATTCTGTAGAGGACGTTGTTTGGCCTTCCATTAGCTAGTACAGCTCTTTAGCGTTACGGCACATTAGCAAAACACCCAAAACACTTGTTTTTGAGGGAATCACACTCAGCTCATTTAATTTTTTTTTGTGTGTGTCTCTTTTACGCTGCACATGTGGGACAAAAACACAAACCAGATATGAAAAGAGAGAAGCTGTCAATAGGCACTAGAGCATTATGGCACATTAGCCTGCTCTGTAGTCAGCATAAAGTCTGTGCGCTTGGCCGCGTGCTACAGTCAGGACAGCAGTACTACAGTGCTGCAGGTACTGCATTTGACTCGACATAACAAATAACAAACAAAGGTTATATTCCAAACACTGCAGGCCGTGCAGCACCGGCCTCCAGTTGGCAGACCAGGCTCCGCACACACAGTGGGACTCAGAGCACGGCAGAGGACCTACGTTCGGAGACGGAGAGGCCGATGCACAGAGCGGCCAGGGCTGCTCAGCTCCTGAGGTCCCCTGAGTGTCGCGGCACTGATTACACACTTATCACCGCGCAAGCAGAGCAAACGCTCATATCGACTGTGGCTCCCCAGGAGGAGTGCACTCTGCCTCGCACTCCACTGCTTTGACACCACGAAACAAAAGAGGAGATGGACGGGGTGGTGCTCTGCCGTGCCGAGGCCATGCCCATGTTTGCCAGAGGAAAGGCGGAGCGGGGCGCAGCGCTCCTTACCGACATTTAATCAAGGAGCTGCTGGTGTGGCAGGGGCACTAATTGGAGTTGGGGAGGGCAGGTTCCTCTACATCAGGCACCAGAACCACCCAAGTATTAAGAGCCTGGCAAAGTAAATACACCCTGGTCACATGCTGATAGCTGTCTGCATGTCAGGCGGAGATGGAGAGAAGCTGACCCCCTGATGCACATGGTAGCAGAAAGGAGCCCCACAAGCTCTGAACATCCTGACTACATTATGCAAGACCAAAGGAAGTGAGAGGAGCCCACGGACATGGCGACCCGCTGCTTTTATTTGCTGTGTGTATCACTCATTCAGGGATTGTCATCCCAGTTGCTAGTGCTGCTGCCTACTGTGTGTGTGTGGGTGGTCCCCCACTCCCTAGCCAATCACCGGTTTGTGAATTTCCTAATGCTGCCTCCACCTTCCCAAAACTCTGCTCTGTGGCTGTCTGACCTAAACCCCAGAGGGCTCCATAAAGATACCGCCATGTTTCCCATGGGGCGCAAAGGCGTAATGGGCGCACACTCAAGGCACATAAACACACCTTCCATAAAGTCCAAAGACAGGCAAGACCGGCCTTCAACAACCCTAACAGTCAAAGGGCCAATATGCAAAAGTAACCTGGTGTGGTATCAGAATTTCAAACAGGAAACATCCCAGTGCCCCCAAGGCCTTTTTCAACATTATACTTTTTGAAACAACCATTGAGTATCTTTATAATATTTTTGCAATATAGTTAAGTACAGGACAACTATCATTTTCATTATATTAAATATAATTGAAAACAAATAAATTAAACATCAAAATATGACAGCTGCAGGCCCAAAGCTCACCTGTCTCCACATCTGTCACGATGGCCGAGTTGTCAAAGGAGCCTGTCAGGAAGCGTCTTCCGCAGGGCATCCAACTGGCATCACGCACAGCCCCACTGTGGGTGGAGCTGGTAAACAGGCACCGCCCACTGCCTGCACCATCCCAAACCTGACACACAGATAGGGACACACATCAGCTCAGTCATCATCTATACTGAAAACCATTGTTGTGCAAAGTCATTTTTGGTCACAATATGCCAGTATTTCATTACTTCTTGTAAAGTTATTGCAGCAATATACTTATACAAAGCACAGACACTGGGCCTCATTCACCATCTGGTTTAAGAAGAAATTTCTTTTTAAAACCCACTTACACAGATTTCACGAAAATTGACAATCATTTTTTTCTTATTTAGGTGATGTGTTTTAGCTAAGAACAGAATCTACACATGTTCTAGAGCACAATACAGTGATCCTCCGTCTATCGCGGAAGTCACGTTCCAGACCCATTAGCGACAGGTGAAAATCTGCGATATAGAAAGGCCATATAAACATTTTTTTTATAGTTTAAGTCTTAAATCGTAGGGCTTAAAAACAAAACGAAAAGTTCACAAAAAGTTTGCTTACAACAATCGGGCCCCAAGCAAGATACGTGATACGCAGAGAACTGCGAATTTTAATAATGAAAACTTTAATCATTATTATTTAAGAATAGCAATTACATGCTTAAAATGAGTGATAACACCCCAGGCTTTTTTGTGTTATTTCAAATCCTCTGCTGATGCCCCTAAAAATGACAGCTTGTTTGCCATTCACGTCCTACAGCAGTACCTACACTTCAGATCTATTGCAGTTCTTCTTATATTTGGTGACTTTCTTTATGTTTGGTGCTCCACACTGTTGAGGTTTTCATTTGGGCCTTCACATCGACTCCTTTTCTTCTTAAATTGTCTGTGTGATTTCTGTGTGCACAGAACAGTGCAGTCTCACGACCTTTTATGGAGACTGACGAGATGTTTACCTGTACTAATTAGGAGCAACTATCGTGCACTTTTAATTTGTCAGGATGATGGGATTCATCATTATAAAAACACATTTGCGAACAATTCAGCAACCACGTTCTGAATCTGACAGTCTTACAACCTTTTTAAGACCTTTGACTAGAAAAAATCTTAAAGAGGAAAAAAAATAACTTTAAATAATAATGGTGAATGAGACTCATTTTCTAAAACTGCATAATATTTAGACAGCTAGGAAGTCGGGTGAAGTATCCTGCTCGAGGGTGATCTCCAAGTAACATACTCTAAAGTACTCTGCTCTTGTGTTCCCAGCATCGAAGGTGGCTGTATATTTCAGGAGACTGGGAGAGCAGGGTTTCATATTGAGAACGGTTCCGCAGCCCTTTCTCAAACATTTCATGTTGAAGCCAGAAGATTCATACATTTCAGTTGAGTGGAAGCCTGTACGTACTTGTTCCCAATTACTGAATGAATCTTTTCATAAGGCTCCTGCAATCGGCTGACTCTCAGAGAAGCAGAGTATTTCAGAGGGGCAAACACACATCACAGCACGACACACACTTCTCACCCACTAACTGCCACAGTTATGTGATGACACAACATGGAACAGGGCCATGAGGTGGGCATCAGATTTGGCCCGTCTGGCTCTGAGCCCCCACAGCACAGTGGCGCGGATCAGAAAGCCTGCATCCTCTGAAGGAGGGGATCTACACAGACTCTCCTGAGTCCCGAAGGTGTTAACAGCTCACACAGCCTCTGACTCATCCTCTCACAGCACTCTAAGGCAGGCTTTCCCTCTACTACTGCATCACCATTTATGTGGGTTTTCCCTTAGAATTTAACAAATGTTTTAGTTCAGGTTTAACCCAGGTTTTGAAAATTCTAACCAATCTTATTCTGAAACACTTTAAGATGTGCATATATAATGATATATATTCAGCTTATGTGCATCTCCTAACTCATTTTTACCAGTTCCAAAAGTCCTGCTGCTAGCATCATTTCAACAATTATTTTTTAACAAAACAATCAGCTCAATTAATTTCTATCCAATTAATCCAATTAAAAAACAAAAGCTACCACAGAGGGCCACTAAGGACCAGTACTGCCTGGAGCAAACCCTTTTCCTGCTGATAAGTCAGACACTTGGGCTCAATGTGAACATAAAACACATGCAGACCTTAAGATATGGACTAAAGGAGACCTTTAGAACTGAAAGGTTTATCATTCTGAGATTTAGCAATAAAGATTAACATCAAAGGCACCGGAGTGTGTAAGCCATCATGATGTTTCATGCTACTCTTCCACACTTTAAGCAGTACACTTAACTCTGGTTTTATATAAATTAGATGAACACAGGCAAAAAATAAATAAATCAACCACATGATACCCATATCCATAGATCTTTCTGTATGTAAACCGTGTCTTCACAAAATGACAAATTACATCATTAAAAACACTGCGGTATCTACTTTAAAAGATTATCACTACAGTAAAAGCTTGCTAGCCATTTATATTCTGTACAGTTTTCACCGAAGCATAAAAATTTAACATTGGATGCCAATTTTATTGTCCCCTCTGCCCCAATTGACAGTCTGCAGTTAAACTACCGTTTTTAAAATCATGGTGCACTAAGTTCCCCTTAAGGGGTTTCTCACATTTTAGCACACACAAAAAAGTACTGCATTTACGGCAGAAGATAAGCCTAGAGAAGTTGCTGCACCAACTCCAGGTGTAGGGTTGTCTATTAATCTGTGGGCTCTCGTTCAAGTTACAGTGTTATTAGCAGTAGTGATATACAGTCTCTCTAGGCTGTCTTCGTACCAGCAGCCATTCTGGCAGTTTGAGTGGCACGACAGACAAAAGGCTCTGCTTCTCTTTCCTTTTCCCGTCAGCCCCACAGACGCCTCTCCCACCAAGTTCATCATTCGCTCCGAAACCTGAACGGAAAAGGCAGCCCCACCCATCCTCGAGGAAGCGTGTGGGCGACTCGTACCCTGCCCGCTGCGCACACTCATTCCTTCTCCGATTGCGGGGGCCATTGCAGCTCCCCGTTCTCTGCTGTCATGGTGACGCAGCGTGGGCGTGTGACTCATCACTGCGATCACGGGTCTCATCACACAGTCTAGCCCGGCTAGGCCTTGCTGAGATTAATTATCCCAGGATTAAAAATGGGATATTAAAATAGTTTAGAAGGTGCTGAGCATAGGAGCTTTGAATATTTTGCTCCTTTTAACCAAATGAGCAAAATGTACTTGCATACCATCTAGCCTGCTTTAATCTGCACAGTAAGTCAGAAGGTGTTTGGTATTTCAAAAGCTAAACAGTTGTGTCCTTTTTAGTGCTAGTCTAGCTGAACCAATCTCTAATTCTCGAAAGACAGGCGATTCAGCAAAGAAGAGGTATAGCATGGGCTGGCCAGACAAGCAACTTAACCACTCCTGTTTTTTTTCCTTTAATATTTGGCTTTTAAATACAGTATGTAAATATTAGCTGACAATATCTTTGCACTGCTCAAATCAGCCAATGAGTAACAAGATCCCTATAAACAGGCTGGTCGTAGCCAATTAGAGAGCAACATAGAGAAGCTATTGTACACTAGTGTTTGCATTTAGTCATAGTCACCCTGAGTAAAAAGCAGATGACACTAAGAAACTGCTCAGCAAACAAAACATCAATTATTTTATCTTTCCGTAGATTAACATGTAACCATGTATTACATCTTTTTCTACAGATCCATAATTAACTTTCTCAAATAGAGGGCAGTAAGCAACCTACGCAATAAGCCGCTGAATTTATTCCTGTGGTCAAAAAAGTACTTGGTATTTTGTTTGTTTTATTTGGGAGCTGGCATGTTGTGTATGCAGCAATAATAAAGGATTTGACTATGAAGGCTGCTATCTGAACACTTAAGGAATCCCAGTGCTGAAGCTTGTTGTTATAGCGATAGATGAAGGAGACTGAAATAAAGCACCTTGAGATAGAAGGGATGAGGTAAACTCCCAGCAGCCATAGCAGGGGCCTGAACAACCAACCCATCCTTCATTACACGCAGCCTGAAAAACTGATAGATACTTTAACGGAAACCAGACAACTGATCTTCGTTTCAGTTTTAGTAGGGGCCTGGAATCCAAATAGAGTAGCGCATGCATTTATTTCCCCAAGCTGGAAGAGAATCCTACACGGCAGGCAGTGCTGAATTACAGCGCAAGCTCCTGTGAAATGACTCACTCCTCCAGTAACAGGTCTCGGAACTCAAGGACGGGCCTGAATGAGAGGTGTGGGCCGCGGTCCATAACAACTGAACACGATGAGTCAGAGCCTCGTCGCAAAGAAAGCGGGATACGCACCCTCATCACAATCACGTGCCGCACAGACGCATGAAAAGCACACACGTAAACCACCGCTGAATCTCTGCCCTAAGACGGCAAATTCAAAAGATTCAAGTCATTTAATTGTTAATACAGACATAAATAACCTGCTTATGATTTGCAGTTGTTATTCATCTTGAAGTTTTCCCTGCACCTAGTCACAGACTGTTCCGTAACTATGCCTTCCGCTCATAGCCAAGGCCGAATCATAACCCACCCCCAATTAAGAGAGATATTCTGTCCGTGGGCCGTGGCTTCCTTCACAATTTGCAGACCAAGTGCAAAGGTTATTTATATTTCCGTGAGCAAGAGGAAGCCTGTTCACTAGGGACTGGCCTGAGATTAACTGAACACCCACTTACTGCCCAAATCACTGCTAGGCAGTAACAATTTCAACCAGTCAGAGATCACAGTACTCATACACTCATATATACACACACACAAACACACACACACCCTGAGAGTTCCCACCTCTCTCTACCCAAACCCTGAGCACTGCTCTCACTGCTGTGAACGAATTATCAGCTCGGCTGGTCCTTAACACATTCCATGGCTTTTTGGACCAGAAGGGCCTGTTTCAGGATCCTCTTTTAGTTGTTCAGGTCCACGTCACATTCACGCAGACCGGAAAGGGGTTTGTGTGTGTATTTCTCCCTGTTACTTTATACAAGGACGGCACAGAGATTCACAACAGCCAAAACCCAAAGTCAGGCAGACTATCCTCCCAGATAACCGCGGCGTTTCAGTGAAGACGGCTTCATCTGGCATGCACCCAATACAGCAATTACACAGCAGTGAGGAGTGTGCCGCCTGCTAATAGTGCAGGTCCAGCACTGCTGACAGGGGTCTGGCGAGGCGGTTCGCTTTTGTAGACACTGCATGCTCAGAGGTGCAGAAAAGGCTCCTGAACAGCGGAAAAACCGGGGAACACCGCGGTAGCTGGGCGCTTTCCAGGTTGGAAGTAATTAGACATAGCGGAGATGCTGACTCAGTGCTGTCATTACTGTATCTATCCTGACATTCTTAGAATCCATTTTTAAAAGCAAGCAGCGCCCTGGAGAGCAGGAAAGGATACATATGCGGTTTCCGTTACTAGGGTGCCTCTTCTGTATTGCTCTGGTGAAACATCCCAGAAGCATCACTGGGTAAAAGTGTCATCTCTGCAACAACATTAAATTGCATGCAAGAATACACTGGTGGTGCAGAAAAAGGAAGTTTAGAAGCTGAATCAATACCCCTCCTTTTTATTACATAGATTTCAGATTTACCTCAAGCATTAAATGTGCCAGAAAGTCCAATTCAGTTATTCTAAACCAATATAATGTAATATAATATAACATAATGACACACCAGTGCATGTTCCATAGAAGAATACAGCCACTACCACCACCACCCCCCCCCCCCAGCCAACCCCACAGAATTGTGCAGCCAAGCCTCTGCGTCTTTTTGAGGAAGATGTTGCTATGCCAGTTGCTAGGCAAGTGACAAAGTACCAGAGTACTGAAGCATTAAATGCTTCATGTTTCAGATTTTGAGTTCTTAGAGAAACCAGCCCTGAACGTTCATCACGACTCTTCTGTGAAAGACGGGATAAGACAAGCCAGTCGTCCACACAGCGTAGATGTGCATTTAATAAAAAGGTTTGCGAAAACTGTGTGAAAATAACCTCCTGAAACAGGAGGAATTTGGCAGTCTAACGGTACCGCTCTTCTACACAATGAAACCACACGACAACAACCAAGAAGCCCTTTGTCCTACTGACACAGTTTATCAGATAATACCAGCCCACTTAACTTGCAGAGGGTTTCATATCCAATGAAACAGAGAAGTAAACAGCAGAATAGGTATTTCGCCTCCTGAAAGACCTGCCTTACACTCTATACATCACCCTTTAATGTGGGCAACACCGTGATGTCATAATCAGCCAACGAGGATGAATCACTCACTGCTGTGGGCAGCTCTGCCCATCCTCACTGGCAGACTGCAAAACAAAAATGCTTCTGCACGACAATCAGTGAAAACAAATACACTGCTTTGAACAAAACAGCTAGTAAGCAACAGTCAGTGTGACTATTATGATATGACAAACCAAGTGCTACCATTACATATGGGAATACTGACCAGTGCAGCACAGATCGGAGTCTCCAATGAGGGCAGATGCAGAAAGGAGGTCTGATCTTGCCAAGAGGCTTCTGACCGAGGGCATGGCAGAGGGAAAGGGTTGTGGGTTCCGCTTCACTGAACCCCTGAGGGTCAGAACCCGCATTCAACAGACAATAGTTTGATTCTAACCCAACCCACAAAGCTCACCCAGTGGGATACTGGTGAAGGAACCAGGTACACTGCAAAGTGTAACACTGAATCCTTTCTGCTTAGTCACTCTGCACTTACACACCTCAGCCTCCAGTACTATTAACAAGCTAGTTTTTCACCCAGAGCATCACTGCATTTTTTGCCCAGAAGCACTTAGAGTGCTTTAGGGGCAGACCTGCCTAGCAGTGACCTTCCGAAACATCCCAAGTGCTGCCATACTCACCAAACGTTTCATTGCTGGCAGAACAAGGAGTGGAGGGTGGAAGTGGACTGATGAGCTGAATATACTATTTTTGGCACTTGGTAAGCATGCTTAAACTGCAGTGCAGACTTCACAGGGAGATGCAAAACACCAGCCCTGAAAGCACTATTTCGTGCATTTTGTTCATTGCAGTCCACCCTGCTTACCAGGACAGGAAGTACATTTATGCTGCTAACAAAAAAGCTGGAGATGGAGTATGGTCTTTCAGAAACACATCTGATTAACCGAAATTTGCAAAGAACAGCACGGCAGCAAACCCAGTGGGTTAGACATGTTTAAACCTTAGAGCACAGCACATCCTTCTCACTTAAACAGCAGGCCGACAAAACCCCTCTATCTGAGGCAAATCGGCGTAAAACTCCAAATATTGTAAGTGTGAAAGGTGCTGCGACTGGCAATGAGTGTGGTGACCAGCCCCAGCCAAGGAAAGAGCAAGACACGGGGTAAGACGAAACCTGCAGAAGGAATTTAGAAAGGTGTAAAAAGTTCAGTTTGTTTATGAACTGTTCTTAGTGTTCAGGGGCACACAAACAAACACACAAACACACACACACACACACGTAAGTAAACTCTAGTACAGAGGCGGAAAGACACATAAGATTAATGCTTAGTCCTAAATGCCACATAATGTCCCTTTTTTGTCATTTCAGCAATTTTACTGTATTATGTAATTTCTGTTTTTGAAGATGAGTTATTGTAAATTAAGACAGATTTTGCACACAGTTAAATGAGTGTTGGAAAGGTGTTTAGATGCCCCGATAAAAATTATTTCAGTATAAAATGGCCATACACTTAAATTTTATGGGTGTTTCAATGCCCTAATAATCAGGGAAAATTATGTGTTGTGATGTTTGCATAAAAAAAAATATGACCTGTGAAGAAAATATGATTGTATTACACTTTTTCGAACAACCTTTAGGCATTCATTTTTATATATATAAAAGAAGTATGGTAAGTCAGTAACACATTCCCAGCCGTATGCTTATGTATAAGGTGTGCTTACTTCTCAAGGGAATTTATACAGCCAGGAGAAATATCCTTCAGCAAAATCCATTTCGGTATCATTAATCTATGACTAAAAAATTGCGTAAAATTACACTAAAATTAAACTCCACTGACTAAATTTGAACTAAAACAAAACAAAAACAAAGAGACAAAAATGTGACTTTAATCCAACTACAATTTTCAGTAACTAACTAAGACAAAAAATAAATAAAAATTTCTCGCCTAAATTAACACTGGGGCACGCCCAGCCACCTGGCGCTCGCCCTCGAGCTCCTGCCCCAGCCCTGGCTCCAGGGCACGGCCATAGTCTCCCCAGTCCGGGCAGGGTAACATGGCCCAACCTTAGAGATAGGGTGAGGAGCTCGGACATTCAGGAAGTCGCTGCATTTCCACGTCGAAAGGAGCCAGTTCAGGCATCTATCCAGAATCTACTTGGGTGGCTCCCTAAGGAGGCATGTCCAACCAGAAGGTGGCCCCAGGGCAGGTCCAGGACATGCTGGAGAGATTGTATCTCTCGGCTGGCCTGAGAATGCCTTGGTATTCCCCTGGAGAAGGTGGCTGGTAACACAGAGGTCTGGGCATCCCTGCTTAGACTACTGTCCCCGCTACCCAACCCCGGGTTAGCAGTGGAAAATGGGTGGGTAGGAAAACCAAAAAATAAAAAAATAAAAAAAATCACTGGATAGGTTACCAGTACAAAAACAAACTTCCACAGTCAGGAAAGAATAGCACAGAGCTTGACAGTGTTATGAAGCGATATAGAAATGCTAGTTGGTAAGGACTTGATTGCTGGACAGCAAGCAGCAGAACTGTAGAGGTAATGTCACGCAATTACATAGTAAACACAACGACAAAAATCTAGTTTGGGGGTCTGACATTCTGCTTTTGAGGTCCCGATGGCTGGAAAAGTTATGACTATATTTTATAGTAACACTGATCAAGACAGGCAGCTCCAGCATTGGATCTGCCAGGCAGAACTGAAGGATGAAGCTGTACACCTGGGATCCCGAGGTTACCCTCAGGGATACCCCTGCTCAGCCTGCAAGCCCTCCCAGGTCACATGTGCTGTATGACAGCCACAGGAGCTGCCCTTTTGCAATATTCAGAGCAGTGGATTTCGCAGGGAAGTCAAACCAGAATAATTCCCACAGATGGCACTCTGACAAATTGATGACAGCACCATAGCACGTTCCCCTTTCATACTCCGCAAGTTCCCAGGAAGCCAGGGCACCAGGGGCCCGCAGGGCAGTTGTGGGGGGGGGGGGGCTCACCATACACACCCTCCACGTTTCGCCAGACCGGCTGCAGTACTTCCAACATTACACAGGCCGTCTGGCTGTGTTCTATTATTGAGCATTTTCACAGCCGGGAGCATGAAACGGCATTGGAAAGTATGAGACCCAGGCCTTCCGGCAAGGAACAGAAACATGTTAAAAGCCAGACAAGGACTGATGTATTCATCAAATTAGATACAAAATATCTGATTTTGTACGCTGCAGTCAAGGATATGCCAGATCTGTACAGAACCAGTGACAGTTTGTAAAAATCAGTCTAACATCAAAAAAAAAAACATTTTATATAATGAACCATGAAATAGATAACAGATTAAAATTCAATTAATTATGTTTATCTTAAATATATTTTAGATCCTGTTAACACTACTACGCAGTACTAATAAGGAAACAGTGCCATCTAACTGCAACATGAGGTAGAGATAATTTGTTAAATGCTTGGGGAAATAATATGGGGGGGTTACAAAAATGGCTTCAAAGTAAAGCCAGTTTTTAGAATAAATCATGCATTACTAAAGCAAGGAGAAATGCAATGTTAGAAGCAACATGCTGGAGTAACTGCAGCTTAATCCTAAGGAGTCAGAGAAGCTACATACTGGAGTAACTGCATCTTAATCCTAAGGAGTCAGAGAATCAACATACTGGAGTAACTGCAGCTTAATCCTAAGGAGTCAGAGAAGCTACATACTGGAGTAACTGCGTCTTAATCCTAAGGAGTCAGAGAAGCAACATACTGGAGTAACTGCAGCTCAATCCTAAGGAGTCAGAGAAGCAACATACTGGAGTAACTGCAGCTTAATCCTAAGGAGTCAGAGAAGCAACATACTGGAGTAACTGCATCTTAATCCTAAGGAGTCAGAGAAGCAACATACTGGAGTAACTGCAGCTTAATCCTAAGGAGTCAGAGAAGCAACATACTGGAGTAACTGCAGATTAATCCTAAGGAGTCACTGCACCGTCTTAGTGAGCACCGTGCTTCAACAAGGTGTCAGCAGTGAAGTCTATATACCAGGCTGGGAAGCAGCAAGCTTTCTTACTGCAGAAAACTAATTAGTCTATGTGCAGCCTATATGAAGTCTCTTATCCTTAACTCAATTATCTTTAACACTTCTGGTGTGGTGTAGCTAGCCTTGACACCCGCGGGCCACGTATCTTCTAACCTCAGAAAAGCCATTTTATTTCAGCTATGATATGATCTCCTCGATTGCATTTTACTGCCATCCTTTTATCCACTTGCCGATTCACGCCAAGCAATTACAGCGGGATCAGAGGTAGCGTTATCAACCTGGACCGGCGTGAATGAGTCCTTTGACCGTGACGGTTGAACTGATAAAGCAGCTCAGAACAGCCCCCATTTCACGGCTGCATTCCTGGGGACCGGGAGGCATCGGCAGCATCGAAGACAGGAGCAACAGAGCTGAAGCTAAGGAAAAAAAAAAATCACAGGCTTCTTGCTCTTGCACAACCAGATCAGTAAACCCTATCAAGCCAACAAAGAGCTCTCACAGAAAGCCCTGGCTTCCAATCTGACCCAATCATCAAGAGATTCATTTGCCAGACACTGCATTTCAGCCAGTGTTTTTTTCTGTTTTTCATATAATTTTCAGTTGATTCAGTTCATTTGAAATCCAGTTTAGTTTTCACTGTGATTCCATTTAATTTGAATTATTTTTTCGTTTTAGAGATATATATTATGTACTAATGTCTTCAAAATAGGTAAAACGTTCCAAATATTAATGACAAATAAAGATACAGTTTTTTTTATTTAAGTTAGTTCTGGAAGCAAGTTAGAGTTTTTGTTTTGCAGTAGTTTTTAAGATTTGTTTTCGTATTTTATGAAAACGTTCTTCTTTGCAGCATTTCCACACAGGACCCACGAACCCAAAGCGGCTGGCGCAGCTCTAAAGAACCACATGCTCCCCGACCTGACCTCAGTCACCTTGCTTCATTAGTGCCACCACAGGATGCCTTTGTGTTTACAGCTGTGTGCTGCCCCCTCTCTGCCCTCCTACCTCCAAGAGCTGATACCAAGCAATCGATTCTTACCTGGTATTCAGCGATTTTCTTTGATGGCTGCTCTAGCAAGGAACTTGTGGAGATCAGTGGTGCCGACGGGAAGTGAAAGGGTTCATACAGGCCTCCAGAGGATTCCGAGAGGCTCCTGAATTCCCTTTTTAAATGACCATTGAGGGTCATCAGAGATATGATACACCCATCATTACGTATGTATTAGTTTTTAACAAAGAAATACCTTAACTAGAATGCTTAATAACTTAGCCCTATTCTAGCTGAATAACTGAAAGACAATTAGAATATTTCTGTATTCTAATATTCTCAAAAAAAAAATAGGCAGGAATGAATATGATGAGCATTCATTCCATCACACAAACCGCTTCAACCTCTATCACTCAAATTTAAGATCATTTATTTTAAGCACAGGTGTAGGATCCTTCTTCAAAAACTATGACTGATAACAGGAAGCTCCTCAAAGAAACCGAACAGCAAAGTGAATGAAGCCAGAGCCACGTAACTGCATGAAGAGGGACTAATAGCCTACACAAGCAAAGACATTTAATCTCAGTCTTTGATACGACACGCTTCAACAGAAATCACTTTGGGATACCGTCTTAGTCTAAAATAAACTCACAAGCTTACGGTAAATTTCTCCCCATCAGACTATAGACAGGCTCAAGAAAAGGCAGAACTCCAGAGGGTCACCAACACAGTGCAGAAGATCATCGGCTGCACTCTCCTCTCCTTGGAGGAGCTGTGCAGGTCCTGCTGCCACTGTAAAACCTGCAGCATCCTGAAGGACACATCCCACCGGGCACATCACCTGTTCCAGCTGTTACCCTCAGGAAGGTGGTACATACAGGTCAATAAAAGCCAAAACAAACAGACTGAAAAACAGCACATATCCTAGGGCTGTTGCAGTTATAAATGAATACCGGAAGGGTATGTTCTCTTTCATAAACCTGGGCAATACCTTACCAAGTTAAATCTGTACAATAATTCTACCAGATTAAACCTGTGCAATATTTCTAAAAACTTACGATGTCCAATAACGTGCTCTGATATATATTACTTTTGTACGTAAGAAAATTATTTTTTAATTATTTTTATTTTATTGCTTGTAATATTCTATTATTTTTGCACTGCAAGGAACTGCACACAATTTCCGTTATACCTTTGTATAATGACAAAGTTTCTGATTCTGCGAAGTTCAAAACAGATTGAGGAAATTCATATTCATATTCCAAGGACAAGCAAATGAATACCCCCAATCATCAAGGTCAAACCAATAAATACACTCAATTCCTGCATTTCGCAAGACTCATTACAATGTCATGTTATGGGGAAAGTAAGGAAAAAAAAGGTGTGCAAGGTTTGGCCTTATGTGCAACACTGCCCTCTTTTGGTCCCCAGCTATGGAGAATAGGTTTAGAACACCCTCCTGAACAGAACAGGCAGAAGGTCTATCTTCTAACAGTGCCACTGCGTGGGCACAAGGCACATAGCTCATAGCAGGGTAGCTCCCAGTGAGCCTTCCCTACCTCTGCAGTCCCTGCACCAGAAACGTGGGAGACCACTGGAGTCAAGGCCAGCATTTACAGAAGAGATTGACAGAAAGCAAATGTAACCCAGTATGAGAGCCTGAGTATGCCTACGAACACAGATAAAATGGCACTACGAAAGCCAACGGTGAGAACATTTAAAAACAGACGTGCATGATTATAATGAATGATTTCAATGAATTACCTGCTAGTCAAGGCCACATTAACATACTGTTCACAGCATCAGGTGTACAGTACGTCTTGTGCACTGTAACCACATCACACACGTTGCCTTATAGCAGGGGGTTCTCAAACTTTTGATCAAAGGTCCACATCAGATCTTTGTCCAAAATCAGAGGTCCGCAACAATGTTCAATAACATAACAGCACTCACTGATTGTTTCAACTCTGTCATGGGGGGAGGGGGGGTTGGGTTATGATGTGTTGCAGTGGTGAGATTGAGCTCATTTATGGCTGAAAATAAGATTAAAATAAAAGCCACACAATTCAACTATGGAAGAAGCATTTTGTCCAGAAGCTCCACAATACTTATGCATCAGGAGCTCCTTATAAGGAAACAGCAGTAAATTAACTGGTTACAATGGGACACATTAAAGGATACATCGGCTGTGAGGAAAACTGCAAAAACCCATGTCAAACCTTAAGAACCAGGAACAGTGATTAGGAGCAGTGCATTTTACTCTGGTAATCTGGATGAAATACAGAGGTGTGTGTAGAAGATGCAACTATGCACTAAATAGACCCATTAGACCAGATAACACAGGCTGGACGATAATGAAACCAGCAATATTAGAAGATAAAGGATGCAGTTTATACATGTAAAGGAAATGCACCATGCAGTTGCCAGCATCCAGGTCTGCAAAACAGGAACACACAGACAGGAAACACTTCGGCCACAAACCGGAATTGCCCTCCAAATCTTGTTCTAGTAGACTACGGATATTCAAAATCTGTTTACAAGTCAAATTCTCACAACAGCACCGGCTGATCCATATAAACTGTAAAAAAAAAAAAATACATTTCCCAATAGTAAAGAGCAAAGATACTGGCTCTGATGCATGTATAGCCTAGGGCACCAGTCTGTATAGGACACTCACCGGATTCTCAATTACGCAAAGAGAAGGAAACTTGACACCATTTACATAAAACATGTAGGCCTTACCACTACCAAAGCTGTACTCCTGCATCATTCATTAACGTAGCTTCCAAGTGATCCCATTTCATTTTTTCAAACAAGCCTAATCAATTATTTAATATTCATGACACAGTGCCTGAAATAAACCAGTGTTTAGACTGGAAGATTCCCTTCGCCCTGCAAGTAGAAAAGAAAATCTGGGGATGTAATTCAGATCCAAGCAGTTGTAAATGCTAAGACTGTGAGTACAAGAGATTTAGTAGAGAGGTAGTCAGTGTATCCCCTAGGTTTACAGCTTTTGGGGGGGGGGGGGGAGGAGGCAGACAAACACCGACAGGATTCATGGTGTTCATGTTTCTCTTTTCATGACAGCAGTCAATATAACAACTGAACTACACATCAGAACATTTCTTTTTATAACAATTTATGACAATTCACCACCCAGGGAGCGTTTAAAACACAGATATTTTTGTCTGCTTTTCAAATGCTTGGCGCGACGTATTTTCCGACGCACGCACTCTGTTTGCTGATGGGAGTGTGCTCACCAGTGTGTGCGTGCCCGTGTCTGTGCGTGTGCATCGGGGCGGAACTCCGCCATGCACGATACAGAGAGCAGAGGAGAATTGTAAACGTGCGACCGTGTACAGACAAAAATGACAAGCTGTTGTGTAAATAAGATAAATAACATAAGGCTATTTAGTTTGTTTAATAAAAGGACAATGTATAGACCTGTTCTATAGGAAACCTTAAATGACTTCTGTTGTGATCTGGCACTATATAGAAAACATAATGGTAGGGAAAACACTGGGTAAGGTATATAAGTCAAGCATATATACCACACAGGATTACTTGCCTGCCTGGCCTAAAAGAAAGCATCACATTTTCCAGTCTCACCAGCCAAAATCACAACAGGAGTGTTTCAGACTTTCACTATAGCGTTTTTTGCCCAGCCAACAGTTTTACACAAGGGAATATATGTTACACTGCTGCTTGTGTTTGTGAGCAATTCAGCTGAAGGGCATGTTGAATAAGAACAGTCTCCTGCAGCATTTTCTGAAACCGCTTGTCACACTCAGGGTCACAGGGGGTCCGGCGCCTGTTACGGGGCAGAAAGCAGGGAGCAACCCAGGATGGGATGCCAACCCATTGCAGGGCACACTCACACACCATTCACTCACACACCATTCACTCACATATGCACACCTACGGGCAATTTGGTAACACGAATTAACCTCAGCATGGTTCTGGACTTATGGGGGGAAACCACAGTGTCTGGAGGAAACCCCATGATGAGGGCGAACGTGCAAACTCCACACAGAGACTCACACCCAGGTTCCAGAGATGTGAGACAACAGTGCCAACCACTGCACCACTGTACCACCTGTATCTGGAACCTCTAGGTTTTTATTTCTATCGCCTTTATCACTATGCTCACTCAGAACTTCACAGATACAAGTTGCTGAACTTTCTGGATTAATCTGACAGTACCCAGGTGATGATTCGTAACAGGAAGTGAGCTTCTACAGTACTAAGCGAATGCATGTTCCACCTTTCAGATTTGCTCATTATCTCGAGCGGCAGGGGAATCATACAGGTGCTATTTTGCAAACGTTGATAAGCACTGAGGTTTTTCTTGATTAAATGTGGTTTCTGTCTTGCTTCCATCCCTCATGAATCCCATTTTTGACTAGCATCAAACTGTGGAGGCTTTAACACTGACTGGAATTAAGTCTAGAGAAGCCCGCAGTTCTTTGCATGTGGTTCTGGGATCTTTTGTAACTTCCAGGATAAGTTATCACTCTGGCAGGCCAGCAATTCCTGGGAAGATCTGCCACTGTACCAAATGTTCTCAATTTTGAGATAATGGCTCTCACTGCAGTTCAGTAAACTCAAAGAGCCTAAGGAGTAGATCTGTAACACTTTCCACATATATTTCAACAACTCTTCTGCCCTAATTTCTTCCCAAATTTCCTTTGATTGTGACAAATGCTGATCTTGCAGAAATTTTCTGGTAAATACTTCACAATGATGGCGAAGTTCAAATAATGGCTGCAATTAATCGAGGCTGTGTACAATAAGCTAAAAATAATCATCAATTAAATCAGGTTAACTGGCTCATTAAGTAACTATGGCAACTGCTTTTTCACATGGGTTATAAGAGTGTTGGATAACTTTACTCAAATGAAATTTTAAATTGTGTATTTACTCTGGTTGCCTTTAACATTATATTTTGTCAACCAGTCAATGTGACAAATATGCAATAAAGAAATTAAGCAAGGGGCAAATATTTTCCCATGGCACTGCACACTGTATTTCAGAACCACCTCTGTTCTGTGTTCTATCAGAAAAGCATGAAGTTTATGCCTACAGGGGAAAATCATTCAGTTTCTTGTACCTGGCGCACTTAAACTGTATGTGAGATATGAATGAATCACTCCCAAGCATGTGAGGATAGGTTCCTATGGATATACTGCAGGCACCTGAAGTAACAGCACACCCTAGGTGATGATTTATGGTGGACTCCAACTTTCACATCAGGTACAGTCCTTAAGGAGCTCAACTGCACTCTAATCTATTCCAGAACTCAGCCAAGCTCATAATGATTGATGACACGACTAAACAACACTCACACCCTACAGCTCCATGGCAGGTCTGCAGGGGCCGATTATGCAGCATTTAGTGTTGCTACTCTCTGCTGCCACTAATAAATAATAATACAAGAACCATAATCAAGTATACTGCATCATTAGGTACTCGGCCCACCCACCACTGCTAAGTCAGGACCCCCACCCCTACAGCTCTAAAGGGTACCTTGGCAGTGACATCCATGGAGGCAGACAGGAGGAGATGGCTGAAATGGGGCACTGGGCACCACTGAACTGTGTTGACTGGGCCCTGGTGGGCCTGGACACGTAGCCGCACACGCCTGGGCAGCTCCGTTCCAGTGGACTTCCGCCTCAGAAATGGACTAATGATTTCGGACACTTCGGTGAGCAGTCTGGAGCCTGTCCCTGAGATAACAGACCCATCCCCTTGAAGACCGTCCTCTGAGCTCGCCGCCACTTGCTGAGCCAGCCTTTGCCTTTTGGGAATGTAAGGCCTGATACCAGTCACCGGGGTCTCTTTGAGAGGCCTCTTCGGAGGAACCACACAACTAGAACCCTGAGATGTTTGAGGCAGGGACCTCACTACTCCAACGGCATCCTGAGCACCATCTGGCTGAATCCAAGAACTGTAGCAAAACTCCCAGAGTGATCTGGATTCCTGCCCATCTTGTCCTCCACCTTGAGGGCTGAGAGAAGACTCATGAGGATCTGCGGGACCGAATTCAACGCCTCCATGTTGGCCAAGGGAATTCTCTGCGCCAAAGTCACTGTTTGAGTTTTGATGAATTGTTCCTTCCTGTGTTGTAGGTTCATCTTCAGTTTCAGAATCCTCATAAGCAACCAAAGAGGCCATTGTGCCAACACCTTTTATAGGAAAAAGTTAACAAAATTAAACATTTTATTTGCATGTAAATAGCATGTTTTTTTTCTGTACCATCACTAAAATATGATGATGTATAACTTTGTGTTTTTCAATAACTGTAACGGCTTTGCATCTTGAACAACTCCGGTTTTCATAGACTGATTAACATCTGAAGCAACATGTTAAGGGACTTGATATCCGACTATACACAAAACACCATAATGCACTATGAATTTTCTAGGACTGAAACCACACATTTCTGACTTACAGTATGGAGTCCAGCTGCACAGCTTCACTCCTAAAGCCACTTTGTGTGCTTTTTAGACTCAAAATCAGTATGTTACTTTAGTAAAGATATCAATTACAGCAAGTTAACGTTAAATGGGTCATAGTTTGCTCGTGAAACAGCTGTACTGGCTGATATACAGACAGCCCTTTCTAAAATTTTAGAACATGTACCAACTTTTAATCACAAACCTACACGGATTAAAAAAAAACAAAAAACTAACACATCGGCGCCACCTACTGGATGATTTCAGTGTTGCACCAACATGTTACACTAGGTGATTTCCAAGAAATGGGAAATGTTTACAAATACAACATAGTTTCAGTTTCACTGTGAGGGAGCCTTCAGTACCTAAAACAATAGTTCTCAGTGCTGTTCCTGATGGACCCCCCTGCCACAATGTTTTTATTCAAATCCAACCAACCTTAATCAGGCTCAGATGGTCCTTAATAGCCTAATAATAATGAATACATGTATCCACTGGTCTAAATGAGAGGGAAAGTTAATTATTGGAATTATCGCTAGTTAATTTCCAAAAGCTACTATAACAAATAAACCAAAGACAAAATTTACTTTGTCCTTTTATATAAATAGGCAAGAAAAACAGAAACTATGATTAAATGAGTAAAGATGTTCAACATTAAACTGTGAATTGCTTTGTTTCAAAACATACATTTTGTTCCCCAGACTGTCTCATAAATGCTATCAGCAAGATGTTTTTTATGGCAAAAAGTTCTGCTTTGTACTTAGTTCTGGCATGACAATTGACTTTACACCTCAGTGTAGTTGGGACGACTTACCAATCACTCGAAGAGTTGGATGAAATATGTGAGCTGCAGCCTGTGTGTTTAACGAAACTAAAAACGAATATTTACATACCAAAATCGGATAAACATCAAAGCAGTCTAGTTTGAGATATGTGAAGGCCCTCCTCAGATGATGTGATGAGGAAACAGGGGTAAAGAACTACATAGATTTTTGCGTTTTGTGTGAATTTTAAATATTTAAAACATATATTACAAAAATATGCCCACCTAAAGTCTGCTAAAGACTTCTACAGCTATCAAGATATGGGGATATGTAGATAGCTGACTAGCCCCCTTTAGGCTAGTGAGGCAGTACCTGAGAGATTAGCACCCAATATTATTTATTTCAAACTTTCCCATTAAACTACGCACAAAATACAACTACCAATGCACAATAAATGTAATATAACAAGTGCCAAACCACAAAAGGTATAAAACTAAAATGCCAGTATCGATACTGTTAGTCCCTTAACGCCTACATACCCACTAAGCGATAAGCGGAATAATATAGTAGTAAGCTTAATTAAAGGTTGTGACAGTGAATAATATTGCGTTAGCTGTATTTTTATAATTTCGTTACCATTTAGGCTAGCAGACCCCGTCGAAAACGGTCTACTGTGGTAGCAGTTTCACTCGCCACGCGCAGTCTCGAGCATTTTAAGTTGCTCGAAAAAATATGTCGTACTAGAAACTTAAACACAGCCATTTAATACAAAATTCTACTTTTAAAAATGCATCTTTGAATTCATTTGGATAATATATCTAGTTAAAATATTTATTTATATAAAATGTATTTTTGTAAATGGTTGGGGACATTTTCTGTACAAGAATCTCAATAAAATTACAAACAGTTTGTGTTTCTTTACGAATCATCTTCTTTGGTGCACAGTTTAGCTGATGCAAGTTGAATGAAAGGAATCTAGGATTTCTAGCTCTCGTAGGTCGGTTAATATCGAAATAATATTTTTCATTTATTGCTCGATGATCAACGAATTTTGGAACTTTAAATATATTTTAATTTAAATTATAAGTATGTGGTTGTGCGGTTAAAAGACCTATTGGAACGTTTGTTGGTTTGCTTTCGTTTAACGGTGAAGCTGCTTAAGGCTGTCTTGTCATCGTCGGTTATATTAGCATTTATCAGGTTGAAGGCCAGAATTCAGTTGACTAGACAGCACTTGTGATGCCTTAAAAATAAATTTTACATTAACATCGCATAATTTTTAAGTTAGTTACAGTAAAAGTTTATTATTTTTTCTAAAATTGTTTTGTCGATAGTATCTTATGCCACTGATGTTTTTCGTCAGTACTGCGTGCATGAACCACTATCTTTTATGTGTACCCCAAAATTGTAACCTTGTGGTCTCAACCCTGTAAAAGTAGAGCTGCGGCAGATGTTTCGTACTATTTAGAGCTAGTACCATTTCAGCTTTCGCTTTTCATTTTAAGATTTCATCAGTTCCGGTAAATCAGGCAGCTACCAGTAATTGTGAGCTTGGGTGTTTACGCTTGGGGACCAGTCATTGAATTCTGTGGCCAAATATAGCCCTCTGTATTGTTATACACAGTTACTCCTGATTTGACGATGACGGACATTCAGTCAGATGGGGAGGGAACTCGGACCCCTTTGGAGTTATATAAGAAGGTGTCAGCACAAGGAAATCAAGTCAGAGTCCTTAAAACTGAAAAGGCTGATAAGGTAAGGTAATTCGTCGTTCTAACACACATATATATCGGACAACAATAGTAGTTATTCTTTGACAATTTATATTTTCTGTACGCTTTTGTACTTCTAGGCTGACGTGGAAGCTGCTGTCCAGCTATTACTTAAACTGAAAATGGAGTATAAAGCGGTAACGGGGGAGGACTACAAGCCTGGATGTCCTCCCGGTGACAACTGTGTCCTCCAAGAAGACCCACCTTCAGCAAATAATGAGGAGGACTTTGTGGACCCCTGGACGGTATCGTCAAACAGTGCCACAGGCGTGGATTATGACAAGCTGATCGGTGAGGAGGCTTACCTTGCATGATGCAATAAAGTTACCACATTGCAGAGATGAAGTAGTTCAAGGGTCATAGATGAGAATGGTAGCATAAAATATAGACATTCTGAATTGCACAGATGCAGTATTTCACTGTGTGTTGTTACGGTTGTGTCTTATATTATATTATCTTGCTGAGTTTGTTCTCTGATGACCGAATTCAACATAGTACTGGTGTGATTGCATGCCACTGTGTCCTTTCAGTACGTTTCGGCAGCAATAAAATTGACCAAGAGCTGGTGGACAGAATAGAGAAGGCGATAGGGCAGAAGGCTCACCGCTTCCTGCGACGAGGAATCTTCTTCTCGCACAGGTCAGCTGTTCTGCCTTTCCCCCGCCACTCATGGCTCTTTCACTATGCGGGAGGGGGGGGGATTTGAGTTTTAGGTTGTATTTTTAAAGGTTGTATTTATCTAAAATATCCTCCTTTCCTTTCCCTTAAAGAAAAAAGTCTGTGTATGTGGTTTATAATGAACGATGAGGGTTGGTGCTGGTGAAGTGTTGAAATGTTTCATCAGCAATGAGAACAAAAGGCATGAGGCTGTGAATAATGACAGTTTCAGTTTCACTTTGTGGAATCCTGTGGTACCTACACCAGCAGTCTAAATAAAAGAGAAGATTAAGGAGACATTATCGGTGACTAATTTCCCAAAAGTATTATAACAAGTAAGCTAGAGACCAAACGTACATTGTGCTTTATATACCTAGGAAGAAAAGACTATGATAAAATAAGTAACAATAAGTAACAATTCAACAACAGTGAGTCGCTTTGTAACAAAACATTACTTTTTTGCCCGAACTGTCTCCTAAATACTGTGTTAACAAAGTGCTTTTATGGCAAAAAAAAAAGTCCTGCTTTGTATTTATGACCTTGCATGATGCCTTAAAATGACTTTATGCCTCAGTGCGTAACTGCGTTAGTTAACATATACACAATATAATCAAATATGCATACCAGGGTGAGTAAGCATCAATGCAGCTTGTGATAACATTGCCATTTGAAGAAGGAAAAGGAAATGCATGGCAAGATGCGTTGCACACCTCCTCTGAACTTAACTTACTTAACCCTGTTATTAAATGAATGGATGTAATTAGCTGTGCTTGTGATGAAGTGCTATATCTCAGACTTGTTTTGCTTAACATCCTTCAGCGTGAACAATAACTTACCACTCATGACTATCTCATTGTATTTCCAAAAGCTGACCGCTTCATCCTGTTTGTTTTATTTAAAAAGTTCGCAACATTGGAAACTGAAAATCTGTTTTATCAGAGATAGATAAGACAACCTGTATTTTAGGAATTTTCCAAACATAGGATATTTTCCAGACACGTTCCCATTTAAAGGGGAGGAGGGGGGCGGACAATATATATTTTTGCTAAATTATAAATCAGCAGCTTCAATAAAAGCTTCAGTCTAGTTTGAGATATGCGAAGGCTCTCCTCAGATGATTCTTGTTTGAGTGATTGCCTGTGGGTGTCTTTGCTAACCGTTTTGTTTGTTGGTTGTCCCTCTCCAGAGATATGCACCAGGTCCTAGATGCCTATGAGAACAAGAAGTCCTTCTACTTGTATACGGGGCGGGGGCCCTCCTCAGAAGCCATGCACTTGGGGCACCTCATCCCCTTCATCTTCACAAAGTGAGGCCCGTGTGCCACCCCCTCGTTTATTTTGATACATGCACACCACATATCTATCTATCTATCTATCTATCTATCTATCTATCTATCTATCTATCTAAAAATATACACACACATATGTATATACTTACATGTATCGACTTGTATAAATCTTTATAGTGCCAACACAGTCGGTAATTATCAGCAGACCAGCATACATGGCAGAATCCTGACAAAGGCAAGATGGGCATTTTTCCAGGGTGGCAGTCTAAGGGGTGCCCACACAAATATGTCAGATACAGACACTCTTTTGTCACCTATCTGCACACTGTCATGTTACCACCATGTGTTGAGATGTGTAACCGGAATGTATGACCGTGAATAATGTTCCTCACCGCTCACTCGAGAAGTACTCATATCCTCTGCAGTGCTGGCGCAGAATAGCTATGTGACGTGGGATGCCGGGTTATCGCAATGTGGGGGCAGGGGAAGGGAGCGAAGGACCCTGTAAGGTTAGCAAGGTGTGACCGAAAAAGTAAGCATTGTAAGGGAAGTGTCGGCAAGAAGATCGCAATCCAGAATGAGCAGAAATCATTAACAGGGCCCTCAAACAATTGATTATTTTTCACGATTAGTTATATACACAAGCATATTGCAATACTATCAATATTATATACTATCTTTGCTCATGCTATTCTCCCATTGATCAGTTATATTTGGCAGAAAATCTAGCTAATATTAAAAGATTAAAAGAAGCATATTATTGACATATGAAATCTGATGATCCTGTCAGGTGGCTGCAGGATGTCTTTGACGTGCCACTGGTCATCCAGCTAACGGATGACGAGAAATACCTGTGGAAGGACCTGACTCTGGAGGAGTGCCACCATTATGCAGTAGAGAACGCCAAAGACATCATTGCCTGTGGTTTCGATGTAAACAAGACCTTCATCTTCTCTGACCTGGATTACCTGGGGTAAACATGTCTACCGTTAAGGTCTTTATGGATACCCTTAGTGCAAGCAATCATAGCAAGGAACCGCACAAGAATGGAAGAGCGTGGACGTAGTTCTAGGAAGAAGCCCTTCATTTAATTTCGAAATTAAGTGAACTAGTTAACTATGTTTTGACCTCTTTAAAATTATTTTAAAAAGTGTGTTTATCAACTTGGAATTGCATGTTTTAGATATAGTTCAATTATGTTACACTAGAGGGCACTGTATTCCAAGACAGGAACCCACCAGAAACACATTTCAGCAGGGGACTCGAGGTTCTCGCTTACTTTCCCATGTCCCAACAAGCTGTTTTAGACGAGGTCCCTGCCTCAGCACCCTGGATAGATCAGCCACACACTTCTTCCTCTTGTCTACAGATCGAGCCCTGGCTTCTACAGTAACATTGTGAAAATCCAGAAGCATGTGACTTTCAACCAGGTCAAGGGTATCTTCGGGTTCACAGACAGTGACAGCATTGGTAAGACGGTCAGGAGTAGGAAGCTGGAGTTTACCAGAATGACACTGAACATCTTGCAAAACAGATGTTGCAATATTCCCGCTATCCAAGTAATATTATTTCCCCTAATATATACGATATGGACAAAAGTATTGGGACACACCTCTTAATCATTGAATTCAGATGTTTCATTCAGACCCACCGCAGGGGGTTGTTGATTCAATAACCGAATCGCAGAGTTTCAAACTTTCTCTGGCATTAACCCCAGTACAAAAATTGCTCTCTGGGAGCTTCATGGAATGGGCTTCCATGACTGAACAGCTGCATGCAAACCTCAGAACGTTACCTGCCTGACTGCATTGTCCTAACTGTCATGTTTGGTGGAGGAGGGATAATGGTATGGGGTTGTTTTTCAGGGGTTGGGCTTGGCCTCTTAGATCTCTTAATGCTTCTGCATACCAAGACATTTTGGACAATTCTATGCTTCCAAATTTGTGGGAACTGTTTGGGGAAGACCTTTTTCTGTTCCAGCATGCCCCAGTGCACAAAGCAAGGTCCATATAGACATGGTTGGATGAGTTTGGTGTGGAAGAACTTGACTGGCCCATACAGAGCCTTGATCTCAACCCCATCAAACACCTTTGGCATGAACTAGAACAGAGATTGCAAGCCAAACCTTCACATTTAACATCAGTGCCTGACCTCACAAATGCTGTTCTAGATGAATGGGCAAAAATTCCCAGAGACACATTGCAAAGGAAGTTGTAGGAAGCCTTCCCAGAAGAATGGCAGCTGTTATAACTGCAAAGAAGGGACCAACTCCATATTGATGCCTATGGACTTGGAATGGAATGTCAAAAGAGTTCCTGTAGGTGTAATGTGCCAATACTGTTGTCCATACATGTATGTGTATATGGAAATGTAGTAACTAGGGATGTTAACCAGACTACTATCCAGTTCAAGGTGTTTCTATTATGTTTAAAGGTCCCTAATTCACCAGGGAGGAGGACATATTTTGGATTTTTGTTGAAAATACAAATGATAAACACCACCCTGAACTCTCCCATAGCCCGTTAAGCAGGGGTGAAACTTAAGAATAATTGCTTCTAGCCAACTGGGCTATTCCAGTAAAAAATGCAGTCCGACTGGCAATGTTATTTCTAGCTGGCGGGCTAGTGTTCTGTTTCTTGTGCCTTACTTTAATTTCAATTTCCAGCCTTGCCTATGGGAAAACACCTAATATAAAAATATTTGTTAACATGTCGAAGCAACTGATTTGTGAATAAGAGATGGTTGCTGCTAAACCAGGTCAAGCCCCTGACAGCAAACCTTTTGGACAGATCCCAGTTGTAGCTGTGGAACTTGCACAAACATTAGCAAATCTGCAGACCCCCCCCCCAGACCAGACCATCACATCACATATACTCACTTAATTTCAAGATCCTTCAACCTGGCATTGCTTTCCTCATGCCTTTTGTTCTTCCTCTACCTGCCAGGAAAGATCAGTTTCCCGGCCATTCAGGCGGCCCCCTCCTTCAGCACCTCCTTCCCCCAGATCTTCAAGGGCAGGAAAGATGTGCACTGCCTGATCCCCTGTGCCATTGACCAGGTCAGTGTTGGCACCCAAGGCCTTGGCTCACTGCACTCTCTTCTCACCTCTCCCGACCTCCTTAGGCATCAGAGATAGTGTCGTTCCTGGAAATTTACTGTAACTTGATGATGAACTGAAAAATTCACAACTTAACTGTAATGAATCACTGTTTAATCATCCCTACCTGCTACAGCTCTCTGGCTGTTGTCACGTTTTGAGCCTCAGATTGAGACATATTTACTCTGGGGTCAGCGCCACATGGCGTCAGCATGAGGTCCGTAACTTGAGAAGTGTATACAAATACTCCACTGTACTCTCCAGGCAGTCTTATGGGTTTGCAAGGGAGAGAAAGGTTTGTTATGAAGTACATCACCAATGCATTCCATATCCAACAAGGACATTCCAGAGTCAAAACAAACACACATACTCCTGTAAGAAAGAGACCGGTATATGCAATGAATCTATCAGTCATCATACTCCCAGTCCTAAAGGCAGATCTTTTGTACCTTAAGCATCATCTCACGTAAGACCAGATATAGATTTTGCATTGAATGTGTTAGCATGTAAGCATACACGTTTGGTGACTGTGTCTCATATGAAGGTAAATATTTGTGACATACTGTAATGCGGCCCTGAAGTCTTAGTCACTGTCGCCTTTTATGTCTCTGGGTCGTTAGCTTCCCCTTGAGGATTAACTGTAAAATAAAACATTGTTTTACACCTGACCTATATTTTCACATGGGAAAGATTAACACGTTGGGCACATAAAGTGCAGCTTTCACAATCTCAAGCCTTGCGCCAGAGTCCGAGAGACTGACCTGAAAATCGCTTAAAGTGGTAGGTGCAGATTGAAATGTAACGCAGGCAAAGGCTTTTCTTATCCAGTTAAGTATCTCTTATTGATCACCTTTTTTTTTTAGGATGCTTTTGTTTTTGCCTAAAATGATTACATTTATAATTATGTTGAATTATATGGTCATATATGTGTGTTTAACCAAACAGATTTTTTTTGCGTATTTTTTTTTATTATTAGTATTATTTACAGCCAGCATTTGAGTCCATATCAGTTTCTTGAGTCCATCTCTTATTGGCTGTGCCTTTTGCCGTCACATCAGGACCCCTACTTCAGGATGACTCGTGATGTGGCCCCCCGCATTGGCTTCCCCAAACCTGCCCTCCTGCACTCCACCTTTTTCCCTGCCCTGCAGGGCGCTCAGACTAAAATGAGTGCCAGTGACCCCAACTCCTCTATCTTCCTGACTGACAGTGCCAAGCAGATAAAGGACAAGGTACAGATCCCAGCAATGAGTGTAGCATTTCTGCCTCCAGTATATATCTCAAGGATTAAAGTCCATTTGAAGGTACGTTATATATTGCTTATAAAGCAAACTTGTGCTTCTTCATGCAGGTCAACAAGTATGCTTTCTCAGGAGGCAAAGACACTATTGAAGAGCACAGGAAGTATGGTGGCAACCCTGACGTCGACGTGTCCTTCATGTACCTCACCTTCTTCCTGGAGGATGATGATCAGCTAGAGAAGATCCGACAGGTGAGCGCCAACACCCTGAGTATGAACATTCAAGGCCCAATTTTTGGAGAATCTAGCAATATATTATTATTAGTATGTCTAACAAGACCAATCTTCTGGTTCTTTTCTGTAAGGGTCCCATAGTTTGCATATGTACCTGCCCATAAAACAATATAAATAACTGGTAGGCATGACTCTCTCTCTCCAGGACTACACCAGCGGGGCCCTCCTGACAGGCGAGCTGAAGAAGTACCTGATCGAAACCCTGCAGCCCTTGATCTTGGCTCACCAGGAGAAGAGGAACGAGATCACGGATGAGATCGTCAAAGAGTTCATGACCCCCCGGCCACTGGACTTCAGCTACTAGCTGAAGGGTTTCCAGTAGCAAAAGCCTCTCTGGAGAGGGAGGCCGCTGGAACTTTGACGCTCTGGCACCACGCTGGTATCACAGCACATGAGCAGAATGTCTACGCTGTGCTGTCTGCATCAATAAACCACCCGCTAAGATGACCTTGAACCTTTTAGCTTCTCTTGCTCTTTACCTCGCTTCACTTTTTCTTTGTGTTATGCCAAAGCCTGGCAGGAGGGTAGCAGATGGTAAGTATTCAAGAGGATCTTTAGGAAGAACATGAAGCTTTTTTTCTGGAATGAAGGAAAAGTGCAAAGCTGTACCAAGGAGTTTTAGAGTGCCAGGATTAATTAATCAGTGAGCATGGGGGGGGGGGGAAGATCTCAGCAATAGTCAGTTTGTCTACATTGTGTTGCACAAAAAGCAAAATGGAAAAGGAAGATGAGACAGAATACTTTCCACAGCGAACCAGTTCATATGTTTCAACATAATTTATATGGTTTTATTAACATTCCATAATTTACATTTAGTACAGCCTCTCCCCAGGTTACAATGGGTTTTCGTTCCAATAAACCTATCGTAAGGCAAAAATATCAAAGGCGAAAATGCATTTTAATACAGCACACCTAACCAAACTAACATCAAGGCCTAACCTATAGCCTACCTTAAACATATTTAGAACACTTACAACTGGGCAAATTCATTAAGACAAAGCCTATTTTAAAATAAAGTGCTGAATATCTCTATCGATTTATAGGATAATGTACTGAAAGTAAAAAACATTTATCCATCGTGAAGTTTAAATATAACAACCATCATAACCTAGGGATCGTCTGTATATTAATATTTTTACAAACGCATCATATAATACGTTTCAAGGGTTTTTTTCCCTCATAAAATTTGAAGATTTATTAAAAACACTTTTCTTTTTGCATTAAATTTTATCTGCATTAAAGGGTACTACTGATTAAAATGAAGACGGTGGGCAGTGTATGGAAATGAACCGTCATTGTCATGTTTTTCTGTTAATTTTACCATATGGGTTCTTCAGGAATGATTGCATTTATAGGATTGCAAACGAATTAATTCAAGTGTAATACTGGATAGCGTCAATCTTTTTTGGCTTAGCGTATGTCTTGAATGATAAATATTTAATGGAAAAACAAAACCATTATATTAAAAAATTGCTATTAGAGCCATGATTGTTGTGGTCCCCATTCACGGAATTGAAACTCAATACAGCACATTTTGATATGTTACATATATTCATGATATATATAACAGAGTTTGGTAATTCAGGTCCAGAGAGTAAAAGTCCAGACCGGGATTTTGTTTCAACCAACCAGTTGAGCATAAAGAGCCACAGAGTATTCAACTGGTTGAAACAAAATCCCCGTCTGAACTTTTCCTTTCTGGACCTGAATTACCCAACCCTGTTCATGAAGTGTGAAGGGCCTGCTGGAAAAATTCTGGTATTCCTGTACATCACATGGTATACAGGGGGTTATGTTCTGTGAGTTATAAGGCACGCACATCTGAAAAATAAGGCCCCTAATGGTGTTTACAACTCTGGTACAGCAAAGAACCAATGTGCGTAGAACATGTAGTCAAGGAGAAACCAGCAGCCTATGAAAGTCATTTCTAAATAAATGAACAGTAATTGTTGCTGTTGACCTCTAACAGTAATTCTATACCCAGTTTATACTTGCAGTCATGCAAAAGCAATGCAGATATGTCCTATGCCAAAATACATTTTGAAATTATGCAATACTTTGTTTTGACTGAACTACAGATGCTGTGAAGCAGAACACTGCATTGCTGGCATCAATATAATAAAGGCAAGCATTTACTGAGCTAATGAACATCACCTATCTGCAAAGCTATCTGCCCAGAGTGCTCATTTTGTGTTACACTTACTATGAAATGCTTATCAAGAAAACTGAACTGAGGAGCTTAACAAAACTAAATTCAATAATTTGATCTATAAACACATTAAAACTATACTCAAGGCTGCTAGATGATGGCATGTGGTCTGTGACGCCTCATACTTCCCTGTGCTAAAGCAGATAAGGAGTCTCCTTGTAAACTCTGGAATTTAGGGGCGAGCCGTGATCAAAGGCGTGAGGCGCCATCTAGGGGGCTGGACGCAGGAAGCGCAGCACTAGCTCGTAGGCCCAGAACACAGCCATGTTGACGGGGAAGGCACGTAGGCAGTTGAGGCCCAGGCCCCTGAAGAGGACGCCGGGTCCCTCCTGGCGTACGCTCTCAGTGACACAGTGCACAAAGCCCCTGTACCTCCTCTGGGTGACGCTGTCCACCTGCAGACGGGCTTTGATCACATCCATGGGCGTCCCCAGGGACCAGCCGCACATGCCCGACACCCCTCCAGCCAGCATGATCACAGCCCAATCTGGAAGGGGGCACCCCAGCCCACCCACAAACGCACACACATGCTCATCAGACGTTTTAAAACACATCCACATTACCTTGCTCGAGAACATCCAGCGAGGCTCCTCACCTGGTTGCTTCTGCCCTACTGGTGTCAGCCAGCCACAGACGACATTGTAGGTCAGGAAGTAGGTGGCAAAGGAGGAGCCGTCACGTAGGGCCAGGGCACCCGCGCCCTTGTACAGGCCCAGGAGTCCCTGCTCGCGGGCAATAGTCAGCAGGCAGTGTATCGGCCCACGGTATTTGGGTTTCGAGTCCAAGGACGAGCCCAGATAGGGCTCCGTCTGGCACTGAAGCTGCACTTTCACGATGTCAGCCGGGGACATCACTGATACCTTCATATGGTGAAGAGACACAGTCCTATTGTGTACGCTGGACCCAGACGAGACTATTCACTCAATATATCTCTCAACTCAATCATATGACCTTGCCCAATATCTCATATTGCATTCTGTTTTTTGCCAACCATAGGAAATAAAACAGACTAATCAGTGCTAGTGTGCATTTACCCAGGAAAGAGTCTCTTACAAAACATGTGCTTCTATCACTTAGACTACCATATTTGCACACCCAGAACATGCAGCATATATTACATCACCCCTTTACATTGGGGGGGGGGGGGTTAGGGCCAGAGGACCGGCACTGAAAAGTTTAAAGGTTATTTTGAGAAATGCTATATTCCACAGTGTCAGAGACAGCTAACACGCGAGCAGTACCCAAGTCAAGATGAGTAGATTCTACAGCTTTTATCATAAATAACTTCTAATATTAAAGATATAGTATGCACTTACACTATCAAATATTAAAAGCAGTAATATTTACAGCATATACTATGATATTGTGATCCAGATCATTTTCAGCACTCTTTATATATTTCTGGCTTTCATATCATTCGAAAATATTACCATTTATTTATTCACGGCCAACTTGTGAATAACCAAAACCATGGATGTCAAATTCGCGAATCTGCAGTGGCGACAGTATATTGTGTATGTTATTAACTGCTGTCCAGTACCTGGGCCACCCCCGCCGCCAAGCCCGACAGGAAGATGTCCAGTTTGTGGGGCGGGGTATCAGCGCCCCCCCCACGCAGCATGCAAAGGCCCTGCAGGCAGTTCCTGTAGATGCCGAAGACCACCGAGGAGCTAATGGACACGGTGGTGACTGGCATGGATATGCCCTTGTAGAACCCATTCACCTGCAGCAGAAACAAATCTTTAGGACCCCAGTCCTGGACCAGGCTGTCCCCCATCACCCCGGCGACCACTCACCCCTTCTGCTTTACATGTGCTGTGGACACAGTGCCATACCCCTGTGAACTTCCTCTGGGTCTGTATCCTCACCTGGGAAAAGCGTAAAGATCTGCTATCTACAGCACCGATGCATCTTCACTATGATGTGTATGAGTAAATAAGCATTTACCTTCACTGTGTCCAAGGGATACCCTACAGCCACGCCAAGAGCCCCTGTAAACAAAACTCAAGTTTCAGAAGAATAGAATAGAAGGACATTTCATCCTCAAATATGTTTCCTTTGCATCAAACCTATTTTTTGTTATAGTGTATTAGGTATATTATGAAATATGCCTAATATATTCTGGCCACATGCACTGTTATCTACGGAACAATCGGCATGCATCAGCAGATATTTCAGTACAGTAAATACAGAAAATCCATGACAAAGCAGTAGACATAATAAACACAAGAGGCTTGGAAGCCCTACAATTTCAGACTGTCCGATTTACTTTTAATAATTCATAGGTTTAGAAAGGCACGCTCTTTTTTCAGATTAATTAACTGATTGCTTTTCCATCCATCTTCCAATTACTTATCCCGCGAGGGGATTGGCGCGTATACTAGGCAGCATGATGCACAGGACTCGGGTACACCCTAGATCCGATACCAGTACATCATGAGGTACACCGACGTACACATTCCCACGTAATTATACTGTATGGGCGATATACAAATACCAGTTAGCCTAGCTGTAGGCTAGTAGGCGGGTTTTTAACACTGCAGGTGTGAGGTTATCCACTGAGCTACCGTGCTGCCCCGTTACTTTAAAGTTAAGCAGCATTAAAAAGAAAGACTTCTAATATGGGAGGGAATTAAATCGTTATACAAGGCCGCCCACCTGGTTGAACGTTTTGTATTGAAATACAGTATTATGACATCGGAAATGCACATTGTCGAAAAGCGATCTGCAACTACGCCTTGCCAAAACAAGATGTAAAACGTGATCATTATTATTATCAAATGACTATACATTTATGTAAAGCTAATCGTAAATGTAAACTATTACAAAGACGCTCGTTCGCTTGTTATCTGTGACAAGAAATCAGCTGAAACGGGACAAACTGCGACAAATCTGATTGGACGAGCGAAATGACGGGCGACATGACTTGGCATTTATTCACATGGAATATGCTTCTTAAAAAATCTGTCAGGTGGAAATGATAACCCTTGTTATTAACATAAAACCTGCCTGGTAATCTCATGATTGGATGACCCTGTTTACCAAAGAACAATTCACGACACCGGCCAATTAAACCGCGTGATGTGTTGCATCATCCTGTCAGTGTAGGTGCTCGATCCTGTTGTAGCTAACATGTAATCGGTTATTTTATTTACCTCCGATAGATCCAGCTATGAAATCTGCAAAATGCATCCCTCTTCTTTCCCACGAGTAACGCCAATTAATATTGCAACGAGTTAAATATCCAGCAATTTGCTCTTCGAATTCATTAGATACTCAATATTATCGTTTATTTACTGCACATAATGCACCCTTTAAGGTTTAAAAGGTGATTTCCGTTTAATCGCGAATCGGTAAGATAACCTTAGCATGCAACAGCAAGGTGACGTTTTGAATTACAACGTCCTCCATACCATGCGGTTAGGAATTCTGATCCGGGCAGAGCCGAGTGTTGCCGAGTGTCCCGCAGTGTGTTTACTGTCAGACAGCACGAATTGGATAATTAACGGAGCATTTGGAATTCAATGCAATGACTTTACATTTTAACTCCCAATATGACTCACTACTCAGAATGTATTATTATTTTAGAAAAAATATATATGTGAAAACCCATATAAGCATGTGTGTGGTACAGAATCATGATGTTTTATTGGACAAGGTAGCAAGTTTCATTCCGATACAAACAAGACAATAAACATCCAATAATTAAACATAAACGAAAATATAGATATGAGGTAATAATCAAAACCCTACTGCAATACTGCAAATAATATACATATATACTCTAGATCAGGGGTCACCAACCTTTTTGAAATTGAAAGATACTTTGCGGGTACTGAGCCATACGGAGGGCTGCCAGTTTGATACACTTTTCTTAAATCATGTATAATAAACATGTTTTAAATGCTTTTTTTTAGATATTGTCATTTTCAAGTCTATATAAATGCAAATGTGATTAAAGAAGAATAGCAACAGGATAAAATAAAATTTTAGACGCTGCTCACCGGTGAGTTGTGCTATGGGCAAGTCGATGGGCAACACATGTGGTCCTTGGGGGCATCCTGGTGCCCGTTGGTGACTCCTGCTCTAGATGTCTATACAAACTAGTTGTGACCAAAGTGAGAGTGAACAATGAGATCCTTAAATGGTTGTACAACGCTCAGCATGTAATAAAAAACTGGAATACTGTATGACATACCAAGCTTTGAATTTCAATTTCACAGTGTGGTTGAGCCGGACTTTTTAAATTAATGTTAGACAGTGCATTAACTCAAGAGATTTCTGAATATATACAGTGTACATTTTGTGTCAGGATTAGCAATATACACAGTAATAAGTACTAAACATAATGAATGATATCAGTGTTTTTATCCTGTTTTAGGGGATTAAGCATAAATATATTAATCTTCAATCCGCCACTGCAACATGTTACGAGTATGTTACTGGGATGATCTGTCATTGAAGAGCATCATAGCCCTTGGAATGAAACCATCCCTATACCTTGTAGTTTTAGATTTAGCAGTCCAATATCTCACCCCCGAAGGTGGCAGCTGAAAGATGGAGTTGACTGGATGTGTTGGGTTAGTTGCAATCTTCTTTGCTCTTTTCTTCTTCCAGAGGAAGGAGGCTGCATCCAATGATCTTTTCTGTTGAGCAGACGATACACTGATGTTTTGCCTTTTCCATCGCGGTGCATGATCCAAGCCAGATAGTCATGGAGGATGTAAGGACAGACTCTATGATAGCAGTGTAAAACTGTGGCCGCAGTGCTTGTGGCAGCTTGAATTCCTTCAGCTGTTGGAGAGAGAACATCCTCTGTCGGGCCTTTTTGATGATGGAGACAGTGTTGACCTCCCATTTCAGGTTGTGTGAGATTGGGGTCCCAAGAAATTTGAATGATTCTACTCGGATTACCTCTGTGCCATTGATGATGAGGGGAAGTGGCTAGCAGAGTGGTCTCCTGAAGTCCACAACAATCTCCACGGTCTTCAGGTTGTTTTGGCTGTACCAAGAGACTAGCCGGGCCACCTCCTGCCTGTACGCCGACTCATTTCTGTCTTGTCTGAGACCAATTAATGTAGTGTCATCTGCAAACTTCAGAAGGTTTACAGATGAGTCTCCAGCTGTACTGTATAGTGATTTTACATAGTGAGCCTAGCAATGGCGACTGGTGCCGAGGGCCAAGGAGTCCAAGGTGATCATTCCCAGCCTCACACTCCCAGCCCCTTCATGTGTGAGAATGTGTGGAGCTGTCCTAGTAGATGCCACTGCAATGGAGAAAATGCCATGCAGTGCCATATAAGGTGCCCCAACAAATGGGTAAGCTGGAGGTGCCCTTTGGGGGGCTTTCCAAGTGAAAAAACATGAGTTCTCTCATGGGTGCCCTCCCAGTGAAGAAAATAAAATATGGTGGCCCACTCTGACATGCAGTTCTCCATACATGTGAGAACCCTATTTCACCATGCCTAGTGTACCATACTACTATTAGTGCACAACGTGCAATGCGTGCTTATTTTCCGTTGCCCTGTCCTTCAAACAGTCAAGTTCTGAGTCTGCCACAGATAGCCAGTAATTACCATCAAATTTATTTATAAATCACATATAAAAACATCATTTGTGTACCAAAGTGCAGGATCACCAAAAAGGAAGAAAAAGAAGAGAAAAAATAAAACATAATAATAATAATAATAAATAAAATGTGTATAAAAGAACCCAGCCTCGTGCCCATTGCTTCCAGGATAGGCTCAGGACCCCCCGTGACCAAGTAGGATAAGCGGTTTGGAAAATGGATGGATGGTGTATAAAAGAATATAAAATTATCACATAAACAGCAAAGAAATACAAGATATGAGGAATATTGATAGAGGGGGACGTTAAATTGTCAATATGAGTAAAAATTAGTTTTAAGATGGTATTTTAAAAAATTAACAGTGGGAGCTGCAACCAAGAACGCGTGGTCACCTTTTAGCTCCTGTGAGGGATCAACAGAAAACCCATCTCTGATGACCTGAGGGGCCTGGAGGTTGTGTAGTGACATATGAGGTCTGACACGTAAGATGTGGCTAAGCTATTCAAGGCTTTATAGATAAACAGTTAGAAAACCCCTCTTAACCTTTTATAACTTACTCTAAACCATACATAATCTCATTCTTTTGGGCATTTGGTCAGCATGGCCTATTACTATATACTCCCAATAGGATATTATAACTTTCTTTAGTCCACTAGACTCCTAACTCGAGGCTACAGTCATCCCTAGCACGTCTCATTTTACACTGGCACATACTCTTCTTCGCAAACTTACTTTAAGGAGTACCCGAATCAACAAATTTCCTAGAAAGTGGCTTCTCACAATGAAAGATTACTTTTTATAAACCCACGCAGATTGTTTACAAGTATATACACGAGTATATTCATGTTAGTAACATAAATATACTGCACATAAATCTGGATTCCCATAAAGCTGTCATCGATGTTATTTTTGGAAATAAGCAAAACAGAAAAAAAGACAGCTTATTTTAAGCACCCAACAAAAAAACTGCAGATTCACTTCTCTATGAAACGCGACCACATAAAAAGAACGAAATATTAGCGTGTTCTCAACATTTATTTATCCCCTGAAGAAAAACCAGGCGCTACTACATATATGGCGGATCCTGGGTACCTAAAAAGTCTGCAATGTCCACGTATACACAAGAATGTTTGCATCATCATCTCCTCGCATCCACTGCTGTTTGCGTGCAGCAACCTGTCATGAACCCGTTTTGTCAATAGCCTACAAAGCGACGCACGAAAACGTGTGAGAATACGTCGGCAATGTAGCCAATGGAAGCAAAGGGGCGAAGAAGATTTAGGGGCGTTGTCGTCTGTCTAGCGACACGATTGGTCAACTTCTTAGTCCAAAAAAGGACATATACAACTCGTTTTGAACTCACCACTGCTATACAGAAATAGAAAGCGCTAGAAAGGACAGGGGGTACGAAAGATTATCTGCTGCTCGATAGAGCTGTATGTTATATGAATAAATCATATTCCTCAAATCATACCTGGCCAGTCATATTCAAGACTTCCATCAGACTCATCCGAGATCACAGACCAAAGCCCTAGGAAAAGTATATTTAATTAACTGGAAGCACAGGCAATTGAACTACCTAGCTAGCTGAACGTAGTTGGGAGGGAGGGGAAACGCACAACTTAAGAGAGAGGGATCGTGGTTCAGCAGGAAATCTCGACGGATAGTGACTAGTTTAGCGGGAGAAAAATTGCTAGCTAAGTTGTACAAGGGAATGGCACTGGACTTTGTTGCAGGATGCATCGGAGGTAAGTCCGAATATGGGATAAGGCGTCAGAAAACGCACGGCTGGCTAGCTGGCCGGCCGATTCAAGGCTACGATGACACATCAGCACAGAAAACCATGCTAATCTTAAAACCAAAAGGCGCTTCTGGTTCTCTCCGTTCCCCTGGTTAGCGCTAAACTGAACTGTGTATTTGAATGAGGGGTTATCTAGGTAATTAATCAACTAAGAGGTATCTGCAGATTAAGGTGATTATCGTTTAAGTACTACAGGTGCATATAGCTCGTTTCATTAAGATGGTATCGCTGGTTTTACGAGCAATGAATGATCAATCTCTTCTGTTTTTCTGATCAGGAAGTAAATTCCTGCCGGCTGCAGGCTGGGGCATGAATCATAATTGGCAGTATAGCCAAGTTCCAGGAAAGCATGCAGATTGCGGCGCAATTAGCCGCCTAGCCGGAGAGCTAGCTAAACCCGGTGTCGGGTTGAAATTCCCGTGAATTATACATGTACCGTTTCAATGCAGATTAGTGAAATGCGCCTACAGAGATGTTTAATGTAGCAGATAACATTTTTCCATTGAACAAGCCCACAAACATGGACACCGTTCCTTTATTTATAATACCAGTGGAAATAATCTATCCATCCATCCATTTTCCAAACCGCTTATCCTACTGGGTCGCGGGGGGTCCGAAGTCTATCCAGTGGGAATAATCTTGAGTAGAAATTCAGCTTTATTCTTGTCTGGAATTGAAAGTAAAAGACACATTTCATAAGTGCGGGACAAGTCAGTTTCCCTGTTTATATGGAACTTCTTACGATGTTTTTAATCTCGTATTTTACGTGAGTTAAGTGTGGTTCAACAAGTCTTAGTATGCAGCGGTAGACTGCACCCGCAATGCTAGTTGACCAGTTAACTAAGGTGCAAGAGCTAAAATTATGAGGAAGTAAATTCTTCAACCTGGTGACCTAAATTTCATGGCTTATTTCAAAATTCCCGAGTCACTGGTCGACGCATATTTTATGACCACATATAAAACATTCTTTTAAATGGTCTTGGCTGTACCTGCAAACAAACCTAGAGTAAAGTCTATCCCTAAATTACGTATAACACAGTTGACACAGAATATAACTTTCTGGATTTGTTTGTTATTGTTTAACTGTTCCTAAAAGTTTCAGAATTGTTTTCAAAGCCACCTTCTTAGAGTCAAAGGATGCGCGCGCTCACACACATTGCGCTCGTCTGTTGTTGGTGACTGTGCCCACCTCCCGGAAAGTTGAGTACCTGTTAGCTCAGCTTTAATTAGAAATGACGTGACGGCAGCTCCGTGAAACGCGCAGCTCAACAATGGCATATCCGCAGATACGAAACCGAAGGCGGAAATAACGCGCTGCTTGACCTTAGCTGCTTACAAAAGAATCAATATTACATGTGCGGCTTTGATAAGGTAGCATGTTGAAATCATTCCTCTTTGATTATAGACTGTTCCAGAAATGGAATAAATGCACACGTGGAAATGACTCCGTGTTGTTTCCTGAACAGAAGAAGAGCTGTACAATCTGATTTACCTGAGATTAGTCTGGTTCTGTGCTTTGTTTTGTAATCCTGTCTGAGGGAGTGCAGCAATTCAGCCTCTAAAGATGGATATAGACCTGCTGAGTCATGACAAAAACCTCCCTTGCGAAATCTGTCTTGTGCTTTTTTTGAGCTTGTTTATGTGCATGAGTTGTAGCCACAGGTGACATTTCCTTCATATTAATGATTAGCTAACTTCAAGGGTGAAGAATGCATCGTGTCCCTAAGTCATATGATTAGTACCTTTTCATTTGCAATGGCATTTGAAAGTTTCAAGTTTCAACCTTGCCTACTGATTTTAATCTTTTTCCTCTTATTTACATAAGAGGAACATAGATGTGACTTGTGAAGGCCACTGCTTTCTGTTGATAGGTGTGGAATGCCTCCAAGACCTTGACAAGGAACTTATTGAACTTGTGACTGGTCATTGGGCAACTAAGCTGCGGCCTCTGGAAGGCATGTTCTCTTTGCAGTATCAGAAGTTAGGGAGGTGCACCTCCCCCGGTAGAACCTGTGCAACCAAATTCCATAGCGAATGTGACTACTGTAACATTTGGCACCCTCGTCTCATTTGCATGCTTCAAGGACAACACGACTCCTGCCATTGGGTCCTCTGAAGGCTGACGGCACATCTGTCTCACAGATGAGACTGGCTCTGGGAATGGCCAGCTTTTTGATTGGTCTAGATGAACAAGCCCCTCTGGGTCAGATAGGATTACTCGCTTTGTAATTGCTGCTGAAGAGGTGCTTGTCTGGGTTCAGTACCAGAAATAACTGTTGGCTTAAACCCGCTACGGAGATTTACATTGCATTAAGACCTATGACTGGGTGTCCTGGCCAGCATCAGGCATGTGCCATTCCATGAACGCCAACCATGAAAAATACCGTTAAGGATTTGTGGGCTTATAGGTGCCGCCTGGATAACGACGCTATGTTCTCTCTTACATATGTCGCTATAAACATTTCCCTGAACTGTAATGAATACTGTCATTACTTAAGTCATATCACTTTACTGTGATACCGGTAACCAAGCACTTGTGGCCGATGTAAACATTTGATTGATGTGATTTGCTTGATGTGAAGATTGTCCCCATTTAGCAGTAGGTTAATGAGGTTCATGCGAGTCACTGGTTCTGGTCTGTAAATAATACCTTTCAAAAAGACCAGAATGAACATAAAATATTATGTAAATTACTACTTTTTGTTGTGAACCTCGTCTCTTGTGGAGTAGTGGGAGTTGGGTCTTGCGCCTTCCTGTGAATCTCATTTCTTGCTTTCCAGGCCAGTCATGTAACTCAGTGCTGCTATTGCATCAGACAGCTCACAGCTTGATGCACGGCTGCCGTAAAAAGGCCCTTTCACCCCATTTCGCGCAGGCAAATCTGAACAGACTAATTGCTGTTCTTACTTTTGGCTTGGAGAGGAGGTACTTTTGATTCCAGAGCAATTTCTGATGACTGCTGGGCTACTAATTCTATTAAGCAAGTGAAGAACCTCAGAAATGGTTGAAGCCTAATATTTGTTCTGTGCTTACAGGTGCTGCTGGTGTTTTGGTAGGACACCCCTTTGATACTGTAAAGGTGGGTTTTCCTATAAAATGTCATATTTGCTTGCCTGTACATTTATTGCATGGACAATTTTTTAATTTCCTCTCAATGATTGTCGAATTATATTCGAGGTCTATTGGAGTGTTTTGGGGGCCTTACAAAACCAAGTAGGACGACCGGTGAAATCTTCAACATAGGCTACCATCAAACCTCAAAACTAAATGCTAATTTGCTAAACGCTAACATTAGTATGTATGAAGTGAAGCCAGGTGCTTTATGAAAGGCAATCTCTTGTCTGCATTGCCTTTGTTCTCCCTGTATCATTGTCTTCTTTGTGGCCCAGTGAACCGTTTGTATTCCCTCCGGTTTTTTCAATTTCGATTTTTTTTTATTTTTTTTTTATTATTTTTTTCCAGTCAAGGTGGACTCCCCACGCCACTAAAAAAACATATCAAACGAAATCTTGCTTCGGCAAGAGCAGAGAGATGGGTGAAGGGCAGAAGGTGCATCTGTGTTCACGTCGTCTTCCCCGTGAACGTGGCATTGCATGCTTAGTGTTTAGTCTGAGACGCCAGAAGAGTGTCCGTGTATATAATGTGACAATCATTTGACACACTGAACAGTGAGTGCGACTGCATGATGGGTACTCTGTGCTCAGCGGCTGTTCAGTACGTTCGGGGGGGGGGGGGGGGGGGGGGGGGGGGGGGGATGTGCAAGCTCAGTTTATTTTTCCAGATCCACACTATGAACAACTAAATGTTCTCAAGCCTTTAATCTCCTGCATCCTTCCACTGCCTCCCCCCCCCCCCCCCCCAAATAAGTCACAAACTAACCTTCTAACCCCAGGATGTGTGCAGAATTCATAGAAAGACAGTCATGTCTGTTAAGATGAACTGCAGCTACCCCCACTTTCCCTGCTCTCTCTTCTCTTTCTATAACCTTCTTAGGGATTCTGTATGTTTGAATGCTATGTTTTGTTAACTCCAGGATCCCCCTGTATACAAGATGCCACACCCGACTTGCCGGTAACATTTTCGAATAAGTGATATATATTTTTTTTGTATTTCTCATTCAGTCAAGTCATTTGGCTAGGGAGTCTTAAGGACAATTGTGTAGTGACTCACTGATCATGTGTATTAACTCATGTGGTTGACGCGGAATCCAGTAAAATTTTCTATTTTCAACATTTATCACATGCGCCAGTTTCTTGGGCTCCACCTACAGGCCAATGGTGCCATTTTAAAATATGAGACTTAAATGACATTGGCATCTTAACACCTCTCTATAGTTGTAGCAATACAGTATTTTTACCAGAGCTTTTGTTCTTGTAAAACTGTATTTAAAACAGATCTGCTCCTCTCTCCCTTGTTGTAGTTTCCTGTTATAAGCAGCGATATCTAGGCAGATCGACTTTTAATCTCATGTGATGGTTTTGAGTAGCCAGTAAAAATATTAACCTAGAATTTAACTAAGCATTTAACTGGACAACAATCATTGAGCAGGTTGTTAATGTAACTCATGTCCTCATCATTAAATGATTTTAGTGATGTCAGCATAGATGTTAACAGATGAGTGCTGCTGTCCTGCCACGCTAATAGGCATTTCCCTCTGAAATCCCTGTCCGTCTGTGTGAATTCTTTTGCTATTCTTCATTAGCTGCAGCGCTCCGTAGCTTTTTGATCAGGAGAGACGGGATTGAGTATGTTTCTCTGTCTTAACGCTTGACACCATGTCAGGTTTTATTTTTCATCTCGGTTTGCCTTGTTGCCTTTAACTGACTTTATCTCTGAGCCAGGGGCTGTCCTTTAACAGCAAAAGTGTTACTTTGTTGTAGATGAAAGTGAGGCTTACACTACCTCTTCACGGAAGTGTTACCTTGTAAGTACAGTCAAGGTCAATCCTTCTGTTTCTCTCAGTCTTTGTTTTGTGACCAGAAAAAAAGGAAGATCAAAAGAAAAAAAAAAAAAACAAAAAACTAGTCACTCATTGATCGCTCAGTTAACATAACCACCTTTCTTTCCAAAAGTAACACACAAGACTCCATCTTCACCCACTTCATTGTAAAAGAGAATTTGGATTAAATTGTTTCTGGTTCCCCACAGTGTTATGTTGGTAGACGTAAAGGTTTCCTTGTTGTCAGGAGTGTTAAATGTAGGCGTTGGTTGGGAGGCCGAACCCTTGGCTAACAGGAGAGCTTCTGTTTTTCCAGGTGCGTCTACAGGTGCAAAATGTGGACAAGCCTCTATATCGGGGGACTTTTCACTGCTTCCAGTCCATTATACGGCAGGAGTCTGTGAGTACAAATTCGTCGTCTATCAAAGGTCATTTTGCGTGTGTGTGTGTGTGTATTCCCCCCCCCCATTGTTTGAGACATGGAGGCTTGTCAGAACCAGCCACTGCCAGTTGTCCCTGGTACCGGGCCAAGTAACATGCAGGACAGTGGTATGTTAAAAACACACAGAGCTGGCAGACGAACAGCAGATCAAATGGGGGCCATGATCGGCTCCTGGGTTAAATAAAGCCTCACTGCTTTCAGGGGGCACGTGGCTGGACAGCACAGATAAGCTGGCCTGTAGTGCCAGGAGGCATCTGGAAAAATCGGGGGGGGGGGGTTGGCCTATCCGCTGAATCCTGGGTGAGCTGCCAGCGAGAGTGGGTATTGATTTCAGCAGCCATGTTGTCAAATAGCAGTAAGTTACCCATAGTCCTATAGTAAGGAACTGACCTTCAAACAGTGGCCTCACCTTGAACTTCCTTTCATGAGCCTTCAAATCTACGAAGGGGTGTCTGGGTTGACCTGAATGGATGTCAGTAGTGTAAACTGAAGCCAGCAATACATGGAAGATGAAGACGAAACCTGAAGACTGCGGAAAGCTTGTCAGTTATAGATAAGTGCTGGTAGTGAGCCAGCGACTCGGAATGACAAACCTGTAAAATCACGTCCTGCAGACTTCTGGGTTCGAGGAAAAGCTTGGAACAAAACCAAACTGTGTACACGGCTGAGGATGAGAGACAACTACAGATGGTAACTTCATGAGTGAATCACTTGGTGATTTCTCAGGGTCATGTGGCTTGTGGCAGGACTTGTGACCGAAAAGGCTTCTATCCTGAATTTTCTGCTTTTCCACTGCCACTAAGGATAAAGCCGTACAGCAACTAAACCAAAAAGAGATGGATGTAAAATTTTGCGTGCCGTACCCGACCCTTACCCACGCTGACATGACCCTGCTCACTAGCAGGCTAAGAGTGCACTAGCAGTTGATGTTAAAATAAAATGGTGATTCTTGCATGCATGCTAGCGGAAATCAACAAGTAGTAAATTACAATGTACACCATATGAACAGTAAATCGTCTCTTCAGTTTTATGTCACTGTCACCCTCCAAACCCAGCAACGACCCTTCTGCACTGGAAAAATCGAAGCGAGCTGGAACTGCACTGTAACATGTATCTTCACTGTAAGGGTTGGTTCTTGCATGCTTTTGGAGTTGCCTCCGCTGTTCATCATAACAAGGGAAAACGGTCGAAGCTCTTCATTCTTGTGGCGTGAAGGTCCAGCGGCACTTTGAGCATAATGTGTTGAAAAAGCAGAAGTAAAATGTAAACATCAATACAATTGGTTTTAGTGGTTTAAAAATGTAAAAATGTATCATTTGTTAATAGATAACCCAAGGGTTTTCACAGACATCCTTGCAAAGGTCCCATACAACCTGTTACAGCAGGTGTGTCTCTGTTCTGAAAAGATTAATCTTATTAGGCTGTTAGTTTGAAAGTACAAAATAAGTTGACATGTTATTGGGGAGGGTCACTGCTGTCCCCTCTGGTGACTTTGCCGATGAGTAGGAGGAACACAGCATAACATCAAAAGGGCAAATATTTCATTTCATTACCTTTAATGATGGGTGCAATTACCAGCTATAACATTAACTTGAGAGCATTAGCTTGCCGGTCAGATCATAAATTATATTTAATACCTATGTGTCTACTTAAATAACAGACTACAAACCTGTTGCTCCTTTTGAGCTTGGTAGGCAGCTGTTTGTCATGTTGGGTCTGTAATACTGGGCTCAGGCGCTTATAAAAAAGAGGTTCACAGATGCATCAACAGAATTAGGCTTGCAACCCAAATATCTGCTCTGCCATTAACAAAGCATCCATTCCAGGCTTCCTCCTAGATTAAATCATTTTTATTTGCCATCAGCTCAAGTACGAGTATAGGTGCATTGGAATTCTTCCCTTCGCCTACCCTATTCTTGCTCGCCATAGTTTGGAGCACAGGATCAGCCAGCATGCGGCACTACTGCAGCTGGGGGTTAAGGGTCTCACTCAAGGGCCCACGGACACATGACTGTTCTGCCGAGGCTCAAACTGGCAATCTTCTAATGACAGGCACAGAGGCTTAGCTCGCACAGCCACTCACCGCCCCTAGATGACGCTGGTGTTCTTGTGTGTGTCTTGCAGGTGTTGGGGCTGTACAAAGGCATCGGGTCACCTATGATGGGCCTAACGTTCATCAACGCCATCGTGTTTGGCGTCCAGGGCAATACCCTGCGGCGGCTAGGCCAGGACACGCCGCTCAATCAGTTCCTGGCAGGGGCAGCGGCCGGGGCCATCCAGTGCGTCATCTGCTGTCCCATGGAGCTGGCCAAGACACGCATGCAGATGCAGGGCACAGGCGAGAAGAAGTCTAAGAAAAAGCTGTACAAGAACTCCCTAGACTGCCTGGTGCGCATCTACAACAAGGAGGGGATGCGGGGCATCAATCGTGGCATGGTGTCCACCTTCATCCGCGAGACGCCTGGCTTTGGCGTCTACTTCCTGGCCTATGACATGCTGACGCGCTCGCTGGGCTGCGAGCCCGAAGACCCGTACATGATCCCCAAGCTCCTCTTTGCCGGTGGCATGTCGGGCATCGCCTCCTGGATCTCCACCTACCCGGTGGACGTCATCAAGTCCCGCCTCCAGGCCGACGGCGTGGGCGGCGTCAACCAGTACAGCGGCATCGTGGACTGCATGCGGCAGAGCTGGCAGAAGGAGGGCTGGCGCGTGTACACGCGCGGGCTCACTTCCACGCTGCTGCGCGCCTTCCCCGTCAACGCCACCACGTTTGCCACCGTGACTCTGTTCCTCATGTACATGAGGGGTGACGGGGGGGCGCTGAAGGAATGTGAGCCCGCCCCTCATACGATGCAACAGCAGGCACAGCCCTCTAGCCTGTGACTGATTCGAGTCATGGGTCCCACCCCTCCTCCCTTGCTCACTGAGAGCGCCACCTTCTGTCCAGCAGTCGCCATGGCCTGCATGAGAGAACCCAGCATGGACAGGCTTATTTTTATAACTTCTATATGCAGAGTGAAACTCTATGCATGTAAATATAACATGCCCCCTTCGGTTTTTATTTGCTTTAGTTTTTTTTTTCCTGTACAAAGCAAGTTATTTTATTTTATTTACGGTTTTAGTTCCTTACTTTGACATTTAGCAGTAAGGATGAGGGAAAAAAAACGCGATCCCCCCCCCCCCCAAAAAAAATGGTTGTCAGATATTAAGAAGTTCGACACTTCTTGCTTAATAATCTCACGAGTTAAAGATGCTCTTTGAGGGTGAGTCTGTGCTGGATTGATACACTGAGTCTCAGTGTATCGTTAAGGCCATTTGCTGCTGTAGTACACAGCATCTCCAGGGGCTTTCCAAAGGGGACAAGGACAGAATAATTATTAGTAAAACTGAAAGTCTGTCATCCCACAGCTGTCCACAAGGAAACTGCACCGCCCCCCCCACGAACACTGGTACGCAACGACATTCCAGCGTGGGGGGGGAATTGCCAGGAGTTTTGCTGGCATGTCGCAGCCCGTTTCATCAGGGTCGTCTTCTCCGATGAAACCGCCAGTAGTAAGAATGCACCGAGGTGAAGTGTAAATGTCACCCGGCTGGCATAGGGGTTAGTGAAATACACCAGGTAGGTTCAGGTCAGTGGAAATAGGAGGAGGAACATCGCTGACCCTGTAGAGCAGTGGATCTCAAACTCGGGTCCCACTGCTGTGCTCGTTTTCCAGCTATCCCTGCCCCACACAATCCCAGCTGTCTTTCAGCTTCTGATTGCTGATTACCTCAATCAGGTGTGTTCAGTCAGTGTGTGGGGCAGGGATAGCTGGAAAACAAGCAGGGCAGTGGGGTCTGAGGACTGAGTTTGAGAACCACTGCTGTAGAGGGACACCAGGCAGCGATTTACAAACTGAAGTTCTTTAGTGGCATCAGATGGAACCTACAGCCTGTGAAATGAATGTTTTTAAATTTGAGGTCCTGGTCATGTGTGAATGTATATAATGTCCATGTTCTGGGCACTATGATCTCCCACCTTTCATTGTTATTTTTGACGACACTGTGCCCTGTATTTAAGTTTGTGGTTCTCTCGAGTGGACTGTCAGAATACATTATTTATTTCCCTGGTTTCCTCGTCTCCCTTAGTACGGATTTACCATTGTTAAAGATTATCAAAGCCTTCCACATTTCTCACATTAACTGCCTTTTGTTCAAGACAATAAGAGGGCAGAGTCTGCAAAAGCAATTGGAGCGGGGGGATCTTGGATTTCGGTCATTCCGCATGTGGGTGACCTCCCTTCCAAGCCAAAATTGTCTGGTAGGAACGTTCTGAGGAGAACGGCTTAAGTTTCCTGAGCGACGCCGCTCGTTTGGGGAACGGTGCAATATTTACGTCCGTCAGTGTTTTGTCTGCTCGTTTGCGTGTTTTTGTTCTCGTGTCACACAAAAGGGAAAAGCTGTTATTTTTTTAAATCGTGTAACCAGGATACTGGCGCTGTTTCCTGTGGGGTTTGGAACCCAAGATGCCTCCTGCTACAGAGGTTTGTATGTTACTGGACAGGCATGACTACTGAAAGCAATCCATTGTATAATATTAAATAAGGGCTGAAACTATGAGGCAATCTTTCTTGGTAAACAAAAGTAGGCACGTCAGGTTAGACAGCTATGCAGTAACCTGAAATGGTCAACCTGCCTTTTACCAAAGAAATAAAGATACATCTAATCCTGTGGGCATTTGTTATTTCTTGGAATATAAACTCTTTCCCCTCGTACCAGTAGTGCATTGCCAAATAAGTTTGAGGTTTATTTGGGTCTTCTAAAACAAAAAAAAATGGCTAACCTGCATTTGAAACCTGCGGCCACAACGACTGCTAACTTTATTTATTTAGTCTCGTCATTTTATGTTTTGCTGCACCCTTGTGGCCATATCTAGTCACAAGCTAGTCCTGCAAGAGAGGAATGTTTTTCCGGTAGCATGTTAAAATGGCCGAGAACTGCTTAGAGACAGATTATATGCAGATAAGATGATAATAAAGGAGAAAGCAGATTAATATAAAGTTCACCTCAACTTGCCTGTTTAAGTATGTCAACATTTGAAAAACCAGACAAAATTCATACACGTCAGTGCCGTGTCACTGGTTATATAGAATGGATGTATAGAGTATTACTTATAACTTTCATTTAAGTGTAATTCAAAAAACAAGTGTAGCAATCAGCCAGTCAAGCAATTTAGGTTGCTTGAGGGGCCCAACAGGGAAATCACTCTGCAGATAGACGCGACACTGCAACCTTCGTAGTCCTCAGCTGCTGAAACACAGATCAACCCTCACCCCACACCAGAACTAGGTTAAAATTACAGATAAGCTAATGATAAAGCAATTGCACCACTATATCCCTCTAATACATTTGAGCAGGAAATCATGAGACTTTCATCTAATAGACATAAATATCCATTTGCTAAATATCACCTCTAATCTTCCACAAGGGGCACCATTGAGCTTCAAATGATATGCTATTTGTTACTATCTCTAAACAACAATGCCTCAGTTTTGTACGCCAAATTTAAAATAGACAATTTTAATAAATAAATAAATGAAAGTATAGCAATATACTAAGCATAACAATATCATTTGTATAAACCTGGGAGTAATTACTGAAGTGAAATAAATGTGTCATCCATCCATCCATCCATTTTCCAAACCGCTTATCCTACTGGGTCGCAGGGGGTCCGGAGCCTATCCCGGAAGCAATGGGCACGAGGCTGGGAACAACCCAGCCCATCGCAGGGCACACTCAAACACCATTCACTCTCACATGCATTCCTACGGGCAATTTAGCAAGTCCAATTAGCCTCAGCATGTTTTTGGACTGTGGGGGGGAAACCGGAGTACCCGGAGGAAACCCCACGACGACATGGGGAGAACATGCAAACTCCACACACATGTGACCCAGGCGGAGACTCGAACCCTGGTCCCAGAGGTGTGAGGCAACAGTGCTAACCACTGCACCACCATGCTGCCCCTTGGAGGGTACTTCTGCAAGGGTAATCTAAGATTCCTGTGAGCTCTGAACCAATGAAATCCATTATGCACTAATAGTAATTTGAGATTAGTCTAAAATGAACCTCTGACTTGCAATTTTATTCATGGGTGTCTTTCAGGGCACTCAAGGTCACCATAGATGAATTTAACAACTTAATAACATTTAAAAAAAAAAAAGTCTATGCTTGATAAATTAGTAACAAAACAACAATTAATGAGAGAGAGAAAGCTCAGATGAGTTTGACACATCAAAATTGAATCCAATTGGCAGATATTCACAGGAAGAGCGTTCCAAAGTCCGGCTGCCGAGCAGCGAAAGGGCCTGTCACCCATGATGCTAAGTCTATTAGAAGGAATAGCTAGTAGTTCAGCTGAAGAACACAGAGAGTGGGTCAGAGTATAAGGATGTAAAAGGTCAGCGAGGCAAGTGTCTTAAACTCAGTGGTGTATTGCTCACTAGATTTAGTGCAAGTGATGAGTGGTGGAGTTTTGGGTGACCTGGAGCCTATCAAGTCATTCATTACAGCTGCCTGAAAGAATCGCATTGCAACAGATTATACAGGGGGCATACCATTGCAACAGATTACACAGGGGGCATACCATTGCAATAGATTATACAAGGGGCATACCATTGCAACAGATTACACGGGGGGTATACCATTGCAACAGATTACACGGGGAGTATACCATTGCAAAAGATTACACGGGGAGTATACCATTGCAAAAGATGACACAAGGGGCATACCATTGCAACAGATTACACAGGGGGTAACTATGGCACGAACAAGAATTTCTGTGTCTCTTTGAGCACTGGGCACAGCCCAGCAATGCTATGAATGTAGAAAAAAGTAATTTGCAAAACATAAAAGGCAGTCCTGTTTTGAGAATCTGAGCTATGGTGTCCAACATTACCAATCTGGACCTGATGGTAAGCAAGTAAAGTAACCAACAGATTCTATCAGTTATCAGCATTGCACAGTAATACCACCCTCCATGTGTTCTTAGCTATATGCAGGGATTCATGTAACTGGTACGCAAGTATACATTTGCTGTATAAAGCAATATGTGTGGCGAATGCACATAAAATACATACTCTGCTGCGACAAGAAAATTGCCCTGTGCATCGCTTTATACAGCACGTGTACTTGCGCACCAGCTTTGCGCTTCCCTGACGATTTGATAGTGTTACTGCATATTACATCTAGATGGGAATCATTAATGTTTAAGACTGAAATTAAACCTATTGGGAAAAATATAACTTTTTTTTTTTTATTTGCTCTGTTTTCACTTCCTTTGTACACAAAACATAATGGTATTAAGACAAGAATCAATCTCCACAGAAAAAGTAACAATATTCTTTGTTACGCCCTTCACATGAATAGTCACATTCACCGCTCACAGACTCTCACCCAGAGTCTGTCGGAAACAGCCAAAGTGCAAAATGTAGCAAAGAGGCAAATTCACCCCGCCGAGGTCCATTGCCAAGTTGTCTTTAAAGTGCAGACTGAGAAAAACAGTATAGTTAGTGGTCTTACATGCAGTTCAGAAGTCAGTGGTTAAAGGTTACGCTTCCTGGCGCCCACACTGTCAGGCAGCAAGTCCGGATCACAGGGGTAGCGCAAGCAGCGGAAGATCTCCTCTGCTCTCTGCCGGCTCACACGGGCTCTGTCCATCAGCGACTCCACCGAGCTGAGGGGCATCAGGAAGAGCTTTAATGCTACAATCTTTACACTAGTCTTATGAGTACAGCTGTATGGCCACATAATCAAACCACGGGGCTGCCAACTTTGGTCAGCTGCCTGGAGTGAGATTTTCAATTCGTGACAAGTCTGCACACGCATTTACATGTATGCAACTTTTTTTATTAACTTGCAAATAGTCTGTAGGGTTTGCAAATTACCCCAGCGCTTTTGATGTAGCTAATTTTAGGCTTAGCGTGAAATAAAATAGGTTTGTCGCAAGATATCTTGCTTGAGCGTGACAGTCAAAGCATGTCACGCCAGATGCGTGACAGTTGGCAATCCTGACACAATATGCGCTAGTCACCGACAAGCAGCTGAAAACCTGAGGATACCAAGAACTGATGAGGGGAAACAACTAATAATATGGTCATGATTAATGTATAGGACTTAAATGTGGGTTAGCTGAGCATGGATGGGGGGATGTCAGGAGTAGACAGGAGCGCTACCTGTCCACTAGGTGGCCCACGGAGCGGAAGGCGTGGCACATGTGGAGGGCGGTGACATAGCTGACGCAGGGCAGCGTCAGATAGAACTGCAGAGCCTGCTGCTTGTGGCCCTCGACCTGGGTGGGCACGGTGATGGCCTGGCCTTTCCGCTGCTCCACGTGAGCAAGCTCCGCCAGCAGGCCAGCCGTCTCCTCGGGCCCACCGCTGAAGAGCAGGCGCACCCCCGCCCGCACCAGTGCCGCCAGTGTGCTGTCATAGTAACGAGTGGGCTGGAAGGGGCGCGCGGCATCTCCTGCGGAGGTGGATGGGGGTCAACGGCAAGCATTTAGCCAAGAATTGGTCAGATACCGCATTTTAATGTGCTTGACAACATGTGCTTTTAGATGAACATAAAAAAAACTATCAAGTTCTATTATAGAATGTTTCTGTGCTATACTGTGGGATTTAATAGCAAAGGATTATGGGACAGAGGAGGGCTTGGGAGGAAACCAAAATTCCCAGAACTTTTCCAAGCAAGTCATCCTTATTCAGCGGGTGATTGGGGAGGGGGGGGGGGGCAGCTGTTTGCGAGTCAGTGATTTCGTACCTTAACTGTCGAGTCACGGCTTCAATTGTTAAGCCTCTCTATGACACACCAGCTCTTTAAGGATTCATTATTCTTTGGGAGGAGTTACTGTAGCATGTAGCCAAGAAAAAGTAGCGCTGAGTTCACCCAGAGGTCCCTGAGCCCTACAGGCATGCAATACAGCTCAGGATTATTTCAGGAGTGGCAGCAGGTGATGTCGTGGTTAAGCGCTTACAAATCTGGGTGTGAAAAACACAGAGCTGCTTCCTGTCAATGCGCGTGTGAAAGTACAGTATGTAACCTCTGTCATGGGAATTGACAGCCAGTGCTAAAGATGTCAGTTAAAGATGCTCAACTACAAGCCGGGCCAGTCATTCTGCCTAAAAACTGCTGAATGAAAAAACCTAACAGAAAAATAAAAATATATAGTCTTGTGTCTTCCCAAATAGACTCTTAGAAAGCAGAACTGAATTATCAGTAGAGACAGAGCATAAAACTGGCACCGTGTCATCCTTATGCTTAAGGAGCTTTCAGATTAGAGCGAGTAGGTTTCAGTGTGTCAGTAATGCTGTTAAAGTCTCTCGTCAGTCTGTGTGGCGGCTCTGTGGGCAGCACCATCATCTGACACCTCTCGGGTTATGGATCTGAATCCTACATCTGCCGTGTTTGTGTGTGAAGTCTGTATGCATGCGCCCTGCAGTGGACCGGCATCTCGTCCATGGTGTACCCCGCCTATTGCCCGGTGCTGCCCGGGATGAGCTCCAGATCCGCCAGCTATAACGGGTAAGACAGCTTATGGAATCACTCTTGTTTCGCATGCTTGTCAGCGCAAAGCATGACTGTTCAGCCCAGCGTAGCCCACTGACCCGGCTTGATGCGGTCCTTCTCCAAGATGAGGCAGACCCGGTCAAAGAGGACCTGCAGGGCTTGCACTCTTTCCACCAGACGCTTCCGGTTCAGGCTGCTGGCCACCTCCGACTGCGTTAGCCTGTCCACGGCTAAGCGGCAGCTCACCGCAAAATCACAGGCGCCCAGCGAACAGACCTGCGCGCTCAGGCCGTGGCGCCGCCTCAGGCAGGACACAACCTCCGTCCCGCCCGCGATGCAGCGGCTGTCCACCAGCACAGAGAGGGGCTGCTGGATGGGGGCTGCGCCCCCTACTGGACCCAAACAGGCACCGTTCTGACCATCAGTCATCACATACCTAGAACATCCAGCCTGAAACAAAGAGCAACATTTATTAACCAGACGTAACAGCGGAAAGGATGGTCAAATCTATGAATAATTAAAACAATGTCATACCTCGTAGCTGTCATGTAACAGCGCTCTAATGGTACTTGTCTGCTCTTTGTTGATCAGACTTCCGTATCATTATTAGCCAAGTGTGCCTACCAATGGCGGAGCCAGAAATCATAGTCGGCTGGCAGAAAATCCAATGGGCCAGTCCCAAAATAATTCACTTAGGAATAAAATTACACTATAGGCTCAACTACATACAGTAAAACCAAAAGCAGCTGTCATTGGATAGGATCCTTGTTAAAGTCACACAAAAAAGAAAAAGATTCCAGTGAGCCAACAGACAGCAGTGATTCCGTTAGTTATAATGAAAGTCGTCCTACAAAATAACCCTCCTCCTCCCCTCTCTCTCGTCTCCCTCAAACCAGCCAAAGGTAAAGTGCAGGTTAATTTGTTTTATGTATTTATACTTATTATTTTGTATTAATCATTTTCATATGAATGTTTTTGGGTTGTGGAACGAATAATCTGAGTATCCATTATTTCTTATGGGAAAATTTGCTTTGATTTACGTTTCTGGAACGAATTATGCTCGCAAACCAAGGTACCACTGTATTTTTTTCAATCGTTTTTTTAAACGACCTGTGGCATTTCTAAGACCAAGAGAAATAACAATCTATAGGCCTCTCAGCAGCACTATTCCTGTGACTGGTCTAACCACACACACACACACTAACCTAGCAGACGTAATCATTTTATTGCACGTTTAATCGCTTGCTGTGAATAATGAATAGGCCCAGGACCATGCTAGCTCCTGCTAGATTTATACCCTCCTGTTTGAAATTTGTCATTGGCTGGGACTGTTAGGTCTCACTCCTGGCTGGCTGTTTGATGACACCCTGGTCTGTGTGCATTAGTTACCTGTGATTCTGCAGGTCGGGACGGTGTGGAGTCAACCGGCTGGAAGTCGAGGGCCTCAGACACCGACGCCTGAAGGTTTAGTCTCTGCTGGCACCTCTCTAACAGAGAAGCCCCTCCCATCACACTGTGCACCAGAGCAGGCTGCCCAGGGCCCGCTGAAGGCGCTCCAAGAGGAGTCTTGAACACAGACTCCTTTGTCATATCTAGGGGCCCACAGGGGGGAGCAGCATCGTTGGCGGTCACCTTTTTCCGTTTGTCGGGTACTTCTTCATCGCTGGAGTCTTCCATGTGCATGATGCGGGAGCGCTTGGGTTTCCTGGAGGCCTTGGAGCCCACCTCCTCCCGGGCCTCCTCCCGGGTCTCCTCCCGGGCCTTCCGGAGTCGGACCCGCCTTCGGGTGGTGTACACTCTCCTATCCCCGATGAAGGACTCCTCTGGGAGCAGATCCACCATGCTCACCTCCTCCTCCTCCTCCTCACTGCTCCGCAACTCTTCCTCCTCACTACCTTGCACCACAAAGCTGTCCTCCCCGTAGGTCTCGTCCTGTTCTGGCACCTGAGGGCACATCCACAGGCCTCAAAGCACCACTCTGTATGCTCTCCAGCGCCCCTTGCTGGCCTCTGAGCCTAATGTCCATGGCCTTTGCACAAGATTCCCTTTGATCCACCTCCACCTGCAGCCACATCCCACAATTCCCAGTGGCCCATGTTGTAGCTTGGCATGCACACAGATCCACAGGCACTTTACTCATACCCTCATACCCAACCATCTTCCTCACTACACTTAGGAACAAATCATCCCAATAACCAAGCGTCAGTATACTGGAGTCCACATGATCCCATACCTACTCAGGACACTGCAGACATTTGGCCCATTTTTGTTCTTAGACCATGAACCCCCAAGTATCATACACTGAAATCAGCACCACATCCACACAAACCAACCAGCCAGTGAGTGCAACCAGCTTCACCAAGAAGATGCCCTGTTACCTGAGAAAAGATGTCCGTGTTGTGTTCAGCCTTGTACGCCATCTTGAACTTATTCAGCACAGCGGGACTTTTAATCGACTTCAGGTAAACTCCCCGCATCTCTGAATCTGAAACGGCACGTCAGCCATGTGCAGCACTGTCAGTTTAATCGCTGCAAACAGAAACAGAAGCAGAAACTCTTCACGGCTTTTCCAGGGTTTATGCGTGTATCAGAACACTGAATTTAATGCTTTTAAAGATCTTTTTAAATGATACGTTTAGAATTTTTAAGGCCACTCTGAATGGTAATTAGTTACAGCATTAGGGCTACCATCTGTTGATCAGTTACTTAGTATTATCATAGCTGTCCACCTTAAGATGAATAAACCTGAAGACATTCCTTGTTTATACGGTATTATAAATACGTGTATGTGTCTATGATCATTCCAAATTACAAATATTATTGTGTTCATAACAGATGGCAGGGCAGCTTGGGTAACCAGGAGAGGACATACTCACTGAGGACAGCAGAAATGACACTTTGGGACAAACAAAAATGTCCATTTTCAGGTTGGGCTGCATATAACCTTAACACCCACTACGTCTATCTTAAACATCAAAATCAGTGACTAAACCCTCTGTCCTGCTTTTGCTGTAAGTTTCATCAGCTGGAAAATTGAATTTTGAATAGACAGCTAGCATTACTGCTGTAAACTGTTATGTTACATTGTAACAATATGTAAATGTTACATTAATTTGTTTCTGCAATTATCTATCGTTATACGGTTCCACACAGTGGAAGCAGCATGTGAAGAAAATCACAAACAAAAAAACTGAAATGAACAGCAAATCAATTTTTTTTCTGATTTTAAACAAGTAGCATTTTTAATTTCTACAGGAATAATATTTAAGTTTAATTTTTGCTTAACTGATGTGATGCGCTTTCAATACCAGGTCTTAATACCATAGAATTCCTGTATTCAGTTAAAAATGCCAGATTCTGCATGTCTTCCAGAGTGATTTGGGGTCACCACTGAAGAGCAGAGCACCATGTACTTGATTGGCTCTGTAATCTCACCAATGATTGGCCAAGAGCCTTAAATGTAACAAAAATGCACAGAAAGGAGGCGGGTCTTAATTACACTATACCAGACATTTCCGGTTGTGTAATTTTAACCCTCAAACCAAGTTTACCCTAATAAACCAGCAACATGCAGCCCGGTATGATAAGTTCGATTCAGCTAAGTCAGCTATAAGATGGGCTGTTAAAAGCTGACATGTTGTAAACAAAAACTGTTAGCACTACTGAGAAGCTGAGAGTTACTGTTAATAGTATGAAGACTTGAAAGTCACTGAGGTACCATTGAGGCCTTGAGAGAAGTGACTGCTGTTCACCACGAAGCCCTCCAGTGATCCATCCAGGTCATCCTCCACCTCGTCCGAGGAGACATCCCCACCGTCATCAGACAGCTCTGCTTCCTGGACCAAGTACTCGCGCCCCCTGATGGCCTTCACCTTCTGGGGAAGAGAGGGGGACGGCCAAACAGGTGGGTTCATCAGCCAATGAGAGAATCAGGGCAACTAGAGAGACAGTAGGTCTCGTTATTGGTTAGCAGCAATGTCACCTTCTTCTGACTCGGTGAGCGTTCCTGGCAGTGCGGAGCCCTGAGGTGCCTAACGGAGATGTCCTGGAAGTCCTCATCCGATAGCCGCTCTCCTTCACTCTCCCCTGACTGTAACAGCAAAGCCAGATGATGCAGTCAGAGAATAGCTATGGCCTCACCCCATTCACTGTCATAGTATTTATCCAGTTAAGAAAAAAATTACTGACCTTAAAGTCAATAATGATTGGAAACTCAATAAGGATGTACAGTACACTACATTTAGGCTCAGAAGCTCACACTATAGCCTGCCTTGTCAAAAACAGAACTAAAATCATTTGGTTCTTTTATCCATGCAGAATTGCAAATCTTACTGTGTTCAGGACTGCCACGCGCCTCCGAGTCACTCTCACAGGCGTATCCACATCACTGCAGCTCTTAGCCTAAAAAGCAAGACAGAGTCCTCAAAAGGGCACCAGCCTGGAGAGTACAATACATTTCAGTTTCAAAAGAAAAACTGTGATTTCCATTTACATGGAAGCGTGTGTCTTCAGATACACCTTTGGCTGATAGACATGCATGTCCTACCGGGGGGCTGGGAGGGAGCAAAATCATGGACCGTCTGTGGACCCTCGAGGATCGAGTTTGGAAACACGGGTCTAGAGCATCAGTCTAAGCACTATAACACTCAGCAGCCAGGCATCTCTATAAGTACAACCTTGTGAACTGGACACGCGAGACACATGATGGCTATAGACCATTAGGCTTTCAGGTACACATCCCTCAGTTAAAGGCATCCCTAAATGTGCTGCTGCATGGAAAGGGACTATACAAGAACAGAAAAAAAGGCACATACATCTGTCTGCTGCCATGACAACCCTAACATTCAATAAAGGCAAAGGGCAGCTGGCTGAAAGTCTCTTTGTCCACCGTTCTTTGTTTGCCTCTGGTATTTCTGCAGTTGCTTTCAAAACTGTAATGTAACTAAAACAGTAGCGAGAAAACTGGAACAGGCATCATCGAGAGGCTGAAGTTTTAGAGCACAGAAAAAGAACTCAAAGAAAAAAAATCAATGCTATGGTCAACGAAAAACCAAGAGAATGTCACAAACCTACAAACCAATACGATCAGTCGTCCCCATGTCCCTCTTAGACACATGCAGTGCGGCATGCAGCTACTACATGCGAATCATGTGCTGCCGGAACTGCCACATGTCAGCGAGGCCCAAAGCACTGCCGAGCTACTCCGGATAATGTGAGGACCGCGGTGGGCAGGAAACTGACCTCTGGGGTCGCAAGGGGGTCCACCTTCCCCCGTCTCCTGGGGGCCACCACCTCATCATCGCTGTCTTTACCACAGGGTCCTAGGGGGGGCAACATACAAGCCAAGTTATGATAATGATAGCATGCCCCTGGGGGGGGGTTGGTCAACCAGGTGACCTTGGACCCCCAGAGGGAGTCATCTGTCTTTCTTTCTTTCTCTCTCTTCCCTTCTCCTCCCCACCCCCCCCATTTCTATATTTTCCTGTCTTACTGACGTTATAACGTACCACAAAACACCCATGTAAAGCGCCTTGGGGAGACTCCGTTGTGAAAGACGGTACTTAAGAGTCAACTGCATTGAACTGAATTATACTGGACGTGGACAAGGTCTGAATTACACAACTTGTTTAGAAGCACCTGCCTTGGTAACTCCTATCACATTTCTCGGACAGTGCAAACACAAATGGCTGGAAGCCCAGAGTAGCGGGACTTAAATGAAATGATAAAAAATGTTTTGGTCAAAAGCAGACACGTCTGGAAGGGCAAGGATATTATCCACAATGGAACAGGACAGGATGCAAAAGGGAAAATGCAAATTGCTCCAAAATAATCTCAGTTCATTTAGCAACCTTATACATTCTTTACATTTTTGCAGTTTGTTTTTCTGAAATGTATACTGTAATTATTAAAGTGGTTCTAGCAATCAAAGTCACCAAACTAGATGACCTAACACTGGTGGCCTTGCCATATAACCCCAGTGCTTCCCTCTTACCTGCATGAGGTGTAGCCAATAGCTCCCCAGTGACAGGCCCTCCTGACTGCAGCAGAGACCTTCTGATGGAATCCTGGCCATTTCTACTGGCAGGCTTACAGGGACTACAGCCATCAGCTGTTGGTACCTTGTCTTTGGCCTTTCTGGGAGTTGCCATTAAGGGGGAGGAGGTGGAGATTGCACGTGCAGTAGACAGACCTGGACCCTCTGTATTGAATGGAGAGAGTGGAACACCCAACAAAGAGACCAGAGACTGTCCCATTTCCTGCTGAGGAGCTACCGAGCTCAAGTTTCTCTCATGAAGATCCACGAAAGTTGTGGCTTTCCCCAAGTTCTCCTGCAGAGTGGGCAGCCTGGATTCTTGTGGGGCAGCACAATCCGGAGCCATGGGATTTGTCACATCTCCTTGCTCTGAATTCTCCTCATCCGACTCCTCAAGGGAAAACCCCAGGTCAAAATTGACAGAGAAGAGCTCCTGGGAACAGTCAAAATTTCCAGAGCTTGAAGAAGGTTCCTGGTGAGCTTCTGGTGAAGTACAGCACATGTCCTTTGAGCTTTTGGTTGCATCACCCTCTATAGTTCTCCTGGCACTATTATTTAATGTGGTGGCCTCATTCACACACCTCAGAGACGGCTCTTCTTGAGCTTTCCTGCTAACAAGAGGAGAGCTAAGCGTTTTGATCTGAAAAAAGACATCGTCGTCGTCAGCCTCCCCAAACAAAACGATACTCTCATCAGGCTTAGGTGGGGCTATGTATTCCCTGTCACCTACAGGGCCTGGCAGAGCTGAAGGAGCTTCACAATTATTAACCTCATCTGCAGGACCAGGCATATCAACATCATTATCAAAAACCTCATCCCAGGTGGGGCTGCAGACTGCACTGCAAGTTCCTTCTGCGGGATCCAAGTGGTTAAGTTCACCTTTCTCA